>NC_135896.1:77692582-78892582 GCF_964194155.1 Cetorhinus maximus
CTCCCCTCTCTCTCTCACACTCTCCCCTCTCTCTCTCACACTCTCCCCCCCTCTCACTCTCCCCTCTCTCTCTCTCACTCTCCCCCCCTCTCTCTCACTCTCCCCTCTCTCTCTCACACTCTCCCCCCCTCTCTCTCTCACTCCCCCCCTCTCTCTCACTCTCCCCTCTCTCTATCTCACTCTCCCCCCCTCTCTCACACTCTCCCCCCCTCTCTCACACTCTCCCCCTCTCTCACACTCTCCCCCCTCCTCTCTCACACTCTCCCCCCCTCTCTCACACTCTCCCCCTCTCTCACACTCTCCCCCTCTCTCACACTCTCCCCCCTCCTCTCTCACACTCTCCCCCCCCCTCCTCTCTCACACTCTCCCCCCCCTCTCTCACACTCTCCCCCTCTCTCACACTCTCCCCCCCTCCTCTCTCACACTCTCCCCCCTCTCTCACACTCTCCCCCCCTCCTCTCTCACACTCTCTCCCCCCTCTCTCACACACTCTCTCCCCCCTCTCTCACACTCTCCCCCTCTCTCTCACACTCTCCCCCCTCTCTCACACTCTCCCCCCCTCCTCTCTCACACTCTTCCCCCCTCTCTCACACTCTCCCCCCCTCCTCTCTCACACTCTTCCCCCCCTCTCTCACACTCTCCCCCCTCTCTCACACTCTCCCCTCTCTCACACTCTCCCCCCTCTCTCTCTCTCTCCCCCCCCCTCTCTCTCTCTCTCACACACTCCCTCTCTACTCTGCACTTCTCTTTCCCCGTCCTTTCTCTCCCCCAACCTCGTCTTACCGCCATCCCTCTCTCTCCCACACCCCCTTCTTTGTTTGCATTTGCCAAATGCTTGTCACTTGTCTGCGCAGGCTGATCCGCTGACATACCTCCGTAACCGGAATGCTCCATTTGGATACCTCTGCAGAGATACAGGCCCGGATAACACCGAGTAAGACTAGATAGAACCAACATCTGCTTCCTTCTCCGGCACCCAGCATTGCGATCATTCCCAATTCAGCGACCGCCATCCCCGAGTGCCACAACACGTCCAGTCACTTCCGCCTCCGGTTGGATGCAGTTCAGACATCCCGCCACCAGGGGGGCGCCCACCTTGACCTCCCACCACCAGGTGACGCCCTCTCGGCCCAGGGGCCTCCCACCAGCAGATGACGCCCACTCAGCCCAGGGACCTCCCACCACCAGGTGACGCCCTCTCGGCCCAGTGACCTCCCACCACCAGGTGTCGCCCTCTCGGCCCAGGGACCTCCCACCACCAGATGACGTCCGCCCGGCTCCCGCATTTGCAGACTTTTTTTGTCGCCGAGCGTTGCGTAGTTTGTGTAGGTATAGGGTTAATGTTGTTTTGGGTTCTCACGCTGAAGGCCAATGGAGAAAACTTCTTCGCCTTTTCATCTCCCCTCCCAAGACCCTTACCCTTCTTATACCCTCTTCATTGCACCTTTACATCGCTCTTCAATTTTAATCACTCCCCACTCCCTTTAACCCTTTTCCATGCCCTCCCTTCCCCCCCCCCCCCCAACCCTGCTGGAGGTGTGATGTTCAAATGTTTGCCTGACACTATACATGTGAAGAATGAATGATGTGCGGTGGAACATAGTTCAGTCAATATGTCAGCAAATTCAAATAAAATAAAATTGATTACTTGCAATTTACTTTTTTGTGGTTTTAAGTTTGAGCCTGACTGATGGCCTGGACCAGGTGCAATTTTAAAATTCTCAACCTTATTTACAAATTTCTCCATGGCCTCACCCTTCCCTATCTCTGTAATCCCCTCTGAGATATTTACTTTCCTCTAATTCTGGCCTCTTGTGTGCAGTCCCATTGTGGTGGCTATGCCTAAGTTCTGGAATACCTCTCCTACATCACTCTACCTCTCTATCTCACTTTCCTTCTTTAAGACATTCCTTAAAACCTACCTGACCAAGCTTTTGATCATGTGACCCTAACATCTCCTTTGTGGCTTGGTATATACTTTTTGTGTTGCTCCTGACAAGCACCTTGAAATGTTTTATTATGTTAAAGATGCTATATAAATATAAGTTGTTGCTGATTCACACTCCATAGTTCTTTGGCAGATCAGCCAGTTGTAATATAAGTTTGCTTCCTGTCATTTGCAAGATTCCCAAATGAGGTTAGCTTGGGTAACCTCAGCCCAATTCCTAGTAGGGAACTGCCATATTTTATTCAGACCAAAAGTGCCCATATTTTGACACCAATGAATGAGAGTAGCTGATGTGGAAAATGAACACTGGTTGCATTGTACCAATATAGAATGTTAATTTAAAACCAAGACCAAAATGCATCACTGGGCTTGAGTCGAGGGAACTGTGTTGTGCCATTGTCTATGCTGTATCTAATCCGAGAATGCTTGATGTCTGAAGTGTAAAATATCCTGTAATATTGACATCCCCCTTTTTAAGGGCAAAACTCCCTTTGTTAAAAAGAACTGATACCTAGAAATAGATATGCAGAATTCCAGCTCCATATCCCCCATCCTATCTCAACTTCAACTCTTAACTGCTAATCACTTGTAGTTTATAGTGTAAAGTAAATGTTAAGTTGCCCGATGACTTGGATATTGTATGTTTCTGAAATTGCAGCCAACTTAATTCAGCCTACAAATCCCAGCAACCTCTTCTGTGATTAGTCAAGGAAGTCAAAGGCAAGAGAGCAGAGACATATGAGCACTTGGCAGAGTGTCAGAAAGATAAGTCATCTAGTAAAGAGACCACCTGTTCAAATACTCCCTGTTGACAGTCCAGCAACACACAAGGAAGAGTGAAACACAGAACCAAACGAAGATGGAATCGAGTATTGAGAATACCGAGGAGGCCAGGTATTGTTAAAGAGTGTGTAACTTACACATAAATAGACTGACCGTGGGCCATTTATTATGACTGGCTATTACTTATTCACTTTGCTTTATAAGTGAAACCTATTTTTAAGATCCCTCATATCTATCTATAGCTACAGCTCTATACATAAAAATGTCAATCAGAAAACTGACGAGTCAAGGATTCTAATACAACACGTGGCAGGAGAAGTGTAGGGGTACATGGTGTCATCGAAGCAGAAATTCCTGCCTTGATTTCATATGTCTTTTATTAAAGAACAACTAAAATGGAAGTTGCCCACCCTAATTAAGGATCAAAATGGGCAACAGTTATACCAACTATTACTTTGACAATGGAAACACATTATTGCCAGATAATCAGGTGTGAAGACTACTTGCAAATTTTCACATATAAAGTTTGTTAACTTCAAGCAAAATGCTTCCTAGAGGAAAGAGGCCTCATAGTAAAAAACTACACAGTAGGTGGCGGTCTTCACAGATTAGATAAATTGAGGAGAATGTAAAGATTATGGAATAGCTGAATACACATTGGAAAGATGGCAGATGAGAGAGCTGTGTGGATCAGCTCTGTTTTTAACATGAAAAAATCCATGGGGGTGGATTTTTGGATGGTGGGGTTTCCCACCTCACTACCTGAAGAGTCAGCAGGGAAGGCACCCTGCCGATACCAGCTGCCCCACAGCCAATTAATGTTTGGCAGGGCATTAGGGGCAGAGGTCTTGCCCTTAGCCAATTATGAGGAAGGCATGCCTTAGAGAGCTGCTGGCCAGTTGGATGGTGGCCACTGCAGAGGTTACAGTTAGTCCCTGAAAAAGAGGAGCTAATGGAGGCCAGACTGAAGGTAAACCCAGGGTTTCATGGGGTCTGCCTGGCAGGTTCCAATGAGGAGAATGAGGGTGTTGGGGGGCTGGTTTCAGAGGCAGGGGAGAGGGTTAAAGGAGGGTATAATCTTGGGGGCACAGGGGACCCCCAAACTCACTCCCCCTGCCCTTGCCTGACACCAGTCAGCGTAGCTGCCGGACTACCTGCTTAGTATCGGCCTCCCCTACCTTGGGTAAAATCGAAACATAGAAGCAAGAGTAGGTCATTCAGCCCTTTGAGCCTACTCCACCATTCAATATGATCATGGCTGATCCTCTAAATGCCATACTCCCGCTCTCTCCCCATACCCCTTGATGCCTTCAGAGTCTAGAAATCTATCTATTGCCTTCTTAAATATATTCAGTGACTTGGCCTCCGCAGCCTTCTGTGGCAGAGAATTCCACAGGTTCACCAACCTCTGTGTGAAAGAATTTCTCCTCATCATAGTCATAAATGGCCTACCCCATTACCTGAGATTGTGACCCCTTGTTCTAGACCCCCCCAGCCAGAGTAAACATCGTTCCTGCATCCAGTCTGTCCAGCCCTGTCAGAATTTTATATGTTTCAGTGAGATTCCCTCTCATTCTTCTAAACTCCCGTGAATAGAGGCTTTAGCAGCTTTATCTCTTCTCATACGACAATCTTGCCATCCTAAGAATCAGTCTGGTGAACCTACACTGCACTTCCTCTATGGCAAGTAAATCCTTTCTTAGGTAAGGAGACCAAAACTGCACACACTACTCCAGGTGTGGTCTTACCAAGGCCATGTACAGCTCTAGTAAGACATCCTTGCTCTTTTATTCAAATCCTCTTGTAATGAAGGACAACAGGCCATTTGCCTTCTTAACTGCTTGCTGCACCTGCATGCTTGCTTTCAGTGATTGGTGTACAAGGACACCCAGGTCCCTTTGTACATCAACATTCCCCAATCTATCACCATTTAACTAATACTCTGCCATTCTGTTTTTCCTACCAAAGTGGATAACTTCACACTTATCCACGTTATACTGCATCAGCTATGTATTTACCCACTCACTCAACTTGTCTAAATCGCATTGAAGCCCCTTAACTCTCTCCTCACCACTCACATTTTCACCTAATTTAGTGTCGTCAGCAAACTTGGAAATATTACAATTGGTTCCCTCATCCAAATCATTGATATATATTGTGAACAGCTGGGGCCCAAGCACTGATTCCTGCGGTAGCCCACTAGTCACCACCTGTCATTCCGAAAAAGACCCATTTATTCATACTGTCTGTTTCCTGTCTGCTAACCAATCTCAATCCATATCAATATATTACCCCCAATCCCATTATGCTTTAATTTTGCACACTAACCTCTTATGTGGGACTTTATCAAAAGCTTTCTGAAAACCCAAATACACCACATCCATTGGTTCTCCCTTATCTATCCTGCTAGTTACGCTCTTAAAAAAACTCTGGTTTGTCAAACATGATTTCCCTTTCATAAATCCATGTTGACTTTGCCTAATCCCGTTGATATTTTCTAAGTGCCCTGTTATCACATCCTTTTCCTACTACTGGTGTTAGGCTAACTAGTCTGTAATTCCCTGTTTTCTCCCTCCTTCCTTTTTCAAATATTGGGGTTACATTTGCCACCCTCCACATAGCAGTGGGAACAGGATACGGCACTTAAGCAGCCACTAATTGGTCACTTAAGGGCCTCAATAGGCCCAAGGGTGGGCAGGCTGCCCGATATCTCCTCTGCCCCCAGTAAAATGGGAGACAGGCCATGCATTTTACAAGCCCCCTGCCTTCAAACCTACCAGTTGGGGACCTTAAAATTTCACCCATGAGTTCCTTAAATCTTTTGTCCAAAGGAGAAATTACCTGGAAATGACTTTGGAATTGTTCCACTCATCAAGATGAATTTGGAGTAAAGAAACAGATTATGGCATGGGAGGACATGGGAGGACAAGGCAACTTGAATTGTTAAAGCTAAATTGGCAATGGAAAGCCAGGCTGATCATACATCACAAGCTTACAGCCAAGGAATTAAAGCAACAGAAAAACAAAATACTGCAAATGCTGGAAATCTGACATAGAAACAGAAAATGCTGGAAATACTCACCAGATCTGGCAGTATTTGTGGAGAGGGAAACAGTTATGTTTCAGCCAAGTGACCTTTCATCAGTTCTGCAAAAGTTAGAGTTAAAAATAAAATTAAAAACTTTTAACTTGAATGTGCAAAGCATTTGTATTAAGACAGATGAACTAGTGGCACAAATAGAGATAAATGGTTTAGACCTAACTGTGATTACAGAGACATGGTTACGTGGCGACCAAGGTTGGGCAATAAATATTCCAGAGTACACAACATTTTGAAAAGGCAGGCAGAATGGAAAAGGTTGAGGAGAAGCCCTGATAGTAAAGGATGATGTAAGGACAGTAGAGAGAAAGGATCTTGACTCAGAAAATCTAGAAGTAAAATTAGTATGAGTGGAGATTAAGTAAGGTTGGAATACACTGGTGGAAGTAGATTATAGGTTCCCTAACATTAGTTATACCTTTGGACAGAGCATTAAGCAAAAAATAGTTGGAACTTGTAACACATGCAATGTAATAATCATGTGGGATTTTAATCTTCATATAGACTGGTCAAGCTAAGAGCTTTGCAAGTATATAAAAAGGAGAGTGGCTAAAATAAACATTTGTTCCTTAGAGGAGAAAGGAGAAATTACCATGGAGAATGAGGAAATGGTAAAGACATTGAACAAATATTTTGTGTCTATCTTCACAATGTAAGACATAAATTGCATGCCAGAAACAGAAGGTAATCAAGGGGCTAATAAGAGTGAGGAACTTTAGGTAATTAACAACAGCAGAGAAAATGTGTAGGAGAAACTTAAGGGACACAATTCCGACAAATCCCCAGGCCCTGATAACCTTATATCATAGGGCTTTAAAAGAGATGGCTATAGAGATAGTGGCTGCACTAGTTATGAATTTTCAAAATTCCCTAAATCCTAGAACAGTCCCAGCATATTGGAAGTTAGCAAATGGAACTCTGCTATTCAAGAAAGAAAGGAGAATGAAAACAGGAAACTATAGGCCAGTTAGTCTGCCATTAGTCATCAGGAAAATGCTGGAATCTATTATTAAGGAAGTCTTAATAACGCACTTAGAAAATCATGGTATGATCAGATAAAAGTTAACACGGTTCTTCGAAAGGGAAATTGTGTTTGACAAATTTATTAGAGTTTTTGAGGCTGTAAGTAGCAGGATAGATAAAGGGGAACCAGTAGATTAACATACTTGGATAGGAAATCTTGCTACCATTGTATAGGGCTTTGGTGAGACCACACCTGGAGTACTTTGCACAATTTTTGTTTCCATCATTTCAGGCAGGATGTACTTGCATTGAATGTACAGTGAAGATTCACTAGATTGGTTCCTGGGACGACAGGATTGTCCTATGATGCGAGACTGAGTAAATTGGGCCGATACTCTCTGGAGTTTAGAAGAATGAGAAGTGATCTCATTGAAACATACAAGCTCTGAAGAAGAGTCATATGGACTCAAAACGTTAACTCTGTCTTTTTCTCCACAGCTGCAGTCAGGCCTGCTGAGGTTTTCCAGCATTTTTTGTTTTTGTTTAAGATTCTGAAAGGGCTTGACAGAGTAGACAGTGAGAGGTTGTTTCCCTTGGCTGGAGAATATAGGACATGGGGAAGTCCCAGGAAAAGGAGGTGATTCATTTAGCATTGAGATGAGGACAGATTTCAATCAGAGGCTTGTGAATCTACAGGGTTGTGGATGCGCCCTAGTACACTTAAAGCTGAGAAAGACAACTTTTTGGTCTCTCAGGGAATCAAGGGATACAGGGAGTGAGCAGGGAAGTGGGGTTGAGACAGAAGAACAGCCATGATTGTACTGAATGGCTTAACAGGCTTTGTGGGACTTTATGGTCTACTCTTGTTCCTATTTTGTATGTTATGTTCTTGTGTTAAGTGAGTGGACAAGAAGGAATATATTGTGGTGAAATGTGAGCTTCTCACTTTGGTATGGAAAACAGAAAAACAGAATATCTTTTAAATGGTGAGAAATTATTAAATTTTGGTGTTCCGTGGGGTCTGGTGTCCTCGTACATGAAACACCAAGTCAATATGTAGGTACAGCAAGCAATTAAGAAGGTGAATAGTATATTGGCCTTTATTTCAAGGAGTTGGAGTATAAGAATAAGGAAGTCCTGCTGCAATTGTTCAGGGCTTTGACGAAATCACACCTGGAATATTCTACAATTTTGTTTTCTGTACTTAAGGAAGGATGTACTTGCCTTAGAGAGGATACAACAAGGGTTTATTCGACTGATTCCTGAATGAGAGGATTGTCCTATGATGAGGGATTGAACTGAGGCCAAGCTCTCTGGGAGTTTAGAAGAAAGAGAGGTGACTTAATTGAAATACATAGGATTCTGAGAGGGCTTGACAGGGTGGCTGCTGAGATATTTCCCCCAGCTGGAATGTCTATAACTGGGAGCTATTCTGCAAGGGGGCCAAGAGACCCTCCAGACACACGCTCAAATGACGGTGGGAGTAAATAGCCGTGGAGGTTATTGGCAGGAGTCAAGCACCCAAGATCTGAGTACAGTGCTGCAAGAAGTTCAGTAACCTCATATGGGCAGTCAAGGTCAGGTAATGTATCTTAAAATGCCATATCCTACCAACTCCACCACTAATTTCAGCCACTGCTCAATTCATCACAAGCCCATCACTCATCTACTAACAATCTCTGTCAACTAGGATTCATATCTAACTTTCATATGCTTCACCCCCTGCTGACATACTTAGAACAGCTGCAAGCCTCACACGCATATTTCACAGCTTGCACATACTGACAGCTATTCAATCATGACAGCCAGTTGTTCACCCAACATATTGCACAACACTCACTGACACACCTCCTTCTCTCACGGGAGAAGGTAGCACACAACTGGAGGCAGCAGGGGATAGATATGCTTGCACGTCGTCACTGGTATGGTGCTGGCCGCTATTGGAATGCCCATTGCTGAGACAGTGGCCTGTGGCAGGACTGAAACCATCCTCATACACTATGCTCCTTTCTCCTTATATCCCACTTCTTTCTCATCTGACCTTTCTCCTCACCACAACCTTACCCTTGTGACGTTCTCCTTTCAGATGCCCAGGAAGTGTACCTTCACCAGGCAGTGGGAGGAATGGTGGGTAGTGGGAGGAAAGGAAGATAGTGATGATGAAGACATACCATCACTTAATTTCACACCAGTAGCCACCAGTTCTGCTTCTGACACTGCATAATTTAGCAGATGGCATAAAGGCAGGATTTGATTGTGAAGAGACATTGAGCATAAGTGGCCTGCAGCCAGGGCGGTGGGCAAGTATAGTGTGGGTGCCAGCTCACTGGAGGACAAGCTAGCACACGGGTTCCACTGCGGAGGACTCACATGAAGACTTCAATAGCACTGTGTACAAAAGAAGGGGAGAAAGTAGTACAGAGCCCAGTTCAACAGAGTACAGCTTCAACAGTGTACATAACTCGGGAATTTGGTGAATGAGGGAATTATAAGTATTTTGAGAGTTGAACTCTTTCTAAAATCTAGTCAAGTTTTGTATTTAGCATTTAACTTAACTTTAACCTTAATCTGTAGTTTCTTTCACAGTGTTAGTCAGCGGTAAACAAGCTGCATTCTAGTGACATCTGCACAGTTATTTAGGTGACTAGTTAAAACTGGTTACCTGATCAATAGGGCTGACTTGTAAGTATTAATACATGAGGTTTTTGCTAATGCATGGAGTAACTAGCATAGAAGCCAGCACAATAGAGTACTTAACCTGGGAATTTGGTGAATGAGGGAATTCGACACAGTGAGGGAGGAGGTTCTGTTCTGGCCTCTTGCCAAGACAAGGAGCAATCCAAGAGAGGGAGCAAGAGACAGCAAGACCTGAAAACTGAGGTCTGAAGACATTATTTAGGTAAGCAGGTAGATGATTGGTTTGTAGAATTTTATGTTTTTTTCTCTCTTAACTAGGGCAGTATTTTAACTTAAGACCAGGGAGATAGAAGCACTGTAAATTTATGGCTAAACTAGTTAGAACTACTAAATATAACTACAAATAATTGTTGAGTAATATTTCAAAACTTGAAATCCTAATTAGTTAAATAAAATGCAATACAAATGGCAGGCAGGTGCTGTGTTGCAGCTGTAGCATGTAGGTTTGGTGGATCCCTGTCTGAATCACAACAACCACATCTGCAATAAGTGTCTGCACCTCAAGACACTTAAGCTCAGAGTTGATAAATTGGTGACTTCGGACATTGCAATGCATAAGAGAGGGAGAAAGTTACCTGGATACTTTGTTTTGGGAGTCAGTCACAACCCTTGGGTTTAGTATTTCAGATTTTGTCTGTGGTCAGGGACAGGAGGGTGTGACTATGACTAAGGAATGGGAATCCAGAAGATAGCACTGCAGGACCTCAGCCCTTGCAATTGTCCAACAAGTATAGAGCTTTTTGCAACCTGTGTTGACTAGAGCAGGGACTGTGGGGAGGTTGAGCAAACTGACCCAGGCATTGTGTTGCAGGGGACCATTCAAGTTGGGGAAGTAAAAAAAAACGTACAAGTAGTAGGAGACAGTATAATCATCAATCTTTGAGCCAAACATTCATCTCTCTAATCTTATTTACTTTATTTATTTAACCAATTTGCTTGTGGCTCAGGAAATAATCCAGAGATTATTACCTTTGAGGTTTTGCTTTTTAATTTAGCCTTTAGCTGCTCTTAATCCCTAAGCAGAACCACTTTCCTAATCCTGCCTATGTTGTTGGTACCTACAACTGGACCATAACAACTTGAATACTCCTCCCACTGCAAGTACCTCTTCAGCCCTGAGAAGGTGCCCCAAACCCTGGCACCGGGCAGGCAACCCAGCCTTCTGGACTCTCCGTCTTGGCTACAGAGAACCATGCCTATCCCCCTGACTGTACTGTCCCCTACTACCATAACTTTTACTCCCACAACTGAACGGCTTCTTGTACCATGTTGCCATGGTCAGTATGCTCATCCACTTTGCAACCCCTGCTCTCATCCATACAAGTTGCAAGAACCTCGAAAACTGTTGGACAATTGCAAGGACTGATGCTCTTCCACTTCTACCTGCTGGATCCTTGCAGTCACACCCTCCTGTCCTTGCCCACTGACCAAGTCAGAAGACCCTATCCTGAGGGGTGTGTTTGTCTTCTGGAACAAAGTGTCCAGGTAATTTCCCCCCTCCCTCGTGCATCATAGTGTCTGTAGCTCGGCTTCCAGCACATTGGATTTGAACCAATGACTCTTACTGCAGAAGTGGTTGCCTTGCATCACACTGGCATTCAGCATTTACCCATATACTATAGCTGCATCACATCACCTGCCCTGCCACCCTCATTATGTGTTAATTAATTTATTTTTCTTAGTTAATTTATAATGAATAAATCCTACTACTATTAATAAGCTTTACTATTGTTAGTGAACCTCACTACTACTAATAAAAGCTTACAATTACTAATAAATTACCGAGTTTTGGAAGAAAAGTGAGAAAAATAATCATCAACCATTAACTTAGCTGTTTCCCTGTACCATCACACTTTGATTTTCTCAGAATGCAATCGGTCCACTCTGAAGTCACAGACTTGCCTTCACCGCACTCCTTGTGCTGTTTTATCCTTACCTCTGCTGCTCTCTTTACACTCTTTTATCCTGTGATTCTGCTGCTCACCTTGTGCTCTTTTATCCTGTGTCCCTGCTGCTCTCCTCACGCTCTTTTATCCTGTGTCTCCACCACTCCCCTTGTGCTCTTTTATCCTCTGTCTCCAGTGCTCTTCTCGCATTCCTCTGCTGCTCTCCTTGCGCTCTGTAGTATAATGCCTGTAGCTTGGCCTGGCTTGGAAGGAAACTCGCAGATGGTGGTGTCCCCATGCATCTGTTGCCCTTGTCCTCCCAGGTGGTAGAGATTGTGGGTTGAAAGGTGCTGTTGAAGGACCCTAGGTGAGTTACTGCAGTGCATCTTGTAGATGGTACATGCTGCTGCCCCGGTGGAGGGAGTGGGTCTTGAAGGTGGTGAATGGGGTGCCAATCAAGCAGTCTGCTTTGTCCTGGATGGCGTTAACCTTCTTGAGTGTTGTTGGAGCTGCACTCATCCAGGCAAGTGGAGAGTACTCTATCACGCTTCTGATTTGTGCTTTTTATATGGTGGACAGGCTTTGGGGAGTCTGGAGGTGAGTTACTCTCCACAGACTTCCCAGCCTCTGATCTGTTCTTGAGCTACGGTATTTATATAGCTAGTCTAGTTCAGTTTCTGGTCAATGGTAGCCCCCCAGGATGTTGATAGCGGGGGATTCAGCAATGGTAATGTCATTGAATGTCAAGGTGAGATGGTTGGATTCTCTCTTGTTGGAGATGGTAATTGCATGACACTTGTGTGGCGCGAATGTTACTTTATCCTGTGCCTTCGCCGCTCTCCTTGTGTTCTTGTATCCTGTCTTTCTGCTGTCTTCCTTGCGCTCTTTTATCCTGTGCCTCCACCACTCTCCTCGCGCTCTTTTATACTGGGTCTCTGCCATTTTCCTCACGTTCTTTTATACTTGGTCTGTGCTTCTCTTCTCATGCTCATTTATACTGTGTCTCCTCCACTCTCCTCATGCTTTTTTATCCTATGACTCCGTCACTCTCCTCGTGCTTTTTTGTATTATGTAAGAGTGTGCTGGCTGGAGTGTTGAACTCCACACTGGTGTCAAATCATTGTGGAATGCTGACTGATGCCATGATCTTCTTGTTCAACGTACTTACGTCAGATGTATGCTGACATCTGCATCAAGGGCACTTGTAGCTTCTAAAAAACTAAGCAAATAAAGCCAGTTTCTGACCCTTACTGTTTGCTTGTATCTCTTTGTACTCTTTCTTACTCCATAATGTATTTCTGATTACTTTTTTAAATCCCTTTATTGCCTTTTAGAGTTATCCCAAATTGCAGAATTTCTGCTTTTTCTTGCATTTGTGTAGCCTTTTGTTTTGGCTTTTTGCTGTCACTTACCTCGTTTGATGATCACAGTTACTTAAAGGCACAAGTTCGCGATTACTACTTTTTAGAGATATGTGCTGATAAATGGTGAACGTGCGTTGTAAAAATAATACTGTCAGTAATTAGCAGTATTTAAACAAAAATATGACAACCTGGGAAAACTACCTTTAAAAAAAAATGTTCCATTTTCATAGATGTCTCTGTTTTCTAATTCTGCCATTTTTTTGTGTGAGTTCAGAAATAACCTGTGAAACCAGTATTGTTACTGTTATTGCCCATCACTAAACAGACAAAAGATGGTTGTATGACCCAACACCTCCAAACGGTGTGAAGGATTTTATCCAGTTGGTTTAGTTTGCTCTGTCCAATAATCTTACTGAAATGGGTATACAGATTGCATCTGTGCGCCAGTTGAGATTAGACTGATTTCTCCCCCCTCCCCCTCTGTAGTATGACAGGTGTCACAGCCAGGTTGAGCTGACATTTGGCTGGTGTTTACTATGGATGCACCACAAAAGAGGTGACTATTGCTCACTCTCCATCCGACATTTCAGTTTAAAAAAAAGAATTGTGACCGTTTTGCTGGACAGTTGTTGCAGGGAAATACACTTAGCTGGGAGTCAGAGAGACGGTGGACTTGCGAAGAAGCATCCCGGAGCGGGAGAATATAAATTGGGACCGAGGCTTGAGGCCTACACTTACCTTGAGAATCGGAGGGGCACACCAGTCAGCTGCTCGGAACTGGCCTGTGCTGAGTTCGAAAGGAGAGTGAGAAAAACAAAATGATATCACAGGAAAACCATATGTTCATTGGTTGGTAAGAAATTGCTGTTAGGGACTGCCTTTAAATTGCTGTAAATTAGAAAAGCACATTATTTTTAAAGATAAAAGCAAAATACTCCGGATGCTGGAAATCTGAAATAAAAACAGAAAATGCTGGAAAAGCTCAGCAGGTCTTTCAGCATCTGTGGAGAGAGTTAAATGTTAATTCTGTCTCTCTCTCCACAGATGCTGCCAGACCTGCTGAGTTTTTCCAGCATTTTCTGTTTTTATTTTAAAGAAGGAGCCATACTTGGATTTAAGTGAGAAACACCAGGAATAAGGGAAAGTCAGGGCCAGAATAATAAAGTAATATAAGTAAACCAAAGTAAAATAAAGTTAAGACATGGTGGAGCAGCTCAGTTGAGTGGAATGTGTGGCCTGTAATATGTGGGAAGTCATGGACGCTACCGGTGCCCTAGATCACCAGATGTGCAGGAAGTGCTGCTAGCTGCAGAATCTTGAGCTCCGGGTTTCAGAGTTTGAGTGGCAGCTGGAGTCACTGTGGCACATCTGCGAGGCTGAGAGCTACGTGGATAGCACGTTCAGGGAGGGGGGTCACATCGCAGCTTAGAAGTCTGGAGGCAGAAAGGGAATGGATGATTGCCAGGCAGTCCAAGAGAACTAGGCAGGTAATGCATGAGTCCCTTGGGGTCCTGCTCACAAATGGGTTTTCCGTTTTGGAAGCAGGTGAGGGTGCTGGTCCCTCAGAGGAGTGTAGTCAGAGTCAAGTTTGTGGCACCATGAGCAACTCGGCTGTACAGGAGGGGAGGAAGAAGAAAGGAAGAGCAATAGTGATAGGGGATCCATTAGTTAGGGGAACAGACAGACGTTTCTGCGGCTGTAGACATGACTCCAGAATGGTTTGTTGCCTCCCTGGTGCCAGAGTCAAGGATGTCACCGAGCGGCTGCAGGACATTCTTCTGTGGAAGGGTGATCAGCCAGAGGTTGTGGTCCACATTGGTACTAATGACTTAGGTAGGAAGGGGGATGTGGTCCTGTCATCAGAATTTAGGGAGCTAGGTTGAAAATTAGCAAGCAGGACCTCAAATGTAGTAATCTCTGGATTACTCCCAGTGCCTGTGCAAGTGAGTACAGAAATGGGAGGATGAGGCAGATGAATTGGTGGCTGGAAAGATAGTGCAGGAGGGAGGACTTTAGACCCCTGGGACAGGCTTTGGGGAAGATGGCACCTGTACAAGCCAGATGGGTTGCACCTGAACAGAGCCAGGACTGAGTTCCTTGCGGGGTGTTTTGCTAGTGCTTTAAACTAACTCATCAGGGGTGTGGGAACCAGGAGAGAGTAATAGAGAGGAATACCAGGGTGCCCAAAATACTGGGAGAGACAGAAAGCACTAGTGTAGAGAATAGTAAGTTAATAGGTGGAGTCGGAGTAAGGGAGAAAGTAATGGAGTCTAAATCAGGCTTACTATGCATGTATGTGAATGCATGGAGTTTAGTAAATAAGACTGGTGAGTTACAGGCACAGAATGCCATGTGGAAATATGATGTTGTGGCAACAACAGAGACCTGGTTCAAGGAAGGGCAGGACTGGGTGTTAAATATTCCTGGGTATAAGATGTTCAGAAAAGATAGAAAAGGAGGAGGGGTGGCGACATTGGTTAAGGAGAGCATTGCAGTGCTGGAGAAAGAGGACGGAATCAATTTGGCTAGAGTTAACGAACGAAAAGGATGCAATTACATTGCTCGGTATAGTCTATAGACCGCCAACTAGTGAGAAGGATGTAGAGGAACAAATCTGCAGGGAAATTACAGAGGGATGCAAACATGAAAGTGTAGTTATAATGTGGGACTTTAATTACCTGAATGTAGACTTGGACAGTGGTAGTGTAAAGGGCAGAGAGGGGCAAGAGTTCCTAGACTGTGTTCAGGAGAATTTTCTACAGCAGTATGTGTCCAATCCAACAAGAAAGGATGCAAGGTTGGACCTGGTTCTTGGAAATGAGGTGGGCTAAGTAGATCAAGTGTCATTTAGAAGACGGTGATCATTGTATCGTACGGTTTAGGATGATGGTAGAAAAGGACAATGTGCAATCCAGAGTAAGAATAATTAATTGGGGGAGAACTGACTTCAATGGGGCAAGAACAGAGCCGGGTCAGATAGACTGGAACCAAAGGATGGCAGGAAAAACTGTAGCTGAACAATGGGCTACCTTCAAAGAAGAAATGGTTTGGGCGCAGTCATGGTATACTTCCTCAAAAGGTAGGGCAAACAAATCACAGTATCTTAACAGAGCAGAGGGAGGCCATTCGGCCCATCGAGTCTGTACTGGCTCTCTGAAAGAGCATTCCACCTAGTCCCACTCCCCTGCCTTATCCCCGTAACCTTGCATATCCTTTCTTTTCAGGTAGCAATCTAATTCCCTTTTGAATAGCTCGATCGAACCTGCCTCCACCACTCTTTCAGGAAGTTTGTTCCAGACTCCAACTCCCCTCTGGGTGAAAAAACTTTTCCTCACATCTCATTTACTCCTTTTGCCAATTATTTTGAATCTGTGCCCTCTAGTTCTTGATGTTATCTTGAGTAGGAATAGTTTCTCACTATTTACCCTGTCCATACCCCTCAGGATCTTGAATACCTCTAACAATTCTCCTCTCAGCCTTCTTTTCTCCAAGGAAAAGAGTCCCAACCTCTCCAATCTATCCTCATAGCTACAGTTCTTTATCGCTGGAATCACCCAGAGTTCCCTGGGTGAAAAAAGAAATAGAAATTAAGATAAAGAAGAAAGAGTATGTTTTTGACAGTATCAGGTAGAAAATACAATTGAGAACCAAGCGGAATACAGAAGGTTGAAAGGGGAGGTGAAAAAGCAAATAAGAGAAGCAAAGAGGAATTATGAGAAAAGACTGGCAGCCAACATAAAGGGGAATCCCAAAGTCTTCTATCGGTACATAAATGGTAAGAGGGCAGTAAAAGGTGTAGGGCTGATTTGGGACCAAAAAGGGTCTTTACACATGGAGGCAGGGGGCATGGCTGAGGTGCTAAATGAATACTTTGCATCTGCCTTTACCAAGGAATCAGGTCCTAACTAGGCCATAGTGACAGAGGAGGAAGCTCTGTCACTGGAGGATTCAAAATTGATAAGGAGAAAATGTTGGATAAACTGTCGGTACTTAAAATTGACAAGGCACCGGGACCAGAAGAGATGTATCCAAGGATATTGAAGGAAGTAAGAGTGGAAATTGCAGGGCCATTGGCCATAATTTTTCAGTCTTCCTTAGACTCACGGGAGGTGCCAGAGGACTGGAGAATCGCAAACATTATGCCCTTGTTCAACAAAGGTTATAAGGATAAACCCAGCAATTACAGACCAGTCAGTTGACCTTCAGTGGTGGGGAAGCTTCTAGAAACAGTTATTCAGGATAGAATTAGTAGTCACATGGAAAATTGTGAGCTGATTAGGAAGAGCCAGCATGGATTTCTAAAGGGGAAATCGTGTTTAACTAACTTGCTGGACTTTTTTGAAGAATTAACAGAGAGCGTTGATGAGAGTGATGCTGTTGATATGGTGTACATGCACTTTCAAAAGGCAGTCGATACAATGTCACACAACAGATTTGCGAGAAAAGTTATAGCTCATGAAATAAAAGGGACAGTAGCAACGTGGATACAAAATTGGCTGAGAAATAGGAAATAGAGGATAATGGCCAATGGATATTTTTTGGGCTGGAGGAATGTTTGTAGTGCAGTTCCCCAGGAGTCGGTATTGGGACCATTGCTTTGCCTGACAAATATTAATGATCTAGATCTTGGTGTGCAGGGGACAATTTCAAAGTTTGCGCATGATACAAAACTTGGAAGCATTGTAAACTGTGAGGAGGACAGTGCAGAACTTCAAAAGGACATAGACAAGTCGGTGCGGTGGGCAGATAGGTGATAGATGAAGTTCAATGCGGAGAAACGTGAGGCGATGCATTTTAGTAGGAAGAACATGGAGAGACAATATAAAATAAAGGGTAGAATTCTTAAGGGGGTGCAGGAGCAGAGGGACCTGGGCGTATATGTGCAAAGATCATTGAAAGTGGCAGGACAGGTGGAAAGAGCAGTTAATAAAGCATACAGCATCCTAGGCTTTATTAATAGGGGCATAGAGTACAAGAGCAAGGAGGTTATGCTGAGCTTATATAAGTCACTAGTTAGACCTCAGATGGAGTATTGTGTACAGTTCTGGGCGCCACACTAAAGGAACGATGTGAACGTATTGGAGAGAGTGCAGAAGATGTTTACAAGAATGGTTCCAGGGATGAGAAACTTCAGTTATGAAGATAGATTGGAGAGGTTGAGATTGTTTTCCTTGGGGAGGAGAAGGCTAAGAAGAGATTTGATAGACGTGTTCAAAATCGTGAGGGGCTGAATAGAGTAGATAGAGAGAAACTGTTCCTGCTTGTAAAAGGATCGAGAACAGGAGGGCACAGATTTAAAGTGATTTGCAAATGGATGTGAGAAAATACTTTTTCACACAGTGAGTGGTTTGGACCTGGAATGCACTACCTGGAAGTGTGGTGGAGGCAGGTTCAATCGAGGCATTCAAGTGGGCATTAGATGATAATTTGAATTGAAACAACGTGCAAGGGCATGTGGAAAAGGCAGGAGAATGGCACTAAGTCATAATGCTCAGTTGGAGAGCCGGTGCAGAGATGATGGGCTGAATGGCCTCCTTCTACGCCATAACAATTCTGTGATTCTGTGACTTTTTGTAATGGTTACCAGGTCAGATATAGCATACTTCATGAAAGTAAAGTTGAGGGCCACTGTGACCTTCAGAGCCACTGGCATGGGGTATCCACCCATACAGTAGGAAGTGATTGCAGGCCCAGTCATCTGACAGATGGAGGTCGCTGTCTCCCTTGAAAGGCGGAGCCTCCTTCGGCATTGCACCTCAGACATATTGAGGTAGCTGCATCATTGCCTGTAAACCCTGGCAGCAGGATAGTGGTGTCTTCTGCAGCCTCTAACACCTTGGACTACCTGCTGCATTGTTTCACCAGCATGCCTATGAGCCAAACCTTCCTGTCTCTGGATCATTGAAGACTAGACATAAAAGTGAAGATGTGCATCAGGACCCTGTGGCTTATGTGGGAATTGTGTGGCAAGTTTAAACTTTCAATGGGCAATTCCCCTGCTCCCTGGGACTCTCAGTGAATGCCTCTGACTCTGAGCTAGAGTCGGAGGCTTTGGACATTTCCGTGGTTCTTGCCTGAATAGTTACTCAAGAAATAAGGCATAAGGTGTTGGGGGGGTAACACATTGGCATGGACAGAAGATTGGTTAGCCAACAAGAAACAGAGAGTAGGTATAAATGGGTCATTTTCTGGTTGGCAAGATGTAATGAGTGGTGTGCCACAGGGATCAGTGCTGGGGCCTCAACATTTTACAATTTATATATGACTTGGATGAAGGAACTGAAGGTATGTTGGTAAATTTGCTGGTGACACAAAGATAGTTAGGAAAGTAAGTTATGAAGAGGACTTGAGGCTGCAAAGGGATATAGGTAGGTTAAGCGAGTGGGTAAAGATTTGGCAAGTGGAGTACAATGTGGGAAAATGTGAAATTGTTCATTTTGGAAGGAAGACTAAAAGAAGAAGCATATTATCTAAACGGTGATTGATTTCAGAGCTCTGAGATGCAGAAGGATCTGGGTGGGTAGGTATGAATCGCAAAAGGTTAGTATGCGGGTACAGCAAGTAATTAGGAAAGCTACTAGGATGTTATCGTTTATTGTGAGGGGAATTGAATATAAATGTAGGGAGGTTATGCTTCAGTTATGCCAGGGCATTGGTGAGACCATATCTGCAGTACTGTGTACAGTAATTGTCTCCTTATTTAAGGAAGGATGCAAATGCATTGGAAACAGTTCAGAGAAGGTTTACTAGACTAACACCTGGAATGGTTGGGTTGTTTTATGAAGAAAGGTTGGACAGACTAGGCTTGTATCTGCTGGGGTTTAGAAGAGTAAGAAGCAACTTGATTGAAACGTAAATAAAATCCTGAGGGGTCTTGACAGAGTGGATGTAGAAAGGATGTTTCCCCTTGTGGGAGAACCTAGTACTAGAGGTCACTGTTTTGAAATAAGGGGTTGCTCATTTAATACAGAGCTGAGGAGAATTTTTTTCTCTCAGGTGGTTGTGAGTCTTTGGAACTCTTTTCCTCATAGAAACATACATAGAAAATAGGAGTAGGGCATTCGGCCCTTTGAGCCTGCTCCACCATTCATTATGATCATGGCTGATCATCCAACTCAATAGCCTGCTCCTGCTTTCTCCCCATATCTTTTGATCCCTTTAGTGCCAGGCAATGACCATCTCCAACAAGAGAGAACCTAACCATCGCCCCTTTATATTCAATGGCATTACCATCACTGAATCCCCTGCTATCAGCATTCAAGAAACTGAAGTGGACTAGCTACATAAATATTGTGGTTACAAAAGCAGTTTAGAGGCTAGGAATTCTGAGGCAAGTAAATCACCTCCTGACTCCCTAAAGCCTGCCCACCATTTACAAGGCACAAGTCAGGAGTGTAATGGAATACTCTCCACTTGCCTGGATGAGTGCAGCTCCACCAACACTCCAGAAGCTTGACACCATCCAGGACAAAGCAGCCTGCTTGATTGGCACTCCATCCACAAACATTCACTCCCTCCACCACCAACGCACAATAGCAGCAGTGTGTACTATCTACAAGATGCACTGCAGGAACTCACCAGTGTCTAAACAGCACCTTCCAAACACACGATCACCACCATCCAGAAGGACAAGGGCAGCAGACACATGGGAACACCACCACCTGGAAGTTCCCCTCCAAGCCACTCACCATCCTGACTTGGAAATATATCGCCCTCCCTTCACTGTTGCTGGATCAAAATCCTGGAACTCACTCCCTATCAGGACTATGGGTGTACCTACACCACATGGACTGCATCAAGGGTATGGCATTTTTCAGTTAGATCTGTCTAACTGAAAGCAAGCTGTACTCAAACTGAAAGCAGATTCAGCAGTGTTCTACTGGTACCACAAAAGGAATCTCTCAGGCATCTTCATGATGCATGTCAATGTTTTTCGATGGGGAGGCTTAGTTGAATCTGAGCGATTTGTTATAAATAAGATTAAAGGGGAATTTAAGTTTGGAAGTCAGGCTTTGGGGGCTTTAAATATATAGGCTTAGACATTAAACAGAATATATCTGGGAGGAACTTTGAATCAACAATCTTATCAAGAAAGTGTGACTCCTTTCCCAATAAATTGTGCCACAGAAGGCAGTCACAGATGATTTTACATCTAAAGAAGAAAAAGCAGTTAAGAAGCTTAATTGGACAGTTGAATTGGCTATGCACTCAGACAACATCAAATGCCAGTTTTGATAAATGGACCTAAGTACTATGATGAAACAAGCTACAATTGAGGATGTTTTAAGGGCAAATGAAACACTTAAAAAATTAAATGCAGCGAAATTTGTGCTGTAGTTTCCAGCCTTGGGAAGGACATGAAATTAGTTATTTTTAGTGACACTTCTCATGCCAATCTTCTAGATGGGTATTCAAGTACAGCTGGTTCTATAAAGCTCTTAGTGAGTGAAAGTGCAAAATGTTGTCCCTTAGCCTGGGAAGCTAAGAAAATAAAAAGTGTGGTTGAAAGTACTTCAGCTGCAGATATGCTGGCTCCGGTAGAAGCAGTAGATATGGGATTTTACTTATCAAATATTTTAGGGGCAATTCGATACAAGGCTGGGTGTTCTGAGAATAATTTTCCCATTGAATGTTAATAGGTAATTGTTCCCTGTGGGACAACATACTTTCGACAAAAATGTGACTGAAACAAGGTTAATAATTGACCTGGCTAGTGTAAAGAGATGCGAGAAAGAAAAGAAATCTCCAGGATAAAATGGGTTGATGCAAAGAATGCTTGCACAAAAAGGCTGTTGGAGGTCCTAGAAGAGGGACATCTTGTATTCTGATCGGGTATACAGAATATAAAAAACATTTTTTCTTTTTCTCTGATTTATTTTGATATATTATTTGTGTTATAAAGTTTTTTTTTGATTTAAATAAAAGATGGGAATCTGTTAATGAACTGTTATTTGTATTATTAAGGTTAAGAATATACAGGTGAAGGGCATTGATTGATTAAGTACCTTGAGCACATATAAAGAGAGACTTTCGAAAAGAGTTATAAAGAGAGACTTCCTGCAGGGAATGGGGAGGCGATGGTGTAGTGGTATTGTCGCTGGACTAGTAATCCAGAGAGCCAGGGTAATGCCCTGGGGACCCGGGTTCAAATCCCACCATGACAGATGGTGGAATTTGAATTCAATAAAAACCTGGAATCAAAAATGTAATGATGACCGTGAAACCATTGTCGATTGTTGTAAAAACCCATTTGGTTCCTTTAGGGAAGGAAATCTGCCATCCTTGTCTGGTCTGGCCTACATGTGACTCCAAGGGCTATTAGGAATGAGCAATGGGCAATAAATGCTGGCCTAGCCATTGGTGCCCACACCCCGTGAATGGATAAAAAAAAATGTTTGTACACCTGGGAGGTCTCCATACCTCCTTGCAGGAGTTGCCTGTCTTTTACCGGGAACTGATCAAAGTGTGGAACATGGTTGCCTCGCACCAGAGTTCTCTCCCATCAGGTGTAGCAACTATCATCCGCTGCTCAGGAACTAGTATGGGTTCGTGTGGCTGGTGCAAGAGAGGGTTCGGGCTGCTGGGGTGACCAGAGTTGGAGATGTGCTGAATGGCGGAAGAGTGGGCTGGATGATGCCACAAAAACTTGCGCGTCTCACATCTATTGATGTCCAGCTCGTGGCCAAAGCCATTCACGGCCTTAAAACTGTGGTGCTTGGCCTTGACTGCACTCGAGATGTCGAGGCAGCTCAAGCATGCGGTGGACTCCCGCCTGGACTGACCCCCATTCGGACGGAGTTTCACATTGGCCCCAGGTCCCGAAACCCTCCTCGGGAACCTCGGCCCCACAGTTTGAGCCATCTGGCAGAAATTCTCTCCATGTCTTTTTGTTCTGCACAGAGGGCTTTCCTGGACAGGCTGCTGCTGCACACCCTTTACTTCTTCATCCTCGTCAACCATCCGCACTTGCCGGTGGCGTTTTGTCCTGCTGTCCAGAGATGACGGGGGCCCCCAGTGAAGGGCTTTCTATGTGGGAGTCCTCCTTTTTACCATTAGGGATTTGGCGTGGAGGGTGTTGCACTCAGCAGTCCCATGCAATCAAAAGTTAGGATGGTTCACAGATCCCAGACCGCCTGTAATTTCTGCGGCCTTGAGGAGCCTGTGTTCCATGTGTATATAGATTGTGTGAGGTTGCAGCCCCTTTTTGGTTATTTGAAGGGGCTGCTCCTCAAATTTTGATTGCACTTCGGCCCCACCCTCCTGATCTTTGGTCACCCAGTGCGGAAGGCGGCAGGCAGGGTAGAGGACTTCTTTGTTAGCCTGATTGTGGGCCTGGCTGAGGTGACCATTAATTGGTCAAGGCAGTGGGCTGTAGAGAGGGGTTGTCCGGTCTGACTGACTGCCCCTCTTCCACAGCAATGTTCACATGGGTGTCTACTGGTATGCTTGAGGCCTTCCACGACTAGTGGGCACCTCAGGGGCTGGAGTGTATCATCTACCCCCAAAACAACATTTTAATTTGATTTGTTAAGTTTCCTTTAAAAGTTTTGTCTTTTTGTTACATTGCCCCTTTAAGGCCTTAAAGCCCCGAGGCTATCAATGAGTTCATTAGTTAATGTTTCTATTGTTTATTTTTAGTGGTACTCAAAAATGTATAAAGAGAGACTTCTGGGACACTGGGTGTTGGTTAGGAGGAGGCAGACATGTAATGTTGCATTCTAGATTAGTAAGTAAATCTAGTATGAAGTAAAATACTGGCACCTAGGTTTCCCACTTAACCATCTGGCTTCAGAATGAGTTAACAACAGTTTCCATCACTGGCTACCTCGGCCAGGCCCACGAGCAGGCTAACAAAGAAGTCCTCCACCCTGCCTGCCACCCTCTGCACCGGGTGACCAAAGATCAGGAGGATGATCAAGAGTAGACTGATTGGGCAGTAATTGGTTGGATTGGATTTGTCCTACTTTTTGTGAACATGACATAACTGGGCAATTTTCCATATAGAACACCTTCGATCCAGACCTCCCTGTCACTTGCCATTTCAACACACCACCCTGCTCTCATGCCTACATGTTCGTCCTTGGCCTGCTGCATTGTTCCAGTGAAGCTCAACGCAAACTGGAGGAACAGCACCACATCTTCCGACTAGGCACTTTACAGCCTTCCGGACTGAAAATTGAGTTCAACAATTTTAGATCATGAACTCTCTCCTCCATCCCCACCCCCTTTCCGATTCCCATCTTTTTTTTTCCAATAATTTAAATAGATTTTTCTTTTCCCACCTATTTCCATTATTTTTAAATGTATTTCCATCCATTGTTTTATCTCTACCTTTTAGCCTATTTCGATCCCTTCCCTTCACCCCACCCCACCCCCACTAGGGCTATCTGTACCTTGCTTGTCCTGCTTTCTACCCTTAATTAGCACATTCCTTAAATAATATCACCACCTTCAACACCTTTTTGTCCTTTTGTCTATGACATCTTTTGGCTATCTCCACCTATCATTGGCCCTCTATCCAGCTCTACCCCCCCCCAAACCAGCTTATATTTCACCTCTTTTCTATTTTTACTTAGTTCTGTTGAAGAGTCATACGGACTCGAAACGTTAACTGTGTTCCCCTCCGCAGATGCTGCCAGACCTGCTGAGATTTTCCAGGTATTTTTATTTTTGTTTTTTAATTTTCCATATTGTTGGGTAGATGCCAGTGTTGTAGATGTACTGGAGCAGCTTGGCTAGGGGCGCAACTCGTTCAGCAGCACAAGTCTTCAGAACTACTGCCGGGATGTTGTCAGGGCTCATAGCCTTTGCTGTGTCTAGTAATTCTTCATTCTAGTAAATCTCTGCACCCTTCCTAAGGCCTTGCTTGCCTTCCTAAAATGTGTATTCCAGAACTGGCCACATACTCCAGCCCGGGCTTGACTAGTGTTTTATAAAGATTTTGCTTTTGTACTCCTATGCTCCTATTTATAAAGCTAAGGATCCCATGTGCTCTTTTTTATTAAACTCTCTTCTCAACTTGTCCTGCTACATTGAAATATTTGTATATGTATACCCCTGGATCCCCTTTAAAATTGTACCATCTAGTTATATTACCTACAATCATTCTTCCTACCTATATGAATTACTTCACACTTCATTTATTTCATTTGCGCATTTCACTAGTCTATGTCCTCCTCAACTCTTACTATCCTCCTCATTGTTTCTTATATTTCTCAGTTTTTTGTCATCTGCAAACTTTGCATTGTGTACCCAAGTCCATGTTATTAATATATATATCAAAACTAGCAATGATCCTAATATTGGTCCCTGGGGTGACACCACTGCACACTTCTTTACAGTCTAATGAACAACTGTTTACCACTACTTTCTATACCTTAGCCAATTTTGTATTGGCACAGCCACTACCCATTTAATCTGTTGGGCTTCAATTTTGATAAGACTATCATGTGGTACTTTAGGCACTTAATGAAGCTCCTGTTGAAGTCCATATATACAATATCAACCCCACTACTTTCATCAACTCTTTTCTTACTTCATCAAAGAGCACAATTAAGTTAGTCAAGTGTGATTTGCTTTAACAAATCTATACTGGCTTTCATTTATTAACTGATGTCCAAGTGCCAATTAATTTTGTCCCAGATTATTATCTCTAAAAGTTTCTCCATTACTGCCATTTGACTGACTGGCCTCTAGGTTCTGGATTTATCTTGGACTGAGACAAGGATAGATCCTTTGGGGGACTCCAGAGGTAATGGTGTGGGAAAAGAAGTCATTGTATGAGACTCCCAGTCTATGACTGTATAGATAAGAACTAAATCAAATAGCATATACAGGAACAAGTTCTGCTGTAATGCCTCCTATACTGCATCAAGAGCATTCAAAATTAATATCAACTTCAAGTAGAGTAATGAAGTTATAGTTTGTAGCATACTTGGATTTGGGGAGGTCCAGATTAGGAATCAGGCCAAAACCCGTTTAATTAATAGAGCTGTTATTAGTTCTGTAAGACTGTCCCAGGACTGATTGGGAAGCCATTGAGAGAGCTTGTTTCAAAGGTACCTCCTGGAAGTTTAGTACCCTTTGAGCAAGTTGTTTAAATTCTTCTGCTGCAGATGCTGAAAATCTGAAATAAAAACAGAAAGTGCTGGAAATACTCAGGTCTGTCAGCATCTGTGGAGAGACAAAAGATTTAAGGTTTCAAGTAGAATTTGACTCTTCTTCAGAATTGGAGGTTCTAAATGTATTGGATTATATACCGTTGAAAGGCAGGGGATTAGGGAGGAAGAAAGAAAGGGAATGCCTAGAATTGGGTAGAGGGTGAGAGAGATTGAATGTCAAAGATGTCATGGAACAAAAGGCAAAGGGAATGGCAATGGTTGTAGAAAAGAGACAAAATATCTGTCCAGAGTGAGTGTAAATGCCAGAATAATGAACAGCTCTCTCTCAGAGCAAAAACATGAAAAACCAGATTCAAACCAGAGCATGGCAAAAAAACAGAATCAAAATGAAGGACAGGGCTTATGGTCTAAAATTGTTGAACTCAATGTTGATTCTAGAAGGCCGTAAAGTGCCTAATTGGAAGATGAGGTGCTGTTCCTCAAGCTTGTGTTGGGTTTCATTGGAACACTGCAAGATGATAGATTAAAATGGCAAATAAATGGCAAATGGCATCATGCTTGTGGCCTCAGCAGAGGTGTTCCGTAAAGTGGTCACCCAATATGCATTTGGTCTCCCCATTGTTAAAAGTATTTTGAATATAGAATCAGTAACAAGAATAAATTCTCTTTTTTTTCCACCCCTGACAGTGCACTTGCAGAAGCAGTTGAGAGCAACAAGTTCAAGACCACTGGGGACATTGCGTTTTACAGGTATATCTCCTTTGCTGGAGGCCATCAGCACTGTAATCCCACTTAGCATTCCCAGTTTTCCCTGTCCACCCCAATCAAACTTTTCTGCTCATAAAGGTAAAAGTTGTTCATGATAGCAATGGAACTAGAAAAACTGTTAAGCTTTTACATTAGAAACTCTCTAGATCAATATGATCAGAGTCTCTTGTAAGTGGACCTTATGTCCTCTATTGACCTTCTACTGCCCAATGTCTTAGTTAACAATTGCAGGATTTGGGGATCATAACAAAAAACCCTTACTCCATATGCCAATACTAAAAGGTTGCATGTATCACCACATTTAAACTGAAAAACACTATTCAGGTGAGGTATCACTGAACCTATATTTTACCTATAATACGTAAATGAACAATATGCAGCTTTGATAATGAGATCAGCCAACTTCCTATATGTCTTAGGTATGGAAAAATAATTAAGACACCATCTTACTATAATTTTTATAGATGATGTGCTTAAGTCTCTGGAGCAGGGCTTGAACTCAACTTTCTGACTCAACGGAGAGTTCTGCTGTTGACCTCAAAGTATAATTTTAGGCCCTTTAAGGAAATTTGAACCCATTTTGACCAATAAGATTTTTTTTCTTGGCGGGTTGCTCCTTCAGATGAGGATTGTCAGTGCTGAGAGGATATTATTCCTGTTGTGAGATCCTAGTGCCCGCATCA
Organism: Cetorhinus maximus; assembly: GCF_964194155.1. Lineage (NCBI taxonomy): Eukaryota > Metazoa > Chordata > Chondrichthyes > Lamniformes > Cetorhinidae > Cetorhinus > Cetorhinus maximus. The sequence continues at coordinate 77,719,896 of NC_135896.1, forward strand.
AGCACGCACAAGTCACGTCCCTGATATGCTACACAAGAAAACCTCTTTGTGCATGTGCAGACCCAATCAACTCTGACAGTTAAGATTGGTTGGATTTTGTGCAGTGCATATATCTTCTACCACTGCCCCATTAATGAACTCTAAACTGGGCATGGAATGATGACAGCATTTTACTGATCTGCCTTGATTCCCAAATTCACATTGCATCCTGACCTCCTTGTTTAAGTTTGCCCTTGAAGAATGGTAACCTGAGGGAGATGTAGAACCCCTGCAAAGTCAATGCCTTCAGGGGAAAAGGAATAAAAAGTTGGAAACTTCTCCCAACTCGAATCTTGGCAATGTTATTGGCAGGAGTTGAATCTGTGATTATCACTTTGGAAGGCCGATATTTCTAGTTAAATTTATAGCCCTTATATCTAGAAACTGCTGTTTTTCTATTCCTCCAGGCGTCAGAAGAAGTTGCTGCCAGGAAATTCTCCATATCATGCCTTGCTGGACACACTGGAACTGTCAGACTGTGGAGCCACATTGCAGCTCCTTAATGAAGACAATAAGGTTAGCATCAAAGAGACAAGGATTCTGTTTTCATATCTCAATAGTCCCAGTAGCCCAGTGATGATACAAGCTTACTAGTCCCAATGATAAAGATATTTTAAACAGAGAATAACAAACTTACTAAATTTTGTTTCAAAATGACACAATGGCAAGGATGTGTTACATACAGGACGTTGCTGGGGGTAGTGGAGATATGGACGCTTAGGAGGCCGTGAACCAGTGCCCAATTCACTGTATAGAAGGTCTTTGAGTACACTGCCATCATCCATCCAATGAATGTGGCGGAGCCATCACAGACATCGTTATCTTAGTAATGGACATATGCTGATGGAATTAGCGTACTCGAGGCTGAGTACGCTAAGTGATGCTGAGGATACATCTGAGACAGCGAAGGTGGAAACTGTTTGGCCTTTTCTCCTGCCTAGCATGTGTTATTCAGGCCTCATCACTGTAGGGGAGTGCACTGAGGATGCAAGCTTGGTAGACTCAGAGTTTGGTATTCACAAGTAGATTGCTGTTGTTCCACACTCTCTTCCTCAGCTTGGACATAACAGCTGCAGCTTTTGCAATGCATTTCAGCTTCAAGTGACAGATTGTTGGTGATTGTAGAGTCTGGGTGTGTGAAGCTATCAACAACCTCCAGTGTCACATTGTCAATAATGATAGATGGTAGTATGGCAACACCCTGGACCAGAACGTTTGTCTTCCTCATGCTGATGGTCAAACCAAACACTTTCCAGGTGTGAGAGTCTGTCCATATGCCGCTGAAGGTGTTCCATGGTATGGAATGCTAGTGCGGTTTTATCAGCATACAGAAACTTTCTGATGAGGACCTGACGGACCTTTGTCTTGGATCTCAGGCGAGTAAAATTGAATAACTTTACGTAAGTTCTGATGTATAAGTAGAAACTCTCTGTCGATGACCTGAAGGCATATGACAGCAGCAGTGAAGAATATGCCAAAGAACATTGGTGCCAGAACACAACCCTTTTTGACCCCACTACGGATCTCAAAGAGTTCCAGGGTTAACCTGTCAAAGCTAACCTTGCCCACCATGTTGTCATGGAAAGAGGAGACCACATTGTGCTGCTTAGACCTTCTCTGCTCATATTGTCGAATACCTTGGTGAGATCGATGAAAACAATATATAGTGGTTTCCTTTGTTCACAGCATTTCTCTTGCAGCTGCTGGACTGAGAAGATCATGTCAATTGTAGATCTTCCAGTTCTGAAACTACACTGGGATTCGGGGTCGATGTGTTCAGCCAAGATTGGCAGTCTGACAAGGGCAATATGGTCAAATATTTTTCCCAAGATACTCAGCAGGGCGATGCTGCAATAGTTGTTGCAATCGCTATGGTTTGTTCTTGTACAGGGTCACAGTCTTTAAATCATGCATATTCACGCACTGTCTCCTCCCCCCAGCAGAGACAGAAGTTTGTGCAGATGCTGCAGGAGTGCCAGTTTCAGTGCTTGATGTGTTCAGGTAGTAAAACATCAATACCTAGTGTTTTGCCCATGGCAAGCGAGTCAATAGCTTTGCTGAGCTCCCCCATTGTTAGTTTGATATCCAGCTTTGCCATGTCAGTCAGGCTTTCTGTGGTGTCTAGAACTTCCTCAGTGACCATGTTCTCCCTAGAGTACAACTCAAAATTGTGTTCCACCCATCTTTCCAACAGTTTATTGCAGTTGGTGTTGACGTCCCTGTCTTTCTTTTCATTGGAGCCATTTTTCTTTTGCTGATGGACTTGTTGCCTTTTTTATCCCTTCATACATATCCCTGATATTCCCTGTGTTGAAGGATATTCTGGCAAAATTGTAACCACTCGTTATTTATTCATCACCTAGCAGTCTGTTGGACTTTACTTTGAGCAGCTCTTAGTGCATGCAGAGTCGTCTTGGTCGGATCTTTTTTGTAATCAATGAGAGCAGACTGCTTGGCTTCAAAGACAGATTCCATCACAGTGATGTTAGCCTCAAACCAGTCAGCATTTTTCAGCTCTTGCTTCCCATATGTTGAGAGTGCGGTATATTGCAGATGGTGTCTCAAAAAATGTTCTATTTAATTTCTGCACACTGTGTGGGAATGCCAGAGACAACCTGTTCAATTGAGTTGAGGAACTGTTGGATTTTATCTGGATAGGCAGTATGGCTGATGTTGATACGAGGAAGGCATTTTTGCTTTCAATGAAAAAGCTTCAAGGGTTGCATCCTAAACCTGATGCACACCAGGGAGTGATCTGTATCACAGTCAGCACAGTGATAGCAGCATATGTTGTGATTGCTGTTCTGAGAGTCATGTCTGGTGATGATCAGGTCCAGCTGGTGCCAATGCCCTGATCTTGGATGTCTTCAGGACACCTTGTGGCATGGTTTGTTCTGAAAAAAGGTCCTAGTTACAGAAAGCTCATGGTAGCATCAAACCTCAAGTAGTCTCTGTGTGTTCTTGTGTATCTTTTCTAGGCTATGATGTCTGAGGCAGGAGGGCCATAAACCATGGTCTGCACCCACTCTTGCACAGAAATCCCCCAGTGGGTGAGGATGTTCTGATTTAGGGGTTTTATTGATAATGATGTCAAGCTCCTCATAGAACTCGTCTTTCACTTCTATAATGGAGCACAGTGTTGGAGCATAGATACTCATGAGGTCAACTGGCCCTGTTTGAGTTGAGAAGCGGATGGAGAGAACAGGTTCTGAACCATTTGTGGTGGGTTCTATCATCGGGAGTCATGAGTTTCTTACAGCGAAGCCATACCTTGCTCTCACATTTCCTCTGAATTCTTCTCCTGCCAGAAGAGCATGTAATGTTTTTCTTTCAGTAATCCATTCTCAGTGATCCTGGTTTCTTGTAGTGATGCTATGTTAACGTTCAGCCTATCAAACTTCAGGTTGAACACAGCTATCTTGTGTGCATTATTGACCAGCTTCAAGTTGTCTGAAAGCCCCATGCACATTGTCCTGACGTTCTAGCTTGCCAATCATCTTATTTCTTTTCATTTGTTTTGTTTGTTTGTCTGGTGCAATCCTTTCGATCCACTTGTTGAGCAGAGACTCTATGCTCCAAGCACCCAATGAAGCAGGTGGACTGTGGTGAGTCAGCATCTTAAAACTCTGACTCGAGGTGGGTGATGGCTGATCAGTGGGAGGTGATGCTTCCTCCCACTGTCGGAGACAGTCCGTTCTCTGTCAGTTGAGTTGGGCTCACCACTTGTAACTGCTTTCTCCCGTGTTGTGTTTCACACTCTGCAGCGAAACTGGAGTGTCCTCTCCAGGGCACAAGCCTGGGCAAAATTTATGGAGATCCCGGACTGCTGAAACATCAGGGTTCCCCTTTTGACCTCCCTGGTTGAGTCCAAAGGAACGAAAAGCACTTTTGGCACCCACTTGGTTTCAGGAGTTGCTGGAAAGATGACATGACATATTTTGGGTTCCGCTCCAGACTTCTTGTCAGGGTTTCTTCCCTTAGCCATCCATTTCCCCAAAGCATTCGCAAGGCAGTGGAGCTATTCGCCCATAGTTGGGAGTTTGGTTCATAGGTGCCAGACTGATGCAGGTCCACATCACGGTGGGCCTGCAAATTGCATATCTGGAGGTCAAACCTCCTCTGAGCTCTTCTGGAGCTGTTGAGTGATGAGGGCAGATGGTTAGATTCTCCTTGTTGGAGATGGTCATTGCCTCACGCATATATGGCATGAATATTACTTGCCACTTATCAGCCCAAGCCTGAAAGTTGTCTAGGTCTTGCTGCAAGTGGACATGGACTGCTTCAAAACCTGAGATGTCGGAAATGGTACTGAGCACCAAGGATGAGAACTTTCTGCCATTTGGAGTGGAAGAAACGGAGCCCGAGTCCAGCGGGGTCTGGCAGGCTGGGAGGGGGGTTGCGGGGTGGAGCAGCAGAGCCCAAGTCTCAGTGGGGTTTGGCAAGCAGCAGAGTTGTGTTGGGAAGACAGCCTGTTAAGTGAGTGGGAGGGAGGGGGTTGGGGATAGAGACTGCTGAGTGAGAGGGGGGGATGGTGTTTCATGGAGGGTTTGCTGAGCAAGTAAGTATGTGTAAGGGAGGGGGCTTGGGAGGGGGGGCTTCGCTGAGTCTTCTGTCACCAGAGAATATGAAGAGCTTGGCTGAAACCTATATGAGCTTATAAAATAATAACGTTTTTCAGTGAACTTTAAAAACACAGATTTTCAGATTTATATGATGTATTATTAAATTAAAAAGCAGAACCATAAAGGTAATAATCTCTCAATTACGGCCAGGGCTATGAGCAAATTGGCATAGGGTAAATAAGATTAGTGAGTTGAATGCATGGCTCAAAAGATTGGTGTGGGAGAAATGCGTTTCGATTCATGGGGCACACGCACAAGCAGGGGAAAGATGGAGCTGCTCCATTGGGGCGGTATTCACTTGAACTGCGCTGGGACCAGTGTACTAGTGAATCATATCACTAGGGCTGTTGAGAGGGCTTTAAACTAAATAGTTGGGGGAGGGGAGGGTTCACATGAGGGGAGATTTGGAAAGTTAATGAGAAAGGATAAGGCAACTGTGTAGGGTAGTAAAGTGGATAATGATAAGCACAGTATGACAGGACGGGACAGAGCATACAGAGCTGTACCAACAAATAAGGTTTGGGTAGGGAAAGATGGTAAAAAGGGATAATCAGAAGTTCAAAGGGTATTTGACATTTTGGAAGGACAGGAAGAAAAGAAAAGGAAATGGGATGGTTCTGTTAATAAAGGATGAAATCAATACAGTAGTGAGAAATGATCTTGATTCAGAGGGTCAAAATGTAGTATCAGAGATAAGAAATAGCAAAGCAAAGAAGTTACTAATGTGGTTTATAGGCTCTCTGACAGTAGCTATGTTGTAGGGCAGAATATAAATCAAGAAATAATTGAGGCTTGTAAGAAACGTACTGCAATAATCATGGTAGATTTTAATCTTCATATAGATTGGATTAAACAGTTGGTAGAAGTAGCCTGCAGGATGAGTTCATAGAGTGTATGTGGGACAGTTTCTTAGAACACTATGCTTTGGAACCAACCAGAGAACAGGCTATTTTAGACCTTACCTCGGAATTAATAATGGGAAACAAAGAAGTGGCACAGTCTGTGAACAAGTATTTTGTATCTGTCTTCACAGTAGAAGACACAAAAAGCATTCCAAGAATAGTAGAAAAACAAGAGGCAAAAAGGAGGGAGGAACTTAAAATAATCACGACCACTAGGGAAAAAGTACTAGGAAAATTAACGGGAAGAATGGCTGACAAGTCCCTGGGCCTGATGGCCTACATCCTAGGGTTTTAAAGGAAGTGGCTGCATAGATAGCGGATGCATTGGTTGTAATCGTGCAAAATTCCTTAGATTCCGGAAAACTACAAATGCAACACCACTCAAGAAAGGAGGGATACAGCAGGAAACTATAGGCCAGTTAGTCTAACATCTATCATTGGGAAAATGCTACAATCCATTATTAAGGATTAAACATTATTAAGGAGCAGGATAGTTAGAAAATGATTATACAATCAGGCAGAGTAACATGGTTTTGTGAAAGGGAAATCATGTTTGACACACAATAGAGTCTTTGAGGATGTAACAAGCAGAGTGGATAAAGGGGAACCAGTAGATGTAGTGTATTTGGATTTTCAAAAGGTATTTGAGAAGGTGCCACATAAAACGTTACTACACAAGACAGGAATTCATAGTGCTGAGGGTGACACATTAGCATGGATAGAGGATTGGCTAGCTAGCAGGTAGCAGAAAGTTGAGATAAATGGGTCATTTTCAGGTTGACAAACAGTAACTGGTGGAGTGTTGCAGGAATCAGTGCTGGTACATCAACTATTTATGATTTATATTAATGATTTAGATGAAGGGATCAACTATATTGTAGCCAAATTTGCTGATGATACAAAGGTTGGTAGAAAAGCAAGTTGTGAAGATGCAAAGAGTCTGCAGAGGAACGTAGATAGATTAAGTGAGTGGGCAAAAAATTGGCAGATAGAGTATAATGTGAAAATGAGAGATTTTTCCACTTTGGCAGAAAGAATAGAGAAGCAGAATATAATTCAAGTGGAGAGAAACTGCACAATGCAGCAGTACAGAGAAATCTAGATTTCCTTGTACATGAATCACAAGAAGTTAGAAACAAGTGCAGCAAGTAATTGGAAGGCATATGGAATGTTGGCCTTTATTACAAGGGGCATGGAATATAAAAGTAGGGAAGTCTTGCTAAGTCAACTGTACAGGTCATTGGTGAGACTGCATCTGGCCTGCTGTGTACAGCTTATTTATGGAGGGACTTGCATTGGAAGTAGTTCAGAGAAGGTTCACTAGGCCGTGGGGTGAAGGGGTTGTCTCATGAGAAATGGTTGAGCAGGTGAGCCTATACTCAATGGAGTTTAAAATAAGGAGAGGCGATCTTGTTGTAAAATGTAAGGTTCTGAGGGGCTTGTCAGGGGAGATGCTGGGAGGGAATTTCCTCTCAGGGGGGAATCTAGAAATAAGGGGTGCAGTTTGAAAACAAGGGGTCTCCTGTTTATGATGGAGATGAGGAGGAATTTCTTCTCTCACAGAGAATTCTTTGGAATTCTCTTCCACAGGTGGCAGCGGAGGCTTGGTTATTGAATATATGGAAGGCTAAGTTAGACAGTTTTTTGGTCAACAAGGGAGTTAAAGGATATGGAGGACAGACAGGAAAGTGGAGTTAAGGCCAAAATCAGATCAGCCATGATCTTATCAAATAGCTGGGCTCAATAATTCTGCTACTATTTTTTATGATTTTATGATCGTTTTATATGTTGACCTATAATATGCAAACTTTAATTATAAACTGAATGTTATTTATGCTGCTTTATTGCAGTTTTCTTTTTGCTAGCATTTGGGGTCATGTTAATTTTCAGGATCTCTTTTTATATATTTCATGGGATGCGGGCATTGCTGTCAAGTCCAGCATTTGTTGCCCTTTCCTAATTGCCTTTGAAAAGAGGTCACACCGGAAAATAATTTGCAAAGCACTACCCTAGTGCTTTGTTTTGCTCCGCTTTGCATGTAAATAATACAGCAAGGCCATGTTCTGTTATTAGTATGGACTTCGTCCTGCATTACATGCACTAATTACATTGAATGCTGAAATGCTAATGTCACTTTACTGATTTGATTCAAATGCATTAGTCCGCAGCCTTGTCAGTAATAGAACATGAAAAAAGGGTAAACTGATAGTTCTACCCACTTGACGTCTAATAACTCCACCTATTTGAAGAGACCTAGAAGCATTTGCACTCATTACAGTCCATAAACAGTGCTATAATTACCGGATTCCGTGTCACAAAAAATTTCAGACCTTTTTGTCTTTGACCACTAATTTTCAGAACATTTTGTTTTTGGCCACTCTGATCTCTGTTAAGCACTCTTGAATTGTCCACGAACATCCCCACTTCTGACCTTATGATGGAGGGAAGATTGCTCAAGCAGCTGAAGATTGTTGGCCCTAGGATTCTATTCTGAGGAACTCTTGCAACAATGTCATGGGCCTGAGATGATTGGCTACCAACAACCACAGTCATCTTCCTTTGTATTACATATAACTTCAACCAGTGAAGGGTTTTTTCTCTATTCCCATTGACTTCAATTTTGCTAGTGCTCCTTGATGCCACGCTTAGTCAAATGCTGCCTTGATGTCTAGGACTGTCACTCTCAGCTCACCTCTTGAACTCAGCTTTTTTGTCCATGTTTGGACCAAGGCTGTAATGCGTTCAGGAGCCGAGTGGCCCTGTTAGAACCCAAACTGAGCATCAGTGAGCAGGTTATTGCTGTGTAAGTCCTGTTGATAGCACTGTCAACGATACCACTGTCACTTTGTTGATGATCAAGGGAAAAATGATGATCTGTAATTGGCTGGAATGGATTTGTCCTGCTTTTTGTGAACTTGGGAACTTTTCTACATTGCCTAGTAGTGTTGTAGTTGTACTGGAACAGCTTGGTTAGTGATGAGACTAGTTCTGAAGCACAAGTCTACAGTTTCACTGCTGGATGTTATTGGGGCCTTTGCTGTATTTAGTTCCTTCAGCTATTTCTTGATATCACATAGAATGAATCGTATTGGCTGAAGATTGGCATTTGTGATGCTGAAAATATCATTAGGAGGCCAAGATGGATCATTCATTCAGCTCTTCTGGTTGAATATGGTTGCAAATGGTTCAGCCTTGTCTTTTGCACTGACATTCTGGACTGTTCCATCATTCAGGATGGGGAATATTTATGGAGCATTCTTCTGCAGTTAGATGTTCAATTGCCCACCACCATTCATGACTGAATATGCAGAGTTTTGATCAGATCGGTTGGTGTGGGATCACTTTGCTCTCTCAATTGCAATCTGTTTTTGCTGTCTGCATGTAGTCCTGTCCTGTAGCTTCACCAGGTTGGTCCCAGGCTTTATAGAATATTATCCAGATTGCTGTGCTTTAAACAGGATATTTCACATGCTGAAGAGTGTAAAAAGATATTTCCATCTTATTTTGTCTTGCAGTAACTGGAATTTCTAATGTTCAAAATAATGGTTTAAATATTTTATTCAATCAGTATTTCAACATGACACAAATGATTGATCAAGTGAATTGTCTTTTAATTTCACCATTAAAGTTTTTACTTGAAGGCCTCAACCTTTCCCAAAAGCCTGGGTTGGAGATGATATTTGTGCCCAAAGCTGTGCCTCTCTGAGCTGAGATTGGATTGTGCAGTCTGAACACATGCTATGTACCTCATTTCCCAAGCTTTGGTACTGGTGGGAATAGTGACACTACAATTCCCAGTCAGAATGGAGATCATTGAGTAATTCTCCCATCGAGCAGACTCGGAGCCTACACAGCTGTAAATGACATAACTTGTATTATGTAACTATCTTCCACTCACTGCATTCCTCTTGAGCAATCACTGTGCTTTTATCAGGAGAAGTTGCTGCATGCATTCTGTTTGGTGTAGTTTATTGAGGATCTTTTTAAATAGACTGTGGAAATAGCCTTTGTTTGCTGTAAATCCTGCTCCAACTCATTGGCTGGCACAGTGTGCCTCATTGCTTGACTTGGGTGCATTTCATTAGCTGTCTTGTGGCATCTCATTGGCTGGCACAGGGCACCCTTGTTTTCCATAGTGGTGTCAATGGACAACTTTTGGGGAATTTTCTAGCAGGTTCTGCTCAAAAGATACAAAGCGAGAGACATAGAGGGGATCATTTTAACTTTTGCTGACAATGTAAAAAGGGCGATATCAGGTGGGCTCTCTATTGTACACCACTCCTGATTTTCTATTTCCACTGAATTCATAAGTTAAGAGAGAAACAAACAGGCAGAGATCCATATCCAGGAACCAATCGCACCAAAATCCCAAATTGAGACCCCTTAATAACTCCCAAGCTAGAGCTGCATAATATGATACCCCTACACTTTGTGTGTACAAGTCTGTGCTGTTAGGCCTTGTGCCTTGCCATGCCCTGCCCTCATTGGTGAGAGATCCTAGTTCCAGTAACAACAAAACTTGCATTCATATAGCCCTTTTAACATAATAAAAAAACCCAAGTTATGTAGGAACGTTATCAGATAAAATTTGAGTCACATGACATGTTTGAACAGGTGACCAATGGATTGGTCAAATACAATGATTTTGAGGAGGAAAGAAAGGTGGAGAGGATTAGGGAGGGAATTCCAGAATTTGGGGCCTCAGTGGCTGCCAATAGTGGAGTGATTAAAATCAGGAATGTGTAAGAGACCAGAAATGTAGGAGAGTAGATATCTCGGAGAGGGTTGTAAATTGCATTTTCCATCTATCTGCCCACTGCTAATTTGTCTACAGCCTGCAATTCGCCACACCCTCTTAACTTGATATACTCAGCAAACTTCAATATTTTTCTTCTGTTACTATATCCTAATCATTTATTGAAATGAGCTCAAGTATCTTGGACACACCTTACCAACATCCTGTACCCTCAATCTTTCCTCTCTGTGCCTTACATGGCAACTTATCAAACACTTCTGAAAATCCATATAAACAACTTCCATTGCATTCTCCTTATACGTTGCAATTTCTTCAAAAAAATCAATTAATCAAGCACAAACTGCCCTTTATAAATCCATGCTGATTGTACCTGATTTGTCCAAGGCTTTCAAAGTGCTCATTACATTTGCCTTTTTATATGGATTTGAAAGGGGTAAATTTCCAAATATGTGCTGTTTGCAGGGATCCACAGCTAACTCCATTGCATATCAGAAAATCTTGAGTAGTTGCTCACAATTTTCCATCCATTGATTTAGGTAAGTGAGAGCAAGTGGAGCCATAGCTGGAGGACTTGAAGTGAACCTTGAAGAAGAGTGGAGCAAAGAATTACAGTAGGGTAATGCCCTGGGAGATGGTGAAATGGATCAAGTGCACAAAGCTTTGAATTTTTTGAATAAGGGGGAAGAATCGTATTGGCTGAAAGTGATCTTTTTTGTTCTGGATATGATTGATGTCAAATGTTATCAGTTACACTAAGGTTGAGATTTGATTGGTTCCTTATGTCAGCAACATTAAGCACTCAGGATAATTTTCAACCTCTCTGCATGGGTGGTAATGCAGATTGCTTGTCCAATTTTTATCCCACTATAATCAATGAGATGAAAGTTAGGCAGGTTGTGAATAATGGGTGAGAAATCCATTCTGCCACATTGCCACCCAGATTGAAACTTACCTCTTCAATATCATAGTCGTAGAAAGTAGCAGGCAAAGATGTAAGAATAAGAAACTGGAGTTCATGGCAAGATTTTAACTCTCTGTACATTATACCCTAGATAATGTAATCTTCATTATCTTCAATAATAATCTTCATTGCAATCTCTTAAGAATTAATTTTGAATTGGAGTGATAGAGCTTGGTGGTTGATAAAAATTGTAAACATATTACTCGATTTTTTTTTGCAGGTTTCACTCTTTGTGGAGCTCTTTGCTCTTGAGGATCATGTGATCAGGATAAAAGTGAATGAGTTAAAGCCAATGAAGCCAAGATATGAAGTGCCTGATGTTATCCTTAATGAGCCCCTCACCCAAAGGTGAGACATCTGGTGCAGCAAGCAAAACCTAGTGGGAAGGGTTATATTTGTCAAAGCTACTTTTACGATGCACTTGTGTATGGATTAAACCTGACGTGCTAAAGAGTAGCTGTTACCCACCTAATACTTTTGTGACACTGTTCTCTGGCGTCATGTGGACCATATTCTGTAGGGCCATTCCCTGATATCAATCCCCTGTTGTATCTATTTTTTGCAGCTAACATGATGTATTCACTAACTGTTGACCTTTTATTGTTGCAAGTGGATTTGCACTCACGTTTGCCAATAAGATTCCCAATCTGAGCTGTAAAATCAGACGAGGAACTCAACTGACTAATAACTCAGAGATTGAGTAAACCCAGGTCACTTTTGCATGCTGTGCACTGCCCAGGAATGATAATTCTTATTGTTTTTATCAGATATAGTAATTATACAAAATTTGGTATTAGATTTGATAAAATTAGTTTGATAAAATTAGTCCTTGAAGTGCTGTGTGCTGGATAAGTTATACCCTCATCTACCAAACATGTCAGCAGAAGTTCTTTCTGGACCAGATCAAGTGCACACCAGCACTCCTTTTCCTCTGTTTCAGTTTCAGCGTTTTTAACCTGTGTGCGTATTGGTTCTTTCCTCTGTGACCAATTCAGTTAATTCTAACACTCTGCCCACATTTATCTTAGAGATATTTCTAAGTACTGTTACTGCTTAATAACATTATAATTAAAAATTTGAAAAGCCCTTTGTTATGCAAGTGATATTACAAGCCTAACCTTTTGCTGTCACCGCTGTTAATTTTTGGACTCCTCAGATATTTTTGCTGTGTTCATTGCCAAAGGCCACTCCCATTCACTCACTACAAACTGAAGTGTGCCTTTACCTCCTCAGTATCTGGACAAATCATATAGAGACGTGCAATGTATTACTTAAACTAAATACAGCAACCGGGCTTTCTGTTCAAGACAAGAGATACTTGTCGCTTTATTTGGCTTAAAATATGTATTATGTGACCCCACATGATTTCTTTGACTTTGTAATAGAATAAACCTCTGTCATACCATGGTTTAGGTTATAAACTACCAAACAGTAACCAGATAGTTAAATAGTCTCAAAGATAAAGAGATAATATTCAGACGTAACTCTTTCCTCAGAGTATGGAAAATATAAAACACTAAAACCCAATGTGAAATGTGAGCCCAAACAAATGTGAAGGTAGACAAGAATTTTTTTTTGTTACAACAATGCAGTTTATGGGTGATATAACACAGGCATTCTGAATGATGCAAGTTTAGGACAAATAGAAGTAGTATTGGTTGAAGTAGAGGGGTTGAGAATGAGGGAACATAAAATACAAAATTAAATGTAAGAGATTTGGGACAGAGAGCAGGAGAATCTCTTCACACAGAGAGAGTTGAGGGAATTCACTTCCAAGGTTAGTGGTTGAGGCAGAAACTGTCCACATTCAAAATTAGGTTGGATAGGTGGATAAAAAAAATTAAGTTGAGGGGATTTGGTGTTAGGAACGTGATTGGAACTGGTTGCTCACATGGAGTTAAGTGCTGACATGGATTGGTTGGCTAAAGAGCCTGTTTCAATGTATTAACTTCAGGGTACTTCTTTCTCTGTCTTTCATCTTCTTCTCAAGAGGAAATGCACACTTATGCAAGATTTTTCAGCTTTTATAGATAGACACATAACTGGAGTCTGGTATGTTACCATCGCTTACCAAGAAAGAGAACTTTAACAAAGCCATAGCAAATGAGCAGGTTGAGGGGCTACTAGATGAAATAAAAATGGGTGAAGAGGAGGTACTGGAAAGACTGGCAGTACTTTAAGTGGAGAAGTCACTCGCTACCGCTGGCTGCATCCTAGAATGCTCAGGGAAGGAGGGAAGTGAAGATTGAAATTGCAGAGGTGTTGGCCACAATGTGGAGCATTTTTCCCCCTCATTGGGGGGGGGATTGTGCGGGAGTTGGTGCAAGCGGACGGGTTCCCGATTGGCACCCCCACTTAAGGCCCGCCCAGTGTGACATCCGCCCGGAAACGCTGTGCGCTCCCTGTGTGGGTGGGGGAGGAGCCCTTGAGCAGGTATTTTGCGCTCTTTCGCGCATGCGCGTGGAAGAGCACACAGATCTCCCTGAGGCAAAGTACTGCCTCAGGGAGATCGGTTGAACTTATAAAAATTTATTAAAGGTAAGAAAAAATTTTCCTGACATGTCCCCTCATGTGACATGCCCATTACTTTTATGTAAAAATTTTCCGAACATTTTAAATTACTCATGAAACCTCATTCCGCCTGTGGATGAGGTTTCATACTTTTTCAGAAGGCCGCCTGGGCTCTTCGCCTGCCCACCAACCTTAAGTTTGGACAGGCAGGCCCATTAATCATTTTAATTACGTTTTTAATGGCCTTAATAGGCCATTGACAGGACGGTGGGCACGCAACCGACTCGGATGTGCGCCCGCTGAACTGAAAATCTAAATGACGCAGGGTGACGTCGGGACACACGCCCAACGTCACCCCGCATCATTTTACACGTCAGCAAGCAGGCCCCGCCCCCTCTCCCGCTCACCGACCAGAAAATGCTGCCCAATATTCCGATTGTCCTTAGGTACTGGGGTGGTTCCAAGGACTAGAGGATTGCAAATATTACACCCTTGTTCAAAAAAAGAGAAACAAATAAACCTGGCAATTACAGGCCAGTCAGTTTAACACCAGTGATGGGGAAGCTTTTAGAAGCAATAATCTGAGAAATAAAATCAACACTCACTTGGACAAACAAGGGCTAAAAATGGAAAAAGAGCATGGATTTTTTAAGGACAAATTATGTTTTTTTGCTGAGATTTTGGAGAGAGTAGATAAGGACAGTGCAGCTGCTGTTGTATATATGGACTTGTAAAAGGCATTTGATAAGTACCACACATTTGGCTTGTTTGCAAAATTGAAACCCATAAGATAAAGTATGGGCGTGGAATTGTATAAGGGGCAGAAAGTAGAGAGTTGTGGTGAATGGCTGTTTTTCAGACTGGAGGAAAATATACAGTGGCGTTCCACAGGGTTTGGTACTAGGACCACTGTTTTTAATATGGACTAATAATTTGGGGGTACGAGGCATAAATTCAAAATTTGCAGATGACACAAAACAGTTTGTTTTCAGAGTTTATGTGTTGCTAAAACGTGGTTTTTATAAGCATCACAAATTTTGAGATTGAGCACTTGATGCGGTGATTTTCACACCATAATAAAAATTTTTGTCACATTGTCAAAAAAACTGATCCCTAATAAATTATATGAAAAAAACTCTGAACCATCAATGGATTGGTTACTAACTGATTTTTATACCTAGACAAAACGTAAAAGCATTTTAACATTTATTTAACCTTAATTGGCCCGCCCACTCAAAATGGCGGTGGGGGTCAGCTGTCCGCCCGCCGCCAAGCCGGTGGGGCCCGCATGCCCACCAAGGGCAAAATTCTACCCAGTGATGCTGAAGAGGCCAGAATTAGAGGAGCACAGATATTCTCAGAGGATATGTGGGGCAGGAGGACATTTGGAGAGATGAGGTCATGGAGGGAATTGGAAACAAAGATGAAAATTTTAAAATTTAAGTGTTCCTTAAACAGGAGCCAAGGTAGGCCAATGAGGATAGTGGCGATGGGTGAACAGAATTTGGTGTAAGTCAAGACATTGGCAGCAGAGTTTTGGATGATCTCAAGTTTATGAAGGGTAGAATGTGTGAGGCTGGCTAGATATGCATTGGAATTGTTAAGTCTAAGATTACAAAGGTTTGATGAGGGTTCCAGCTACAGTTGAGCTGAGGCAGGGACGGAGTTGAGCGATGTTACAGAGGTGGAAATAGACTGTCTTAGTAATGGTGAGAATATATGGTCAGAATCTCATCTCTGGATTAAATATCACACCAGTGTTGTGACTTTGCTGGTTCAGCCTCAGATAGTTGTCAAGAAGATGGATAGAGTCAGTGGTGAGGGAGCAAGTTTGTAGTGAGGAACTTAGTGGTCGGGAGAGGTAGTGTCGAGGTAGAGCGGGGTGTCGTCACTGTATATGTGAAAACTAATACTGTGCTTTTGGATGATGTTGCTGGGGGGTAGAATGCAGATGAGAAACAGGAGGGGGGCAAGGAATATATCCTTGGGGAGAACACACAAGGTTAACACCAGAGGGAGCAGAAAAGGAAATCATTCAAAGTGATAGAAGCAATATACTGCAGATGCTGAAAATCTGAAATAAAAACAGAAAATGCTGGAAAAACTGAGTAGGTCTGGCAGCATCTCTGGAGAGAGAAACAGAGTTAATGTTTCAAGTCCATAAGACTCTTCTTCAGACCTCTGGTTATGATGAGGTAGATAAGAATTGAACCAGGTGTTTCCAGTCCCACCCAGCTCGACGATAACGGAAAAGAATAGTGTAGTCAACTGTAGACAAATTGAGGAGAGGAGGGATAGTTTACCTTTCACAGTCACATTGGATGCCGTTTGTAATTTCGATGAGAGGCATTTTGATACTGTGACATTTAGCCATTTCGCAGCTATTCATTTAACACGGATAGCTAATGAGAAAAAAAATGAATGTGCACATGAAGTTTTTATTCTCTAAAACATTTTATTCTTTTATTGGGGATTAACTTGACAGGTTGACGGTAGTTTATAAGTACCTACGTTCCCTTTGATTTGCTCATTTATCAATTAAATATCGGAACTGTGTTGCAGACCATGGTACCCATAAGAATACCATGAGTTAGTTATATTTTATCCTCTTTTATTGTTAGCAGGGCTGAGGGGAGTATTATGGTAGGAAAATTATAATTTAATCTTTCAATTATAATGTGATTGCAATGTCTGGATTTCCATTCCTGGCAAATACAGAGCATGTTTTTAAATGTATTTGTTAGTTTGTCCCTTTAAAGGTAATATATCAATCCAAATTTTTGCTGTTGTTTCAATGTGTTAACTATCTGTTCATGCTATTGAATGTAAAAATGTTTATCTTCTGAGCATTTCTAAGATAGAAAGCTCTACGTGAATGTGGGGCACACTGCTTACTGCATTTCTTTGAATGTTTTCCAGACTCTCTATAGTGTCTAAGGATGGGCTTTCTGTAACACTGGCCACTGTTGATGGATGCTCTCAGATACTAATTATAGCAAAGCCATTTCGAATGGACATTCGGAATCAGGGTGAAATATCCATAAGTGTGAATTCTCTTGGCTTTTTATATTTCGAACATCTCCGCAAGAAGTCGCAAGATGAAGTGTAAGTTTCCAAAACTCCAATCCATATCCTGTGATGTTCATCACAATATTGATTGTGCCCTGAGAATTTTCACACTGATAGGCTGAATGGCCAACTCCTGTTCCTATCAGGCCTGTTCTACCATTCAGTTAAATCATGGCTGATCTATATCTTAACTACATTTACCTGACTTTGTTAAATCTTAATGCACTTACTCAACAAAAATCTATTCATTGCGGTTTTGAAAATTAAGAACATAAGAAATGGGAGCAGGAGAAGACCATATGGGCTGTCGAGCCTGATCTAGCATTGAATATGCTCATGACTGATCGTGGGCTTCAACTTCACTTTCCCGACCACTCCCCATATCCCTTGATTGCCTGAGAGACCAAAAACCTGTCTATCACAGCCTTAAGTATATTCAATGATGGTGCATCCACAGTCCTCTGGGTTGGATATTTCCAAAGATCCACATCCCTTTGAGTGAAGAAATTTCTCTTCATCTCAGTCCTAAATGATCATCCCCTCATCCTGAAACTGTACTGCCTTGTTCTACACTCCACAGCCAGGGGAAACAATGTCTCAGTATCTACCCTGTCAAGCCCCTTCATAATCTTGAATATTTCAATGAGATCACTTCTCATTCTTCGAAACTCCTGAGAACATACACCCAACGTACTCACTTAGTCTCTCATCATAGACAACCCTGTCATCCCAGGGACCATTCTAGTGAACCTTCACTGTACCATGACAATGCAAGTATATTCTTCCTTAAATATAGAGACCAAAATTGCCCACAGCATTCACGGTGTGGTGTCACCAAAGTCCTGTACTTCTTTATTCTTGCACTCCAATCGTCTTGCAATAAAGGCCAACATGCCATTTATCTTCCTAAATGGTTGCTCTATCTGCATGCTAGCTTTTTGTGTTCCTTGTACGAGTGCACCCAAGTCTCTCTGAACATCAGCATTTACAACTTTCACGCCTTTTACAAAATATTTCAGTTTTTCTATTCTTACGACCAAAGTGAACAACTTCACACTTCCCCAATTTTTATTCCATCTGCCACCTATTGCCCACTCTCTGAGCCTGTCTACATCTCTTTGCAGCCTCTTTGTGTCTTCCCCATTGCTTGCATTCCCGCCTCACTTTGTATCATCAGCAAGCTTAGACATATTACTCTCTTGTTCTCTTCGTCTAAGTCATTAATATAGATTGTAAATAGCTGAAGTCCCAGCACTGATCCTTGCAGCACTCCACTAGTCACAGCTAGCCAACTTGAAAGTGCCCCATTTATCCCTACTCACTGCTTCCTGTCCATCAGTCAATCCTCGATCCATGCTAATATATCACCCGCAACAACATGAGCCCTTATCTTGTATATTAATATTTTGTGTGACACCTTATCAAATGTCTTTTGGAAATCTATGTTTACTACATCTACTGGTTACCTTTTATCTACCTTAATAGCTACATCCTCAAAAAAACTTTAATAAATTTGTCAAATAGGAAAACCGTGTTGACCTGGTCTAACCATACTAAGTGTATCGTTAAGATTTCCTTAATAATAGATTCCAGCACTTAAACGATGACTGATGTCATGGCCTATAGTTCCCTGTTTTCTCTCTCCCTCCTTTCTTGAAAGTGGCATCACATTTTCAAAATTCCAATCTGCTGAGATGGTTCCAGATTGTGGGAATTTTGGTAAATCATAGCCAGCGCATTCACTATCTCTGCAGCTATTTCTTTAAGAACCCTTGGATGTAGGCCATCAGGTCCTGGGGATTTATTGGATTTTAGTCCCTTGAGTTTCTGCAGTATTTTTTCTCTGCTGATATTAATTACCTTAATTTCCTTACTCTTGTTAGTCCCTAGATTACCCTCTATTTCTGATATGTAACTTGATTATTCTAGTGTACTACAGGCCTCCAAACAGTCAGGGGGCGATAGAGGAGAAGCTATGTAGGCAAATCTCAGAGAAGAATAAAAATAATAGGGTAATAATAGGGGATTTCAACTTTC
Source organism: Cetorhinus maximus (assembly GCF_964194155.1). Taxonomy (NCBI): domain Eukaryota; kingdom Metazoa; phylum Chordata; class Chondrichthyes; order Lamniformes; family Cetorhinidae; genus Cetorhinus; species Cetorhinus maximus. The sequence continues at coordinate 77,738,793 of NC_135896.1, forward strand.
CCAATACTAACTAGGATAGTCCTAGTGTGTAAGGCTTAGAGGGGGCAGAATTCTTAAAATGCATCCAGGAGAGCTTTTTGAGCCAGCACGTAGAAAGTCCTACAAGAGAAGGGTTGGTACTGGACCTAATCTTAGGGAATGAAGCTGGGCAAGTGGAAGAAGTGTCAGTGGAGGAGCATTTCGGGGACAGTGACCATAACTCTGTAAGATTTAAAGTAGTTATGGAAAAGGACAAAGATGGACCGGAAATAAAGGTCCTGAATTGGAGGAAGGCTGATTTCAATATGATAAGACAGGATCTGGCCAAAGTGGACTGGGAGCAGCTACTTGTAGGAAAGTCTACATCAGACCAGTGGGAGTCATTCAAAAGGGAAATAGTGAGAGTTCAGGGCCAACATGTTTCCGTAAAGGTGAAGGGTCGGACCAACAATTCCAGGGAATCCTGGATGTCAAGGGATATAGAGGGTTGAATAAAGAAAAAAAAGGAGACTTATGGAGGATACAGAGGGCTGAAAACAGCGGAAGCCCTAGAGGAGTTTAGAAAGTGTAGGGGGGTACTTAAAAAAGTAACTAGCGGGCATGAAAAAACACTGGCAGGCAAGATAAAGGAAAATCCCAAGGCATTTTATAAATATATTAACGGCAAGAGGATAACCAGGGAAAGAGTAGGGCATTTTAGGACCAAAATGGCAATCTGTGTGTGGAGCCAGAGGATGTAGGTGAGGTTTTAAATGATTACTTTTTATCTGTGTTCACTATGGAGAAGGATGATGTAGACGTAGAAATCAGGGAGGGGGACTGTGATATACTTGAATAAATTAGCATTGAAAGAGAGGAGGTATTAGCGTTTTTAGCAGGCTTAAAAATGGATAAATCCCCAGGCCCAGATGAGATGTATCCCAGGCTGCTATGTGAGGCAAGGGAGGAGATTGCAGAGGCTCTGACACTAATTTTCAAATCCTCTCTGGCTACAGGAGAGGTGCCAGAGGACTGGAGGACAGCAAATGTGGTACCATTATTCAAGAAGGGTAGTAGGGATAAACCAGATAATTATAGCCCAATGAGTCACATCAGTGGTAGGGAAACTATTGGGAAAAATTCTGAGGGACAGGATTAATCTCCATTTGGAGAGGAAGGGTTTAATCAGGGATAGTCAGCTTGTATATTAACTTTGTCAGGGGGAGATCATGTCTAACAAATTTGATTGAATTTTTCAAGGAGGTGACAATTTGTGTAGATGAGGGTAGTGCAGTTGATGTCGTCTACATGGACTTCAGTAAGGCTTTTGATAAGCCCCGCCTGGGAGAATGATTAAGAAGGTAAGAGTCCATGGGATCCAGGGCAATTTGGCAAATTGGATCCAAAATTGGCTTAATGACAGGAGGAAGAGGGTGATTGTCGAAGGTTGTTTTTGCGATTAGAAGCCTGTGACAAGTGGTGTCGTGCAGGGATCGGTGTTGGGACCCTTGCTGTTTGTAGTGTACATTAACGATTTAGACATGAATATAGGAGGCATGATCAGTAACTTCACAGGTGACACGAAAATTGGTGGCATTGTAAAGAGTGACGAAGAAAGCCTTAGATTACTGAACAATATAAATGGGCTGGTAAAATGGGCAGAGTGGCAGTAAATGGAATTTAATCCTGAGAAGTGTGAGGTGATGCATTTTGGGAGGACTAACACAGCAAGGGAACACACAATGAATGGTAGGACCCGAGGAAGCATAAAGGATGAGAGGGACCTTGGTGTACAGATCCCTGAAGGCAGCAGCACAGGTTGATAAGGTGGTTAAGAAGGTATATGGGATACTTGCCTTTATTAGCCGAGGCATAAAATATAAGAGCATGGAGGTTATGTTGGAGCTGTATAAAATGCTAGTTAGGCCACAGCTGGAGCACTGTGTGCAGTTCTGGTCGCCACACTATAGGAAGGATGTGATTGCACTGGAGATGGTGCAGAGGAGATTCACCAGGATGTTGCCTGGGCTGGAGCATTTCAGCTATGAAGAGAGTCTGGATAGGCTAGAGTTGTTTTCCTTAAAGCTGACGGGGGGAGCTAATATAGGTATACAAAACTATGAGGGAATAGATAGGAAGAAACTTTTCCCCTTAGCGGAGGTGTCAAAACCAGGGGGCATTTTACGATAAAGGGCAGGAGATTTAGAGGGGATTTGGGGAAAAGTTTTTTCACCCAGAGGGTGTTTGGAATCTGGAACACACTTCCTGAAGGGGTGGTAGAGGCAGGAACCCTCACAACATTTAAGAAGTATTTAGATGAGCACTTGAAATGTCATAGCATATAGGGCTACGGGCCAAGTGCTGGAAAATGGGATTAGAATAGATAGGTGCTTGATGGCCAGCATGGACACAATGGGCTTGCTTCTGTGCTGTATAACCATGACTCTACTGTGAAGACAGACATAAAACATTTGTTCAATCTTTCTGCCATTTCCTCATTGCTCATGATAATTTTTTCTGTCTGCTTCTAAAGGACCAACGTTTACATTAGCTATTCTATCACTTTTTATAAAAGCTCTTACAATATGTTTCTATATTCCTGGCTAGCCCACTCTCATTTTTTCCCTCTTTTTTGATGGCCTTTTGCTGGTTTCTAAAACACTCCCAAATTTGTAGTGAGTTAGACTGAGACATGTATTTAACTAAAACTGATTTCTAAAATTCTTTTGTCTTGTGAATAAATTGAAAAAATCTCCACTAAGTTAAAGTAAGATGCAAGTCCTTTATTTTTGTCACAAACAACTTGTCATGTTGTCAAAACATCTCAAAAATGTTTGACACAAAGAATTCATTTTGGAGTTCAGAGACGTGTTGCACAGAAAGATGTGGCAGCCATTCTGCGTTAGCAATTTCCGTACAACACTGAGGTGAATCACCAGTTAATCCTTTTCACTGAGCAAAAAATGTTGAATGCATCACCCCTTGGTCTCCTTCAGATAGTATTATGGGTCTTTAATATTTACCTCAAGCAAACAAATAAGACCTGGTCTTATAAAAAGAAGTTACAAGACAATTTAGCACACTCTCAGTAGTGCACCAGCAATTTAACCTGCGTTGAGTGTCCAAATCCTCGTGTGGGGCTTGAACCCACAACCGATTCATCAGAGGTAAAAGTTATACTAACTATGCTAAGTTGACCATCTGGGCAAAGCCACATGAATTACATTTGCCCTACTAGTCCCAGGATTGAAGGGGATGGAGGGAAATCAGCAAGGGTTCCAATGGCTGATGTGTGTTGACTTCTGATGGAAGATGTAATTTTGTAGACTGAGGACAATATTAAGCTTCACTATGATTCCTCTATTGTTTGGACCCTCACTCTGTAGGCTTACACATGATAAGCAATTAGTTCAGCCACAATACAATTTGATTTATATCAGACTCTAGGTAAAAGAAAAAGCTGCGGTCCTTTTTAAAATTCCCCTTTACTCAAGCTCTGGTATTAAAATATTATATAGTAATTGTGTATTTACATGCCTTCAGGTGGAGGGCATTAACTGGGAATTCATTTGTGCTCCTACATATACACATAGATCAGACACAAATCTGTTGAAAGACAAATGGAAATAAATCTCACGTAACAGAATATTGTGCTTTTCCCATCCAAAACAACAGCTCTGGCTCATTCCCAGTCTCAGGGTCCTCATTCACCCAGACAGTGAGCACCCTGAGACTGGGAGTGAGCCTGACACACACGCTCACCCTCTCGCACTCTAACTGTCATCTTTATTTCTTACTCATTTTAAAAATTATCAATTTATTGCTTTGGCATTGTTTTTCTGCTGGGCAAGTTGTTTCTTTTCATACCTCAGTATTCATTTTTGAAATTCATGTTGAATGTTGTGCCAAACCTTAGCTTTCCAAAATTTGATCAATTGCCCCTTGAGTGAGAAATAAATTGAAATGTGCCCCTCCCCTACCCCTATACAAAAAGGTTGGACAGGGCTGCTCAAGTACAGTGCCATTTCCCCTTAGATGGATTGGTAGATTCAGATATATCAAACCACAGAAGCTCCCTTCTTTCCACAGTTTAGACTTTCAGTGAACCATATTTTGATTCACCCAATCCTGATCCAAGAACAGTTCCTTCTTAGGCAGAGTTTAAGTCACATTAATCATCATGGCCTCCTTCTGTGCTGTAATTTTTCTACATTCCTGTGTTTTTCTGCTTCTAAGCTTTAAGGATATTTGGAACATGCTGTTTAGTCTTGGGCCTGTTGTATTCAACCTGCAATCTCAACATTGTAGGAATGCTATCATGAAAAAAACTGGTAGCTCTCTTCCCCTCTGAGTCAACAACAACAACAACTTGTATTTATATGGCACATCCCATGATGCTTTGACATGGAGCTATATAAGGATATATTCAGGTAGATGACCAAAAGCTTGGTCTAAGAGGCAGGTTTTATGGAGCGCCTTAAAGGAGGAAAGAGAAGTGGAGAAGATTCAATCAGGAATTCCAGAGCTTAGCCTTCAGAAGCTGAAGACATAGCTGCCAATAATGGAGCGATTAAAATTGAGGATGCATAAGAGACCAGAATTGGAGGAGTGCAGATATCTCGGGTGGTTGTATGCTGACGGAAGTTGCAGAGATAAGGAGGGGCGAGGCCTTTGAAGGATTTGAAACGAGAATGAAAATGTTAAAATCAGGGTGTTATTCAACCGGTTGCTAATGTAGGTCAGTGAGCACATGGGTGATAGGTGAGTGGGACTTGGTGTGAGTTAAGGTGCGGGCAGCAGAGTTTTGGATGTGCTTAAGTTTAAGTAAGGTGGAAGAAAGGAGGCTTGCTGGAAGTGCGTTAACAAACGTTACTGAATGAGACATTAGGTTATGGCTTTACTGCCTTTTCAGATAGGTGTAAAATATCCCATGGCACTATTTGAAGGAGAGGAAGGGAATTCTCCCAGTGCCCCGGAGAGCATTTATTCCTCAACTAACAACACTCAAACAGATTATCTGGTAATTTATCTCATTGTTGAACCCTGCTGTATGCAACTAGCTGCCTTATTTGTCTACAAAACACCAATGACAGCAATCACTGGCTGTAAAGTGGTTTGGGATATCCAAAGGTTGTGAAAAGGGCTAGGTAAATACTAGGTTTTCTTTAAAATGAGAAACCAATTGCCCGGTCAATTAAACCAATAGAGCTGTGTTTATTTTTAAGAGTGAGCAGCATTAAAAATATAATACAATGTTATACTAAAGTAGGCCTCACTGCAAATCGTTGAGTCATGCTGAACCTGCATCTGTCAAGGGTATGCTGCAGCCGAGTGCAAAAAAGGGGTGTGCTCTTTATTTCCAGCACTGGCATCCCCCTCTTCAGTGAAAAGCAAACTTGTTGAAAACGAGGAGATTTAATTTAATGTGAAAATACTGTAAAAAAAAAATTAAATAAATGTGTTGGTGTTAATTTGAAGAGCTAGAGAGTATACTAAAATAGAGTGCGAAGGAATTTTATAAACATACGTTGACCACTTCAGTACCCAAAGCAATTAAATGCCTGAGCATATTTGGCAAATAAAGTCAGAACTGTAATTTTTCTGTTTTGTCTATACATTAGAAACACAAGAGGAAGCCTACTGGAAAGCAAAAGGAAGCGTGACACGGAGACCCAGCAGGTAATAGACAGTTAGGTGGTCTTTGGAAAACTGTTTTAGTATTAGAAAGCAGTGAATGGTGGTAAAAGTCTCTTCTTTATAGGTGTTCCGCAGAACTCTGTCTTGGATCACCTGCCATGTTTCATTTCTGCGGGATTTGGTAGTCTGCCAGTGGACTTCTGAGATTGGAGTTGCTTTGCGAGTAAATTGCATACAGTGAATTTTGGACTAGATAATCAAGTATTAGAGGGGTTTAAATTTCTTAAATGTAAACCAGACAAAATGTTTTTATCCACTTACTTCTGTTTTTCATAATGTGGAGACATTAGTAGTTAACATTTTCAATTAATTTTCAATATTAACAAGCAAATTTTGCCACTGTTCCCCACTGCACCACTTGGCTATTGTTGTCATTGTGAGAAGTTGACAGCCTTGAAGTAAGCTTCCAGACCCTTCAGGTTTAGGTGAACTGACTGACTTTGGATGCTTTATTTACTAATAGGGTGTCTGCTCCGGCACGAAGAGTTTATATCTTTAGAATAATGAACCAATGAGCTGTGAACCCAGAACTAGAGAAGGCAAACAACAACCATTTCAACAATAGCTACTTATACTTAAATAGTGCCTTTAAGGTAATGAAATGCCCCAAGGCGCTTGATAAAACATGATAAAACAAAGTATGACACCAAGCCACATAAGGAGATATTACATCAGATGACCAGTGTGGTCAGAAGTAGGTTTTAAGGAGTGTCTTAATGGAGGAAAGTGAGGTTGAGAGGCAGAGAGGTGTAGGGAGGGTATTTCAGCATTTGAGGCCTAGGCAACAGAAGACACATTCATCAGTGGTGGAGCAGTTAAAATTGGGGATGCACAAGAGGTCAGGATTAGAGGAATGCAATTATCTTGGAGGGCTGTGGGACTGGAAGAAATTACAGAATTAGGCATGGAGGAATTTGAAAACTAGGATGAGAGTTTTAAAATCAAGATGTTTCTTGACTGGGGGCCAATGTAGGTCAAAGAGGCAAGGGATGATAGGAGAACAGGACTTATTGCAATTTACGTCATGGGCAGCAATTTTGGATGACCTCAAGTTACTTAGGGTAGAATGTAAGAGACCAGCCAGGAGTGCGTTGGAATAGTTGAGTCTAAAGGTAACAAAGGCATGAATAAGGGTTTCAGCAGCAAATGTGTTGAGACAGGTGAAATGGGGCAATGCTAAACAGATGCAAATAGGCGGTCTTAATGATGACACGAATATAAATTCAGAAGTCCATCTGGGGATCAAATGTGACACCAAGGTTGTGAACAGACAAGCTTAATCTCGGACTGTTGCTCGGAGAGGGATGAAGTTTCTAGTAAAGGAACAGGGTTTGTGGCAGGGACCGAAAACGATGCCTTCGATCCTCCCAATATTTAATTGAAGGAAATTTCTGCTCATCCAGTACTGGACGTGGACAAGCAGTCTGATAATTTAGCAAAAGTGGTGGAGTGAAGAGAGGTGGTGAGGTAGAGCTGGCTGTTGTCAATGTTTCTGTGAAAACTAATGCTATGCCTTCGGATGATGTCACCGAGAGGCAGCATGTAGTTGGGAAATAGTTGGAGACAAAGGATAGACCTTTGGGGAACACCAGAGGTAACAATATGGGAGCAGGAAGAGAAACCATTGCAAGTGATTCTCTGGCTGTGATTAGATAAATAGAAACGGAAATAGGTGAGCGCTCACTGGCCACGGTACAGGAAGCCGTTCAAGTAGGGGCAGCAAAAAGGAAAGTAGTGGTAGTAGGGGATAGTATAGTGAGGGGGATTGACACTGTTCTCTGCAGCGAAGAGCAAGAGTCCAGACGGCTGTGTTGCCTGCCCGGTGCCAGGGTTCGGGACATCTGCTCAGGGCTGGAGAGGAACTTGCAGTGGGAGGGGGAGGATCCAGTTGTCGTGGTCCATGTAAGTATCAATGACATAGGTAGAACTAGGAAAGAGGTCCTGCCAAGTCAGTATGAGGAGCTCGGCACCAAATTAAGAAGCAGAACCTCAAAGGTAATAATCTCTGGATTATTACCTGAGCCATGTGCAAATTGGTATAGGGCAAATAAGATTAGAGAGATGAAAGCGTGGCTGAAAAACTGGTGTGGGAGAAGTGGATTCAGGTTTGTGGGGCACTGGCATCAGTACTGGGGAAAGCGGGGGGTGTTGGGACGGTTTACACCCGAACTGTGCTAAGACGAGTGTCCTCACAAATCACATAACTAGGGGAGTAGAGAGGGCTTTAAACTAAACAAGAGGATTGATGGATCAAGCTTGGTTAGAGGTAGCAATTCAAGGTGTAGAGTCAAGACAGGAGAGCAAGATAGTAATGTGAGAAATGAGGGACAAAGAATGACAGGAAGGGACAGGGAGAAAAAACCTCAGAATGCATCAACAGTCAATACTCAATGTTACAAAGGTAACAAAAAGACAAAACTGAAGGCCCTGTTTGTGAGTACGCGTAGCATTCATAACAAAGTAAATGAATTGATGTCCATATTGAAGTAAATAAATATGATCTAAACAAATTACGGAGATGTGGCTGCAGGATGACAAAGATTGGGTCTTGAATATTGAGGGGTACATGACATTCAAGAAGAATAGGAAGCTAGGTAAAGGTGGAGGGGTGGCACTGTTAATCAAAGAGGGCATTGGTGCAATAGTTAGAAATGACCTTGGTTCACGAAATCAGGATGTAGAATTGGTTTGGGTGGAGATGAGGAATAGTAGTGGAAAACGTCACGAGTGGGAGTGGTCCACAGGCCCCCTAACAGTAGCCCCAGTGTAGGACAAAGTATTCGAGAGATAATATTGTGTGCTTTTGATAAAGGGACGGTAAAAATCATGGGTGATTTTAATCTACATATAAACTGGAAATATCAGATAGGCAGTAGTAGCCTGGATGAGGAGTTCTTAGAATGCTTTCGAGATAGGCAGTTTCTTATAACAGCATGCTCTGGAACAAACCAGAGAGCAGGTTATATTAGACTTGGTATTGTGTAATGTGACAGGATTAATTAATAACCTCAGAGCAAAGGCACCACTAGGTAGCGACAACCACAATATGATTGAATTTTACATTCAGTTTGAAATGGAGAAGAGTGGGTCTAAGACTAGTATCTTAAACTTAAATAAGGGCAACTATGTGGGCATGAAAACTGAGCCAGCTGAAGTGAACTGGAAAACTAGGCTAAAAGGATAGATCAATAGAGAAGCAGTGGCAGACATTTAAGGGGATATTTCAGAGTATTCAGAATAAGTACATTCCTATTATAAAGAAAAATTCTAAGGGGTGGATCCACCACCTGTGGTTAATTAAATGTGTTAAAGAAAGCGTCAAACTTAAGGAAAAAAGCATACAACTCCGCAAAGATGAGTGGCAGGACAGATGATTGGTCAGAATATAAAAAACAGCAGAGAATGACTAAAAGGTTAACTAGAAGAAAGAAATTAGAGTATGAGAGGAAGCTAGCTAGAAATGCAAAAATGGATAGTAGGAGTTTCTACAGGTATTTAAAAAGGAAAAGAGTAAGTGAAGTGAGTGTTGGTCCCTAGAAAGTGACAGTGGTGAGTTAGTAGTAGATAATAAGGAAATTATGGGCAGGTGGTGGGATAGTGGTATTGTCACTGGACTGGTAATCCAGAGACTCAGGGTAATAATCTGGGGTCCTGGGTTCGAATTCCACCACGGCAGATGGTAGAATTTGAATTCAATAAAAACCTGGAATTAAAAGTCTGATGATGACCATGAAACCATTGCCGGTTATTGGAAAAAAAACATCTGGTTCACTGATGTTCTTTAACGAATGAAATCTGCCCTCCTTACCTGGTCTGGCCTATATGTGACTCCAGACCCACAGCAATGTGGTTGACTCTTAACTGCCCTCTAAACAAGGGCAATTAGGGATGGGCAATAAATGCTGGCCTAGCCAGCGATGTCCATATGCCATGAACGAATAATAAAAAAAATGGCAGAAGAAATGAATAAATATTTTGCTTCTGTGTTCACTATAGAGGATACAAAAACATTCCAGTAATAGCTGCAAATCAGGAGGTGAAAGAGAGAGAGGAACTCAGTAAAATTGAAATCACTAGGGAAATGGTACTGAGCAAATTGATGGAGCTGCAGGCTGGCAAGTCTCTGGGTCCTGATGGACTACATCCTAGGGTCTTAAACGAGGTGTCTAATGAGGTAGTCGATGCGCTGGTGTTAATTTTCAAAAATTCGCTAGATTCTGGAAAGGTTCCATCAGACTGGAAAGTAGCAAATTTAACCCCTCAATTCAAGAAGGGAGGGAGACAGGAAACTATAGGCCAGTTAGCTCGACATCTGTCTTGGGGAAGTTGTTAGAGTCGATCATTAAGGAGTTTATAGCTGGGCACTTGGAAGAGCTCAAGGCAATCGGAAAGGGTCAGCATAGTTTTGTGAAAGGAAAATTATGTTTAACCAATTTATTGGAGTTTTTTGAAGGAGTTACTTGCACGGTGGATAAAGGGGAGCCTATAGACATACTGTACTTAGATTTCCAGAAGGCATTTGAAAAGGTTTGTACAGTGGTTTATACAGTATTGCAGTGTGTTGCCTGCTGGGACTGGGATTGAATGATGGAAGGATAAATATAATGTAGGTCATCAAATGGTTTATACTGTATTGCAGTGTGTCACCTGCTGGGACTGGAGGAATCCCTGTTAACAGCTTTTTACTGTCAGTGTTGGCCTTCGATCAGTAATTGCACTTTCGCGTCTGACCCAGAACATCATACATTCAAACTCTATAGAAACTTAAGCACATAATCTAGGCTGACATTCAAGGGCTGTACTGAGGAAGTGCCACTTTTGGAGCTGCCACCTTTGGTGTGAGATGCTGGCCGGATAACTGAAAGTATAATGGCACTCACCATTATTAGTGTGCAAATCATCCAGCAATTTGTGATTCTCCGTTATTTGTGAATCGCCACAAATTGTTGGATGATTTGGATTACTTCATTGTTAGCCCCACAAAAGTTGCAGCTTGCCCTCAACCTCCCTGTTCTTTGTGCTGTGCTCCAGAAAACCCTGGGCTACTATTCCAGGACTGGCATCAAAGGTTATTACGGAAAATAAAAGTGCATGGTGCAGGGGGCAACATATTAGCCTGGATAGAAGATTGGTTGGCTGGCTGGCAGGAAGCAAAGAGTATGCATAAATGAGTCTTTTTCGGATTGGCAGGATGTGACAGTTGAAGTCCCGCAAGGGTCTGTGCTGTGACCTCAACTTTTTACAGTTTACATCAATGACTTAGGTGAGGGGAGTGAAGGCATGGTAACTAATTTTTCAGATGTCACAAAGATAGGTAGGAAAGTATGTTGTGAAGAGGACATGAGGTTGCAGATCGATACAGATAGGTTGAGCGAGTGGGAGAAGATCTGGCAAATGGAGTTTAATGTAGAAAAACGTGAAGTTGTTCACTTTGGCAGGAAGGACAAAAAAGCAGAGTATTACTTAAATGGAGAATGGCTGCATAATTCTGAGGTGCAGAGGGAACTAGGTGTTCTAGTACACGAGTCACAATAAGTTAGTATGCCGGTACAGCAAGTAATTAAAAAGGTTAATGGAATGCTAGCCTTTATTACGAGAGGAATTGAACATAAAAGTAAGGATGTTGTGCTTCATTTATACAGGGCATCGGTGAGACTGCACCTTGGATGCTGTGTGTAGTTTTGGTCTCCTTATTTAAGGAAGGATGTAAATGCTTTGGAGATGGTTCGGAGGAGGTTTACTAGATTGATACCTGGAATGAGTGGGTTGTCTTATGAGGAAAGGTTGGATAGACTGGGCTTGTTTCCGCTGGAGTTTAGAAGAATGAGGGGTGATTTGATTGAAGTATACAAGATCTTGAACAGCCTTGACAAGGTGGACATGGAAAGGATGTTTCCTCTTGTGGGTGAATCCAGAAATTAGATTTAAAATTAGGTGTCGTCCTTTTAGGATAGAGATGAGGAGAATTTTTTTCTCTCAGAGGGTTGTGCGACTTTGGAACCCTTTGCCTCAGAAGACGGGGTCATTGAATATTTTTAAGGCAGAGGTAGATAGATTCTTGTTAGGCAAGGGAATCAAAGATTATCGGGGGTAGCTGGGAATGTGGAATTCGAAACTCAAGTAGATCAGCCATGATCTTATTGAATGGCGGAGCAGTCTCGAGGGGCCGAATGGTCTACTCCTGTTCCATGTTCTTATGTTCACTCAGCTGTGACAGTGGGGGGGGGGGGGGGGGGGGGGGGGGGTGCATTGGGTGATGATGGCATGGTCAAATGTGTCACAAGCTTCAGGCAAGTTGAAAAGGAAAGGAGGGAAAGTTTGCGTTTGTCACAGTCACATAGAATGCCATTTGTGACTTTGATGAAAGCTTTTTATGTACTGTGGCAGGGCGGAAACCCAACTGGAGGGAAATTACAAAGCCTCAGTTCTCTAAAAATTAGAAGATCTTCCAGCATCCTAGAATTTGGGCTTGTTGACTAACATTGGGTGCTGTGGCAATGCAGTGATTAATGTGTTTGTGTTAAAAGGATAGGAAAAATCTCAACATAGCATAGGAAGAAATTTATATGGGGCACCCATAAAGTAGTAGGTATATGGAGCACACTGGCAGGCAGACCATTTAAAAATGTGCCAATTAACTCCTTCAAAGGGAGAAATTAAAAGAGAAAATGCTGAAAATACATAGCTGAGTTTGTATCCAAAAGAGAAAAGATTAGTCAACATTATGGGCAGAATTTTATGGCTGACGTGCAGGTGGCAGAGCCCGCTCGTCAGCACTTAAAATGTTGCGCGCTGATGTTGGGTGAGTGTCCCGACATCAGTGCACGGCATCGCGATATTTAGGTGGGCAGGTGCACTATGAAGCGCAACGCACGCCCGCCATTAATTAAAGGCCTAGTTAAGGCCCTTAACTCGGCAATTGATGCCGATTTTGAGGAGCCTGTGCAATCTTTGCCTTGGCACACGGGCCCAATGGGCAGGCGGATAACTGATTTTTTAACAAACCTCACCCACGGGTGGGATATGTGGGCTCAGAGGGGTTGATAATGTTTTATCTGAAGTATTTAATGCAGAAAGTGTTTTAACCTTGCCTGTGTAAGCAGTTCAGATCGATTTCCAATAGCTTTCTCTGTACTTTGAAGCTTCAGCTCAGCAGTCTGCAGACAGTAATCTTTATCGGGCCTGCAGCTTTCCGGAGGCCTCCATTTAGCCTGGGTATGGGTTCTGACATCTCCACTGGAGGCAGCTCTTCTGAGGAGGAAGGGAGGAATAGAATAAGGAGGAGGCCAGGAGTGGACAATCAGCCTCCAGGGGAGCCACCTTTGGGAGGCCAGGCGCAGGCACAAGGGGCGCAGGGCCAAGAGGTTGTCCAGGGTGGAAGGGGCCGCAGAAGATGCCACTATCCTGCTGCCAGGGTATACAGGCGGCGAAGCAGCTACCTCAATATGACTGAGGTGGAGTGGCGAAGGAGGCTCCAACTGTCAAGGGGGACAGTGAACGATATCTGTCAGATGATTGGCCCTGAGATCTCCCCTAACTGTGTGGATGGACATCCCATGCCAATGGCTCTGAAGGTCACAGTTGCCCTCCACTTCTATGCATCTGGCTCCTTCCAGGACTCAGTGGGTGTTCTTTGTGGTGTCTCCCAATCAGCTGTCCACACTTGTGTCAAGCAGGTTACAGACGCTCTGTTCAGACGGGCATTGACCTTCATCCATTTCCGCTGCGACCAGGCAAGTCAGGCACAGCGAGCCAGAGGCTTCGCGGCCATTGCTGGCTTCCCCTGCGCCCAGGGTGCAATAGACTGTACACGTGGCCATCAAGGCGCCAGCAGGTGAGCCCGGTGCATTCGTCAACAGGAAGGGATTCCACTCTATGAATGTGCAGATAGTGTGTGATCACAGGATGCAGATTCTGGAAGTTTGTGCAAGGTACCCAGGCAGCTCCCACGATGCCTATATCCTCAGACGCTCCCAGGTGCCGACGCTCTTCAGTGCTCCGGCTCGGCTGGATGGTTGGCTGACGAGTGACAAGGGCTATCCCCTCAGAAGGTGGCTCATGACGCCTCTCAGCCATCCAAGAACAGAAGCTGGAGAGTGCTACAATAGGAGCCACAACACCACAAGGGCTGTGGTGGAGAGAGCCATCGGCCTTCTCAAGATGCACTTCCATTGTCTGGACCGCTCAGGTACTCCAGTACCCCCCAGATCGCGCCTCTGTGATAGTGGTAGCATGCTGCGCTCTGCACAATCTTGCGCTGGAAAGGGGGGATGCAGTTGATGATGAAGACCTTGACGCAGTGGATGAGGCTGCACATGATGAATCCAGCAGTGGCTCAAAGGATGAGGAAGCACAGGGCAATGATGAGGGGCAGCACGCCGACCTACTACTACACCAGGGAGGCAGGGACTCCGGGACACTTTAATCCAATGAACCTTCAGCTAGCTCCACACACATGGATTAGCAAGACCAGCATTGTCTGGCGCTTCCACACGTGGCACTTAGGTGCTACATCTTCCACTTCATTAGCTGCAACTAAGGGCTTAGTACAGAAACATCAATGTCCACTCAAACACTCATGATATGTCTGTGAAACATACAAATTCAGCACAAAGGAAACACTCTCAGCCATGGTCAGAAAAGTGGACTTTATTGCCACCAAAATAAAGCATAAACGTCGCTCTGACATATATAATGATATATTCCCTAATCTATGCCCAACACAAAATCACCAGTGACAAACCCGTGGAGTGCCTAATGTGCCTTATGCTTACGTTTGCGAGTGCTACGTCTAGGTGCCGCCCCATCGCTCGGAGTGGCTTGTGAGACAGCCTGCTGTCTCTGCTGTCCTGTTGGCCTCGATGACCTTGGCGGCCGTCTTCTGGCCCGTGGAGCCTGTGCTGGCCCCACCTGGGAGGGAGTGGCCAGTTCCAGAACTGGCACCACCCCAGTTGTTGCAGCCTCAATGGATGCAACGGTCACTGGCAAAGGGGCGGAGGAGCTGCTGCCCTCATTCAGAGTGCCCTGAGAGGAGCTCGCAGCGACGACAGGCAGCTGCTGCGCCGACTTGAGGTCACATTGGACCTCCCTGCGCACCGCAGATGGATGGGCACCGAGTGGCGACACTTGGTGCCCAGAACATCTCCCACATTGTGAATGACCACCTGTGGCCATTAACGTTGTGAGGGCTTGCAGGTCAGAGTGTAACCCAATCAGAAGATTCTCAATCTGCTGGAAGCCCCTCTCCATGAGAGTCGCCAATCTCTCAATGGAGAGAGATGAAGCTGAATGGAGCTGAAGCTCTGTCCTGAGGTTCATGCCATCACTGACATTCTGCCTGGATTCCTCCAACACAGAGACCAAGTGAAGCACGCCCTCATGCAACACTGCCAGACGTTCCCCCGCACCCTGCCGCTTGTCCTGCAGCGGCTGCATGGCTGACATCTCCAGAGGCACATCATCACTGCCGGACTCAGCAGGTGCCTGGTCCCCTGCAGTCCTCTGGCTGCTGGCGCCATCGGCACTCTCTGTCCGTGCCATCTCCTCCAGCGATTGTGAAGTGCCCTCTCCACTGTGCCCCGGGACACTAGCCGATGTCATAATCCCCACCGAAGTGTTTGTCGCTGCGCTGGTGCCTGGCTTGCTGAAAGGATGTGACGCAAGTTGCAAGTGTTGGCCCTCAGGCATGGAAGGGGGGTTCTGTACTTGTTGGTGGCGGCCGTGCGGTGGTGATGCTGAAATTAACAACAAGGACAGTGCATCAGTTAGCATTCAGTCAGTAACACCTTTCATCTCTTTCCCTCCCCCCCAGCCTCATAAGTCGCTCACCCTTCAAGAACCTAAGGAGACGAACATTGTTGGGGTGGTAAATAGTCAAGAGGAGGCCCAAACATTGCACATGCATACAGACAGACTGGTCAGATGGCCTAAGGAATGCCACATGGAATGTTATGTGGATAAGTGTGCGGTTAAGCACTTGGGCAAGACAAGCAAGGTACAGGAATACATGAGTAATGGTAGGACCATGGGAAATCACGACGATTACAGGGACCTTGCTGGGCAGAGCTGTTAAGGTAGCAGAACATGAGCATAAGGCGTTTAACAAGGTCGAAGCCAGACTTGCCTTTATTAGCCGAGGAATAGAATGTAGGAAAAGGGAGGTCATGTTGCAAGTGCAGAAAAAGCTGTCGAGGCCACATCTACACTTCTGCATTAAGTTGTGACCTGCGCTTCATGGGAGGGATGGCATTGGAGTGGGGAGAGTGCAGAGGTTCCTGACCTGGATACATGCTGGCCTGGAGAGTTGGAGTTATGAGGAAACATTGCAAACACTTGCGACATTTGCCGTGGAGCACAGGAGATTGACAGGTCACATTATTGACCTTCATACCGTTATGAAGGGCATAGAACAGGTGGACTGAAGGCAACTTTTCCCCTTGGCGCAGGGATGACTAACGTGGTGGCATTTATTTAAGTTGAGTGCCATGAGGTTGACAGGTGAGGTGCTGAGGACCTTTTAGACAGAGTAATGTGGGAAGCACTGGCTGAAAGGGTGGTGGAGGTACAAACCCTCCTAAGATGATATAAGTCTTTGGATGTGCAGCAGCGATGCCATGGCATGTTAGGCCATGGGGATAGTGGTCACAAATGGGATAAGGCGACTTTGGAAGGTGCTAGAGATGCTCATCCTCAAGGGGCCGAGGAACCTTTGTGTATGACCCACACGTCTGACTATCAGTCTGTGAATGAGCAGTTTTGCTGCATTAACGATTGCAGCAATCATCAATGCTCTGGATGGTGGGGAGACAGAGTGGATGGGACTGTGGCCCTCAAATACCTGGCCGCTGCACCCCAGCCTTGCCAACATCTGCCGACCTGGCTGCCTGCCTCCTCCCCAGCTCCATGGCCTGCTCCTCATAAGTGGTGAGGTGCTGCAGCACAGCGTGCCCACCACCAGTCCGCTGACACTTCCAGCTATTGTTCTCAGTTTTTGCCTGCAGAACAGAGAAGAGCATTTATTGGGGCTGATCGCTCATGTACTCTACACGCACACGCTGCACCCCAACCACAATGGCCCATCTGAGGCCTCCAGCGGCTCCTGTCCCCAGATCAGTCCCCAGAAGATAGTATGGATGCTGCCAACCCCCTTCCCCAATGGCCACATTGGACACATTCGGCGTCCATCACTTTGAATAACACACGGGTCTTAGCACCCATTGCAAGGAGGCGCAACTAGGTGTGGCACCGAGGCCAGCAGATGACTCTTGACCACGACACCTTGAGGCTCCCCTTCCACCATCTTATCACCATCAATAAGACATGTGTTGGAGTTCTGAGTATGTGTCCAGCTGTCTCCCCTGCAGGTTGCCCCCACACTACTCAAATGCGACAAACACCAACATATGCTGCGGGGAGAACCCATTTTCTCCTCAACCGCTAAGGCTGATGTAAGCATGGTCACTATCTGTTTGCCCATCCAGCGTGTGCCAAATGCCCAATGCAGTAACGACACTAAGACGTTGGGTGGGGGGGCAAGTGTGGTGTACGGGGGCCTCAAAGGCTAAGGCTACCTGCTGGGTAAAATGGCCAAGGCTGACATGGTACTCACCCTTCCAGAGCACAACAAATCATTGAAGCACTTGCGTCACTGTGTTCCTGTGCACCGCACAGCATCTTGAGAGCTAACAGCCTCCGCCACCTCCTTCCCCGCCTGCCTGGTCATGTGGGGGGCCCTCCTCCTCCCATCCTCTGGAAACAACAACTCCCGATGGTTTGACACCTCTTCCAGGAGGACAGCAAGGCAGGCATCGGAGAACCGAGGGGCACAGTGGCACCCCGCTGGCCTACCCTGCAGCCTGCCCCCCTCCTCCTCCTCTGCCCTCACCTCTTCTGGTGCCTGGCCGCTGGCCATGGTCAACTGCCTAAAGGAGGCTGCCTGGCCGTTCTTGATACAGACTGCCGGTTCCCCATTGGAACCGGCGGTCTGAACACGCCCGCCGCTGATTTGAATTTCCCGCTGAACACGGGAGTCTTAAATGTGCTGGACGGGCCTTAATTGGCCCGCCCGCGCAAAATGGCGACACGGCCCGTTTCGCCGGCGGGGATTGGCTCCCCGTCCTCCGCCGATTCGGTCGGGCCCGCCCGCCTGACAAACGCAAAATTCAGCCCTATGGATGAAGCCTTCAGTAGTTTTGTTTGGAATGAAGAGGTTCCGCTATTAACCTGCCGTTCTAATTCAGATGCAGACTGACGCCCTGTGTACTTCCGGAGCTTTCTAAACTTATTTCTTTTTAATAAAGAGCCAGATAAATATCTGGCTGAGAATGGGATTGAATGTTGGAAGGATAAATATAATGTAGGTCATCAAATGGTTTATACTGTATTGCCGTGTGTCACCTGCTGGGACTGGAAGAATCCCTGTTAACAGCTTTTTACTGTCAGTGTTGGCCTTCGATCAGTAATTGCACTTTCGCGTCTGACCCAGAACATCATACATTCAAACTCTTCTATAGAAACTTAAGCACATAATCTAGGCTGACATTCAAGGGCTATACTGAGGAAGTGCCACTTTTGGAGCTGCCACCTTTGGTGTGAGATGCTGGCAGGATGACTGTAGGTATAATGGCACTCACCATTATTAGTGTGCAAATCATCCAGCAATTTGTGATTCTCTGTTACTTGCGAATCGCCACAAATTGTTGGACGATTTGGATTGCTTCATTGTTAGCCCCACAAAAGTTGCAGCTTGCCCTCAACCTCCCTATTATTTGTGCCATGTTCCAGAAAATCCTGGGCTACTATTCCAGGATTGGTGTGCCTACTCAGATGGACGTACAAGAATCCATGGCACCAGTTGAAGAAAAGCATGGCAGTTCTCCCAATGTCTTAGCCAGCATTTATTCCTCAACTGTGTTCAGAAAAAACATATTATTGCTGTTTGTGAAACCATCTAATTGGCTGTTGTATTTTAACCAAAGTGACATTTCCAAAGTATTTCATTAGCTGGGAAGCACTTGGCCATCATATAAATGCAAATTCTTTTTAATTGCCCCCTTATTGAGATCAACCAATGCAGCACAAATTAGAGATGAATGTTTTAGTTTCTGATCATAATGGCTCAGTTATTTTCTTTCTTTTATTGATTTAGTCTTCAGGGTAACCTCGTGAAGATAGCCATAACCTGCTTTTGCCCACTACAATGCTGCAATTTCCAAAGATCAGAGCTTCTGAAACCAGGACTAAGTGCTCAGCATCCCCCTAGACATTAATGCAGTGATTTCAGCACCACTGCTCATTGCCTCCTCTATAGCTGCAGAGCGTTTTGGGGTGGAGAAGAATTGTTCAAACCTGCACAAGTTCCAATATGCACATAGGCAGCAACTTGCACTTGTTCTATAATTTAAAATGCTAAATTTTCTCTGTCAAACATTCCACCGCTATGGTAAAACAGTTGGATGACCAATAAGGGAAAAAGCAAGCATGCTTCAGATAACCAGGTAGATGACAGCAATGCTTTCTGACCAAAGTTTCGATCCTTAAAAGCCAGTGCTACTTCATAAAGAAAGGAGGTGAAAGTCACTTTCAATGTTGAAAGTTATGGGGATACCTGTTTTACTCTTTAGTTACTGATGCACAAAAATGGGTGAATTTGAAGCAAAATGCCTGAGCATACAATCTCATTTGTGCTGTCTTAACTCTGGACAAATGACCGTGTTCTTCTATGAAAGAGGATTTCACTCCAAGGTGGCTTTACTTGTACAGTGGTGAAACCCTGAAGTTAGAGCCACTTTCAAAAATAGATGTGTTGTTACAAATTGAATGTTACATTTCTTTCAAAGTGTTAGCTTTTTCTCCTTTCAACTTTCTTTTCCTCGCCCATCCAAAGGCGCTGGGGCACAGCTCAACGAAGTGGCTATGTGTGAACCAAACCCGTGAGCTTCCCACAGGTTGTTTGAATAGATCCAATCCTGCCCTTGTGCAACAATTGCTGTAAAGGCCATTGATTAATGGTAAAAATCAAGAGGCATGGCTGATTTGCTTCCCCTTTCCAGCTCACAATACTGAGGCCAGGTATTGTAATCCTCCAGCTATTGCTCGACTAAGATCTAGCACAACAGTCTGCCTAGTCTGTATAGCTCAGTACCATACCACTTGGTGCATGGTACCCAGTAGAGAAGTCCCAGCTACAACTTCAAGGGGTGGGGAAGTCAACTGTGTTTCCCACTTTTGTTCACGATCTGGTAGGGGCTTCTCCACTGGGTACCATGCACCACATAGTGTAGTACTTAGCTATACAGATCAGGCAGGCTGCTGTGCTAGATCTCAGCAGGTTTTTGTTAAAAGGCTGAATGAGTTAAAGGCTGAATGAGTTGACACTGAGTGCAGATCAAACCTGAATTGGCAGTGATGCCCTTCACAGTTGAATAGAATGCTTGCACTCACTTTCAAAACTTAAGCATGAAGAACAACCTTTTGGATAAGATATCAGAAGGCAGCAACCCTGCCTAACGAGAGTCAACACATTCAGGATAGCAGAGGCAATATAGGGGATAAAACTTTATTTGAAAAAAATGTACAGTTAGAATGCTGAACAAATAATCATTCAGGGTCAATTTAGCCCAATATGCAAAATTCTGACTCGAGACTGGGCTTCCCATCAGCACTGATGGCTTTGATTGCCGTTTAGATTTAATGGAATGTTTGTCAGCAACTTCTAATCAGTGGCTTAAGCTGGGTGCAATGCTGAACTAAGTGAGTTCTGCAATTTTTGATTGTGGTTTGAATTTGCAGGAGAGTGAAGAAGATCTAGGATTGTGGAAGGAGCAGTTTCATGAATTTATAGACACCAAAACCAATGGTAAGCAGTACATTTTTGTAGTATTTCTGTGTTAAGCAGGCAATCTTTACTTGATTTCTTATCTTTTGCTCCTTTGGCTGTCACAATCGTATCACCACATCAAAAGTCAGACTGAAACAGTTTAGCATATGACTGGTCTAAGTGGACAGGCTGCATAGCCACACTTTTAAACAGGACAACTTTCCTTTATTTACCCATTTATTTTACAGCACTGTCTTTGGAGCAGTTCAAAATGAGATTTTGCTCTTCACTTTCATCAGCAAAGTACTAATGGTAACAAAGACAAAAGAGCGTCTCTAGTGGCCAAGCTGGTTTATTTTGTTTGTAGTTTGATTTAGGTACTGCTGCTTATCTGAACCGTACCAATCTTTGGGAAGCTCTGTAGCCAGAGCAGTGAAGTTAAGTTTGTAAGGTTTTAATATATGCACGGGGCTTGCATGTGCACAGTTATTCTACAGTAGTGGATGGATTCTGAATCCAGCTCATGATGTAAATTAGACAAATCCAGATCATGTATTACAGTATAAAAACAAAAAAACTGCGGATGCTGGAAATCCAAAACAAAAACAAAAATACCTGGAAAAACTCAGCAGGTTTTGGCAGCATCTGCGGAGAGGAGCACAGTTAACGTTTCGAGTCAACAGAACTAAGAAAAAATAAAAAAGAGGTGAAATATAAGCTGGTTTAAGTCGGGGGGGATGGTGGGTGGGACAGGTAGAGCTGGATAGAGGGCCAGTGATAGGTGGATAGGTGGAGATAGCCAAAAGATGTCACAGACAAAAATGACAAAAAGGTGTTGAAGGTGGTGATATTATCTAAAGGAATGTGCTAATTAAGGGTAGAAAGCAGGACGAGCAAGGTACAGATGACCCTAGTGGGGGTGGGGTGAAGGAATCAAAAAAGGCTAAAAGGTAGCGATAAAACAATGGATGGAAATACATTTAAAAATAATGGAAATAGGTGGGAAAAGAAAAATCAATATAAATTATTGGAAAAAACAAAAAGGAGGGGGAAAATCGGAAAGGGGGTGGGGATGGAGGAGAGAGTTCATGATCTAAAATTGTTGCACTCAATATTCAGTCCGGAAGGCTGTACAGTGCCTAGTCGGAAGATGAGGTGCTGGTCCTCCAGTTTGCATTGAGCTTCACTGGGACAATGCAGCAAGCCAAGGACGGACATGTGGGCATGAGAGCAGGGTGGAGTGTTGAAATGGCAAGCGACAGGGAGGTCTGGGTAATGCTTGTGGACAGACCGAAGATGTTCTGCAAAGCGGTCACCCAGTCTGCGTTTGGTCTCTCCAGTGTAGAGGAAACCGCATTGGGAGCAACAAATGCAGTAGACTAAGTTGAGGGAAGTGCAAGTGAAATGCTGCTTCACTTGAAAGGAGTGTTTGGGCCCTTGGACGGTGAGACGAGGGGAAGTAAAGTGGCAGGTGTTGTACCTTCTGCGGTTGCATGGGAAGGTGCTGTGGGAGGGCGTTGAGGTGTATGGGGTGATGGAGGAGTGGACCAGGGTGTCACGGAGGGAACAATCCCTACAGAATGCCGCCAGAGGGGGGTGAAGGGAAGATGTGTTTGGTGGTGGCATCATGCTGGAGTTGGCGGAAATGGCGGATGATCCTTTGAATGCGGAGGCTGATGGGTTGATAAGCGAGGACAAGGGGGACCCTATCATGTTTCTGGGAGGGAGAAGAAGGTGTGAGGGCGGATGCGCGGGAGATGGGCCGAACACGGTTTTAGCTTTTTTCGATTCCTTCACCCCACCCCACCCCCACTAGGGCTATCTGTACCTTGCTCGTCCTGCTTTCTACCCTTAATTAGCACATTCCTTTAGATAATATCACCACCTTCAACACCTCTTTGTCCTTTTGTCTGTGACATCTTTTGGTTATCTCCACCTATCACTGGCCCTCTATCCAGCTCTTCTTGTCCCACCCCCCTCTTAAACCAGCTTATATTTCACCTCTTTTCTATTTTTTCTTATTTCTGTTGAAGAGTCATACAGACTCGAAACGTTAACTGTGCTCCTCTCCGCAGATGCTGCCACACCTGCTGAGTTTTTCCAGGTATTTTTGTATTTTTGTTTTTGTCATGTATTACAGTGTCACTTCCACTACGATGCAAGCAGCTGTTTTTTAATTCATTCATGGGATGTGGGTGTCTTTGGCTAGGCCAGCATTTATTGCACATCCCCAATTACCCTTGAGAAGGTTGTGGCGAGCTGCCTTCTTGAACTGATACACATGGTGCTGTTCGGAAGGGAGTTCCATGATTTTGACCCAGTGACAGTGAAGGAACAGACTGATGCACATGGTGCTGTTCGGAAGGGAGTTCCATGATTTTGACCCAGTGACAGTGAAGGAACAGCGATATATTTCCAAGTCAGAATGGTGAGTGTCTTGGGAGGGGAACTTCCAGGTGGTGGTGTTCCTATGCTTCTGCAGCCCTTGTCCTTCTAGGCATCAGCGATCGTGGATTTGGAAGGTGCTTTCTAAGGAGCCTTGGTGAGTTCCTGCAGTACATCTTGTTGATGGTGCACACTGCTGTCGCTGTGCGCCAGTGGTGGAGGGAGTGAATGTTCGTGGATGGGGTGCCAATCAAGCAGATTGCTTTGTCCTGGATGATGTCAATCTTCTTGAGTGTTGTAGGAGCTGCACACACCCAGGCAAGTAGAGAGTATTCCATCACACCCCTAACTTGTGCCTTGTAGATGGTGGACAGACTTTGGGAGTCAGGAGGTGAGTTACCCACCTCAGGATTCCTAGCCTCTGACCTGCTTTTGTAGTGGCAGTATTTATATGGGTAGTCCAGTTTAGTTTCTGGTCAATGATAGCCCCCAGGATGTTGATAGTGGGGGATTCAATGATGGTAATGCCATTGAATGTCAAGGGACAATGGTTAGATTCTCTTGTTGGAGATGGTCATTGCCTGGCACTTGTGTGGCACAAATGTTACTTGCCACTTGCCAGCCCAAGCCTGGATTTTGTCCAGGTCTTGCTGCATTTGGACATGGACTCCGCTTCAATGTAACTGTAGGGTATCCGACATCGTCCTTTTAATTGTAACTTTAGGATATCTGACATCATCCCTTTAATTGTAACTGTATGGTATGTCACAACTCACTGGGCAAAGTGCG
This sequence comes from Cetorhinus maximus, assembly GCF_964194155.1. NCBI lineage: Eukaryota > Metazoa > Chordata > Chondrichthyes > Lamniformes > Cetorhinidae > Cetorhinus > Cetorhinus maximus. The sequence continues at coordinate 77,762,440 of NC_135896.1, forward strand.
CTGTAATATCAAGCCCACTGTTCCCCGAGCTGCAACAAATGTGTAAAATTTGACTAAACCACCAGATTACCCCAATTCTACCTAACTGTTTAATTTAGGTTAACAGAATACGAGCACCAGGTTTGTAAACTTAATATGTAAATAACTGTTTAGTGAACAAACTGTTGTTAACCAGTAGCAGAAGAAAGAAATATGAACTGCAAATTTCTAACACTATAACTTAAACTCTACTCCCTTCTTAAATCCCTATAGACACATATATAAGACAAAAGACACACAAAAACATGGATTTTAAGAGTGGGATAAAACAGTTCAATAGCACCAATTCCTGAGTACAGGATTCGATGGGTTGATTTCGATTGATGTCTTTCAAATTCCTTTCAGTTCTTGTTGATGACACGAGGTGGTCTTCCAGCACTTTCGGTATTTAGTTCACTGGTTCGGCACTTGCCTTTCAATGTCTCTAACACTGATTTTCCCTTTTTGCCTCTTGACAGGGGTTTTCAGAGAGAGAGCAGGTTATAGAGATATAAGAAGAAAAGCCAGCTAGCTGTTATTGTGGAATTACTGGTATCTTCCACACACAGGAGAAAGAACGTAACATAAGATCATAAGAAATAGGAGCAGGAGTAGGCCATTTGGCCCCTCAAGCCTGCCCCACCATTCAATAAGATCATGGCTGATCACTCAACTTCTCTTTCGTGCCAGCTCCTCATATCCCGCCATATTTCAAAAATCTATCCACCTCTCTTTAAATACTTTCAGTAATCTAGCCTCCACAACTCTCTGGGGTAGAGGATTCCAGACATTCACTACCCTCTGAGAGAAGAAATTCCTTCGCATCTCAGTTTTAAATGAGTATCCCCTTATTCTGTAACTATGCCCCCTAGTTTGAGATTCCCCCGCTAGTGGAAACATCTTCTCAACATCTACCCTGTCAAGCCCTCTCAGAATCTTGTACATTTCAATAAAATCGCCCCTCATTCTTCTAAACTCTAATGGATAAAAGCCTAACCTGTTTAGGTGTTCTTGATAAATCAACTCCTTCAACCCAGGAATCAGCCAAGTGAATCTCTTTTGAACTGCCTCCAATGCCAGTATATCCTTTCTTAAATATGGGACCAAAACTGTACACAGTACTCCAGGTGCAGCCTCACCAACACACTGTACAATTGTAACAAGACTTCCCTATTTTTAAAATCCAACCTCCTAGCAATACAGGCCAAAATTCCATTTGCCTCCTTAATTGCTTGCTGCACCTACATGGTAACTTTTTGTGTTTCATGCACAAGAACACCCACTCTGTGCAACACTTCTTTGGAGTCTCTCTCCATTTAAATAATAATCTGCCTTTTGATTCTTCCTACCAAAGTGCATGACCTCACACTTTCCTACATTAAACTCCATCTGCCATGTTTTTGTCCACTCACTCAACCTGTCTGTATCCCCTTGCAGATTCCTTATGTCCTCATCACAACATGCCCTCCCACCTATTTTTGTATCATCAGCAAATTTGGATACATTACACTCTGCCACCTCCTCCAAATCATTAATATAAACAGTAAATAATTGAGGCCCCAGGACTGATCCTTGTGGCACTCCACTAGTTACGTCTTTTCAACCTGAAAACGACCCATTAATCCCGACTCTTTCTCTTCTGTGTGTTAACCAAACCTCAATCCATGCTAATACATTACCCTCAATACCGTGAGCTCCTACCTTGTGCAATAACCTTTTATGTGGCACCTAATCGAAAGCCTTTTGGAAATCCAAATATGCTACATCTACCAGTTCCCCTTTATCAACTCTGCTTGTTATATCCTCAAAGAACTCTAGCAAGCTTGTCAAATATGATTTCCCTTTCACAAAGCCATGTTGACTTTCCTTGATTGTGTTAAGGTTTTCTAAATGTCCTGCTATTTCTTCCTTAATAATGGATCTAGCATTTTGCCAATGACAGATGTTAGGCTGACTGGCCTATAGTCTCCTGCTTTTGTCTCCCTTCCTTCTTGAACAGGGGTGTCACATTAGCGCCTTTCCAAGCTGCTGGGACCCTCCCGGAATCCAGTGAGTTCTGGAATATTTTGACTAATGCCTGCATTATCTCTGCAACCACTTCCTTCAAAATCCTTGGATGCAGGCCATCAGGTCCTGGCGATTTGTCTGCCTTTAGTCCCATTAGTTTGTCAAGTATTTTGACCCTCATGAAAAAGAATGTTACAAGATCGTTCCTCCCATATCTCTTTGCTTATCTGATACCTTTGGGATGTTTATAGTGTCCTCCACTGTGAAGACTGATGCAAAATATTGGTTTAAAGTATCTGCCATTTCCCTGTTCCCCGTTATCAATTCTCCAATCGCTTCCTCCAAGGGTCCCATGCTCATTTTAGCCATTCTTTCTATATACCCATAGAAGCTCTTGCTGTTTGTTTTTATATTTCTTGCCAATTTACTTTCATAATCAATTTTCTCCCTCTTAATTAGCTTTTTAGTCATCTGCTACTGGTTCCTAAAAACTTCCCTATCCCCTGGCCTACCACTAGTTTTCGCCGCTTAGTATGTCTTAGTTTTTGATTGGATACTCTACTTGACCAGCTTTGTTAACCACGAATGGTTCATCCTTCTCATCAAGTCCTTCTTATTGACCAGGATAAATTTTTGCTGAGCGATATGAAATATCTGCTTAAATATCTGCCACTGCTCATCCACTGACCCCCTTCCCCTTAGTTTATTTTCCCAGCTCGCTATAGACAACTTCATACCTCTGTAATTTCTCCTATTTATAGACACTGAGGACACTGGTTTGAGACCCAAGTTGCTCACCCTCAAACTGAATTTGAAATTGTACCATGTTATGATCGCTATCCCCTAGAGGATCCTTAAGTATGATATCTCTTATTAATACCACCTCATTACACGTTACTAGATCTAAAATAGCCTGTTCCCGGGTAGGTTCTGCAACGTATTGCTCTAAGGAACAATCCCTGATGCACTCTGCAAATTCATCTTCCATGTTACCCCTGCCAATCTGATTTGTCCAGTCTATATGAAGATTAAAATCACCCATGACAATTGTAGCACCCTTCTTACACGCCTCCATGATTTCCTGTTTATACTTTTTCCTACAGTGAGGTAAATCTTCGGGGGCCTACAGGTGACTCCCACCCGTGACTTCTTCCCCTTGCTATTCCTTATTTCCCTCAAACTGATTCCACATCAAGTTCTATTGCACCTATATCACTACTTACCACTGCACTGATACCTTCCTTTATTAACAAAGCTGCCCCTCTTCCTTTTCCTTTTTGTCTATTTTTCCTCCAAAGCTAAATTCTGGATCCCCATTGAATATTGAGTTCCCAGTCTTGGTCACCCTGCAACCACGCCTCTGTAATAGCTACCAAGTCATATTCATTTATTTCTATTTGTGCCATCAACTCATCTATCTTGTTACAAATGCGGTGTGCATTCAGATAAAGAGCCTTAAGCTTTCACTTTTTACCATTATTACTCATTCTGGTTGTAATTTCTGCTGCTGTCTTCTGCTTGTATTTTCTGCCCCTCCCTGTCACACTTCGATTATCGTTCGCCTCTTCACTACCCTGCACCTCTGCTCTCTCGTTTCTTTTCGATTTTTAAAATTTCCCTCTAATTGAACCCTCCCCCCCACTAATTAGTTTAAAGTCCTATCTACAACCCTAGTTATACGATTCGCCAGGACACTGGTCCTAGCATGGTTCAAATGAAGCCCATCCCAACAGAACAGCTCTCTCCTCCAGTACTGGTGCAAGTGCCCCATGAATCGGAACCCATTTCTCTTACACCAGTCTTTAAGCCACGCATTTACCTCTTAATCTTATTTGCCCTACGCCAATTTGCACATGGCTCAGGTTGTAATCTGGAGATTATTACCATTGTGGTTCTGCTTTTCAATTTAGCCCCGAGTTGCTCGTAGCCACTCAGCAGAACCTTTTTCTTTGTCCGACCTATGTTGTTGGTACCTACGTAGACCACGCCAACTGGATCCTTCCCCTCCCAATCCAAGTTCCTCTCCAGCCCAGAAGAGATGTCCTTAACCTTGGCACCAGGTAGGCAACACAGCCTTCGGGACTCTGTCTTTGCTGCGGAGAACAATTTCTGTTTCTGTAACTATGCTATCTCCTATAACTACTACATTTCTCTTTTCTGCCCCCACTTGAATGGCACTCTGTACCATGGTGCTCAGTTTGTTCATACTTCCTGCAGTCCATGCCCTCATCCACATCCTCCAAAGCTAAATTCTGGATCCCCATACCTGCCTCACTCACAATCACAGCCTCCTGTCCCTGACCATGGTCCGAATTTGATGTAATCAATCTAAGGGGTGTGATTGTCTCCTGAAACAGTGTCCAGGTAACTCTCCCCCTCCCTGATGTGTCGCAGTGTCCGCAGCTCGGATTCCAGCTCATCATCTCTGAACCGAAATTCCTCGAGTAGCCAACACTTGCTGCAGATGTGGTCACCATGGATCGCACCGACGTCCACAAGCTCCACATACTAAGCTGCAACGCATCACCTGCCCAGCCTTCTCTATCTATTTAATTAATTAATTTGGATGCTAAATATTTTAAAAGTGAACTCCTTAACTGTACTCTTCAGTTGCAATAACACCTCCTGATTTAAACCACTTTGCCAATCAAAAGAGACAAGGAAGAGGTACCCACCTGTCACACTTAGGCTCTGACAGGTAGAAACAGGTTGAAGGGGCTCTCTGCTGCCAGTTTTTATCTCCCGCCACCGCTGCTCTTCTCACGCAGGTCCGCCCTCTGTGTGCTCAAAGAGGCTTTAGGTCTTGTTCCTTTCAGGTTAAGAACTATTCAGCTGCACTGTCAACACACAAAACCTGGTCACCTTGTTAGGAACCAATTAATATGTTGTTGCCAGGCAGCTCCCTTGGTCCAGGACTCCTTTCTGGCACCATCCTGTCTTTCATGGCACACTCTGTTCCAGGACATCAACATTGTATATATCTCTCATCCTGCTCCAGTGGACTTGTCCTTCAAAGTGCAGCCATTGCAATTCTAATCCACAGTCCAACAGATATGTTCTTTACAAAAGTCCAACAGAAATAAAAAGATATGTTCCTTACAGGCATCTGCCATCATTCTTTTAACTGTAACAGTAGGATATCTGATATCATCCCTAATTGTAGCTGTAGGGTATCTGACAGCTTTTGCCATATTCAGCGAGGCTTTGTTTAATAGACACTCACACACATGATCATTGTTGTTTGTTTTGAAGACTCAGGTGATCCTGCATGGTGATAACAAAGTAGCAAGTTATCTTGCAACCTTACAGCATCAGAGAAACATTCAATGTTGATATATGCTGAATTTCTGACTAAAAATAAGCACAATGCTTAAATTGGGCATTTCTTCTTTAAATGCTCCTTCTAATTAGATTCCTGTTGTCACCCATCAGCACTTTTCTGTCTCCTCCAGTTGGGAAGGCCCAGCAACTTCTAAACCACTAATTGGAAGTTGCTAATAACTATTTTATTAACCTAGAATCGTGATCAAGGGCCATTTAGGATTCATATGGAAGCTCAGCTGAGAGTCAGAATTTTGCATATTGGGCTAATTTGATCCTGAATGACTATCTTCTCAATATTCAAGCTTCACATTTTTTTCAAATAAAGATTTATCAACTGCCCTAAATGTGTTGCGACTCATTGGGTAGGGTCGCTGCCTTAACATACGTTGTTCAATAGGTCGCCCTTCATGCTCAGATCAACGTGAGTGCCAGCAAACTGTCGTGAATATCACTGCCAATTCAAATTTCGTCTTCACCCAATGTCAATTTATTCAATCTTTTCAGAAAAACCTACTGGATGGAAACTGGAAACATAGTTGAAGGCCCGATCCCTTGACAGCATAGTAAATAGTGAGCAGGATAGTAGCAGATGTCAGGAGGACATAAACAGACTGCTGGAATGGGCAGACAATGGTGGGTTCAATTTAATGCAGATAATTGTGAGATGATGATGCACCTTGGGAGAAATAACATGGAGAAGCTGTCTAATTTAAATGGTGCTATTGTTGTGAATGTCTACTTCATGGTTCATCTGTTTTAGGATACTACTTTTAGTTTTGGGAATTAAAGTTCTGATTGGAGAATGGGGGCATCTGGTTGGAAAAGTGATGAGCAACCTTGGGGTGAATGCAATTCAAATAAGCCTGAGTTATTAACAATTCTGCTGAGTCATGTTGACTTAAGAGATTCACAGAGGCCACAGCTAGAAAGATAAGATCATAAACAGCCGGTGGGCTTAGCTAAAGAACTGGAGACATGACATCTGCAATCCTTCCAGTAGGGGCTGTCCAGAGAGTCATTTTTGTTTTGGGAGTTAGAGCTAAATTAGGGTAAAGGCATTTGGTAAATTCTGAAGGGTTGTAAAATCCATTTCTTTCTTCAGATCAAAGAAGGAATTTTAAATGAGGGATATTTAATCTAAAGGTCTGTTTGAAGATATCCCAGAGAATGCAATGATGTCATCGAGATGGGTGGAGCTTAGGGAGGTTTCAGTTTATCTAGGTGTTTGCTGAGTTTTTTAGTCGCAGCTTGGATTTTGTGTGTGCATCAGCTCACAGAGAAGATAGCCAAAGTAAATGACAGTTAGTTAGGCCTGCATTGTAAGCAGAGAAAAAGCTAACTTCATAATTTGCCTTGTGGAATGTATGTAGGACTTAATCTCAGTTTGAATTTTGTAGGGAAAATAAATTGTAAGATTTGTTCTAACTTGCAGCTATGGAAAAATCTACCATGGTCCTCAGTATCTTATGACAAAGGAAAGCAACCAGCAGATTAGTTTGGAAGTATTGAGAAAGTAAACAGAACAAGGGACTAAAGCATCCACAGTCACAGATGGTAAATGAAAGTTTTACTTATGAGAATAGCTGAAACTGAGGACAATTAAAGTAGTTTCCAGAGGATTGTGGCATGCTTATGAACAGAAGTAAATAACCTCAAAATTGATATGTCTGATAAGGAAAAGGCTGGGGGAAGTAAGGAGTAAAACTGATTGCAGAACATACATAGTTATAACTTATAGCATTAAGTTAAGTCTGCTTATTTTGTTTAATTCTAAGTATAATAAAGCTTGTGTTTTGTTGGAAAATGTGGAATCTTGTGGTGTAGTTCTGTTGATTATATTGCTGGATGTTTGGATTTTTCTTTAAATTTTAACAGTTTCTAACAAGATCTTAACACTATTTTGAGGGTGTGCAAGAACAAAGGAATATGGGGTGAATATTCACAAATCTTGGAAGATGGCAGGACAAGTTGAGAAGCCAGCTAAGAAAGTATATGGATATTTGATTTTGTAAATAGCGGCATTGAATACAAAAACAAGGCAGTTATAGTATACCTTTACAAATCTCTGGTTAGGCCTCAGTTAAAATATTGAGTCCAGTATTGGGCACCAAAATTTAGGAAGGATGATAACATCTTGGAGAGAGTTTTGAAGGGATTTTCGTGATGATACCATGGGTGTGGGACTTCAGTTATATGGAGTGATTGGAGAAGCTGGGATTGTTTTCCCTGGATCATTGATGATTAAAGGGAGACCTAACGCAAGTACTCAAAATTCTTGATAGAGCAAGTAGGGAGAACTGTTTTATGTGTCGGTAGCCAGAGGCTACAAAATTAAAATAATTGTGAAGAGAAGAGAAGTGAGGAGAAAGGGCTTCACACAGAGGGTTGTTAAGATCTGTAATGCGCTACCTGAAAGAGTAAAGGATTCAGAATAAAACTGGATGCACCACCTTGCATCGACCTAGACACTTGAAATGACAATGGGACACCATGCCCAGTCACCCCTGCAAAGACCTCCTTACTAACATCTAGGGGCTTGTGCCAAAATTGGGAGAACTGTCCCACAGACTAATCAAGCAACAGCCTGAAATAGTCATACTCACCAAATTATACCTTACAGCCAACGTCCCAGACATTACTATCACCACCCCTTGGTATGTACTGTCCCACCAGCAGGACAGACCTAGCAAAGGTGACAGCACAGTGGTATACAGTTGGGAGGGAGTTGCCCTGGGAGTCCTCAACATTGACTTCAGACCCCATGAAGCCTCATGGCATTAAAATCAAACATGGGCAATGAGGGCTCCTGCTGATTACCATCTACTGCTGATGAATCAGTACTCCTTCATGTTGACCTCACGATCTCATAGTGGAAGCAGCGACCTGATTGAATTTTACATTCAATTTGAGGGAGAAAAGAGTGGGACTGAGACTATGTTTTTAAACTTAAATAAGGGCAATTATGAGGGTATGAAAGCAGAACTGGCTAAAGAGAATTGGCAAATTAGATTAAGGGATAGGTCAATTGAGATGCAGTGGCAAACATTTAAGGGGACATTTCAGAATACACAGAATAGATACATTCCAACAAGTAAAAAAAAAGTCCAAGGGGACAGACATGCCATCTGTGGTTAACTAGAAAGGTTAAAGATAGTATCAGACTTAAAGAAAAAATTATAATTGTGCAAAGATAGGTGGAAGGCCAGAAGATTGGGCAGAATGTAAGGAACAGCAAAGGATGACTAAAAGATTAATAAGGAGGGAAAAATTAGAGTGTGAGAGAAAGCTAGCCAGAAATATAAAAACAGATAGTAAGTGTTAATGAAGTGAGCGTTGGTCCTATAAAAAGTGAGTCTGGAGAATTGATAATGGAAAGCAAGGAAATGGCAGGTGAATTGAACGGGAATTTGCATCAATCTTCACTATAGAGGATACAAGTAACACCCCAGAAGCAACTATAAATCCGGAAATGGAAGGGAGGGAGGAACTCAGGAGAATTACAATCACCAGAGAAATGGTATTGAGTAAATTGTTGGAGCTGTGGGCTGACAAGTACCTGGGTCCTGATGGACTTTTTAAAAAATTCATTCACGGGATGTGGGCTTCGCTGGCTGGGCCAGCATTTATTTCCCATCCCTAATGGCCTTTGAGAAGGTGGTGGTGAGCTGCCTTCTTGAACCTCTGTAGTTCATGTGGTGTAGGTACACCCACAGTGCTGTTAGGAAGGGAGTTCCAGGATTTTGACCCAGCAACACTGAAGGAACGGAGATATATTTCCAAGTCAGCATGGTGAGTGACTTGGAGGGGAACTTCCAGGTGGTGGTGTATCTGTTGCCTTTGTCCTTCTAGATGGTAGTTGTGGGTTTGGAAGGTGCTGTTGAAGGAGCCTTGGTGAATTCCTGCAGTGTATCTTGTAGATGGTACACACTGCTGCTACTGTGCGCCAGTGGTGGAGGGAGTGAATGTTTGTGGATGGGGTGCCAATCAAGTGGGCTGCTTTGTCCTGGATGGTGTCAAACTTCTTGAGTGTTGTGGGAGCTGCACACACCCAAGCAAGTGGAGAGTATTCCATCACGCTCCTGACTTGTGCCTTGTAGATGGTGGACAGGCTTTGGGCAGTCAGGAGGTGATTTACTTGCCGCAGGATTCCTAGCCTCTGACCTGCTCTTGTAGTCACAGTATTTTTATGGCTAGTCCAGTTCAGTTTCTGGACAATAGTAACCCCCCCAGGATGTTGATAGTGGGGGATCCAGTGATAGTAATGCTATTGAACATCTAGGGGTGATGGTTAGATCCTCTCTTGTTGGAGATGGTCATTACCAGACACTTGTGTGGTATGAATGTTACTTGCCACTCGGCAGCTCGTGCCTGGAAGTTGTCCAGGTGGGGCTGCATTTGGACATGGACTGCTTCAGTATCTAAGGAGTCGCGAATGGTGCTGAACATTGTGCAATCATCAGCGAACATCCCCATTTCTGACCTTATGATGGAAGGAAGGTCATTGATGAAGCAGCTGAAGATGGTTGGGCCTAGGACACTACCCTGAGGAACTCCTGTAGTGATGTCCTGGAGCTGAGATGACTGACCTGCAGCACCACAACCATTTTCCTTTGTGCTAGGTAAGACTCCAACCAGCAGAGAGTTTTCCCCCTGATTCCCATTGACTCCAGTCTTGCTAGGGCTCCATGATGTCACACTCGGTAAAATGCGGCCTTGATTTCAAGGGCAGTCACTCTCACCTCACCTCTGGAGTTCAGCTCTTTTGTCCATGTTTGAACCAAGACTGTCATGAGGTCAGGAGGTGAGTGGCACTGGCAGAACCCAAACTGGGCGTCAGTGAGCAGGTTATCGCTAAGCAACTGTTGCTTGATAGCCCTGTTGATGACCTCTTCCATTACTGATGATTGAGAGTAGACTAATGGGGCGGTAATTGGCAGGGTTGAATTTGTCCTGCTTCTTGTGCTCAGGACATACCTGGGCAATTTTCCACATAGCCGGCTAGATGCCAGTGTTGTAGCTGTACTGGAACAGCTTGGCTAGGGGCGCGGCAAGTTCTGGAGCACAAGTTTTCAGTATTATTGCAGGAATATTGTCAGGGCCCATAGCCTTTACAGTATCCAGTGCCTTCAGCCATTTCTTGAAATCACGTGGCGTGAATTGAATTGGCTGAAGACTGGCATCTGTGATGCTGGGGACCTCTGGAAGAGGCCGAGATGGATCATCCAATTGGCACTTCTGGCTGAAGATTGTAGCAAATGCTTCAGCCTGATCTTTTGCACTGCTGTGCTGGGCTCCTCCATCATTGAGGATGGGAATACTTGTGGAGCCTCCTCCTCCAGTGAGTTTTTTAATTGCCCACCACCATTCACGACTGGCTGTGGCAGGACTGCAGAGCTTAGATCTGATCCGTTGGTTGTGGGATCACTTAGCTTTATCACTTGCTGCTTATGCTGTTTGGCATGCAAGTAGTCCTGTGTTATAGGTTCACCAGGTCAACACCTCATTTTTAGGATTGCCTGGTGCTGCTCCTGTCATGCCCACCTGCACTCTTCATTGAACCTGGGTTGATCCCCTGGCTTGATAATGGTAGAGTGGGGAATATGCCGGGCCATGAGGTTGCAGACTGTGTTCGAATACAATTCTGCTGCTGCTGCTGATGGCACACAGCGCCTCATGGATGCCCAGTCTTGAGTTGTTAGATCTGTTTGAAATTAGCATGGTGATAGTGCCACACAAAACGATGGAGGGTATCCTCAATGTGAAGGTGGGACTTCGTCCCCACAAAGGCTGTGCGGTGGTCACTCCTACTAATACTGTCATGGACAGATGCATCTGCGGCAGGTAGATTGGTGAGGATGAGGTCAAGTATGTTTTTCTCTCTTGTTGGTTCCCTCACCACCTGCCGCAGACCCAGTCTGGCAGCTTTGTCATTTAGGACTTGACCAGCTTGGTCGTCGTGGTGCTACCGAGCTGGACATTGAAGACCCCCACCCAGAGTACATTCTGCACCCTTTCCACCCTCAGTGCTGCCTCCAAGTGGTGTTCAACATGGAGGAGCACTGATTCATCAACTGAAGGAGGGCACTATGTGGTAATCAGCAGGAGGTTTCCTTGCCCATGTTTGACCTGATGGGTTCCTCATGGGGTCCAGAGTCAATATTGAGGACTCTCAGGGCAACTCCCTCCCGACTATATACCACTGTGCTGCCACCTCTGCTGGGCCTGTACTGCTGGTGGGACACACCCAGGGATGGTGATGGTGGTGCCTGGGACATTATCTGTAAGATATGATTCTGTGAGGATGACTATGTTAGGTTGTTGCTTGACTAGCCTGTGAGACAGCTCTCTCAATTTTGGCACTAGCCCCCAGATGTTAGTAAGGAGGACTTTGCAGGGCTGAGATTGCGGTTGTCGTTTCCGGTGCCTAGATTGATTTTGTTTGGCCTATCCGGTTTCATTCCTTTTTTGTGACTTTGTAGCGGTTTGATACAACTGAGTGGCTTGCTAGGCCATTTCAGAGGGCATCTGAGAGTCAGCCACATTGCTGCAGGTTTGGAGTCACATGTAGGCCAGACCAGGAAGGACGACAGATTTCCTTCCCTAAAGGACATTAGTGAACCAGATGGGTTTTTACAAAAATCAACAATGGTTTCATGGTCATTATTAGACTTTTAATTCCAGATTTTTATTGAATTCAAATTCCATCATCTACTGTGGTGGGATTCAAATCCGGGTCCCCAGAGTATTACGCTGGGTCTCTGGATTACTAGTCCAGCGACAATATCACTACACCTCCCTGTAGGACCTCACCCTAGGGTCTTTAAAGAAGTGGCTAGGGAGATAGTTGATGATTGCTTTTAATTTTCTGAAACCCCTTAGATTCAGGGAAGGTCCCATTAGATTGAAAGATCGCAAATGTAATTCCATTATTCAAAAATGGAGGGAGAGAGAAAGCGGGAAACTATAGACCAGTTAGCTTAACATCTGTAATTAGGAAAATGTTAGAAGCTATTATTAAAGAAGCAACAGCAGGGCATTTGCGTAAATTCAAGGTAATCAGGCAGAGTCAACATGGTTTTGTGAAAGGGAAATCGCGTTTAACCAACTTATTGGAGTTCTTTGAGGAAGTAACATGTACTGTTGATAAAGGGGAACCGGTGGGTGTACTGTACATAGATTTCCAGAAGACACTTGATAAAGTGCCACATCAAAGGTTATTGCAGAAAATAAAAGCTCACGGTATAGAGGGTAACATACTGGCATGGATGAAAGATTGGCTAGCTAACAGTAAGCAAAGAGTAGGCATAAATGGGTCTTTTTCAGGTTAACAAGATGTAACGACTGGTGTGCCACAGGGATTAGTGCTGCAACCTCAGTTGTTTATAATTTCTATAAATGACTTTGATGAAGGGATGGTTGGCAAATTTGCCATTGACACAAAGATAGGTAGGAAAGTAAGTTGTGAAAATGATATAAGGAGGCTACAAAAAGGCATAGATAGGTTAAGTGAGTGGGCAAAGATCTGGCACATGGAGTAAAATGTGAAATTGTCCATTTTTGCAGGAAGACTAAAAGAGAAGCATATTATCTAAATGATGGGAGATTGCAGAGTTTGGAGATACAGAGGTATCTGGGTGTCCTAGTACATGAATCGCAAAAGGCTAGTATGCAGGTACAGCAAGTAATTAGGAAAGCTAATAGAGTGTTATCATTTATTGTGAGGGGATTTGAATACAAAAGTAGGGAGGTTATGTTTCCGTCATACAGAGCACTAGTGAGACCACATCTGGAGTACTTTGTACAGTATTGGTCACCTTATTTAAGGAAGGATATAAATGCGGTGAAGGATGTTCAGAGAAGATGTACCGGACAATACCTGGAATGAGCAGGTTGCCTTATGAGGAAAGGTTGGAAAGGCTAGGCTTGTATCTGCTGGAGTTTAGAAGAGTAAGCGGTGATTTGATTGAAACATAAATAAGATCCTGTGTGGTCTTGACAGGGTTGATGTGGAGTGGATGTTCCCTCTTGTGGGAGATTCTAGAACTTGGGGTCTCTGTTTAAAAATAGAGGGTTACCCATTTAAAATGGAGATTAGGTGAATTTTTTTTTCTGAGGGTTGTGAGCCTTTGGAACTCTCTTCCTGAAAAGGCTGTGGAAGCAGAGTCTTTGAATATTTTTAAGGCAGAGGTGGATAGATTCTTGGTAAGCAAGAGGGTGATAGGTTATCGGAGGTAGGCGGTATGCAGATTTGAGGTTTCTATTGTTAAGTTCCAATAGTTGTTTAGGAATGAAGACCAAAACCAAGATGACTCCTTCAGACAGAGTTTTATTGCTTGTCATAAAACTCTCCACAGAGCCCCCTAGTCTCAGCTGTTATCCCTTTTATACAACCAAATGGGTACTTAGTTAAAAAACCTAATAATTAGCAATTGAACTCCTTTAACAGTTTCCTTCCCTAACCAGTTCCCCTCTTCTTAAAAAGAAAGTAACCCTTAAGTTTATATAATCACTCAAAAAATAATAGTAATAACAAACATCAATATATATTTTTTCATTCAATAAATTCACCTCATGCCCCTCCTTAAAAAAAAAGAGAACACGTGTAGATATGTCCACATAAAAGGAGTATTTTTTTATTAAAGAATAAGGATCTCTAATAACTTTTTGGAGCTTGCTCCTCTTTTAGTGAAGCAGTCAGATAATTGGTAGCTGCTGTCAATCTCCTTATTCTCTGACATCTGTTTTAAGCTTGCAATGGCAGTTTGCAATCTCTTCTTATTAATGCACTTTGTAGAGTGAACATTTTCCCAAAGTGATTTATTATCCATAAGATATTTGAAAGGTACCGTTTCTGAATATCCTTTTCCATTTAAAACTTCTGCCAGTATCTTTGATATAAAGGATGCCTCAACAAAGACGAGAGTCTCTGCTACCAACGTGCTTTTTACAACTCTCCGTATATTTTTAGGTTCCCATGCCAAAGGGCAGCATTTGCCTTTTTCTCCCATGAGAAATATTATAAAACCTCCCGCACTTGAAAATCCATCACATAGGCTTGCATAAGACACATCACTGAACACAATCAGTTTCATTTTTCTAACATCACCCAAAGATTGGAATTTCAAAACACACTGCTCTATGTTTAATTTTGTCAATGTTTTGTTTCCCCAAATAATTTCTTCAATCTTGGGATCGTTCATCTTAATGCTCAATTCCAAGATGTCAAAACTGACATCTGGCCTTGTTTGTTTGCCTAGCCAATTGAGTTGCCCAGTTAGACTTCTGAGTTCCTCTTTTTACGTTTCAGAAGCTGCTGTATCTTTCTGGGAGGCCCTAGCACGAATAATTGCAATGGGATTGACGTTCTCTGAGTAGGATTGCTGATGTAAAGGGACGTGTGATCCGTTCTGCCTGTTTTCTAATCCAATGTACTTAAACGCACCAGAAGCCTGACTTCCAATTTTAAACTCCATTCTGACCCCATTAACGACAACTGTTTCAATTTCGCTAATACTACCCCACAAAAAATCATCTACATGCATCATAAAGATGCCTGCAAGTTTCCCTCCATGGTGCCAGTAAAACATTGCCAGGTCTGCTTCTAACTGAAGACAGTCTAACTTTAACAAAACTGACCTCACTGAGAAATACCAAATTCTGGAGGCGTCATTTAAACTGTATACGCATTTATTTAGTTTCCAGAGAGTCCCTTCTGCGTTTGGAGCCTCTTTTGGTGGACAGAGAAAAACTTCTCTTTGAAGTTGGAGTCCCTGCAAAAAAAGCAGCTTTAATATCAATGGACTTACATTCTCAAGCATTTGTAGCTAAGAGAGTCAAAAAGATCTACAGAATAACTTTCCCTGCCATAGGTGAATCTACTCTTATATCCCGGTCACCCAATTTTTCTTCAAACCCTTGTGCCACTAACCTGGCTTTAGCTTTATAAATCCCATCAGGAAGCACCTTTTCCATGCATATCCATCTGTGAGACAGAGCTGGTTGTCCCCTATCTGGCAACTCTATGTATACTCCAAATTCTTTCCGACTATGTAGTTCTTGCTGCTTGGCATCCTTTATTAATTTATTGTCTAACTTGTTTGAAGCTACTAAGACTTCTCGATCATATGGGCTTCTGCTCCTTGTAGCATTACCAGTCTGTGCCATATACCTTGACCTTGTTAAGCTACGCCCTCTATCCTGCCTTCTATCATGCTCTGGACTGTTACTGTTTGATCTCCTTCTGCTATTTGTTGATGTTCTTTCAACAGTTCACGATCTCTTCCCAGAGACATGTTCACTCCCAGACCCACTGTTTGAACTGATACTGCGTTTCCGTGCCTTCCATTTTTGTACTTCATGTTCCCAATCCATAGGCCTAACCTCCTGTCCTTCATCTCGTACATTTAACCAGTTTTTATATTTTACAGTGGCCTTCCCTGCTCTACCTACAATCGTCGCATCCCCCATCTGGCAAGTATGTAATTTTAGTGCCAGCTTTTGGCAGTTGTCCTTTGGGCCAAATTGCCTCATCATCTTCGTCCGAATTACTGTCTCCATCTTCAGATACCCTGTCAACTTCAGCTACCTGGTCCTCACAATCATGCAACATAAGGGTATGAGAAGTACATGGTTCCTCGTTCCTTCTTACAACACTTTCCAAACCTGCAAATTTGTAGCCTTCGCCAACTAACTTCGATGAGTGTACCTGAATAGTCTGGTTCCCATGTTGTAAAATGACAATTTTACCATCTTTGCCTATAATCTTTCCCAGGCCTTTCCACCCATTAAATCCTTCTCTTTTATTGTATACCATGTCTCCCTGATTGACAATAGTTTCCAATGGTCGTACATTGTGTCTTAGAGCTTGCCGAATTCTTTCTGAAACTTTGGCTTTAAGGAACACTCTTCTACTCGCGTGTAGTGCATTTAAATATTCAGAAAAGGTAGAGCTAATTGTAGTTCCCTCCCAAGCTGGGCAATGATTATTCAGGACTGAAAAAACCAGCTGATATAGACTGTAGCCCCAAACCATCTGCAGTGAATTCTTGGCATGGACAGCCCATGCTAGAGTTGATGTTAATTTACAGCTTGGTCTATCTGCCACTATTTTACGAAGCATCTCAGCTATAACTGTGTGATTCCTTTCACACACTCCGTTACTAAAGGGGCTTTCAGCTGCGGTATTCATAACTATCATATTTACATTTTTGCACATATCCTGGAATTCGTCATTAGCAAATTCCCCCCCATTATCAGTGCGGAATTGTGCTGGTGGTCCCAATCCAGTTCCTATCCACTTCTCCATTACCTGATCCACAATTATTTTCTTTACTGTAAATGATTGTTGACTGGCTAAACCTTGTTGCCAAATCTAAGAAATGTAAAATAAAAATGTTCTTTTCTTTGTCCCACACCTTTAAATCCATTGCCACAACTTCATTGAAACCCCTCGTTAAAGTAGACTCACTATCGGCTGTGACAGCGTCCTTCTGTATTTCTTACATATATCACATCTATTGTTTATCTCCTCTATAAATTTAGTGTACTCTCTATCCCTTATTCCTGCATCTCTTAACAAAATTTTTAATCTTTGCGAAGAAGGGTAGGCAAACTGCTGATGCAATTTTAACACAATTTGCTTTTTGTCTTCTAAATTCCTGTCCCCGATTAAGCTTCTTTAATCTGCTTAGTAGATAAGTTAGGTTTCGTTAAAGGAACACAGTAGTGTCCAGATTGCGTAAATTGTAAATCCACAAGTTTTCCAAATTCAGTGGCCTTGTCATTTTCCATGTCCAGCTTCATTTGCACTTTCTTCATCAATGGTCTGTTCAACAGTAATAGTATTTCACTAGACTCTACATCTGAGCTGATGAAATGATTGACTCCAGCTATCTTACAGGTAAAAATCACTACCCTTTTTAAAGATTTTAAGGTATTATCATCTCCAAATCTAAAACTGGTGGAATTCTCAAATTCTTTAACCTTATTCCGGTCCTTGTCATTTAAGGAGTTCAGGCTGCATTTTAACCAGTCTATTCCACAGACTGTAGATGTGCATCCACAATCTAGCACCTCACAGTTGAAGGACTCTGCCACCAAGACATTCATCACCAGCTGAAACTCCTTGTAACTAATACAATGCCCTCTCCTTGGTCAATATCTCCATCTTCTTCTGAGTCTTCTGTCTCATGTTTAATTTTGATCATCTTATTATATTGTTGAAGACAGTTCATTGTATAATGGTATTTTGAATCACATCTAAAACACCGATGGACCACACCCTGGGCATTTCTGGGGTTCATTCTTTTGTTGTAAACCCCTAATTCTTTTCTCCTGCCATAATTGTCAAAGGTGTTTCTGTCCCCATTGTTTCTATTTACAAATCTCCTTTCGTACTGATGCCTGCGTCCTGTTTCTAAATGATCTCGCCATCCCGTTAACATTGTATCCTCCATTTTATGTCTTACCACCAAATGGCTCATTTGTGCCATGAATGCTGACATAAAGGAATGTTTTCTGAGGATTTTTTTTAGCGCTTCTGACATCTGTTTTAGCAATGTGTGTCTTTCTGTAAACTTAACTCCAGTTAGAACTAGAAGCCTGTCCATATTTGATAGCTTGGCACATTCTAGTAACTTGAATGCCAGCACTGATTGGAGAATTTCTAGACGGAACTTTTGCAATCTTGCATATAGTCTACTAAATTCCATTATGTAATCTTCTATGGAACTTTCTTCCAACTTTTTAAATTTGTCAAAATTGGACCATGCTTCGTAAGCACTTAGTAAATCATCTTTTTGATAGATCTTATCCATAAAATCTAATAATGTTTCCAAACCCTCACCCGTGTCCAAATGCTCAGGCTCCAACTCCAAAAATAATTTGTATGGTAATATAAGTGCCAAGGCCATTCCCTATTTCTCCTTTGGCAAGGATGTAACCCATGTCCGCATAGTTACTTCATTCTTCCATTGCTCTTAGGGTTCACTCCAGAAAACATCAGTAGATAATTATACCTCAAAACTCTACATTTTGATTCAGCCATTTTCCTTTTTTTTTGAGTGACTCCAAACCACTCTGCTCTTAAAGTTAACTCCAAATACAGTCTTTTGTCCAAAGAAAGCTGAGTTTCCAATCTTTTACTTACAAGTAGCAACCATCCTCTGCTAACGCTATTAAGTTCCAATAGTTGTTTAGGAACGCCAAGACCGAAACCAAGACAGACTCCTTCAGACAGAGTTGCTTGTAATAAAACTCCCAACAGAGCCCCCTAGTCTCAGCTGTTATAGCTTTTATACAACCAAATGGGTACTTAGTTAAACAACCGAATAATTAGCAATTGAACTTCTTTAACTACTTTCAGATCAGTCGTGATCTTATTAAATGGCGGAGCAGGCTCGAAAGGCTGAATGGCCTACCCTTCCTCTTTGTTCATATGTATGTTTGTGTGAACACCACTTGGAAGAAACACTAAGGGTAGCAAGGGCACAGAATGTACTCTCGATGGGGTACCTCAATGCCCATCACCAAGAGTAGCGTGGGTAGCACCATTACTGACCGAGCTGGCTGAGTCCTGGAGGATCTGCCACACTGGGCCTGTGGCAGATGGTGAGGGAACCAAGAGGGAAAAACCAACTTGACCTCACTCTCACCGGCCTACCTGTCGCACATGCAGCTGCCCATGAAAGTATCAGCAGGAGTTACTCCCATACAGTACTTGTGGAGATGAAGTCCTGTCTTCATACTGAGGAAACTGTCCATTGTGTTGTGTGGCACCACCATTGTACCAAATGGGATGGATTCAGAACAGATCTAACAGCTCAAAACTGGGCATCCATGATTTGCTGTGGGCCATCAGCAGAATCGTATTCAATCGAAGCCTGCAACCTCATGACTTGGCATGCCCCCCCCCCCCAACCTCTATCATTACTGTCAAGCCATGGTATCAACCCTGATTCAATGAAGCGTGCAGGAAACATGTCAGGAGAAGCACCAGGCATAACTAAAAATGAGGTGCCAACCTGGTGAAGGTACAAAACAGGACCGCAGGCATGCCAAACAGCGGAAGTAGCATGCAATAGACAGAACTACACAATCCCATAACCAACAGATCAGCTCAAAGCTCTTGAGTCCTGCACATCCAGTCATAACTGCTGGTGGACAGTTAATCAACTAACCAGAGAAGGAGGCTTCACAACTATCCCATCCTCAATGATGGGGGAGCCCAGCACATCAATGCAAAAGACAAGGCTGAAGGATTTGTAACCATCTTCAACCAAAAGTGTCAAGTGGATGATCCTGGCATCCTGAGGTCCCTGGCAACAACATAAGAAAAAGGAACAGAGGTAGACCATTCGGCCCTTTGAGCCTACTCCGCCATTCAGTTAGATCATGGCTGATTTGATCATGGCCCGAAGGCCACTTTTCTCTCATAACCCTTGACACCCTTAGAGATCAAAAATCTCTCCAACTCAGCCTTGAATATATTCAATGATTCAGCTTTCATTGCTATCTGGGTTAAAGAATCCCAAAGATTAATGACCCTTGAGAGAAGACATTCCTCCTCATCTCCGTCTTAAATGGGGAACCCCCATATTTTGAAACTGTACCCCCTAGTTCTCGGTTCCTCCAGGAGAAGAAACATCTTCTCAGCATCTACCCTGTCAAGCGCCCTCAGAATCTTAATGTTTCAATAAGATCCACTCTCATTCTTCTAAACTCTAATGAGTATAGGCCCAACCTGCTCAATGTTTCCTCCTAAGACAACCCCTTCAGCCCATAAATCAACCTTGTGAACCTTCTCTGAACTGCCTCCAATGCAAGTATATCCTTCTTTAAACAAGGAGACCAAAACTGTACGCAGTACTCTTTATGCCCTGTTGACTTGTTGCAAGACCTCCCTACATTTATACTCCATCCCCCTTGCAATAAATGCTAACATTCCATTTGCCTTCTTAATTACTTGCTGCACTTGCATGCTAACTTTTTGTGATTCATGTACGAGGGTGCCTGGATTTCTCTGCCCTGTAGCATTCTGCAGTCTCACTTCATTGAAATAATATTCTACTTTTATATTCTTCTTGCCAAAGTGGACAAGCTCACATTTTCCTACATTATACTCCATCTGCCAAATTTTTGTCCATTCACTTAACCTATATCTATCCCTATGCAGACTCTTTATATAATCCTTACACAGTTTGCTTTCCAACTATCTTTGTGTCGTCAGCAAATTTAGATACAATACACTCTGTCCCTTTATCCAAGTCGCCAATATAGATTGTGAATAGTTAAGGCCCCAGCACGGGTGTCTGTGGGACTCCAATAGATACAGTTTGCCAAGCTGAAAATGACCTATTTATCCCAACTCTCTATTGCCTGTTTGTTAGCCAATCCTCCAACCATGCTAATATTTATCACACAACACCAGGAGCCAATATCTTGTTTAATAACCTTATATTTGGTACTTTATCAGATGCCTTTTGAAAATTCCAATACACTAGTCTACAAGGCCCCCTGACCTTAACTGACTTCTTGGAACAAGACAAAAAGACAGTAAACAATGATATTGGTGCAATAGGTTAACAGAATTTATTAAGTAAATAACTGAACAAAATACTTAACCATTGATGACAGTAGACAAGCTTTCAATCCTTGGTCTTCGCAACTGCCTGGACACAGGTGGCTATTGTAGTAATAGCAAAATACTGCAGATGCTGGAAACCTGAAATAAAAACAGAAAATGCTGGAAAAACTCAGCAAGCCTGGCAGCGTCTGTGGAGAAAGAAACAGAGTTAACGTTTCGAGTCCATATGACTTCTTCAGACACATCACACAAGTGAGATTGCCTTTGGTTCTCTCAGATGTCTGCTCTTCTCTGGCTCTTTCTCCTGTGTGTTGAGGCCCTTGAGGTCCCTACTTAAATACACTCCCCAAGTCTGCCAAATGCGAGCTGGCGATACCTGACCCCTTGCCTACATATGGCCTTACTATCTAATCTTGGGCTCACTGGCCACATTTTTGTGCCATTTGCTGTCCTTGTGACACCAAGGTCTGTGTTTGGCACCAAAATGGCAAGCAGCAGCTTTCTGTGACAAGTGCGTTTTTTTTAAACCCTTTAGCTTCCTCATAGCTGCAAATAGTACAATTGAATACTCTTACAATTCAGAACTTCTCCATAAATAATACAAACAGCATATTAATCAGAACATCTTCATAAATGAATTAAGCAACATATTTATAATTTATTACAATATCTACTGGTTCCCCTTTATCCGCCTTGTTTGTTACATCCTCAAAGAACTTTAATAAATTTGACGAGTACAATTTCCCTTTCATAAAACCATATTGGCTCTGCGTGATTGTATATTATTTCTTAATG
Source organism: Cetorhinus maximus (assembly GCF_964194155.1). Lineage (NCBI taxonomy): Eukaryota > Metazoa > Chordata > Chondrichthyes > Lamniformes > Cetorhinidae > Cetorhinus > Cetorhinus maximus. Next base: position 77,784,167 of record NC_135896.1, read on the forward strand.
TTCTGCTTCTACTCCACTAATAATGGATTCCAACATTTCCCCAAAGACAGACGTTGGGCTAACTGGCCTATAGTTTCCTGCTTTCTGTCTCCTTCCTTTCTTTAAGAGGTTTTATATTTGCCGTTTTCCAATTCACTGGGACTTTACCGGAATTTTGGAAGATTGCCACCAATGCATTCATTTTCTCTGCAGCCACTTTTTAAGACCCTAGGAAGCAGGCCATCAGATCCAGGAGACTTGTCAGCCTTTCACCCTATTAGTTTTCCTAGTACTTTACTCTGGCAGTAATGATTGTTCTAAGTTCCTCCCTCCCTTTTGCCCCTTGATTTTCTTGGGATGTTTTTTGTATCTTTTACCATGAAGACAGATATAAAATACTTGTTCAAAGCAAAATACTTGGCAACAGATGCCAGTGCTCAGCCAATTTGATTCGCTCCACATGATATCAAAAAACAAGTGAATACACTGGATGCAGCAAAGGCTGACAACATCCTGGCATTAGTACTGAAGACTTATGCTTCAGAATTAGTCACGCCCTAGCCAAACTGCTCCAGGATAGCTACAACAGTAACATCTACCTACCAAAGTGGAAAATTACCCATGTATGCCCTGTTAAGAAAAACGTAGGACAATCCAATCCGGCCAATTACAGGGATGAGAAATTTCTGCCGTTTGGCAGAATTCCAACTTTTGGATAATGGAATTCTGTCCTTTTAATTTCTAGCAGGTTTGTGGGAGCTGTCACTTAGCCTACCAGAAGGGTGCGTTGTACGGCTGCCCGCTTGGTGGAGCTGCGGGGTTTGCAGACTCCCTGGGGTGGGGCGGGAGAAGCAGAGCTGGAGTTTGGCAGGCCCGGCGGTGGGAGGGAAGAAGTGGAGCCAGGTTTGGCTTGCCCTGGTGTGGGGACCACAGAAGTCCAGCTGGGTTTTGGCAGACCCAGGGGGATGGGGGGGGGGTAGAAGCGGAACCAGGGTTTGGTAGCCCTGGGGGGAGGGGGTGTGGTGCGGGAGAAGCAGAGGCAAGCCTGATGCAGAAGCCTCTTTTTCTCTGGAAGACTTGGAAACAGTGATTGCAGAGTATGTAACTGAAGACATGTCAAAACTGGTAATTCCCATAGTTAGTAATGTGGATTCTGCACTGTGTGTTATTTATTGATTTGTCAAGTCAAAAGAGAATGAGATTTTAAACTTGTGCAATGAAAGGGAACATGTGCAGGTTGATGACAATGTGATGAAACTGAACAGACACTCAAGCCCCTGGGAAATGTGAAAGATCTCCTGTTGGCTTTGCACTATCCTGGAACTTTTCAAAGGTTTCTGAGATGAGACATCAAAATGCAAGACATGGATTAATCAAAATTCTCTGTAATATACAGCCAGCAGGGTACTTTCAGAGACAGTTACCAAGCAGGAGGGAGATCAGTGAGATCAGAAAGCTGTTTTCTCTTTCTCCTTAAGCTACTGCCCCATCTCGATCATCATGCAAGGAGTCATTGACAACGCTGTCAAACAACACTTAAACAACAATAACCTGCTCACCGAAGCTCAGTTTGGGTTCCACCAGGGCCACTCAGCTCCTGACCTTATTACAGCCTTGGTCACCTTGAGTTGAAGTGAAAGCAACTGCCCTTAACAACCTGGCAGCATTTGATAGAGTGTGGCATCAAGGAGCCCTAGTAAAATTGAAGTCAATGGAAATTGGGAAAACTCTCCACTGGTTGGAATCAAACCTAGCAAAGGAAGATAGTTGTGGCTGTTGGAGGCCAAACATCTCTGCCCTAGGGCATTCCTGCAGGAATTCCCTAGGACAGCATCTCAGGCTGAACCAAATGGGGATGTTCGCTGATGATTGCAAGGTGTTCAGTGCCATTCACAACTCCTCAGATACTGAAGCAGCCTGTGTCCATATGCAGCAAGATCTGGACAACATTCAGGTTTGAGCTGATAAGTGGCATGTAACTTTCGCGCCACACAAGTGTCAGGCAATGACCATCTCCAACAAGAGATAATCTAACCATCTCCCTTTGACACTAACAGCATTACCTTCACTCATTGACCAGACACTTAACTGGACTTGCCATATGAATACAGCGGCTACAAGATAAGAGGCTGGGAATTCTGTGGAGAGTAGGTCACCTGCTGACTTTCCAAAGCCTATCCACCATCTACAAGTCACAATTCAGATGTATGATGGAATACTCACCACAAGCCTAGATGAATGCGGCTTGAACAACGGTGAAGAAGCTCGACACAATCCAGGACAAAGCAGCCTGTTTGATTGGCAGCCCATCCACCACCTTAAACATTCATTTCCTCCTCTGCCGACGCCCAGTGACAGCAGTGTGTACCATATACAAGATGCATTGCGGCAGTTCGCCAAGGCACCTTAAACAGTGCCTTCCAAATCCATGACCGCTACCACGTAGATGGACAAGGGCAGCAGACACATGGGAACACCACCACCTACAAATTTCCCACCAAACCACACACCATCCTGACTTGGAACTATATCCCTTCTGTACCTTGACAGTTGTCCTCCAAATGGGGAAGTGGAGGAAAGTATGGTAATTCAGAATCAGAAAAGCTGAGGTTGCAAACTGTGATGTTGGGCTGGATGATTTATAAGAGGTATAGTAGAGTGAGGCCATAGAGTGATTTGTTGATGAGTTGAATATTAAGAATAATAGAAGCCAGTATAAAAATGAGAGACGACAAGGGTGATACCTCCGCAGGATTTATTACATGTTAGGATACGGGCAATAGGCGTGTAGGGTGGCTCTTGGGTGATTGGTGAGGAAAATTCTGGAGAAATTAAACCTGGAGCTAACAAAGGCATAGATATGGGTTTCAGCGGGTATGAGGTTATGGCAAAAGGCAGGCAGCGTTATGGAGGTTGAAATTGACAGTCTTGATAATGGACTGAATATAGGGTTAAAAGCTCAGCTCAGGGTTGAATGAGACATCAAGGCTGTGATCTGTTACTCTTAGTCTGGGGAGGAGAATGAAGTCAGGGAAGGGTGTAACTGCATAGCTTTAGTCTTGCAAATGTTTAGATAAAGGAATTTCTGTCATTCGCAATTCGGGGTTAGGGTGTTAGTGGGAAGATAAAACTTGGAAGCAGACATCTCCCATATGGATCATGACTCCAAGAGGCAGTGAGCATATAAAATATAGAATGCAACAGAGATGGAGCTGTGTGATGCACTCAGATGGGTATATAGGCTATGAGGAGGGCACAAAGAGGTTGCAAAAAGGTAGAGCTAGGTTAAGTGAGTGGGCAACAAATTGGCAGATAGAGTATGACGTGGGGAAGTGTGAGGTTATTTAGCTTGACAGTAAGAATAGAAAAACAATATTATTTAAAAGGCACAAAAGTTGTAAATGTTGATATTGAGAGACTTGGGCGTACACATACAGTTAGCATGCAGGTGCAGCAAGCATTTAGGAAGGCAAATGGCATGTTGGTCTTTATTGCAAGAGAATTGGAGTACCAGAATAAGAAAATCTAGTTACTTTTGTACAGAACTTTGGTGAGACGACACCTGGAATACTGTGCACAGTTTTGTTCTCCATGTTTAAGGAAGGATATACTTGCATTGGAGGCAGTACTGTAAGGGTTCACTAGATTGATTCCTGGGATGAGAGGGGTGTACGATTATGTTAGGCTGAGTAAATTGGGCTTATTCTGGCTGGAATTTAGAAGAATGAGAGGTGGCCTGATTGAAAAATACAAGATTTTGAAGGGGCTTGATAGAGTAGAGTGAGAAGTTGTTCCCCCTGGCTGGGGAATCTAGAACATGAGTGCACGGTCTCAGGATAAGTGGACGATAATTTAGGACTGAAATGAGAAATTTTGTCACTCAAAGGGCTGTGAATCCTTGGCACTCGTTATCCCAGAGGGTTGTGGATGTTTCATTGTTGATTATATTTGAAGCTGAGATAGATGAATGTTTGGTGTCTCAGAGAATCAAGGGATATGAGGAGCAGGCGGGAAAGTGGAATTGAGGCCAAGGATCCGCTCTAATTGTATTGAATAGTGGAGTAGGCTCCAGTGGCCATGTGGTCTGCTCCTGTTCTATGAGAAGCTACTGCAGGAAATATGTGGACTACTTTGGGACGTTGCTGCAGGAATTCCTCAGAGTAGTGTCCTAGGTCCAACCATCTTCAGCTACTTCATCAGTGACTTTCCCTCCATCATAAGATCAGAAGTGAGAATGTTTGCTGATAATCGGTATCTTTTGCAACTCCTCAGATACGATAGCAGTCCGTGCCCGCAAGAAGCAAGACCTGGGAAACATTCAGGCTTGGACTGATAAGTGACAAGTAACATTCGCGTTACACGAATGCTGGGCATTGACCATCACCAACAAGAGAGAATCTAACTAAAATAAAAACACCTGGAAAAACTCAGCAGGTCTGACAGCATTTGCGGAGAGGAACACAGTTAACGTTTCGAGTCCGTATGACTCTTCAACAGAACTAAGGAAAAATAGAAGAGAGGTGAAATATAAGCTGGTTTAAGGAGGGGGTGGGACAGGGTGAGCTGGATAGAGGGCCAGTGATAGGTGGAGATAGCCAAAAGATGTCAAAAAAGGACAAAGAGGTGTTGAAGGTGATGATATTATCTAAGGAACGTGCTAATAGGTGACATTAAGGGTAGAAAGCAGGACAAGCAAGGTACAGGTAGAATCTAACTATCTGCTTTTGACAGTCAATCACATGGCCAACACTGAATCCCCCACCATAAACATCCTGGGGTTATCATTGATCAGAAACTTAAACTAAATCAGCCATGTAAATATTGTGGCTACAAGAGCAAGTCAAATTCATCTCCTGCATCGCCAATGCTTTTCCACCATCTAAAAAGCACAAGTCAAGAATGTGATGAAATGTTCTGTACTTGCCTGGATACCTGCAGCTCCAACAACATTCAAGAAGCTCAACACTATCCAATACAAACAGCTCCCTTGATTGGCACCTCATCCATCACCTTAATTTTCTTTTTATTCGTTCGCGGGATGTGGGCGTTGCTGGCTAGGCCAGCATTTTTATTGTCTATCCCTAATTGTCTTTGAGGAGATGGTAGTGAGCTGCCTTCTTGAACCGCTGCAGCCCATGTGGTGTAGGTACACCCACAGTACCACGAGGGAGGAAGTTCCAGGATTTTGACCCAGTATTGGGAAAGGAATGGTGATATATTCCCAAGTCAGGATGGCGTGTGGCTTGGGGTGGAACTTGCAGATGGTGGTGTTCCCGTGCATCTGCTGTCCTTATCCTCTGGGTGGTAGAGGTCACAGGTTTGGAAGATGCCTTTGAAAGAGCCTTGGTGAGTTGCTGCAGTGCATCTTGTAGATACTACACACTGCTGCCACTGTACTTAGTGGTGGAGGGAGTGGATGTTGGAAGTGGTGCCAATCAAGTGGGCTGCTTTGTCCTGGATAGTGTTGAGCTCCTTGAGTGTTGTTGGAGATGCACTCATCCAGGCAAGTGGAGAGTATTCCATCACACTCTTGACTTGTCCTTGTAGATGGTGGACAGGCTTTGGGGAGTCAAGGAGTGAGTTACTCTCTGCAGAATTCCCATCCTCTGACCTGCTCTTGTAGCCACAATATTTACATGAATGATCCAGTTCAGGCAATGACCATCTCCAACAAGGGTGAATCCAACCATCTTGCCTTGACTTTAATGGCATTACCAGTTCAGTTTCTGGTAAATGGATGTTGACAATGGGGGATTCAGGAATGGTAATGCCATTGAATGTCAAGGGGAAATAGTTGGATCTTCTCTTGTTGGAGATGGTCATTGCTTGGAACTTGTGTGGCATGAATGTTACTTGCCACTTATCAGCCCCAAGCCCAAATGTTGTCTAGGTCTTGCTACATATGGATACGGATGTCTTCAGCATCTGAGGAGTCATGAATGGTGCTGAACATCATGGAATCATCAGCAAACATCTGCACTCCTGACCTTTACGATGGAGGGAAAGTCATTGATGAAGCAGCTGAAGATGGCTGGGCCTAGGAAACTACCCTGAGGAACTTCTGCAGTGATGTCCTGGAACTGAGATGATTGACCTCCAACAACCACAACCATCTTTCTTTGTGCTAGGTATGACCAATAATGGAGAGTTTTCCCCCTGATTCCCTTGACTTCGGTTTTGTTAGGGCTCCTTGATGCCACACTCGGTCAAATGCTGCCTTGATGTCAAGGGCAGTCACTCCTTCTGCAGTCCAGCTCTTTTGGCCATATTTGGACTAAGGCTGTAGTGAAGTCAGGAGCTGAGTGGCCCTGGCAGAACCCAAACTGAGCGTCATTGAGTAGTTTTTTGCTAAGTGCCGCTTGATAGCACTGTTGATGACACCTCCCACCACTATGTTCATGATCACGAGTAGGCTTATGGGGTGGTAATTGGCTGGGTTGGATTTCTCCTTTTTTTTGGCAGGATATATCTGGGCAGTTTTCTACATTGCTGGGTAGATGCCAGTGTCGTAGCAGTTCTGGAACAGCTTGACTAAGGGCGCAACTAGTTCTGGAGCACAAGTCTTCGGTACTATTGCTGGAATGTTGTCAGGGTCCATAGCCTTTGCAGTATCCAGTGCCTTCAGCTGTTTCTTGATATCATGTGGAGTAAATCGAATTGGACTGAAGATTGGCGTCTGTGATGTTGGGAACCTCGGGAGGAGGCCGCAATGGATCATCTACTCAGCACTTCTGGCTGAAGAATGTTGAAAATGCTTCAGCCTTGTCTTTTGCACTCATATGCAGGGCTCTTCCTCCAGTTAGTTGTTTAACTGTCCACTACCATTCACGACTGGATGTGACAGGACTGTAAAGCTTAGTTTTGTCCATCAGATGCTGCTTTCGCTGTTTGGCATGCAAGTAGTCTTGTGTTTTAGCTTCACAATGTTGACACCTCATCTTTAGGTGTGCCAGGTGCTGCTCCTGGCATGCCCTCCTGCACTCTTCATTTAACCAGGGTTGAACCCCCAGTTTGATGGTAATGGTAGAGTGGGGGTTATGCCGGGCCATGAGGTTATAGATTGTGGTTGTATACAGCTCTGCTGCTGCTGATGGCCCAGAGTGCCTCAGTTTTGAATTGCTAGATCTTTTCGATCCATCCCATTTAGCACAGCATCATCACACAGCATGATGGAGGACATCCTCATGGTGAAGTCTTCAGAAGGACTGTGTGGTGGTCACTCCTACAAAAAATGTCATTGTCAGGTTCATTTGCGACAGGTAGTTTGGTGAGGATGAGGTCAAGTAGGTTTTTCCCTCTTGTTGCTTCCCTCACAATGACACAGATCCAGTCTAGCAGCTATGTTCTCTAGGACTCAGCCAGCTTGGTCAGTAGTGGTGCTACCATGCCACACTTGGTGATGGACATTGAAGCCTCCCACCCAGAGTAAGTTCTGAGCCCTTGCCGCCATCAGTACTTCCTCCAAGTAGTGTTCAACATGGAGAAAATTGATTCATCAGCTGAGGTGAAGGGAGTAGGTGGCAATCAGCAGGAGGTTTCCTTGCCCATGTTTGACCTGATGCCATGAGATTTCATGGGGTCCAGAGTAGATTTTGAGAATTCATTATTCACTTGCTTCACTACCGGGACTCAGTGGCAGCAGTATGTACAATCTACAAGATGCATTGCAGCATAACGTCAAGGCTGCTTTTTTAGCACCTTCCAAACCCTTGACCTCTATCACCTAGAAGGACAAGAGCAGCAATTGTGAGTGGTAGCTGAAAATGACTTTGAGGTCAACCATGAGGGCTTTAAGGAGAAGGTTCATGACAGTTGTTTTGATGGTGGGAGGGCTGGAACAACAAGTGCAGTTGGTGACAAAATCAACCATTAGACTAAGGATAAGTTAGGAGTTGGGTAAGAGGAGGGTGAGGGAGCAAGGGTTACTATATTGAAGAGTCAAGTCTAATGAGGTCTGTGGAAATAGAAGGAGAAAAATATGGATAAAATTCTGGGACGAGGGCAGTTTGGGGCTCTATATTCTGGAAAGAAAGTTTTTAAAAAAAAGTGAATTTTAAAAGAACAATGATATGGAGGCTTTTTAAAAAGTCTGAATCCCCTTACAGTATTTTTCATTCATTAACAGGCCCTACGTCCATTGGATTGGATTTCTCACTGCATGGGTTTGAGCATGTTTATGGAATTCCAGAGCACACAGAAAATCTGCGGCTAAAAACTACGAGGTGGGAATTGCCACAATTGAGGGGAATAACCCATGAGTCTTGTAACAGTAATGACTGCCTGTGCAGCAGATTCTTCCAGAACTGAAACCATGTGCAGGATCCATTCCAGTTCAATTTGGGATGAATTAATCAAAACCAATCAAAACTAACTTAACAGCTTTTCTCTGCTCATCGAGATCGAATGTTGTCAAATGGAATGTTCTGATGTTGAGATTCATTGAAATTTAGTATTCTATATAACCCAAAAAAAACAAGAGTTTGGGATAATGATTGATTTACCTCTGGACAGGGAGCAGTGCTTGTAGATGCCACTCGGCAGATTGCTGGTTGAGTTGCTTTCCAACTTCCTTTGCTTTAACCCCTCCACTGTTTTGTCCTATTCTCTTGAGGGTGCTGACTCCTGCTCAGTACAATTCCATTGGTGCCAGTCACCCTCTGTTCCCTCACCCAAGCAGCCATGCTTCGTATGTGAGCATTAATGATGATTGTTGTAGGCCAATCGTGGCTTTTGCAGAGGGGTTACTAGGTACCCATCAGAAATTGGAACAGTGAACGGTTACCTCTGCTCGCCCATTCCCATTCACTATATAGAGCTCAAGCCAGTTGTAAAACCACTATCATTATCTGGGCCAATCTGGATATGGGGTTGAAACCTGATTTGTATGGGTCAATTACATGCTGTTATACAGATTGACTCTTTGGGAAGTGACTAATGCATGGCTGCAGTGAGTCATGGGTGCTAGACATATAGGGCAGGATTTTACGTCCCACGGTGGATACGTGCTCGACCTGATTGGGCGTAAGATCAGGCACGATGACGGTGGGAGAGCATCCCATGGGTTGAATAAGATTTCTAATAGTAATTTAAAAATATAAAATTTTTAAACATCATTTTTAATATGTCCCTGTTCATATGACTGAGTCACATGTGGGGACATGTTTCCCTTACTTTTAAAACCTTTATTTTTGATTGCAAAATCCTTTAGCTCCCTGAGGCAGCACTGTGCCTTCAGGGACCTTTCAGTGCCCGCTCCCCACGCATGTGCAGACTTTAGCACTTGTGCTCCTCCCGCCCCCACCCCGGCAACACTGAGGTTCTCAGCGCGCCTTTCACGCTGGTTGGCCGTTAATTGGCCAGCCAGTGTGAAATTGCGGTTGGGGGCCGATCACGGGCGGTGGAGGTTTTCCCGACTGCTCCTGAGCCTGCCTGCCTGCCACGCCTGCCTGCCCGCCGCGCCTGCCTGGCGAGAGGAAAATCCTGCCCATAATGTGGGATATGAACAATCAGGGTCAAATCAATTAAGCAAAAGAGACCAATTATTGGTTTATTGATCTCTATCTTTGCAGTCAGGAAGAACCCTACAGGCTGTATAACCTGGATGTATTTGCGTGCAAACTGTACAGCCGAATGAGTGTGTATGGTTCTGTACCTCTTCTCCTTGCACACAAACCAAAGCAAACTATGGGGATTTTCTGGCTGAATGCTTCTGAGACATTGGTGGATATCAGCATGAACACAGAGAATAAGGTGGGTACAGGGTCTATGTTTGCTGTGTATATGTGTTAAATGAGGATTGATGGGTGTTAACAATGGATACTGTTTCATGTCGGGTGTAATGTCCCAATTTGAGGAAAATACCATAAAGAAAAAAAAACACGTTGCATTTAAATAGTGCTTTTCATGATCTCAGGGTCTCCCTTGCACTTCACAGCCAGTGGGCATTTTTGATGTGTAGTCACTGTTGTAATGGAAGGAAAAGCAACAGCCAACTTACACACTGTAAGGTCCGACAAACAGCAATGAGATAAATGATCAGGCAATCTGTGTTGGTTGTGCTGGTCAAAGGATCGAAATTGGTCAGGACGTCAGGGGAACTTCTCTGCTTCTCTTTGTCAAGTACCAAAGAGATTTAACATCCCTTGATAGTAGAGATGCGCCTTAGTTTAATGCACCTTGTGAAAGATGCCACCCCCAACTTCACAACACGTCCTTAGTACTGTTCTGAGTGTGAGCCCAGATTATGTATCAGATATCTGGAGTGGGACTTGAATCTATGACCTTTTGACTCAAATAAAGCTGATACCTTAAAAGCACAAGTTCTAGTGACCAGCCATTTCAGCAAAATCGATGGTCCTTTGCCTACCTTTCAGCTGAGCAGCTGGTTGGACACCTTTGCAACCACGTCAACCCTTTATTCACTCAGTGTTCTAACTAGAGGAGACAGTTGCCTGTTGGTTAATCTTACCTCAGCTTTGGCTAGGCTTTTAGAGTCCAACAACAACAACAAATTATATTTATATAGCGCCTTTAGCGTAATGAAACACCCCATGACGCTTCACAGGAGCATGATAAAATGAAGTATGACACCGAGCCACATTAGATTTTAGGTCAGATGACCAAAAGGTTGGCCAAAGAGGTGCTTTTAAGAAGTGTCATAACGGAGGAAAGTGGGGTGGAGGGATGGAGAGGTATAGGGAGGAAATTCCAGAGTTTAGGGCCTAGGCAGCTGAAGGTGTGGCAGCCAGTAGTGCAGTAATTATAACTGGAAATGCACAAGAGGCCAGAATTAGAGGAGCGCAGCTATCTCGGGTTTTGTGGGGTTAGAGGAGATTTCAGAGATATGGAGGGGCAAAGCCACAGAGGGATTTGAAAATAAGGATGAGAATTTTAAAGACAAGACATTGCTTCACCGGAAGCCAATGTAAGTCAGCGAGCACAGGGCTGATAGGGGAATGGGGCATACTATGAGTTAAGACATGGACAGTTGCGTTTTGGATGACCTCAAGTTTACGGAGGGCAGAATGTGGGAGACCAGCCAGGATTGCGTTGGGATAGTCGAGACTCGAAGTAACAAAGATATGGTTGGGGGTTTCAGCAGCAGATGAGCTAAGACAGGGGCAAATGCGGGCAATGTTATGGAGGTGGACATGAGTAGTCTTAGTGATGGGACAAATATGAGGTCAGAAATTCACCTCCGGTCCAAATGTGACACCGAGCTTGCAAATAGACTGGCTTAATTTCAGACTGTTGCCAGGACGAGGGGTGGAGTCGGTAATTAGAAAATGGTGTTTGGAGCAGGAGACGCAATAATAGCTTCAGTTTTCCCAGTATTTAATTGGAGGAAAAATCCACATCATGAAGACTTTCCATAATCAGATAATCAGAGATATTGGCATGACTTTGTAAAAGGCTGGTTATGTTTGATTAATTTAGTTGACTTTATTGAGAAAATAATGTGCTCTATGCATGAAGGGAATAGGGTGAATGCTAGATATATTTTCAGAAAGCACCTGTTATGATTCAGTTTCCATTTTCCACTCCTTGTACTAATAAAAAAATCTGTCCCAACCCAAGGCTGGAGCCTGAAGATACAGGTCTCTATGTTGAACCCAGTTTAACTGAATCTAATTATTGCTGACTATATCTGTTGATAATCACAGTGATTACACCAGTCACTGATCCTTCTGGTACACTGGGGCAATTCTCAACTGCCGTCCTCCCATTTATTGTTTGACAAACTGGCAGCTGGTAGTGGAAAATCTGGGAATCATCTCTGCCACACCTTGGATATTCAAGGTCCCCTGATGCAATCTTCAGGTGGGCCTGTAAATGGGTGCACAGCACACCAGTCCAAAACAGGCCATGCACACTTCTAGTTATATCAGATAGTGCGTGGCCTCACCAGATGTCTTTGAAGACACCACTGGAAGCTGCTCCAAAATGTCCTAGAACGTTTTTGTGGGCCTGACTTCCATATCAATTTACCCATGAGATCGTCAGATTTTTTGCCTCCTGGTGTGATGAGTTACCTGCTAATGCTTATCGATGGAATTCTTTTGGAATGTCTACATATCTGCCAACATGTGGAAACCCAAGTGATGAAGCTAAGTTTAGCCTTAGCTTATTTATGGCTGGAAGAGCTAATATGAGGAATTGCTAAATTGGTTCATAGGCATTAAAATATGATCTCTGGAGTCAAACTTCACTTTTCTGGCTGCTGCATAATTTGGATTTAAGTTGATCTCCCTGACATTTAATTCATTTTGAACTAGAACTAGCTGCAGTATGGTTGGTTTAAGTCACCATCATTTTACAGCCTCCCAAGGCAACAGTCAAATTCTTACCTATAGTTATTACATGGAAAGTGTAGGCAACCCATCAACAGGAAATGTTGAATGTCACTGACCCTTACATGGCTTCAGAATAATGTCAAACACAAGAGTGAACAGAATTGCAACTGAAATCAAACTGGTTTATCTTTATCTTCAGAATCATTTTCATTGTTCATTTTCCAATCACAGAATCACAGTGCAGAAGAGGCCCTTCGGCCCATCGAGTCTGCACTGACACATGAGAAACACCTGACCTACCTACCTTCCTAATCCCATTTACCAGCACTTGGACCATTGCCTTGAATGTTATGACGTGCCAAGTGCTCATCCAGGTACTTTTTAAAGGATGTGAGGCAACCCGCCTCCACCACCCTCCCAGGCAGTGCATTCCAGACTGTCACCACCCTCTGGGTAAAAAAGTTTTTCCTCACATTCCCCCTAAACCTCCTGCCCCTCACCTTGAACTTATGCCCCCTTGTGACTGACCCTTCAACTAAGGGGAACAGCTGCTCCATCCTTTGTGTAAACCCCTGAAGTTGTAACAAAAATGGTTTTGCTTCCCATTCATACAATCAATGAGCTTTTATGTCTCAAGTTTTGTGTTACCCAGCCACAGTTTCTTGACTCAGTTTCTCTGTTCTCATATCTTCTCAACTTGAGTGCTGTCCAGCGCTCTGGACAATTGCATTTCTCAATTAGAGGATTTTAAGTCTCTGTCCTGGACTTTTCACAGCAATCTGCCACATATATTTTTGAGCTGGGACCCATAGACTCCAGGAGTCTGTAATGGGATCCCAAGGGTCAGCAGATTACTATCCATTACTTAACTTTTCTGTAAATTTTCCTCCACTTTAGCTACTGGCTAAGCATTTGCAATGATAACATTATTTTCCTTTGAGTAACTGACTGTCTTTCAGAAGTTAGGACATGTAAGCACATCAGTATTATTATGGGAGTCTCTGCAAGCATGTCAGTTGTTGCAGAAATCACTGTTAACCTGTTGGTATTTGCAAAGATCACCATATATTTGTGTCAATAGATTGCAGGTGTCACTATCAGTCACAACCTGAGAATCACTGAAATGGCTCCCCTTCACACTCATGCATTATTACCTCTGGTGCCCTTCAAGAACCTATCCTTGGTTACATCCTATTTCTCATCTACATGCTGCCTCTAGGTGAAATCACCTGAAAACACAGCGTCAGTTTCTAAATGTACACTGATGATACTCAACTCTACCTCACCACCTCTCTTGACCCCTCCACTGTCTCTAATTTGTCATGTTGCTTGTCTGACATCCAGTACTGGATGAGCATAAATTTCCCCCAACTAAATATTAGGAGGACCGAAGCCATTGTCTTCAGTCCCTACTATAAACTCTGTTCCCTAGCCACTGTCTCCGTCCTTCTCCCTGGCAACTTTTTGAGGCTCAACAAGCCTGTTCACAACTCCGTGTCGTGTTTGACCATGAGATGAGCTTTTGATGATATATCCATGCCATCAATAAGACTACCTATTTCTACCTCCATAACTTTGCCCAACTCCTCTCCCACCCCTGCTTATCTGCAGCTTGAAACACACACCCATGCCTTTGTTACCTTTAGATTTGACTATTTTAACTCAAGTCCACATTTTATCCTCTATAAACTTCTGGTTATCCACAACTCTGTTGCTTATGTCCTAACTGGCACCAAAACCCCTTCATTGCTGACCTACATTGGCTCTCAGTTAAGCAACACCTTGATTTTAGTGACTGAAGAGTATAAGGCATCCCAGAAGTTTTTCTTGCCCATTTCACTGCTGCCAGAAGCTGTGTTGACAGCAGTGAGATGATCTTTTGCAGCTTAACAGAGCTGATCTTCTGCTCCTGCTGCTTTTAGTTTGGTGACATTGAATCTGGTTGGGGGATGTTAACCTTCTGGTCTTTGAAATGGAGCTATCTGAAGATCAAGTTTTGCTCACTATGTGCCTTTGGTACATCCAACACTCAGCTCCCCTCATGACTCCTGTGGCCTTAATATCTTTGCAATCCTTCTATCTGACCAGTGTGTCAATCAGGTGCCAATGTTTGGAATGAAGGTGAATACGTGCGATTTTGTATTTGCTTAGAAACCTGTGGGCAACAAATAATCAGATAATCTTCCATACACATCCTAAGGAACAGTGTTCCATTACCATTGCATTCTCAATGCCCTGACTATCAATGATTCCCTTCCAGAAGCTCCAAAATGAGCATTAAAGTCACCCATGATAATGAATTTGTAGCAACTTGTTAATTCATAGAACTTATTTTTGGTTTCATTGGAGTTTGCTATGGTTGGTGGACAACTGGAGCATACCTCTTACAAGACATCAAAATCTCATAGTCATCAAGTGACTTTCTCAGGAAGGCTTTCAGGCTTGGCTATAATGTTGGATTTCACAGTAAAGCCAACCCCAGTTTTTCTTCCTCTTTGGAACACCCTACCGAAAAGAAGGTGTATCCAGTATTAATCTCTTAGCTGACCTTCCTCAACAAATGGATTTAGCTGAGAACAACAGTGTCACACTGTCTTAGTCCTCTACTGATTAGCACACTACTCTTTTCAGGTCACTTTGTTCCCTCGGCACAGAAGGAGGCCATTCAGCCCTTTGTCCCTAAGTTCTTTTAAACACTGTTCTCACATTCCAACTTGCTGTATTTAATGATTTTTAATTATTTGGTTCTTCTATTGTTTTAGCTACTTCTGTAGAAGAACTATCAGCTGTGGTAAACTGACCAGGTTTTAGAGGAGCAGGCATTGGCTAACTTTTATGATTTTATTGTGTGATACACCATGTGGGTTCATGAAGGCGAGGTCAAGCCTACCTAACCTACAGTTTTTTCACAAAGGTGCAACAAAGGAGCTTGGTGGATACATTTCAGTAAGGCCTGTAATACACTTCCATTGGAAAGGTTGGTACTGAGAATAAAGGAAGTGGGAATCAGCACAATGGATTTGTAATTGGTTGACTGAAAGAGCTCAAAGGATGGTGCTGCGGGAATTGTCATCAGCCAGGGAGAATGTTAGCAGGGGAATCCCACAGGGATCTGTTTAGGGACCTCTTAATATTTTGAGAAATGATCTGGAGCTCAGAGTAAGAAGCACAATTGCTAAATTTTCTTATAAAACAAATCTAATGAAGATAGTACACTTCAAAGCTGAACAGGATGAGCTACAAAAGGATTTGAATATTGAAATTGGTAGACAGGTGACAGATGAAATTTAACGCAGTGACAAGATAAAATTCTGATGAAAAGAGACAAAGTCATTGTAGAGGATGGCCTATGGTACCTGCTGCAACCATATCGATAACCTCAGCTATCCACATTGTTATTCCCTCTTGGTAGAAAAAAATAACATACCTGTTAGGTTTTTATGGTCTGTCAAAGTAGACTTTGTGTGTCACAAAGAGTCTCCTCATAACTCAAGGACATCTGCCCAAAAGTTACACTCTACCTAGTTAGTCTGTGAGCGGACACAGTTGAACAGTTGACACAGTTGATGGCTGTCACCATGCATCAGTGACTACTATAATGTCTGCCCTATTGGAGATCAGAGAAGGGAGTTCAGAACCAAGGCGTGCAGCTGACTCCTGGTCAGATGGGCTAGGAATGTTTTGGACAGATCTTTGCCAAATGTTTTCTGAAAATCTAAATAAATTGCTGCATTATCCAGCATAGGGATTCACTATATCAAATACAAAAGACCGAAATCTAGGGACTCTTAATTATTTACTGATTTCCATTATCCATCAGGCGTGGCCCCTCCATTATAAGTGGTATTGGTGTCTTCATTGCCTACACTAGGCCGTGTTACCACCCACTGTTCGTGTAATGTCTTTAAAGAAGTCAAGAAGGTTTGTCAGGAAGAATCTTCCCCTTCTAAATCCATACCAAATGTTCCTTATATCAATAATGATGTTGGGCCAATGAATCAGATGGCTAACAAGTTGCCTGGGTCAGATTTGACACTTGAAAACATTTTTTAAAGTACAACCTTGCCTCTGTTTTCAGCCCTTCAAAATCTTGCTAGTACCCACAGATTCCTCCCTGATGATCTTAGGTGTCCTGGGATATTTATGTCTCAGTCATGGCTCAGTGGTTGCTCCCTCACCTCTTGAGTCAGAAGACCTTGGGTTCAAGGACTTGAGCAGGTAATCTAGTCTGACACTTCAGTGCAATTCTGACTGAGTACTGAACTGTTAGTAGAGCATTCATTGAGGTGAAACATCAGGCCTGTCAGCTGGTTTTCACCAGTGTCCTGGCCAGCATTTACCCTTCAACCAGCACTTATTGGTGATTGGGATTGAACAAAGTGAGTATAGATTGACTAGTGACATAGTTGAAAGTGCTGCACGATGGGATAAAGGTCTGGACTAAGATAAGAGATCAGTGATACCTACAGCAAATAAACAATCCATCACAATTCTCAATTATTTTTAACACATTTAGATAATATAAAAAGAAAACCTATTTTCATTATAAGGAAGTGTAAAAGGTGGAATATAATAAGTTTGATTCCATTTCCTACTAATACAACTTGTATTCTGCAAGCTCACTGATACCCATTATTTGTCAGACCTACCAGCAACAGTTTCTGGTTATAATTAGTGGTCATGAACTGCTATGAGAATGTTTGGGAAACATTAATCTACAGTGAACTGGGAGCATTTGGATGAAGGCAGTGGAATAGAAGTATACTTAAGGATCTCCAAATGCCTTCACATTGCTTAGACATCAATGAACTAATGACTAAACACAACTTTTATAGAGTGCACTGGGCAAGACAAAGAAATTAAAGACAGATGTTGAAGTGTTGCCGAGAACAGATGTTCGCTGGATGTCTGAGAGTGGGATAATTGACACGTATATTCTGCTGGGTCCCAGTCCTTTTGATGTTTTCAACCAGTACTCAAAGCTGACAGGTATGAGGGTGAATGACTGCAAGCAAGTAAGGTATTTCTCTGATCAAAGACCAAACAGGGTGCAAAGTACTACAATCGGTAGGGCAAGCTTTCTCAGTTTTGTTTCTGAGTGTAGCTAAGGTACCAGACTTATTTACACAGTATGTTAAAAGAGTGCAGTTTACTAGATTGATGGTATATATTTGGGAACAGGGTAACGTGTTACAATTATTCAGTTATAGTGCTCCTGAAGATTTACTATTTTTAGTAAATTCATATTCATTGATTTCTAACCAATGAGTAACGTTTTTTGTTTCCCTACTCATTCCTCTTTCCCTTATCTTTCCTCTTTTCCTGAAGCTGCTTTTTCATGCTGGGGTACAGTTTTGTAGGTGCAAAGTGCCGTCATGTACCTTGCCCAAATGGCTGTTCTACATGTTTCAATCTAGATATAGCGAATAGGAAGGTAAATTGACTGTGCGGGGTAATGCACTTGACCCAGTACAAAAGCAAACACAGCAGATGCTAGAAATCTGAAGTAAATACGTCCCTAACTTCTTCCACTTCCAAAGAATGATCATCAGCCTAAAATATTAATTCTCTACAGATGCTGCCTGAGCTGCTGACTATTTCCAGCAGTTGAAATCAGTCCTGTCTTCCCCCAACATTCACACTCTCTAATCGGAATTATTGGATTGCTGAGCAGGTGAGTTCTTGGCTGATTTTCCTCTTCCTACCCAGAGAGGTTGAGACCAACAGTAGAGTCCCAGCTACTGGTAGCAAACTCAGAACAACACAGAATTAGGCTTGGCACTCTATGGGTTTGTTTGTATCAGCTGCAGAAGTAGTATTGTCTTTATCAATTCAGTACTTGGGGCTGTTGATCATTTCTTATAAAGACTGAAAAAGGTGTTTTCCCTGTTGGATTGTCGAATAATGCTTTCCTTGGCCTCCAGGTCCTCAGGCATTTCCTCCTCTGTTTGCACTGGGCCACCACCAGTGCCGCTATAGCTACAAGGATGAAAATGACATTAAACAAGTAGACGCTGGTTTTGATGTGAATGACATTCCTTATGATGCCATCTGGCTTGACATTGACCACACCGAAGGGAAACGTTATTTCACCTGGGACAGGACAAAATTTCCCAGCCCTCGGGAAATGCAGGAGCACCTACGAGCTAAAGATCGGAAGGTGAGTGTGGCAGAATCCAGCAGGCCAGTACACAATGTGCAGATGCTAGAAACATATAGTAAACTCCCAATGAGTCAAATCCCAGTGGTGTGCCTTTAAACTCAGGTTAAGCAGAGCTTAATGATAGCTAAGGAGGCCCAATTTGCCATATGAATGTGTCTGTATAGAACCAGATATACCTACAAACAGTCTACACTGTATTTGAAATGCTACATTGAGCCATTCTAACACTTATTACTTTCTGCTTTTCAGATTCAAATGCCAAATTGTGCCAGCTTGTGCAGCTGTAACCTGTTTGAACCTAGTGTGGTTGAAGCAGTTTGCGATTGTGGCTTCCTTCACCATCTTCCACGCCTTTTTCAGCATCAACATGGCCTCTAGTAGAGTGGGATTGATGGCCTTGATAAGCTGAGAAATCAGCAACCATCATAATTGAGTTTTGAACTTCCTAATTACCCCCAGTCCATAGGCTGGAGCTTGGCCATGGAGTTGGGAGACAAGAACGTCAGTTTTAACGTTCTTCAGGCCAGTGATATCAGGGTGCATGGGGCAGTTGCCTATGATGGCAACAATGTTCCTTGACTTTTGTTGATGCATTTTGTCCACTTTCCTGACCCATTCCTCAAAAGTGCTGGACGTCATTCAATGGGTTTTACTTGTCTCATACTGTGTGGGTAGTGTCTTGACTTTTGCAAAACACTGTGGCTCCTTGGACCTGCCTATCATGAGAAGCGGCAGCTTTTCAGTGCCATCCATTTTGGTGCAGGCCATAGCAGTGACGCATTCCTTGCTCTGCTTCCCGACATTACACGTGTCCCCCCCTTAAACATCAAAGAGCAGCCTGGCAAAAGACAGTAAAACAGTCCGGTTTCATCCGTGTTAAAAATAACACTGTGCATACACGTTAAAGATGTGGATGAGACCATTTTGGAGCCAAACATCTGTCATTGCTGTTGTACCAGCAGCACTCTCAACACTTAGAAACATAGAAAATAGGAGTAGGAGTGGGACATTTGGCCCTTTGAGCCTGCTCCGCCATTCAATATGATCACAGCTGATCCTCTATCTCAACGCCATACTTCTGCTCTCTCCCCATAACCCTTGATACCCTTAGAGTCCAGAAATCTATCTATTTCTTTCTTAAATATGTTCAGTGACTTGGCCTACACAACCTTCTGTGGTAGAGAATTACGTAGGTTCACCACCCTCTGAGTGAAAAATTTTCTCCTTATTTCAGTCTTAAATGGTCTACTCCATATCATAAGACTGTGACCCCTTGTTCTAGACCCCCAGCCAGAGGAAACATCATCCCTGCATCCAGTCTGTTCAACCCTGTCAGAATTTTATACATTTCAATGAGATCCCCTCTCATTCTTCTAAACTCCAGTGAATGGAGGCCTTAACGGCCCAATCTCTCCTCACACGACAATCCTGCCATCCCAGGAATCAGTCTGGTGAATCTTCACTGCACTCCCTCTATGACAAGTATATCCTTTCTTAGGTAAGGAGACCAAAACTGCACACAGTATTCCAGATGTGGTCTCACCAAGGCCCTGTACAGCTGCAGTAAGACATCCTTGCCCCTGTACTCAAGTCCTCTTGCAATGAAAGCCAACATACAGTTTGCCTTCTGAACTGTTTGCTGCACCTGCATGCTTGTTTTCAGTGATTGGTGTGCAAGGACACCCAGGTTCCTTTGCATACCATCATTTCCCAATCTATCACCATTTAAATAATACTCTGCCATCCTGTTTCCTACCAAAGTGGATAACTTCACACTTATTCACGTTATACTGCATCTGCCATGTATTTGCCCACTCACTCAACCTGTCTAAACCGCCTTGAAGCTTCTTAACACCCTCCTCACCGCTCACATTCCACCAGGTTCTGTTTTGTCAGCAAAATATTACACTTGGTTCCCTCGTCCAAATCATTGATATATATTATGAATAGCTGGGGCCCAAGCAAGCACTGATCTCTATGGCATCCCACCAGTCACCACCGCCTGCCACTCCAAAAAAGACCCATTTATTCTTATCATTTGGAAGGTGATGTAGTGCCTTGAATTGCATCGGTTCAGCTATCATCGCTGCAGGTGAACTCCCTGTGTGCTAGCTTCTTCGCCATGGCAACTCTGTTTTCCTGCAGGATTGGGCTGGATATGGGCATGACCTCTGCTCGGTTTGCCTTGAACCACAGAGCTTTTTCAACGTCGGAATAGGCAGCCATTCTCATCATCTTTCTTGCTGGACAGAATGCCTGTTGTTGAATTGTTCCAAGATGTTTTCCTTGGCTTTCAGAATGGTGCACAAACTTGATGACAGAATCTCCCATTTTTTCGCAATGGCCATTTTCTGCTTCATGCCATGATTTTCCACTTGCTGTATCAACTTCACCTTCTCTCCGATCAGCAATGCTTTTAACTTTCTGACAGGTTTTGCCATATTTACGTGCTTTGTTCATCGCTTCACAGAGAAATTTGAGCCTGCTTGGGTCTAACCAATCCATTCTGATTGGCTGGTGTGGTCACATGATCCCTGGCCCACTTTCTTGCACCGCAGAAACACCACTTTTGCAAAGGATTTTGGCATTATTCTTCTTGCTGGCACCGAACAAAAGTTTGGCTAACCCAGATTGACCACTGTGGAATTTCGGTTAATGTTCGGCAGTGTTCTATAGCTTTTACTACTCTGCCAGTGGGAATGGTTGATAACTTTGACACAAGCAGAATTTCGTGTCATCTGAGTTTGACTTATCGAGAATTGACTGTAAGTGTTCAAGATATTATGGGTTCTATAGGGATGCTGAGCTGTTTAGCAATTTTTGCCTGCCTCTCCCAAAAGTGGCTGCTTATGCTGGAATCAAATTCCAGCACTGGCGATGCTCTGTTACCTTTCCCAGTGGCCACTCTGAATCCACTCAATGAGTGATCAAGGAGGATATAAGGCCAGGTACCATCCTGCCTTGCCTAACAGCCACACACTCAATCTTTCTAGCAAAGACTGCTGAATATTGGTCAAAAGTGGAGATACTGAACACTGTGCCTGCGAACATCCCCACCACTGACCTTATGTTGGAGGGAAGGCCATTGATGAAGCAGCTGAAGATGGTTGGGCCTCAGACACTAGCCCGAGGAACTCTGCGGTGATGTCTTGGGACTGAGATGATTGGCCTCCAACAACCATAGCCATTTTCTTTTGTGCTAGGTATGACTCCAACCAGTGGAGAGTTTTCCCCTGATTCCCATTGACTCCAATTTTGCTCAGGCTCCTTGATGCCACACTCAAGTCAAATGTTGCTTTGGTCAAGGGCAGTGACTCTCATCCCACCAACTCCATTGTATGTTTGGACCAAGGATTTAGAAAGGTCTGGAACCGTAAGGCCCCGGCAGAACCCAAACTGAGCATCGGTAAACAGGTTGTTGCTGAGTAAATGTCACTTGATAGCACTGTCGACGATACCATCCATCACTTTGCTGATGACTGAGCAAGCTCTAATGGGGCAGTAATTGGATTTGTCCTGCATATGTGGACAGGACATACTTGGGCAATTTTCCACACAGTCAGGTAAATGGCAGTGTTGTAGTAGAACAGCTTGGTTAAGAGTTAATTCTGGAGCACAAATCTGCAGTACTACAGTCGGGATATTGTCAGACACATAGCCTTTGCTGTATCCAGAGCCTTCATCTGTTTCTTCATATCTCAACGTCTCTTGCTGAATCAAATTGTATGAAGACCGTTCCCTATGAGGAGATCGAGATGGATCATCCATTCAGCACTTCTGGCTGAGGATGGTTACAAATGCTTCAGCCTTGCTTTACAGTGATATGCCTTGGCTCTGCCATCATTGAGGATGGGGATGTTTTTGGAGCCTGCACCTCTGATTAATTCTTTATTTGCTCATCACCATTCACAACCGGATGTGGCAGGACTGCAGAGCTTTGTTCTGATCCATTGGTTTTGGGATCACTTAACTCTCTATAGCATGCTCCTTCCATTGTTTAGCATGCATGTAGTCTCGTGTTGATAGTAGTGGTAGAGTGAGGGATATGCCAGTCCCTGAGGTTACAGATTGTGACAGAATATAATCTTGCTGCTTCTGGTGACCCACAGTGCCTCACAGATGCTAAGTTTTCAGCTGCTGGACCTGTTCTGATCCCAGTTAGCATGGTGGTAGTGCCACACAAACATGATGAAGCGTGTCCTCATCTCCAGAAGGATAATGCATTCCTACCAATACTGTCATGGAAAGATGCATCTGTGACAGGTAAATTGATGCGGATGATGTTTTTCCCTCTTCTTGGTTCTCTTATTGCCTGTCGTAGGCCCAGTCTGGCAGATTTAGGACTCAGCCAGCTTGGTCAGTTGTGGTACTACTGAGTTACTTTTAGTGATGGATATTGAAGTCCCCCAAATAGAGTACATTCTGTGCCCCTGTACCCTCAATGCTTTTTACAACTGGTGTTCAACATGTAGGAATACTGATTCATCAGCTGAGAGAGGGCAGTAGGTGGTCATCAGCAGGAGGTTTCCTTGCCCAACTTTGACCTGATGCCATGAGACTTCATGGAGTATGGAGTCAATGTTGAGGTCTCCCAAGGCCACCCTCTCCTGATGTATACCACTGTTCTGCCACCTCTTGTGGGTTTTTGCTGTTGGTGGGACAGAACATACCCAGGCATGGTGACGGAGGTGCCAGGGACATTTGTTGTGAAGCATGATTCGGTGAGTATGACAATGTCAGGCTGTTTCTTGACCAGTCTGTGGGACAGCTCTCCAAACTTTGGCTCAAGTCCCCAGATGCTAGTGAGGACTTTGCAAGGTCAACAGGGCAGGGTATGCCTTTGTTGTTTCCAATGTCCAGGACTGGCGGCCCATCTGGTTTTATTCTTATTCAACTTTTCAGTGATGGTTTGATACAACTGAATGATATCCTAGGCCATTTCAGAGGGCAGTTAAGAGTCAACCACATTGCTGTGGGTCTGCAGTCACGTGGAGGCCAGACCAGGCGAGGACTGCAGATTTCCTCTGCTGAAGGACAGCCCAATGTGGTCCTCATGCCCTCAAAGCCAGCCTTACCCATATTTGAAACCTTGATTCATGACTCACCCTTCTCACCCTCAAATTTAATATCTAATTGAATTATGTTATAATCATTGTTAGCTATGTGTTCCTAGATTGTTGACCAATTTTCTGGCTCATCACTAAATCTAACCTCGCCTGTTTTCTTGTTGGTTAAAGAACACATTGGCCTTCATTTTACTGGAGCAGGGTGACTTTTTAAATTCATTCTTTCATGGAATGTGGGCATCGCAGGCAAGACCAGAATTTGTTGCAATTAAAAGTCAACCACATTGTAGTTATAAGTCAACCACATTGCTGTGGGTCTGGAGTCACATGGACGCCAGACCAGTAAGGACTGCAGATTTCCTCCGCTGAAGGACATTAATGAATTTGATGGATTTTAATGACATTTTTGTGGGCTTGGAGTCACATGTAGGACAGACCAGGTAAGGACAGCAGATTTCCTTTCCTAAAGAGGCATTAGTGAACCAGATGTGTTTTTACAACAATCAATTCATGGTCATCTTTAGACTTTTAATTTCAGATTTTTATTGAATTCAAATTCCACTGCCTGTCGTGGTGGGATTCGAACTCGGGTCAAACAATGGATTAATAGTCCATTGACAATGCCACTGCCTCCCTTACGTGTCTTGCAACGTGCCCTGTTAATTAGACTTGTCTATGCTTGTTTAGTTTTCAAACTTTTTTGTCCACAATGTTGCTGGAAGTGCAAACTAATAATATGGTGAGAGAAATAGGGTATCTGAGACCTTCGTGAAGAATGGGACAAACACTGTGTCTACTTAATTAAGGAGATTAAAGGGTTGAAAAATAAATAGACTACAGGCTGCAAAAGTGGGTTAATTTAATATCAAATCAGGTATAGAAAGTAAAATAGAGGGAAATAAAAGTTGGATTAATTGAGAGAAAAAAGAAACAAAGAAAAAGTAAGAACTTAAAAAAAGAAATTTGCCATTTTTGGGACTTAAATTGTTCAGCTTCTCTCAATCTAAGTGAAAATAAAGTTTTCTAGTATAACCACTCTTCTCAAATCCCGTATTTATGCATTCCGTTACTTTGTCACTGCTGCCAGGTGGTCTGTAGATAACACCCACCAAAATCTTCCATTTTAAAAGAAAATTATTCCTCTACCCTACCCAGAGAATTTTTACTGCTTTCTCACTCTTGTTGATTTTCCCCTTTTCTCATGCTGTACTATTATACTTCATTAATATTACTGTTTCTCCTTTTCCAGTTCCCTGTCCTTTCTAAAGACATTATAACCTGGAATATCTATCTCCCAGCTGTGCCCAACTTATAGTCAGGTCATGTAGTGTCAGCCATGGCTCAGTGGGTAGTGCTATTGCCACTGAGTCAGAAGATTGTGAGTTTAAGTCCCACTCCAGAACTTGAGCACAAAAGCTCAAGGCTGACACTACAATACAGTACTGAGCAAGCCTTTCAAATGAAATGTTAAACTGAGGCCCTGTCTGCCTTATCAGGTGGACATAAAAGATCCTATAGCACTATTTTGAATAAGAACAAGGGGGTTATTCTTGCATCCTGGCCAATATTTATCCCTCAGTTAATGTTAGTAAAAAAAATTATCTGGTAATTATTACAATTTTCAGATACCATGCTCCCACAAACAGCAATCTGGTAATTATTACATTGCTGTTTGTGGGAGCATGCTATCTGCAAATTGACTGCATAATTCATATAACAGTCACTACAGCTCAAAAGCACTTCATTGGCTGTAAAGCACATTGGGACTTCCTGTGCTTATGAAAATCACAATATAAATGTATTTCTTTATACACTTCAAGCTGGTGTTGTGCTTCTAATTCTCTTTTTTTATTTCTTATGCTTTATTTTTTTATTTGGGCCTTACGCTCTTTTTCCATCCTTTTAACCTATTTCATTTCTTGATTTATGTAAGTCCTGCATTCATTTATGGCACCTTTGTTGACCTAGGATGTCCCAAAGCACTTCACAGCCAATTAAATACTTTTGAAATGCAATCACTGTTCTGGGAAACAACAGCCAATTGTGCACACAGACAGAAGTCAAAATCCTGGAACTTTCTCCCTAACAGCACTGTGGGCCAGGATTTTACAGCCCCTCCCACCCGATGGGATATTACGGTCTGGCCGAACTGAGTGGAGTTTTAAATGGCTCGCTGCATCTGTCGAGGTGAGACACGCCGCTGCGGGGCCGTAAAATCCTGGCAAGATGTACCTACACCACATGGAGTGCAAAGGTTCAAGAAGGCAGCTCACTACCACCTTCTCAAGGGCAATTACAGATGAGCAATAAATGCTGCCCTAGTCAGTGATGCCCACATCCCATGAATGAATAAAAAATAGCTAAATGATCAGATCATTTTGTTTTAGTGATGTTGGTTGAGGAATAAATGTTGGCCTGGAGATTGGGAGAACTCACTCTTCGTTGAATAGTGCAGTGGGCTGTTTTACAACTACCAAAGAGGAAAGATGGAGCCTTGGTTTAAAACCTCATCCAAAAGTCGACACTCCGACAAGTGTAGCATTTCCTCAGTACAGAATTAGAAATGTCAGCTTCACTTATGTACTCGGGTCTCTGGAATGTGGCTTGAAGCCACAACCTTCTTACTTACAGGCTGCTACTAAGCCAAGATTGATACCATATGGAAAAATGGCCAGAGCACAATTTAAGCACGGTCTCAGCAATACCACCCACTCCCCTCCTCCCAGCATTGTTGGATAGCTTGCTAACTCTCATTGTCGAGGGCCACAGATACAGAATAGTTACCTGGTTACGGTTCCAGAAGGCTCCTGGCAACCATTAAGCTTGAGTCAGCACCTCAGAGGACAGGAAGGGAAATTAGCAGCTATAAAACACACCATTCCATTCCTTCAGATATGCTGATATTTGACTTACACAGAATCATCACCTTCTCTTATGTCTCCAGCTGGTAGTTATCAGTGACCCTCACATCAAAGTGGATAAGAAGTACCCATTCTACTGCGAGGCCAAATCCAAGAACTACTTTGTGATGGATAAAAATGGTGAGGTGTACCAGGGCTCCTGCTGGCCAGGTAAGGCAAAAAAAAAACTGCTGTATGATGAACTTTCTTTAGATTTCTTACTTTGTAATGTGCAGTAATAAATTTTAAATAATAGACATCAAATCTGACCAAATCCAGTGCACACAGGAAATTTTCTCAGTATTTCACATTGCTTTATTTCCAGTTTCTTGCTGGCCTGCACTCGCATTCACTTTCCCTCTCTATTTCTCTCTCAGCTCTCTCCTCTCTCTCTCCCCTCTCTCCTTGCCCTCTTTCCCCTCTCCTCTCCCCACTCCCATCTCCCCTCTCCCCTCCCCCCCCCCCCCCCCCCCCCCCACCCCCCACCCCCCTCACCCACCAAGTTCTACAGTAGTGGTCCTCCTTCACCTGCAAGCCTAGGTGATGAGCTTCAGCAGAACATTCGACCATGGAATCAATCACAGCTGATTCTGCTCCTGTTCTTAATCTCCATCTATGTGTACTTTTTTCTGAGAAGTCACTAGATAGCGATGAAGTACAGAAACAGCTGGATAACGTCTTATTGAAGCTGATCTCTTTTTCCCCATCCTTGTCCAAATATAGTGATCCTAATGCTAGTGCTCCTACTGATGTTCCTGTTGAAATTTACACAGTTGAAGGACTGTATCTGGGATCTACCTGGTCTGTAACATTTAATATAACAGTGGGCAGTGCAGTGCGTCCATGCACTGAAATTTTTTAGATTTTTGTTAGCCAAGGGCATTAAGAGTTACGGAACCAAAGGGGATAAATGGAGTGAAGATCAGCCATGATCTAATTGAATGTGAAACAGGCTTGGGGGATTGTATGGCCCACTCCTGTTGCTATGTTCCTATTAATAAGATATTTAAAACTATTTGCAGTTTGGCATTCCTGATTACCCCTTCTCCCTGGATAGTGCTGCCTCCTACATCTCTGACCCAAACATGTGAGGTCCAGGTCTTGGTTAACCCGAGCCAGGGTTGCTAAAGCATGAATTAGGTGTCTGCTTCAGCTCAGTGGTGGCATTCTTGCCGCTGAGTCAGAAGATTGTGGGTTCAAGTCCCATTGCAAAGGCTTAAGCATGTAACCTAGGCTCTATGGATGGGAGTTCTCCCAGCCAACATTCATCCTTCAACTGATATCACTAAATCAAATTGCCTGGTTATTTATCTCATTGTTGTTTGTGAGACCTTGCTGTGTGAAAATCGGTTGTAGCCTTTCCATCTTTTACAATAGATACAATAGATTTTTGTAAAAAAAAATGAATTAGCTGTGAACTGCTTTGGGATGTGATGTCATGAAAAGTACTATATAAATGCCATTTCTTTATTTCTTAAATATGTGATTTGCCCTTGGATCCACAGTATGAATCCTCCAAGCCTAGCTCTGCTCCCAGCACCTCAGGGCCAGAATTTTGCATCCTGAAGTCGGGCAAGTGCCCAGCCCAAACAGGTGTAAGATCGCGTAAGATGATGTTGAGCGAGCGTCCTGATGTCATTGCGCACTTGCGTGATATTTTGCTCGGCGGGCGCATGCAAAAGTCGGAAGCGTGCCCGCTGACAATAAAGCGGGCAATTAAGCTCATTAACGGCCCAATTGTCAGTCATTTTTTGTGGCCTGTCCAACCTTATGATTGGTAGATGGGCCAATCAGCTAGATGGGCTTTACATTTTTGCTCAAACCTCACCCAAGGGCAGCATGAAACCTCTGTTCAGATTTAAACTAAAAAGAAATATCTGGGGATTTTTTTTTAATGAGGTATGCTGTCAGGCACTTGATTGTGCTACATGGACATTTTCTTCAGCATTTTTGTGCTTCATTTTATTTTCTGGCCATCTCAGCTCCCTGAGGCAACTTCAGGGATTTCAGTGGAAGCGCTCACCGGCACCTGGGTGACGTCGGCGCCTGCCCCCTTCCCGCCCCCACCGGCAGTTCTGAACCTTTCTCTGGGTGCGTTTCGCACTGGCATAAGATCACAATGTCAGCCAGGATCGGGTCTTACGTCCGCTTCCGGCCGTGCCAACCTCGAGCGCACCCCGAGGGTACAATTCAGGCCCAGGTTTTTG
Organism: Cetorhinus maximus; assembly: GCF_964194155.1. NCBI lineage: Eukaryota > Metazoa > Chordata > Chondrichthyes > Lamniformes > Cetorhinidae > Cetorhinus > Cetorhinus maximus. Next base: position 77,812,775 of record NC_135896.1, read on the forward strand.
CAAAGTGTTAATAAAGATGAACTTTTTCTATGTTTTTGTGCATCACTAGGTGTGTCAGCATATTTAGATTTCACGAACCCCATAGTCCGCAACTGGTATGCCAACAAGCACAGATTGGACCAGTATGAGGTAATTACCTTAAAGATTCACTCTCACGTTCATAAGGCTTGGACACCACCATGGTTGAAAAATGTAAGAGAAAAGAGATGAGGTTGTGATTATAAGATGCCAAGCTTGTGCTTTTGACTGTAGAAGAGAAAACTAAAAGAGGGAGGTAAGTTGTTTCACAGTTGAGGCCTTGGAACAGAATACATAAGGGTTGGAGACCATGAGGCGAGGCTTGATTTCAACACACTGATTGAAGGGAGGAGAAATATGTAGGAAGCTGTTTGAGGAGCTCAGGGGAGAGGAAGGGATTCAGAGGAACAGTGTCCATAGAAGTTTGGATTTAAAAAAAGGGGAATGAGAGAAACGTGATGTGAGAGTTGAAAGCTTTGACCTTTTGGTTTACAAGTTATCCGATGTTATTTGATCCATCTGCAGAAAATTAAGCTTTAAAACATTGTCAATTTGTTTTTAGATTGTCAGAAAAAGAGATAAAGAGATATGGGAACAGTGTGAGCGTGTGACATTGGGGTATTGCATATGTGGAGGATCAGCACCAACACAGCCTGTTAGATAAAATCGCCTCCTTTGGACTTGAGATTTCTTAATGATTTCTGTATGTAAAAACACCCGGAAGAATGACATTTACATAATGCACAAGTGGTATGATTTTTTGTAAGATGAATTACAACATCATAACATGTTTGTCAGTGACTTTGCAGTGAAAATTATGCCCCTTAAATATATTCCATGGATTGTACATGAACCCAGGGATTGCCTGAGGGTCATGTGCTTGTGTCAGCTATCTGTTGTGTGGAAAGTTCTGTGATCTTGTCTGGGCTGCTAGGAGAGGCAGAGAGCAGTGACACAAAGAGCAGGAACCAGAGAGGCACAAAGTAGGTAAAAAAAGAGAGCACAGATCAGAGAGGCAAAGAGCAGAAAGCAAGGGACTGAAGACCAGAGAGGTATAAGGCAGAGAGCAAGAAACTGGAAACCAGAGAGGCACACAGCAGAAAGCAAAAGTATGGGGACTGAAGAGGTAGAAAGCAAGAGATTGGAGACCAGCAGAGAGCAAGTGAGTGAGCAATGGAGAGACTTAGAGCAGAAAGCAGGAAAATGTAGAATAGAGATGTAAAAAGCAAGAGAGTGGGGTTTGGGGAGGTACAGAGCTAGGAGACATGTGTGGGAAACAAGAGGCACAAGTCACCCTATTTTGCTTTTCCTGCATCCATTTTCATCACCAAGTACTCCCAGTCTGATTATACCACTCAGATGCAGAGGAACACTTCCTCTACTTTGTGCCAACAATGTATCTCAGCATGTCTCAGAAGAGCACCCATTACTGTACCTCTGTGAGATTCTTCCATTTTTTATATTAATCATCCAGTGGCTTCTCTCATGAAGATTAGCAATTAATGCTAAAAAGGGGCTATTTTGTGCCGTGAGATTATTTCTACTGGTTTCAAAAAGAGAAAATTCGAAAGGATATGGGGAAAACACATGGAAAGGGGACGATGTAGATACCCCTTTTAGAGAGCTGGTATGGGCACAATGAGTAGAAGGGGAAAGGACAGGGACATGGGACTATATGTGTAGTTCTCCAGAAAGTTGGCACAAGTGTGCTAGGTCAAGTGATGTTATTTTGAGTATTTGAAGTGAAATTTCATGATCATTGTAATCTACAAAATTAATGCAGTTCTACTAAATGTTTAACCTGACTAGAAAAATAGGTGCTTCCCCACAGGTTGCATGAATAAACTAGAGATGGAGTCAATGCAATGAGCAGAATGTATTGCTCCATCCTGTGGCGAGTTTGATGGTGGGGAGCATTTAATCAGGCAGGAGGGTGGCCACTGCCTTCCATCTCTGCCTCAGTTAAATCTGTGGCAGAAGGCTCGCACACATCCTCCCTGTTTTGCCACCAGTTGAGATCCTTAAGTGGACAATTAATGTCCACTTAAGGGCCTCATCCCATCGCTGCTGGTATATTCACCCAGTGACAGGTGGGGTCTCGCCATTTGCGAAGCCTGAAAAGCAAACCCTGTCAGGATAACTTGCAGCTTCCAGAGTCGGGGTGAGGGTTGGTGCACGTTCCCTCATTCAAAGCCAGCCAATGTCTGATTGTGGGACTCTGTCCTTGCTGCTGATCTCTCTCCCTACCTACCTCTCCCCCATGACCCCACATCCCATGAACCCCCTCCTGCCATCATTCAACTATGACCTGGGCCCCTTGCCGATCCTGGACCTCGGATGGATGCATTACTGGCAGCAGCCACTGCCTCCCAGTGGCGCTGCAGGGCAATGAAGAGCTGCCAGCCTCTGATTGGCTAGCAGCTCTCAGCGGCTGGAATTTCTGCCTGCGGAGACCTCGATCCCAGGAAAGGCTAGCCACTACCCAGTAATGCGGTGGATCTTCCAGAAAAGAGGTGACGCTGCGCTGTCCATGGCTATCCAGCTGGTGGGCAACACCTCCATCGCCTACATTAAATTCTGCCCAATGAGTTCTTCCACACTATTGGAAAATGACTTAGTTTGGGATCAGAGCTAAATTTGCTGGCCTCACCAAGGCTATTCCAATAGAATCCAGCACACTTGAACCAGGGAAAATGATAATCAGTCGGGGTATTGCACTTGATCACTATCCAGTGACCTGTGCTTGAGCGTACGTGTGTGTGGATGTAAAATAGGGCTGAATTGAGCTCATGTATGTTGCCTCACCCATGGTGAAATAGGCTATGTGAGCAGAGTGAAATTGGTCTTCGGCGATAGTGCCAAAAAAGATGTAAAGGACCGTCAGCTCATTTTACACCCTGTTTGATTTTCTTTTCCATAGACTTCAGTTGGATAGCATGTAAAACTGGCTGCTGATTCGCAATCACCCATTTTGCCAAAAACAAATTTCACCCCATTACGTCTAGGCTCATACGTGAAAAGTGGACACTTGGGCGGGCTATTGGCCACTTGGGCGAAATATATGGGGGGGCAACCAGTGCCCATGGAATGTACTTTGAACAAAGAGGAGAAAAAATAAGAGAGAGCAGCATGTTACTCTTTGGAACACATTTCTATGTTGCAGGATTCCACGGATATTCTCTTTATGTGGAATGACATGAACGAGCCAACCGTGTTTGATGGACCTGAACTCACCATGCACAAGCAGGCACTGCACACCGGTGGATGGGAGCACCGGGAGGTGCACAACCTGTATGGTTTTTATCAGGTAAACTCTATCGCACACAGTTGGTGTACTAGTTGCTGTCTGGACATTGTTAGATTCTGCTGGTATCATGGATGTGGTGATGTAGAAATAGTATTTTACGCATGTGCAAAATGGGTTAATTATGCATTGAATCTTTTTCTTACTGAAAATTCATTTTTATGAATTTTGTGCTTGTTGAAGTGAGGGATGTTAAGGCTGAAAAAATGAATAGTTTAGCTGAGGTATAGCACAGAAAGTTACAGAGGAAAGCTTCCTCTAGTCGGTGCTAACTCAGTCTCATTGAACAATGTTACCAATTAATACCAATTTGAAGCAATTGTTTGCTGTGAGCTGCGTACAGAATTATAATTTTAACTACAGTGTCCCACAATGTTGAACCATAACATCAAAAGCACACCCGATAGTTCCATCTACAAAATACATGGAACTTGCAGAATGCTCATTAGCATGCTATTTTTTCCTTGTACATGAACAGGCTACTGGCTCGTGCGGTGAATGCCGATTTGCTGAATTCTTCAAGTGAGAGCTGGACCTGTTTCTGGCTTGGGCGAAGATCATTTATAAAAGATAGACACTGCATTAATCAGAGTTCTCCTGGATCACCTAAATCACCTAAGGAGGTAAAGGAGGAATTCCTCAGATTTTTCCTCCAAATTAACCGAGATATTCACTACTCCCTGGAGATGACATGGTCTCAGGTGGAGAGTGTTTCCATTGTGATGCAGAAGGTATCACAGTTGTGTGGGACAGGCCTGATGAATTGTCATTGTTCATATTTTAGAATACTAGAGCACGTGAGCCCTGGAATGCTCACTCTAGTAAACTGGTGAATTCCTCTAAATGGCAGATCAGAGCCAGATGGATAATCGTCCACTGTCACCATTGGATTCCCTGAGCTTATAACAGTTTTAAAACTTTTGTTATATAAAAAGCAAAAACAAAAGCGAGCTGATGTTATATTTTTGTGTGTTTTGCACCAGCAATGGGCAACAGCTGAAGGTCTGATCCGTCGATCTGGAGGAATAGAGAGGCCATTTGTCTTGACTCGTTCTTTCTTTGCTGGATCGCAGAGATATGGTTAGTGATCAGGAGTTGACAGGCCTGAGGTTGTGTTTGTGCTGTAGCATACAGTAGTGTCATGATGCAAAGAGAAAATTATTTAAAACGTCTTGGACTAGGGTCATCCAGTGTACACGTAGTGAATCTCTGCAGGATTTCTCCCAACGTTATGGTTGATAATCCAGCAGACCCTCATGGAAGTTCATCCCCGCTGTGTCCAAATGTACCATAGTGTTCAAGTTCCACTTTAGTTGAGATTTTATTTTGGGTGTATGATGATCCTGTCTGGCCTTTTCCAATATGTAGGAAGAACAGTATTAACTGGAAAAGCCTCCATTAAGACACAAAGATCTGAATCTTAACTTAACCTGAGATTAGAAATACCCATTTTGCATTGGAAAGGATAGCAGAATCCTAGCAACTTCGAGCAGGTAAGCAGTTTTAACTGCCTAGCCACCTGCTTTTTTTCCTACCATGTAGATATGTTGCTCTATCTGAGATCACTTGTGCCATCTAAAACTTTTGCTGTAGCAAGAAACCCTCCTTGGAGGTTCAGCTTGAGCATTGGGGCCAGGCTGGCATAAATGTTGTGCAATCCTTCTGGCTATCAAGATCCACCAAAATCCTCCTCTTTCTCAGTTAAGCTGAGGTTGGGTGCCTCTCTCCCCAGGACATTCAGGAGAAAGTTTCTCAAAGTCCTCAGGAGGTTTCATGGAACCTGATGGGTCATTGGCTTGATGGCCTCTCCTTGATCCATGCTTTCACCTGTGACTAAAACTGAGCAATTGCAGTAAGCTAACAGCGCTGTGATTGAGAAGAGCAAATTGGGAGGCAGAAATGGGGAACAAAATGAGAGAGGCAAACTGGAGCCTGAAGATACAGATCTCAGTCCTGAGCCCAGTTTAAATGATCTGATTCTACTGACTGTCACAGTGTGCAGTCACTTTGTAAATCTATGGTGATTACACCAGTTACTGATCCTTCTTTCTGTTGAAGCTACAGTGAAATTTCTGATCATACCCCTATCCAAACTTCAGTCATTTCTATACAAGGCAGAAGTTGGGGTGCTACAGTTGGCCTTAGTGCCTCAGGGTGGCAGAGGGCAAAAATCACCAAGCTTCCTGTTACTGAATACTTTCTAGCAACACCTGACAAACACGTGTGTGTGGATGTTGGGTGTGGGCAGGATCTGACTGAGTTGTGATGTTTACTATAGTGAAAAAGCTTCCCAGTACTCACGATCAAGGTTCACATGTAAAGAATGGCCTCTTTGGTAAGCTATCAGAGGATGACTGGCCTGTGGCAGTGAACACCAGCAAGAGTCAGCTCTCCACAAGAGGAAAAAATTGAGAAGTGTTTTAAAAAAAGAACTGCATCACTAAAAATACAATGTTGTATGACTTATTTACTGTTCTGCGTGCTTTCTCATTCACTTCTGTTTATTAGGAGCAGTATGGACAGGAGACAATGTAGCTGAATGGAGTTACCTTAAAATCTCAATCCCAATGCTACTTAATCTCAGTATAACTGGCATCTCATTCTGTGGAGGTAAGAGTCAACACAAGAGCAGGAGTTGAGCCTGCTGTGCCATTCAGTACGATCATGGTTGATCTTGGGCTTCAACTGTACTTTTCCACCTGCTCCCCACAAGCGTTTATTCTCTTTCAGACCAAAGATCTGTCTATCCCAGCCTTAAATATAGTCAGCGATGGAGCATCCACAACTCTCTGAGATAGAGAATTCCAAGGATTCAAAACCTTTTGAGTGAAGAAATTTCTTCTCATCCCAGTCCTAAATGATTGATCTCTTATCCTCAGACTGTGCCTCATGTTCTAGATTCCCCAACCAGTGGAAACAGCCTCTTTGTCTACCCTGTCAGGCCCCTTCAGAGTCTTGTACATTTCAATGAGACTACCTCTTGTTTTTCTAAACGCCAGAGAATATAGGCCCAACTTACTCAGCCTCACATCATAGGACAACCGCTCATCCCAGGGACCAATCTAGTGAACCTTGCCTCCAATGCAAGCATGCCCTTCCTTAAATATGGAGACAACAACTGCATGCAGTACTCTAGGTCTGGTCACAATTGTAGCAAGACTTTTTTATTCCTGTACTCCAATCTCCTTGGAATAAAGGACATTTGCATAAAAATGCTATTTCACGCCTGCCAACTTTCTGTGTCCCTCGTATGAATACACCCAAGTCTCTCTGAACATCAACATTTACAAGTTTCACACCTTTTTAAAAAAAACTCTTCATTTCTGTTCTTACGACCAAAGAGAATAACCTCACACTTCCACACATTATATTCCATTTTCCACCTTGTTGTCCACTCACTTAATCTGTCTGTATCTCTTTGCAGCCTCTCCGTGTCATTCTCACAACTTACGTTTCCATCCAGCTTTGTATCATCAGCAAACTTAGATACATTACTCTTTGTCTAAGTCAACTCCATGAATCCTTATCTTATCTATTAACGTTTTGTGTGGCATCTTATGGAATGCCATTTGGAAATCCAGGTATACTGCATCTACTGGTTCCCCTTTATCTACCTGACTAGTTACAACCTCAAAAAACTCTAATAAATTTGTCAAACATGATTTCCCTCTTGTAAAACCATGTTGGCCTTGATTGTTCATTCTATGATTTTCTAAGTGCATTGTTAGGGCTTACTTAGTAATAGATGCCAGCACTTTACTGATGGCTGATGCCAGGCTGATTGGCCTGTAGCTCCCTGCTTTCTCTCTCCATTTGCTAACTTCCAATCTGCTGGGAGCGTAACAGAATCTAGGGAATTTTGATAAATCAAAGCCAGAGCATCCACTAACTATGCAGCTCTTTTAGAACCCTAGGATATAGGCCATCACACCCTGGGGATTTCTGGGGTTTTAGTTTCTTGAGTTTCTCCAGTACTCTTTCTCTGCTGATGTAATTTCTTTAATTCCCTCACTCTTTTCAGCACCTAGGCTACCCTCTATTTCTGGCATGTAACTTGTGTCTTCTACTGTGAAGACACAAGATATTTGTTCAATGTCTCTACCATTTCCTCAATTCCCATGATTATCTCAATGTCTCTGCTTCTTAGGGACTAACTTTATTTTAGATAGTCTCTTATATGTTTATAAAAGCTCTTACAATCTGTTTTTATGTTCCTGGCTAGTTTGCTCTCATTCTATATGTTCCCTTTTTATCAACTTTTTGATAGCCCTTTGCTAGTTTCTAAAACACTCCCAATCACCAGAATTGCTACCATTCTTTGCAATCTTGTAAGGTGAGGTGAGAGTGGCTGCCCATGACATCAATACAACATTTGATCAGGTGTAGTGTCAAGGATCCCTGGTAAAATTGATGTCGATAGGAATCAGGGGAAAACTTTCCACTGGCTGGAGTCATATCTAGCACAAAGAAAAATGGTTGTGGTTTTTGTAGTTCAATCATCTCAGTCCCAGGATATCGCTGCAAGAGTTCCTCAGGCTAGTGTCCTTGGCTCAACCATCTTCAACTGCTTCATCAATGACCTTCGCTTCATCATAAGGTCAGAAGTGGGAATGTTCACTGATGATTGTACAATGTTCAGTAGCATTCACAAGTCCTCAGATACTGAAGCAGTCTGTGTCCATATGCAGCAAGACCTGGAGGACATTCAGGCTTGGACAGATAAATGGCAAGTATCATTCACACCACACAATGGCATTTCTCCAACAAGAACATCTAACCATCTCCCCTTGACAATCAATGGCATAACCATCATTGAATCCCCCACTATACCCCCCACTCCCACTATCCTTGAGGTTATCATTGACCAGAAACTGAACTGGACCAGCCATGTAAATACTGTGGCTACAAGAGCAGATAGGAGGCTGGGAATTCTGAGGTGAGCAACTCACCTCCTGATTCCCCAAATGCTGTCCACCATCTACAAGCCAGAAATCCAGAGTGTGATTGAATGCTCTCCACTTGGCAGCACTGTAGTATATACAAGATGCACTGCAGAAACTTAACAAAGCTCCTTCGACAGCACCTTCCAAACCCTCAACCTCTAACACCTGGAAGAATAAGGGCAGCAGGCACATGGGAACACCACCACCTGAAAGTTCCCCTCCAAGCCACACATCATCCTGACTTGGAAATATATCGCTGTACCTTTACTTTCACTTGATCAAAATCCTGGAAATTGCTTCCTAACAGTACTGTGGCTGTATTTGGACCAAATGGACTGCAGCGATTCAAGAAGGTGCCTCACCACCACCTTCTCAAGGGCAATTAAGGATGGGCACCAATTGCTGGCTTGCCAGCGGTGCCCTCGACCCATGAAAGAATTTTAAAAAGCCTCTTATTTTAATACAATACTATCCTGAACTTCCTGATTAAGCTTTGGATGGATCTTTCTTGCTGAGTTTTTGTTTATCAATGGAATGTATACTTACTAGACATGTTGAATTGTTTCTTTTCCCCCTGTTTATTTACAGCTATACCTTTAGTCTATTTAGCCAATGAATTTTAATCAGTTCTCCCCTCATACCTATGAAATGGCTTTGTTTAAGTTTTAAGATTCTTATTTGTGATTGGAATATGTTACTTTCAAACTCAACATGGAATTACCTTGCAATTTGGTCACTAGTTCCCAGCGGATCTTTTATTATGAGATTACTAATTAACTCTTTTTCAATACACAATATTAGATCTAAACTAGTTTTACCCCCCTAGTTAGTTTCATAATGTATTGCTCCAGGAAAAATAGAAAATAGGAGCAGGAGTAGGTCATTCGGTCCTTTGAGCCTGCTCCACCATTCAATATGATTATGGCTGATCCTCTGTCTCAACGCCGTACTCCTGCACTCTCCCCATACCCTTTGATGCCTTCAGAGTCCAGAAATCTCTCTATTTCCTTAAATATATTCAGTGACTTGGCCTCCAAAGCCTTCTGTGGTAGAGAATTCCATTGGTTCACCACCCTCTGAGTGAAGAAGTTTCTCCTCATCTCAGTGCTAAATGGTCTACCCCGCAACCTGATACTGTCACCCCTTGTTCTAGACCCCCATCCAGAGGAAACATCATCCCTGCATCCAGTCTGTCCATCCCTGTCAGAATGTTATATGTTTCAATGAGACTGTCACAAAAACATTCTACAAATTCATCTTCTATACCACCCTTGCCAACTTCATTCGTCTACTCTATATGAAGATTAAAGTACCCCACAATTCTTACATTTCCTTTGTTACACGTTCCAATAATTCCTTTTTTAATGTTCTTCCAATAATAAGACTACTGTTAGGGAGCCTATAAACTACTCCCACCAGTGTTTTCTGACTCTTGCTATTCCTATCTCCACACATATTGATCCTACTTCATGATTTTCTGAGCCAAGATCCTTCCTCACTAATGTCCTTATGTGATCCTTTTCTACCATGGCTACCTCTCCTCATTTGCCATTTTGTCTATCTTTTCAAAGTGATGTGTACCCTAGAATATTTATTTCCCAACCTTGACCAGCATGCAACCATATACCTGTAATACTGATCGGACCTAAATCATTTCTCTCTATTTATGCAACTTGTTCATTTGTCTTATTGCAGATGTTTCATGGATTCAGAAAAAAGCACCTTGTATTTAATTTTGTTACTATTATTCCCTGCATGGACCTTACCAGCTGATGTACAATTACTGTTAAATACTCTGACCCTTCCCATCCCGCTCTGCTTGTTTTTACCTGTAGCAGTAAAAACAACCACACTGTTCTGTTGCCATGGCTTTTCTCTTTGGATTTCTAAATCTCCTTCCTGCAGTTTAATTTGGACCCTAACTCCTCAAACTCTCTCAGTAAAACATCATTCCTAGCTCTGCCTATATGTCGTTAGTTCCTATGTGTACCATGACAACTGGATCCTTCCTCTTCCACTCCAAATTTGACTCCAGCCATGAGGAGATGTCCTTAACCCTGGCACTGGGCAGGCAACACAACCTTTGGAACTCCCAGTTGTGGCTACAGAGAACAGTTTCTATCCCCTTGACGATACTGTCTCCTATCACTACCACATTCCTTTTTGTTCCCCCCACTTGAATGGTATCCTTTTTTTTATTCATTCATGGGATGTGGGTGTCACTGGCCGGGCCATCATTTATTACCCATCCTTCGTTCAGAGGGCATTTAAGAGTCAACCACATTACTGTGGGTCTGGTGTCACATGTAGGCCAGACCAGGTAAGGATGGCAGATTTCCTTCCCTAAAGGACATTAGTGAACCAGGTGGGTTTTTACAACAATCAACAATGGTTTCATGGTCATCATTAGATTTTCAATTCCAGGTTTTTTATTGAATTCAAATTCTGCCATGCTGGGATTCGAACTTGGGCCCCCAGAGCATTACCCTGTGTCTCTGGATTACTAGTCCAGCGACAATATGTGCTTATTGCATTGCAGCTGAATAATTGATTATTACCAGGGCAATTCTACCTTCTGAAATTTACAGGACAATGTTTTAGATGATAAATTTTGTTCCATGAACCCATTACTCTTTTGCAAGTGGAGGAAGATCATTACATATTCAGTTAGATCTGTTTCTATATAATGGCCAGGATTTTCCCCTCGGCGATTTGGGAGCGGGCCCTGCTCGCCGAGGGGAAAATGACGCGGGATGACGTCAGGAGGAATCCCCGACGTCATTCCAGGCCATTTAAATCTTAAGGTGGGCGGACAGCAAAATCAGCTGTCCGCCGGCCGACCTGTCAGTGGCCAATTAAGGCCATTTCCAGGCTCATTAAGATAGTTAAATGCCCTGCCTGGCCAACCTTAAGGCTGGCAGGCAGGCCAGGTGCCCCAGCGACCTGTAGATTAAAAATGAAACTTCATCCACTGGCGGGATGAAGTTTCATTACCGTTTTGTAAAAATTTAATAAATTTTTTGAGTTTGTTATCAACATGTCCCATCTTGTGTGACATTGTCACATGAAGGGGATATGTTAATAATTTTAAAATGTCTCTATATTTTGACTTTACTTACCTTTCACTAAACGCCCTGAGACAGGACTTTGCCTCAGGGAGCAGTGTGCTCTTTTGTGTGTATGCGCGAAAGAGCGCACTTTGGCAACTGGGGATTCCCTCCCCCGCCGGAACAGGAAGTGCATAGCACTTCCTGTCGGGTAGGCCTTAATTGGCTTGCGCACTCAAAATGGCGGCGGGCCCCGTTTCGGCGGCGGGGTTCAGCTGCCCGCCCGCCAGCCAAGGGCTAAATTCTGCCCAATGTCCATTGTCATGAGTCCTCTCCACAAGACCCAACATGGCAGCGCTGTGGCAGGGATTTCAAAACCTTCTGCCTCCTGGCTTTTCAAGGAATTGTGTCTGTTCAAAATTCCTCTGAAAGGTGAGAATATTCCAACAAATAGGATTGTACACCCCTGTCCTCTGTTCTGCCTTCTGCCCTTTCCAAAATGTTCTTCTTTTTCTTCAGCTGATGTCGGTGGGTTTGTGCAGAATCCTGAGCCAGAGCTCCTTGTTCGCTGGTACCAGGCTGCTGCGTACCAACCTTTCTTCAGGAACCATTCCCACACAGAGACAGAGCGGCGAGAGCCATGGTTGTTTGGAGAGGACAACACCAGGATTATCCGGGAAACAATTCGAGAGCGATATGCACTGCTGCCATTCTGGTACACACTCTTCTACATGGCCCATATCAAGGCAGAGCCAATCATCAGGTAAACAGCAACCCCACATTTCCAATAAATGTCGGGTGTTCATTGGTACATTGTGATCTGCAGAGTGCTTAATTATGTAAATTACAAGGCATGAGGTTCAGGTCAGTTTAAGTGATAAGTTAGCTAATTGTACCCCAGAATGGTGAAAAAAAACAGAAAATGTTGGTAAAACTCAGCAGGTCTAACAGCATCTGTGGAGAGAAAAGAAACAGTTAACGTTTCGAGTACATATGACCCTTCTTCAGAGCGTCATAGGTACTCGAAACGTTAACTCTGTTTTCTGCTCCCCACAGATGCTTTTAGACCTGCTGAATTTTTCCAGAGCTTTCTGGTTTTTTTTTTTCAGATTTCCAGCATTCACAGTATTTTGCTTTTACCCCAGAATGGTGGGGTTGTTTGAGGAACTAATGCTCAAATCTCCCCTCCACCTTTCACCTAAAGGTGTTAACATTGTTGTGGACCATTCCTTGGGTGCCAGCAGCCCTCTGGTATCTCATCCAGGCAGTCATTCTTCTTTGCTCTTGTATAGACCTTATCCACAGCCCAATAAACTCAGTTATCCAGGAATCTTTCACTGAATACATGGATGTGTGCCCCTTTCAACATATCGCTCAATCTTCTAATTTAATGCTTTACTTGGTGCTTCCGTAAATTATTTTGGCAGTGAATTATAATAGAATAAACTACACCAGAAGTGCTGGAAATTGACAGTGCATGACTTAACCACATTGCTTGTGGGATATGATATTTGTGTCCTGAGTGCAGATTCTTTGCTGGCTTATGTATATGGATTTTGTTCTCCACTTATGTTATCTGACACTAACATCAAATGTTTACAAGTTAAATATAAAATCTCCTGTAACCCAATTTTTCTTTCAACACAGTGAGTTACTGGGGGTGTTCCCTTATGATTCCAATAAGTGACTGTTGGCATTTTCCTTCACAGGCCTTTATGGGTGGAGTTTCCTGAGGAAGTCAACACATTTGCAGTCGATGATGAGTACATGATAGGTACAGTATATAACAGCCTGTAAGGACACCAACGACTCGCCCTTTTATTAATTGCAACCATATTCTGTGACTTGGCTAGGTCGTAAACAATGAGGAGGACAGTAATCGACTTTGGGAGTGGACATACCAGTGAAACAGGCAAGCACATTGCTGATGAGAATTAATGCAGAGCAGTGTGAAGTGACGTACTCTGGAAGAAAGAATGAGAACCAGTAATATAAATTAAGTGGTACATTTTTAATGAGGTTCAGGAACAGAGAGACCTGGGGGTTCACATACACAAATCTTTGAAGGTGGTAGGTCAAGTTAATCAAGCTGTTAAAATGCAAACAGAGCCCATGGATTTATAGATAAAGGCATAGAACACAAAAGGAAAGATATAATAAACCATCATAAAAATTAGTGGTTTGGCCCCAGCTTATTGTGTCCTGTTCTGGGAAGCACACTTTAGGAAGGATGTGAAGGCCTTGGAAAGGGTGGGAAGGAGATTTACAAGAATGGGACTAGGGTTGAATGATCTGAGTTATGTGGAGAGACCAGAGTAGCTGGGATTATTCTCCTTAGAGCAGAGCTGGGAGTGCGAGTTAGAGACACCCTGACACGTAAAGGAGGGTGACAAATTTCTGAATAGTTTATTCCAGGAAGGGGAGAATGGGACAGGGGGTCGAGTAGATGGTAGGTGTTATGACCACAGCCAGTGTTAATTGCTGCGCAAACCAAATCCCAGAGGGAAACTTGGCTTACGGGCCATAACCTTTTTTCTGTATTCTGATAATAAGAAGGTGACTGTGATCTCAGCAGTAAGAGGCCCAGTAACACTTTTGGGTTTTTAAAAATTGAAAGTAAAAGCTTTATTAACAAGAGAAAAAAAGAAAACTTAAACAGATTACAGTTACACAATTACGGTTAGACTTACAAAACATTCCCCCGAACCTCTCTACTTGGTCAAACCCAAAAATCAACACCTTCTAGGCAACAGTCCCTTATAGATGTTTAAATATGAAAAATCCAGTAATATCACATGAGACAAACTGCTGTAGCTTCAATAAAGGTGTACCACATGACCTTTACCCTCTTCCACCTTATGGTATGGAATCCACTTTAGAATAAAACTGCTTCTCAATAGCAAGACTTCTCAGTTGCTCCAGCTATCTCCAGCCATCTCCAGCTTAACAGTTAGACAGCCATCTCTCCAGCTTAATAGCTATCCACAGTAACTCTAACATACTGTTTTTTCCCTTTAATCTCAGTCCCATTGTTTTCACACACTTATTTGAAACCTGAACCCTTCCAAATAAAAGATCTTTCATGTTTCCATCTTGGCTTTGCTTTTGGGTCAATAAAAATATAATATCCCCGCTAACAATTTACCGATAGACTCCTGAAAGATGCAAACATTTTCCTTTGTACCTCTGACTCCCCTATGAAATTCGGACAACCTCTGAACTTGTCCATAAATGCAAATGTTAGATCTAACCTATTTACTTGTACCTCAACTTAACACCTCTTACCCTTTTCATAGAAACATAGAAACTAGGAGCAGGAGAAAGCCATTCGGCCCTTCGAGCCTGCTCCACCATTCAATATGATCATGGCTGATCTTCTATCTCAACGCCATATTCCCACTTTCTCTCCATACCCCTTGATGCCCCGATATCCAAAAAATTAGCAATTTCTTTCTTGATTATACTCAATGACCTGGCCTCCATAGCTGTCTGTGGTAGAGAATTCCACAGGTTGACCACCCTCTGAATGTCCTGTCCCACCAGCAGGACAGACCCAGCAGAGGTGGTGGCACAGTGGTATACAGTTGGGAGGGAGTTGCCCTGGGAGTCCTCAACATCAACTCCGGACCCCATGAAGTCTCATGGCATCAGGTCAAACATGGGCAAGGGAACCTCCTGCTGATTACCATGTACCGCCCTCCCTGAGCTGACGAATCAGTGCTCCTCCATGTTGAACATCACTTGGAGGAAGCACTGAGGGTGGCAAGGGCGCAGAATGTACTCTGGGTGGGGGACTTAAATGTCCATCACCAAGAGTGGCTCGGTAGCGCCACTACTGACCGAGCTGGCCGAGTCCTAAATGACATAGCTGCTAGACTGGGTCTGTGGCAGGTGGTGAGGGAACGAACAAGAAGGAAAAACATACTTGACCTCATCCTCACCACCCTGCCTGCCGCAGATGCATCTGTCCATGGAAGTATTGGTAGGAGTGACCACTGTACTGTGGAGACGAAGTCCTGCCTTCAAATTGAGGATACGCTCCATTGTGTTGTGTGGCACTACCACTGTGCTAAATGGGATAGATTTCAAACGATTTAGTAACTCAAGACTGGGCATCCATGAGGCGCTGTGGGCCATCAGCAGCAGCAGAATTGTACTCGAATACAATCTGTAACCTCATGGCCCGGCATATCCCTCACCCTATTATTACCATCAATTCAATCCAGGGGATCAACCCTGGTTCAATGAAGAGTGCAGGAGGGCATGTCAGGAGCAGCACCAGCCATACCTAAAAATGAGTTGTCAACCTGGTGAAGCTATTACATAGCTTGCGTGCCAAACAGCAGCAAGTGATAGACAGGACTAAGTGATCCCACAACCAACGGATCAGAGCTAAGCTCTGCAGTCCTGCCACATCAGGTCATAAATGGTGATGGACAATTAAATAACTCACTGGAGGAGGAGGCCCCACAAATATCCCCATCCTCAAGGATGGAGGAGCCCAGCACAGCAGTGCAAAAGATAAGGCTGAAGCATTTGCAACAATCTTCAGTCAGAAGTTCTGAGTGGATGATTCCATCTCGGCCTCCTCAGGAGGTCCCCAGAATCACAGATGCCAGTTTTCAGCCAATTTGATTCACTCCACGTGATATCAAGAAACGGCTGAAGACACTGGATACTGCAAAGTTTATGGGGCCCTGACAATATTCCCGGAATAGTACTGAAGACTTGCACTCCAGAACTTGCTGCGCCCCTAGCCAAGCTGTTCCAATACAGCTACAACACTGCTATCTACCCGGCTATGTGGAAAATTGCCCAGGTATGTCTTGTACATAAAAAGCAGGACAAATCTGACCTGGCCAATTACCGCCCCATCAGTCTACTCTCGACCAGTAGTAAAGTAATGGAAGGGGTCATTAACAGTGCTATCAAGCAGCACTTGCTTAGCAATAACCTGCTCACTGATGCTCAGTTTGGGTTCCGCCAGGGCTACTCAACTCCTGATCTCATTACAGCCTTGGTTCAAACATGGACAAAAGAGCTGAATTTCCGAGGTGAGGTGAGAGTGACCACCCTTGTATCAAGGCCGCCTTTGACAGAGTGTGGCATCAAGGAGCCCTAGCACAACTGGAGTCAATGGGAATCAGGGGGAAAACTCTCCGCTGGTTGAAGTCATACCTAGCACAAAGGAAGATGGCTGTGGTTGTTGGAAGTCAGTCCTCAGCTCCAGGACATCACTGCAGGAGCTCCTCAGGATAGTGTCCTAGGCCCAACCATCTTCAGCTGCTTCATCAATGACCTTCCTTCCATCATAAGGTCAGAAGTGGGGATGTTCACTGATGATTGCACAATGTTCAGCACCATTTGCGACTTCTCAGATACTGAAGCAGTCCATGTCCAAATGCAACAAGACCTGGACAATATCCAGGCTTGGGCTGACACGTAACAAGTGGCAAGTAACATCCACATGACACAAGTGTCAGGCAATGACCATCTCTAAACAAGAGAGAATCCAACCATTGCCCCTTGATGTTCAATGGCATTACCATCACTGAATCCCCCAATATCAACATCCTGGGGGTTATCATTCACCAGAAGCTGAACTGGACTAGCCATATAAATACTGTGGCTACAAGAGCAGGTCAGAGGCTAGGAATCATGTGACGAGTAACTCACCTCCTGACTCCTCAAAGCCTGTTGACCATCTACAAGGCACAAGCCAGGAGTGTGATCAATACTTCCCACTTGCCTGGATGAGTGCAGCTCGCACAACACTGAAGAAGCTTGACGCCATCCAGAACAAAGCAGTCCGCTTGATTGGCACCACATCCACAAACATTCTCTCCCTCCACCAGTGTGCACTATCTACAAGATGCACTGCAGGAATTCGCCAAGGCTCCTTCAACAGCACCTTCCAAACCCACAACCACTACCACCTAGAAGGACAAGGGCAGCAGATAGATGGGAACACCACCACCTGGAGGTTCCCCTCCAAGTCACTCACCATCCTGACTTGCAAATACACTGCCATTCCTTCAGTGTCACTGGAAAACTGTGGAACTCCCTTCCTAACAGCACTGTGGGTGTACCTACACCACATGGACTGCAACGGTTCAAGAAGGCAGCTCACCACCACCTTCTCAAGGGCAACTAGAGGTGGCCAATAAATGCTGGCCCAGCCAGCAAAGCCCACATCCCATTAATGAATAAAAAAAAAGAGTGAAGAAATTTTCCCTCATCTCAGTCCTAAATGGCCTACCCCGTATCCTGAGACTGTGACCCTTCGTTCTAGACTCCCCAACCAGGGGAAACATCCTCCCTGCATCTAGTCTGTCTAGTCCTGTTGAAATTTTAAACGTTTCAATCAGATCCCCTCTCATTCTTCTAAACTCTTGTGAAAAAGGCTCAGTTGAACCAATCTCTCCTCATACGACAGTCCTGCCATCCCCGTCATCAGCCTAGTGAACCTTTGCTGCACTTTCTCTGTTGCAAGTATGTCCTTTCTTAGGTAGGAAGACCAAAACTGCATGCAATACTCCTAGGTGTGGTCTCACCAAGGCCTTGCATAACTGCAGTAAGACATCCCTACTCTTGAACTCAAATCCTCTTGCAATGAAGGCCAACATATCATTTGCCTTCCTAATTGCTTGCCGCACCTGCCTATTTACTTTCATTGACTGGTGTACAAGGACACCCAGATCTCTTTGTACATCCACATTTCCCATTATATCACCATTTAAATAATACTCTGCCTTTCTGTTTTTCACACCGAAGCATATAACTTCACATTTATCTACGTTATACTGCATCTGCCATGTGTTTGTCCACACACGCAACTTGTCTAAATCGCCCTGAAGCCTCCTTGCATCCTCCTCACTATTCACAACCCCGCCCAGTTTCATGTTTCCAAAACCCCAGACAATCTGACTCCTATCAACCTCTTGCCCAGTTTAATTTAATCACACATACACACACACACACACACACACACATCCAGCCTTCTTTACAGAATAACACAACATACCCCAAAATATTGATATCAGGAAGCATTTTCTCGCACAAAGGGAATAGAGCTCTCCTCAAAAAGGCTATTGCGACTGAAGTTCATTGATAATTTCAAAACTGAGATTAATAAACTTTTGATAGGCAGAAGTATTAGGATTAGAGAACCAGGATGAGTAGATGCTGTTAAGATACAGATTAAGCATCAGCTAATCGAATGGTTTAAGGGGCTACTCCTGTTCCTATGTAAGGTTAAGAGGAGATTTAATAATGGTTTGAAATTAAGAGGCATTTTAGTAGGGAAAAATGCTTTCAGTGGCTGTAAGGTTGGTAACCAGGAACAAAGATTTAAGACTATTGGCAAAAATTCCAAGGGGGAATACATTTTTTTTTCACACAGTTGTTACAATCTGGAATTAACATATGAAATAGGAACAGAAGTAGGCCATTCGGTCCCTCGAGCCTGCTTCGCCATTCAATAAGATCATGGCTGATCTATTTGTGTTTCGAGTTCCACATTTCCATCTACCCCCAATAACCTCTGATTCCCTTGTCTAACAAGAATCTATCTACCTCTGCCATAAAAATATTCAGTGACCCCGCCTCCACACTTTCTGAGGCAGAGGGTTTCAAAGTCTCACAAACCTCAGAGAAAAAAATTCTCCTCATCTCTGTCCTATAAGGATGACCCCTAATTTTAAAACACTGCCCCCCTAGCTTTGGACTCACCCACAAGAGGGAAACACCCTTTCCACATCCACCTTATCAAGACCAATCAGGATCTTATATCCTTCAAATAAAGTCACCCCTCACTCTTCTAAACTCCAGTGGAAACAAGCCCAGCCTGTCCAACGTATCCTCAAGATAGCCCGCTCTTTCCAGATTTCAATCTAGTAAACCTCCTCTGAGCTGCCTCCAATGCATTTACATCCTTTCTTAAATAAGGACACCAAAACTGCACACAGTATTTGAGATGTGGTCTCACCAATGCTTTGTATAACTGAAGCATAACATCCTTACTTTTATGTTCAATTCATTTTGTAATAAAGGAATAGCATTCCATTAGCCTTCTTGATTGTGTGCTGTACCTGCATTCTAACATTTTGCGACTCATGTACTAGAGCACCTTGATCCCTCTGTACCTCAGAATGCTGCACTTGTTCTCCGTTTAAGTGATATTCTGCTTTTTTATTCTTCCTGCCAAAGTGAACAACTTCACATTTTCCCACATGATACTCCATCTGCCAGATTTTTGCCCACTCACTCAACTTATCTATATCCATCTGCAAACCCCTTATGTCTTCTTCACAAGACACTTTCCTACCTATCTTTGTGTTGTCTGCAAATTTAGCTACCATGCCTTCGCTCCCTCATCTAAGTTATTGATGTAAATTGTGAAAAGTTGAGGCTGCAGCACAGATCCCTGCGAGATTCCACTCATCACATCCTGCCAATCAGACAAAGACCCATTTATGCATACTCTCTGTTTACTGCCAGCCAGCTAATCATCTGTCCAAGCTAATATGTTACCCCCTACACCATGGGTGGTAGCAGCAAAATCAATAGTAAGTTTCAAAAAGAAATTGGTTATATATTTGAAAAGGAGAAATCTGCAGGACTATGATGAAAGAGTCTGGGTGTGTGACAAATTGGATAACAGTTTGTGCTCAGATTTGTGCCCATAATTGCCGCATATTGAATTCTTGATTGTAACCGTGCCATCAGGATATGAACAAAGTAAGAACTTCCTCACAAAGCTACAAAGTTAGTGAGTATCTGAACTCTGGTTTCTTGTAGTTTTTATTGCTGGTTTATAAAGGTCTATTGGCTGAGAATGGACCACTTGTCTTCTCTAGACCAGGCCAAAGTATGAGTTTCAGAGCAACCTGAAGAGAGGGAAAGCAAAAGAATAGAAAATACCCAATATAAAACAGGTGGGGAAAAGAATTCCAGCAATGTAATTGGTACCTAAAAGTTGAGGATATCTACAGCACAAATAGGCAGGTGGGACATGACACAAACAAGAATGGCCCATCAGTTGGTGGATCAATGATAATTTCATCAATGCTTTCTCTGCATTTTTGAAAGAGAACGTGTGCAGTAAAGAGGCTGGCAGAGGTGAATTGGGGAAGCAATATTGATTAACAATGGACTTCTCTGTGGGTTGGATGAAGAAATAGGTTGATACACTATCTTTTTATCACTTTAAACCCAAAGCTGATTGAAAGGGTGAAAATTTACTTCTTTTGAATTGGAGTGAGTGATTCATTGGTTAAGAGCGCTATTCCAAAGACGGAAGGCACAATTAGTCAAATCAGCAAGTTAAATTTATTTTGAGTTAAATTTCAGATCATAATCTCTGTCCCCACTTTTCAGATGTCACCTGTTGGTGATGATTCTGCTATTCTCATTTATATCTCCCCTAAACTAATGTTTTGTTTCTTTACTTGTCCCATTACCACCACCTTTTGCCAAGCATCATCACCCATTTTTGTCATTCAATCTCTACTGCCTTCCACCCTATCATAGCCCTTTCCTTTTGTCTTTCCCCACCCTAATGTTTCCCTGTCTCTCTACATGCTTAAAACCTGTTACATTACTAACTTCTCCAGTTCTAGCAAAATGTTATTAACCTGAGAAGTTAACTCTGTTTCTCTCTCTTCAGGTATTTACTGATGATCTGAGTATTTCCAGCATTTTCTGGATAACATTGCTGTCTCAGTGATGTTAGTGTTAGCACATTATTCTTTTATCCATGGGACATAGGTCCAAATCCAGTCTTTGGATAAAAGTCTCATTTCTTAGCTGACTATCAGTGTGCAACATGAACTGGGTGATATTTACCTATTTCCTAGCAGGCAAGAACCATTAAAACAGAACTGCAGAGTGAAGTTGGCACTGAATAAACATCTCACTCAGAGAGAGCATAAAATAGTTGAATATGGCAATGAAAATGCCCCAGGTTCAGAAGCTAGAGTTAGATCACTTTGTTAGGACAGAGTAGGGAAATCTTCACCCTGCACCTCATCCATGCTTTAGCTGATCTAGGAGTGTCCTAACATTGCATACCAAAAGTAGATTTTCATTTTCAGTGCTGTCATCACACATTTTCAGTAGAAAAAATAAACAAGAAATACAACAGCTGTCCCCTCCATCTTTAAACTTTAGTTCAAAGCCACTGAAGAAATAATGAGGGGTTTTCTTGGTGATGGAGGTGAGGTTTTCACTGTGAATGTTAATGTGAGCGTTTCCCCCCTGAAACATTTGCCAACTTAAGTGCAGAGAGAGTTCTCCCTCACTCTGATGAGGATGAGGGAATCTCCCTGTAATGGGATGATGGAGTCTCCACTCTCTGATGGGATGAGGGAGTCTCTTAAAAACGGGAAAGAAGAGCAAACAGCTAGATGATCTATTGTAAATTCACTAGTTAAATGTGGATTGCTGTATTGTTGTTGCAATCTGTAGGAGAAGCCTTGCTGATACATCCAGTGTCTGAAGCTGGGGTTACAGAAGTGAATGTGTTCCTTCCTGGGATGGGGGAGGTGAGTAGAATACTATCTGATGTGTCTAAAAATAGACATTGCTTTTAAGTCTGCTGTATAATTGTGCCAATGAATTAAATGAAATTTACAACAAAGAAGAGGACATTTGGCAGAACAACAATGCTGGTATTTATGATAGCCACGAGCCGCCTTCTACCCCCTTCATATAACACCTTCCAATTTCTTTTTGCCCTCATGTAGTTATCTAGCTTCCCTTTAAATGCAGCTGTGCCATTTGCCGTAACCAGTCCATGTGGTGGTGAGTTTCACATTTTAACTATTGTAAGTGGAAATGACTAAACTTCATTATTTTTGTGACTGAAGAGTACAGATTTCTTTTGCAAGGTTAAATGCTGTTTTTTTTCTATTTTCATTCATTTTTTTCTCCTCCCCGATTCTTGACATCTTGCTCTCCATGTAAAAGAATGATTCACAGTGCTTTGAGGGAGAGGTTGATACCAAAGAGGATATTTTTGGCGAATCTTCGAGACAAACGACATGCTTAAAAAAAGGCCTATACATTTGATGGCTAAATGAGTACCTAAGGTTCTAATATAGTGGGCAAGAGGTTGTTGTTTATTAACAGTTGGAAGTGATGTGCCCATTATATTGGTATCAGCAAAAATATAGATTTCCAGGAAAACCACATCCACATGTTACCTAACCTATGGCCTTGAAAGAGACTGCTGCAGGCCACCAGGGAGAACGTAAATTTATATTAAAAAAAACCTTTCTGTGGAGCTCGAAGACGCAGGAGTGATCCTCTTGGCTGCACATTAAAACCAGAGGTCTCTGCTATCCATCACTTCCTTGTGTCTCAATTGCTCCCACATCTCCAGTCCTGGTTCACCCTCATGTTCCCTTTACCAATCCCTCCTTTTCCAATCGCACTTGCTGAAATCCCACATCACTCTCCTCTTCTGGCAACACAGTGGTCCAAAATTCCAAATTTCGTCATCATCAAACTGCTTGGGGATGCACAGCAGGTTTCTGCAGCTTACTAGATTCAATTAACTGAAGTCTGAGGCCAAACACCTGGTGCAACTCAGGACCCATTCAGGCTTAGCGCCTGAATTTCTAGACCATAAGATTTTTTTTTAACAGGCTCTGAAGGAATATTATTTTTGGGAGGGAGTTTAGCAGCGATGGGATGAAAACAAGTAGTAATACAAAATCAGAGCTAATAATCCAATTGTTCAGCAGCAATGTGCATGCAGCTCATGTATCTGCTCATTTCTGAGCTGAGCTGAGCTGATCTTCAGGCTCTAAATCCAGATCCATAAACCAAGACAACATAAATCAACACAATCAACTAAACCACGTAAATCCAGACCGTCACTAGACCTCATGATTCCAGACCATCACAAAGTAATGTGAAATCATACCGGCACCAAGACAACATAAATCCAGGTTATCATCAAGACCGTGTAAATCCAGGCTATCACTAAAACTGTGTAAATCCAGATTCTATAAATCAACATTTTTACCAATATTGTGTAAATCAATTCCCAAGGTTTCTTTTTCTGGCCAGTCAGCATTTGTAAAGAGAAAAGATAAGTTGGGATGCCTTGGATGTCATGATCTGATGAAGGGGGTGCATATGAAACTGCTGGAAAATGGGATTCGAATAGTTAGGTACTTGTTTGACCAGCGCAGACTCGATGGGCCGAAGGGCCTTTTTCTGTGTTGTAAACATCTATGACTCTATGAAACATTATAACCTGTATATTTTCTTTACAGAATTTGGCTTACCTACTGTGTATTTCCAGAATTGCTACTTTTCTTTTTCATTTCATTCATTTCCTCTGGCTAGCTTTCAGAGCAGCACACCCCAAAAACTTATCCAGGATTCTGAGGCCAGCATCCATCTTGTCTCAACTCCTCAAAACCTATCTCTTCAACATTATCTCCTACCTCATTCACCTCATCTTCCCTACCTCTTCAACCCCATCTTCACTCATCTCTTAAAAACCTAATTCTTCAATCTCATCTTCACTCTCACCTTCCCTTCACCCACCACCCCATAAATTTCAACCTCATCTTCACTCAGATCCTCAAAATCGACGTCTTCAACATCATCTTGATTCACCTTCCTTTCCTCATTCAAAATCTAGCGCTTTCACCTGATTTCACTCACCTTCTCAAAACACACCTCATCTTCTGTTACCTCCCCAACTTTTCAACTTCACCTTTAGTCAACTTCCCTACCTCTTCCTACTTAACCTCATTCTCCTCCTCAAAACTTAGCCTCTTGAACCTCACCACTGAAAGCATCATGTAGCGCTTCAACATCACCATCAAACTCCTTTGATAGTTCTTCCATCACCATCCCTAGCTCATCTACCTCATCTTCAGGCACATTTCCATGCTCTTCTACCAGATCCTGTTCACAATATGATTTTCCTTCTCCTTCCAGGCACTTAGGCACATTTTCTTGTGTTGAATCTGCTCTTGCTGATTATAACAGGATTATTTTTGTGACAGCATCTGTTTGCTTTTGTTTTTCTGAAGCTGTGGTACCATCTCAGAACATTACAGCGGTTTGATGGTGAACAGACTCTGCGTGTTTCTGTAACCCTTGATAGTGTAAGTATCCAATTTGTTTAAGCCTGTAATCTAGTGGAGCATTTTCAGGATCAGAGAGAAGATAATCCAAACATAGAATTTAACTGCCATTATTGGCAGCAGAAACTATTAAAATATGGGGAAGGGGTACAACACTGGTTTGGACGCTGCCCTTTCACCTCTGAGGCCATAGTTCACTCCCAACCCAGAATGTTGGGAAGAGTATCTCGTCTGCTGGCTGGTTGCAAATATCATACTCAGAATGAGCTTGGGCAGTCATGCAACATCAATCCAACCTCTAATGAGTGTGGAACCACAGCATAAATTGGCCATAATGTGCCAGCATACCAAACATGGTCTGTCAGAGAGGCCATAGTGGGAAATGGAAATGTAACAGCAGTTAAGCAGGGGTTAAGGGACTTTGTTAGATAAGATTTGACTTTGAACCTGACTGAGCTTGACCTGGTAGTGTCTGATGCTGACAACAGGTGTCTGTGATGAGGAAAATTGTGCATTCCCCAGGACTAACATTATATGCTGCTTGGCCAGGAAACAGTGGAAGAGCAGGTTGAGGGTCTTGAGTTGGCTAATGTTGGAGCCCAGGTTGTTCTGCAGCATCAGAGCAATAGGATGGGCTTGGACAGGCCATAGCTCAGCAGCGGAGGCACCACCGCTAGTTTTGTGGTAGGGGCCGGACTTCGAGACTCAGTGAAGCAGTCATGGGCAGGAGCCCCTGGCCAAGAGAGTGATAAACAAGCAGGGTAAGGGCAGGGCCGGATGCTGCCTGGACCTTGGTGCTAGTGCAGGATTCAGTCTTGAAGAAGGGGGAGCTTGGCCTGGGGCTCAGATCCACTCTTTTCAGAGCTTTCAGGGTTTTATCTTTTTGTCTTTTATCATTTTGAAAACATACTCTTACTTTGAATCTTGAGCAGTCCAAGACAAATTGACTGCCTTCTGCATGAATGGAAACATGTCATGTTATAGGAATTCTCTTCACTTAACTGCTGTGTCCGGCATTGTGCCACTGCCTTCAAGGGATGACAAGACAGTTTGGGGTGGAGAGGGAAGAAGAAACAAACACATATATGGCCTTGCACAGAGAACGTAAACAATTTACAATTAGTAATGAAAAGCGATGACCCTGAAATTCTGCAGGCATTTGTCCAGTCTCCAATGGGAGAGCTGTAGACCACTTGGTGAAATGGCGTATATAACCACTTTCTGTCATTTCTTTCTGGGGGCCACTGGTCTCTTGCTGGTGTTACAGCAGCAGGTGATGAAAACTATTCTCTCCAATTCTCACTTTCGACACCATCAAGATTAATCATATCTTAATGCGATGATCAGATATGGATTTATGTTAACATTGGAGGTTAGCTGAAACAATGGAATTTCCTCACAAGCAGCCAGTCATCTATCTGGGGTGCCCAGGGCATCTCCTGCCCTTTTGTATTACTAAACATGAGACATGAGGTTAAATGGATCAATTTATGTGAGTATCTGGAGTTTTGTGAGAGAGAACCTCACTTTAATATGCATTAACAGTCATCCCTCGCAATCCCACTCGGTCTCTCTGTGACCCCAGTTTAGGAATTGCAGATTTAGTAACTAAGTGATCTACCAGATGCAGTGCTTCTTTGTAATGCAAATTAAGCACTCATAAAGTAGCCACCAGACTATTCAGGCTAATAAAAACAGAAAATGCTGGAAAACCTCAGCAGGCCTGGCAGCATCTGTGGAGAGAAAAACAGAGTTAATGTTTCGAGTCCGTATGACTATTCTGGCCTACTATTGCTACGTGTTGACTACATGTAAATATTCTCACTAACTGGTATTAGTACATCATTTTATAATTTCAGTCTTTCATCATTAACATCATTTTTATGTATTATTTACAATTCAACACTGTTTTTATTCTTTCACAGGATGTAAGTGTTGCTGGCTAGGCCAGTGTTTGTTACGCATCCTTAATTGCCCTTGAGAAGGTGGCAGTGTGCTGCCTTCTTGAACTGCTGCAGTTCATGTGATGTAGGTACACTCAGTGGTGTTAGGAAGGGAGATCCAGGATTTTGACCCAGTCACAGTAACAGAATGGTGACTGCAGAAGAGCCTGCAGGCAGTGGTGTCCCCATGCATCTGTTGCCCTTGTCCTTCTGGGTGGTAAAGGTCACAGGTTTGGAAGGTCCTGTCGAAGGAGCTTTGTGAGTTGCTGTAGTGCATCTTGTATATGGCACTATGTCAGTGGCGGAGAGAGGAGTGAAGGTTTAAGATGGTGAGTGGGGTCCAATCAAGTGGATTGTTTTATCCAGGATGGTGTGGAGCTTCTTAAGTGTTATTGGAGCTGTACTCATCCAGGCCAGTGGAAAGCATTTCATTGCACTCCTGACTTCTGCCTGGTAGATGGTAGACAGGCTTTAGGAAGTCAGGAGGTGAGTTACTTACTGCAAAATTCCCAGCCCCTGACCTGCTCTTGTAGTCATAGTATATATATATATATATATATATATATGACTGGTCTAGTTCAGTTTCTGATCAATGGCAACCCCCAGAATGTTGATAGTTAGGGATTCAGCGATGGTAATGACATTGAATGTCATAGGGAGACGGTCAGATTTTCTCATGTTGGAGACGGCCATTGCCTGGCACTTGTGTGGCCCGAAAGTTACTTGTCACTTATCAGCCCAAGTCTGAATGTTGTCCAAGTCTTGCTGCATATGGGCATGGACTGCTTCAGTATCTGAGGAGTCACAAATAGTACTGAGCATTGTACAATCATCAGGAAACATCCACACTTCTGACCTTATGATGGAGAGAAGGTCATTGATGATGCAGCTGAAGTTGGTTATATACATATAGTGCACACTGAAAGCTGATGGCAGCACATCATAGAATCTTACAGCAGAAAGGAGACCATTCCACCTGCCTTTCCCGTGCTGTCTCTTTGAAAGAGCCCATGCCGCAGATTTTCCCCATAACCGTGTAGTTTTAGTTCTCTTCAAGTATATGCCCAATTGCTTTTGGAAAGTGTCTATAGAATCTGAATCCACCACTGTTTTAATTGATGTGTTCCAGATGTTAACAACCCTCTGTGAAGAAATTTATGCTCATTTCTCCTGTAGTTATTTTGCCAATTATTTTCATTCTGTGGTCTCTGGTTATGAACTCACCTTCCAAAAGAAACAGTTTTCCCTTACTAGCTTTGTCAAAACTTGTCATAATGTTGAATACCTCTATTATGCTCCTCTTCTCTGCTCTAAGGATAACAATCCCAGCTTCTTCAATCTCTCCATATATCTCTCATATAATGGAAGTCCCTCACCCCTGTTATTACCCTGGTAAACCTCCACAAAACCCCCTCCAAGGTCTTGACATCTTTCCTAAAGTGCAATGCCCAGAACTGTACACAATATTCCAGCTGAGGCCTAACTGGTGACTTATAAAATTTTAGGGTGACTTCCTTTTTTTGTGTGCAGTGTCTGTATTTATAGAGCCAAGATTTTTGTAACTGCTTTCTCAACTTGTCTTGCCGTCTTCAAACATTCATGCATATGCACCTCAAATTACAAGGGCAGTATCTCAAAACTGACAACCTTGAGACCGAGTCCAGGCGGATTTGAGATCTTGCTGCTTTTCGGAGAAAAAAAGATCAGAACCTCAATTCAATTAATAGAGACATATGAAATTGGGCCAAGCTGGGTCAGGTGGGAGTCAAGGGTCGCTCAGAGCACGAGAAAAGAGCGGCGCGCAAAGCTAATAGCTAGCCCAGCACACTGTGCCAATGCAGCACCTAGCTGAATTGTCCCGGTCAGTTATTTTACTCATTTGATAACAATTAAAATTGATGCATGGCAGCTTATAAAAAGTTTTCAGGCAGCTCCGGTTTTTGGATAGCTGGATTTGACACACTGTACCTGTAATACTGTTTCAATAACACTGCCTCTTCATCTTGTTCCTTCTAAAGAGCATCACTTCATACTTAACTTCATGAAGTTGCATCTGCTATGTGTTTGCCCATTTCACCAGTCCCTGTATGTTCTGCTACTATCATGCCCACTATTTACTACATTGCTATGTTTTGCATCATTAGCAAACTTCAAAATTGTACACTCTATGCACAAGCCGAAGTCATTTATATATAACAAACAAAGTAACGACCCTTATACCAATCCCTGGACTCGCCACTGTATACTTCTCTCCATCAGAAAAATATCTGCTCACCACTACTTTCTGCCTCCTATCCCCTAGCTAGTTATATACCCAAGTTGCTATCGTCCTTTTAACACCGAGTGCTTCTATTTTTCAATTAAGTCTTGTTATGTGTACTTTATCAAATGCCTCTTGAAAGTCCATTAGGGTGATATTGGATTCAGTAGCACCCATTGTTTGGGCAATATGGATGCTGTTCGGGGACCAAAATAGCATAGGATGCATGTAGCCATGTGAATTGAGTTGCATGCTGTCTTGGTGAACGTGTTAGGTGACATCCACCCGACGTATGCAGAGCTGGCCGATCATGACCTATATCAGCATGCACCATTAGCTTGATACCAACATTGCCATTTGGAGCTTAACGCTCCCCCCAAAGCCTTCTCTGAATCTCGCACATATGAACACACATTAAGCAGCAGAAAGGACTCCCCCACTCCACCAGTCAGCATTATTTAAAAGGGATAATTAACTACATTCAGCTTAGTTGTTTGATTTCTTCTAGATGTTTCTATGATTTTCCAACTGTTTGGTATTTTCTATAGTTGTTTCAAGCTGCAGCTGTCTGCAGCAAGTGGTGTGGCAGGTGCTGAAGGACTTTTCCCTGACATAAAGGCTTCTGCACGAACACTTTTCTCCTACTTATGCTTGCAATAGTAGGCGTTCCTCTTGGAATACAGCATGACTGAGAGAATGAGCAGAGGCCTTGCAGAACAGAACAATCTGCTAAAAGAGGAGGAAGGGAAGGACTCTCAGCAGAAGACCATATTCTGTGCTTCAATAAGGATGCCCTAACTGAAATCTGACACCTAATGCAGCCACAACTGCAACATCAAAGTAGAGTAAGGAATGCATTGGTGACCACATCAATGAACTTTTGTGTGTCTGGATCCTCAAAGTCTTGAACTTGAGATGTTTGCGACATTTTGCGGTTTCCTGCCCACTTTTGCATAAATCATTGAGGCTGTCTCTATTCAAAGAGAGCATCTAAATTTCTCTTGCTCATGGCAGAGATGAGCAAGTGGAGAGACCACATATGCGACTTTTTCTAGGATTGCACATTTCCCTATGGTGTAGAGTGCCATGGACTGCACTTTGCATTGTGGGTGCTGCATTTCAGTCTGCCATATATCAGAATCAAAAATGATACCATTCCCTCAACATCCAGCAGCAAGTGTAGAGTGGCAGTGGTTTGAGGATGAATGCTATTATCTGAGAGTGGACAGCAGACTCACACTCCATGGAGTGACTACCGCTCCCATGGGGCAACAATCCTAGTAATCTATTGGAGGACAGACTACTGAACAGCTGTGACACCCTGCAAGTCCCGTTGAACAAGGTAATCCACAATTATGATGGCAGCAGTCTGCGCTTGCATGACAGCAGTCTGAGCGTCCAGTGCAGCACTCGAACATTGGATGGCTACTGCATTTGCTACAATGGGAGTTGTGACAACCATCAGACGCTGTACCATTGTTGGCTGCACAAGTGCATGAACGGAATTGGCCGCCACTTCCATGCTGAAAGGATGGGCACCGAGCTTTGCACAAATCCTTATGCTAGGTTGATGCTGGGCTCCTCCTTACTCCTTGATATTGAACAAAGGCTATCTATCAGGCTTCCCAACAAACTAGGCATTTTGTTGTGCATACCCATCTTTCGTAGGCTGCCCCCTTGAAGTCCTCATCTTAGTCCACTGCAGTGGAACCTGTGTGTAACATTGCCCTTCGGTGGTTGGCAGTTGCACTATCTTTGGCTATAGCACACTTATGTCCAGTGCCTTAATATGAGCAGATCCTGCCTCGACCTCTCCTTTAATGTATGCATAGTGTCATTATCTGAGCTAGCAACTATCATGTTGGGTACTGCCTGTCCGGGTTGCACTTCTTATGTATCTCAAAAGAAAAGGCACAGTGTATGGCTGTGATGAGGAGAGGGATGGGGAAAAATTGAAGAGTTGCATGCTTACACCGCCTGTAGCTTGTAAATTAGAAAAGATTACAGGATGAGGGGAAAGTGGGATGTGAGAAGGAAGGTTAGGTACGAGGATACCACCATCTTTAATGGTTCCAACCCTGCCACTGTCCATGCCCTCAATGGCCGTTCCAGTAATAACCAGCACCGCCTCTTTGATGGAGATTAGGACAAGCTGGCATGCCTGTTCCTCTCCCGTTAGCTACTGATGTCTCCAGTAATGCGCCACCTTGTCTTTCAAGGGAGAGGGAAGTGTGTCCCTGAGTGTATTCTGAGTGATGTGGCTGTCATGTTTGAATAGCTGGCAGTTCATACAAGCTGTGAGATGTGGGTATAAGGCTTGTGGAAGTGCTAAATGTATGGGACAATGTTATGAATGTTAGGTATGAGCCCTGATTGGTAGAGATTATTGGTAGGTATGTGATGAATGTTATGTGATGAATGGTGAGTTGAGCAGTGTTTGAGGCTAGTGGTGCAGTTGTGTAGGATATGACATTTGAAGATGCATTCACTGACCTTGACTACTCCTGTGAGGTCGTTGAAGTTCTTATGGCACAGCAAGCCCTTGGAGGTGGCTTCTGCTATTGAACTTCACTATCTGCCTTTGAGTGTGTGTTTAAAGGGCCTCCTTGACCCTTGTGGGTAGGTGACACTTCTCCTCTCCACCTCCACTATTATCTCATGTGCAGTAGCTAAAAACCTTAGACCCCATGATCTCCTATGTTGTGTCATTTTTGTTGTGTCCTGAGAAAAACTAAACCGCTTACTGTATGATTCCCAGCACCTGCTGAAGTCACGATGCTCTTCCCCTTTAAATACTGCAGGCTAGCTTTAAGAGGTGCTAGGAAATTATGATTTTGGGACCCTTGCTGATACATGCAGCCAGTGAACAACGCAGTTAGTGCTGGCTGCATGCTGAAGTCATTCTAATGAGCAGACAGTACAAAGTTGGTGTGCTGCCTGATTTTCAGTCAAAGGGTGTGGGTTAATCGTACATCACTATCTAATTTAGCCCCAGTATATACATCTATGGCGCCAACTTCATTAGCCCTCTCTGTTAATTTGTCAAAGGACTCTATTCATGCTAGTCAGACGTGATGTGGCTTTAATCCTTATTTCTCCAAGTGAGAATTAATTTATCCTTCACAATGGTCTCCAATAGTTTTCCTTCCATTGATGTTAGACTGATCTATGTTTCCAGTCCACCTATGCCAGATCCTTTCTCAAATCTCTGAAGTTTTCCCTTCACCTTTGCTTTTTCTTGTCTTTCATCATAACTATTTTAAATCTAATTATAGTATGATCGCTATACCAAGTTGTTTTCCCACTGCAGCACACTCCAGTTGCCCTAATTCATTCTCTCAACTAGATCCCACAATGCTTCATTCCTTGTTGAACTAGAAACATATTTATTAAGAAAATTCTCCTGTACATATTTTAGGGATTCTTCACCCTCCTGGCCTTTTACTATTTTCCTCACTACCAGCCTTTATCAGGGTAATTGAAGTCCCCTACTATTACTGCTCTATTATTTTAACATTTCTCTGTAATGTGCCTACAGATTTGCTCCCCTGTCTTTTTCAATATTTGAGAGTCTATAGTAAACACCTAACAATGTACCAGCTCCTTTATTGTTCCTTAACTCTAACCAAATAGATGCAGTCTTTGTTTGAACCCTCTGATTTGCCATTCATACATTGAGGATTTAGGGAGTAGGAGGAGGAAGATTTTCCCTGTTATGGTGAGCCTATGACAACATGGTTTTGTTGTTTTGCATTATTTCTGATATAACCAGTGTTGTTGTAGGTACCCGTTTATCAACGTGGTGGCACCATCATACCCAGGAAGACACAGGTGTTGAGATCCACAAAGGCTATGGAGATGGTTTCCTACATCCTATATGTTGCACTGAATTTTGAGGTAATGGATATTTCTGCTCTGTAAATTGTACTTAAACGATGTCGCTGTGAACATGTCAAGCTAGGTGACTGAAATGATTTTGGGTAGTCACAGTTTTGCTGGTGGGTGTGTGCACTTAGAGAGGATGGAAGGATGGCTGTGGCAGGAAATGGAAATGCTGAAAGGGGCATTCATCTGAGGCAGAGACAACCCATTCTGATCTGATCCGGGAATGCTTGATTATGACAATGGGCGCAAAGTTATAAAAAATAGCAATCCTTAATGCTCTTCTTGATGACAGAAAATTCACTGGCAAGTGAAAAATTGCTCTTGACATTTGTTAAATCTGCCCTTGGAATTTCCACAGAGAGTTCTCCTGATCAGCTGCTGCAATTTTGACAAAAGCCCCTAGATACACTAAGTAAGTAAGGTAGTTACTGAAGTTATAATGTTAGATGTGAAGAAAAGCCAAGGGAATTCCTGCCAGTGATGTGCTGCAATCTTAACTCACTCCAGTTGTCATGCATCCATTTATGTATTGCCTGATAAATTCATTTGCAGTGGACCAAGCCCAGGAACGGTAGCCACCGAAATAATTACACTCTGGAATGCTGTCTAATGGAATATCTGAGATTGAGCCACTTTGTGCTCTGAGCTATAATTATCATATTAATCCACTTCTCCAGTTAAAATGGTTCTTCACCATACTCAGCAAGGTGAGTAGATGGTAGAGGAAACTTTTGGTTTGGGTGCTTGATGGCTGCGACATCAGCACTGCATGCAACCTGGAAATTGGGAGGTCCAAAACACATTAAGTATCAGGCCAAATTAACATTTTGCCGCCAAGCTCAGAGGGATCCAAATGAGTATTCTGGTGCAGCTTGCCAGCTTCTCAAGGCAGAAATTGAGTTAGCTGTAAACCCACCCCATTCATGCAATTGAACTGAGTTTAGGAGTTTACAAATGGAAAACCATGGAGAGACAAACAGTGCAGTTGCCTCAAGCACGGTGTGTTAGTCATTGGTTATCAGCTCTTCATTTTTCAGACTTATCTGTTCCATATTCCTGTTGTAGAACTCAGCCAAAGGGAAGTTGTTTCTTGATGACGGACATTCATTCAACTATCAGAGCAAGAACCAATTTTTACTCAGGAGATTCAGCTTTAAGGATAATACATTTTCAGCAGTGTGAGTATCATCAGCAGCTCAGCTTTCACTCTCACTCATTCAAACAGTTTTGGGCCAAGGTCTCAACTATTTTGAGGTGGCTTTTATATTTGGATGTTCCTGGCTTTGGTTGTCATAAGGAAACACATCTAGAGGGGTAATATCACAAGGTTTATTTTTATAAAGGATATAACCAAGAGAACTCTTTTCAATAGGAGAGTATAGCATGATGGCCATTTCTGAATCAGTGCAATTATTGAGAATGCTTTCTAAAGTGATGTCTTAGATTAATGGCCTTTTCTAAGAAGAGTCTTACTGAGAAGGAGTCAAGCTACAGCAACAATTTACAGTTATGAAAAATTTCTCAAGAGAATTCATTGAGAAGGAAAGGTGCAGGCATTGAACTTTTGTGGAAGGTTTAAGAGAGGCAAAAGCTTGATAGAAGAGATTTGATTTTTGAGAATTATTTTTTAAAGCTGGGGTAGAAAGCCAGAGAGTTTAGGAAGAAGGGAATAAAACAGAAAATGCTAGAAAGATTCTGCAGGTCTGGCAGCATCTGCGAAGAGAGAAACAGAGTTAACGTTTCGAGTTCGTATGACTTCTTCAGAGCTGCGTTAACTCTGTTTCTCTCTCCACAGATGCTGACAGACCTGCTGAGTTTTTCCGGCATTTTCTGTTTTTATTTCAGATTTCCAGCATTCACAGCATTTTGCTTTTATTTTAGAAAAAAAGGAAGTTGAGAGGAAGACAAAATGGCTGAAAGCTCTGTAATGAAAGGTAGGGGAGGGACACACAGGGGATTGAACACTAGTCTAAGCGTGGGAAAGGATGCCTAGTGGATGATTTCTGGATGCTTTGAGGTGAAGATCGGAAGCTGGCAAGGAGAACTCTAAGTAGGGGGTGATGAATGCATGAAGAACGCCTTGGTGGCAGTGTAAGATTGTGGTGGAAATAGGCAATATTGTGCAGGTAATCTGGGTGATGATAGGATGTAGGTTTGGAATTCAACTCTGGGTAAAATAGGTGTAGTCAGTAGTAAAATTGCAAAGTTTTTGGTCTGTCCCAGAAATAATAGTAGGGATTTTAATTTCCAAGCGGGAAGGGGGCCTCATAAGGAGCTGACTTATCTGGAACCAGCAGAAGGAGGTCCAGCAAATGTTAACAACTGAGCATCATTAACAAGCCACTGGCCAACTTATTGACCAAAACAACCTAGAAGCTGTTGGAAAATGATGGAGAACCAGCTGGCACAGATCAGAGGCTGCCACAGGCATTGCTGAATGAGGAGGCAAGCTGTTTAAAAGGCGTCTCTGGGACTTCATCCCAGCTGTTTGCTTAAAGAATAATCCGTCTAGCCCTCACCCCTCAAACTCCTCACCCCCCACCCATGTCCATGCCCATACAAGCCAACCCATGACCCTATCAGTCCTGAGGCCCCCTATAGCCCCCTTCTAACTTGGTGCCAATTCATGTCAACTCATCCAGCACCCTTCCCCCTTACACACACCCTATTAACTTGTCCAGTATCCACCAATGGCAAACATCAGGAGCCATGCTGAGATGAAATAAAATAAAGTTTTAAGTATCTATTACAGAATTCACTGTATATAAAAAAACCTCCATTCACGAAAGCTCATTCAATACATTTAAATTCCCGCAAGTACTTAACCCTCTTTAAAACCAACCATTTGTATTCATAACCACACATCAAAGACAGCTAATCATTTAATAGCCTCCGTATCTGTTTAATCTCCTCCAGCCCTACAACCTTCTAATTCTGGCCTCTTCTGCACACCCAGTTATAATTGCTCCATCATTGGTGGCTATACCTTCATTTGCCCAGGTCCTAAGCTTTGAAATTCCCTCCCTGCACCCCTCCGCTTCTCTACCCCACTTCCCTCCATTAAGACAGTCTTTAAAACCTCCCTCTTTCACCAAGCTTTTGGTCACCTCTCCTCATATCTCTTTACTGGTCTCAGTGTCATACTTTGTTTAAAATGCTACTGTGAAGTGCCTTGGGTCATTACATTACATTAAGGGTGCTATATAAATAAAGGTTGTTGTTGTTCATCATTGAGTGCCCACTACCTGGGTAAAGGCTAAACTGTATAATGTGTTTCCCCCTCTTCAGGTGTTCTGATGAGAGGGGACAATATTGCACTGATTGTGTGGTGGAGAGGGTCCTCGTTATGGGAGCTGTAAGGCCTACTTGTGTGACAGCACACTGCCCAGGTAAACAAATTGACCAGACTGTTCTCAGTGAATCATTGTAATTCATTTTGTTCAATTGAGTAGTCACAAAAATGTTCAGTTTCCTAGCAGTAAATGGAAATGCTTAAATCTTGAGATAAACAAAAAAATGCTGGAAATACACAACAGAGCCAGTAATATCTAAAAGACTGAGGAATCACTGAGACAGTTGGGGGGACACTCCTTAAGGGAAACCTACTGGAAGGGAGACACTTGTTTCATTTTTACCTCCGACACA
Source organism: Cetorhinus maximus (assembly GCF_964194155.1). Classification (NCBI taxonomy): domain Eukaryota; kingdom Metazoa; phylum Chordata; class Chondrichthyes; order Lamniformes; family Cetorhinidae; genus Cetorhinus; species Cetorhinus maximus. The sequence continues at coordinate 77,848,929 of NC_135896.1, forward strand.
GAAACCCAGGAAAGGGGAAGGGAGAAAATGGATGCGTAAGTTATACAAATCAACCAGCTTCTCCTGCTCCTGGTTAAGCGATGGAAATGAGATGTCCACTGTAGAAAACAAAGAGAGTAGAATTATTCAAAGTATTTGCCTCTGGCAATTGCATGTAAATTTTACTTAAATTCTCTAAGAAAACCTAAAGGTGAAAAGGAGCTGACAGTAATGATCTAGCTGGAATATGTATGCCATTCACACAGCCTTGTCAGAAGCTGAGTTCTGACCCCGTATCCTCTACATCACCAAGACTATTTCCACCTCCTTAACATCATGAGACTCCACCCCTGACTCAATCCAGCTATGCAGATACCCTCACCCATGCTCTTGTTACCTCAATACTCAATTATTCCAATGCCCTCTTGTCTGTCCTTCCCTTTTCCATACTCCATAAACTTCAGCTTATTCAAAGCTCTGATGCCCTGATTCTAACTTATACCAAGTTCCATTTACCTCAGAGATAAAAACAAAAAGCTAAAAGCTACTGCGGATGCTGGAAATCCAAAACAAAAACAGAATTACCTGGAAAAACTCAGCAGGTCTGGCAGCATCGGTGGAGAAGAAAACAGTTGACGTTTCGAGTCCTTATGACCCTTCAGCAGAACTCGAAACGTCAACTGTTTTCTTCTCCACCGATGCTGCCAGACCTGCTGAGTTTTTCCAGGTAATTCCATTTACCTCATGTGCTTACCGACTTTCGGTCCGGCCACGCTTCAAATTTAAATTCTCACCCTTGTGTTTATTTCTATCCTCGGGCCACCTCACTCCTTCCCCAATGAGCCTTCATTTCTCCACTCCTACAACCCTCCAATAACTGTGTTCTTCCAACTCCACCCTCTTGTCTATCCCTGAATTTACTCACTCCATCATTGCCTAGGCCCTAAGATTTTGAATTCCTCCCTGAAGCTCTCTGCCTCTCTCTCTTCCTTTAAGACACCTCCTTGTAACCTAACTCTTTGGCCAAGCTTCTTGTTACTTGCTGTATACCTTTATGTGACAGAGTCAAATTTAGCTTGATAATGCTCCTATACAGCACTTTGGAACGTTTTATTAATTAAGTACACTATATAAATGCAAGTTGTTGATGTATTTTTTGATACCTGCCACTCTGTTGTTAAAAATGTTACTGATAATTTTGTTCATTTCCCTCTACAGGTGGACAGGCGAATCCAGTGTATTTCACCTATAATGTGAAGAAGTCCCTTTTAAATATCGAAGGCCTACAATTTAACTTAGGATGTGACTGGACGCTGAAGCTTCATTACTGAAGGGTGGACATTGAGCTATCTGAGTGTGCCATGGAGGAAATATTTTTCACTTGAACGTCTGATCAGCTACTTTACTAGTATCAATGCTATGGGTGATGGTGCTGACTAGTAATCCAGTCGCCCTGCTAATACTCTGTGAACAGGATTCAAATCCCACCACAGCAGTTGGTGGAATTTGAATTCAACTAATAAACCTGGAATATAAAGCTAATCTCAGTAATGGCAACCATGACAACTATCATTGATTGTTCTAAAAACCCATCTGGTTTACTAATGTCATTTAGGAAAGGAAATCTGTCCTCCCTACTTGGTCTGGTCTACATGCGACTGCAGATCCACTGCTCTTTGTTAACTGCCCTGTGAACTCTGAAATGACCTAGGAAGCCACTGAGTTCAAGGGCAATTAGGGATGAGCAACAAATGCTGGCCTTGCCAGTGATGTCCACATCCCATGAAAGAATAAAGAATGTCCCTGTATTGGATTGAATCTCTCCAAAAAATCAATCAGTCCTGTGGCATCTGTTTTTTAATTATGATTACATGAATTTGAATATGATCACATTATTTCTTATCCATTTTAATTCAATCTATATAACCTAATTGAAATAGAAATAATTGTATATATTTGAGTGCATTTAACTCTCAGATTTTTGATCTCAGAGTAGTGAAACACAGCGCATAATTGTTCAGGATTATTCCAGATTTGATCCTCAGTCTCTGATCTCGACCAAGGTAATAGTGCTAGTACTAACTACCATGCAATGACTCCTACAGAGATGTGCATAAGTGTAGAATTCAGGTGAGGACAAGTTTGGTCTGAGCTGTGCTGCTTTCTTTGGTCAGAAGCCTATTGATGCTCCACGTCTAGGCTGATAATGAAGAGTGCCCAGTTGAGTTCAGGGCTAGAGATTAATCTGTGCATTTGGAATTGTAGCCACAGATGAGTACAATCCTTCATGAGAGGCGATAAAGTTGACTCTATGCTCACCCAACAGGACTACAAAGCAATAAAAACAGAAAATGCTGGAAAAACTCAGCAGGTCTGGAAGCATCGGTGTGGAGAGAAACAGTGTTGACGTTTCAAGTTCAATATGACTCTTCTTCAGAACTGAAGAGAGGTAGGAATGTGATTGGCTTTATGCTGTTGAAAAAGTGGGGAGAGGTGGGTGGAGCAAAAGAGAAGTTCAGGGATAGTTTAGAGGGTGGAGGAGATTAAATGACAAAGATGTCATAGAACACAAGGCAAAGGGAGTGGTAATGATAGTATTAAGATATAAACCATTGGCCCAGAGTACATCTTAATAGCAGAATAAAGGTCAGCATTTTCTGAAATCAAAGATACAAACTGGCACTTGGGGGAAAGATTCAAAATGGAGGACAGAGTTCATGGCCTGAAGTTGTTGAACTTAATTTTAAGTCCAGAAGGCTGTAAAGTGCCTAATCGGAAGATGAGGTGCTGTTCCTGTAGCTTGCATTGCGCTTCACTGGAACATTGTAGCAGGCCGAGGACAGAAATGTGAGCGTGAGACCAAGATGGTGAATTGAAATGGCAAGTGACCAGAAGGTCGGGGTCGTGCTTGTGGACTGAGTGAAGCAGTCACCCAGTCTGCGTTTGGCCTCCCTAATGTGGAGGAGATTGCATTGTGTGCAGCGAATATAGTAGACGAAGTTGAAATAAGTCCAAGCAAATTGCTGCTTCACCAGAAAGGAGTATTTGGAGCCATGGACAGTGAGGAGGGAGGAGGTAAAGGGTTGAGTGTTATACCATAATGGAATATAAAGCACATTTACTAGAAATATTCTCACTTTCGCTAACATAGGGCAGAAATCTGCATAAGAGTTTTGCTGTAAAATGTGACACACTGGCCAGAATAGATAGAAAGTACAGTAGCTGATTGACAGTTGTTATGGTTGGGGAGAGAGATGGTGGTGAGATAACTTTCCCCTTTTCCCTCATCTCTTGCTGGTTTGCAACAAGATGTATACTTTTAGAGGGATTGTTTTAAACCCCTCTTGGGTGTTGTGACTTTTATATAATAGATAGGCTTTCTGGTAAGTTTAAATCAGGAGAAAAGATAAATGTTTCTTTACTCAACATCCCAAAATGTAAATACAACGAAAATACTCACTCCCGCAAACGTGGATGTGCACACACAACAGACACATACAGATGAATTCTAGAGACGAAGCATGCACTTAGGTTATTAACAGAATTACAAGAAGCAATTATGTGTTTAAATTAGTCCTTGCAGATGCAGGCTTTAAGGCCTGATGGGTTTTCTCTCATGATTCCTATATTCCTAGATAAAAATGGAGGTTGAAAGTTTCTGGGTTCCGCATGGAGTTGTGGCCGAGTTTCTGTAAAGACAAACCTGTATAGGTGAAGACAAATTAGTCCCTCTCTCACTCCCTGGGTTGACGGTTGTATTAGGCAGTGTTTCTTTCTTCTTGCTAGAGATGTCCCCTCTTACGTCCTGTTGGTCTCCAGACTGACTTGCCTCTGGCTGGTCCTTGAAATAATATGTTATCTGAAGTCAGTTTTAATCATGTGACCACATGATCAACACTTCTATTATTCACACACATTATTCGAAGTTAAAAGCCATTGCTACACAATGGAGGATGAACGGTGGCCATTCACACCTGCTTATGATAAACAGGTTCCTTCATACCTCTCTTTGTCAAGTTTTGAGTTCGCAGACACTGAGGCTGAGGGTGGATGCTATTGTATTTGACTTCTTGTACATACGCAGACAATAGGGGTTGTAAATTCTACAGGTAGTTTTGCATTGTAAATGTCTTTTGAATGGAGGGTCCTCTACGACTTTCCAGAAGCATGTTCAGATGTGAGTTAATCCTTGCCTGTCTAGAAGCCACAAACAGCAGTCACCTGACTGTCTGACAGCCATTTTGGGAGAGTGCAGTGCCCATTATTTCAAATTTCCCCATCTCTTTTTAAAAATACAGAGTCCGCATTGAATAGCATTTGAATCTTACACACATTCTTACATCACATTCCTCCACTGGGCATGACACCGTGTAAAATTATGTAATTATATGAAAAGATATCTCCTTCAGAGCAGAATTGGACAAATGCAGTTGATTTAAGCTATTCTGATGAAGGCCTACAAACCTGAAACATTAACTCTGTTGCTCTGCCCATAGACACATCTTGCTTGTTGAATATTTGCAGCATTTTCTGTTTACATAACTTAAGCTGAGATCTATAAAAATATGCCAGTTTGCACTGAGGGATTTAACCTTTCTGCAGCGAACTGATTCTTCCATATCTGGGCAGCAACAATTTTTGAACTCATTTCATTTGGTGTAAGTTAAATTGTGAGAGTATTACACCCAGGACAGATGTCAAAATCACCACCCACCCCCACATTGTCCCTTTAATCTTCGATTGTTAATCTAATATTTACGGCGAGTTGATAGCCAGGCCTGTTTGACATCTTCTCAGGCCTTCTTTGGGGGATGTGAACAAGAAGTGATTATCCTTTTTTTCGTAGCCAGTATTGATTGTAGTTTAAACACAATTATAAACGTCACACCATCAGCTCCCAAATTCTCTCCAAGTCACACACTGTCTCGACTTGGATGTTGGTATTCCATCATCATTATTGGACCCAAATCTTGGGGTTCCTTATCTAACAATGTGGCAATTCAAGGAGAAGGCCCAGCACTAGCTTCTCAAAATTTTTATTTATTTATTCATGTGGGCATCACTGGCCAGGCCAGCATTTATTACCCATCCCTAGTTGCCCCCTAGTTCAGAGGGCATTTAAGAGTCAACCACATTCCTGTGGGCCTGGAGTCACATGTAGGCCAGACCAGGTAAGGATGGCAGATTTCCTTCCCTAAAGGGACATTAGTGAACCAGATGGGTTTTTACAACAATCAACAATGGTTTCATGGTCATCATTAGACTTTTAATTCCAGATTCCCGCCGTGGCGGGATTCGAACCTGGGTCCCCAGAGCATTACCCTGGGTCTCTGGATTACTAGTCCAGCGACAATACCATTATCCCCGAGTAACTGGGGATGGGCAGTAAATGCGCCCCTGACAACATTTCCCACATCCTGATTGCAAAATAATTAAAACTGTAGTTTAAATATCAACACCCGTAACAACTCCATCCTGTTATGATCTTGTAATGTTCTAACATGTGATAGGTTATGCTGATGGAAACATACCCCACTATAGAGGAAACTGAAAAGTGGCCTTCTTGCAGTGCTGGAGGTCCCCGCTGCAAAGGCAACAAGATTGCCATCAGTGGGGTGGCAAAAAAATTTGCTTACGCTAGCAGCTGCCTAAGTTGGGCTCCGAGATGTTGGAAGCAGCCCAGAAGAGTGCTTTTCATAGATTCCTGTCCAATTTTTCTAATGAAACATAAAATGCTAGAAATACTCCGGAAGTCAGACAGCATCTGTGGAGAAATGGTGGCAGTGGTTATAATCTGAAATTATGTGTTGAGTCCATGGGGCTGTAAAATGGAAAGATTAAGTGCTTTTTCTTCATTGAGTTTATATTGAACTTCATTAGAACAGTGTAGGAGATCAGAGTGAGAGAGGGGTAGAGAATTAAAATGATAAGCAACCAGAAGCTTGAGATCACATTTGCAGACTGAACTGAGATGTTCAGCACAGCAGTAATCCTATCTGCGTTCAGTCTTCCCAATGTAAAGGAGACAGCATCATGAGCAGTGAACATAGTATTCTAAATTGAGAGCAGTACAAATAAATAGCTGTTACACTTGGAAGGAATGTTGGAGCTCTGGCTGGTAGGAGGGAAGGAAGTAAAAAGACAGGTGTTGCATCTCCTGTGCTTGCAATGATGGAAAGTTTCATGGTGCTGTAAAATACAGGGGTTGACCAGGTTAGGTGAGTGTCTTGGAATTATCTTCTTTGTTGTATATTTGGAACATACTCTCCATCTTGCTGACCTATAACCTAAAGCTTTTACTTTTAATCCTTCCACCCAGAGAGGCCCACATGTGCTGACCTGCACAAGATGCCAATTCTAACCTCAGTGTAACACCACAGCAAATTCCGTCTTGATATAAATATTTCCTTTCAGTTGTCATCAGCTAACAAAACAACATACACTTAAAATATTGGAGTATGGCTGTTCATTCTACCACAAGTGTAAACGTTCTACTACTTAGTTCACATCCACTGCCTATGACGTTGATGTGTATGGCCATCTAATGCCATTTGGTCTTGTGTGATACTTTAGGCTTTACTTTCTTAAGAAAAGGATACTCAACTGGACCAATCTTAAGATGATAGAAATTTGAGGCATAGTCTGGGAATGGATAAGAGGATGATTAAAAGATGCGGAGCAATAGGGAGTTCTTAGAGTTGTGCCAGGATGGGGAAGTGCTGAGCAGAGTGCTCCAGGGATTGTTTTTGGAATCTGAGTGGTTTCTAGTTTACATTAACAACTTGAATTTTGAAGCTCAGTAACACAAAGGCCCTGAACTCCAATGTTTAGGAAGCAGCTTAGACTTAGATTTTCCTGGGTTGAGCAGTCTCATGTTAAACTCAAGCCTCAATTCTGAGAAATTTAAAAATGATGACTCAATTCAATTTCCACTTCTCTTATGATTGCTTCCTGAGTATTCCTGAGCATCTCATTGAGTGCTGCATTCAGGCTACATTGAAATCAACTCAGTTAGATTATTTGGAATGTTTTCACTGTTGTTCACTTTGTAAAAATGGTACATGAGCAAGACGTAAGCCAGCTGCTACATAGCAAATTAAGAATGTTAAAAAGCAAAAATATTCCTGCACAACTCTCAAGATTTACATTGGTATATCTGTTCAGATTCTTCCCCAAAATTTGTTGTAAACTGTTTTGCTTCTCAGTTCACAGAAATGTTGAGAAATAATAAACTGTTGCTTGACGACTAAGAGTTTATTTATCTGTTTCAGTTTTCCACCTTTTTTCCAGCAGTTATCAATAGACAGAAAAGAAATACAAATTTTTGCATTTATTCTGGTGAAGCTTCCTATTTCTAAGGACCACTTTGCATATTTCTTTTGTTTGATCATTCAGTAAATACCTTTGATGCAGGGCGCATTTTCGGCAAGGAGAGACTATTGGGAGCATTTCTTGAAGTGCTCTTTTACATCACTGCAAAGTCTCATCATGGTATTACAGACAATTTCTCCACCCTTCAAATGGTCATATCATCAGGTTAATGCTGAAAGACCTTTTGCCAATAATTGAATTTGAAATATTGTTAATACAGGCCCTTGATTCTTTTCGGAAGTTGTACATTCAGATTTTCTTCCAATAACTTAATTTGTTTCATGAGCTGGACAGTGTTGGCAAGGCCATATTTATTGCTCATCTCTAGTCACTCTGCAGTAGTGTTGGTAGAGAGCTTTGAATCTTTGTACGACAAATGGCCCTTGAGTATCATGTAGGCCTGACTGGGTAAGGGTGGTAAGGTGCCTTCCTGAGGGATATTAATGAACCAATTGCGTTTTTCTGACAATCAGGTAACCATGTTAATTTTTTCTGGTGCTTCTCTTCAAATTATTTATTGGTTTATTGAATTCATTATCACAAATTAACTAATTGTGGTTATTAATTCAGTACCATAGCCATGACATCGTTGTACCTCTTCTTCACATTTTACACTGCTCTCCTTGCTTTTACTGCATCATGTCATTCAACATTGCTTTGGATGGCAGTAGGTGTGTAACAAACAGAATGAAGAGGCCTGCCACTGCTCATAATGTGATTTTAAAAAAAAATTGATTTTCAGCATCCTGAGGAGAAATACCACACCTCCTCCATTTGAAATTCTAGATCCATTGCAGTGAGCAGTGTTAATGGGTTTTCATGTCATCTTGCAGAAGACCTGAGGAATGATAGCTCTAAGACTCTGAAAACACTTCTTTAAAATTTGCTCATTAGAAGGATATCAATTGTGAATTTATTTAAGATGAGTAATTTCTTCAACTTACAGCACAACGTTGGAAGATGTGTGCTACTCCAAATACAACAGTTAGATCCCATCTTTTCCAGTTAAGCCAATCAGCAGATTCCTTCACTTTTTTTCAAGAACTTTCAATTTGATAATTTAGCTTGTATTTACGAATTTTGTAGCTCTTTGATGTAACATGTATGACAAAGCCTAGATGTTAAAAAACGTGTAAGAAACTCCTGTTGTCAGAGATTAATCACACCAAAGCATCATTTAGTACTTAGAAACCCCATTTATTACTTGTGCACAAGGGAGACAACACGAGAGCTATTGTACCATCTCGTAGCAGAATACACGCAGACCTGTTAAAAGCATTTTTACAGCCAATCTGTAAATTTTGCACAAACCTATCCGCTTATTTGCATAAGTTAACTGACCAATCCATATTTCAGGAAATTTTCATTCCCAGCACAACAGAAGTTGTGCTTATGTAAATGCTTATCATGATCCTGATTACATTCGGCCTGAGAAAGAACAAAATGGAATGTCTCAGGGCTCATCCTACAACTGTGGTCAGACAAGATGATATTGTTCTCAAGGTTGCAGTATTTTTCTCTCAAACCTAGGCATATAATTCAATTTCCCCATTAACCCTTTTTGCACTAAATGGGTTCCCCGTAGTTGCCTAGGCCACCACACTCCCCCCCTTTTGTCCTACAAGGACAACCCACCACCCTTAGCCAAGTTCTATGTATCCTAGCCGTCGGGCTTCATCCTCAGTGGAATCCTGATTCCTAAGGAGAGGGAGGGAATAGATAACTGGCTTGCCACCAGGTCTCTGAAGGTTCTGTAGTCAGCAGACAGAGCGGATGCAACAGAGGACGAGCTGGATAACAGCATACAGAACAATGAGTAGAGCAAGACAAGGTATTTGAGGAGGCTTTTGAAAAGGCCCCCAAACCACCCACCGATATTAGGGAGCCATCCCCACCAGTCAAAGGATTTCCCCTGGGCAATTGCATGGAGGAGGCGCACTTGGTCCTGAATGAAATGTACATCAGTCTCAATCCTCTGGTCCTTGTTAATGTAAAAACAACATGTTTCATTAATAGCTGCACAGACTCCCCCCTGCGTTGCTAGCAGGAACTCCAGGGCCATACGGTTCTGGAGGACAACCTTGGAAAGGGACTTAGCTTCCAACTACAGACTCTGAATGGCGTCAACAGTCTTATTCTCAATAAGTTCCATTGTAGCGGAAATATTAATAATGGCCTTTTCCAGCTCTGAGACCCCTAGACCTGGGATGAGGGCCTGGACAAATTTATGGAATCCGGTGTTGCAGGTGACAAGCGGGTTCCAGGTTGATCATTTATGACGCTTCACAGGCCCTAGATGGTTGTGGAGAGAGTGAATAGTAAGGCTCTTGACCCCAAAGGCCTCAGGGACAATATAGCCAATGGTGCAGGTGCCTGCCCAATTGACAGGGAGGGTTTTGTATGCCCTGTTTCCACAAAGCCAGAATGAGCCATTGCGAACAAGGTTAGGGTACCAATAAGTGGAATTTTGGCAAAAGCTAAGCCGGTCCCAGACAAAAGAGGAATTCATCTGGTCATACCAGCAGACGCGGCAGGTCTGACTGAGCTGCAATGCTCGCAGGGCCAGCAAGTCAGGGCAACCATACAGATTGTTGTAGTTGCAAGGCCCAGATTCTTCAGTGTAGTAGCCATTAGAAGTCCAGGTGGAGGTGGAATTATTTGAGGTGAGATTGTATGATCGTTGGCAATCACATCCACCCCCATTAAAGTATGTGAGTCTATCCTCAGATCTCGGGACCTGTGAAAGACACACCAGCTCATTGGCCGTGCACTCCCAAAAGGTAGTCATAGGACCAGATTGGTTGTGAAACCGGAATCGGCCCTCCCGGTAATAATCAGCAAGGTAGGCACAGGAACCCAATGGCAGCTCGTCCACTCGAGTACTACCCTTGGTATAATTTCTCCTGATGCATAGCCAGGCCAGCCCCTTAACAACCACAAAGGTGGGCTCCCGTCTCCAAATGGGCGCTTGATGGATGAGGGCCCCTGTATAACCTAAGGACCATGCGGAATCTGAGGGGAAAGCCAGAAAATGTATCTTGGAGGAGGAGGGGTCAACAGGAAAATGAGTACAAATCCAACATTTAGTCCGATTAACTTGCGAGGCCACGGCCTGCATTCGTTGAACCGCAGAATTGGTAGTCTATGCCCCCGCAAGGACCACGCAGGACAGGAACCAAATCAGAGTCAGCATTCTGATGGCTCAGTTAAAATTCCTGCACAAGCACTTCCGTCCAAGGTCGGCGTCCGCTTGATGTGCGATGCTTGGATCCACAAGGGTCGTCCTTCAACCTTCACGACCATATGGGTGGTGAGCAGGACTTGGAAAGGCCCCTCCCATCGAGGTTCCAAACAGTTCTTTCTCCTGAAGGTCTTTACCAGGACTAGATCCCCAGGCTGGTATTGATGGCAGTCTTCAATGGTGGGCTTTTTCTGAGCTCCAATACCTGCGTATGCAAGCTTTTGAGAGAATTAGTAAGCGCTATACAGTATGCAATCATTCCCTCATCCATAGCGTGGATGTCCATTTCCCTAGCAGACAAAGGTGGTACCACTGGGAGGCACATAGGACATCCCATTACAACTTCATAAGGAGAAAGGGAGGTGGTACGGTTAGGATAAGAGCGCATAGTCATGAGCGCCAGGGGTAGAGCTTCAGGCCATTTCAAACCGGTTTCCTCACATAATTTAGCTAATTTGTTTTTCAGAATATCGCTTTGTCTTTCCACCGCCCCAGTAGACTGGGGGTGGTATGGGCAGGAATGGTGATGGTTGCATTGTAAGGCCTTCAACAGTTCCTTCATCACTTTAGCGATAAAATGAGGTCCATTATCACTTGATAAAATCTCTGGTTTCCCAAACCTGGGTATGTATTCACGCAACAACAGTTTTGCAACAATAATAGCATCATTCCATCAGGTGGGATATGCCTCCACCCATCGCGAGAACAAACATACTATAACTAAAACATAATTATATCCCATACATTTAGGCATTTGTATAAAGTCCATTTGTAGGTGTACAAACAGGCCCCATGGCTGGGGTCCTGTACCAGCAGTCACTGCTGCCATCACAGGAGCAGATATCAGTGTTCAAATGGGCTTGCAATGTGTTACAGCAGTCCAGCAACCTGTGCTTCAACACTTTGCTAGGACTGTTGAAAAACTGTTCTGTTCTGGGGGAGTGACAGTGGCACCATGAGCACAAAACTGCTGTCCTCTCTCAGTATAACAGCACTCACCTGCCCAGCAGTGTCATTCCATCAGTGCCCTTGCTCTTGCCTGTTAGTTAGCGAGCTCCAACTGCTGCCGCTCAGGCTGAGATGGTATATTCTGAGCCTTTTAGGGCCAAAGCTGCTTGAGGTCACCCTACAAGGCTATCTGCAGTTTCATCCACTGAACGTCAGCAGCCTTCCACCAGCCATGCTGCAGCCACTCTGGTAGGTCTGTGCAGGAGCACTAGATTAGGCAAAGGCATACAAAAGACAAGCACTAAGGGATGCACAAGGCTAATTAGCTGACTTTTGTGTGCAATATGACATGGCTTGATTTATAAATTTGGTTTGGAATGTTTGTCTTGTAGTGATTTTTATTTTAACATTGTGGCCAAAAGGACATTGTGATTGTCAGTAACAGAGCAAAGGCAAAGTTGGAAAAAAAGGAAAATGCTGGAAAAACTCAGCAGGTCTGGCAGCATCTGTGGAGAGAGAAACAGAGTTAACGTTTCGAGTCCATGTGAGTCTTCTTCAGAGCTGATGGGCTTTATGCTGTTGAAAAATGGTGGTGATGGGGGGTGGGATTGTGGAGCAGGTGGAACAAAATAGAAGGTCAGCAATAGGTTGGAGGCCAGGAGAGATTAAATGACAAATATGTCATTGACACAAGACAAAGGGACTGGTAATTATAGTATTAAAGACCAAAACTGTGTTAATAGTAGCAAAAAGGTCAGCGCTATCTGAAAGCCAGATAGCAGAATGTGTTAATAGCAGAACAAGGGTCAGCACTTTCTGAAAGCAAAACATGAGAACAAGAAACAGACTGGCACTTGAAGCGGAGGTGGGGGGGTGGTGGGGTGGTGGGGGGAGCGGATGGAAAGAGAAAACATCAAAGTGCAGGACAGAGCTCATGGTCTGAAGTTGTTAAGTTCAGAAGGCTGTAAAGTACCTAATCGGAAGATGAGGTACTGTTCCTCCAGTTTGCATTGGGCTTCACTGGAACCTTGTAGCAGGCCAATGACAGAAATGTAAGCGTGAGAGCAAGATGGTGAATTGAAATGGCAAGTGACAGAAAGGTTGGGGCCATGCTTGCAGACTGAACAAAGGTGTCCTGCAAAACAGTCACCCAGTCTTCGTTTAGTCTCCCTAATATGGTGGAGATCGCATTGTGAGCAGTGAATTCAGTGGAATAAATTGAAAGAAGTGCAAGTGAATCGCTGCCCCACGTGGAAGGAGTATTTGGGGCCTTGGACGGTGAGGAGGGGGGAGGTAAGGGGGCAGGTGTTACACCTCCTGCGATTGCATGGGATGGTGCTGTGGGAAGGGGATGAGGTGTTGAGGGTGATAGAGAAGTGGGCCAGGTTGTCATGGAGGGAAAGATTTCTTCGGAATGCTGACAGGGGAGGTGAGGGGAAGATGTGTTTGATGGCAGCATCAAGCTGGAGTTGGCAGAAATGGCGGAGGATGAGCCTTTGAATACGGAGGTTGGTCAGGTGGAAGGTGAGGACAAAGGGAGCCCCAAAATGGCACAGCTGGAGTCAAATCAATGTTACAAGCTAAGTGACATCATGAACTGTCTACTCTGCATTCTTCCGTCAGACTCTTCCCTGGACGCATGCTAATGCCCTCATGAAAATGATGTCTGACATGTCTAGCATCAGAAATGTGCGTGCATATGCATGCGTGCGCTGCAGATGCCATTTTGGAGGCAAAATGCTGCCCAAAGCGCTCAAGAACTGAATGCTGTGGAGCTGAGTCCCACAGCTTTTCTCATCATGTTTCTCCTTTTACATAATTGTAGAGCAGAATCATCCCAGATTTGCACTAAATGTGGTAGCGGGCAGGTAAAACAACATTTTACCCGTCAGCCGCAATGGCGGGTTTTCATGCCATATCATCACAAACCTGCTGCATTAATTATGCATTCTTAGAATACACGTCGTTTCAATGGCAGATGGGTTCCGATTTGCCTGTCACACCGTCACCTCATCACTTCTTCACGCCAGGCACAACATTTTAAGTACAGCCGCGCTCAGTGCTTCCAGCCCAGGACTGCATTAAAGAAGACATGGCCCCGAAAGGCAAGAAGACTGCAGCCCTTGAGCAATCCTTGGGATGCTGTGGAGGCCTGCTGTGATGTTCTCTACCCCTGCTTTGGCCGCAGGAGGGGCAGCTACATTACCACTCTGGCTTGGTAGGCAGTGGCATTGATGATCAGTGCCAATGTTGCACAGAAGAGGTTGGCCATCCAATGCAGATAGAGGATGAAAGATCTCATCTGTGCAGCCAGGGTATGGCAAGCATCTCATCACTCTAAACTCATACACTCAAGTCCCTCACACATTCACTGGCATCTCACTTACTGCCAGCTCAAGGGGCATCACTCCCCATTTTTACACACATGCTCTCACATGTCCATCTGGCCTCATCTCCTTTGGAGACTGCCTCCTCAGCCCTCACCATCTTGAAGCCACTTGCCCCCACACACACTCTGGGATACCCCTCTTTCTCAGTACATCTCTCGTCCTGCAGCCTCTTCCCTTGCTGAGGCCACTTCTCCCCCTTCCCCAAGCAAGAGCTTGCCCTGCAGCCGTTGAAGAGCCACCCACATATCCCTGATCTGGTAGGTTGAGACCTGCCTGTGAGCCCCCCTAAAAGTGATGTGGTGCTGTCTGTGAAGCCTGGCGCTGATGAGCGAGTGCTGACTGAAGCAAGATAGGCAAACAAACCTTGAAGTCCTGAGTGAAGTGCAGCCCACCAAGTGCATGCCTTATATATGCTGTTGTGAAACATGTCGGCATGTTTTTCCTCCAACGTGGGTGGACGATCCAACGGGAGGGGGATAAGTTCGGCAGGCTGGCTTTATAATGATATGCTGATGTATTACAATGAGGATCCCCACATCCAATGGTGGGGAGCGTGGCCCGCCATCGGTGAGTGGAGCGGACGTTCGCAAACTACTGATTTTTGGCCTTCTCGCCATATTGTCCGCTCACGCCACCGAGCACATGCGACGTCGGCGGGCACGGAAGATCCCGGCCATAAAATGATAAAGCACAGAAGGAGACCCTTCAGACCATCATGCCTTACTGGCTCTTGAAAGAGCTATTCAGCTAGTGCCACTCCCCTGCTCATTCCCCTTAACCCTGTAAATCTTTCCCTTTCAAGTATTAATCTAATTCCCTTTTGCAAGTTATTGAATCTGTTTTCACTACCCTTTCAGGCAGTGTATTCTAGATCATACAATACGCTGTGCAATTTCTTTTTCTCTCATTTTACCTCTGGTTCTTCTTTCAATTACCTTAATTATTCTATCCAAACTCTTCATGATTTGAACACTAAATCTCTCCTTAACTTTATCTGCTCTGAAGAGAATAACCTCAGTTTCTCTAGTACCTCTGTGTAATTGAGATATTTCTTCCCTGCTACCATTCTAGTAAATCTCTTGCACCCTCTCCTTCATAAACTGTTTTGCCCAGAATTTGACACTACATTCCAGCTGGGGCCTAATCAGCGTTTCATAAATGTTTAGCATAACTTTCTTGCTTTCGTACTCTATGCCTCTATTTATAAAGCCAAGGATCCTATGTGCCTTTTTCAAAGCTTTCCCAACTTGATCTGCCATACTCAAAGATTTGTGTGCACAAAGCTCCAGATCTGTCTTTTCCTATATCCTAGTCTATATTGCTGCTCTTCATGCTTCATACCAAAATTACAACTGGTATATGTCTGCCTATTTCACCTTGACCTCCTCCTGACATCTGTTACTACCTTTTTCATTGTTTGCTACATTTCTGAGTTTGCAAAATTTGAATAATATCCCAATTTCACGCAATTAATATATAAGAGCGGTGATCCTAAACTGACCCCTGGGGTACACCACTGCATACTTCTCTCCAGCCTGTGAAACAACCCTTCACCATTAATCTCTGCTTTTGTCCCTTATCCAGTTGCATTTTTAAAATTTACTCATGGGATGAGGGCATCACTGGCTAGGCCAGCATTTATTGCCCATCCCTAACTGCCCATGTTCAGAGGGCATTGAAGAGTCAACCAATTGCTGTGGGCCTGGAGTCACATGTAGTCCAGACCAGATAAGGATGGCAGATTTCCTTCCCTAAAGGCAATTAGTGAATCAGATAGGGTTTTTTTTACAGCAGTCAACAATGCTTTCATAGTCATCATCAGACTTTTAATTCCAGATTTTTATTTCACCAATTCCATGGTGAGGTTTGAACCCAGGTCCCCACAGCATTACCCTGGGCCTCTGGAATACCAGTCCAGTGACAATACCACTATGCCACTACCTCAGCGATATCCATACAGTGATTGTCCCTTTCACCCCATGGGCTTCATATCAAGGCTGTGCAACCTGTAAAACATTTAGAGCTACGAGAGATCCAGTGAATGAACACCTTCATTTCATATGACATATTGGCCATCAATATAGCACTGAGTACAATCAGGAGGCTTGGTTGATTTTTCTGCAGGTTTGTGTTCTATTATATTAAAAGACAGCCTTTATTGTTAACAAAAGGAATGGTAAAAGGTAAACAAAAGGTAAATGAAAATGAATCATAGGCAGATGGTCCCAGCAGCAGAGATCAGCAGGGTTTGTTCGAGGTAGGAGTCTTGGCTTTATATCCTGGCCCAAACTTTGGCACCAATTTTGGGAACGGACTTTCACTTAGGGCTGCTGCTACAGTGCTGCTAGCGAGGGTAGGGTCTGTCTCTGCAGTTCCATAGAGCAAAAGGGGAATGAGGGAGTGGAATCAAGTTGGAGAGATATATCAGAACAGAGAGGGAGGAAGTCAGAAGGAATGAGCGAGCAAGAACTAGCAGATGGAATATAATGTGACGAAGTGTGAAGTTATCCACTTTGATAGGAAAAATAACAAAGCAGAATATTTTTTGAATGGGGAAAGACTGGTTCGTATTCAGAGGGGCCTTGGTGGCCTTGTACATGAATTACAGAAAGTTAACATTCAGGTAAATAAGCAACTAGGAAGGCAAATGGTATGTTAGATTTTGTTACAAAAGAATCGGAGTATAAACGTAATAAAGTCTCACCAAAATTATATAGGGCATTGGTGAGGCCACACCTGGAGTACTGAGTGTAGTTTTGATCTCTTTACCTAAGGAAGAACATTCTTGTTCTAGAGTGCAGTGAAGGTTCATTAGACTGGTTCCTGGGATGAGAGTGGTTGAGGAGTTTGACCTATATTCACTTGAATTTAGAATGAGAGGTGATCTAATTGAAACATATAAAATTCCTAAGGAGCTTGACTGGGTAGATGGTGCAATAATGTTCCCCAAACTGGGGAATTCAGAACATGAGGTCAAAGTCTCAAAATTTGGGGCCAGCCATTTAGGACTGAGATGTGGAAAAAGTTCTTCACTCAGAGTTGTGGATGTTTGGAATCCTGGACCCTAGTAGCTGGTGAAGCTACCGCACAGAACATCCATGCTAAACAGCAAAAGCAGCATGCAATTAACCGAGCTAAGCGATTCCACAACTAATGGACCAGATCAAAGCTATGCAGTCCTGCCACATCCAGTCACGAATGGTGGTAGACAATTGAACAGCTAACCAGAGGAGGAGTCTTCACACTTATCCCCGTCATCAATGATGGAGGAGTCCAGCACATTAATGCAAAAGACAAGGCTGAAGCATTTGCAATTACCTCAGCCAGAAGTGCTGAGTGGATGATCTATCTCGGTCGCCTCCTGAGGTAAACAACATCACAATTTGCTTCAATCTACATGTTATGATCCTTGGACAGACCCTGGGACATTGGGGGAAATCTGGTTAGGGACCAATACTTTTTGTTTAAAGTAGATAAAGTTTGAGATTCAAGACGCTTACAAAGTGAATAAAGCCACAAGATTCCATGGGGTATGAACAAATAAAAATAAACTTTACTTTACAAGTTCAGAAAGATAAACCAATTTACAGTATCAATCTTATACTCTACCATTCAGGATATGAGGTATATATGAATTAACAGGTGAACTTCTAGTCAAACACACCACACTACAGAATAAATAATAGATGCGACCAAACCCAATTTCATGGATTTCTCAACAACCCATTCAAACGTTTGTCATATTGTGAGCCAACCAATCTCACTGAAATGTTGTCTTTTTCACAAAGGTTTTCTAATCTCCACATTTGAAGACCTTGCCTTGGAATTCTCTTCAAAAGTCGCTCCCACTCAGACATCTTCAACAATGACCCACCTCGCAGGGTTTCAGTCTTGCCTTCTGAGATTCTTTTTCCTGGATCTCAGAGTGCAGTCAAGCTTCACTTTCCATGCACAATCTCAGATCTTCGGCTGTGTCAAGCAGAACATTACTGCGCCAAAGCAGTACTTTTGCCCCAGTGGCCCACAGCACTGAGTCACCAATCTTTGGCTACCTTCTCGGATCTTCACGATACCTCTCACGCCCACTTCACTCAAAGTCTGCTTCCTGTAGCCCCTTCTTGAATTTGGAGTCTATTACTCTGCACCTTTCTTTAACTTCACATAAGGGGCCCCATTCCTGTTGCCTGGCTTTTATCCCTTGCCTGGGACTTCCTTTTGGGACCACTCCCTGTCCCCCTCCCTGGTTTGGGACCTTCTCCCTGCCCCCGTCCCGTGTCCTGCTCCCTGGAACACACTCTTACAATGGCATTTCTCTTTCAGGTCACCTAACCTGCCTCTTCGCGTCGTTCTGTTTCTTTTCTGCATCCAGGGAGAGTTTGACTGTGTGGAATCAGGGAGCCCAGCAAAGTTGAAGTTGATGAGAATCAGGGGGAAAACTCTCCACTAGTTGGAGTCACAGCTAGCACAAAGAAAGATGGTTGTGGTTGTTGCAGGCTAATCATCTCAGCAGAGGACATCGTTTTAGGGGTTCCTGCGGATGGTGTCCTTGGCCAAACCATCTTCAGTTGCTTCATTATTGACCTTGCCTCAATCATGAGTTCAGAAGTGGATACTGAACCAGCCCATTCCTGCATGTAGCAAGACCTGGACAACATTCAGGCTTGCGCTGATAAAGTGGAAGTAACATTCGCACCATGCAACTGCTGGGAAATGACCATCTCCATCAAGAGGGGATCTAATCATCTCCCTTTGACATTCATTGGCATTACCATCACTGAATCCTCCACCATCAAGGATCCAAGGGGTTACCATTAACCAAAAACTTAACTGGACCAGCCATACAAATGCTGGCAACAAATGCTGGCTACAAAAATAGGTCAGATGCTGAGAATTTTGTGGTGAGTAACTCACCTTCTGGCTCCTCAAAGCCTATCCACCATCTACAAGGCACAAGTCAGAAGCGCGATGGAATACTCTCCACTTTCCTGGATGAGTGCAGCTTCAACAACACTGAAGAAGCTCGACACCATCCAGGACAATGCAGCCTGCTTGTTTGGCAGCTCATCCATCACTTTCATCGCCCATTGCTCCACTACTGATGCACAGTGGCAGCAGTGTGTCCCATCTACAAAATGCACTGCAGCAACTCACCAAGGCTTCTTCAACAGCACCATTTAAAAGGCACAAGTTAGGAGTGTGATGGAATACTCTCCACTTGCCTGAGTGAATGTGGTTCCAAAAACAGTCAAGAAGCTTGACACAATCCAGGACAAAGCAGCCCTCCTGATCAGTATCCCATCCACCACCTTTAACATTTGCTCCTCCTCCACCAATGCACAGTGGCAGCAGTGTGTCCATATATATAAGATGCACTGCAGCAACTCACTAAGGCTCCTCTATCAACACCTTCCAAAACTGTGACCTCAACCGCCTAGAGGGTCAAAGGCAGTAGATGTATGGGAACACCACCACCTGCAAGTTCCCCTCCAAGCCACATACCAGTCTGACTTGGAACTATATTGCAGTTCCTTCACTGTCGCTAAGTCAAAATCCTGGAACCATCTTTCTAACAGCACTGTAAGTGTACCTAGACCAGATGGACTGCAGCAGTTCAAGAAGGCAGCTTACCATCCCCTTCTCAAAGGCAATTATGAATGGGCAATAAACGCTGGCCTTGCCAGTGATACTGACATCTCATGAATGAATAAAAACAATACTCAGTCATTGCGTATGTTCATGACAGATATTGATAGATTTTTGAATATTCAGGGAATTGTGGAATATGGGAATAATGGAGAAGGTGAAGTGGAGGTAGAAGATCAGACATGAACTTGTTGAATGGCAGAACAAGCTCAAAAGGCCAAATGGCTTACTCTGGCTCATATTTCTTTTGTTCTTAAGTTCACTCGCACCCTGGAATCTAGTTACAGATCGTGCCTCCCTCAGATAACTGTGGTGAGTTACTGAGCAAGAATGAGTACACAAGAATGTGTGATTTAGAGTGGGTGGGAAACATGGTGGCCAGGCCCACTTAATTGTGGGAGAGGCCCTGTGTTAATCTCCCAGCGGCAGCAAAATCGTCCCTGTTTAAGTGGGAGAGTGGAAGAGGCTGAAGCAGTATTCCATGCAGCTGGTGGTGGGATGTTAATAAAGCTCATTATTGAGTGAATTGACACCCATTATTCCTGACCCCACTGCAATTAAGTGCTTACCCAGGGCAAAAATGGAGGCCGCGTGGGTCTCCCACACTCTGGGAAGGCCATTCAGCAAACCCTGTTGGGTTTTCCAGCAGCCTCCCAGGGGTGGGTGGGTGGTGTTCCTTGTTATTAGGCACTCTGTGCTCCATTGAGGGACCTGGCATCAGGCAGCGGGGTGGTTGTTGAAAGTCACCACCAGCCCTTGCCTCTGACTGCACCCCCCTCCACACCATGAACCCCCATCCCACCCTCACTCACCTTTGGCCTGGGGTCCGACCATGACCCTGGGCCTTGGGTGAGTGCAGTGCCATCAGCAGCCACCACTGCTGCTAGCGCTGGTGGCATGTGAAGTTGCTGGCCTCTGATTGGCTGGAAGTTCGTAGTGGACAGGGCTTCCGCCGCCAGGGTTCTCAATTGCGGTAACGTCCACTGGTGGCCACTTAAGCGCGTGAAGAGCACTTGATTCCATCAGACCTCCCGCACAGAACTGACAGAGGTTCCCACTGGTTCTCCGACTGGTGGGCAAGACCCCCATCAGCCCAACAAAATTATGGTCAGTGAGAGTGATTGAATACAAGAGTGATTGAAAGAAAATATGAGACTGAGTTGGAGTGAATGACAGTAAGGGAGTAAGTGGATCTGAATCTAAAAGGGGCGAGTTACTGAGTGAAAGAAGGAATGAGTAATTGATTCAATGAGAGTGAGTGAGAACATGGATGGAGATCAAAAGAATGCGTGAGTGAAATCATAACATAAGAACTAGGAGCAGGAGTAGGCAATTCAGCCCCTTGAGCCTGCCCTGCCATTCAATACGATCATGGCTGATCTCATTTCGGCCTCAACTCCAATTTCCCGCCCTCTCCCCATAACCTTTCAACCCGTTACTATCTGTCTATCCCCTTAAATTTATTCAGCGTCCCAGCATCCACTGCACTCTGAGGTAGTGAATTCCACAGATTCACGACCCTTTGAGAAAAGTAATTCCTCCTCATCTCTGATTTAAATCTACCACCCCTTAGCCTAAAACTATGGTCTCTCGTTCTAGAATGCCCCACAAGGGGAAACATCCGCTCCACGTCTACTTTGCCTATCCCCTTTAGCATCTTATATACCTCAATTAGATCTCCTCTCATCCTTCTAAACTCTAGCGAGTATAGGCTTAAACTGCTCAATCTCTCGTCATGAGACATGCCCCACATCTCTGGAATCAATCTAGTGAACCTCCTCTGAACCGCCTCCAATGCAACTACATCCTTCCTCAAGTAAGGGGACCAAAACTGTACACAGTACTCCAGGTGTGGTCTCACCAATGCCTTGTACAGTTGCAACAACACTTCCCCGTATTCTATTCCTTTAGCAATAAATGCCAAAATTTCATTTGCCTTCCTTATTACCTGCTGTACCTGCGTACTAGCTTTCAGCGATTCATGCACGAGGACACCCAGATCCATCTGCACTGAAGTATTCTCTCAATTTAAATAATAAGTCACCTTTTTATTCTTCCGATCAAAATGGATAACCTCACACTTATCCACGTTAAACTCCATCTGCCAAATTTTGGCCCATTTGTAAATTTCTTATTTCTTCATTGCAACTTACTTTCCCATTTATTTTGGTGTAATCTGCAAATTTAGCTATAGTACCTTCTATCCCTGAATCCAAGTCATTAATATAGATTGTAAATAGTTGGGGCCCAAGGACCGAACCCTGTGGCACCCCACTAGTTACAGCTTGCCATCCAGAAAAAGATTCATTTATCCCGACTCTCTGCTTTCTGTTGGTTAGGCAATCCTCTATCCAAGCTAATATATTACCCCTAACTCCGTGTGATCTTACCTTGTGTATTAATCTTTTGTGCGGCACCTTATCAAAGGCCTTCTGGAAGTCCAGATATACTACTTCTACAGGATCCCCATTATCCACTTTGCTTGTCACATCTTCAAAGAACTCTAGCAAATTAGTCAAACATGATTTACTCTTCATAAAACTGTGCTGACTCTGATCGATTGCATTTTGACTTTCCAAATGCCCCATTACTACTTCCTTAATAATGGATTCCAACAATTTCCCAATGACAGACGTTAAACTAACTTCTATAGTTTCCTACTTTCTGCCTCCCCCCCTTTTTGAATAAGGGCATTATATTAGCATTTTTCCAACCCACTGGAACCTTTCCAGAATCCAGGGAATTTTGGAATATTACAGCCAATGCATCCACTATCTCCGCTGCCACTTCCTTTAAGACCCTGGAATGTAGGCCATCAGGTCCTGGGGACTTGTCAGCTTTTAATCCCAATAGTTTGCTCAGTACATTTTCTCTTATGATGGTGATTGTTCTAAGTTCCTCCTCTATACCCTCTGCGCTACCTGTTACCATTGGGGTGGTACTCGTGTCCTCCACTGTGAAAATCATGACTGAATGCGACTGAGTGAAAGTTTACATGAGAGTAATGGAATGAATGTGAGAGGGTGAGTTACTGAGTGACAGTGAGTAAATATGAGAGACACTGAATGGGAGTTTGAGTCAGTGTATAAGTCTGAATGTGTATCAGTGTGAGTGAATGTGAGAGTATATGACATGCATCAATGAGTGAGTGATAATAAATGATAATCCACAGGAGACACAGCACCTTTCAATGAGTTCGGACCTCACCATTCACTCTCTCATCCACCCCATTCATCCATTTACTCTCTACACTCATCCTTCAGCCCATCTTACTCACACTCCCATCCACCAATCTCACCCTCTCACTCCCTCAACCACTTGACTCACTTCCTCACCCACCCCTCTCATCCTCTGACACCTGTCTGATTCCTCTCTCACCCACTCACCCACCAATCTCACCCTCTCAATCCCTTTTCACCCCCTCACCTGTGCCTCTCACCCTCAGACACCCCTCTCATTCCCCTCATATCCTCTCGCACCCCTTTTGCCCCATACCCACCCCTTTCATCCCCCTCTCACCTTTTCACCCACCCATCTTTCCTCTCACACCTCTCATCCTCTTGCCCAGCCCTCTCACCCTCAGACACCCATCTCTTCCCCACTTACACCCCTTTCACCCCCTTACCCACACTATTCACCCTCTCACACTCCTTTCACCCCCCCATCCACCCCATTTACCCATTACGCTCACCCATCGCACAAACTCTCTTAGCTACTCCACTCACCCTTTCACCTCCCCATTCACCCTCTCACACCTCTCACCCTCTTACCCACTACACTCACCCTCTTACCTCTCCACTCATTCTCTCATTCACTCCACTCATCGGGCGGAATTTTCTGCTCCGGAGAGCAAGTGTAGTGGCAGGCAGGAAAGGCAGCACAGTTGTAACCAGCTGGCGTAGCAGGTTTCTGCACCGGATCATCCGCTTCTCACCTCATTATTTAAGCATGAGCAACACATCGTACTCATGGTGAGGCGGCCTGGGATTCGTCCAGCCTGCCGTTACACCATCAGCTCATATTTCCAGGTGCCATATATAAACGGCATCTGCACACACATTCACTCTCTGCAGCCCAGGACTTGTCATGGCAAGTAATGGCTCCGAGAAGAGACAAGTGCTGTGTGCCCAAGTTTCTGTGACAATGCAGTGGTGGTACTCTTCCAGGCATTCAAAGACTGGTGGGAGATCCTTTACCCCCCGTGATGGGAGCTGGAGGTCCACCAACCTCTCTGCCAAGACTTGGGAGCAGGTCACCAAGGCAGTCAGCGCCACCTCAGAAGAGCACCGCTCTCCAGTTCAGGAAGAGGATGAATGATCTCATCCACCCCGCCAGATAAGTCAACCTTCTCCTCATTCTCAATTCACTCCCTCAAAAGGCCATCAAACATTCACAGGATTACAGTGCACAAGGATCTCTCTCACTATCAGCACAAGGGACATCACGACTGATTCTCTCACACATACCTTTACACCTTCATCTCTTGTCACATCCTGCACAAGTCGTGTCTTCAGCCCTTACATATGTCCACTCAGCACACACACAAGGCATGCATGCTTATCATATGCTTTGGCATCTGTCCTGGTCGCAGTATGTCCATCCGTCTTTATGCAGGAAAAGATTGCCCACAACAACAGGGAGAGATCCCAGACTGGAGGCGGCATGCCAGAGCTCAGGTCACTCACCCGCTTTGAGGAGCAGGCAGCAGAGCTGGCTGATGAGGAATGACTGTTCCTATGTCAAAGGTGAGATTGGCATCTCCCAGCAAGCCAGTGTGGCCCCGCCCACTAGCCTTCACCCACCCGACAAAACTGTAATCGCTCTTAAATGTAGGTGACTATCCAACCAATCACTAATTATCTCTTCTCTGTATTATAGCCACCAGCAAGAAAAGGAGGAGACACGCTGCCAGCCAGCCCATCAGCCCCAGCCCAAGGCCACCTCAGATGAGGATCCTGAGGACCCACTAGATGTCGACCCCTACTGCGTACACCTGCACCCTCCACCAGCACGGAGACACACACCTCAGTGGGACCAAGTTTTAGAGCAGGCTCGGGGTCACCTTCTAGTGAGCACAGCACAGATTTGGGTCCACAGCAGGCGAAGGCAGTGACAGCCAAGGTCACCAATACTCGGAGGACTGTTGGAGGCAGTCCATGACTGAGAGTGACAGATCACTGCATCCTAAGGAACAACCTCAGGCTGGGACTTGGTATGAGGATGAGGCCAGAACATTATTCTTGCATAACGCATGGCCTGTGGAGAGATGCCGCAGTCCGGATTCAGATCAGACCTCAGATGTTCAGGCAAGAACTAGTGATAGATGATTGTCCTCCTTAAGGCACCTTGCGGTGCTCCAGGTATATTCCATTTGGGCACTGATGCTTGCAATGCTGCTTGTGCCTCTTGAAGGCTGCCATAGGCAGTGAAATGTTGGCGTGATGCTTACAAAGACTGCACCATGTCTAATTTCTTCACAGTGTGTGCTGGTTGAGTTCTTATCCCATAACAGAGTGACCACATGCTCCATAATTGCCTAGCATTCCAAGGATGAGGCCATCATCACATAAGATTGTGACTACTCGTTCAGAGATTGATGTCCTTCATTCAGATGCTGAGGATAGCAAAGAAGGTGTTACTGTTGAGTCTGCGTGGAGGGCACAGGTGAAAGAGGTTCGTATAAGCTATTCGTCTTCATCACCCTGGAACCTCGTGGCTGTAAAGATCTCACAGGCACACCTGCCACTTCTGGCCCGTGCTTTGGCCTCTTCCTCTGGGGCCTCAACATCCTCACTCTCATCAAGCTCATTCCTCGCGACGTCCACCTCATCGGAAGAGAATATGCAGCTCCTCCATCTCTGTATCTGGCAACTCATCCCCATTTTGGAGTACCAGGTTGTGTAGAGCGCAACAAACCACGATGATGCGGGACACCCTTTGGGGGAATACTGGAGAGTGCCACCCAACTGGGCAAGACATCGGAAATGCACCTTCAACATGTCAATGGACGGCTCAATCAAGGAGTGTGTCTCGGAATGCGCCACATTGTACCTCTCCTCTGGAGAACTTTGTGGCCGCCAAATGGGCGTCATTAGCCATGTTTATTGGGGGTAGCCTTTGTCATCAATGAGCCAACCTTGAATGCGTTGAGAGCCCTCGAATATCTCTGGCATCTATGAGTGACTCAAGATTTAAAAGTCGTGCGAGCTCCCAGGGTATCTTGCTTTTGGTGGGTTCCAGATCAGCTGCACATTGAGAGAGTGGAAGCCTTTTCTACCGATGAATCATAGTGGTCACTGCCAGGGAGCTCTCAAAGCCACATGTGTGCAGTTGATGGCACCCTGTACCTGTGGGAAGCCAGAGAACACTGCAAATCCCACTGCTCTGGCAACCTGGCTGGCTTCATCAAGCGGAACTGGATGAAATTGTGTACCTTTGTGAATAGGGTGTTGTAACCTCTCAGAATTGGTCTCTCCACCTCAGCTTCTGGGTCTTCATGGGGCCCCACTAGCCCACGTTCCACAAGGCGAGGCTCTTCCCTTTCCCCTGCCTGATGGCGATGGGCCTTCCTTCTCCTCAGCTTCGTGAGAGCCATGAAAAAGGCAGTGTTGCCTACTGCCTCCATTCAGCACTCCTCTTTGTCTCTGTGGAAAG
Source organism: Cetorhinus maximus (assembly GCF_964194155.1). Lineage (NCBI taxonomy): Eukaryota > Metazoa > Chordata > Chondrichthyes > Lamniformes > Cetorhinidae > Cetorhinus > Cetorhinus maximus. The sequence goes on from NC_135896.1 coordinate 77,875,155, forward strand.
ATTGAATAGAGACATGACTGAACATAGCTCAGCAATGATCACCTACTATCAGCAAGCTGGGGAATCATTGTGAAGCCCTTGGGCTGCCCTCATTCCAGGCATTCCATCCCCACACCTTCCCCTGCAACTGTCGCACAGCCTTAAGATCACTGGAAGCTGAACGCCACACGCCCCTCCCCACCCCCATACACCCCAAGAATGACAGTGTTTTCACAAAGGGCTTTGGATCTGGATGAGCACAGCCAGGTGCAATCAGCCTCAGTCAGGGCAATGTCAGTCTGCCTCCTTTGGAGTAACTGGAGCTAAATCTTGCACAGTTGTAAAGACTCTAATTGTTGAGGCGGGTAAAGCCTGAACCTCTCAGCTACACTGTGTAAGGGTCTTTGGAGCATTTTGCATATGCTCTTCAGCCGTTGCCCCTTTACAGTTGCATCCTTATGAGCTTTGCGCATTCCGATGAGAGGGACAAATTGTCATTCAAACCCAATCAACATGTGGCCCCAAGCTGCTTTGGATTCTCGCAAGAATGTGTACCATGTATTAAGGTGCCCAAATTTTTCAATTAACATTTCAGTATTTCTAACATGTCTCAGCTGAGCCTTGCTCTCCATGTCCTGAAGCAGAAATTATTACGGTGCCCCTTCAATCAGCCCAAAACTGCAGTAGCCAACTCCTCCCACAAGCCTCAGACCCCTCCCCAGCAATTTTTTTTCTAGGTTATTCTTCAACTGTGTAATTCCATCAGCTGTTGAAATGGTGCTGCTCCGCTTCCATTGTGAGATCAGCTTCAAACTACCCCTGCCTGCACCCATGACCATCTGTTATGGTTCCAGCTGAGATTACCCCTGGACAAGCCTGATCCCAGGGTGGAACCCAATCTGATGGATCCTAACTTTTATTTGTTTGCTTAAATATGTGGAAATTTGCTACTGAACAGTCACAGGAATCAGCTGATGAACTTTTTACAAAACAATAAAACATTTATTCAACAAGAAAAGATGAACTACATTACAATACTCCTTCACCCACAACTAAACCTTCACAGATATGTAGAGATTTGTAAGGATAACACAAGTCACAAAAGCTAACTTATACTTTAGCGTACACAACAAGTACCCATTCCTTGTAAACCTATGGCACCCTGTGGTCAGACACACCACACTCTGACCCCAAGTGACAGATGACACCTCAAACAGATGCTATGGATCTCTCCTCAACTCCCCCCAGATGCTTGTCACACCAACAGCCAACCAGTCTCACTTAATTCCGTCCTTCAAATGAGGGTTTCCAATCTCTACACTCCAAAACCTCACCTTGGAATCTTCTCCCAAACTGACATTTTCTCTCAGACACCTTCCAAAAGGGTTCACCTCCAGGGTTTCAAACTCTCCTTCTGATGTTCCTTTTCCCTGGATCATCACATACATTCAAGCTGTCTTCCATGCACTCTCTCTCACCAACTCAGCCTTAACAGTACACAACTGCTTCACATGCCCATAGCAAAGAATTACAGACCTTCAGTTGTCTCTTTGAACCTTCTTGCTTCTTGCAAGCTGTTCTCACTTTAAATTTGCTTTCTGCAGCTTTTGTCTCTTTAAATCTGAAGCTTGAAGCCTTTCTCTCTGCCCCTCACTCTTAACTTCACTCAACAGGATCTTTTCCCAGGTTCCTGTCCTTCCTTTGACTACAAGGCCTCCTTTGGACTTTCCCCTCTTCCATTTTCCTGCATTTTGGGGGTTTTTCTTTGCCTGGGACCTTTTTGTTCTTTTGGGAAATCTGCAGTTCCCTCTCCCAGTGTCCAGTCTCTCTGGGGTCCTGGCTTCAACTGAACTTAAAACTGTAGTTTCTTTAGTTCTGTGTGTATGTCTGTGGGAGGAACCTGCCTATCTGGCTTCCCTGTTGCTAGGCAACAGCACTGTTTTTCTACTCTTGTGTGTTTACCTTTACCTTATAGCAGTCGTATACTCCTCATTAGAAATGCAAGCAGCCTTTTAAAGTGAAACTAAAACTCCATCTGATCTTTCTTAATACACAGATACAGAAATACAAATCAAACTTAAACTTTAAAGCTCAAAATCTCATTCCTAACACCCACAAATACAAATGTAACTTACTTAAACTATCTCTATTTCCTAACACCATCCAAGTCCCTCCTGTCGTCCTGGACAAGCATCATGTGCAAGTTTCACTCCCTCCGATCACTCTCAATCCTCCCCCTCTCATACTGGAGCCCTTTAGAATTCTGGTAGCTATCCCTGTCCTCCGCCTGAACCATTTTCTGCTGATCTCCCAATGCCCCGTGTTGACCTTCCCATCTTGAGGCCCTGTGCACAGACCTACCGAGAACCCCCACATGAGACCCATCGAGTGCCCTCCATCGTAGTTACCAGTTCCCCATTTACAGACTGTAGATGCCTCCCTGACTGGGCCATCTGTGACCCAGTACCGAGCCACCATCCCCAGAAGTGAAATGTATGAGGGACTGACCATGCCCCGTGCACCATGCTGTACACAACTGACACAGCACAAACAGGCCCTCTCCCTCCCTGGACTAGGACTGAGACAGGCATGCCAGGCACAACCTTGTAGCATGCCCCAAGACTGCCTCTGCTTTCAGGCCCCGACTACACGGTACGCACTACACCAGGACTGTCTCTGCTTTCTGGTCCCGACTACATAGTGTGCACTGCCCCAGGACTGCCTTAGTCTTATCTCCTTACCTCCTGTGTTCCTTTAAACCCCCCCAGTCATGTGTCTCTGTCCATCCCTTCCCTCCTGTGCCCCTTTAACCACCTCCCCACCCCCAATCGTGCATCTCTGTCCACCCCTTCCCTCTGCAGCCCTGGCATGGAGTTGGAGCAGCCGCGAGCGCAGCGGAGTGAAAGGTAGGTGACTGCTGTACGCACAAACCTTGAAGTCGTGAGTGAAGTACAGCTTGCCATCTGTTATATCCGGCCGTGATTCACAATGGTATAATTAGCCACCGGCATGGCCATTTGATTTGGAGTGGGGGTGTGATTCAGGTGAACTGGGTTTTTAATGAGCATTCATGAAATACAAAGGCATGCAAATGCAGTTCCTGACATGGCATGGTGGGCAACCTGACCTGCCATGAAACTCAGGAGCGGAAAATTTCGATCCATTTTCATGCCATGGCGGGAAACCGACTTTTGGCTGTACTCCAAGTTTTCCGGCCCCGCCAACCACGATGTCCATCACTGGCGAGACTGGAAAATTCCATCCACCCTCTCATCCCCTCCACTATTTAGCAAAATTATTGAATTAGTGTAAGGGTTCCTAAACAAACCTTGCTTAAAAAATTTGCTGAGTATCTGCCAGTTGCCAGTATATTGTAACCACAGCACCTTCAGGTGGAGGAAGAAAAGTTGGGGAAAAACAGAAAAATCCTGCTAAATGAACACAGATCTTTCTCAGTTTACGTAATCCTGGATAAGGTTGGCTTACAAAATCAAATAGAGTGGCCAGAAGGCACAGCCTCCCTAAGTTTATTTTTAGTATTTGATATTGCTGGCTTCACTTCTGCAAAACAACCGGAACAGCTGCAAGCCCCAGAGAGAGCAAGAGAGAGAGAGACAAGGATCAATTCGGGAAGATTCAACAAACGTATTGCTCAACAATTGGACGATTCTTTGATTTTTATTTTAATTATTGAACAGAAAACGATAAGGAAGGCTTACTGAGATCATACAGAACAACCTTGGGTCTGGTGAGGAACCTGGAACCAAAACTTGTTTAAAGACCCTGGTGCCACTCAAATGTGGTATTTAGTGCCAGCCTAGCAAACAGTTTATGCCTTCTTGGTGAATATTTGTCTGAAAGAAATTGATTAAATTGTTTTGATTGCATTTATAAGCTGCAAGAGCAAACAGTCAATCTATTTTCCTCTTTTATGAAACCAAATACAATTTTCTTCCTGCCTCTGTGGTCTGTAACTTTTTCTCTTATTTATAGATTCTTTTCCTCCACTGTTGTGAAATCCTATGATTGTCACCATGCCTCATGTCATCAACTCAGTGCAGAGCCGATCTGAACAGGCCGGCAAAACTGCCCTGTATCCTATCATCAGTCGTAACAAGAGTGGTCTCTCTGCCAAGAGTGAAGTTTTTCAGCAGCTGAAGGAGAAGTGCCTGAGAAAAGGCGTCTTGTTTGAAGATGAGGAATTCCCTGCCAACGACTCCTCACTTTTTTACAGCATGAAAATGCCCTTCAAGCTGGAGTGGAGAAGACCCCCAGTGAGTGGACATGCTGTTTCTTAGACATTAATCCAGTGGCACAGTCTGTGGGGGTAGCTTTGTATTTAGTCTGTTATAGTGTAAAACATGGGAAAGCCTCTAAGTCTAAGATAGAATGTAGATTCAGGTGTGTGCTTCATATTGGATCGCAATGTTTCCCTGATGAAAGGTCTATTTGTCTGATATTATTTACTCCTCTTCTCTGGTTCTGTTTCTCTCAATGTATTTGAATGGTTAGCAGCTTGTTTGCAACTGCAATCAGCTACATTAATGGTTCCAATTTTTACGACCATCCTGTTTTTATTGTTAGACTGTTTGGCCTCGATATTTTTAGGGAGGTAATGAAGATGCAGGGGATATGGAAACCCTGCTGATCTTAATGGCTGACCCTTGTTAGCATATTGTAGGACTGGCTCTCGCTGCCTGGCAGTCGGCCACAATGACAACCTGGCTAGTGGATGGGAGGGACCACTGGTGTCAGGAGACCACAGCCAGGAAATCTTCCCATGGGGAAGGGAGTACCAGCTCCAGGTAGCAATCAGGAGTAGGGAAGGCTGGGGGATTCCTTAAGCGGCCTAATGGGAGCATTCCTTCTCCTCCTGACCCATAGGAATGCTGAAAGAGCCACTTGCTTTGGGGAGCTAGCAGCTCCCCACTTGGTTCAGCTGCTGGGAATCCCACAGCAAGGGCTTTTCCTTCATTTATAGTGAAATTTATGTATGTTCAGTAGGCCCCTGCTTGCCTTTTTTGGGACCCCGATCTGTGGGCTGGTTTTTGCGCTTAAAATTGAAAGGGACAGAAATGGGGTCGGGTTTGGGCAGCCCGATTCTGATATTTTAATCTCATCTCCAAACACACTCCCACCTATCAGGAGGCAGTGGTTAAAATTGAGGCCTTTGTGTTTTTTTTATAAATTGTGGACCAGACAGCAAAAATTAATTTACTGTCATTTGATGGATTCCCATCAAACTGGAAGTAAACTCGCCTTAATAGCTAATCGGCATTCCATCCTCCAAAAAATATTTCCCTATTAAATGAAGGAGTGAAGATAAGTATCTGATGGCAGGTAGATTCAGTTAATTTGAGATGCCACAGCAAGTACTTCTTGGATTGCTGAGAAAATGCTCCAGTTGAAATATTCACTGGCTTTGTGTTTTGTATCCTTAAGTATAATTATGTGCTCAGAGGTAATGTGATACAGTGGAGCCTTGGGCAGTAAATTTATGATCAACTCTTTTTTTGCATCCATGACAAAATTAAGCAGCTGTCATTTAATTGTAATATAATATGATAAGCTGTGCTTTATCATTAATTCAGTCTGTGAATATTTTACAAGCTTTTATCTTCATACATTTTATTACATTCGTTTCTCAAGGATCATGGGGTGGTGAAGCTGAGGGGCTTGTGTGAAGGGCCCTTGAATGTTCTTGATGCCCAGAGAATTACTAACCCAGCTCTGACTACCTTAATTAACACTGGCTTGTTGTCATCGACAAATAAATCTCCCTTACACAGTCATTCCAATACACCATTAGGGCTTTAGTGAGAAAAGATCTGGGGCGGAATCATCCCAGATTTGCACTAGGTGAGGTAGCGGTGGGAAAAATAATTTTTTACCTGCCAGCTGCATTGGCCATTTTTCACGCCGTATCGCCCCAATCCCACCTTATTAATCATGCAGTCCTGGGAAACACGTGATTTGATGGGGGGGTGGGCTCTCATTTGTTTGCCACGCCTTCACCTCGCCACTTCCTCATGCTGAGTGGCATACAGCCACGCACACACCTCTCAGCGCTTCCACCCCAGGACTGCTGCACATGGAGACATGGCCCCGAAAGGCAAGAAGACTGCAGCCACCCCCCTCCCGATTCAGTGATGCATTCCTGGAACGCCATTTGACACCGTGGAGGCCCGCCGTGATGTCCTCCACCCATGCTCTGGCCACAGGAAGTCCAGCAATCTCACCACTCTGGCCTGGTAGGCAATGGCAGTGGTGATCAGTGCCAATGCTGAATAGAAAGAGATTGGCCATCCAATGCAGAAAGAGGATGAATGATCTCATCCATGCTGCCAGGGTAAGACAACCATCTCATCACTCTAAACTCACACACTCAAGCTTATCACACATTCACTGGCATCTCACTCACAGCCAGTTCAAGGGACATCACCACTCACTCTCTAAAACACACCCTCACATCTCCATCTGGCCTCATCTCCTCTGGAGACTGTCTGTTCAGCCCCCACCGTCTTGAGGCCACTTGCACAGATCAACATGTGACTCCACACAGACTGTGGAATACCTCCTTTCCCAGTACAGCCCTCACCCAGCAGCCTCTTCCTTTCCCCAAGCAAGCTCCAGGTCCGCAGCTGTTGAAAAGCTATCCTTGCCCTTTGGCTGGTCTGGTAGGTAGAGACCTGCCCATGAGCCCCCTAAACGTGACGCGGTGCTGGCTACGAAGCCTGATGCTGATGACTGCGAGTGCTGCCTGAAGCAAGGTAGGCAAACCAATCTCAAAGACCCGAGCAAAGTGCAGCTCGACAGGTGCATATCGCTTATGTACAATTGTGAAACGCATCAGCTTGCAATCACGCCGATGTGCTCGGATGATCCAGCGTGGTGGAATGATTCCAATGAGCTGGGCTTATAATGACATGCAGGTGTATTACAATAAATTTCCCGATGTCCGATGGTGAGAAACGCAGCCTACCATTGACGGGCAAAGCAGACAATTGCAAACTGGCTTCACAACATTGTGAAACCAATTTTTGGCCTTCTTGCCATATTGTCCGCTCACAAAGCCAAACACGCCCACGGCCACGGGCACGGAAAATTCCGCCCCTGGTCTCAGAAGATTCTGAAGTAGATTCAGTGTGGGAAGGAATTAGGAATAGCAAGAGTCCGAAAATGCTGGTGGGAGTAGTTTATATGCCCCCAAACAGTAGTTATACTGTTGGACAGAGCATGAACAAGAAACTATTGGAGGTGTAATAAAGGCAATATAATAATTATGGGGAACTTTAATCTTCATATAGCTTGGGACAATCAAATTGGCAAGAGTGGTCTGGAAGGTGAGTTTATGGAATGGTTTCATGACATTTTCTTGGACCAATATGTTTTGGAACCAACTAGAGATAAAGCTACCTTAGATCTAGTATTATGTAATGAAGCTGGGTTAATTAGTAATGTCATAGCAAAAGATCCACTGGGAAATAGTGATTATGATACCATTGAATTCCTGAGGTTAAATTTGGAAGTGACATCCTCCAGTCCCAAACAAGAATCCTAAACTTAAACAGAGCTAATTACATACGTTTGAGGGGAGAACTTGCTAAGGTAAATAGACTATAAGTTATGGCTGTAAATGAATAGTGGGGAAACATTTAAAGAAACAATTCAAAACATCCAACAAAAATACATTCCATGGAAAAACAAAAACTTAGAAAGAGAGACCCTCCGTGGTTCACTCAGGAAATTAGGGATAGGATTAGATTAAAAGAAGAGGCTTACAATATTGCAAAATCAATAAAAAGATGTATTAGTAGAATATTTTCCTGACAGTTTCCTGGAGCAATACATTGTGGAATTGATAATGGATAAAGCTATCTTAGATCTAGTATTGTGTAATGAGGCAGGGTTAATTAGTAATGTCACAGTAAAAGATCCACTGAGAATTAGTTATCATGATACCATTGAATTCCATGTTAAGTTTGAAAGTGACATACTCCAATCGCAAACAAGAATCTTAAACTTAATCAAAGGCAATTACATGGGTATGAGGGAAGAACTGGCTAAAGTTGATTGGGTGAATAGACAAATAGGTATGGCAGTAAATGAACAGTGGGAAACATTTAAACAAACAATTCAAAATATTCAACAAAAATATATTCCATTGAAAAACAAGAAGTCAACAAGAAAGACCTACCTGTGTCTCACTCAGGATGTTAGGGATGGTATTAGATTAAAGGAAGGGGCTTATAATTTTGCAAAAACCAGCAAAGGGCCACAAAAAAGTTGATAAAAAGGGAAAAACTAGAATGTGAGAGTAAACTATCCAGAAATATAAGAGCTGTTATAAGCCTATAATAAGTAAGTGAGTAGCTAAAGTAAATGTTCATCCCTTAGAAGCAGAGACAGGAGAAATTATCATGAAGAATGAGGAAATAACTGAGGCATTGGACAAATACTTGTGTCTGTCCTCACGGTAGAAGACACAAGTTGCAGACCAAAAATAGGGGATAACCTAGAGGCTAAAAATTTGAGGAAATTAAGGTAATTACTATCAGCAAAGAAAAAGTATTGGAGAAATTTAAGGAACTAAAATCCGACAAACCCCCGGGATTTGGTGGTTTCCAACCTAGGGTTCTAAAAGAGATAGCTGCAGTGGTAGTGGATGCGCTAGGTATGATTTCCCAAAATTCCTTAGATTTTTGTACGGTCCCATCAAATTGGAAGTTGGAAAATGTAACAACGCTTTTCAAGAAAGAAAGGAGAGAGAAAACAGGGAACTAAAGGCCAGTTAGCCTAACTTAACTCATTGGGAAAATGCTGGAATCTATTATTAAGGAAATGTTAACAATACACTTCAAAAAGTATGATAAGAACAAGTCATCAGGGGTTTTACAAAAGGGAAATTCTGTTTGACAAATTTATTTGAGTTTTTTTGAGGATATAACCAATAGGGTAGATAAAAGGTAGAATCAGTAGACGTGGTATACCTGAATTTCCAAAAGGCATTCGATAGGGTGCCACACAAAAGGTTAATAGGGGAGATATGGGCTCAGGAGTTTGGGGTAATATATTAGCATGGATAGACAATTGGTTAATAGACAGGAAGCAGAGGTTGGCATAAACGGGGCATTCTCAAGTTGGCAGACTGCAACTAGTGGAGTGCTGTAAGGATCAGCTACAATCTATAATGACTTAATGACTTAGACAAAGAGACAGAGAGGAATGTATCTGAGTTTGCTGTTGATGCAAAGCTAGGTGGAAAGGTAAGCTATGGGGGGGACACAGAGAGGCTGCAAAGAGGCATAGACAGGTTAACTGAGTGGGCAACAAAATGGCAGATGGAGTATAATGCAGGGAAGTGTGAAGTTATTCACTTTGGTTGCAAGAATAAAAAAGCAGCATATATTTAAAAGTTGCGAAACTTGTAAATGTTGATGTTCAAAGAGACTTGTGTGTGCTTGTACAAGGAATGCAGAAAGTTAGCATGCAGGTACAGCAAGCATTTAAGCAATTAGGAAGGCAAATGGCATGTTGACCTTCAGTACAAGGGGATTGGAGTACAGGAACAAAGAAGACTTGGCATTGGCTAATATTGACATCAATAGTCTGATCTGCAATGTTGGTGCTAGTGGTAATGCAGCAACTGTTTCCACTGCTGCCCCTGTTGCTGCTGAAGAGAAAAAAGAAGAGAAGAAACAGGAGGAATCTGAAGAGTCTGATGATGACATGGGCTTTGGTCTCTTTGATTAAATGTATCATGATTGTTACAGTTAAAGCTATAAAAACAAAGAAGTCTTACTACAATTGTACGGGGCCTTGATGAGATCACATCTCGAATACTGTGTGTAGTTTTGGCTTCCAGATTGAAGGAGGGATAAATTTGCATTGGAGGCAGTACAGTGAAGGTTCACTAAATTGTTCACTGGGATGAGGGCATTGTCCAATGATGAGAGATTGAGTAAATTGGGCCAATATTCTTTGGAGTTTAGAAGAATAAGAGACAACCTGGTATTAACCCAGCAGCGGGTGTGCCTGTTGCCACACTGCGAGTATGACATGCAAACCTGTCCAGGGACTGACCCCGTTCAAAGGCACTCAATGCCTGATCAAGGAGCCTGGCATCAGGAAGAGAGCCCTTCCCTTGCTGCTGACCTGCCTACACTCCTGTCACCTGCAACCCCTACCCTTTGAACCCCCACCCCCACCATCACTTACCTCTGGCCTGGGATGCTCCAACCCCTCCCTGGTGGCTTCCAGTCTCTGATTGGTTGGCTGCTTTTGGTGGGCAGGACTTCTGACCTCCAAAGTCCTGATCTCGTGAAAGGCCTGCGGTGCCCTCTCAACTGCCTGATTGGCTCGTAATATGGTTTCGCAGCCAGCAGCTGAGACCTCCTGTCACCTCCATAAAATCCCCCCTTTTGTGTTTATTCATTTTAAACCTGTGTTTTCCAGTCCTGTACTAAAAATATGACATTGGTAATCCCAGGCTTAGGAATTACAGATGGCAAATGCACCTCTCACTGTGTCATTGAATTTTTTGGGGAGGATGGTAAAAATTGATATCGCTAGCAATAAGGAATAAGTATAATATCCATCATACGAACATGTGAATTAGGAGCAGGAGTAGGCCATTCGGCCCCTCTAGCCTTTCAATAAGATCATGGTTGATCTGATTGTGGCCTCAATTCCACATTCTGCTGACACTTGATAACTTTTGAATGTTTGACACATAGGTATTAGTGCATTTAAGGGACACAAAGTTAAAACACTCACTGTCTTTCACTGAGGACGAAAATCTGACCTTTAACCAATGATGCGTAATGGAATGTGGAATTTGTTTGTGGTCAAACAGTGGAGTCAGTCTCTTATCTTTCTTTTTCTGAACAGAGTGCTTACATTGTTTTAAAGGCTTCCATGGTCCAGGTTAATTCTGAACTTGATTACATGACTACATTTACAGGATGAACTGCTGATTGTCCCAAAAAAAAGAGAGATCTCCCCCATCCTCTAGATCAGTAAGTGTAACATTCTGAACGTTAAAGATCCACAAGAGAGGGAGTAAAAAAAAATCATTAATTTCACTAATAATTACATAGTATTTACAGTAGGAAAACACATTTGATTTGAGATTATTATGAATTTCTTCACCTGCCATTTTAAAAATGGCTGTCTTCCATTTATTTCAGCCCCCCAAGGGCATTTACAAGTTTGCCCTTCTCCTCCCCCAGAGGTGCTGACTCTTCCTGGCAGTCTGGCCATTCTCTATAGAGGTTCAGGCAGCAGGTGCCAGAAGGCTACTTAAACGTGGAGGCCACAGCAGCCGAGTCTAATTCTGACTGTTGTCGATACACATGCACACCAATCCCAATGGAATTTCCATTGGAACTGCTTCATTAAAGGGGGCAATCCTTCCTGTTCTACGGCCTAACGGAGAGTAGAAAAAGCCAGGCAGTATTTGTACCATTTCCATGTACTACATCAAATGAAAGAGACACAGTGATAATTTGAGATATGTGCTGCCTTTCTGAGGCATTGCGTTGAATGTTGATGACACAGTTTTAAGGTTTTTGCGCTAGCTATCCTCTCAGATTTAGTTTCACTGGCCACTCCTATAAATGGACCTCATATTCCCCTATGATCTAGAGTGCACCTTTTACTGCCCAATGTCAAATTGAATGAGCGATTTCCATCTGGGGATGGAAACAGAGAATCTAAAATATATAGGGCAGAATTTTATGTTCCCCTGCCGGCGGGTTTGCAGGTGGGGGTGAGGGCATAAAAATTCCTCAGATGGTCTTCTCACTGGCCTCCTGCCCACCCTGACATCTCCTCAATTTTATGGTCTTCAATTTTCAGGCTAGCAGAGAAGGATTTCAGCAGTGGGGTGGGGGGGTGAGGGGGGGCATTCCTGGAAAGCGACCCTGCTCAAGCCTTGGGGAGGAAGGGGGTGGGTGTCTCCATTAACAGCTTTCTTTCAACATTGGGCTTCCAATCCATGCCCCCCCCTACATAAGGTCTGCCCCCCCGTAGGTGCTCACTCCCCCTGGTCTCTCCACCAATACCCCCAAACCCCTCTGCCCACACCCCCACTTCCCCTTCTCATCCTGAGGCCCCCATACTCAACTAATCCTGGACTCCGGGACTGCTTGTAGTCCCAGTCCTGTCTACTGCAGCTTCTGGCACTACTGGGGCTCGGGAACTGCTGGCCAATCAGATTGGGTGGCAAGTTTTTTAGGCGGGACTTCCTCCAGAATGAGGAGTGGAAGTCCTATCTCCAGCCAAAATGGCTGCAGTATTGGGGATGATGAGTTCTTCACCGATGCTTTGAGTGGTGGGCCGGGAAACTCCACCATCTGAAAAATTCTGGCCACATAGAAAATGACAGACAGAGAAAGATACATTGGCTCAATTAGCCTGTCCTATATAATTGTGATGCCTTATCTTAGCTCATCCAGGAGACCATTCTGACCCTCATTAATATTACAAGGTATTTACTGCTTGTAAGATGTGATCTCCACCGCAGTAAGAAATAGGCCTAGCTTTCATCTGATGGAATTAACCTTTACTCCATCTACATGCAACAATAATATGGGGTATGCCCCTTTCGAAAAAATGAACTGAAAAGTACTGCATCAGCACTGAAAGACAGGTTGCAATTTCCAACAAACAGATAGTTATTCAACCAGTACATGAGTAGCATAAAGTTTTCACAATGAAATTTGTCAATCTGCTATGTTTCCTTGTTATGAAAAATATTAAGGATGTAACTTTACTACTTCTTAAATATCAGCTCACCTGTCTAGCTAATTTATTCAAGTGTCTGTTCAGACTTAAATTATAGGTAACTGCTGTTACAGTAATGAGGTTTATAAAATTATTATAAACTGCCTCTTTAAGAGACTGTCGCTTTAAATTTAGGATAAATGAAGGGAGTCAAGTGACCTGTTCTGCAGTCTGCCTGATAGTAAGCTTGGATAGTTTGATTGTTAGAGATCAGAGGAAGGCTTGGATTATTTTACTGAGAAGGTGGTGCAAGATATTTATACTTAAAGGCAATAGCAGTAGTCTCTGACAATACCATGAGTAAACTTTAAGTCTCCCAAAGTCCCAGAAAGCTGTTATTGGTATCAGGTTATAAACACTTGTGCTGTAAATGGTCCAGTTACTTCTAAGATGAAAGGGAGTTGGGATCACAGCCTAATTAGCATTTCTACTTAGATACAATGCCGATGTGTTTCACATTGCCATAGGAAAGAGGGCAGAGGAAACTATTTTTGAGATCAGGTTACAGGCTTCCCTACAAATCATGGAATATCACAGGCAGACAATTGTTTGTTTGGGTGGTCTACAGCCATCTGAAACCTAGAGAGCAAGGGATAGAGTCAGCTGGTCCTGCACCCAAAACAGAGAAAATGCTGACTCTCTTGTTCACCATGCAGAACACGGGTGGGAACTCTCACTCAGATCAAGGTGACTGAGTTTGTGAGGATTTAAAGTAATCCGGAGGAGTCACCTACCTTGGGCTAGTGGAAAGGAATCTACAGTGTAACCCTCACAGTGAAAGTCAGTCCTGGGATTAGAAGTTATCGAGTTGAGAAAGTAAAAAGGAAGCAACCCATTGGGAGCTAGGAGCAACTGCAGACTATTTCCAAAAGAACTGTAATTCGGTGGAGGGTGCAATGTGTGATAAGTAAGAAGGAGAATATACCTTCCAATGGGTTGCTTTCTTTTAACTTTCCCAGTCAGATAACTTCCAATCCCAGAACTGCCTTTCACTGTGAGGGTTACACTGCAGATTCCTTCCTACTAGTTAAAGCTAGGTGAATCTTCCAAAAGATGTAAGCAAAAATAAAAGCAAAAAACTGTGAATGCTGGAAATCCAAAATAAAAATACCTGAAAAAACTCAGCAGGTCTGACAGCATCTGCAGAGAGGAACACAGTTAACGTTTCGAGTCCATATGATTCTTCAACAGAACTAAGGAAAAATAGAAGAGAGGTGAAATATAAGGGGGGGGGGGTTTGTTGGGACAAGTAGAGCTGGATAGAGGGCCAGTGATAGGTGGAGATAGCCAAAAGATGTCATAGACAAAAGGACAAAGAGGTGTTGAGGGTGGTGATATTCTCTAAGGAATGTGCTAATTAAGGGTAGAAAGCAGGACCAGCAAGGTACAGATAGCCCTAGTGGGGGTGGGGTGGGGTGAAGGAATCAAAATAGACTAAAAGGTAGAGATAAGACAATGGATGGAAATACATTTAAAAATAATGGAAATAGGTGGGAAAAGAAAAATCTATATAAATTATTGGAAAAAAAGGGGGGATTGGAAAGGGGGTGGGGATGGAGGAGAGAGTTCATGATCTAAAATTGTTGAACTCAATATTCAGTCCGGAAGGCTGTAAAGTGCCTAGTCGGAAGATGAGGTGCTGTTCCTCCAGTTTGCGTTGAGCTTCACTGGATGTGTTTAGTCATAGGGCGGAACCGCTGGCGTCAGGCATGTTTAGTGGCATGAACAGACAATATTGCGAGGAGGCCAAAAATTAGTTTCACAATGTCATGAAACCAGTTTGTGATTGTCTGCTCAGCTCATTGATGGCGGGCCACGTTTCCTGCCACTGGATGTCAGGAACCTCATTGTAATACATCAGCACATCATTATAAGGCTAGCCCGCTGGACTCATCCCCACCCCCGCAACCGCTGGATCGCCCATCACACTGACGTGTTTTATAACAGCATATAAAAGTCATGCACTTGGCAGGCTGCACTTTGAAGGGAACTCGGAGGTAAGTGGACAGTAACGTTGTGGAGCACTCACGAGGGACTACACGCTTGAGGTGACTTTGGAGGGGGGGTGGTGGCAAAGGCCGCCCTGCAGTTGAGGAGACTTTAGGGGGTGGAGGCAAAGGCTGCCCTGGGGTTGAAGGTAGTGCACAAGCACATGCTAGGTGAGGGTGGGGGTGGTCGAAGGAAGCGGCCATGCATTAGAGACACCTTGTATCAAGTGACCACTCCTCTGCAGCTGAGACAGTTGAGGTGCAGCCGCGTTGATATGATTAGAATCGGGCCTCTAGCTTATCTTCCCACTCAAGCAACGCAGAGGCATTAAAGTGCTCCACAGCTTTTCATCCCTTGGACACAGAGTGCAAATTAATGAGCGTTTTAGTGGACTGCAGAACAGTTGGACAACTGGGCACGTTGTACAATCTCCTTGCGAAAGCTGGCCGTGGAGCAGTCACTGGTGGAGGAGCTAACAGCCCCTTGCAATATCATCAACCTGGTTTGGACCAGTTTCACTCATGGTTCAAGCTAACAGTGCAGCTTTGCAGTGTGGGTTAGGAGAATGCCTGCACCTGAGCTGAGAGCACAGAATGCAGTCCAGTGGGAAAAGCTGCTGCCAATCAGTCAGGTGGAGTGGGGCGGAAGAAGGTGAGTTTTCGGGCAGCCATGCAGTGCACTAACCTCTGGCCATCCAAGTGGTGGCCAGCATTCTCCGGGATGCGTTAAGGGGCCTTTAGACTTAACCAAAAGAGGTTCTTAGTACATCCATGCTAACCCATGCATCTCTCTCTTTCATCTTACAGGAGGACTACATCAGGATCATGGAGTCTAATGAACTAGCTATATGCCTTGTGGCGAACAGAAAGTGAAGGCGACGGAGAAGAGAGCGACTGAGGTGCCTGGCTGTGCAGAGGGAGGAGCAGCACCCTCTGGAAGAAGGGGTGGCTGGGGCTCTTGCACACACCACCAAAGAGCCACAGTGAGCCGTCACTGGTTGGCACCTAACTATAGATCCTGCCTTTCATTCCTGCAGATGACCGAGAACCAGCGAAGACTGCGCATGTCTAGGGAACTGGTCAGTCACATCTGCCAGCTGCTGCAGGATTTGGCGCCATGTGGACATGGAGAGCATCCACTGCTAGCGGCCGTGAAAGTGACAGCGGCGCTTAATAATCTATGCCAGTGGCTCCTTTCTGGGCTCCACAGGTGACCTTTGAGGGATATCACAAGCCTCCATCCACAGATGCATCTATGAGGTCACGGATGCCATCTTCGTGAGGGCACACAACTTTGTGCATTTTGCCTGGGACCAGGAAAGCCAGGATGCAAGAGCGATTGGATTTGCCCAGATCCTGGGTTTCCCACAGGTGCAGGGTGTGATTGACTGCACAAACGTGGCGCTCAGATCTCTGTCGCAATATGCGGTCAACTATGTCAATCGCAAGGGATTCCACTCACTGAGTGTGCGACCACCACAAACGCATCCTGCAGGTCTGCGCACAGTTTCCAGGGAGTGTGCAAGACTTCTACATTCTCAGTCGGTCACAGGCCCCTGGAATCTTCCAGGGTCCACAGAAGCTGCAGGGATGGCTCCTCGGGGACAAGGGCTACCCACAGAGGATGTGGCTGATGACACCCGTGCAGCATCAGACTGCAGCAGAGCGAAGGTATAATGAGGCTCATGCTGCAACTCACAACTTGGTGGAGCAAATCATCAGGATGCTGAAAATGAGGTTCCGATGCCTGGACCGATCTGGTGGAGCCCTGCAATATAGTCCACAGAGGATGTCACACATTGTCATTACCTGCTGCGCCCTTTACAACCTGGCAATGAAATGGGGAGAGGAGGAGATGCAGGAGCTCGAGGTCTCCTCCAATGAGGAGGATGTTGACAATAATGAGGGTGAAGAGGTCCTCGAAGGTGACGACGACAGCGATGATGCCCATGCACTGGCCAGATGAGGCAAACGTGTTCAGGAAGCCCTGATAGCTGCTAGATTTGTGGAGGATGATGATGACATGCATAAGATCCTCACATTGCATCTATGAACATTTGACTCCAGTCTGGCTTATGGCAGCACACACATCCTCTGTGATAATGCTCCTGTCATGGAGATGCAGTGGAGGCCTTGATAGTCGTTCAACTGCAGGAGGATGACGATGACACACATTGAGGACACCTTATAGATCTTCATGTAGCCTCTGAGAATGTCTGACTCCTGCCTCTCTGAGGGCAGCTCGCTTGCGCTCTGTGATCAGGGTCATATCATAGAGACACAGCCATGAGACTTTAAAAGCATCTGATCCTTTGTCCGCCTTCAGCATCTGACCTCTTCAGGAGCACAGCGTCACTGGTCGCATATGCTGAAGGGATGGGAGCCAGCCCGACGTTATAGGTGCTGAGAGCACACAGAGAGAATGACAGAACTCTATGACGCCTGCCCATGACATTCTGGCGGCAATGACAAGGACTGTCGAGGTGCAGGCATCAGTAATTTGCCCAGGGAGTGTGAGGCCAGACCATCACTTTGGTCTGAAGGTTGCACAAAGGGAAGAGGCCCTGGAATGAGACACCTGCCTTTATCTTGTACGGAAATGTTTCTCATCTGAGTGACACAAATACTGCTCACCAGAACAAGGAACCATAGGCAGGGAGACATTCTTGGGAGTTTATTGACAATAGTGAACAGTATGTACAAGTGATTAACACCCGTGCCCAGGCTGTGCAACTACATCTTCTTAACTTTCCAAACTCTGCCACTGTGTCTTGGTGCTCCCTGGACATCCACAGTGGAGGTGGAGGCAGCCTGCTGACTGCTACGCCCTGTCTGTGATTGTCATGAAAATATAATAATTCTCAGGTTTGCACCTGCTGATCCTCCTTTCTATGGGTGCCCAAGGGCCCCTGGTTGACTCCTTGAGGAGAAGGGGTAGCTGGAGTGAGATCAAGCTGTGTGCCACCCTTCTTGTGTACACACTGTTGGAGGCCAACTATGGCGTCAATGGAGTTCAGCCTGCACAGCAGTGCAGGAGCAACAGCCAGGACCAAGGTCTCCGTGGTGGTTGCCATCCTACCAGTGTTGACTTTGGTGCGATGGAATGTCGGCACTATTACCTCAGCCTGAAGGCAGACGGACTCCTCCGTCGTGCCTTGCAATCTGAGGAGCGCAGCGGACATTCCTCCCTGATGTTCCCAAGCTTGCCTTTGCAGCTCCAGCAACTGTGACTTGACCGAGTCCAGAGGCTCATCATCTGACTTGGACTCAGCAAATCTCTAGCCTCCGGTAGTCCTCGGAGTGCCGGACACCTGGGAAGTCCCTGCTGCCACCTGCTGTGGATCAGAAAGTGTGATGTGCTCACCAGATTGTGATCCCGAGGCTGTCCTAAAGCGAGGCCCCAGTGTCTCTGCGCTGCTGGAGGTTGTGGGTGAGCACTGTGACGGGACTTCAAGGCGAGTACCTTCAGATTCCTCTTCAGAGGTTTCTTCAGGGCTTGATTGAAGGCCCTGGGTCGTGGACCCTGTCGGCTGTTTGGCAGATGCGCCTGTGAAAGCAAGGAGAGATAATTATTGCATGGCAGTGATCTATGAAACAGGACACCATTCACAGCATGGTTGCCTGATGGATGTTGCACTGCTGGATCCTCACTTGGTAGAGCAGCGCTGATCTCACCATCAGCGCAGGAACGGTCCAGATCCTTGCCAGCCAGCTGGATGGCTCTGTTTTCAAAGTTCGTGAGGTCCTTGATTTCGGGCAATGCTCCACCGGTAAGCAACCTCTCCCTCTTGTTGTATGCCAGCTTGTCCTGCATAAATAGAGATGGGAAGGATGTAAGCAGCATGCTTGCCATGCCAGATGATAAGCATGCCTGGCATGTTTGGGTGGGTGAGTGGTCCCATGGATGTGATGAGGACAATGAAGGTGTGTGTGAGAGAGTGAGTGGTGATGTCCCTTAAACTGGCAGTGAGTGAGAGCCCTGTGAATGTGTGATGGGTTTGTCAGTTGAGAATAATGAGAGCGTGACTTACCCTGGCAGAACGAAGGAGATCATTCATCCTCTTGCAGCACTGGGTGGCTGTCTTCTTTTGCAGGGCGTTGGTGCTGACCACCACTGCCGCTGCCTCCCTAGCCTGATTATTGAGGTTTCTGCCCATCCTGCAGCCAGAGGAAGGGTACAGGACATTATGGCGAGCCTCCACTGCATCCAAAAGGCACTCGAAGGACATGTCATTGAACCTGGGGGCTGCAATCTTTTTGCCTTTCAGGGTCATGTCTTCTTTGCAGCAGTCATGGGCTGGAAGCACTGAGGGGTGTGTGCACGGCTGGACTTTAAATATGGTGCCCGACGCGATGAAGCAGCGAGATGATGACGTGGCAGGTGAATGAGAGCCCGCCTGCCATGGGAACGGCATGTTTTCTGGGAATGCATAATTAATGCGGCGGGTTTGGGACAATATGGCATGAAATGCCGCCATTGCGTCTGGCGGGTGAAACGTTGTTTTGCCTGCCTGCTACTGCATTTGGTGCAAATCTGGGACGATTCCACCCATAGTGTCTTTTCATTATTTGTTGCAGTAAAAGTTTTAATACGTGAAACCTTGCCACGTCATTCTTTCAGCTAATAACTGGTAGATAATTCTCTTTTTAAAAGTTATCATCTCTACAGAGATCCTAACACTTCATATTGCTGCCTGCTAGCACATAGCTCACCTACTATCTGAGAGTCAGAAAAACAGAAACAGAGAGAGCTCCCTTAAGTCTGTGAGAAAGGGCGGAGCTTATCCTATCAAGCTGTTCATCACAGTTAGCATGAGCCGCTATTTCCCAAATGTCTACCCAGCTATTCAAATGGAAAGGAATTTTGTTTTGCTACCTAAGCATTTTAAAAGTGCTCCACCTACAATAGCCTGAAATATTTGAGATTGTACACAATGATCCCTGTTTTGAATAGCTTATTAATACTCTAAATTTTTATAGTAAGGGCCCTGGTTGCAGACTGCTGACTTCTTGTTGACAGGAAGTTCTGACTTAAATTTACAGAAGTATTAAAAATTGAAATATCCTGTGACAGCAACGCAGGCAATGTCCATCTGTTGTTGATAAATGAAGAGAATAGCAGCTAAACAGAACTGGAAGGACTGGAACTGATCTAAACGCAGGCAAATCTTTCAAGACGCCCAGGTGGGGTAAGAACAGAATGGGAGCCCATGTCCAGCCATCATAAGATCCAATAGATGTGAATGCACTGAATGCTTCTGCACCACTATAAGATGAGAGTCTTAGTTGCCATCTCTTAGATCTTCAAATGCCAATCACTAGATCTGGCCTAGAGGGTATCAGTTTGGAGACAACTATCTGTTGCATCTTAAGAGGTGCCTCATTTTCGTTTATTACTTCTTTAAATTGACGACAGATTGAGAATTTGTTGTGTGATGGATTGTTGTGTAAACCCGATCGGGTCCATGCCGCCATTTTACTTGGGTAAGCCAATTAAGGCCTGCCCAGCGTGATGCACGCCCGGAAGCACTGAGCACTCCGTGCGGGGGCGGTGGGAGGGATTCCCTGAGTTGGGACCTGTGCTGTTTCGTGCATGTGCGCGAAAGAGCACAAAAAATCTCCCTGAGGCATAAAGGTGCCTCTGGGAGATTAGTTTAAGTTTTAAACATGTAAATAGAGAAATTAAAACAATTTAAAACATGAGCTGGGACATGTCAATGAACTTTAAAAAAAAAATTTATTCTATTTTTAAACACTTAATGAAACCTCATCCCGCCCATGGATGAGGTTCCATGAAACATGCGAAGGCCGCCTGAGCTCTTCGTCTGCCCGCCAACCTTAAGGTTGGACGGGCAGCATTCTTAACTGCTTTAATTGATTTCTTAATGGCCTTTATTGGCCGTTGACATTTCAGCGGGCGCACAGCCAACTCCGGGGCACGCCTGCCGAACGAAACATTGTGACGACGTCAGGATGCACGCCTGATGTCATCGCGTGTCATTTTATGCATCAGCAAGCGGGCCCCGCCCCTGCTCGCTGACCTGAAAATTCTGCCCAATATTTTTTACATAGGAAGTTGGGGTTGAGAAGCAAATAGCTGTGTTTGTATTCTTAATTGTTAAGAAGTAACAAATCACTTCAATTGGTAACAAGGATGGGATTATCATTATTAAGGGTTTGAGAGGCTTTTGATCCAGCCGCTCTGGACTTTGTAATTTATGTCAAGTAAATGGAACAGTTTTTCATTGCGAATGTGATTGAAGAGGAAAAGCAGGACTCAGTGTTTCTTACAGTCATCAGAATGAAAGATTTCACTTTACTGAGAAATCTCATTGCTCCTGACAAGCCAGCAGATAAAAGCTTTAAAGAACTTGTGGATGTTTTGAAAAAGCACTTCGACCCCAGACCAGCAATTATTGCCTAGAGCTTCAAATTTCACCGAAGAGAACAGCATGAAGATGAATCAGTTTCCCAGTTCCTGGCTGAGTTGAGAAAATTAGCGGAACATTCTGACTTTAAAGGTTACTTGGAAGAAGTGTTGTGCGATCGCTTGGTTTGTGGACTAAGAAAGGAAAGAATTCAGCGTAGATTGTTAGCGGAGCAAGAGTTGACACTGAAGAAAGCGTTCGAGATTGCGTAAAGCATAGAAATGGCAGATAAACAAGCTGGAGATTTGAAAGCGCATTCTAACAATGCTGAAGTTAAAATGGTAAAGTCAGGGCATGCTCGCGTTCAAACACGTTACCGCTGTAATGGAATAGGGCATAATGCAGAAGCCTGTAAGTGGAAAACCGCAGATTGTCGCTACTGTGGAAAAAAAGGACACAAACAGCTTGCATGTAGATTAAAGGCTGATCACAGTAAAACAGTACCACCAAGAAAAGGGCATCACGAGAAGCACACAGATAGTTGCTCTTGAAAATAAACGGGCAGTTTAAAAAGATGCATTACTTGGAAACAAAATACAAAAGTAATGCGAGTCCAGACAAGATAGAAAGTGAAACTAACAGCAACAATACAGAAAAGCAAATTGTATTGCATTCAGCGTGATCTGAAACTAGATGAAGGACTAAAAGTTGGCATTGCCTTAAATGGTAAAATGGTTGAAATGGAGGTTAACACTGGAGCATCTGTTTCTGTTGCTTCAGAGAAGACATGGGAGAAAATTTTCAAGAAATGACTATTGGAGAAAGCCCTCCCCCAGCTTAGCACCTACACTGGTGAGCTTGTGAATATACTTGGAAAAATGACCGTTCAAGCTAAATATGGAGATCAAATAGCAAGGTTGTCACTTTTCATTGCGAAAGGGGATTGTCTTATCGCTCATGGGCAGGAACTGGCTAAATGAAATTTGGCTGGACTGGAATAAAATAAATAAAGTGCATTGCAACTTCATGTTGCTGTCCTTGATAGACAAGCATACTGATGTCTTTAAATAAGGTCTTGGAGTTATTGAAGACATTGCAGCTAAACTTGCTGTGAAGGCCGAAGCTTCTCCAAGGTTCTTCAAATCATGTACACAAGGTGACAGAAAATCAAGCAGGAACTAGAACAACTTGAAAACTTTCAGGTAATTGAGAAAGTTGATTATGCAGAGTGGGCAGTTTCAATAGCCCCAGGAGTGAAGGATGACGGGTCTATCAGAATATGTGGTGACTATAAAATCGCCATTAATCCTTTCCTGGAAGTGTATCAGTACCTGATACCAAAAATTGAGAACCTGTTTGCTGCTCTAAATGGAGGTGAATTATTCACAAAGCTTGACCTATCACAGGCATTTTTGCAAATGCAGTTGAGTGAAGAGTCCAGGAAGTATACAACCATCCACACACATGGAGGTTTATATCAATACAAATGACTACCATTTGGAATCACGTCATCACCAGCCTTATTCCAGCAGGCCATGGACAAAATACTGCAGGGCCTACTGGTGTAATCTGCTTCCAAGATGACATGTTCATCACTGTGAAAAACCTCCCAATTCATGGAAAAACCTCCCAACTCATTTAGAGAACCTAGGCAGGGTCCTACGTAGACTGGAAAAATACGGCATCCACTGTAAGAAACCCAAATGCTTGTTCCTGAAGACCTCAGTGGAGTACCTGGGACATGTGATCAACAAAACTGTCCTCTCAACCTCACCCAGAAAGGTGGAGGTAGTGGTGAATGCATCACAGCCCAAAAATGTTGAAGAGCTTTGTATGTTTTTGGGACTTGTGAATTACTACGGCAAGTTCATTTCCAGCATGGCTACCAAGGCTGCACTGCTGAATAATCTGCTGAAGAAGATTGCAAAATAGGATTGGTTAGCAGCCTAACAGGAAAGTTTCAAGGAACTTAAGCAAGAGCTCACTTCTGCTAAAGTCCTGGCACATTTCAATGACAAGTTGCCTGTCAGCCTGGCTTCTGATGCAACTGGATAAGGTGTTGGAGCTGTCATCTCCCACACATTTCCTGATGGCAGCGAAAGGCCCATTGCTTATGCCTCATGCACATTGTCTAAGGCTGAACAAAATTATGCCCAAACTGAGAAGGAAGCTCTTGTACTAATCTATGGAGTCAAGAAGTTCCACCAATATTTGTATGGGCGTAAATTCACGTTAATTACAGACCACAAGCCTTTGACATGGTTGCTTAGCCCAAAGTCACAAACCCCGACACTTGCCGCTGCACGTCTACAAAAGTGGGCACTGATCTTATCTACTTACCAGTACAAAATTACATTTGGCTCTACTGAAAATCATGGAAATGTGGACGCACTTTCCAGACTTCCATTACACCACAGCTCCACAAACCAAAGTGAAGTCACTGCTTTTAATGTGAACCAGATAGACATGTTACCTGTTAAAGCAGATCAAATTCGACTTGAAACGCAGAGGGATGTTGTGCTCTCCAAAGTTTACCTGTACACACACAAGGGCTGGTGTGTACCTCAAGAAGACTTCAGTAAGCAGACTGGGGCTGGAAAGAACGAGACTTCAGTGAGCAGAGTGGGTCTGTAAAGAGCGAGACTTCAGTGAGCAGAGTGGGTCTGTAAAGAGCGAGACTTCAGTGAGCAGAGTGGGGCTTAAGTTTAAGGAAATGGTCTTTTAATTAGAAACAAACAAAAAGTATGGCAAGGGAGCTCAGCCCCGTGTGTTGTACGGCCTGCAGCATGTGAGAATTCTTAGACACTCCTTGCAGTCTGGGTGACCACATGTGCAGGAAGTGCCGCCGGCTTGACCAGCATGAGCAACGGGCTTCGGAGATTGAGCATCAACTGGAGACACAGCAGTGCATCTGTGAGGCTGAGGGTTACGTGGATAGCACGTTTTTAGATGTGGTCATTCCACAGCTTAAGGAAGGGCAGTCAGAGAGGGAATGGGTGACCACCAGTCAGAAGAAGGGAGGCAGGCAGGTAGCCAGGAAAGCCCCAGAGTGCATCTCATTCAAGAACCGTTTTTCTGTGTTGGATAACGGTGAGGGTGAAGGTTCCTCTAGAGACTGCAGCCAGAGCCAAGTGGCTCAGCTGCACAAGCGGGGATGAGTAAGAGTGCAAGAGCAATTGTGGTAGGAGACTGAATAGTGAGGGGTGCAGACAGGCACTTCAGCGGCCGTAGATGTGACTCCAGGATGGTGTGTTGCATTCCTGGTGCCAGGGTCAAGGATGTCACAGAACAGCTGCAGGGCATTCTGAAGGGGGAGGGCAAACAGTCAGCGGTCGTGGTTCACATTGATACCAATGACATAGGTAGAAAGAGGGATGAGGTATTGCAACAAGAATTTAGGGAGCTAGGTGGCAGATTAAAAAGCAGGACCTCAAATGTTATAATCTCTGGATTACTCCCTGTGCCACATGCTAGTGAGTATAGGAATAGTAGGACAGAGAGGATGAAGAGATGGTGCAGGAGGGAGAGCTTTAGTTTCCTGGATCACTGGGTCTGTTTCTGGCAAAGATGGTGCCTGTACAAGTCGGACAGGTTCTACCTGAACCGGAATGGGACCTACATCCTTGCGGGCAGGTTTGCTTGTGAAGTTTGGGGGTTTTAAACTAATTTGGCAGGTTGGTGGGGGGCGGGGTGGGATACACAGTGGAGGTACAGTAGCGGATAAAGCACAGCCAAATATAGAAGAGAAACTAAGTCAGGCTGGAAGGCAGAGCAAATATAGATCTGTTAAGGCACAAGGGAATAATGCAAGGCTGGATTGCATCTATTTTAATGTAAGGAATCTTACAAGTAAGGCAGATCAATTGAGGGCATTGATTAACACATGGGAATATGAGATTGTTGCTATCACAGAGACATGGTTGCGGGAAGGGCAGGACTGGCAGCTCAATATTCCAGAGTATAGAATCTTCAGGCATGCCAGGGTGGGTGTAAAAGAGGAGGTGGCATTGCACTATTGATCAAGGCGTCAATTACTGTAGTAAGGAAGGATGGCCTCCTTGAAGGTTCCTCAAATGAGGCCATGTGGGTAGAACTTAAAAACAAAAAGAGGGCAATCACTTTGCTGGGAGTGTACAATAGACCTCCAAACAGTTAGGGGGAGATAGAGGAGCAGGCATGTTGGCAAATCTCGGAGAAGTGTAAAAATAATAGGGTAATAATAATAGGGGATTTCAACTTCCTGAATAGTAACTGGGATAGTCTTAGTGTGAAAGGCTTAGAGGCGGCAGAATTCTTAAAGTGCATCCAGGAGAGCTTTGTGAGCCAGCACGTAGAAAGTCCTACAAGAGAAGGGCCAGCACTGGACCTAATCTTAGGGAATGAAGCCAGGCAAGTGGTAGAAGTGTCAGTGGGGGAGCATTTTGGGGATAGTGACCATAACTCTGTAAGATTTAGGTAGTTATGGAAAAGGACAAAGATAGACCGGAAATAAAGGTCCTGAATTGGGGGAAGGCCGATTTCAATATGATAAGACAGGATCTGGCCAAAGTGGACTGGGAGCAGCTACTTGTAGGAAAGTCTACATCAAACCAGTGGGAGTCATTCAAAAAGGAAATAGTGAGAGTTCAGGGCCAACATGTTCCCGTAAAGGTGAAGGGTAGGACCAACAATTCCAGGGAATCCTGGATGTCAAGGGATATAGAGGATTGGATAAGGAAAAAAAGGAGGCTTATTGAAGATACAGAAGGCTGAAAACAGCAGAAACCCTAGAGGAGTATAGAAAGTGTAGGGAGGCACTTAAAAAAGTAATTAGGAGAGCGAAGAGGAGGCATGGTAAAACACTGGCGGGCAATGTAAAGGAAAATCCCAAGGCATTTTATGAACATATTAAGGGCAAGAGAATAACCAGGGAAAGAGCAGGCCCCATTAGGGACCAAAGTGGCAATCTGTGCATGGAGCTGGAGGACGTAGGTGAGGTTTTGAATGATTACTTTTCATCTGTGTTCACTATGGAGAAGGACAATGTAGGTGTAGAAATCAGGGAGGGGGACTGTGATATACTTGAACAATTTAGCATTGAAAGGGAGCAGGTATTAGCAGTTTTAGCAGGCTTAAAAGTGGATAAATCCCGAGGCCCAGATGAGATGTATCCCAGGCTGCTATGTGAGGCAAGGGAGGAGATTGCAGGGGCTCTGACATTAATTTTCAAATCCTCTCTAGCCACAGGAAAGGTGCCAGAGGACTGGAAGATGAATGTGGTACCATTATTCAAGAAGGGTAGTAGGGATAAACCAGGTAATTACAGGCCAGTGAGTCTAACATCAGTGGTTGGGAAACTATTGAAAAAAATTCTGAGGGACAGGATTAATCTCCACTTGGAGAGGCAGGGATTAATCAGGCATTGTCGGCATGGCTTTGTCAGGCAGAGATCATGTCTAGCAAATTTGATTGAATTTTTCGAGGAGGTGACCAGTTGTGTAGATGAGGGTAGTGCAGTTGATTTAGTCTACATGGACTTCAGTAAGGCTTTTGACAAGGTACCACATGGGAGAATGATCAAGAAGGTAAGACCCCATGGGATCCAGGGCAATTTGGCAAATTGGATCCAAAATTGGCTTAGTGGCAGGAAGCAGAAGGTGATGGTCAAAGGTTGTCTTTGCAATTGGAAGCCTGTGACATGTGGTGTACCGCACTGTTTATAGTGTACATTAATGACTTAGACGTGAATATAGATGGCATGATCAGTAAGTTTGCAGATGACATGAAAATTGGTTGTGTCGTAAATAGTGAGGAGGAAAGCCTTAGATTGCGGGGTAATATAGATGGGCTGGTAAGATGGGCAGAGCAATGGCAAATGGAATTTAATCCTGAGAAGTGTGATGTGATACATTTTGGGAGGACTAACATGGCAAGGGAATACACCATGCATGGTCGGACCCTAGGAAGTACAGAGGATCAGAGCGACCTTGGTGTACATGTCCATGGATCCTTGAAGGCAGCAGCACAGGTAGATAAGGTGGTTAAGGAGGCATATGGGATACTTGCCTTTATTAGCTGAGGCATAGAATATAAGAGCAGGGAGCTGTATAAAACGCTAGTTAGGCCACAGCTGGAGTACTGTGTGCAGTTCTGGTTGCCAATCTATAGGAAGGATGTGATTACACTGGAGATGGTGCAGAGGAGATTCACTAGGATGTTGCCTGGGCTGGAGCATTTCAGCTATGAAGAGAGACTGGATAGGTTAGGGTTGTTTTCTTTAAAGCAGAGAAGGCTGAGGGGGGAGCTGATAGAGGTATACAAAATTATGAGGAACATAGATAGGGTAGATAGGAAGAAAGTTTCCCCCTTAGCGAAGGTCAATAACCAGAGGCATAGATTTAAGGTAAGGGGCAGGAGGTTTAGAGGGGATTTGAGGAAAAGTTTTTACACCCAGAGGGTGGTTGGAATCTGGAACACACCTGAGGGGTTGGCAGGGGCAGAAACTCTCACAACAGTTAAGAAGTATTTAGATGAACACTTGAAATGCCATAGCATACAGGGCTACGGGCTAAGTGCTGGAAAATGGGATTCGGATAGATAGGTGCTTGATGGCCGGCATGGACATGTTGGGCCGAATGGCCTGTTTCTCTGTTGTATAACTCTATGACCCAAAGTGACTACTGAGCTTAAACCTTACTAGATGCAGAGATTTGAGCTGACTCTGCAAGACGGTTGTTTGTTATGGGGAATCAGAGTTGTTATTCCTCCAAAATTCCAAACAAGAGTGTCAGAAGAACTTCACCTCAGTCACATGGGAATCGTTAAAATGAAAGCATTAGCTCGTCTACATGTATGGTGGCCACACCTGGATAAAGACATCAAAGGTATAGTCAGTGATTGCCTTCCGTGCCAAGAAATGAAGTCTTCTCCTTGTTATGTCCAATGCAGTTGATAAAATCCCAGATGGGAAACTTTAAACAACTGTCATAACATGTAATTTTAAGTGTTATGTTTCAGGTGCGACTCTAAATTCAGGAATCAGACCACCAGTTCTCGAGGTTTTACATTAAACCAAGTGAAACATTTTATTAATTTACACAGGTTAAAATATATACACATGGCTACAAATTAGTACTATCATTGCTGTTGACAAATTCCCAAACTAATCTCCTTTAAGGCAACAGCAACACCTAAACTTAACCAGGCACCAGGCAAAGCATTTTCACCTTACAAATTCAAAATGACGTTCTTTCACCGCATCTGTTCTGATGATGCCACTTTCAAAAACAGTTCCTCTGACATGTCCTCCTTCTTCCTTAACCGAGGTTTACCACCCATGGTGGTTGACAGGGCCCTCAACCATGTCTGGCCCATCTCCCGCGCATCTGTCCTCACACCTTCTTCTCCCTCCCAGAAACATGATAGGGTCCCCCTTGTCCTCAGTTATCACCCCACAAGCCTCCACATTCAAAGGATCATCCTCCGCCATTTCCGCCAACTCCAGCATGATGCCACCACCAAACATGTCTTCCCTTCACCCCCCCTGGTGGCATTCCGCAGGGATTGTTCTCTCCGGGACACCCTGGTCCACTTCTCCATCACCCCCTACACCTCAACCCCCTCCCACGGCACCTTCCCATGCAACCGCAGAAGGTGCAACACCTGCCCCTTTACTTCCCCTCTCCTCACCGTCCAAGGGCCCAAACACTCTTTTCAAGTGAAGCAGCATTTCACTTGCACTTCCCTCAACTTAGTCTACTGCATTCGTCGCTCCCAATGCGGTTTCCTCTACATTGGAGAGACCAAACGCAGACTGACCGCTTTGCAGAACACCTTCGGTCTGTCCGCAAACATTACCCAGACCTCCCTGTTGCTTGCCATTTCAACACTCCACCCTGCTCTCATGCCCACATGTCCGTCCTTGGCTTGCTGCATTGTTCCAGTGAAGCTCAACGCAAACTGGAGGAACAGCACCTCATCTTCTGACTAGGCATTTTACAGCCTTCTGGACTGAATATTGAGTTCAACAATTTTAGATCATGAACTCTCTCCTCCATCCCCACCCCCTTTCCGATTTTCCCCCTCTTTGTTTTTTCCAATAATTTATATAGATTTTTCTTTTCCCACCTATTTCCATTATTTTTAAGTGTATTTCCATCATTGTTTTATCTCTACCTTTTAGCCTATTTCAATCCCTTCCCCCCCACCCCACCCCACCCCCACTAAGGGCTATCTGTACCTTGCTCGTCCTGCTTTCTACCCTTAATTAGCACATTCCTTTAGATAATATCACCACCTTCAACACCTTTTTGTCCTTTTGTCTGTGACATCTTTTGGTTATCTCCACCTATCACCGGCCCTCTATCCAGCTCTGCTTATCCCCCCTCCCCCCCCCACCCCCCACCCGCCCAAACCAACTTATATTTCACCTCTGTTCTGTTGAAGGGTCATTCGGACTCGAAACGTTAACTGTGCTCCTCTCCACAGATGCTGCCAGACCTGCTGAGTTTTTCCAAGTATTTTTGTTTTTGTTCTTTCACTTTGGAGCCAATTGGAGGCTTGCAGTTGCCTTTTGAACTTACATTGCCTCTGCTCTGCACACCCGAAAACTACTGAACTTATACCTACTGCTACTGATTGAATTCAAATTCTCATTGTCTCACCAGTCTCTTTGAACTTTATCTTTTAACAATGAAACCCCATTCATTGTACCAATTTTATTAGTAATATAAACATATTGCTTGGTAGCTGCTAGAAAGGCGTCAAGTTTTCACCCCACTTGTTGAATGCTCTATTCAAAAAATGCAAGTACACACTATCTCTCTTGCATATCAAAACTAGCACATATCAAAGCACCCAGACTGGCTGGCTTTAATCCAATTTAGTCATACCTGCAGACTAAACCTCTATTTTAGAAGAAAACTTATATACATTAATAGCTTCATGACATCCCTGCACCTGCCCCATTACATCCGTGGGCTTGGTCTGACCACCTATGGCAAAGACTTCATGTGAACTTTGCCGGACCACTTCTCACACATGCATTCCTGATTGTGGTGGATGCCCGCACAAAGTGGCCTCATGTTATTCTCATGAAGTCAACTACTTCAACAAAGACCATTGATGCTCTCCAGAATGTGTTCACTATGGAGCAGATTGTGTCTAACAATGGCACACAGTTCGCATCATGTGAATTTCAAACATGATGGGATCAAACAGATTCTCACCTCACCTTACCACCCATCTTCAAATGGTGAAGTGGAGCGCTTTGTCCAGACATGCAAAATGGCCATATTGAAGGGGAGGACGCAAACAGATTGGTAGTTGAAACTGAAGTACTTTTTGGTGATGTATTGTAACACTCCACATTCAACAACAGGCGTATCTCCTGCTGAGCTGATGTTTGGAAGACGACTGCGTACCAGATTGGATTTGTTGTGTCTGGATTTGAAAGGAAAGATTGGTTCAAGGCAACTTGATCAGAAAAGCTCACATGACATAAGTAAACCAGCTCGTGAGTTTAATCTGGATCCATCTATTTGGGTCCAAAATTACTGTGGGACACCAAAGTGGCTCCTGGGAAGAATAGTCAAGTGCCGAGAATCACTCACCTATGATGTTGAATCTTCCCGTGGAATCTAGAAGAGACACACTGACCAGATTAGAAAAACTGAATCCAAGGAACCAGATTTCCAGGGATCTCCAGTCACAGTGGAAGATTTCTAGGAAACATCTGCTCCAGTTGGTGAAACCCGACTTGATTCAACTGACAAACCTGTAGCACCTCTAGCTGCAAATGTTGAACCTGACCAGAAACAAGTGGAACAGCAGAACCTTCCATTTCTAAGCAAACAAACTGAGATACCTAAGTCAACACTCCTTTCAGGCCAAAGCAAATCTGCAAACCGCCTGACCAGTTTGTTCCTAGCTAAAGAGGGAGGAGATGTAATGCTTGTGTTTAATGTTTATGCTTTTCGACAAAAGGACACTTTAGTTAAAAAGAAGTGTTATATAAAACCTGACAGTAGGGTGTGCTAAGTCCCGGTTGTATTGCCCTCTGGTGGAGAATAAGGAATAAAGGAACTTTCTGTTTTTTACACAGGAAGTTGGGGTTCAGAAGCAGATAGCTGTGTGTGTGTATTCTTAATTGTTAAGAAGTGACAAAACACTTCAATTATTTTAACTAGATTTTTCAATTTCTAATACTGCTGTAATGTTAAGTTCAGAATTTCCTCTTAACAAGAAGCCAGCAGCCTGCAACCAATGTGGCTGCTATAGTGATGCCAGGTCATTCAATTGTTGGAGGTATCAGAGCAAGGTCACATCAAACATCCATATGCACACTTTGTGGGAAGTATTACAGGATAAGAGTCAGGGTAAAAACATCGGCTGATTTTTCACTCTGTATTCCAGAGACGCTGAAACCAGTTATAGAGCTGCTATCTTTGTCCCTCCTTAGATTAGTTAACTGAGTGAAGACTAAAATGGAACTTTGGATCTTCCAGGTTATTTATGTTTCATCCTATATGTAAATATACAATCACATAAACATAAGGGGGTTTAACAATGGAATGAAGAGGGTCAGAGGCTTGTAAGGTTGAACAGTAATGTTTATTGGTAACACGTAACTATTTACATATGTACAAAGTATAGCCCAAACTAGGAGCTAACTACATGTGGACTTCTACTCAAGTCTCTCCATACAACTTTGTCTCCTGTCTACTGCCATGTGTCTCTCTACATCATACTGTGGGCAGTACTGTTCTCCAATCCCACATTAACCCTTGCTGTGTTGAACACCATTACACTACAAATACTCACCAAATAGATCAACTCATGTAGAGTTTTGGAATTTTGGAGGAGGATTGAAAGAGGGAAAACAGGGTTGGGTTGAGGGTTGGAGATGTGACAGCCCTAGGCCACAATGTTAATGTTACGAATTTAGGCCTGCTGTATGTACCATCTTGAATTTTGTGGCAATAGTCGCTCTCTTAAGTGACCTGGGAATCCCACTTTTATAGAAGTTGTTTCACATTGTCCTATATGTTAATATACAATCTCATAACCATAGCGGGGTTTAACAATGGAATTCTCTTCTAATCTGGACTGGACACTTGTGTATTTCTTCAATTTCTCCCAATGTAACCTAAGCAAATATTTGGTGAGATTAACTTCAATTTAAATCATTAAATAATTGTATTTCCTATCAGGCAAACATACAGAATAATAGTTGTGATGGGATTAATTTATTTCTTCCTATCAATGTAACCTAAATATGTGTAATAATGTATATATATATATAATTAATATGTGACTCGACCCTTTGTCAGTTGGTCATTTTTTTATTTGAAGCTAATTTAAGCTCCATATATATTCCATCCTTCTCACAGACACTTACTTTATGACTGCTACTTATTTGCAGCCTCCTAAAAAGCACAATGCCTCTGTTAGGTTTCAGTCAAACTGACTCCCTCCCCCTGCTGAGTAGAATTCAAACACTTCACTTGGTAAATGAGTAGAAATTTTGCAGTAGCAATGAGTGTGAATGATGACAGGAATGTCAAACTATCTTTTGATTCTGATGAAGGGTCATACGGACTCGAAATGTCAACTGTGTTCCTCTCCGCAGATGCTGTCAGACCTGCTGAGTTTTTCCAGCTATTTTTGTTCTTGTTTCAGATTTCCAGCATCCGGATTATTTTGCTTTTATCTTTTGATTGTCTCCAATATGCTGGGTCAGGCACTCCTTCTGCACCTGATGTATACTGTCAGCCCCACTGTCCTCTGAATTTAATCCTTTGAATGCTAAGTTAGTTCCATAATAGCACCTTTAAAACATATATAACATTAAGGTAGCTTATGGTAGGTAGCATGTAACAAGGTAGCTTATGGTAGCATATGAAACACTGAGAGATAATGATCATGTTGCAAAATATTTTTACGTTATATCTTTATATGTGCATTTTTAGCTGAACCAGGGAATTTAAAACACGAGACATGAATTTAGCCCTTTTGAGACGAGAACCTGTATCTGAGTGTTGACTCAGGCAATTGGCATCCTTCCATTGGCAAGAGATGATGGAATGTAACCTCAGAACTTTGGTGAAATCAGATGGGATCATCTGCATAAGGTTGGAGTGTCCTCCCCATTTGCTTTTTGGCTGCATGTTCCGGGCAGGATTTGGAGATGTAGTTTTGTTCAGCATCTGCATCTCCTCTTAACATTATAATCCAGAGGAAGGGCAGTGTGGAGCCCACTCATTTGCAGGAGTTGCTGGAAGGTGCTTGCTGAAAGGGACCGCCAGCTGCTTATAGGACTCTACCCCAGTGCCTTTGACTCTCCTGAGCCAGACCCACAAGGCAGTGGGTACTATTTGACCGTAGCTGGGACTTGACTGCTGGACGCCAGGTCATTGCAACATGCCAGTGGGCCTGTATATCACACCTCTTGGGGCCAAGGTTCCTCCGAGATCCCCTGCAGTGTCGCCACGAGGAGGCACTACAGGGGGTCTTGGTGATGCAGAGGCCGTGTATTAGCAGGAGAAACTTATTTGCACTCAGCTCCCTCTTTGCAGTAAGCTAGCCAGTGGCAGTGGATCATGCAACTGAACTTGACAAATAACATCACCCTGTGGCAGGACCACTGTATCAGAGTGAGTACATAATTATATCTGGAGGCTTGTATGTTAAAAGTGCAAGGATTCTCTGTAGTCTGTGTGACGTTTGATGACATACAAGGGTTACCAGAGCATTGTAGCAAGAGGGGTGACCTTCCCAAACATAACATTCTACTGGGCTTTGGCTCAAGTCTGACTTTAGCTTTTATACCACATAAGACTCTTCTAAGACTCTTGTGTCACTGCTTCCAGCCCAAAGTAATTTTCCCAGAATTTGCCGACAGCTGTGAGAGACCACATCCTGGAGTGTGGCTAGAATGTGGAACTCATTACCAGATGGCGTGGTTGAGGTGAATAGCTTTGATACTGTTGTAAGGGTTTGTTCAGTAGGTCTCAGGAAGAGGGTCAGAGGCTTGTAAGGTTGAACAGTAATGTTTATTGGTAACACATAACTATTTACATATGTACAAAGTATAGCCCAAACTAGTAGCTAACTACATGTTGACTTCTACTCAAGTATCTCCATACAACTCTGGCTCCTGTCTACTGTCATGTGTCTCCTTACATCATACTGTGGGCGGTACTGTTCTCCAATCCCACATTAACCTTTGCTATGCTGAACACCATTACACGATAACCCCCTGCACCCAAGTCTTCTGATGGAAATTGCAGTTTCTTTGTCATGGCGTTCCAAGGTTGTGTGACAACAACTGTTGGAGCCTAAGGTTGGGGCTCATCGTTCTGTTGCTGGTCATTCCCACGTGTGTCTTCTGTGCAAAGTACAGTGGTACTTATCTAAAGGTCTGGCTTGTCTGACCAAAGAGGAGCTTCTGCCACCTACAAAGGAATTGGATAAACCGGCCCTGCAAAGAGTGAAGACAATTCAGAGCTGAAGCCCCAGTTGGGGGTCTCTTCGCTGGTGGACCTCTTGGGAACTTGCAGTTCCGTGTAGTTGATGGCAGAGGTTGTTTTGACGTCTTCTCCATTTTGAGGCGGTTAAGAGCAACACAGACATCCCTGCTTAAGAGAGAAAAGGATTGGTTTCGGGTGACATCCAAAATTTCAAATACTTGCTTGTCACCATACCAGCAAATGTCTATGTCTGGAAATTGGATTGCTCCAGGGCTATAGAGTGGTATGTCTGCTGTTCGTAGCGAGAGATCTTTCAGCCACTGTTCCTTACCCAAAAGCACAGTACCATTGGCTCCCATGTCTGATTTGAAATTGGTGACGTGACCATTTACAGAAATGTCAGCATTCCAAAAGGAGAACCCAGGATCGTTGATCTCACCCAAGAAGCACGGTTGAACTTCTTCCTGGTGGGGTACTTCAGTCTTGAGGACTGTTTTGGGATTCCCTGCATGCCTCAATGTCTTAGACTTGTGTAGCTTTCCATAGTGTCTTAGCCAGTTGCTGTTGAAACATTGCACAGAGATTGCTGGACATTGCTCTCGCCTATGAGGTCTTTTGGCTCCACAGCGCTGACATGGTCTCCCACCATCGTGTGGTCTGTTAGGGTATTAACTTCCATGGCCTGCCCGTTTGTTGTTTTATAAGCTGTGGTTGCTCCATACCATGATTTAATCTTGCCTCATAAAATGGACCTGTGTTGTAGGTGAATTTCAGACTGCTTGACTACTTGGATTACCTTTTCTCGAGTCCGATCTTCTTTTGCCTATAGTATGTCCGAAAGGGCACAATCAGCCACTCCGAGTACTATTTGTTCTCGTACGAACTCTGACGTAAGGCTGCCATAGTTACAGCCTTCAGCCAATCTGTATAATTTGTTAATGAAAGAGTCAATGGGTTCTCCAGGCTGTTGGAGTCAATTGTTGAACTTTGCGCTCTCTAAACTTTTATAACTTCTAAATTAAAGTAAGTATCGAAAGATTTCAGAACCTCTTCAAACTTATCTGAAGATTCATTTATTCCTTGCCTCTCAATGATGTCATCAGCTATTGAACCTACTGAGTACAGTAGTGTATTCACTTGTTCAACCTCTCATCTAATCCTGAAGCTATTATGTATCTTGAAAATCATTTTCGCCAAAGTCCCTAATTCTGCACCTGGTATAGCCCTTGTATCAGCCCAAATTGATCTGGTAGGGTTGATTTATTATCCACAGTTGCTTTTCAGCTCAGGGGAGTACAGTATTAAATGCTGTTTCACTTTTAAAGATGGCGCTGCAATAACCATTTTTCAATGTTTCTTCCTGCGCTTGTCAGGTTTAGCGATTGCGGACCCAACCTCAAAGGAATTGATTTCTTGAAGCGAGTTTTCTAATCAAAGATTTGGGCACTTTAGAACAGTTGCAGAGTATGTTAGGGCAATTAAAAGGTGATTTCCGGCTTTGGCTGAGGTTTGTAAAACTTTTTGTTTCTCTTGGAGCTTGGCTGCCACGTGGTATTGTGCCAACTCTGAACCCGGGCTGGTTGCAGTGATTAATGAAACAAACTGCTCTGACAGATTAATAGCCCTGAAGCCTTTTAAAGCCTTGTTTGGCCTTAGAACTGAATATTTGCTCACACTTTTAGGTCCTTTGACTCTGCAGCTGATGGGGGTTCACAATGGACCTTCACGTGCTCAGGTGGATTCCTTTAGCTGCACAGTGGCTTTTTCCTCTGCCCTTCAGCTTCCACGTCTGCAATGGAGCTTCTTTTTAGGCGATCTCCAGCTGTGTCTTCGGTTCAGGTACACTTCAGTCAGGTCTCACAAAGAGGTTCAGAGGCTTCTAAGGTTGAACAGTAGTGTTTATTGGTAAAACATAACTGTATACATATGTGCAAAATGTAGCCCAAATTAGGAGCTAACTTTATGTTGACTTCTACTCGAGTGTCTTCATACAACTTAGCCTCCTGTCTACTGTCATGTATCTCTCTACATCATACTGTGGGTGGTACTGTTCCTCAGTATCAAACTAACCCTTGCTATGGTGAACACCATTATCCTACAGATACATGGTTAGATGGGCCAGTTATGATGGTGCTGCCTCCTTCCCTCTCTCTCTGTCCCTATGAGCATCCAGAGGCTGCCAATCGATTATCCATTGTGTCCTGAAAATGCGGGAGTGCAACTCCCATAAAAAGGCACCATCTTAGAGATGGAAACTGTTTGCCAAATTTTCCCCGCCACCCACCCACTCACACAACCCATGTTGTCTGGGAGCAGGATGGACCTCGTGTGTAGAGAAATAGGAAAAGCTAGCACAATTCCCTCCCAATAAAAAAGTTTGATGCCTTCTTCAGAGTGCCGTATTGTCAAAGGCGCCGTCCTTTGGGCAAGATGTTGAACTGAGGTCCCCCACTCTGTCTCCTCAGGGTGGACTTAAAAGATCCCACTATATTGCCGTACAGAAAGTTGGCATAGACTTGATGGCTGAATTGTCTCCTTCTGTGCCATAACAACACTATACATTTAAAATGAAGCTTGATGAGAAAATGAGGGCTAAAGAAATATAAGTATATTTTGATAGGGTGAGATGAAGAGGGTTGGGAAGTGGCTCGTAAGGAGCTCAAACACCAGCTTAGATCTGTTGGGCTGTTTCTGTGCTGTAAACAGTGTGCAAATTATGAAAGAAGTTGGCACCGCTAACACCAGTCTAAATCGGGATAAAAGCAGCTCAAGTAAGCAAGTTCCTTAGATGGCTTTGCATTTGCTGTCTACCAAGGACAATAGAAATAATTTTGAGGACACTTGCCTTTTTGGCAGGTCTACTTTTGAGCGCAAACTGTTAAAAACTGCCCAGATCAGGCAGCTTTACTGCTGCATTTTGTTATACGTTTAGCTTACTTGCTTCAACCATTTGGCTGTACCTTGTAATGTGAGACACAACTCCATGGTGCTAAGTACCCAA
Source organism: Cetorhinus maximus (assembly GCF_964194155.1). NCBI lineage: Eukaryota > Metazoa > Chordata > Chondrichthyes > Lamniformes > Cetorhinidae > Cetorhinus > Cetorhinus maximus. Next base: position 77,912,725 of record NC_135896.1, read on the forward strand.
GTTTTGGACATGCAGGTATAAATTAAACGACTCTGTAAAAAGACTCAAATTTTGAAACATTTTGTTATTTTGGTCTCAGTAAATAAAGTACCCTTGAAAGTTAGTTGCTGTATTGTTCTTAGTTTGCCAAGGTATATGCTTCTGTATTAATTTATATATTATTTACATGTTATTAATATAAATAATTTTGTAGTTTAGCCTGAAATGTTTACTTCAGCATGGATTTTTTTTCTTTGAAGCAAGCAGTGGTATGGGTGAGGTTTAGAGTGAGTCTCTCATACCTCAATGCAGTATAGCATTTGAGATAAAGGGAACTGTAGTGCTGCTGCATGCTGATCCCTTCATTCCATGCATGAGGTGTAACAAGCTCCAGTTCATAGGAGATGTAATCCTGCTATATAGATCTGGCTTACTCCTGTAAGCACAAATGTTGAATGTTGAGAGAAGCCTGAAATCTAATAAGTTAAATTAATGAGAACGAAGAGAAAAGTTTAAAAAAAACAGACATCTGACTCTATACAGGGACTGAGAAGTGAGTGGGTCAGAACTATATGGGAGAAATGCAGCAGCACCTGATGTCATAAACTCAACAACAGCCCAGCCAGGGCTACAAGACCAACAATCAATGGGCCTGTGTCTCTATTGGATTAAAGTCTATAGTGTGTCATACACACAGCCTATTGAATGCAGCTTTAAACGTCAGTGCCATCTGCTGAGGCAGACTGGGCCTCTTTCAGTTCTTTCAATACTGGAAAAAGATGTTTATCTCTATTTTTCATGCTATTCTTCGTCAATGTTATCAATACAAACTCTCTGGCTGTTGTAACTCAGCAGTCCCTCGGCATGTAGGTTTTGTTCTTTCTCTATTGTACCTCAGCCAATGGCCTGAGGGAGATCGGCTTTTGTACTCTATACTGCAGGTGTGACGCTGTTTGAAACCCATCCAATCAGGAATGAGCAGCCTGGATTTATGCCAGGAGTTTGTGTCCTCTGAAGGTATTGTATCGTGCCGACTGACATCATCTGCTCCTGGGTGGGGTAGTTGCTGCCTCACTAGCCCTCTCTCTGCTGACTGAGATCGAAGTAAACATCTTTTGCTGGAAACCATGCCATACACAGCATCCGGGCACTTCTGTGACCGCCTAGTGCGTGAGAGGCAGAGGAGGGAGGGGGAAGGGTCGATTCACAAGCCCATTAAATTTTATGAGCAGGACTTTGTGATGCTGAAGCAGGAATGCCTGAAAAAACAGATACTGTTTGAAGATGATACGTTTCCAGCCACGGTGGAGTCCCTCGGGTATAAAGAACTAGGACAAAAGTCTACAAAAGTGAAGAGCATATTGTGGAAAAGACCAAAGGTAGGGATCCAAGTAGAATCTATTTTCTAGTAGGTATCCTGCCTAATAGGATATGTGAGTTGGAGTCCCTAAAGTTTCTGTGAGGGGGAATCTGTGCTCTGCAATAGGTGGTTGAGGGTGGGTGTACTTGCAGTTGCTGTAAGTAAAGGGCAGTCTGTTCACTATGACATGTTGGTGAGGGTAGAAATAGTCGCAGCTACAGTAAGTGAAGGGCAGTCTGCACTATGATGGCTGAGTGAAGGTGGGAGAACTTGCAGTTACTGTAATTGAAGAGCAATCTGTGTAGTCTGAGAATGGATACAGGTGGGATTACTCACAGTTACTGTAAGTAAAGGGCAATCTATGCTCTGTGATAGGAAAATGACAGCGGGAGTACTCACAGTTACTGTAAGTAAAGCACTGTCTATGCACTGTCATAGGAGAGTGAGGCTGGGAGTACTGGAGTTACTGTAAGTGAATGGCAGGTTGTGCTCTTTGAGGGTGGGAGTGCTCGCAGTTACTGTAAGTGAAAAGCGGACTGTGTAGTCTCACACTGGATACAGGTGGGACTAAGCGCAGTTACTTTAAGCCTTTTTTAAAATTAATTCACTGGATGTCGGCACTGCTGTTAAGGCCAGCATTCATTGCCCATCCTTAATTGCTCTTGAGAAGGGGTAGTGAACTCCATTCATGAACCACTGTAGTCAGGGTGCTGTTTGGGAGGGAGCTCCGGGATTTTGACCCCCTGATGAGGAGGGATTGGCAATATTTTTCCGCGCCAGGTGTGTGAAATTTGCAGGGAACTTGGAACTGGTGGCATGTGCCTACTGCCCTTGTTCTTCTAGGTGGTAGAGGTCACATGTTTGGAAAGTACAGCAGAAGACTTGGCGGGTTGCTGCAGTGCATCTTGCAGGTGATACACATTGCAGCCATACTGTGCTGGAGGGGGCCACTGTGGTGGAGGGAGTGAATGTTTCGGGTGCTGGATAGGGTACCAATCAGTGGACTACTTTGGCCTGGATAGCGTTGAACTTCTTAAGTGTTATTGGAGCTGCACTAACCCAAGCTAGTGTACAGTATTGCATCACATTTCTGACTTGTATCTTGTAGATAGTGAACATGCTTTGGGGAGTCAAGAGATGAGTCATTCGCTGCAGAATACCCAGCCTCTGACCTGCCATTGTAGCTACATGATCTTTGCGGCTGAACATAAGAACTTAAGAACTAGAAGCAGGAGTAGGCAATTCAGCCCCTCAAGCCTGCTCCGCCATTCATTATGATCATGGCTGATCTCATTTCGGCCTCAACTCCAATTTCCCGCCCTCTCCCCATAACCTTTCAACCCATTACTAGTTAAAAATCTGTCTATCTCCTCCTTAAATTTATTCAGCGTCCCGGCATCCACTGCACTCTGAGGTAGTGAATTCCACAGATTCACGACCCTTTGAGAAAAGTAATTCCTCCTCATCTCTGATTTAAATCTACCACCCCTTATCCTAAAACTATGGCCTCTCATTCTAGAGTGCCCCACAAGGGGAAACATCTGCTCCACGTCTACTTTGCCTATCCCTTTTAGCATCTTATATACCTCAATTAGATCTCCTCTCATCCTTCCAAACTCCAGTGAGTATAGGCCTAAACTGCTCAATCTCTCCTCATAAGACAAGCCCCACATCTCTGGAATTAATCTAGTGAACCTCCTCTGAACCGCCTCCAGTGCAACTATATCCTTCCTCAAGTAAGGGGACCAAAACTGTGCACAGTACTCCAGGTGCGGTCTCACCAATGCCTTGTACGGTTGCAACAACACTTCCCTATTTTTATACTCTATTCCTTTAGCAATAAATGCCAAAATTCCATTTGCCTTCCTTATCACCTGCTGAACCTGCGTACTAGCTTTCAGCAATTCATGCACGAGGACACCCAGATCCCTCTGCACTGAAGTTTCTCTCCATTTAAATAATAAGTCGCCTTTTTATTCTTCCGACCAGAATGGATTACCTCACACTTATCCACATTAAACTCCATCTGCCATATTTTGGCCCATTTACCTAACCTGTCCATATCCATTTGTAAATTTCTTATTTCTTCATTGCAACTTACTTTCCCACATATTTTGGTGCCATCTGCAAATTTAGCTATAGTACCTTCTATCCCTGAATCCAAGTCATTAATATAGATTGTAAATAGTTGGGGCCCAAGGACCGAACCCTGTGGCACCCCACTAGTTACAGCTTGCCATCCAGAAAAAGACCCATTTATCCCGACACTCTGCTTTCTGTTGGTTAGGCAATCCTCTATCCAAGCTAATATACTACCCCTAACTCTGTGTGATCTTACCTTGTGTATTAATCTTTTGTGTGGCACCTTATCAAAGGCCTTCTGGAAGTCCAGATATACTACATCTACAGGATCCCCATTATCCACTTTGCTTGTCACATCTTCAAAGAACTCTAACAAATTAGTCAAACATGATTTACTCTTCATAAAACCATGCTGACTTTGATGGATTACATTTTGACTTTCCAAATGCCCCATTACTATTTCCTTAATAATGGATTCCAACAATTTCCCAACAACAGACGTTAAACTAACCGTTCTATAGTTTCCACTTTCTGTCTCCCCCCCACCCCCTTTTTGAATAAGGGCGTTATGTTAGCATTTTTCCAATCCACTGGAACCTTTCCAGAATCCAGGGAATTTTGGAATATTATAGCCAATGGATCCACTATCTCTGCTGTCACTTCCTTTAAGACTCTGGGATGTAGGCCATCAGGTCCTGGGGGCTTTTCAGCCTTTAATACCAATAGTTTGCTCAGTACTTTTTCTCTTGTGATGGTCATGGTGATTGTTCTAAGTTCCTCCTTCTCTATACCCTCTGCTCTACCTGTTACTATTGGGGTGTTACTAGTGTCCTCCACTGTGAAAACTGAGACAAAATATTGATTAAGCATCTCTGCCATTTCTGTGTTCCCCACTATTAACTCCTTACTCTCGTCCTCCAAGGGACCAACATTCACTTTAACTACTCTCTTTCCTTTTATATACTTGTAGAAGCTTTTGCTATCAGTTTTTACATTTTGCACTAGTTTTCTTTCATAATTTACTTTTGCCCTTTTTATTATTTTTTTAGTAACCCTTTGTTGATCTTTAAAAGTTTCCCAATCTTCCAGCCTACCACTGACCTTTGCAATTTGGTATGCCTTAGTTTTTGCCTTTAAGTTATCTTTAACTTCCTTGCTTAACCATGGATGCTTTTTCCCCTTCTTACCATCTTTCTTTCTCGTTGGGATATATTTTACTTGGGAGGAATTGAATATCTCCTTAAATATCTGTCACTGTTCATCAACTGTCCTATCTTGTAGTCTTCCTGCCCAATCCACTAGGGCCAAATCTGCCCTCATACCTATGTAGTTAACTTTGTTTAACTCCAGAACACTAGTGTGGGACTCAAGTTTCTCGCTCTCAAACTGAACTTGAAATTCTATCATGCTATGATCACTCTTCCCTAAAGGATCCTTTACTATGAGATCATTAATTAATCCCATCTCATTACACAAAACCAAATCCAGAATAGCCTGCTCCCTGGTTGGTTCCACAACATATTGCTCCAAGAAACAATCTCTAATACACTCTGTGAACTCTCCCTCAAGGCTACCCTTGCCAATTTGATTAGTCCGGTCAATATGCATACCAGTTGTTTCTGGACAATGATGACCCCCCAGAACGTTGATGGTAGGGGATTTAATGATGGTTTTGCAGTTTTTTAAAAATCATTCATGAATGTCAGTGTCACTGGCAATTTATCACCCACCATTAATTGTCCTTGAGGTAGTGGTGAGCTGCCATCACCATAGTCTATGTGGTGTAGGTACACCAACAGTGCTGTTAGAGAGGGAGTTACAATGGCTGTGAAGGAGCAGCGATATAGTTCCAAGTTAGGCTGGTGTGTGACTTGGAGAGGGACTTGCAGGTGGTCATGTTGTCGTGTGTCTGAAGCCCTCCATGATCTTGGTGGTAGATGTTGTGAGTTTTGAAGGTGCTATTGAAAGAATCTTGGTGAGTTGCTGCAGTGCATCTTGTAGATGGTACAATTACAGCCACTGTGCACGAGTAGTGAAGGGAGTGAATGTTTGAGGTGGTTGCTATGTCCAGGATGGTGTTGAGCTTCTTGACTGTTGTTGGAGCTGCACTCTTCCAGGCAGGCGGAAAGTATTCCATTACCTTCTGACTTGTGCCTTATAGATCGTGGGCAAGCTTTGAGGAGTCAGTGAATTACTTGCTGCAGAATTCCCAGCTTCTGATCTGTTTTTATTGCCACATTATTTATATGGTTGGTCCAGTTAAGTTTCTAGTCAATGGTAACCCTCAAGGTGTTGATGCTGAGGGATTCAGTAATGGTAATGCTGTTGAACATCAAGGGGAGATAGTTAGATTCTGTCTTGTCATTGCCTGCCACTTGTGTGGCACAAATCTTTCTGCTATTTATCAGCCCAAAGCTGAATGTTGTCTAGGGTTAGGACTCACTTGCTGCATGCGGGAGCTGAACTGAACACTCTACAATCAGCAGCAAACATCCCTACTTCTGATCTTCTGATGGAGGGAGAGCTATTGCTGAAGCAGCTGAAGATGGTTAGTCCTGAGGATGACCTGCAGCAATGATCTGGTACTGCGATGATTGGCCTCCAACATCCACCAACCTTGTACTAAGCATGATTTCTGACATTGGAGAGTTTTCCCACTGCTATCCATTGACTTCACTTTTAATAGGGCTTCTTGATGCCACACTAAGTCAAATGCTGCCTTATTGCAACCTACATTCTACCCTCCGTAAACTTGAGGTCACCTCAAACTCTGCTGCCCATGTCTTAACTCAGAGTAAGTCCCATTCCCCTGTCACCCCTGTTGATCTACATTGGCTCTGGTCAAGAAACATTTTGATTTTAAAATTCTCATCCTTGTGTTCAAACCCTCCATGGCCTTGCCCTCCCTATCTTTGTAATTTCTTCCAGCCCCACAATCCTCTGAGATATTTGCACAGCTCTAATTCTGACCTCTTGTGCATTCACAATTATATTTGCTTTAAGACACTCCTTAAAACCTACCTCTTTGACCAAGTTTTTGATCATCTCACCTAATATTGCTGTCTGTGGCTCGGTGTCATGCTTTGTGTTATAATGCTCCTGTGAAGCGCTTTGGGAAATTTCATTACGTTAAGTGCACTATGTTGTTATGGTTGGTGTCTTCTGTTGAGCTTCATTGGAATACTGAGGTAGGCCAAGAGCAGAGAGGTAAGTGTGAGAGAAAGGGGAGAATTAAAGTGACAGACCACCAGAAACTCAGGTTCATGCTTGCAGACTGAATGGAAATGTTCCACAAAGCAGTCACCCAATCTGCAGTTGGTCTCCCCTATCTAGAACAATGGCATTGTGAGCAGTGGATACAGTATACTAAGTTTAAAGAAGTACACATAAATGGCTATTTCACCTCGAAGGTGTGTTTGGGACCTTGAACGGTGAGAGAGGAGGTAAAAAGGGCAGGTGTTACATCTCCTGCACTTGCATGGAAATGTGCATTGGGAAGGGGGTTTGTGTTGGGGTGACTGAGCAATGGACCAGGAGGTCAAGGAGGGAACAGTCTCTTCAGAATGTTGAAAGGGGAGGGAAAGGGAAGATGTGTTTGGTGGTGGTATCACACTGGAGTTGGCGGAAATGGTGGAGGATGATCTGTTGACTATGGAAGCTTGCAGGGCAGAAGATGAGGACAAGGGGAACCCTATCATGGTGCTGGGAGGGAGGGAAAAGGGTGACAGCAGGTATGTAGGAAATGGATGACAGTCAAGGGCCCTTTCAACCATGGTTGGGGGGAATCCTAGGTTCCCGGTACATCAGAAATGCTGGTGTGTAAGGTTGCATAATCAGAACAGAGGCGACGGAGATGGAGAAACTGAGAGAATAGAATGAAGCCCTTGAAGGAAGCAGAGTGCGATGAAGTGTAGTCAAGGTAGCTGTGGGAGTCACTGAGTTTATGGTGAATATTTGTTGATAGCACATCCCCAGAAATGGAGAGAGAGAAGCCAAGGAAGGGGAGGGAAGAGTCAGAGATGGACCATGTGAAGATGAGAGAAGAATGAAAATTGGAAGCAGGTGATGAAATTTTCCTGTTTAAGGCAAGAGCTGAGAACTGCGCTGGCAAAAGAGGTGAGAGAGGGAGGCCCAAGTGAAACTGTAGCAAGGAATGTTCAACAAAACCCTTAAAAAGGAAAGCATAGCTAGGACCCATGTGGGTACCCATAGCAACATCTTTTATATGTAGGAAGTGATTGAAGAAGTTGTTCATTGTGAGAACGAGTTCAGTCATGGAGAGAAGAGTGGTGGTGGATGGTGACTGTTTGGGTCTCTGTTCAAGATAGAAGGACTGTGAACTTGTTAATGTTTGGTAAAATTTGTCCTTTCATTTTGACTGGAGTAGATTGTGGTGCCCTGTTCTGTCCCATCGTAGACCTGGTTATGAATGCAGCTAAGACTTCGGGTGGTCTTCTCAAGCACATACTCAACTATAGATTAATTTTTGTCTCTGACTTAGGCTTATCACTTATAGTTTACTGTCATTGCTAAATTACTGAATACTGGCTAATTGTAGTGTTTCCTTTAATGGACACTCTTTGACAACACTATGAATTGTTGATGAGAGCAATGGAAACTATCTGTTGAGTACAACAGAGTTGGTCTGTTTGGTAGGATCAATGACATTTGTCTACATGGGATCACCAATAATATTGGTATGGTGATATCAGTCTCATGAATGAAAATTGAGTTATTAGTTTATTCTATAACATTAGTGGCATTCACCAATAACACCAATCATTTTGCTCTGGCTGGTGATTTTAAGCGTATTGGTAAACAATGCCAGCAGTGGTCTTCAGACATAGTAATTGACATTTCACATGATAATCTCGATGACAACATGACAATTAATAAATCTGGAATATAAAAACTAGTCACAGTAATGCCATGACAACTATCATCGATTGTTGTAAAAGCCCATCTGGTTCACTTATGTCCTTTAGGAAAGGAAATCTGCCTTCCTTACCCAGTCTGGCCAACATGTGACTCCAGACCCACAGCAATGTGGTTGACTCTTAACTGCCCTCTGAAATGGCCTAGCAAACCACTCAGTCAATGCCAATTAGGGATGGGCATCAAATACTGGCCTTGCTAGTGATGCCCACATTCCATGAAAGAATAAAGAAAAAAATATTTTCCCAAGGTGAAGAGTGAAATGTTTGAGTTAAGAAAACATTTTTAGTTCTGACAGGCCCAGGTAATTGTGTTTTGTTTCCTTGTCAGGAAATCTGTGAGAATCCTAAGTTCATCATTGGCGGCGCCTCAAGAACTGATATCTGTCAAGGAGATTTGGGTAAGCTCTTGCTTGAAGTTTTCTAAGCTTTAAAATTACTTGGGAGATAGTATGGGACCTACACTCAACAGCTTCTACAACACAATAGATCAGCTGTTTTAAATTAAACAGGTTATAAGGTTGGTTAGAATAGTGAACGGAAGAATATTGCATGAATGCAATAAGATTGTGCCAGCAGTGCTTCCTATTCTCTCGTTGGTACTGCCAAGGATTCAGTGTATCAACAAGTTACCCTCCAAAAGAAAGATTTTCATATGGTTGGGGAGCAAATGATATGCACTAGAAAGAATGGCACTGTCTGAAAGTATAAAGATATCCAGTGAGAAGGAAAACTTTCCTCTACCAATGTGGGAACGCCAGATACAATCAAATTGGCCATATGAGCCAGATTGGAAAGTCCTGTCTTCATGGTTCCCATGTGTAGGTCAGTTATGAAGTACTTCTTAGAGACAGAAAAAAATGCAAAGGTTAGTTATACATCACAAAGATAACCTGTTATGATAGTGTTGTGCATTATTCATATGTAGCTACTCCAAGGCAAGTAATTATATGCAGCACATGGTTACATATAACAGTTTTATTAAGCTCTGGTATAAAATATCAGATGAAAATGGGGACATGTGCTGATTGATTGGCTGATTTGACCATTTTTGCTCCACTTGGAATACATTTGTTCTCATGGCCCAATCAACTGTGGTCCACCTCACATTGTGGTGAAGACTAAGGCCGGGATTTTCTGTGCCTGCCGGCGTTGGGCATGTTCAGTGGTGTGAGTGGACAACATGGCACAATCGGTTCCACGATGACTTGAAATCAGTTTGCGATCATCCGCTTAGCCCGCCAATGGCGGGCTGCGTTCCCAGCCATCGGATATTGGGAACCTCATTGTAACACATCAACACATCATTATGAGGCCAGCCCGCCGGACTCATCCCTCTCTGCTGGATCGTCCGCCTTTTTTTGCCGACGTGTTTCACAACAGCACATAAGTGACGTGCACCTGAAGGGCTGCACCTCGCTCGGGACTTTGAAGTTTGTTTGCCTACCTTGTTTTGGTCAGCACTCGTGGTCATCAGCACCAGGCTTCACAGACAGCACCACATCACTTTTAGTGGGGCTCACGACAGGTCTCTACCTACCAGATCAGCCATATGTGGGTGGCTTTTCAATGGCTGCAGGACTAGGACTTGCTTGGTGAAGAGGGAGAAGTGGCCTCAGGCAAGGGAAGAGGCTGCAGGCCGAGGACCATACTGGGGAAGGAGGGTAACCCAGGGTGTGTATGGGCACATATTGATCTGTGCAAGTGGCCTCAAGATAGTGAGGGCTGAAGAGGCAGTCTCCAGAGGAGATGAGACCAGATGGACGTGTGAGGGTATGAGTGTGAGAATAGGTGGTGATGTCCCTTGAGCTGGCAGTGAGTAAGATGCCAGTGAATGTGTGATGGGCTTGAGTTTGTGAGTTTAGAGTGATGAGATGGTTACCATACCCTGGCTGCATGGATGAGATCATTCATCTTCTAGATGCATTGGATGGCCAACCTCTTCTGTGCAGCATTGGCACTGATCACCACTGCCATCACCTACCAAGCCAGAGTGGTAATGCTGCTGCCCTTCCTGCAGCTAGAGCAGGGGTAGAGGACATCACAGCGGACCTCCACAGTGTCTAAAAGGTTCTGCAGTCTTCTTGCCTTTCAGGGCCACATCTCCTTTGCTGAAGTCCTGGGCTGGAAGCACTGAGCGCAGCTGTACTTTAAATGTGATGCTGGCATGATGAAGCGGCGAGGTGATGGCGTGGCGGGCGAATAAGAGCCCGCCCACCATGGAAACGGCGTATTTCCCGGGAATGCATAAGTAATGCAGCGGGTTTGGGATGATATGGCGTGAATACCCGCCATCCTGGCCAGCGGGTAAAATGTTGTTTTACCCACCCACTACCACACTTAGTGCAAATCTGGGACGAGTTTTTACTATGTGACCTTCGTGACATCGTGAAACCAATTCTTCCCTTTCTTCTGGATTCCTTAAAAGGTGGAGGTTCATTTTATTCTACTGATTTTCTACCAAGCTTACTTCATGGCTGGTGAAATTAGGAAAGAGGAGTAAGTATTTCTGCCATGAAAGCATCCTTCCCCCGTCAGCCAATGACTCTGATGCAATGAAAAACGTTTCTATATCCATGAAATGGGCCTTTTTGTGAGTTGTTGAGATTAGTTCTCAAGTTTCCAATAAATATGACTAGATTACTGATTAGATGGCTTCTTACAGAGTTCTGATGTTTCATTTCCAAGTAGCTGGTGGCAGGCTGTTACTCACAGAAAGCTGTGGTTGCTATCAGGAGGAGAAAGAGACCATTAGGCCAAGAAAACCCACACTTCGATCGTGCCTTCTTTCCCCTTTCTCCCCATATTCCTCAACTCTTTCTCTTCAGAAATGTGTAGTTTCCTGAACCCACATAGCCTCACCTGGAAACACTTATAAGACTGTTATCCTTTGAAGAAAAAGCTTTGTCTAACGTCACTTTCACTTTTCACTTGTGCTTCTTCATATTTGAACCTCAGCATCCCATGTACAGTTAAGGCACCCAGTGGCTGCTGCTTGCAAGCTCATTCACATGGGGTTACTAATCAGTTCTGATCAATTACTAGGAACTAGCAATGTGAAATTTCTTTTATCTTGAAAAATTGAAGAATTATATGTAATTAATAGTTGACTAATGAAATTGCAGGAACATGTGAATTTGAAATACGTTGGCTTAGAAATTTGCTGCAATCCAAAACAGCACAGATAGACGCAGGGCCCACTTTGTGTTGCACCTTGGTCCTCATTATTTAATCAGCGAATGGCTGGCAGCTTAAGGATGTCCCCAGGCAGCTTGCTGAGGATGAGGACTCAGTGGTAGCACTGGCCCTTAGGTGAGTCATTAAAGAGGACTGGGGCTCAGGAGGACTGAGAGAGAGTGGAGGGGCCATGAAAATCGATAGTAATCATGGAGAGTAGGGGCAGGGATTAGGAGGATAGCGACCAAGATTGTGCAGGATGGCATCTGTGATCGGGAGAGTTTGAGGTTGCGACTGGGGGATTCAAGGTTATGGTGAGGGTGGGTGCTAGGGAATGGTGGCTGGAAGTGGCCTGCCTGCTTTGATTGTTCAGTTAAGTATATTTTAAACATTTACCTTGCTGGATGTGGCTGCAGCAATACTTTTAATGACTGCCTGTTAGTCAATATGTAGAGGTTGCTCTAGTTTTCCACCGTGGCTCATTGGGCAGCACTCTTATCTCTGAGTCAGAGGTTGTGGGTTCAGGTCCATCTCTAAGACTTGAGCACAATAATCAAGGCTGACAGTCCAGCACATTACTGAAGGAGTCCTGCATTATCGGAAATACTATCTTTCAGATGAGACTTTAAACAAATCCCTGTCTATCCTCTCAGGTGAACATAAAAGATCCCATGGCACTATTTCAAAGAAGGACAGGGGAGTTTTCCCTGGTGTCCTCGCCAATTTCAATCCCTCAGCCAACATTAGAAAAAAACAGATTATCTGGACATTATCGCATTACTGTTTGTAGGAGTTTGCATGCAAATTGGCTGTCGCTTATCCTACATTACAACAGTGATGACACGTCAGAAGTATTTCATTGGCTGTCAAGCACTTTGGGACATTTGGTTGTCGTAGAAAGCACTATGTAAATATAAACCTTTCTTTCCTTCCTAGTGACAGCTGCGTTCAGGGCAACAAAATATTGCAGAGACTGCTTCCTACCCCTTATCTTATGCAACACCTGTTTGAAGTTATGACTTAATATGTTTTGCTAAGAGAGGCAAAACTGGGATCAAACTATTTTCAAGACTCACACCTGAACACTGGTCACTGGTCCCTATGCAGCCCAACCCAGTACATGTCATGAGGGATAACAAAATTAAGGAAAAATAGTACAGCTTTTGGAGGGTTAATAAGTGATTTAAGAGCAGAGGGTTTCTTCCATTCTCCATAGAACAATTGGTGGAGCTATTGTATGCTGACGAGCATAAAATAACATTGTGTGAGTTAGGTGCTGGGCCTCGGGTCAGTGCTTTGGAACAATGCCCATTAGGAGCAGCACCCCAGCAAGCTGCCGACCTTTGTACGGGCTATTGTTTCAGCAAACCATGTCCTAACAATCAGATGTGCTGCCAGTTGGATTCTCTGTGTTCAGACTGAGCATGTACCATCAACAGCAAAATATTTCTTTCGTACATTTGTAGATGCGATAGGGGCATCACTGGCTAGACAGGCATTTATTGCCCATCCCTAATTGCCCTTGAGAAGGTGGTGAAGCCACCTGCATAAACCTCTGCATCCATCTGGTGTAATTATACCACAATGCTATTAGGGAGGGAGTTTCAGGATTTTGAACCAGTGACAATGAAGAAAAAGTGATATATTCCATGTCAGGATGGTGCCTGTCTTGGTGGGGAACTTGCAGATTGTGATGTTCCCATGAATTCGCTGCATTTGTTCTTCTAGGTAGTAGAGGTCACGGGTTTGGAAGCTGCTGTTGAAGGAGCCTTGGTGAGTTGCTGCAGTGCAACTTTCAGATGGTACACACTACAGCCACTATGCACCAGTGGTGAAGAGAGTAAATGTTTAAGCTGGTGGATCGGCTGCTTTGTCCTGGATGGTGCCGAGCATCCAGGCAAATGGACAGTATACCACCAAACTCCTGACTTGTGCCTTGCTGATGGTGGATAGGCTTTGGAGAGTCAGGAAATTAGTTAATCACCACAGAATTCCTGGCCTTTGACCTTCTTTTGTAGCAGCAGTGCTTATATGACTGGTCCAGCCAAGTTTCTGGTCAATAGTGATGTCAGGATGATGATGGTGGGGGATTCAGTGATGGTAATGCTGCTGAATGTCAAGCGGAGATGGTTACATTCACTCTTATAAAGTCATGGAGGTCTACAGCACAGAAAAAGGCCCTTCGGCCCATTGAGTTTGCACCAGTCAGACAAGTACTTAGCTATTCTAATCCCATTTTCCAGCACTAGGCCCATAGCCTTGTATGCCATGGCATCGCAAGTGCACATCCAAATACTTCTTAAATGTTATGAGAGTTTCTGCCTCGATTGCCCTTTCAGGCAGTGAGTTCCAGATCCCCACCACTCTCTGGGTGAAGAAATTCTTCCTCACATCCCCTCTAAACCTCCTGCCCCTTACCTTAAATCTATGCCCCCTGGTTATTGATCCCTTTACCAAGGAGAAAAGTTCCTTCCTGCCTACCTTATCTATGCCCCTCATAATTTTATACACCTCAATCATGTCCCCCCTCAATCTCCTCTGCTGCAAAGAAAATAACCCCAGTCTATTCAACCTCTCCTCATAACTAAAACTCTCCAGCCAAGGCAACATCCTGGTAAATCTCCTCTGCACTCTCTCTAGTGCAATCACATCCTTCCATTAATATGGATTCCAGAACTGCACGCAATACTCTAGCTGTGGCCTAACCAGCGTTTTATACAGTTCTAGCATAACCTCCCTGCTCTTATATTCTATGCCTCAGCTAATAAAGGCAAGTATCCCATATGTCTTCTTAGCCACCTTATCTACCTGTCCCGCTACCTTAAGGGACCGGTGGATATGCACACCAAGATCCCTCTGATCCTCGGTACTTCCCAGGGTCCTACCATTCATCGTGTATTCCCATGCCTTGTTTGTCCTGCCCAAGTGCATCACCTCACACTTATCCGGATTAAATTCCATTTGCCACTGATCAGCCCATCTGACCAGCCTGTCTATATCCTCCTGTAATCTAAGGCTATCCTCCTCACTATTTACCACCCTACCAATTTTCGTGTCATCCACAAACTTAATGATCAACCCTCCTACATTCAAGTCTAAATCGTTTATATATATCACAAGCAGCAAGGGACCCAACACCGATCCCTGTGGAACCCCACTGGACACAGGCATCCAGTCACAAAAATGTCCCTCGACCATCACCCTCTGCTTCTTGCCACTCAGCCTATTCTGGATCCAATTTGCCAAATTGCCTTGGATCCCATGAGCTCTTACCTTCGTTATCAGTCTCCCCTGCGAGACCTTATCAAAAGAAAATGGTCATTTCCTGGCACTTGTGTGGCATGTTACTTGTCACTTATCAGCCTAAGCCTGAATGTTGTCCAGTTCTTGTTGAATGCGGGCACAGTATATGAGGAGTTGAGTATGGTACTGAACATTGTGCAATCATCTGCAAACATCCCAATTCTGAGCTTATGTTGGACGGAAGGTCATTGATGGAGCAACTGAAGATGGTTCTGCTTAGAACACTGCCCTGAGGAACTCTTGCAGTCACGTCCTGGGGCTTAAAGAATTGTTCCCCAACAACCACAGCTATCTTCCTTTGTGCTAGGTATGATTCCAACCATAACATCCGAGACTGAACTTCAAAAAGAAATGTGTGTGAAACACTGACAGACATTTCTCCGCGATCTAATAAGTCATAGGGCGGAATTTAATCTGGCCTGAGAAGCCAGAGGTTGCCTCCTTTGGGGATGGCCTGCATCCGATCTGCACCCCTCTCCCCCCACCCCAGAACAAAACAAAGATCCCACCATTCATGGCACTTTTTCCTGAGGCGATTGTATTGAGCCAGGAGATTTCCCAATTCTGTGCATCCGCCTCAGGAGCGAAAATCCAGGATTAATGTTTCAGATCAATGACTCTTCATCGGTATAACCTGCCCTGCTTTTCCAAGTTTTCCTTGTATTTACATTTCCTCATACCAGGCAGCACTCTAGTGAATCTGCACTGCACCCTCTCTATTGCCACAATATCCTGGATTTTACCCTGGGCTCCTCAATAACGTGTTTCAATAACACATAGTTTTCAAAGGCTTATTAAACAACAAAACTTTACATAGCACTCCCCCTTAAACAGAAGTAATGTTGCTGAAGTCCTGTGGGTGCACTGCTCTGCAGTTGGGGCCATGGCTTACTCTTCGGGCTAGGAAAGAGCTTTATTCTGCATCCAGCCGCACTGTCCAAGGAGTGTTTGTTACTGATGTTGGGTAATGAAAATAGGAAAAGGTTGAATTTTCCAAGACTTATTTGATGTGCATGAAATTCACCAAATGTGCATGCGCATGAAATTCACCCAGTTGTCTGTTTTTATCTTTTACAACTTGTCAGTACACTATTAACCAGTTGTCAGTGCTCCAGAAGTATAAGGGGGTTGGTATTATTACCAGCACAAACGTGACACAATTCCTTCAACTCAACAAGGACCATCTCTGGAACATAGCAGTCGGTAAATCAAGGCTGTCTGGAGGATTGACATTCCAGAAAATAATTCCATCAGATTACTGTGTATGAGATTTAAGCATAAATGTCAGGATCAGACTGGACTCAAGGTGTCAAAATTTAACAGAAGCAAACATTCAAACAAATGTTTTAAAAATAAACAGAGACTTGGTGCCAATGAAGTGGGACATCATCAGAAAAGGATGGAAGCCTTGTACTGAAAAAATGACTTATTTGACAAAGTAACATATAAAAGGTTGGTTAACAATATTGTGGCTTATAGAATAGAAATGTCTGTGTTAGCTTGGATAAAAAATTGGCTTAAGGGCAGAAAACAGAACCATAATAAATTGTTGTTTTTCAGGCAGGAAAATGGTAGACAATGTGTCATGTTAGGGACATTGCTTGTTTGATATATATAAATGACTTGGATATTGGAATAAAGAGTGAAAATTACAAAATTTGCTGATGTTACCAAATTTGTAGGTGTTTAAGACAGTGAGGATGATACCAGTCGACTGCAACAGGGCATGGATAGGCTAGCAGAATGAGCAGCCAAGTCACAGTTAGAATTTAATTCAGAGAAGTGTGAGGTGATGCATAAGGTGGCAGAAGAGATTGGGAGAAACAATATAGACTTAATGGCAAAGTTCTAAAGAGTGTGCATGGTTGGACATACCTGGGGATTCATGTGCATAGGTCTTTGAAGGTGGCAGAATATATTGAGAGAGTTGATAGCAAAGCATATGGGATCTTGGGTTTCATAAATAGTGGCATTGTATACAAAAACTGGGGAGTTATGCTGAACCTTTATAAACCTTTGGTTAGGCCGCAGCCAGTTCTGGAAGAATGTGAGAGTCCTTGAGAGGATGGAGAGGAAATTTACCAGAATGGTTCCAGGTAAGAGTGTTTTTAGCTACAATGTTAGGTTGAAGAAGCTGGGGTTGTGCTCCTTGAGCAAAGGAGGTTGAGAGGAGATTTGATAGAGGTATAGAAGATTATTATAGGGTTTGGGGAAGCTAGATAAAGCAAAACTATTCCCTTTAGCTGATCATGCAAGGACAAGGGGACACAGATTTAAGGTTTTGGGGAAAAGATGCAGCGGAAATGTGAAGAAGAACTTTTCACGCATCGAATGGCAATAACCTGGAACTTGCTGCCCAAGAGGGTGGTAGAAATAGATATGATGAATGATTTCAAAAGGAAATTGGATTGGCACTTGATGGAAATAAACCTGCACAGCTGTGGGGGTAGAACTGAGGAATGGGACTGACTGGATTGCTCTTCAGAGAGCAGCGTGTACTTGATTGGTCAAATGGCCCTATTTCTGTGCCATCATGACTTTTGGATTAAATGGGTGGTATTTAAAGTCTATCCCCAAGGTGAGTTTTGAGGTGGGGGGAGGGGGCATTTAATCAGGCTAGAGGGTGTGGGGTATGGATTCTGCTGCCTTTCCACCTATGCCCCAATTAAGCCCATGGATGGCCTTCCTGCCCCAATGCCAGCTGTTTTGTTAAATACTAGGCCCTCTAGGCCACATCGCTCACAACCTCTCACTCTCCCACCCACTGCCCATTCCACATCCATGCCAACTCATGCCAACCCATGCCCTCCTCCATCCCCATGGGCCCTTATAGCCCGTATGCTAATTTTGTGACAATTCAAGCCAACCCATGCCCCCCCACCCAACTCATCCCCATGATCCCTCAATCAAACTGTGAATTTTCAGCCCCCAACTGTGATAATGAAAGGGTGAAGAAAACATTCCAGCAGTAATAATGCTATAATGATAGCACTTAGGGTTATATCAAAAAACAGCCATTGAAACTGCTAGTACAGATTTTTTTTCAACTGACGGACACAAATAGGCCAGTTTTCTTTCAGCTTTTAAAGGACAGGCTGTTTAAATAACTTCACAGCTTGATAGCTCAACAGACCTTATTCATCCTTCACAGGCATTTATGTCTACTTGCTCCAACAAAAATAGATTCTGTTTGAACTCTGCACTGAGTTCCAATGGTTCTGCTGAGTTTGGGTTTCTCATATGTGGGAGTCACGTCCCATCTCCTTTCCACTACCAACGAAAATGGGATGTGTTGGAAATAGGGGTGGGGCTTCTGGAACTGAGTCCCGCCCCCATTTTAAAGGACCCTGGAGTCTCTGTGACTCCATGAAAATCTAGGTCTAACTCAGTTGCTTTGTACAAATGCTGCCTGACCTTCAGAGTGTTTCCAGTATTTTCTGTTTTTATTACAGTTTTCATTGAATTGGAGCTGATTAAAGGGCATTTTGATCGATTTGATAGTTGTTTAAAATTTTGAAGAAATGGGACAGAGTAGAGAGAAAATGACTAATTGTGGAGTGTAGGGTGCAGATCATGGGAACAGAGATATATGATTAAATATAAGGTAAGTATTAGGACAGAGAACAAGAGTTTTTTTTTCAGCAGAGTTTGTGAAGTTGTAAATGCACTAACAGTTAGTAGTTGAAGCAGGGACCATGTTAATACTTAAAAATGAGTTAAAGAGGCAGCTGAAAGAATTACCTATGTGAAACTCAAATCAGCTCACACATTCATTTTATCCTTTAGATCTTTGTGTCAGCCTAACACATGTTGCATCTAATATTAGAGGAATGAGTAGCCTTCCAGAGTCCAACAGATGGTTCATCAGTGCTGACTTTAAATGTCACAGCAGTTTGAAGACAGGGTGTCCTGTTTCTCTCACTTAGTGCATAATGTGAGATAATAGTTTCCCATTGATACACGCAGATGAGTGCAGCTGAGGAAACTGAATGCAAACCTGAGAGTTTGGTGAGTGGGGGTGTTCAGTGAAGGGGGAGGAGGTATTTGTTTCCTTCAGCATTTTCTACTCTTCCCACCCTGTAGGAATTGGCTCTTACTCTACAACAGGGAAAAGAGTATCTGGTAAGTGGTTAAGGTCTAATCAATTCCTAAGGTTTAAAATAGTATACAAATTGGTGGTTAAAGTTAATAAAATATCTTAAAAAGCACCACAAATAAGTGAATAATATAATTAATTAATTAATTAAAACACATTAAGGATGGCAGGACAGGTGATGTGTCAAGGCTGCAGCATGTGGGAACTCCTGGATGCCATTGTTAACCATAAAATGAATGTGTGAGCTGATTTGAGTTTCACATAGGAAATTCTTTCAGCTGCCTCTTTAACTCATTTTTAAGTATTGACGTGGTCCCTGCTTCAACTACTAACTCTGTTAGTGCATTTACAACTTCACAAACTCTGCTGAAAAAAAAACTCTTGTTCTCTGTCCTAATACTTATCTTATATTTAATCATATATCTCTGTTCCCATGATCTGCACCTACACTCCACAATTAGTCATTTTCTCTCTACTCTGTCCCATTTCTTCAAAATTTTAAACAACTATCAAATTGATCAAAATGCTCTTTAATCAGCTCCAAATACATCTGCAGTAAGTGTTTGTGGCTCGAAAAACTTTGGCTCGGAGTCATTGAGCTGGAGGCTGAGCTGCAGATGCTGCAACACATCAGGGAAGGGGGAAGTTACGTGGATGCTGTGTGTCAGGATGCAGTTGTACCACTTAGGATAGAGTCTTTTGATTTGGTCAGTGGTCAGGGACTGGAGGGTGTGACTGTGAATGAGGCAGGTAAGGGGACCCAGAGGACAGTAGTGCAGGAGTGTCAGCCTCTGAAATTGTCCAATAGATTTGAGGTTCTCTCAGCTTGTTTAGATGAGAGTGGGGGCTGCAGGGTGTATGGGTAAACTGACCATGGCACCATGGTACAGGAAGCCATTCAAGTGGGGGAGCAAAAGGGAGTGTAGTGGTAGTAGGGTCATTATAGTGAGGGGGATTGACACTGTTCTTTGCAGCAAAGAGCAAGATTCCAGACGACTGTGTTGCCTGTCCAGTGCCAGGGTTCGGGACATCTGCTCAGGCCTGGAGAGGAACATGCAGTGGGAGGGGGAGGATCCAGTTGTCATGGTCCATGTAGGTACCAATGACATAGGTAGAACTAAGAAAGAGGTTCTGCATAGAGAGTATGAGGAGCTAGGCACTAAATTAAAAAAACAGTATCTCTAAGGTTATAATCTATGGATTATTACCTGAGCTGCATGCAAATTGAAATAAGGCACATAAAATTAGAGATGAATACATGGCTCAAAGACTGGTGCAGGAGAAGTGAGTTCTGGTTTGTGGGGCACTGGCATCAGTACTAGGGAAAGTGGGGGCTGTACCATTGAGATGGTCTACATCTGAACCATGCTGGGACTAGTGTTTTTGCGAACCGTATAAATTGAGAAGTAGAGAGGGTTTTAAACTAAATAGTGGGGGCAAAGGATCAAATGCAGAAAGGGATCAAATGCGGAAAGATGTGGTATATCAAAGAGTAGAGACAAGGCAAGAGAGGAAACTAGTAATATTGCAAATGAGGGTCATGGAATGGAGGGAAAGGACAGAGAAAAAAATCTAAGAATACACCAACAATCAAGACTAGATGTCACAAAGATAACAAAAAAACAAAAAAACTACCTGAATGCATGTAGCATTCATAACAATGTCAAGGAATTGATGGCGCACATTGAAATAAATAAATATGATCTGCTAGCCATTACAGAGATGTAGCTGTAGGATGACAAGGATTGGGCACTGAATATTGAAGGGTATGTGACATTCAAGAAGAATAGCAAGCTAGGTAAAGGTGGAGGGGCAGCACTGTTAATCAAGGACAGCATTTGTGTGATAGCTGGAGATGACCTTTGTTCAGAAGATCAGGATGTAGAATCGGATTGGATGGAGATGAGGAGTAGTATGGGAAAGAAGTCGCTAGTGGAAGTGGCCTACTGGTCCCCTAACAGTAACCACAATGCAGGAAAAAGTATAAAAAATGAAATATTGGGTGACTGTGATAAAGGGACAGCAATAATCATGGGTGACTTTAATCGACATATAAACTGAAAAAATCAGATTGGCAGTAGTAGTCTGGAAGAGGAGTTCATAGAAAGCTTTCGAGATTGTGCTGCTCTAAGAAACTTCCGCCAGGGCCACCCAGCTTCTGACTTCATTAAACCCTTGGTTCAAACATGGACAAAAGAGCTGAACTCCCAAGGTGAGGTGAGAGTGACTGCCCTTGACATCAAGGCCGCATTTGACCAAGTGTGGCATCAAGTAGCCCTAGGAAAACTGGAGTTAATGGGAATCAGGGGGAAAACTCTCCACTGGTTGGGGTCATACCTAGCATAAAGGAAGATGGTTGTGGTTGTTGGAGGTCAGTCATTTCAGCTCCAGGACATCACTGCAGGAGTTCCTCAGGGTAGTGTTCTCAGCCCAGCCATCTTCAGCTGCTTCATCAATGACCTTCCGACGCACAGCAGCAGCAGTGTGATGCACTGCAGGAATTCAACAAGGCTCCTTTGACAGCACCTTCCAAACCCACGACCACTACCATCTAGAAGGACAAGGGCAGCAGATAGATGGGAACACTGCCACCTGGAAGTTCCCCTCCAAGTGACTTACCATCCTGACCTGGAAATATATTGCCGTTCCTTCACTGTCACTGGGTCAAAATCCTGGAACTCGTTTCTTAACAGCACTGTGGGTGTACCTACACCACATGGACTGCAGGGGTTCAAGAAGGCAGCTCACCACCACCTTCTCAAGGGCAATTAGGGATGGGCAATAAATGCTGGCCCAGCCAGCGAAGCCCACATGCCATGAATGAATAAAAAGAAAGAAAGCTGAGCTAGCTGAAGTGAACTGGGATACTAGGCCAGGGGATAGTTCAATCAAGAAGCAGTGACAGACATTTAAGGGGATATTTCAGAATACTCAGAATAATATTCCTACTATAAAGAAAAAATCTAAAGGGAGGACCCACCATCTGTGGTAAACGAAAGGAGTTGAGGAAAGCATCAAACTTAAGGAAAAAGCATATAACTGCGCAAAGATGAGTGGCAGGTCAAATGATTGGTCAGAATATAAAGAACAGCAGAGAATGACAAAAAGGTTAATCAGGAGAAAGAAATTAGAGTATGAGAGGAAGCTAGTTAGAAATATAAAAACAGATAGCAAGAATTTCTACAGGTATTTAAAAAGGAAAAGAGTAAGTCAATTGAGAGTTGGTTCTCTAGAAAATGAGAATGGGGAGTTAATAATAGATAATAAGGAAATGGCAGATGAAATGAACAAATATTTTGCTTCCGTCTTCACTATAGAGAATGCAAAAAACATTCCAGAAATAACTAAATCAGGAGGTGGAAGGGAGAGAGGAACTTGGTGAAATTACAGTTACTGAGCAAACTGATGGAGCTGTGGGCTGTCAAGCCTTCGGGTCCAGATGGACTTCATCCTAGCATCTTAAAAGAGTTGGCTAATGAGATAGTAGACGAGTTAGTGTTAATTTTCCAAAATTCCCTAGATTCTAGGAGGGAGGGTGGCAGAAAACAGGAAACTCTAGGCCAGTTAGCTTGATGTCTGTCATGGGGAAGGTGTTTGAATCGATCATTAAAGAGATTATAGCTGGGCACTTAGAAAAACTCAAGGTAATTGGGAAGTGTCAGCATGGTTTTGTGAAAGGGAAATCATGTTTAACCAATTTATTAGAGTTCTTTGAAGGAGTAACGTTTGCTCTGGATAAAGGGGGGGCTGTAGACATACTGTACTTGGATTTCCAGAAGGCATTTGATCAGGTGCACAAAGGTTATTGTGGAAAATAAAATCTCATGGTGTATGTGGTAACATATTAGCATTGATAGAAGATTGACTAGCTGACAGAAAACAGAGAGTGTGCACAAATTGGGTCTTTTCTGATTGGCAGGATGTGACGAGTGGAGTCATGCAGGAGTCTGTACTCGGGCCTCAACTTTTTACAATTTACATCTATGATTTAGATGAAGGGAGAGTAGGTATGGTAGCTAAATTTGCAGATAATACAAAGATAGGTAGGAAAGTATGTTATGAAGAGGACATAAGGTAGTTGCAGATGGATATAGATAGTGAGTGACTGAACAAAAATCTGGCAGATGGAGTATAATGTGGGAAAATATGAAGTTGTTCTCTTTGTCAGGAAGAATAAAAAAAGCAGAGTATTACTTAAATGGAGAACGACTGCAGAATTCTGAGGTGCAGAGGGATCTAGGTGTTCTAGTGCGAGTCACAAAAGGTTAGTATGCAGATACAGCATGTAATCAATAAGGCTAATGGAATACTATCCTTTATTATGAGAGGAATTGGACATAAAAGTAAGGGTGTTATGTTTCAGTTATACAGGACATTGTTGAGACCACATCTGGAGTACTGTGTACAGTGTTGGTCTCCTTATTTGAGGAAGGATGTAAATGTGTTGGAGGCGGTTTACTAGATTGATACCTGGAATGAGGGGGCTGTCTTATGAGGAAAGGTTGGACAGGTTGGCTTATTTCCACTAGAGTTTAGAAGAGTGAGGGGTGACTTGATTGAAGTATGTAAGACCCTGAATGGCCTTGACAAGTTGGATGTGGAAAGGATGTTTCCTCTTGTGGGTAAGTCCAGAACTAGGAGGAACTGTTTTAAAATTAGGGGTTGCCCTTATAGGACAGAGACGGAGAATTTTTTTCTCTCAGAGGGTTGTGCGACTATGGAACTCTGTGGCTCAGAAGACCGTGGGAGCGGGGGTCATTGAATATTTTTAAGGCAGAGGTAGATAGATTCTTGTTAGGCAAGGGAATCAAAGGTTATTGGAGGTAGATGAGAATGTGGAACCTCAAAACACAAACAGATCAGCCATGATCTTGTTCAATGGTGGAGCAGGCTTGAGGGGCTGAATGGTCTACTTCTGCTCCTATTTTGTATGTTCGTATGTTTGTATTTTCGTATGTTCGTATCGATTGTTGCGTATATCCAAAGATGTGAATTCATGCCCATTACATTCCTCTGCCCTTTGGGTTTGGCTTCACTCTTCCATTCCAATGTTGAGTGCCTTCTCCTGGCTCAGAACTTAGCAAATTAAGTTGATCTTTTATGGTTTCCCTCTTGTATTGAAGACCTTTCACCTGCTGGAGTATAGCTTCTCAATAATGAATGCCTTTCTGCATCTTGTGCAAATGGCCATTCCTCATGTGTGAGGGCACACAGTGAGCATCAGCGAATTGTTTTACTTTGGGAGCAGGGGATTGGGGGGTGGAGGGGGTATGATATCTGAGATGACATACATCTGAGCCCCATCCTGTCCTCACCTGATATATCAGCACATACAGGACTGGAGTTGAAGCCAACACAGAGAGACACTTACCTAGAGACCCCAACAGACTCTCTAACAGAAATCACTAGAATTATAGAAACATACAGCACAGATACAGGGCATTCAACCCATTGTGTATGTGTTGGCTCTCTAAAAGGGACATCCACTTATGTCACTTCCATTTTAATTATATGTCCCCTTCCCTTTTGAAAGTTACTATTAAATTTACTTTCACCACCCTTTCAGGCAGTGCATTCCAGATCGGGACAACTTGCTAAATAAAATTACTGAGTGAAGAAAACATTTCTCATGTCTCTCTGGGTTCTATTGCCAAATGCCTTAAATCTGTATATTCTGGTTACCAACCCTTCTGCCAATGAAAGGTTATCCCTATCTATCCTATCAACACCCATCAAAATTTTGAACAGCTCTTAAACCTTCCTTTCTCTGAGGAAAATAATCCTAGGGGGATGTTTTATGCCCTCTCTTGTGGCGTGTTTGGAGATAAGGGCATTTAACCAGGCGGGAGGGTGGCGAGTGACCCCTGGTTGGACTACCTGCCCAGTTGTCAATTGAGGCCCATAATTGGGAAGTTAATGACTACTTAAGGTCATTCCACTGCTGCTAGTATTAACCCAATGGCAGGTTATTAACCCAGGCCCGTTGCAGGTTTCTTGTTGTTTCTGGGGTGGGGCGGGGTTGGGTGGGCGGAGCTCCCTTGTTGTCAAAGGCATTCAGTGCCTGACTGAGGAACCCATCATCTGGAAGGGGAGGGCCAACTGAGAGCCAGCCCCCTCTTTTCCTTGATTCCAAGCCTCCAATAGCTGTCAGTCCCACAGCAGATATCGCCTCTGGTTGGCCGGCAGCTCTCAGTGGGCAGGATTTCTGCCCCCCCTCCCCTATTCGGGTCATCTCTGGGAAGGTCTGCCTTCCCAGAGGAGGCAACACGGGTCTGCCACTGGGTCTCCAGCCAGGAGGAGAGATCCCTGATGTCTCCATGTCCAAACAGACCACTCCTTTGTAATAGCTATCAAGTCATGTCCATTTATTTCTATTTGTGCCATCAACTCATCTACCTTGTTACAAATGCTGCGTGCATTCAGATAAAGAGCCTTAAACTTTGACTTTTTACAATTATTACTCACTCTGGTTCTAATTTCTGCTGCACTCTTCTACTTATATTTTCTGCCCCTTCCTGTCACACTTTGGTTATTGTTCGCCTCTTCACTGAAAATAGAAGTAAGAGTTTTCATGGAGTCAGTGTTAGTCATCTAGCTTAATGTGATGGCAGAGATATATGGTGGAAAACAAATGGCAAATGGGCCACAGTGCCTCATGGATGCCCAGGTTTCCGTTGTTAGATCTGTTTAGAATCTATCCAATTTAGCACAGTAGTAATGACACATGATGGAGGGTGAAGACAGGACTTGATCTCCACAGGGGCTATGTGGTAACAATACTATAATGGATAGAGGCTTCAGAGCCGACTGGAATGTGTGTGCCTGCCTCAATTCCTAATTCGATACCTAGGTAGTAGCTGAGTGGTCCATTTTTTTTATTCTTATACTTTGAACTGGATTGAGACAACTAAATGCCTTGATAGACCATTTCAAAGGATTAAGAGTTAACCATGTTTTTGTGGGACTTGAGTCACATATAGGCCAGCCTAGGTAAGTACATCAGGTTTCTTTCCCAAAATGTCATTAGGGAACATGTCTCACCTATTCTGAAATGTTCTCATAGGAGTGTTTATTGGGACGGTACTTGATGAGAGATCTATGCTGCAACAAAACCATTCTGTACTTTGCTTAGGAGTGCTTGATGATACAGTGTAGAACATAACATAAGAAAATAAGAAATAGGAGCAGAAGTAGGCCATTTGGCCCCTCATGCCTGCCCCGCCATTCAATAAGATCCCTGGCTGATCTGCCACAGGCCTCAACTCTTCTTTCATGCTAGTTCCTCATAGCCCTCAATTCCCCGATATTTCAAAAATCTATCTACCGCCTCTTTAAATACTTTCAGTGATCTGGACTCCACAACTGTCTCGGGTAGAGAAATCTAGACATTCACTACTCTTTGAGAAGAAATTCCTGTGCATCTCAGTTTTAAATACGTATCCCCTTATTCTGTAACTATGTCCCCAAGTTCGAGATTCCCCCACTAGTGGAAACATCTTCTCAACATATACCCTGTCAAGCCCCCTCAGAATCTTGTACGTTTCAATAAGATCACCGCTCATTCTTCTAAACTCGAATGAATATAGGCCTAACCTGTTTTAGCCATTCTTGATAAGTCAATCCCTTCATCCCAGGAATCAGCCTCGTGAATCTCTTTTGAATTGCCTCCAATGCCAGTATATTCTTTCTTAAATACGGGGACCAAAACTATACACGGTACTCCAGGTGCGGCCTCACCAACACCCTGTACATTTGTAACAAGACTTCGCTATTTTTAAACTCCAACCCCCTAGCAATACAGGCCAAAATTTCATTTGCTCCTTAATTACTTGCTGCACCTGCATGCTAACTTTTTTGTGTTTCATGCACAAGAACACCCAGATCCCTCTGTGCTGCACTGTTGTGGAGTCTCTCTCCATTTAAATAATAGTCTACCTTTTGATTTTTCTTGCCAAAGATCCGAGTTGTTCGCCCTCAAACTGAATTTGAAACTCTACCAAGTTGTGATCACTATCCCCAGAGATCCTTAACTACAAGATCTCATATTAATCCTACCTCATTATACATTACTAGATCTAA
This sequence comes from Cetorhinus maximus, assembly GCF_964194155.1. Lineage (NCBI taxonomy): Eukaryota > Metazoa > Chordata > Chondrichthyes > Lamniformes > Cetorhinidae > Cetorhinus > Cetorhinus maximus. The sequence continues at coordinate 77,939,735 of NC_135896.1, forward strand.
AATAGCCTGTTCCCGGATAGAAAAACAGAATTACCTGGAAAAACTCAGCAGGTCTGGCAGCATCGGTGGAGAAGAAAACAGTTGACGTTTCGAGTCCTCATGACCCTTCGGCAGAACTCTGCCGAAGGGTCATGAGGACTCGAAACGTCAACTGTTTTCTTCTCCACCGATGCTGCCAGACCTGCTGAGTTTTTCCAGGTAATTCTGTTTTTGTTTTGGATTTCCAGCATTCGCAGTAGCTTTTAGCTTTTTGTTTTTATCTCTGTTCCCGGATAGGTTCTGCAACGTATTGCTCTAAGAAACAATCCCTGATGCACTCTACAAGTTTGTCTTCCAAGTTACCCCTGACAATCTGATTTGTCCAGTCCATACGCAGATTAAAATCACCCGTGACAATTATAGTGCCCTTCTTACCTCCATTATTTCCTGATTTATACTTTGTCTGACAGTGAGGTAACTCTTCGGGGGCCTATAGACGACTTCCACATGTGACTACTTCCCCTTGCTATTTGTTATTTCCACCAAAACTGATTCCACATCACAACCTATTGCACCTATATCACTACTCACCACCGCACTAATACCTTCCTTTATTAACAAAGCTACCGCCTTTCCTTTTCCTTTTCCTTTTTGCCTTTTTTTCCGGAATGTCAAATACCCCTGAATATTAAGATCCCACCCTTGGTCACCCTGCGACAATCCTTTGTAATAGCTATCAAGTCATATCCATTTATTTCTATTTATGCCGTCAACTCATCTACCTTGTTACAAATGCTGCGTGCATTCAGATAAAGAGCCTTAAGCTTTGACTTTTTACAATTATTACTCATTCTGGTTCTAATTTCTGCTGCTCTCTTCTACTTATATTTTCTGCCCCTTCCTGTCACATTTTGATTATCGTTCGCCTTTTCACTACCCTGCACCTCTGCTCTCTCGTTTATTTTTGATTGTCTAAACTCCCTTCAATTGAACCCTCCCCCAACTAAGCCCTATCTACAACCCTAGTTATACAATTCGCCAGAACACTGGTCCCAGCATGGTTCAAATAAAGCCCGTCCCAACGGTACAGCTCTCTCCTTCCCCAGTACTGGTGCCAGTGCCCCATTTCACCCACACCAATCTTTGAGCCATGCATTTACCTCTCTAATCTTATTTACCCTACGCCAACTTGCACATGGCTCAGGTAGTAATCTGGAGATTAATACCTTTGTGGTTCTGCCTTTTAATTTAGCCCCGAGTTGCTCGTAGTCCCTCAGCAGAACCTCTTTCCTCGTCCTACCTATGTTGTTGGTACCTACATGGACCATGACAACTGGATCCTTCCCCTCCCACTGCAAGTTCCTCTCCAGCCCAGAAGAGATGTTATTAACCTTGGCACCAAGTAGACAACACAGCCTTCGGGACTCTCTGTCTTTGCTGCAGAGAACAGTATCTATTCCCCTAACTATGCTATCCCCTATTACTACTACATTTCTTTTTCCCCCTCCACTTGAAAAGCACTCTGTACCATGGTGCTGTGGTCAGTTCACTCATCCTCCCTGCAGTCTGTGCCCTCGTTCACACCGGGAGCAAGAACCTCATACCTATTGGACTAGGGCACTGGCTGACACTCCTCCAAAGCTAAATTCTGGATCCCCATACCTGCCTCACTCACAGACACACCTTCCTGTCCCTGACCACGGACCAAATTTGATGTAATTAATCTAAGGGGTGTGACTGCCTCCTGAACCACAGTGTCCAAGTAACTCTCCCCACCCTGATGTGTTGCAATGTCTGCAGCTTGGACTCCAGCTCATCAACTCTGAGCCGAAGTTCCTCGAGCAGCCAACATTTGCTGCAGATGTGGTCACCATGGATCGCACTGGTGTCCACGAGCTCCACATACTACAGCTGTAACACATCGCCTGCCCAGCCATCTCTTTTCTATCTAATTAATTAATTTGGATGTTAAATATTTTAACAGTGAATTTCTTAACTGAACTCTACAGCTGTAATAATGTCTCCTGATTTAAACCACTTGGCCAATCAAGAGAGACAGGGAAGAGATACCCACCAATCACCTATCTGTTTTCCTGTGACGTCACACTTCAGCTCTGACAGATAGAAACAGGTTGAAGGGGCTCTCTGCCACCATTTTTATCTCCTGCCACCGCTGCCCTTCTCACGCAGGTCCACTCTCCGTTTGCTCCCGGCTCTCCTCTCGTTGTTTTAAACTGTAAAAATCCCGGCTCTCCTCTCACTGTTTTAAACTGTAAAAATCCCGGCTCTCTTCACACTGTTTTAAACTGTAAAAATCCCGGCTCTCCTCTCGCTGTTTTAAACCGTAAAAATCCCGGCTCTCCTCTCGCTGTTTCAAACTATGAAACTCCCGGCTCTCCTCTCCCTACTTTACATTGTGAAACTCCCAGCTCTCCTCTCGCTGGTTTAAACTGTGAGGCAACTTAGCTGTATGTTTAACCTGTTCTACATCTCATCTAAGAGTGCTTGACACATCAGCTGTGAATATAAGAGCATAGGAACTGGAGTGCACCTTTTAATCCCTCGATCTTAGTCCGCCATTCAACGTGATCATGGCTGATCTATGACTGAACTACACATACCCACCTTTGTCCCATGTCGCTTAATGCCTTTGACTAACAAAATTCTATCAATCTCAGTTTTAAAATTTAAAAAATGTAAAAGAGAAGTGATAATGCCCTATTTGCAGCACTGATGCTCCTAATCTGGTTAATCTCAATAAAAGCATCCAAAATGTACATAATTAAAAATTCATAATGCAGAATCTGTAAAGTCAGTTTTAAATTCCATACATTTGCAGTTGTTGGTTTTGGAGTGAGGTACCTGACTCCATGCTTCATTCATGACTAGTCAAAATTCTTGAACTGAGATCAAGATACCTTTATGATGTAGGATAGAGGCTCTAGAAAGATTGCATGTCATCCACAGCAAGAATGCAACATCTTGAGGGAAGGAGTGACAGTTCTGGGACACATTGTTGGTGTAGTATGGAATCTGGAGGGCAGAGGCAGGCTGTTCTGAAAGCCATGTTTCAATCTTACTGGGAAAGGTTACTGGTTTTAAAGAGAGCTGTATCTTGTAACTAACTCACCTATCGGTCCAATGAGGTTTTCACTAATATCTTCGTGTTTTTAAATAAATTTTGAATTTCTCAATGGTTTGTTGGTGCCCATGATGTGAGATTCAAGGGAGGAGTAAAGAGGTGCCTCATCTTCAAGTAAACCCCTGCTCCTTTTACCCTTTTTGTCCAATTTCCTGGGACAATATGGAGGGAACATGAGTAATAGGACATTGTAGATGGTCCATGAGTAATGCAACACTGCAAAGAGCACAAGCATAGTGGGAGAATGTTGAGAATACACATGTTAAGGACAGTACAGGGGGTACACAGGTAATGATACAGTGCTGAGGGTATATAAATAACAGGAAAATGAAGGGACAGTGTAAAATGGTATGTGAGTAATGGGACAGTGTAGAACAGATGCAAATAATAGGATGGTGTAGGGTATGTGAGTAATGGAATAATGTAGACATGAGTAATGAGATATTGTAGAGGGTGCATCAATAACGGGACAATGTTTTCGTTTCATTTGTTCCTGGGATGTCAACATATCTGGTAATGACAGCATTTATTGTTCATCACCAATTGCCTTTGAGAAGGAGGTTGTGAGCTGCCTTCTTCTACTACAGTCCATGTGATGTAGGTATACCCACAGTACTGTTAGGAAGGGTGGATAAAGAGGTACCAGTATATATAGTGTACTTGGATTTCCAAAAGGCATTTGATAAGGTGCTACATAAAAGGTTACCACACACAAGATAAGAGCTCATGGTGTTGGGGATGATGTATTAGCATGGAAAGAGGATTGGCTAACTAAACAGGAAATAGAGAGTAGGGATAAATGGGTTGCTTTCAGGTTGGCAAACTGTAACTAGTGGAGTGCCACGTTGATCAAATATTTACGATCTATATTAATGACTTGGATGAAGAGGCTGACCATTATAGGCAAATTTTCTGAAATATAAAGTTTGGTACCAAAGTAATTCCTGAAGAGTCTGCAAAGGGATATAGGTAGGTTAAGTGAGTGGACAAAAATTTGGTCAATGGTGTATAATGTGGGAAAATGTGAGGTTGTCCACTTTGGCAGAAGGAATAGAAAAACAGAATATATAAATGGAGGTAGACAGCAGAATGCTGCAGTACAGACAAAGCTGGGTGTCCTTGTACATGAATCACAAAAAGGGAATGTTGGCCTTTATTGCATGGGGAATGGAGTATAAAAGTAGGAAAGTCTTACAAAAACTGTACAATGCATTAGTGAGGCCGTACCTAGAGTACCATGTACTATTTTTGGGCTCCTTACTTAGGGAGGGATATACAGGTACTTGCATTGGAAGCAATTCAGGCAAGGTTCATGAAGCTGATTCCCGGGATGAAGGATTTTATTATGAGGAAAGGTTGAGCAGGCTGGGCCTATACTTACTGGAATTTAGAAGAATGATAGGTGGTCTTTTTGAAACATGTGAGAATCTGAGGGGGCTTGACATGGTAGATGCTGAGAGGTAGCTCCCATGCACTTGCTGCCCCTTTTCTAGATGATAGAGTTTGTGGGTTTGAAAGCATTTGTTGAAGGAACCTTGGTAAGTTGCTGCAACACATCTTGTAAATGGTGCACACTGCAGCCACTGTACACCACTGGTGGAGGGAATGAATATTTAAGGTGGTGAATGGAGTGCTGATCAAGCAGGCTGTTTTGTTGTGGATGGCATTGAGATTCTTGGCTGTTGTTGGAGTTGCACTCAACTGGGCAAGAGCGATGTATTCCATCACACTCCTGACTTGTGCCTTATAGATGATGAACAGACTTTGTGGTGTCTGTATTTGAGTTACTTACCACAGAATTCCCAGCCCTTGATGTGCTCTTGTAGCCACAGTATTAATGTGCTGGTTCAGCTGAGATTCTGGTCATTGTTGTGGGCGATTCAGCAATGGTAATGACATTGAATAGTTAGATTCACTTTTGTCAGAGATGTTCATTTCCTGGCACTTGCGTGATGCAAATGTTACTTGCCACTTATCAGCATAAGCCTCAGTGTTGTCCAGGTCTTGCTGCACGGACTGCTTCAGTATCTCAGGAATCATGAATGGTACTGAACACTGTGTAATCATCAGTGAACATCCACACTTATAACCTTATGTTGGAGGGACGATCATTGATAAAGGAGCTCAAGGTAGTTGGGTCTAGAACATTGCCCTGAGGAACTCCTGCAGCAGTGTTCCAGGGTTAAGATAATAGGCCTTTTTTGCCCTAGGTATGACTCTGACCAGTTTCCCCCTATTTCCCTACTTCAATCTTACATGCACTCCTTAATGCCACACTCATCAAACGCTGCCATGATATCAAGGGTAATCACTCTCACCCCTTCTCTGGAATTCAGCTCTTTTGTGCATGTTTGGACCAAGGATGTGAGGCCTGGAGCCAAATGATCCTGGCGAAACCAAAATTCCATGTCAGTGAGCAGGATACTGTTGCTCTCTTGAAAGCATTTCTGATGACACCTTCCATCACTTTGCTGATGATTAAAAGTAGACTAATAGGCCAGTGATTGGCTGGATTGCATTTGCCCTCAAGATTTGATTGTGGACAAGATTTACCTGGGCAATTTTTCCACATTGTTGGGTAGATGCTTGTGTTGTATTTATACCATAACAGCTTGCTAGGGACACTACTAGTTCTGGAGAGCAAGTCTTCAGCACTACAGTGGGATGTAGCCTTTATTGATATCATGTGGAGTAAGTCAAATTAGCTGAAGACTGGCATCTGTGATCCTGGGGACGTCAGGAGAAGGTCAAAATGGATCATCCACTTGGCAACTCTGGTTGAAAGTGGTTGCAAACACTTCAGCCTTGCCTTTTGCACTGATGTGCAGTGCTCCACTATCATTGTGGGTGGGGATGCCCGTTGGTTGTTTAATTGTCCACCACCATTCATATATGTGGAAGGCCTGCAGTGTTTTCATCTGACCTATTGGTGGTGGGATTGCTTAGCTCTGTCCAAGGCATGTTGTTTCTGCTTTTTAGTTTGTTTGCAGTCCTGTGTTGTAGTTTCCTCGGGTTGGCACCTCATTTTTAGGCATGCCTGGTGCTGCTCCTGGCATGCGCTCCTACACTCCCTCATTGAACAAGGGCTAATCCCCTGGCTTGATGGTAACGGTAGAATGGGGGATATGCTGGGCCATGAGTTTACAGATTGTGATGAAATACAATTCTGCTGCTGATGGCCCATGGTGCCTGATGGATTCCCAGCATTGAGTTACTAGTCCTGTTCTGAGTCTATCCCATTTAGCACCGTGATAGTTCTACAGAAAATGATGAGGCGTGTCCTGTGAAGCAGGATTTTGTTTTCACAAGGACTGGGGGGTGGTCATTCCTGCCAATACGACCATGGGCAGATGCATCTGCAACAGATAACCTGGTCTTCACCAACCTAAGTAGGTTTTTCCTCTTGTTAGTTTTCTCACTGCCTGCTGCAAGCCCAGTTTGGAAATAGGTCCTTCTGAATTTGACTAGCTTGATCAGTAGTGGTGCTGCCAAGCCACTTTTGGTGATTGACATTGAAGTTCCCCACCCAAAGCACAATCTGTGCCCTTGCTACCCTCAGTTCTTCTTCCAAGTGGAAGAGTGCTGATTCATCAGTTGAGGGAGGGTGATAGGTGGTGATCACAGGAGATTTCATTTCCCATGGTTGACCTGATGCCATGAGACTTCATAGGATCTGGAGTCAATGTTGAGGACTTCCTGACTTTATAACTTGTGCCATCACCTCTGGTGGATCATTCCTGCTGGTGGGACAGAAGATACCCAGGGATTGGATGGAGGAGTCCGGAACATGGCTGTTAGGTATGATTTGGCGAGTGTGACCATGTCTGGCTGTAGTTGACTTGTCTGTGGGCCAGCTTTCAACGTTTTGGCACAAGTCCCCAGATGTTAGTGAGGAGCACTTTGCAGCATTGACAGGGCTGGGTGTGCCTTTTTCATTTCCGGTGCCTAGATTGGTGCCGAGTGGTCCGTCCCATTTTTATTTCAGATGGCTGTTAAGAGTCAACCACATTGCTGTGGACCTGGAGTCACATGTAGGCCAGACTGGGTAAGGACGGCAGATTTCTTCCCCTAAAGGCATTAGTGAAGCAGATGGGTTTTTACGACAATCTGGTGGTTTCCATGGTCACCGTTACTGAAACTAACTTTTTATTCCAGATTTATTTACTGAATTGAATTTAAATTTCCCCAGCTGCCATAGTGGGATTTCAGTTCATGTCTCCAGAGCATTAATCCAGCCCTCTGGATTACTCGTCCAGTAACATTAACATGTATGTATACTCCCATTCCCGTGTCATAATGAGACATTGTCAAGGGTACACAAGTAATTACAACACAACAGCAACAACTTGCATTTATATAGCGCCTTTAATGTAATAAAATGTCCCAAGGCCTTTTACAGGAGCATTATGGGACAAAACTTAAAAATAAGACATGTAAAGAGACAATGGACCAGATAACCAAAAGCTTGGTCAAAGAGGTACATTTTAAGGAGCAAATTAAAGGAAGGAAGAGTAGAAGAGAGGCGGAGAGATATAGGGAGGGAATTCCAGAGCTAGAGCCTAGGCAGCTGAAGGCACAGCCGCCAGTAGTGGACTGATTAAAGTCGGGAATACTCAAAAAGCCAGAATTGGAAGAGCACAGAGATCTAGTGGGGTTGTACCGCTGAAGGAGATTACCGAGACAGGGAAGTGGTGGGGAGTGGGTGCAAGACATGGAATGATTTGAAAACAAGGATGAGAATTTTGGAATCGAAATGTTGCTTGATGAGGAAGCCACTGTAGATCAGCAAGCACAGGGATGATAAGCGAATGGGACTTGGTGCAAGTTAGGATGTGAACAGCAGAGTTTAGAATGATCCCAAGTTTGCAGAGGGTAGAGCATTAACTCTGGCCAGGAATGCATTAGAATAGTCAATGAGGTTTACAGCAGCAAATAAGCTGAGGAAAAGTCAAAGTTGGGCAATGTTATAGAGTTTGAAATAGGCTATCTTAGTAATGGTGCAGATGTGTGGTGTGTAGCTCATCTTGGGGTCACATATAACACCAAAGTTGTGAACAGTCAAGTTCAACCTTGGACATTTGCCAGGGAGAGGGGTGAAATGAGTGGTGAGGGAATTACATAGAACATATAGCACAGAAATAGGCCCTTCACCCCAATGAGCTTCCTCCTATCCTTCCTCATCTAACCCTATCAGTGTATCCCTTCACTTCCTTCTTCCCCATGTACTTATCTCCTTTCCCCTTATACGCATCCTGACTACTCCTGATGGTAGCAAGTTCCACATTCTCACCAAACTCTGGGTAATGAAGTTTCTTCTGAATTTCCCATTAGATTCTTGGTGACTATTTTATATTGATGGCTTCCAGTTTTGCTTTTCCCAACAAGTTGAAACACCGTCTCCGTCTAATCATCAAAATGTTTCAAAATTTTAAAGACTTCTGTTAGATCACATTTTAGCCTTCTCTTTTCAAGAGAAAGGAGACACAAAATGGTAATTCTTTCCTGAAATGTATTTCTGCATGTTAGTCGCTTCACATGCAACAAATCACATTTGCACACTCACACCAGTATCCCAATATCGTGTCACACATGTGCCATCTGATGCACGGTGATGGATTACAGTTAGTGGGGCCCTGTGCTCTGCTTCACTTTTGGCCCCTCCCACCCCCCTGGGACCTGAAAAGCGAAACCAAGAAAATACATAAATTGATCAGTGCTTCTTTACTTGTACAAGCACACCTGTATGAATAATTGCCATGTTGAAATCCAAGTTTACCTCTGTCTGAATGATGGTAAAGATGTTAAATATTGTAATGCGAAGCCAGCAAACATGGGTCATGCTGATGAGAAAAGCCAAAAACCAAGGACAGATTCTACATAGAGAGAGAGAGGAAGAGGAATGTCGGCAGGTAGGAGAGGGAAGCTGACTAAATTCCCACTTGAACATCGATATGTAAGTCTGTTGGTATAATTTTGTTCAGAGACTGAGACAGCAGACTGGAACCCTGCTCTGGTGCCAACAGTTTACTGAGGCAAAACAGCACTGACAGCACATCTATTACCCAGGAGACCCGAGAAGTATTGCACTTTACTGAGATCTCATCACTCACTGGAAAATCTCATAACATTGTTGCTCAGTGGAAGAGCATGAGCTGCTGTTGTGGTTTCAGACCGGCCTGCATTACAATCATTTAAATTAAAAACAAATTAAAACTCGGCTCAAGGTCAATGTTTCAACCTCTGACCAAACTGGCTGACGTCTTACTGAAACTCCCCTCCCCATCAAAGCTTGCTGATTATTAAGAGAGAATGGGAATGTGTGGAGTGAGGCTCTGGGACTGCTTCCATCCAAAATCTGACCATGGCCCATTTTCCAATCCACCTTCTGGAGTCTTTCTGCGCTGGGCACGATGTCTGGAGTGGGAGCCAAGGATGATTCTGAAGTTGTGATTATGAAACCAGTTGATAGGATGTAGCAGTGCCAGGTGAATCTGTCCTTATGTATTTCCTGTCATTGAGTCTAAATTGGGATTATTGAAGTAAGAAGCTAGCCATAAGTGTGTCTGTGGATTACAATTCCTCCTGTTCCAGCATGGTGGGCAGGTACTTTTAAAACCACCTCAGAGCCGTACCAAAATTTAAAGACTTGCAACTATATAGAACCTTTCACCACAACCAGAAGTCCCAAAACCGTACAGCAAATGAAGTACTTTTGAAGTGGGAATATGAGAAACATCACAGACAGTTTGCACTAGTAAGGTCCACAAATAGTGTGATAATGATCAGAATCTGTTTTGTATGATGTTGATTGAGGGATAAATATTGGCCAGGACACCAAGGGTAACTCACCTGCTCTTCTTTAAAGTAGCTTCATGGGATCTTTTACACGCAAAAGTGGTATCTCTGACAGGTCAGCTTTTCCCTGGAGTGTCTGTGTGGATGGGAGTGGGACTTGGGCCTACAACTGCCTGACCCAGAGGCCAGACTGCTAGCACCAGAGTCACCTCTGACAACCTTTAACCTGTGGCCCTGGCTATTCATTGAAGCTACTAGTGAGTGAGCTCCCTATTTGCTTTGGGGATCATGGGCTGAGGGGAGTGGACAGACTTCACAATTGTTGGGTAGAGTTAGTTGGCTCACCATGTGCTCCTAGCGGTCTGCACTAGGCTTGTTAGCAAGTGGCATGCCTTGTATCAGAGAGAGAGAGTTTATGTGAGAGGATGTCGGTCTAGGTCTGTCTCTGTGCTGCCTGTGATCAGCCGGAGTTTACTGCACCACACTAGCCTGCCTTTAATGAACATGTGGGTGTACAGGGCTACGTGTTCAACCCTGTGACTCCAGGCACATCTTTTCTCTTACGGTAAAAAAAGAGCTCCAGTCACATGAGTCTCACGTGTACTGGAGGCTGCTCACATCTCTCGCTCTGTCTAAACTGCCTCTCCAAAACAAGACGTGGATGGGAAGGACATCAGATATAACATCAAAAAAAAACTTAGATAAGGACGATTCATCAGCCTGATGACTGGAATGCTGCATGTTTATATTTAATATCAACATTTCTTATACATGTTGCTGCGCCCCAAGGATGTGACACCAGGAAATGATTGATTATGAATTGATAGTGCTTCAATTGATAATTCCAGATGTGGGTTTTCGTGTGGTCAGTTCAGTGAAATTGTAACTTTCTGGTATTGTAGTAAAGTCATCTGACTTTTTTTGTTTTTCCTAACACAACATATGAAGTGAAGCAAGACTGTAATCCCCCAGCTTTCTTCGCCAAACACAGACCAGCCACTGCCCATGAACGCTGCAAAGAAAGGTTTTGCTTTTAATGGGAGGGCTAAAATGTGTTAAACATTTGCCAATATAACATTGTGCATTAAAACCATTACTTTTTATTTACATTTAATTTGCAACCATTAATAAATACTGCAATTCTGTTTGGAAATCTGTTTGTGCAACACACAGATTGCTCAATTCTGTCTATATCGTCTCTGCAATGATAAATATTGTAATATTGTCTCAAGTTTCAATTAACCAATGATTCAGTTTAAATTTGAGGAGCGAGGGATGAGCAGATTGAGTGTACAAGTTGTCCCACTGAGCCTAATATATAGAAAAAAAAATATATATATAAACCCAAACAGTTGTACCCAGACAATTTAGGGATGGGTGTGCAGCTCTTCCTAGGGCATTGTTTTTGTATAAACAGACCAGTGACTGGAGGCCATTCAAAAAGAGGCTTTTGAAACTCAGGGAATCAAAATGATGACCTTCACCATCTCTCGAATACCGGTATATGTCGCGGAGCCTATCTGTGAACAAGCTCTGGCTTTCCTTATTTAAAGGGGGTTGGTGGTTGTCTCATGCCAAACACTTATTAAGTTTTCCAATTAGCAAGAGTAGATCCCTCTATTTTCTATGCAAAGCTTAGGAAGTCATCTCATTCTTTAATGCTCGCTAAGATATCCTGTTAACCTTTACTCAAACAGATAGTTTAAATGTGGGGCATGAGATCCCATCTTATCAGGTTTAGGACCAGGTACCAGAGTCTGTGTTGAACTCATGCCCTTGGCAGAGATAACAGGCCTACAGTCCAGCCCCTGATATAGAATCTTTCTTAATAATGCAGAGAGAGAGAGAGAACTATTACTATTATATTCAATTATTTTCTTGAGATTTTATAAAGTTATAGACAGCCATTTCTTATGTATGTAAGAGAAGTGTACTTCATCAAACATATGAAATAGGGCATCTCTGTCACTACCGAATGAAGATCCAAGACCTTCTGCCTGCTTGTTCTGTGGCTATGAAGATGAGCTAAACTCTCAACTTTTGTGGCATGGGCTCATTTTAAGGGTATTTCAGTAACACCAGGCAAGCTGCAGTATGGGTACACAATTATCAGGTGACTGATGCCAGTGAGCTGAGGAGTTGATTTGACACCAGAGCTTATTCCCTTCTCCCCCGTTTTCCAATAGAGGAATATTGCCTCAATCCAACATCCAGCCTAGGACTGGACAACACACCAGCCACTTTGCCACAACATTGCTGTGCCATTAATCATCGTCTGATTGAATAAGTCAACACCAAATAAGTCCACCCTTACATGTAAGACTAACCTCCATGAATAATTAAGCATGGTGACAGTCCGCATTCTATGTTATTACAATAAAACCTAAAACAAACATAAACCAACCTATTCTTTCCTAACAATGTCCTCCTCCTGTGTGACCACACCTTTTTGTTCTCCTATTTTAATATTTCTGCTTGGTGAAAACTAAGGGCCAATATCAGCATAGGTGGTCCTATGATCTACAAAGGTTTCATGGGACTATGGTGCCACTCTGCCAATTGGGAGTTTGCTCCTGATGTGGCACTCCTGGCTGCATCCTTGGAGCTTGTTCCCAGACAGTCTGGTGTTACGACAACAACAACTTTTATTGATATGGTGCCTTTTACATAATTTGGTCCTAAGGTGCTTCACAGAAGTGTCATTAAGCAAACTTTGATACTGAGCTGGGCCACATAAGGCAGATATTAAGGCAGATGGCCAAAGCTTGGTCAAAGAGGTAGGTTTTAATGAGCATCTTAAAGGGAGAAAGAGAGGTAGAGAGCTTTAGGGAGGGACTCCCAAAGCTTAGAGCCTAGGCAGCTGAAGGCACAGCCAGCAAAGGTGGAGCAAAGTGGGGGATACACAAGAGACCAGAATTTGATCAGCACAAATATCTTGGAGGGTTGTGATGCTGGAGGAGATTATAGAGATAACAAGGGATTTGAAAACAAGGATGAGAATTTTAAAATCAAGACGCTGTTTGACCGAGAGCCAACGTAGGTCAGTGAGGACAGGAGTGTTGGGTGAACGGGACTTGGTATGTGTATGGATACGGGCAACAAGTGTGTCCGCAAGTTTACATAGGCTGGTCAGGAGTGCATTAGAATAGTCAAGATTTAACAAGGGTGACAAGAGTATGGATGAGGTTTTCATCAGCAGATGAGCTGAGACAGGGTAAGTTGGGTGGTGTTATCGAGCTGGAAATTGAGCTGTCTTAGTGTCAGCACGGATATATGATCAGAAGCTTGTCCCAGGGTCAAATATGACACTGAGGTTGCAATGAGCCTACTTCATCCTTATATAGTTGCCAGGGAGAAGGATGGAGTCAATGGCTGGGGAGCGGAGCTTATTGTGGAAGTTGAAGACAGTGACTTTGTTTTTCCCAATATTTAGTTGGGGGAAATTTCTGCTCATCTAGTATTGGATGTCAGAGAAGTCTGACAATTTAGCAACAGCTGAGGAGTCGAGGAGCTGAATTTTCCGCTCCGGAGACTAAGTGCGGTGGCAGGTGGCAAATGCGGAGCATTTCCCGCCGGCTGCAATGGTGTGTTTCCATGCCAGATCGTCTGCTTTTCAGCTCATTATATATGCATGAACAGGAAGCACATTGGATCCCATGGCAGGGCAGCAATTTTCTCACTCCGCTGTGACCTCATTGGATCATCTTCCTGGATGCCATACTTAAGCAGCACCCGTGCACATCATTCACTCTCTGCAGGCCAGGTCAGGTACATGAGAGTGCTGGCTCCCAAAGGCAAGAAGTCGAGTGCCCCCAAATTCAGTGACAGGGCACTGGGGGCTCTTCTGGACACTATGGAGGAACACTGGGATATCCTGTATCCCCATGATGGGAGAAGGAGGTCCACCAACTGCACCTCTCCAGCTTGGGAGGAGGTAGCCAGTGTGGTCAGTGCCAACTCTATGCACAGGAAATCCACCAGAAAAAAGGTGAATGATCCTATCCATTCCACCAGGGTAAGTCAACCTTCTCCTCACTCTCAGCTCACACTCTCACATTCGCAGGATGACATTCCACAGGGATCTCACACACTACCATCACAAAAGACATCACCACTGACTCTCTCACACACATCTTGACATCCTCATCTCCTCTCATACCCTGTGTACCTCGCGTCCTTAGCCCTTTTACTGTCCACTCAGCACCCACACAAGGCAGGCATCCATATCAACTGCCTCAGCATCCATCCTGCTCACAGTCTGTCCATCTATGCAGGACAAGCTTGCCAACAGCAAAAGGAAGAGATCCCTGATTGGCAGGTGGATGCCTGAGCTCAAGACCCTCACAAAGTTTGAAGAGCGTGCAGCAGAACTGGCTGGAGAGGACTAGGACTGTGTGTTTGCCAATAGTGAGACCGGTATCTCCGAACCAAGTGAGGACCCAGCACCTGCTCAGCGTTTACCCAATGATACTGTGAGTACCTTGTAATGTTGTTGACTATGCAACCAGTAACTAATAATCTGTCCTCAGATTGACAGACAACAATGAGAAACACAAGAGGGACAGTGGCAGGCAGCCCCTCAGCCCCAGTCCCCACCACCTCAGATGAGGATCCTGAGGACACACTAGATGAAAACCTGTCACACCATTCACCCATACCCTTCATTAACTCAGAGACACACACCTCGGTGGGATCAAGTTCTAGAGCAGGCTCGGGGTCTGGCGAGCACAACACAGATTCTGGTCCACAGCAGGCGAAGGCATAGACATCCAAGGTCCCCAACACTCCGAGGACTGCTGGAGTCAAGGATTCTGCTGAGTCCCAGTCAGATGACAAGCCTCTGGACTCTGCTCTAGCACATATGTTGGAATTGCAACGACAGACATGGGAATATCAGGCAGGATTGTCAGATGCAGTCAACTGATTGTAATGTACAATGGAAGAGTCCGTCCACGTCATTGCACCAACATGCCAGCGCACCAAGGTCAACACTGGTGGGATAATGACTGCCATGGAGACCTTGGTCCAGGACATAGAGTCTGCAGTGCTCCAGCAGTTGCACTCCATCACTGGAGGCATAGGTGGCATCCATCAGTCGCTAAGCTAGAGGGGGACAGGGCACTTCCAACTCATTTCAGATACCCCTTCTCCTCAAGGAGTCAGTCAGGCACCCAGAGGGATCAGGACCAGCAGCTGGACATCCTGGGGACATCCACCTAGGTGACTCACAGTGTGTCCAGCCAATCCGCATCCCCTCTGTCTGTGACCCCGTCAGTTGCAGCTCCACAGGCTGAGGAGGGTACCCCTGCCCCACAGCAGGAGTCTCAAAGTAGGCTGGGGTCTTCCAGGTCTATGACCTCCAGAGGATGCCTGCCAAAGTCATCTCAGACAGCAGAGTGTTACAGTAAGCAGACTGCCTCCACCTCAGCTGTGGATGTTGGAGGTGCACCAAAAGGTAGCGGTAGGGTTAGTAAGATTAATAAATACTAAGAGCGCAAGGGTTGCACGGATGTTCACAATCTGTATATCATGTCCACAAGTGTAAATAAATTTCCACCCATTCCACTTCTCCTGGTGTATATGCCCCTCCTGTCTGATGAAATGTTTCATGGTCATTCAAGTTTCACACATTCCCTCCCCCCACCATCCCGCACATGTCCCATCATGTGCCTTAGCTCGATGTTGTGGAAAACATCTCATGACAGTATTTGTCCGTTCTCTGCTCAGTGCCGATATCAGTGAAGCACAAGCCTCGAAGAAATGTGTGGTTGCCCAAGGTATCTCTGAGACCTGCTTTAGAGGTTAATGTGATCTTCAGTCATGACAGTGTAAGATGGAGTCTCATGTAGTCCCCCGATGCTTCCGCATTGTAGAATGGCCAGTGTGTTTGGTAGATGAAATGTAGAGGCGCATAGAGACAGACCATCTTTCATTGACCTCCATGGGCTGTCCGTCAGCCTTGAGTGTGGTCTATCTATGAGCCCAAACTCTTCGCTCGTATGTGCTCAGGTCTGCCTACAGCATTCTCTAATGTTCACTTGGAAATGTCAAGGGCACCCGAATATTAGTGCCCACCTTCCCTCCTCCATGTTTCTGAACTGAGAACGTAGCCACCACATTTCTGTCCTGGCGTTTCCTGCTACATGTTTAAAAGTTTGCGATCTAGGAGTTGTGTGCATTTTCCCCACATGGCTACCATGCTCATGGGAGGATAAGTTCCGACTAACATCTCATGACATAAACCCTCTGTAACCTCCCAGATGCTCAACCCAAACGATTATGTGGAACTATCAATGGCATCATTGTGGCTGCTTTCCATGTGCATAGGTCAGGCTGCAGGGATGAAAATATGCAGCCGTGAAATGGGCTAAGAGTAAGGATGGATAGCAGCTGATGTGTGCTCTTTATTATGTACGATTTGGGACCTTGAAGGCTATGTGTCTACCTTTTCAGGAGCACAAATGCCAGGGCTAGGCAGTGGGGCAAAATTGAAGAATCGAGACGGAGTCATGTGCCAGAGTGGCCCACAGGTGTCAGAATATGGTGCTCGTGAAGTGTTCGAGGTCAATTGAATGTTGAAATGAACTGCAGCTCTGCATTGTTCAGTGAGAGCGATGGATGACTGTGTCCTGAGAATGTGTGTGATGATGAGGACTGAATACGATGAGGATGCATCTACACTTGTTTTGCCTGATTGGCTAGCTGAGCCCAAAAATCGCATTGCGCTATCACAATCGAACTCACACATGAAGATGATGGACTAAGTGGAGATGGACCTCCTTGAGGCACCTTGTCATAATGCTGGCATACTGCCACAAGCGCACTGAGGATTGCAATGCTGCTCCTGCCTCTTGTAGGCTGCTGTAGCCAGTGAATATTGGTGAAATGCTAGAAGAGGCTGCACCATCTGAGGTGTGCTCACAAAACGCTCTGTTGTAGATATGATTGCGTTACAGAAAGGACATATGTTCCTGAGGGTGCCTAACCTTCCTAGGGTGAGAACATAGTGATGCAAGAGTGTAAGTACTCATTCAGAGATTGAAGTGGATTGTTGTGATGAAGAGGAGAGCAATGGAAGCGGTAAAGTAGACCCAGCATGGAGGACACTGGTTAAAGAATATCATCATAGCTAATCATTATCATCCTCCTGGAACCTGGTGGCTATTAGCATTGCATGTGCACGCCTGCCTTGTCTGGTCACTACAATGGCCTCTTCTCCTGCTCCCTCAGCTTCCTCGCCCTCAGCCCTCTCGACGTCCTCATCATCGGAGGACACATGCATCTCCTCCATCTCAGCATCTGGCAAGACATCCCTCCTTTGCAGCACCAGGTTGTGTAGGGCACAGCAAGCCACAATGATGAGTGAGACCCTCTGAAGAGTGATCTGGAGAGCGCAGCCTAACTTATCAGACATTGGAATGGCATTTTCAAGTTGCCGATGGTCTGTTCTATCAATGAACGTGTCATCAATGGTCTGTCATCAATGTCATCATGCTACTGCAATGACAGTGCTTTGGACATGCGCTTGGATGTGCAAGAGTTCTGCCAGGCACTGGAAGCCTCAGGCAAGGCACTTGGAGACTGCATCTTTTGGTTTACACAGCAGCCCAAATGATCAGTGAAGGGATGAAAGTATTTTAGGAGGGGTGGGGGCCCCATCGCTAAACCTGCCAGCTGCAAGGTTTAGAGGTGTCATGGCAAATAGACATCTGCATTTTGTCCTATTGCCTCTTGCCTATTGGTGCCTTCTTAAAATTGGGATTTGCCAAGAGTGGGACAAAGTGTTTTGGCAAGGAGATTGTTTAATGGCCCGACTCTAAATAACTCTTGCATGAGTATGCTATAGCAGTTAAGGCCCCAGATTCCCTGAATTGGGTTTGGAATGCTCCTAACATGTCTCAACTGTGCCTTCCTCTTCATTTGGGAATTTGGAATTTAGGAGAGTGACCCTTCAAGTGGCCCACAAGTGCAGTGGTCAGTGGCCTACTCTTCCCACAAGCCCTAAGAATCCCCCCTTGCAGATTTTTTTTCATACGTTCTTTTTCAACTGTGCCATACACTCAGGTTAGAAAATGGCGGCACTGAGGTTCTACTTCCAAACCGGCTTCGACCCTCCCCCTGTGACTGTGGAAATATCTCCCATCATCCTGGAGGAGCATAATTCTCAGGTTTCCCTCCCTCCAACTGCTCTCCTTCCTCACTCTCTAATCCTTGATCCCATAGTCATGGTTGTGGATATCCCTGTCCTACCCCCGAACCTTTTGATGTCCCTATGTCCCATGTTGACCTGACCTCTACCCATCTTGAGGCCTACTGATTGCCCTGTTGGATACAGAGACCCTCCCCATTAGACATCGAATGCCAGCCCCTGCATTAACTCTTTCCCATCTATAGGCCGCAGATGCCTCCCCTGATTGTGACTGTGCCATCTGCGGCCCAGTATGAAGCCAGAAACCCCCTGGATCAATGTGTGTGTGGGGGTCACCATGCCCTGCGCACACTATGCTGGGCATGACTGACACAGGACTGACAGGCCCTCCCCCTTCCTAGACTGGTGTGAGGACGGTCTTTCCAAGCTCAGTCATCTAAATTGTGTGCATTGCCGTAGAACTGTCATTCCATTCTGGCCCAAGTATGTTCCCTGCTAACCACCCCCAGCCCCACCCCCAACTACCCAGTCATGTTCTGTGTGCACTCTTACCTAGTATTCCTCACCCCCCCAAGTCAAGCCTTTGCCCTCCATCCCTTTTCCTTGCCTCTGTCTTGTGTGACACTTGCCCCCACCCCAACCCCCTTCCAAGTCAAGCCTTTGTCCTCCAGCCTCTTCCACCCTCACTCTGCCTTACCACTAGTCTGGAATGGAGAGCCTTGCCTCTGTAGCCCCCTTGAGTTACTGCTGGTCTTGCCAGCACAGCCTGGTACAGAGTCGGAGCAGCTGCAAGTGCAGCACAGTGAAAGGTAGGCGAATGTACCTCGAA
Source organism: Cetorhinus maximus (assembly GCF_964194155.1). Classification (NCBI taxonomy): domain Eukaryota; kingdom Metazoa; phylum Chordata; class Chondrichthyes; order Lamniformes; family Cetorhinidae; genus Cetorhinus; species Cetorhinus maximus. The sequence continues at coordinate 77,958,629 of NC_135896.1, forward strand.
TCTGCGGAGGAAGTGCAGGTTGCCAGGTGCATGTCACTTATATCTGATTGTGAATCACGCCGGTCTAATTAGACTCTGAGGTGGGCTTCTGATCAGGAGCAGGGGCATGATTCTGGAGAGCTAGCTTCATAATGAGCATTCATGATATTTAAATCCTGACATGGTACGGCAGGACACCCAAGCCGCCTTTAAAGACAATTGCGTCCTGGTTTTACGCCAGCGGAAGACAGACTTTTCACCTCCCTCCACATTTTCTGGACCCACACTCTGGCGGGACCAGAAAATCCCACTTGAGAAAGATGGTGGTGAAGTAGTGCTGGGTGTCATCAATATACTTGCGGAAACTAATGCTGTGCTTTCGGATGATGTTACCGAGGGGTAGCATGATAAATGAGAAATAGGAGGAGCCCCAGGATAGATCTTTGAGAGACATCATAGGTAACTTTACAGGAGCAGGATGAGAAGCCATTTCAAGGATGGTGGGGTCAAGGGTTGGTTTTTTGAGGAAAGGGGTAATGATGACTCATCAGCCCAAGCCTGCATGCACCAAGACGTGCTCAACATCCTGGCTTGGGCTGATGAGTGGCAAGTAACATTTGGACCTCACAAGTGCCAGACAATAGCCATCTTCAATACGGTCCAGTTAAAACACCTCCTCTTAACCTCTGATGACATTACCATCATCAAATTTCCTACCATCAACATTGTGGGAATCACCATTGACCAGAAATCTATTTGCACAATCCACTTATATACTATGGCTCTAAAAGCAGGACAGAGGCTGGGAATTCTGTTATGAGTGACTTACCTCTTGCCTCCCCAAAGCCCTTCCACCATCTGCAAGGTACAAACCAGAAGTGTGATGGAATACTCTCCATTTGCCTGCATGAGTACAATTCTAACAATGCTGAGAAAGTAGGACAAAGCAACCCACTTGATCAGCAACTCATCCATCACCTCAAATATTCACTCCCTCCAGCATCAGTGTAACAAGGAAAGACAGTAATGTAGTGGTAAAGTCACTGGACTTGCAATCCAGAGACCCAGACTAATGCTGTGAGGACATGAGTTCAAATCCTACCATGACAAATGGTGCAATTTAAATTCAATTAATAAATCTGTAATATAAAGCTAGTCTCAGTAATGGTGACCATGACAACTATTATTAATTATTGTGACAATCCATCTGGTTCACTATTGGCCTTTTGGGAAGAAAATCTGCTGACTTGGTCTGGCCGACATGTGACTTCATGTGTTGACTCAACTTCCTCCTGAAATGGCCTAGCAAGCCACTCAGTTCAAGGGCAACTAAGGATGCACAACAAATGTTGGCCTTGCCAGCGATACCCACATCCCATGAAAGAATTTTAAAAATGTACTGTCTATATAAGATGCACTGCAACACCTTATAAAGGCTTCTTCGACAGCACCTCCCAACCCACAGCCTCTATCTCCTAGAAGGACAAGAGTAACAACATCGTCTCCATGATCACTTCCAACCCATACACTGAACTGACTTGGAAATATATTGTTGCTCCTTCATCACTGTTGGGCCAAAGTTCTGGAAATTACCCCTAACAGTCCTTTGGGAGTACCTTCACCCCAAGGATTGCACTGGTTCAAGAAGGCGCTGAGCACCACTGCCTCAAAGGGTAATTAAGAATGGACAATAAATGCTGGCTTTGCTGGTAATGCTCACATCCCATGAATGAATAAATAAAAATCCTTTAGTGATGTGCTGCTGCAGTTTCCAGTAAAGTTGCCACATGCTCTATTGATGCCTGCAGTGAAGAAAAAGCTTCCCTTATATTACTGCAAATGAAAAGCTTAAAAGCCACACCTTAAAGTTGCCACACATCCTGAGAGTCTGCACATTGCCACAATGTTCCTTTAATATCATTTTCAGTATCCTTGAGTTGGGGGTTGCACGACTTCAAAGCTATGCGTAGCCTTTTCTTTGACTTCCACTGGGTAGATGATACATTCTCACTCACTTCCCACTCTTCCATTTCCCTTGTGTTCTGTGAATTTCACCCCCATCCCCCCACACACCCACTGGATGAAGGTATCTGAGATGATGAGTAAGGAAGCAAGTGAAGGAGCTGGAGCTGAGGAATTGGAAGCAGTAAAGTGCTCCAGGGGTGCTGTATTTCTTGGTCCTCATTATCCTGTTCCTCCTCTCCCTCCTCCTATTGTTTCTGTTACTGTGGTGAATCTGAAGGAATGTATTGTACAGGCTAAGAATGGGTGAACATTAACCCCATGTGATTAAGTGATAAGAGAAGAGGGTTGAAGATTATGGCTGTGTGATTCTTCAGAAAGATGCCAGGGTAACAAAGTAGATGTTCAGTCACTAACCTGGTGCTGTAATATGCCCCCGACCTCACTATCTCCCACCACAATAACAAAGTACCACCCTGGCATGCCTCCTTGGTCATGAAATACTTGAAGTTGGAGATGCCTCCCTGGAGTGGCCTTGTGCATTTTCTCATTTTCTCCTGCAACAAGAATGAGTAAATTGGGTTAATGCTAACAGTTAAGGAGCAAGAGATGTTCCAGTATCATTCTGTGGAGGATGCTTTTAGAGTTTTGCATGCAAGTAATTACTGCCAATAGAACTGACTTTAGCATGCAGGATGTCCCCAAGAGCAATTAAACTGTAACTGACCTAAGCACTCAGGATGTCCCAAATCCAATTCATCTCTAACTGAGCTTAGGACATTACAGAAATTGGACATTAAAATATTAAGTTAGGTGGCATATGAAGGAATAAATGCTGACACGAGAAAACCCCATGTTGGAGAGCTTTGGGAACCATAGGGCTAAAATCACCTGTTCCTCTCAAACATACTCAAGTTCCCATGTCATGTCTCAAATTACTCAGATACTGTAGCCCTGAATGTTCGGATTGGAGTGAGTGGATACTGATGATTTCTATTTTTAACCAGGTGACTGCTGGTTCCTGGCTGCCATTGCTTGTCTAACTCTGAATGAGAAGCTGCTGTACCGGGTCATTCCTAGAGATCAGTACTTTACAGAAAATTATGCTGGGATCTTCCATTTCCAGGTACTGTCATTCTTCATTAGGGATATAGATTACAGAAGCAACCAGACTATTATCAGAATCGGTGGAGCAGTGTGTTACAGCATTGGCTGTGGGCCCTGCCTCTATCTCCTATCTGCTATCTGAGGGATATCAATCATCCCCTCTCTCCAAAGGAAATCTGGAGTTCCCTTCGGTCTCACTGCTACAGGAAGTCCATTGGCACTTACCAACCACTATCAGTGGCGTCCCTGATACTGGCCCACTCCACTGGTCAGGGTCATTAATATATTGAACACAACCGCATGATCGGCCCAGACATAGAGAGTGGACACATCCTCCCTCAGCAAAAAGCAGACAGACAGGGAACACACAGACATATCCCAGGCAGATGACAGGGAATACACAGACAAATCCCCTGAGACAGATACATCCCTCAGACAGACAAGGACCATGCAGACCCATTTCTTCTCTTCCACCCCAGACAGATACGGACTAGCCAGACATTTCTCCCCTAGTAATGAATATATCAGAAGGATGAGGAATGCGTGGACTTGTGTACTCCTGGGAGCTGTGTAGCTGTCTGGTCTGTTGTTCTTTAATAGTCAGTGTGTTAAGTGACTGTGTGCAACATGTAGGGGAAATCTGAAACATTATCCCCCAAAAAACTGGTGATGTTGTGGGTCAACTGAACATTTCAAAACTTAGATTGGTAGATTTCATTGCATAAGGGTAACAAGGGTTTAGGAACCAAGGTTGTATGGGCTTAAGATTCTCCATCATTGAATTGAGTGGTGGGACAAATTCAAGGGGCTGAATGGCCTACTGCTGATCCTTTGTCGCTACACTTTAGTGTGAGTAGAATTGCATGGATTAAAAATTAAAATCTTCCCCCACGCTGAGTTGCTGCCAGCACTTGAAAGGGCAAGGCCTTTAACAGTAAGCAAAATGTATCTGTTTCAAGGGTGAAAGAGAAATGCCCAATCAGTGAAATCAGACCCTGACTTGACTTGTCTTTCTACATGGTGCAATTCTATCCTGCCACACTTTCCCCACCTGCCCTGCCACACCTCCCCCTCCCGTCCTGCCACATGTCCCCAACTCGCCCTGCTACACTTCCCCCACCTGCCCTGCAGCACATGCCCCACCAGCCCTGCCATACTTCCCCCTCCTGCTTCACTACACTTCCCCCTCCCCCTAGTGCACATAAACTGTCTAGAATTCTTGGCCCTGTCACACTTGTAAGGGCTGAGTAGAAACCTGGGTCTCGATCTTCTTAAGCTTTGGTTGGAACTTGATGTCTGAAGAAAATCGAATTCTCACTGCTCTTTGGTTAAAGGTCCTATTGAACATCCCGTTGGAGTCTCTAGGAACACAACTCCAGGAGAATTGCCAGCTCCCTGGACATTTTTTAACACCCTTCAGCTCACATCTCATGAAACCAAGACTGCTCCTGTAAAAACATTCTCAGTTAGTAAACTTCCTGGTTAAATTTTCATCCTGTTGCCCAAGTGTAAAATTGGTGGTGTGCCCATTATAGAAATTGTCCCGTTATCATTTCTGGCAGTTGGAAAACAGCAGTCACTTCCTCATCTGCTACCTACATATAGGGAAGCGCTACCCCCAGCCGATGGAAATTAAATAGCAAAATGGGGCATGTGCTAAAATCTGGCAAAAAGGAACACCTGCTCATCACTCATTTGTTATGATGGGTGGTTGGGAGGGGCCAAAGTTGGGCTTCAATAACATGACTACTGTGGAACTGCATCCCATCCAACTTTTGGATGGGAGCAGAGGAAACAGTCCCACTGGTCTATGCCATTGTTTGTGTTCTGTATTAACCTCCTCCCACCCCTCCTCATCTCAATGTATCCTTCTATTCCTTTCTCCCTCAGATGCTTAACCAGTATCCCTGAATTTCTTATTGGATTTATTAGTGACTATCTTATATTATATCTATTGTGGACATAGTCTGAATGTCCTTGCTGGTGGTTGGAATGAAGTAGCTCAAATCCACGTTAGACAAGTAATGATACGAGGAGTAAAAGTTCTTTTCCCATGCCATGAGACTACAGTATTAAATCCCTCCATTCTTCTCATTTCACTGTTCATTGCAGTTCTGGCGTTTCGGTGACTGGGTGGATATCACTATTGATGACCGAATCCCCACCTTCAACAATCAGTTGGTTTTCACCAAATCTGCGGAGAGGAATGAATTCTGGAGTGCTCTATTAGAGAAGGCCTATGCTAAGTGAGTGTGGGTCATTGGGGTGAGATCTTCCCTCTTGTCATTGAATGCTGCTTAGATTGACTGCATCACAATACCTAATGTTTGCGTTTCTTGTTAAAGCTTCCAGAATGGTTCAATTAAACCCACAATTACATTGCTGAACTATCCCAGAGTTATCATAGTTGGTCAAAAATTTCCAGGAACATTGCTGGCTTTCCAGTTTTTCACTGGGTCCTCCACAATGTTGACTTTCGATAAAATGGGTGGCCCCTCCCCACCGATTGTGTACAACCCACTGCACAAACATGCAACCTCTGCTAAAACTGAGATTTAGTACCACATGACTTGGGACACTTTGTTTGAAATGAAAGGGATAGTTAATAACCTGCCTACACTAAACCTCTGGAAGAATGGGTTAGGTTCTGGAGGGTGGAGGGAGTGAGTGTTATTAGGAGCAAAGATAATTGGGGAAAAGAGAATTTGTCAAAAAGTGAGTGGAGGATCAGGCTGTGTTTTCACCCACCATCCTATTTATCTTTCACTCAGGCTGCATGGATCTTATGAAGCGCTGAAGGGTGGCAACACCACGGAAGCCATGGAGGATTTCACTGGTGGTGTCACTGAATTCTTTGAGATAAAGGAGGCTCCCAAGGATCTGTACAGGATCCTGAAGAAGGCAGCAGAAAGAGGCTCTCTTATGGGTTGTTCTATTGATGTAAGTGTGCCCCCCAGTGGCAAAATATTGGCATGCCAGCTCTTGTGCTTCTGTTTTCCTCAATAATATTTTCAAGTTACATATACAGATTGAAATGTTCATCCAAGCTGGAGATTGCCTACTTGGACTACTGTTTCACACAAACACACACAGCAGACTGATTGAGAAACATTTTGGAGCAGGACACCAGTTAATGTACTAATATCATCCCACGGAGGAACTAAGAGACACCAGTTGGTGCATGTTTTGTATCCTTGAGAAAGATAGTTTAGAGACAATAAGTGTACAGATATCTCATTGATCAGTGACTTACAGAAGAGCAGGTCCCACCCATGTGAGACCACAGATTCCCGTGTGATATAACAGACACTCCTCCCTCTCCGTGTGATAACACAGACCATCCTAACTCCGTATGTGATATCACAGACCCTCCTCGCTCCCTATTTGATATCATAGATATCACTTTAATTCTCATGTGTTATTATGTTACATTGTATGTAAGAGCCCAATTGTCGGTAAAAGCTGGAATATTACTGTTGGTGATGTTGTAGCTGAATACTTAGTAACGTCATGTTACTTCCATGATGCCTCACACCTTAGTTTCCCTGTCCCTTTCCCTATGCCCAAGAAACAGCTGGTTTAGAGTGGGCCAGTGGTATCTCTTTACCAGCTTCTGACACTTTCAGAAAATCATGGGTCTAGAGCATAAAATGATAGAAATTAATTGATTTAACCAGGGTCAGTGTATTCACATAGCACCTGAGAGGGCTGACCAGGCTGGAAGAGCTGTCATCAACCCCTATAGGCATATATCTAAAAAAAACCACTTTAACTCTTTCTCTAACATGTTCTATAATTCTCCACATTCTCCTTTTTGCAAGTCTCACTTGCTCTCCCTCCCTTCCCTCTCTATTTCTTTTTCTCTTCCTCTCACTCTTCCTTCTCACTATCCTAATCACTCTCATGCTTTCTTTTGTCTCTTTCTCTTTTTCTCATTCTCTTTTATAGCATTACTCTTTTGCTATATCAGGTCGTACTTATTTAAATTCTGTCTCTCTCACTCTGTCAAGACCTCTTGTGTTATCTCTATATCAAACTCTTTTGCTGCGCCACTCATCCCATCCCATTGTGTTGTGGTGTCTTTTTTGCTTATTCCTGTCCTCTTCCTCACCAGTGTTATCTCACTCACTCTCACTTGTGCTATTTCTGTCTTTCTCAATCTTATGCTCAGATACTGAAGCAAGACCTGAACAACATTCAGGTTTGGGTTGATCAGTGGCAAGTGACATTCATGCCACATAAATGCCAGGCAATGGCCATCTTCAACAAGAGAGAATCTAACCATCTCCACTTGACTTTCAATAGCATTACCATTGCTGAATCCCTCACTATCAACACTCTGGAGGTTATCATTGACCAGAAACTGAACTGGACCAGCCATATAAATGGGATGGATAACAAAAGTTTGGCCTTCCAGCAATGCCCGCATCCCATGAAAGAATTTTTAAAAACTGCCTCTTTCTCTCCAATATTTTCTTGCTTTCCCATGCTGCCTGTTTACCTTTCTGTCTCTTTTTTGATTTCTCCCTTTTATGTCTGTTACCTTTCCCTTCATTCCTTGTCTTGTTTTTCTCTCTCATGCTTTTGTGTGCTGCCTCTCTCCTTTTTCTCTCTCATACTGTCTCACTGTCAGTCTGTCTGTGTGTCTCTCTTTGTCTCTCATCTCTCCTTCTATCTCTGCTGCTCCTTACTGCTCTTCTGCTGTCTGATATCCTGTGATATTTTCTGATATTCCAGGAAGGTATGTTTCATGGAACAGGTGTCATGCCACAAGCACAGATCCAAAAGTTTCTAGCTAATACCTTAATTGCCCTGGATGGATCTAAGGCCAAAGTTGGTGATCAGAGCAAGAATTTGGATGACCTTCCAGTCAGGGTTTGTATGGCAATAGAGGAATTGGTGATTTGAGGCAACTAATGATTGCATCTGCAACGCATGCTGGCTAACCGGTATGGCTAAATATCCTGAAAACCAGGAATCCAGCACAGTTACACAGTGAGCAAACCTTGCCTAGTTAAATAAACAGGAATTCTATACAGTTACACAGTGAGTAAACCTTACCCAGCTAAATAAACAGGAAATCTGTAGTTACACAGTGAGTTACCACTACACTGCTGAATAAACAAGAGATGGATTTCTTCCGCAGTTGACCCAATCTGATGTTGTAACTTTGGCGGATGTTCAGTAGAACCTCAGAGAAGACCTGAAATGGCTAAAGTACAACTGGAGCTCGGGAGAATCCTTGCTACATTCTATCCGAGGAACCTTACATCGTTAGCAAGCACCGTGACCACTGTTCACATCTCAACTGTGTGGTTCTGTCTAAAATTTATGATTTGCAAAACCAAAACCCATGGCTAGGTCTTGATCATATATTTAGATGAAGTAGCATTCCAAATCATTGTTAATTTTACAAAAGGAACATTCTGTACTGGAATGCCAAAGTGCCATGTTGATACTGATTGACGCACAGTTGGTGACAAGTTAGTGTGTCCAATAAATCCCAATTAAAGGCATTTTTTAACATGCCCAAGACAGTAGAACTCCTTTAATCATGTCAGCCTAGTTTTACCTTGCCTCCATTTTGAATGTGTATCATTTGCAGTTTCTCTAAGCGCAGTCGCATGCAGAGTTGATGGCAGCTTGAGTTCTCAGCTGTATTGAGATAACCTTGCAAAGCACACACACTCATCCAGATACTGCTGAAGATACTAATGAGATATTTACACTTGTCAGTGCCTAGTTGCCACTTTATGCCCCACACTGGTTGGAAGTCTGTGCTGAAATATTTGAGGGTAACAATTAACTCCATCAACCATTCAATTAAAGTGCTTGGGAGGGGGCAAGGTGGTGGATGGCAGGGAGATGTGCCTGTATTTCCTGAGTCCCCTGCACAAGAATGGAAATAACCTGCATGCCAGCATATTGCTTTTCTGTACGCAGGACTACGTGGCACAAATTACTATGCTGCTGTGGCAGTTCGAGTGTTGTGTGCTTACACAGCAGTTCAGTGCAGATATATCATTGGTTCAGGCTTGTTCCCTTGCACCCCTACTCCAGATAACTTGACGCACGGGGTTTGTAGATTTGGTGGAGAGTGAGGGGGCATGGGGGTTGCAGAAACCAGGTGAGATGAAAGAAAAACTTTTTCTCTTCCACTTTTCCTCTGCCCATGTGCATGTTGCTCATTCATATGGGGTACAGGTTGTTGGACACTAGCAGTTGGGTTATAAATCATTGGTCAGTGGCTCTTCTCTAGAAACTTGTTTGAGTGATTGCTTTATATGTGTGGGTCTACACAGTGAAAGGTGACTGGTTATTGAGAAGTGGGACCATTTCAAACCAGCCTATCCTTGTCCTGACCTGAAGTCCACATGTTGTTGGGTAGCACTGGAGATCAAGAAGCCTGGTTGATACTTTCTGTCATTAACCCAGGGGCACTGAGACTAAATGGGAGTGGCCTGATTCTGTCCCAGCTGACATCAACTAACTCTAGATAGACCAAGGAAAAAAATCAGTTCTCCTGGCTTGTGCAGCCCAACTACTTGTTGCATAAACTCCGTGGGGAGTTTGGTTGGGGGCAGGGGTAGGGGTGTGGCGGTGGGGGGAGGAAACTCAATATCATTCCTTGAAAGATAGGACAGTTCCTACTGGCTTTCCGTCATAATCCAGAAATAAAGTCATAGGCAGAGGGGCATACGCCAAGCCACATCACAGAATGACTTTATCGCCTTAAGGCAGCTAACTGTTAAGCAGTGCCATGCTACCAGCACAATCTCACTGACTCTTCTATTTCAACAGTCTTTCATACCTCTGCAATTTGAGATACGGACAACCAGTGGCTTGATCAAAGGTCATGCCTACTCTGTGACCAATGTGGATGAGGTAAAGTTTAAAACCTGGCCATTGACTAATTTGACTTAAAAAATTGTGGAGCATATATATCTGTGAGGTTCACATAAGGTAATAATGAAGAAGAGCAGGCTGGATGCTGGAGTACAGGGAGTGACTATGGGGGGATATTGTGGTACAGGGAGTGAATGTGGGGTGATATTGGGACATAGAGATTGATTATAGGGGGATACTGGGGGTACAGGGAGTGATTACAGGTGAAGTACTGGAACAAAAGGAATTGATTATGGGGGAATACTGGGGATGCAGGGAGAGATAATATTGGAATATAGGTATGCAGGAAGTGATTATGGGTGGCATATTGGGAGATAGGGATTGATTAAAGAGGGAACTGGAGCACATGGAGTGATTGCGCGGGAATATTGGGATACAGGAATTGATTGCGCGGGGAATATTGGGACACACAAAATGATTATGAGGGTTTCTGGTCTTATGTATATTTATCCTGAAAAATTGTTCACAAAACTTAACAGTGAGACCAAAGTCAATCTAGATTAGGTATAAATCTGGGTGCTGTAAAACAAACATGATGCACACTAATCTCTACCACGGCATATTTGTATTTTTATGTATGGTGTGCACATATGAATTAAGACCAGGAGTAGGCCACTCAGCCCCTTGAGCCTGCTCATCGTAACGTTGTGACCAGGTTTACAAGTGCAACAGAAATTGATCATTTTTGACTTTTGCAAATTTTTGACTTAAAAAAAATCATCCTGGGACCTGCTTTGTGTTTTCTGCTTGGTTGATTAGTTTTCTGTGACAAAGTCACATTAATAATCTAAAAGCATCCAGGATTGTAGGTGCTTAAACATGCTGTGCCTGATGTACATGGATGATTAGTAAATGAGTCGGAACTTAAATTTTAAGACTTAAAAACAAAATATTCTGTTTGGGTTTGACGTTTCGTAGGACCCAGATTGTTTATGCTGATTCTTACTCGTTTTAAGTTTGATATATTCTAATGAAATTAGGAGGATAGCTGTGAATAACTTTAAATTTGCAAATGGGCCCATTTTGGGTCAAAATTTGGGTGCAAAATGCTCCTTTTATTATATTCCAGGCGCTATATAAAGATAAGCTGTTGTCATTATGCCCACAAAGAAAACTCCAGGCGGCTGTGGTAGGCAATGTACAGTTCAGTTTTGCAAATTTGTGTTTATAATCTGTGCTTGTCTCTGATTATTAAAAACAAATGATAAAGGTAATTTCACCACCAGGTCTCTTATAAAGGTCAGAAGGTGAAGTTGCTGCGTTTGAGGAACCCATGGGGAGCAGTTGAGTGGAATGGGTCCTGGAGTGACAAGTATGTTTTTTTCTAAGCATTTCAAAATATGCGCATTGTGGATCTTTGCTTCTCACTGCTTTTATCCTCTTCCTGCTCCAGATATATGTTTGTCCTTCCAGAGTCTGGCCCCCATTTGTTTCACCTTTGGTGGTTTTGCCTTAAGTCACCTTTGACATACTTTCTAGATTGCCCTCCTTAAACCCCCTCAACCTTATGACTTCACTTCATTACTGTAAAAAAACCCCACCTCTCCTCCTTTTCTATTACTGGTTAATAAATATTTGTCCCCTGTGAAGAACCCGAGTGTGTTTCAAGGATTAAAGGTAGTGTACAAAATAAGGTACTGTACAAAGAAGATACTGTACAAAGTCATATTAATAATCAAAAAGCATCCAGGATTGTAGGTGCTTAAACATGCTGTGCCTGATGTGCATGAATGATTAGTAAATGAGTTGGAACTTAAATTTTAAGACTTAAAAACAAAATACAAGTAGTTGTCTGCCAGAATCACCCAAGGAGCACTTTCCCCACCTCTTCTCAGAGTTGTTACAGACTGCGTTCAGTTTCTTCCTGCTTATTGCGGTTCAGATTAGGGGCAGCATTTTTGCTCCCAAGATGGGTACATAAAGTTGGGAAATTTCCACAAACCCAACTTGGGAGAAGCTGCTCCGAACCACTGAATTTTCATTCTTGGGGTGCGGATGCTAATTGGATCAGGTCTGCAACCACTGGAAACAGTGTGGAGGCAGCCACAGCGGCTGCCGAGGCAGGCTGGTTAAGAGGCCCACCTCAGTGCTGTGGGATTTTGCCCCAGTTGTAATAAAAAGAGTGAAACAAAAAACAGCCCTCTGGCCCTCACCCCTCACACCCCCTCACCTCTCGCAGCCCCTCACCTCCACACATTCCCCATGCCCCATCCATGCCACCTCATGCCCCCTCCCATCTCTCATGGCTCCTCATACCCTCCATGTCAACCTATGCCCCTCTAACCACCCCATGGCCCATTCTAGCACTTATGCCAAGTTAGCACCAACTCATGCCAACCCATGAACCCCACTCATCCCCATGGTCCTTTATAGCGACTATGCCAACTTGGTGCCAACTCATGCCAACCAATGCCTCCCATTCACCTCCCTCTGCCCTTACACCTTCCATCCTAACTCACACAATATCCACTGTGGGCAGATCTCAGGTTCCATACTGATATGAAATTAAATGAAGTTCTAAATATCTATTACAGGCTTCACTATATGTTTAAAAAAATGTCCTTGTTGATAAAGGCCTATTTAATTCATTTAAATTCCTTCAAATACCTAATTCCTTATAAAAACAAACATTTGTATTCATGGCCCCACATCAAAGACATCTAATCCCTTTATAACCACTTAGAGATGTCAATCAAATTGTGAACTTACAGGCACTCATTGTGAAAATGAAAGGTTGTGGAAGCAGTCGAACAGCACTAATCTTATCATGATCACAGTCAACAAACAGCTAGTAAAATTGTAAGCACCTATTTTTTTCAACTGTAGGCTGTATTTTTTTAAATTAAAGAGCTTGGGATTTAAATGACTTGACAGCTTGACAGTTCCACAGACCTTATCTACTTTTTATGCATATTCATATCTACCCTTAATCCCAAATGGGTACCTGACCTCTCTGAAAGGGGTACCTGACCTCTCTGAAAGGGGACCCTGACCTCTCCAAACAACTTTGGTGGGTTTAGACCTTATCCTCAAATGTCTAAAGTCCATGAGTTGTATTCAGGAACCTGGGTGACCAAAATTGCTTGTGAGTGAAGGCAGTTGCACTTTTAAATGTGAAGCTCCTTCCATGAACCGTGGATGGGCAAAAATGGTGGGTGCCAGGTTCCACTGCGAGACTTCTGGAGTCAGGGCTCTGGTGCCATTTTGGCTAAGGTGCGAAGCCCTTCTGACTTGATGAAAATTCAGCCCTCAGAGTCGGTGTCATTCTTTCTCTATGGCACTGGTCTGTAGTTTGCTCTCAATCAAGGCCACAATGTCGTTCCTGTTAAGTATTTTTCGGTCCATTAATGCTAATCATAGCTGAAGTAAAGATTGGAGATTTCCCTTTATGTAAATGCACCTTGCAAGTTTCATACTATTGATACAAACCAAGAAAGTTCCAGATTTGATCCCTGGCCTGTACTGAGCCTGCTGATGTCAGCAACAAAAGCAGTAGAAGTGTTTCATTTGATGTTAGCCAGAGTTCCTGCTTCTGATCATTATCCAGTGACCTCTGTGGAAATAGGACAGTCAAACCATAGAGATTTAGAGCACAGAAGGAAGCCATCTATTAAGTGGAGAAAATCCCTAAGGGAAATTCATGCGTGCTCCACTACTGGCTCTGTAAGTTTATATTACAGTAAGCAGCTAATTTAAGAAGGCCTCAGACACCAAATTAGCTGATCTCAGCTGGACTCTATTGGAATCTCAGCATCCCAGGTTATGGAGAAATGCAATAATTGGTAGTTTCCACCTCTGATCTGATATTAGTCACCATTATTTGTGTATAGATCACCAACAAAGGCTTTTGCTTTGACAAATTGTGGTAAATAGGAAGAACACATGCAGGAAATTCAGTTACATCTGTGAATTAATATAGCCCTATCTTGAAACACCTCAATGAGGTGAACGGAATAAATACTTTATCAGGTGGGACAAAACAGGACCTTGGAAGGTGATAATGCAGTTATAAATCTAGGATCCATGCCTCTGTGCAGTACACCTCACATAGCATTCCTGAGTTACTGTCTCTTTAGTTTGGTGTGAGCATAGAAGACCTAAAGTGGAACTGATTCAGCAATACAACATGTTCAAAATATCTATATAATATTCAGCTTTGAATAATATTTAAACAGGATTTGATGAAATGTTTTAATAAGATTTAAAATTGAACAGGTTTTAAAATATCTGAGAAAACTTAAAAGGGATCTGAGTGCATCTGTTAGTAATAACTAAACACTTCTGTGAGTAGTATTTAGTGTGTGCCATTATCTATGATTAATACTTAAACTGGATATTACAGTACAGTATAAGCTTCTTCACTTCAGAACAGATAAAGAGCACTCTGAAAAAAAGTAACTGTAGAGTAGTATTAGTAATTTAATGTTACAAATTATGTTTGTAGGTAGTGGTGTGTTACAATTGGCTATTTTATTTTTCTACTAAGGAAGGGAAAAGTCAGGTTTGGATGTCATGTGCCCAGTGTCCATGCTGAAAAGTGCACATTTACTCTGGGTAAGGTCATGAGCGGGCTCATCTGTGATGCTCCTGCTCGGTTTTTAAACACTCACTGTCAGCACGTGAGTGATGTACCCTCCGAGTTGTCATGGAGCGTGGAACATTATAATGGCAGCTCCTGGTTTTCATTTCCACAGAGGGAGGTGGAATAAATGGAGGCAGTGGTTTGTTGAGTTTACAGGCTTTTCCCAGTTTGATGAAGGAATTTCCTTTCCAACCCAGGGCTCGGGAATGGTCTGAGATTGAGAAAACACAAAAGCAGCGGCTGCAACATCAAACGAAAGAAGATGGAGAGTTCTGGTGAGGATAAAATCCTCCTCCCTTATTTTCAACCACTCTGACTCTAAATTTATGGGTGGTAAATAGAGGGCGAAATTTAATAAGAAGTGCTCGGTTCCCGGCGGCGGGACAGGAAGTGGTCACTACTTCCGCCTATATGTCGGGCGTCTCCACACATGCAATTGGAATGAAAATTATAAGTGGATTTAGCAGGCACATGTACCATGTGCAATCACGCGGTGGGGAATCTTTCTCAGCAGCCTGCCTCCTCATCAGCTGCTCATGTCGAATAAGGCACAGCGGTTAATTGTAAAGAAAAATTAAGAAGTATTGAGGGCACATTGATGACACGGTTAATGATACACTGTAATGGTATGCACATATATATAATTATCACAATATTTTGTTCACTTGACTTTTGTGTGTGCATTATGTGCATTTGTTGGGACGTCCTCCCTCAGGGGGCATATTGCACTGTCGTGCTTCATTTTAGCAGTGGTTGCTGAATGAAGGGGCCTGAGGGATATCTCACCTGTGTAGGCAACAATGTGGCATGTGTTGGAGGTCAGTCTTTATTGGGTAGTCATGTGTATGGCGTGATTTGTATTCTCAAGGCAATGCAGTGAAGCTTCTGCTGGCCTCCCCATAAAAGACGTGCCAAAGAGATTGGCCAGGATCACTGATGAGTGCGAGAAGTGATGTGCTGCTCATACAATCACGGCCTTCACAATGTGGCCAAGGAGCAGAGAGATGACTCATGATGGCTTCATTGATTTGAGTGCCTGTGCAAAGCCTGTATCCTTGGGGAGAGTCATCTCTTTTCATCCCATTTGAGAAAGGTCCACCCCCCTTGAGGGGAGAGTAGAGGACGTGTGTAGTAAGGTAGCTCCGAATGGAGGCTGGCAGGAGCGGGTGCACAATCAGAGCAGACAAAGGTTTACATGCGAGGAAATGATACTCAGGTAGGTGCATCACTCATGGTCAAAACGACTAAAGATGTGGTTGTCCCTGACAGTCCTAGCACATCTCTCCATGACCCTGGCATCTGGAAGAGCTGCGGTGAAATCTCTGTCCTCCTTCTCCTCATATTCCTTCCCATCATCCTCATTTGAGAAGGTTAGCAGCTTCTCCATGTTCTCACTTTCCAATTCTTCTCCCCTTTGCAATGTCACATTGTGCGAGGCACAGCAGATGACACACTCAGCACTCTTTGTGGCGCATATTGTAAAGCTGTTAGACTGGTAAAGACATCAGAAGTGCATTTTGAACGATCCTATGGTCTGCTCTATGATTGCCCACATTGATCCTTGTGCTGCATTGTAACGCTCCTCCTTGGGGCTTGTAGTATATGCTTTTTGACTTCAGAACAGAACTGGTGTCATGAGCTCTGTTCTGAGGGGATGGTCCTTGCCACCCAGGATCCAACCTGCATTTGGGCAGGGGTCTCAATTAGCTGTAGCAGCTGGGAAGCTGGGAATTCCTTAGGATGTATGCGCCATGAGACCTGCTTCGGAAACAAGCACACACCTGTATAGTTCTTTTCCAGTGCTGACAGACAACTTGAACATTAAGGGAGTAAAACCCCTGCTGATTTACAAATGCAGCTGGCTCTTCCTAGGGAGCCTGAATGGCTACATATGTGCAGTCAATTACACCCTGTACCTGTGGGGACCACATAATGGCCCTGAAGCCAACTGCACTTGCAGCCTGGCTATCAGCATCTGTCGTGAATTACATAAATTCGTTGGCCCTTCTGAATAGGGCATTGGTCGCCTCCCGTATGCACCTAGGTGTTTCAGTTTTAGAAATGCCATGCATGTCCCCCATGGAGCCCTGAAATGAGCCACTGGCGTAGAAGTTTAGGGCTGCAGTTATCTTGAGGGTGATTGGAATGGGGTTCCCTCCAAAGCCCCAAGGCTGCAGGTCTTGTTGTAGGAGCACATACAGGTCAGTAACTGCCCCCAGAGAAAGCCTTAGCAGTCTCTAACATCGCCTCTCAGACATCTTGGAGGTAGTTGGTGTGTGTTCTGAACATGCGCTGAGGCACCAATACTCTTTGGTGATGAAGATGACCCTGGTTTGGTTCCTTCTGACCTCTCTTCCCCTCAGCTGTGTCAGCTAATGGCTTTATGGCCTATGTTATTATACAACCAAAGCCCTCCTCTGGCAAATCCTCTCTTCCACTGCCTAAGGTTGCAAAATGATTGAGACCCATTGCAAATCTGTGAAGATGGCAAGCAAAGATATGAGCAACTGTTGACATGGCTTTCAATCCTATAGCAGCTGCAGTGGACCAATGGGAATGCATATGACCTCCCATGGACCACATGTAGAACTCCTCCTATCCCACAGTGGGTTCCTCATACCACATACCAATCTCCTGCAAGGTAAAAGTTTCCTAGCAGCACCTGATCTCCAGGAGGCTAGCAAATTCTTAGCAACCATGTCGATGGACACTAACACTGTGACCATGCAATGGCGCCCATCTATCTCACCCTCCCTTTGTCAAAATGAGCTTCCTCACATCTCTCTTTCACTTTCCAATGTTATCCTGCTCCTTCCCCCAATCATCCTAGAGCATCCAACCATGATTCAGAGCTGTTGACCCTCAACCTGCCAGCTTTTACTCTTAACCCTTCCACCCTCACCCTCGGCCTTCCTGGAATGACCCTACAGCCTCCTTCCATCACCCTTCACTTGCCTTCACTTTTTCTCTGGACCCTCCCTCAGAGACCATTGACCTGCTCCCCCTGCAGCTGAACTTCCCTGACTTTTGACCTGCCATATGTGGTGCAGCTACCTTCCTTGCACACAAAGGACGAGATCATTGCAACAATGGACCCCACCCCATAAGCCGGAGCTTGGCTCCCTTAAGACACCCCCTCCCCATCACCCCAAATGTGCCAATGTCTTGCTATGCTACCATTTGATTACACAGGCACCAGCCCCAACCTCTTGTCAGCCCAACTGCTGTGCCGTTTGAGGACCCAAGCGCCACACACTTCACCCTGCTTTCCACTACCAGACTGTCCCATCTTCCCTGGGCCCTGTCCCCTGTGCTGCTGGGTTAGACAAAGACAAAATCCCACCTCAGATCCAAAAATTGAAAAACCTTGCCTGGTGTACACCACCTTTATGCTATCAGGAAACTGGAGGCATGAGTTTCCCATGCACCATTGACTTCATTTTGAAGGTAAGACTTAATTTGTTGTGTTTCCCATTGAGTTTTCATGGTATGTAAACGAATGATTAATAGGCTCTCCCACCGGGTGGCGTGTTGACTGCTCCGCCATTGACATGCCGCCCACTTTATCTCACAAATTCAGTCCGACGTCGGGAAACTGAGATTTCGGGTCTCGCCAAATTAGGTCCCCCTGCCCACCACATTTCCTGCTCTTACAGGCCCCATTAAGCTGTCAAGGGTTTTCGGCAAAGTTACGGCAGTGAAGTGGGGGTAACTCTGAGGAAATTCCTGGCTTCTGACTCTTGTCAGGTTATATCTGGAAACCTGCATTTAAAGCTCTTATGGATTTTGATGATTCTTATTGTGTTGGCCTGTTATGCTGACATCTGGATTCTCAGCTGAATTCTCATCCAGCGATGATGTCCTAGTGGACTGGGACTTCTACCCATCCCTTGAACACTGCTGTGACCCACTGGGTTAAGGTTGTTCACTCGTGCGTGGCCAATTGCTGGCAGGACATCCACCACCAAGGTGACAAACTGTTATTGCCTGGTAATAAAATGCTGCCAGTGCTACAGGGGGCATTTAAGGGGGTAGAAAACCCCAAAAAGCCAGGTAATCAGCGGCCTTCTATGCCTCATTAGATTAAAAGAAGTTCATATTGTGGAAGAAGGCGGTCGCTACAGGATCCTTTCACTTCACTGGTGGGACCTCATGGCCAATACTGCTGCTTGCAGGGGCTTCCCACCACAGTCCACTTGATGGCCCTGGGAAATAGAAGCAACATTTATCAATACCAGGAAAATCTGCTGGGGACTTAGACCTTGCTGAATCCCATCATTTACATTTGACAGGTGAGAAGAGGTGGTCAGCAGTGGCCCAGTGGTGCAGGGGTAGGGTCAGTGGATGAGGCAATGGTGGGCCTAAATGCCTGATTTTCTTCCCATTTCTACTGCTATATCATCCAATTTCAGGTAGAATAGTGGAGGAAAATCCAGCCCCTGGTGTTAAAAGTGATGACCTGCAGCATTCCCCAGTACTGATCAATACAAAATATTAAACTTCAGTCAAATTGTTATCATTAAATGCTTTAAAAAATCAGGAATCATGAAATATGGGTGATTCCCAATGAATGACGTGATTTTTAAACTTTGGACAATATATGATACTTTTTTCATGTTGCTACATTTAGGATGTCTTTCGATGATTTCAAGAAGAATTTCACAAAGTTGGAGATTTGTAACCTGACACCAGATGCACTGGGTGATGATAAGCTCCATAAGTGGACTGTGTCTATCAATGAAGGACGGTGGGTAAAAGGCTGTTCGGCTGGGGGCTGCCGCAACTATCCAGGTAGGTCCTAACCTTTCCTGTTACCAACAGTTGCTTCTTTTCTTCCATCTTTTTCTATCACTTCTCTTTTTTATTTATTTTCACTTTGTCTTCTTCCTCTCTTTAGTTTCTTTCTCCTTTTTCATTTGTTCTTGGGATGTGGTGCGATATTGTCAACATCGCATTTACTGCCCATCCTTGGTTGCCCTGAGAAGTTGCTGCTACAATCATATTTAGTAGGGACTTGTCTTACCACTGAACAGCATGACGATTGTATACAACTAAGTGTTTGCTAAAAACAAAAAACTGCGGATGCTGGAAATCCAAAACAAAAACAGAAACAGAAATACCTGTAAAAACTCAGCAGGTCTGGCAGCATCGGCGGAGAAGAGTACAGTTGATGTTTCAAGTCCTCATGACCCTTCAACAGAACTAAGTAAAATTAGGAAAGGGGTGAAATATAAGCTGGTTTAGTGGGGGGGGGGGGTTTGTTGGACAAGCAAGTTGGCTGTTTGTTGGACAAGCAAGTTGGCTGCTTATCCCAACAAACCGCCCCCCCCCACCCCCCTCCTGCCCCCACACCCCCCCCTTAAACCAACTTATATTTCACCCCTTTCCTAATTTTACTTAGTTCTGTTGAAGGGTCATGAGGACTCGAAACATCAAGTGTTTGCTAATGTACTTGAGAGGCCATTTAGAAGCAACTACATAGTGGGAGGCTAGAGTCATTTGTAGGCCCCATCTGGATGGTTGTTGTATTCTCCACTCCTGAAAACGTTTGGTTTTTATGACAATCTGAAGTTTTCATGGTTATTTTTCTGGTGCCAGCCCGTAAATCACCAAGTTTATTGCTTCTCATTTTGCTTTCTTTCTCCCTCCCTCTTTGGGTTTTATTCTTTGTGTTCCTTTTCCTTTCCTTGCTTTCTCCATTCCTTTTCTTTAGCTCTGTCTTGCTCTCTCCTCTCTCGTTCTTCTCCATTTGTGCTTACTTTCCTTTTTCCTTCTCGCTGTCTGTTCTTGCCTCCTATCCCTTTGTTTTCTTTCTTTCTCTTTACTTTTAGACTCTGTAGGTAGATATCAGCCAAAGACCAATCTCTTTCCCTTTCATCCTTTCATTTAAGACACATTCTGGACAAACCCTCAGTACCGACTGAAACTCTGTGAGGAGGATGATGATCCCGATGTTGCTGAGGTCCTCTGCACGTTTGTCGTTGCTCTGATGCAAAAGAATCGTCGGAAGGAGCGCAGGATGGGCATCAACTTCCATACTATTGGATTCGCTATTTATGAGGTAAATTCTGAAGATGCAATTTGGGAAATTTGCATAATCTTTGGAGGTCATTCTACAATGCAGAATTAGCGTTATGCCACCACACCAACCTGGTCATAATTTGACATTAATTAGATAATTTTAGGCAGAAATAGCAAGGTAATGCCTGTTTTGATTTTTAAAGATGCTCACATCAGTATAGTAAGAAATGGATTTATATCTCACATTTCATGAACTCAAGAAGTCCTAAAGCCCTTCATAGCCAATAAAATGCTTTTGACATGCAATCCCTGTTCTAATGTCGAGAAACAGCATATTTGCCAGACAGCAAGGTCCCACATACAGCAACAAGATAAGGGCGATGGAGAATGTAAATAGGGAAGTCTTGCTACAACTTGCTACAGCACATTGGTGAGATCACACATAGAGTACATTGGTCTCCTGACTCAAGGAGGGGATATACTTGCATTGAAAACAGTTGAGAGAAGGTTCATTAAGTTGATTCCTGGGATGAAGGGGTTGTCTTATGAGGAAAGGTTGAGCAGGTTGGGCCTATATTGGAGTTTAGAAGAATGAGAGATGATCTTATTGAAATGTCTAAGGTTCTGAGGGGGCTTGACAGGGCAGATGTTGAGAGGATGTTGCCTCTCATGGAGGAATCTAGAAATTGGGGGCATAGTTTCCAAATAAAGGGTCTCCCATTTAAGATGGAGTTGAGGAGGAATTTCTTCTCTCAGAGGGTCGTTAGTCTTTGAAATTCTCTTCTACAGAGAGCAATGGAGGCTGGGTCAATGAAAATATTCAAGACAGAGCTAGACAGATTTTTGATTGACAAGTGAGTCAGTCATGATCAGTTCAGTCATGGTCTTATTGATTGGCAGGGCAATCTCGATGGGCCTAGTGGCTACTCCTGATCCTGCTCTTATTTTTTATGATCTTATAAGTAACCTGATAACCTGCTTTAGTGATTTTTAGCTGTGGGATAAATGTTGATCGGGGAGATGTCAATGAGTGGTTGGAATTTCAAAGATCCATCAGAGAGGGTAAAGGGGGCCCTGGTTTGACATCTCACATGAAATGGTACCTCTGACACTGCAATGTTCCCTTAGTACTGCATTGAATTGTCAGCGAAGATCATATGCTGAAGTTACTGTACCAATGATCTTCTGATGCAGCGGTGATTGCTATTAAGGAAGCCAAGGTTAACATCCAGTAAGAGGTGGTTGGCTAAGGGGAAGGGACAATACAGGTTAAAGTCTCAATTACATATAGTCTGTGCTATATGTTAAAGAGTCTCATATTTGGGTAGTACTAGCTGCCTCTTGACTTGTTGCTATAGCAGCAGCAGTAAGACTGTGTAGTACCTCTTGGGCCAACATGCAGTGGTCAGTAGCCAAGAAGCTACATGCCTTGCCAGTGGTGGCCACAGTGAACGGGAGATCCCAACCTCAAATCAATCCTGTCAATAGCGGGGAGAGGAGTGGGAACAGCCTCCTGGAATGGTTTGGGTCACAGCTCATCTGACAATGTTTAAAGTGTCACTGCAGCTCTTGGCATGTACAAGAGATAGTGGTTGTCACTGCTAGGTGGTTTCTAAGTGGTTTCCTCTCTCCTTGTAAACTACCACCTCATCTTCACTATGCATCTTCTCTCCAATGTCCTT
Organism: Cetorhinus maximus; assembly: GCF_964194155.1. Taxonomy (NCBI): domain Eukaryota; kingdom Metazoa; phylum Chordata; class Chondrichthyes; order Lamniformes; family Cetorhinidae; genus Cetorhinus; species Cetorhinus maximus. The sequence goes on from NC_135896.1 coordinate 77,980,868, forward strand.
GAATGTGTTGCAGATTCCCAAATGCATGCCCATCATTCCATCAACTCTGTGTCTGAATCCCTCCAAGCATGTTTCTGGCCCATCACATTATTAAAATGGCCCTTATCAAAGTAACAAATGACATCCTGTGTGATGTTGGTAAACTATTCCTCCTCATCCTCCTCATCTGCAGCCTTTAACCCAGTTGACTGCACCATGCTCCTCCAACACCTCTACCTCATTGTCCAGTTGGTTAATATTGCATTTGTGTGGGTATCCTTATCTATCCAGTCGTAGCAAGAGAATCACCTACAATGACTTCTCTTGCTTCTCCCACACTGTTATCTACAGAGTTCCCCTAAGGATCTATCCTTGATCTCTTTCCATTTCCCATCTGTATGCTGTCCTTTGAGCAACATCAGCATTGGATGAGCTGAAATTTCCTCAAATTAAATAATCAGAAGACTGAAGCCATTGGGTGGAATTTTCCATTCTGGAGACTAAGTCCAGTGGTGCACGGGATAGTTGGCATGATTCTTGCTGGGCGGTGGGGCAGGTAAACATGTGCGACCTTCCGCTTCTGAGCTTATTGATTATGCATCTGCGAAGTGCTTAGTGACTTTCATGGTGGGGCAGGCAGGAAGTCACTCACCCTGCCATTAGCTCACGAGGTTGAAGGTCTTGGCGCCATATTTAAACGACACCCAGACATTTGCTCCAGGTTACTCCTCCAGAGTTCTTGCGGCCACAGCTCACACTGGGGAAAGTCGCAGATGTGAGCAACCACATCCGGGGACATACAAAGGCCCCTCTGGCATTGCTCATCTCTAGATAAGAGCACTGCCGGCGATACACTCATGGTCGGGCTAATGCTCGCCGTAGCAATGGTCCATGTTTTGCCAGGTACTTGATTTTATAGAGGCCCTGCTGCCTCTTGCTGCTCAAGGCCTTGCTCCTCATGGCCCCTTGTCAACCGGCGATGGGCCTTCCTTCTCCTCATCTGGATGAGAGCCATTACCAAGTCAGGGTTGCCTGCAGCCTGCATCATCGATGCCTCAGTGGATGTGTGGATGATTTGAAGTCAGCATTTCCTTTACAGGTTTCCCTCCATCTCAAAGCCAGCAGGCAAATGCTAAGTCCTTCACCTGGCCTCCATTTAGACATGTGCGTGCCTGATCCCAACGGGCATAAAATCATGCAAAATGATGTCAGGCACATACACTTCATCCAAGGGTGGGATCAAATTTCTGTTATGATTTAAAATAAAAAGAAATATCTGGGGATTTTTTTTATGAGGTCGGTTTTCAGGCACTTGATTGTGCTACATGGACATTTTTTGCAGCATTTTTGTGCTTCATTTTATTATTTGGAGGTCTATTGCTCCCTGAGGCAACTGTCTGCCTTCATGGAACTCAGTGGAAGCGCTCACCAGCACCTGTGGTGACATCGGTGCCCCCCCTTTTCCCGCCCCAACCTGCATTGCTGAGCCTTTCTCCGGGCATGTTTCACACTGGCTGGCTGTTAATTGGTCAGCCAGCGTGAAATGGCAGTTGGGGGCTGATCGCAGGCGGAAGTGCATTTTGAATCTGCTTCAAGGCCCGCCAATCATGTGTGCCCGACAAATGTAAAATTCAGGCCATGGTGTTCCAGCCCACCCCTTCCAGGTAAAGGACACCTTGGAGGACCAGAAGTGGGTGTTCCTCCCGTTCATACATGAATGCGTATGGATACATTGCTCTTTGACCAGGGTAATGAGAGCCATGTGCAAGAAGCCTCAAGCAGACACTTTTCGGTGCTTGTCTCCACCACCCTCGAAACTCTATAGAGAGATCATTGCCTTGGCAGCATAGAAGGACTAACTGCATGATCCCTTGTCAACTATGACCATTCACCCAGGAGGATGAAGGTTTGGAGTCGTGAGTTGGCTGCCCTCCACCAGCCATGTCCCTTGGTTGCATTCCACTTCCCTCCCTCCTCTTCATCCCTGCTTCTGCCTGCAGCTGATGGTAAATGGCACTGAATCAATGACGGCTTCACACCTTGCTGGGATCTCGATGTTATGGGATCATGAGTCGGGAACAAACCTGCTGCAATGCGGGCTTCACCAGGAGAACACAAGTGAGCATCTTTGACATCCAGTTGCCTCATAATTGTTAGGGTGTCCCTTTAGTCAGCTGCTTGTGCTGACCTTGAACTCTGCCCACCTGAAAAGACCCTTCTCCCACCTCGTGGGATCTCACAGATTGACTAACTATGTGATCAAGGTCAGTTTGGAAAAATGGCACATGTCACCTTTCAAACTCACTCCACTACCTTCTACCTTCTACCTTCCTGCTGTCACCCACCAAATTTCCCCTATCACCATAGACCCAGCCCTCATCCCTCCTAGTATCACCAAATTAAGTGCCCTTGCCTGCCACGATTCCCGCTGCTGGCGGGAGTGGAAAATTCTTCCCATTGCCTTCAGCCCCACCAAATCCTGCTCGCCCATCACCCCTCTGCTTGCAGACTTACTTTGGCTTCCAGCCCACCAATGCCTTGATTTCAAAATTCTCATCCCTATATTGAAATTGCTCCATGGCCTTGCAGCTCCCTATCTTGTAACCTTCATCACCCCTCCATGCCTTCACGATACCTTTGCTCCTCCAATTTGGTTTTATGCCCACCCCTTTTTTATTGCCCCCTCATAGCCACTGCACCTTTAGCTGTGTGGGCCCCAAGCTCTGGAATTCCCTCCCTGAACCTCTCTACTTCTCTACCTCTCTCTCCTCCAAGTTACTCCATAAAACATACTTCTTTGCAAATATTTGGTCACTAGTCCTAAGAAAGAAAGACTTGCATTTATGTAACACCTTTATTAACCTCAGAGTGTCCCAAAGTGCTATATAGCCGATTAAGTACTTTTGAAGTGTAGTCACTATTGTATGAAGGAAGCATTGGAGCCAGTTGTGCAAAACTAGTTCCCACAGTGATATGATAATGACCAGATGAAGTGTTATTTGGTAATGTTGATTGAGGAATAAATATTGATCAGAACACCAGAGATCGCTCCCCTACGCTTCTTCAAAATTGGTACTGTGGTATCTTTTTACTTTCACTTGCAGGAAGGGTGGAGCAGTGACAAGGCAAAGGTGGAAGGGATAGTGCAGGCTCCCCTGGGAGGGATGATGCAAGCTGTCTGGGCAGAGATAGTGCAGGCTTCCGGGTGTTCTTTAAATATGATGCCCGGACCTTTGACCCTATGAGGTAACAGCCAAGGAGCCCCACACCTCGCAGATGCATATTTAATGAGCTGAACAGCGCAAAATCGCACGTGGTCAGATGTTTCCACACCCCACCGCCCCACCAGAAATCACTTTCACTTCCGCTCCTGCCACCCAACTTAGACACCAGAACAGAAGATTGTGGCCACAAAGTTAGATTGACAAGTTACTATCAATGTGTCAAAGTGTTGGTTTGTGTGGAGTTGGCTCTTTTAACATTTTTCTTTTCTTTGTAAAGGTGCCCAAAGAGGTAAATAAGCAAGCAGAGGATGGCCACGGATTGGAGTAACATGTTGCAATATAATGTTTGTTGTAATGTTTGCTGTTACAAATTTACTGCAAAGTGTTTGTTGTAACATTAGTTGTGACTTATTTGCTTTAATACATTTCCTGTGTCTTGTTTTCTGTGCCTTGTTTGCAGTGCCTAGTTTGCTGTGTACTGTCCCATTCTGAAAGGGCTGTGCTATGTTTTTTGCCATTGCAATCTGGCTGGGCTTCAGCTAAACAAACACTCACTGGTTGGAGATTTTATTCCTGTCTTTCCTTCCCACTTTGGTTACTGTTTTGTGATCATCCTTCTGTGCAACTGTCTAAAGAAATCTTGCTTTATAATCTTACATGGTGCACAGCAAATCATTCCTTTCAATGTGTCAATTATCTTATGAACTTCGGCACATGCGCAGCTAAATATAAAAATTATATATGGACAGCCCCAGAAATAGAAGGTACAGTCAGAGATTTGCAAAAGGTTTTAGAATTCCCATACAATTGAGCAGACATGTAAAATGAAATTAAACTCTGATATATGAACAGTAATGTATACTGGGCTGAGGAGTGAGTATCATAAGAAGGCAATTGGTCTGAAGTGGCAGAAGGAGATGTCCTGGGAGTAACGGTAGACTCAACAGACAGTCTAGACCAAAGACAGAGTAAACCTTGAGCTATTAAACTGCCAGAGTCAGCAGATGCCATACAATATAAATATTGACATTTGATGTTGCATTTCACAAATTATTTGTTCAGTTATAAGGAACCTTAGAAGCAAAGCTAAGAAGAAGCTTTAATAGATATAAATGCTCTGCACTGAAATGAATGTTCAGTCAGCTGATTTCTTTGGACATGTAAGACATGTTTATGGGTGGGATGGATTGCACGGGGGTGCGAGGGTGTAGGTATCCCAACTATACTTGGCGACCAAGGCCATTGGACTCCTTAATCTGGCCAAGATCTAGACAATGTACTGAAGCAGCTATCAAAACAAATAGCTTGCCAGGGTTTGTTTGGCCAGAACAGTGTAGGACAAATCTTGACAGATTATGCTGAGGCTCTGCAACCCTGGGATATTAAAGGAAGTAGCTACAGAGACAGTGGATACACTGGTAGTAATCTTTCAAGAATCCTTAGATTCTGGAAAAGTCCCAGAAGATTGGAAAACTGCCAATGTCATGTCCTTATCCAAAAAGGGAGGGAGACATAAAACAGGTGACTATAGGCCAGTTAGCTTAACATCCGTCATTGGGAAAATGTTAGAGTCTATTATAAAGGATGTATTAGCAGAGCATTTAGAAATGCATAATATAATCAAGCAGAATCAGCATGGCTTCATGAAGGGGAAATCATGCCTGACAAATTTATTAGAATTCTTTGAGGAGGTAACAAGCAGGATAGATAAAGGGGAACCAGTAGATGTAATATATTTGGATTTCCAAAAGGTATTTGATAAGGTACCACACATAAGGCTACTTAATAAGATAAGAGTCCATGGTGTTGGGGGGTAGTATATTAGCATGGATAGAGGATTGGCTAACTAATAGATGATAGAAAGTTGGGATAAGGGAGGCATTTTCAGGATGGCAACCTGTAACTAGTGGAGTGCCACAGGGATCCGTTCGGGGGCCACAATTATTTACAATATATATTAATGACTTGGATGAGGGAAGTGAATGTACTATCGCCAGGTTTGCGGATGACACAAAAGTAGGTGGGAAGGCAAGTGGTGAGGATCAGAAAGATTAAGTGAGTGGGCGACAGATGGAAAATAATGTGGGAAAATGTGAGGTTATGCACTTTGGCAGGAAGAATAGAGGGGCTGAATATTATTTAAATGGAGAAAGACTGCAGAAAGCTGCAGCACAGAGGGATTTGGGAGTCCTCGTGCATGAATTCCAAAAAGCTAATATGCAAGTTCAGCAGGTAATAGGTAAGGCAAATGGAATGTTGGCCTTTATTTCAAAAGAAATGGAGTATAAAAATAGGGAAGTCTTGCTAAAACTATACAAGGCACTAGTTAGACCACACCTAGAATACTGTGAACAGTTTTGGTCCCCTTATCTAAGGAAAGATATACTGGCGTTGGAGGCAGTCCAGAGAAGCTTCACTAGGTTGATCTCGGGTATGGAGGGACTTTCTTGTGAAGCGAGGTTGAGTAAGGTTGGGCCATTACTCATTGAAGTTTAGAAGAATAATAGGCGGCCTTATTGAAACGTATAAGATTCTTAGGGGGCTTGACAGGATCGATGCTGAGAGGTTGTTTCCCCTAGTGATAGAGTCTAGGACCAGAGGGCATAAACTCAGCGCAAGGGGTCACCCATTTAAGACAGAAATGAGGGGCAATTTCTTCTCTCTGGGGGTAGTGAATATGTGGAATTCTTTACCGCAGAGGACAGTAGAGGCTGGGTCATTAAGTATATTCAAGGCTGAGATAGACAGATTTTTAATTAGTAAGGGAATCAAAGGTTATTGGGAAAGGCAGGAAAGTGGAATTGAGGATTATCAGATCAGTCATGATCTCATTGAATGGTGGAGCAGAATCGATGAGCCAGATGGACTACTTCTACTCCTCCGTCTTATGGTCTTATGCACCGATCAAATTAGAGTTGGAGTACAATGTTCAGTTCTGGTTGCCAAGCCATAAACATCAAATGCATACATTGGGGTGGGAGGATTAGGAATGAAACCAATCCCAAGTGTAAGAAAGGTAAATTGTGATGCAAGATCAAAGAGGCTTAACTTCTATGTCCTGCTTTGCCACTGCCATTATGCCATCTCAAATTTTTACAGCTACCCCACCCCCTCATTCTATCCCTATCTTTCCTAAATAAGTTGTATCCTGCAATATTTAACTGCTAGTCCTGTTTGTTGTGTAGCTATGTTTCAGTTATTCTGACTATAACTGATTCCTCACTACAAATTGTTGCTTTCAGTTCCCTTGATTTGTTTTGGATACTGTTTCAATTATGTGAACAGGCAGTTAATTCATTTCCCCCTCACTTTATTTTTAAGTATTTGTATAATTATGTTTCATAGCTTTAATTGTTCCCTGAAATTTATGTTTCCCTTATTTCTCACCTCGGTCTCACCTTTACTCTCTTCTCTTATTTCCCTTATCTTCATGCTACTGTTATTTCTTTAGAACCCTGGCATCCTTCCCCCACCACCACTGCACCATGCAACCTCCCCCCCCAATCCCGCCCACTCCCCCAACCAACCTTGGCCCATCTCCCTCATCTAAAGTTCTATTCACAACCCGGTTTATCCTTTCTGCTAGGACACTGATTCCACTCCAGTTCTGGAAGGGCCCATCCCAGTGATATAACTCCTTCCTGCCCCAGTATGGGTGCCAAAGTTCCATGAAATGGAATTCCTTCTTACACCAGTCTTTCAGCTGTATATTAATCTTCTTGATCTGCCTATCCCTATGTCAATTAGCACGTGGTTCAGTCCTAATTCCGAGATTATCACCAATGGAATCCTTTTTAATTTAATTCCGAGCTCCTGACACTCCATTCTTAAACCTTTCTTTTAAATTCCCTAACTAATCCCTAACTTCATCTGCCCTTTAGCATTCACATTCTTACAATCTGCTGTGTGAAGAACTTATTCCTTGATTTGCTTTTAATTGGCTCAGTTTAAAGATTCTGTTCCCATTTACTTGTTTCTCCTGCCAGTGGAAAGACTCATTCCCTAAACAACACTTTCAGTCCTCCCAGAATCCATGTACATTATACAGTATGGGAATGTTTGATTTCACGACTGGAACAGTGATGTGTATAAGTTTATTTACTTGTTTCTTTTTCCTAGATGCAAAGCAATAAGCAACACCTTCCCAAAGATTTTTTCCTCTACCGGGCGTCTAAGTGCAGGTCTAAGTCATACATTAACCTGCGGGAGGTATCGCAGCGTTTCAGCCTGCCTCCAGGGGAGTACGTCATTGTCCCTTCCACATACGATCCACACCAAGAAGGCGAGTTTGTCCTCAGGGTCTTCTCGGAAAAGCACAACCTGTCAGAGTAAGTCAACTCTCACCAGGCAACAGTGCGGATGGAGACCAGGGTAGTAAACAATGTGTTACAAGGGAGAGAGCTGCCTTGTCAAAAGTCCCCTCCTTGTCCCACTTGATAGAAGGGTAATGATAGTAGTGTTCAAAAGAAGAGCAGGGAGTTTTCCCACTGTCCTGTTGCAACACCACCTAAAAAAATGATTAACTAGTTGTTCATTGCTCTGCTGCTCATGCGGGCTTGGTCTGTGCAGAATGGCTGTCATGTCTGCTGCATAAAAGCAGTCAGTGCATTTCAATGTAGTCCATAGTTCGTGAAGTGGACTGAAACGTTTCTACACAGTATTCCATAAACACAAGTTTTAATTTCTTTAAGATCTCTCTTTGCTACTGTGTAAGCCTTTGGTGAAAACCTAAGTTACTCATCTCCAGAATTATTCTTAAGTTGTTTTAAAGTGATGCTCTTAGCATCAGCACCTCCTATAAAAATTAGGCTGTTGTGTGGTTAGTTGGTTAATTTTCTTTCTCAGTTAATTTTTTAACTCAGCTACCCCTCATGGCTTAGTTGCAATAGGCCGTGAGTTGTGTGAATCCAGAAGGTTTGTGCTTTATCCAAATCTCTGCTGAGTTACCAGATCTAAGCTGGAGTGACAGCAGATGCACAGTAAGTGATCTCAGTTCCCCTGAGCTAGTGATTGGAAAATTTGGCCAAGTCCCTGGTACTGATCATTATCCAGTGACCCTACTGAGAAGTGTGTACAAATTAGTTGATCGCAGGATTGGACTGCATCATGATATCCACCATAGCAGGATATCCTGCAAATTCTATCAATGCCTGCACATGCAGAATGGCTGCTTGTTGAGGTCCTGAAAGATGCGCTATGTTGCAACAAAGAGAATATTGGTGAGGCTTTGGTGAGACCACATTTGGAGTACAGTAGTGTGTACAGTTTTGAATATTCGTGCCTTAGAGGGGTTGCAAGAAGGTTCACTGGACAGTTTCCTGGGATGAGAGGACTGTCCTATAAGGAGAGATTGAGTAAAATGGGCCCATGTTCTCTGGAGTTTGGACATATGAGAGAAGATCTCAGTGAAATGTATAAAGTTCTTAGAGAGCTTGATAGGGTAGATGCTGACATGCTGCTTCCCGTGGTAGGACAGTCTAGAATGAGGACTCAACGGACGGTATTTAAAGAAGGTGATGGGGGTCTTGCCCATCAGCTGCAGACCCAGCGTGAGCCCAGGGTCATCTCTTTTCGGGGAGGCCTGCCAAATTAAGTGCCACTCAGGTATTTAATTAGACAGCGGCAGGCCTTCCCCTGGATTCAGGACCCCTGTGGCGAAAGTCCCACCCTCTGAGAGCTGCCGGCCAATCAGAGGCAGGCAGCTGTAATGACTGGCATTGCCACTGGGGATGTGGTTCCCGGTACAACACCCACCCAAGGCCTTTGTTGCTAGATCCCAGGCCACAGGTGAGTGATGGTGGGAGAGGTTCGTGGGGTTGGAGGAGGAGGGGGGGTTGGCAGCAAGGGAAGGGGCTGGCTCTCACAAAGTCTCTCATCACAAATCTGGTCCCTCGATCAGGCAATGAATGCCTTTGAACAAGGAGCACCCCCCGCACCCTGGAGCCCGGATGCAACGCCGCATGGGCTTGCTTGTCATGCTCCCCCGCTTGCTGCTGGTTTAATATCATCAGTGATGGGGATGAGGCCCTTAACTGAGCATTAATTGCCCACTAAAGGGCTTCAATTGGCAGTGAAGCGGGAAGGTAATTGACAGGCCTTACTGCCATGAACTTAATCATGGTGGAGGCAGGAAGACGACAGCCCTCCTGCCCATTTAAAGGCCCACCCGCCACCAAACTCGCCACGGGGGGTGGTCATTAAATTCCACCCATCGCCTCAGGATAAGGAATGGTTATTTAAGTCTGAAATGAGGAGTAATTTCTTCACTCAGAAGTTTGTGAATCTTAAGAATTCTGTACCCCAGAGGGCTCTGGATATTCAGCCATTGAGTATATTCAAAGCTGAGATCAATTGATCTTTATGCAATAAGGGACATGGGGATAGGATGGAAATGTGGAGTTATGAGGAATTTCAGCTATGATCTTATTAAATGGTGACGCAGGCCCGTTGGACCTCATGGCCCACTTTTTCTCCTGCTTATTATGTTTTTATGAGTTAGAGCCTTCTAGAAAAGAAAAGTTGGAAGTGCAGAGCCAAAGGGAAATAAATAGTCAGGTAAGTGTATGTTGCCAGTGGGGAACAGGAGACTGAAAAACACACTACGGTGTTCTCGTCCTATCTCCAATCAGCTTTCCCTTTGAGTGTGACTGTGCACTAAGAAGAATCCATTTGGATCTTTATAATCTCATTGGGTGGTTGGAGAAGACAAACAGGATGCAATGAGAGCTAGATTGGAGGGTTTTATACATGCTGATAGGATCAAGCGGCTCTGGAGTGTATCAGTAGCAGGAAGTGTTTAAGCCGTGTGCGTTAATTCAGCTGCCTTATGTCTCCAGCGCAGTTTCTTCTACAAGGGCAGAATTTTACCCTTGGCGTGTGGAATTGACAAGGCTGGTTGGGAAGCCAACCATCGGCAGCGCTCTGCGGCCTGGGAATGAGTGTAAAGGGGCGGGCAGAGACAGGGTACATGATGTCCACTAGGTCCAATGGCGACCTGGTGGCCGATTCAAATGCGGCCTCAGCAGCCCTTGGAAGGCTGCCATTGAAGAATGCAGAAGTCTTGTGAATGGAAACCGTAGCGGATGGACAGGGCAGGCGGGAGGGCAGGCCAACGGGGCAGTCAACCCTGCATTTTTTGGATAAGTGTCTCGCCCTCCTGGGGGAGGTGGCAGTGAGGAGAGAAACCCTTGTCCCCAGGGACAGGAGGAGGAGGCCCCCCCCCCAACCTCACCAAAAAGGCCTGGGAGGAGATGGCATCCTGGGTCAGCAGCCATGACGTGGTGAGGCACTCATGGGTCCAGTGCTTCAACAATCTCCAACGATCAGGAAGGGTGAGTACCATGTTGGCATGGGACACTTTGCAGAACAGTTAAGAGCTGCCCATCCCGCTGTGGACCTCAGAGGTGTTAGTGTGTGAGTGCCAAATGTCAGTGAGGCAGGAGCTGGCCAAGGGGTGAGTCCTGGCTGCTTGGACTGAGTGCCTTGCGGCCCCAGGATCACGAATCGACTGAGACCTGCAAGGTGTTCCTCAGGTGGCACTGGCTAGGCTGCAACGGTGCTGCAGAGAGAGAGTGGATTAATCAATGCTGCTCAGCCCTTTCAGGAAAAAACATCCCATAACAACGCTGAGAAGTCGCGGACTGGTGGGGGACCCCTGCACTACCTCATCCTCATGTGATATGAGCAGGAGGCCCTGGAGCTGGAGAGGTGCCATGCACCTCGATCAAGCGGCTGCAGTGAGGTTGGGGTGCCAGAGGAAGGTAAGTGCACTTAGATGAAAAGGACAGTTATTGCTACCATTCCAGTGTTGTCTCTCTATTGATGTGAGCCTGGAACCTGGAATCCCCATTGATAATCGGAAGACAAGGGCATCATGGTGCATATCTCTGTCTCATCAGGGTGCCAGGCATGCACAATGCCAGTTTCATGACTTAAACTAATGACATATTCTTCTTTTCCCTTTTAGGCTCACCAGCAGCTGTTTGTTATAAGGAGCCTGAAGGCCCACCCCTGACCTCTGAGGACCACCATGCTCATCACGCACCTGCGTCACACCCTCTGTGTCAAGCAGGCACCAGTGCAGATGCCAGCACCTTGGTGGGCATAACATCACCATGTAGTCTATCGGTGCACATTGGTGAGGGCACTTCACACTCGCTTGTGGTACAGGCAGAGACAGAGAGTGCCCAGGGCGTCAGCAGTCAGAGGACTGCTGGGGACCAGGAACATGCTCAGTTGATGGCTGATGATGGGCCTCTGGAGTTGTCCCTGAGGCAGCAGATGCTGGATATCCAGCAGGGTATGCGGGAGGATCTGGCAGAGATACATGAGGGAATGCGTGCCATGGTGTCCGTTGTGGAGGAGTCCCTATGGAGCATAAGCACTGCGTTGACCCTCATGGCCGAGCGCAATGCCTCCTCCATGGAGAGAGAGGCAATTCTCATGAAGAGGCTCCTCCAGGGGCTCAATCAGGGGTTCCTGGGGATGCGCTCGTACCTGCAAGCCTTCACACCGGCAATGACCTCAGCTGGTCAGTGTCAGTGTGGGAGATGGATTGGGCACCCAGTATCCCAGCTAGGTCCCCGTCCATCAATGGTGAGCAGGGAGGTCCAAAGCAACCTGACGTTGGAGCACAAGCTGCCTGTCGTCTCTGCGGGCTCCTCTCAGGGCGCGCTCTGGATGATGGCAGCAGCTCCTCCGCTACTCTGCCAGTGACCGTGGCACCTGATGAAGCTGCGGCGACTGGGGAGGTGCTAGCCGTGGCACTGGCCGTCCCTCCCAGGGAAGGCCAGGACAGGCTCCACGGGCCAGAGGATGCCCGCAAAGGTCATCAAGGCCAACAAGACAGCAGAGTGAGCAGGCTGTCTCCAATGCCGGTGCCAGAGAAGGGGCAGCACCTGGACGTAGCACCTGCAAGCGAAAACTTAAAACACCTTAAGCACAACACGGCCTTATCATGGGTGATATTTGATTTCCCCATTTTTCTTTTCTTTTTTTAATGGTGTGATGGAAAAAATGGGTGAACCAAATATCACCCATGATAAGGCCGTGTTGTGCTTCTTGTCGACAAAAGCTCCCAGCTCACCCGCTGGCATCTTGATGGCTATACATGTGCAGTAGATTGCACCTTGGACATGGGGGAACCCAGCAATCACTGCAAAGCATCTGGCTCGCTCTGCTTGGCTGGCCCTGTCCGTACGGTAATGAATGAAAGTCAAAACACGTCTGTCACCAGTTTGACGCAACAATGGACAGCTGATTGGGACACTCCACAAAGATCCCCCACTGACCCCTGGAAAGGGCAGGAAGCATATGAGTTGAGGTCCACCATGATCTTCAGCGCCACTGGCATGGGGTGTTCACACACACAGTTAGAGCTGATCTCAGGCCAATCCTCTGAAAGATGGAGGTCAGTGTCTCCCTTGAGAGACGGAGCCTCTGGCGGCATTGCACCTCAGACATATTGAGGTAGCTGCATCGCCGTCTGTAAACCCTGGCAGCAGGATATTAGCGTCTTCTGTGGCCCCTTCTGCCTTGGACTTCCCGTTGGCCCTGCGCCCCTTGTACCTGAGCCTCTTCCCCCACAGGTCGCTCCCCTGGAAGCTGAATAGGGACACCTGGCCTCCTTCCCCTTCTGGCCCTCTCTTCCTCCTCAAAGGAGGTGCCTCCAGCGGAGACCACAATCCCCATTACCAGGGTAAGGGAAGGGTGTCTGATACCTGGAAGGCCCCACGCGGTGTGAATCCTCCGGGGGCCTGGAAAACAACAGTTGAGTCCTGAACTGAAGCCTCTAAAATCTCTGAATGCAGCTCTGAAGTGAAATGAAGCTGTCCTGTTCACAGAAGCAACCAGCAGCAAGTGATATCCTAAACTCCTAAATGAGGTTTTGCAAATTGTGGCCTGCCCGCCTGCCCGTGCGACGGCCTAAAAATCACACGGGCCACGTGAAGTCGGGGACAATTGGTGTCTCAAGGGCCTTAACTGGCCACTTAATTAATGGCAGGTGTGCCTCCATCTCCATTGTGTGCCTGCCTAGCAAAACATCGCGAGAGTGCATGTTGACCTTGGCATGCTCGGCTGACATCAACGAGCTTTATTTAACACTCGAGCAGGTTGGGCGCACGCCCGCTCGCCAAGCTAAAACGTCTGTCCCAAGTTTTAAAGATGTTTTGACTTAAAATTCTGCTATTTTTAAAACTACCTTTTCCTTTTCTCCCCCATACCATTTCCAGTCTCCCCATACAGCACATCATCCAGGAGCTAAGAGTTAGGCTCCGTACTTCACAGGCTCTTTGAAAGTGCAGCTGAAGTCAGCCTTGTGTGGTGGCATGGGCACAGTCAACATCAGACCTGCCCACCAAATGGTGCCATTCAAAAATGTACAATAGTTTAACTGAAAACCGACTGTTTGTTCTTAAACCATGTCAGATGTGAACACAGTGCTGTCTGCATTCAGGGCTACACATTCAGAGATATGCAGCCAAGCATGTGGAAAACCTGTCCATCAAACCCTTCAACTATAGCCTTCCCATTTCACAGCCTGGAGAATCAGTAGAAGAGTGTCCAAAGAGACAATAGGAGATAAAATGATTGAATTCATAGTTCTGAAATGCAGATGATATCTTCAGAGTTTGATGAAAGAAATGTATATATTACTTGGAATCTTGTGTTGCATAAATAAGAATTCATTATTCAGTGGGATTGCCAACTCTGGGTGGATATATTCCTGGAAGCTTCATCTGTGATCTCCTGCCTCCAACCACCCTACCCCTACACTTCTGACGTTGGTCGTCCAACACATCCATCCTTTCAATGTCAGCTGGAAAGCAAATAGGTTCTTCACTACTCCAGTGGGTGACTCCTGACTCTCAGGCAATAGCCTCTTTTCCAAAGTCCATTATTTTTATAACTAATCGAAAAACTGTTCAAAGATTAAAAAGAAACTTTTTTTTGATTGCCCTTGTGCTTGTTTTCCTAGGGTTGTTCGCAGCAGTGTCCTGGAGATTATTCTTTAATTCCTGGAGACTCCTGGACAACCCTGGAGGTTTGGCAACCCTACCCCTCAGGAAAACTGCAGCCTCCTCTTGAATAAAACTTGAGACCTGAAGATTCTGTGCCAGGTCTCCTTGTTTGGTACTGATGATACCTCTAACGTAATTTATATCGTAACTGGATTTTTTTTAACTATCTTCCGAAATTTTGAGTTAGCCAGTTTCACAAATACATGGTCAGACTCAAAGCCTTGTCAAAGCCACCTTGTCAAAACAGGGAACATTCTCAAGTCTTTCACATGTGAATCATGGTGTCCCCAGGGATCTGTACTGTTGCTACAGCCTTTCACTATATTTATAAATGACTTTGATGAAGGAATATAGAACCATAGAACACTACAGCACAGAAAACAGGCCATTTGGCCCTTCTAGTCTGTGCCGAAATATTATTCCGCTAGTCCCATTGACCTGCACCTAGTCCATAACCCTCCAGACCTCTCCCATCCATGTATCTATCCAATTTATTCTTAAAACTTAAGAGTGAGCCCGCATTTACCACTTCAGATGGTAGCTCGTTCCACACTCTCACCACTCTCTGAGTGAAGAAGTTCCCCCTAATGTTCCCCCTAAACCTTTCCCCTTTCACCCTAAAGCCATGTCCTCTCGTGTTTATCTCTCCTAATCTAAGTGGAAAGAGCCTACTTGCATTTACTCTGTCTATACCCCTCATAATTTTGTAAACTTCTATCAAATCTCCCCTCATTCTTCTACGCTCCAAGGAATAAAGTCCTAACCTGTTTAATCTTTCCCTGTAACTCAACTCCTTAAGACCCGGCAACATCCTAGTAAATCTTCTCTGCACTCTCTCAATCTTACTGATATCCTTCCTGTAGTTAGGCGACCAAAACTGCACACAATACTCCAAAGTTGGCCTCACCAATGTCTTATACAACCTCACCATAACATTCCAACTCCTATACTCAATACTTTTATTTATGAAGGCCAGTATGCCAAAAGCTTTCTTTACAACCTTGTCTACCTGTGACGCCACTTTCAGGGAATTATGTATCTGAACTCCCAGATCCCTTTGTTCCTCTGCATTCCTCAGTGCCCTACCATTTACTGTGTATGTCCTACCTTGGTTTGACCTTCCAAAATGTAACACCTCACACTTTTCCACATTAAATTCCATCTGCCATTTTCTGGCCCATTTTTCCAGTTGGTCCAGATCTCTCTGCAAGCTTTGAAAGCCTTCCTCGCTGTCCACAACGCCTCCAATCTTAGTGTCATCAGCAAACTTGCTGATCCAATTCACCACATTATCATCCAAATCATTGATATAGACAACAAACAATAATGGTCCCAGCACAGATCCCTGAGGCACACCACTAGTCACAGACCTCCAGTCTGAGAAGCAATTATCCACTACCACTCTCTGTCTTCTCCCACACAGCCAATTTCGAATCCAGTTTACAACCTCTCCATGGATACCAAGTGTCTGAACCTTCTGAACTAACCTCCCATGTGGGACCTTGTCAAAGGCCTTACTAAAGTCCATGTAGACAACATCCACAGCCTTTCCTTCATCTACTTTCTTGGTAACCTCCTCGAAAAACTCTACAAGGTTCGTTAAACACGACCTACCACGCACAAAGCCATGCTGACTATTCTTAATCAGCCCTTGGCTGTCCAAATAATTATATATCTGATCTCTCAGAACACCTTCCAATAATTTACCTACTACTGACGTCAGGCTCACTGGCCTGTAATTACCTGGTTTACTTTTGGAGCCTTTTTTAAACAACGGAACAACATGAGCTACCCTCCAATCCTCTGGCACCTCACCCGTGGCTAAGGACATTTTAAATATTTCTGCCAGGGCCCCTGCAATTTCTACACTACTCAAGGTCCGAGGGAATATCATGTCAGGCCCAGGGGGATTTATCTACCTTCAAGGGGACCAATTGTGTCATGATTCCTTTTTTAGTATTTTCTTACATTTTCTATACTCTACAAGTACCTCATTTGCTCCTTGTTGCCTATACCTGCTATACACCTCTCTCTTCTTAACTAGATCGCCAATATCCCTTGAAAACCAAGGTTCCCTATGTCTGTTAACTTTGCTTAAAACTAATGACATTGTGGTCATTGGACCCAAAATGCTCGCCTACACATGCTTCTGTCACCTGACCTGTCTGGTTCCCTAATAGGAGATCAAGTATTGCATCCTCTCTCGTTGGTACCTCTATATATTGATTTAGAAAACTTTCCTGAACACATTTGACAAACTCCAAGCCATCCAGCCCTTTTACAGTATGGGAGTCCCAGTCAATATATGGAAATTTAAAATCTCCTACTATCACAACTTTCTGTTTCTTACATCGGTCTGCTATCTCTCTACAGATTTGCTCCTCCAATTCTCTCTGACTATTGGGTGGTCTATAATACAACCCTATTAGTGTGGTCACACCTTTCCCATTCCTCAGCTCCACCCATATGGCCTCTGTAGATGAGCCCTCCAGGCTGTCCTGCTTATGCACAGCTGTGATATTTTCCCTGACTAGTAATGCCACTCCTCCCCCTTTCATCCCTCCCCCTCTATCACGTCTGAAACAACGGAACCCCGGAATATTGAGCTGCCAGTCCTGCCCCTCCTGCAACCAAGTCTCACTAATAGTAATAATGTCGTAATCCCACGTGCCAATCCACGCCCTAAGCTCATCTGCCTTTCTGACAATACTCTTTGCATTGAAATAGATGCACCTGAGAACATTTCTATCACGTACAGACCCTTGATTTCTGTCTATACATGCATTCCTCTCTTGACCTTTATCCTCCTCCACCTCACTATCTGCTCTAACACTCTGGTTCCCCTCCCCCTGCAAATCTAGTTTAAACGCCCCGGAACAGCACTGGCAAACCTACCTGCAAGGATGTTAGTCCCCCTCCAGTTCACGTGCAAACCGTCCCGTCGGAACAGGTCCCACCTTCCCTGGAACAGAGCTCAATTGTCCAGAAACATGAAGCCCTCCCTCCTGCACCATCTCCTTAGCCACGTATTTAGCTGCATTATCCTCCTATTTCTAGCCTCACTAGCACGTGACACGGGTAGCACTCCTGAGATCGTAACCCTGGAGGTCCTGTCCTTCAACTTTGCACCTAACTTCCTAAACTCTCTTTGCAGGACCTCCTCCTCCTTCCTATATAGCTGCATATCTAAAGTTGCTGACAACATCAAGTTGAATGGCACAGTAAGTAGTGTAAATTGGAGCAGAAGGTTGCAATGAGACATTCATAGGTTAAGTGAGCAAGCAAAACTGTGTTAGATAGATTTCAATGTAGGGAAATGTCAGATCATTCACTTTGGACCTAAGAAAGATTGATTAGAGTATTTTCGGAAAGGCAGTAAGCTGTAGTTGAGCATTGTAGGGTCCAGGTACAGAATCACTCAAAGCTAGTGGCCGAGTACTAAAATGTAATTAAAATGGCTAATGGGATGTTGTCCTTTATATCAAGAGGATGGGAATAAAAAGTTATGCTACAGCTGTACAGAGTTCTACTTAGACCCCTTATGAAGTACTGTGTTCAGTTTTGAGCATCTTACTTTAGGAAGAATAAATTAGCCTTGGAAACTCTTTCGAGCTATCAACAGTCACAGATTGCAACTCTTTCAAGTACAATCACAGTTCTTGGTTTCCGGGAGTGGGACATGAACCCACAACCCTCTGATTCAAAGGCGAGGGTGCTATGAACTGAGCCACAGCTGACACCTCAAACTCAACCTGAACAGCAAACTGACTCTCAAACTCTTTCGAGTTATCAACAGTCACAAATTGCAACTCTTTCGAGTACAGTCACAGTTCTTGGTTTCCGGGAGTGGGACAACAGATTGACAGGGCTGAATAGCCTATACCTGTTCCTATGTTCAGCATCAGTTCTTCCTGTGATTGCCCTGAAGCCATTTGTTTAACTAGGATTGCCATCAGATATTTCAATCTAAACTGGGATTTGGGCCTTCTTGTTTAAACTGGTATTGTCTTAATACTTTATTTATATTTGTTAAAGGCAAATTGTGTTTAACCAACTTGATTGAACTTTTTGATAAGATAATAGAGAGGGTTGATGAGGGTAATGAGGTTGATGTGGTCTACAAGGACTTCTGAAAGGTTTTTGATGAAGTGCCACATCATAGGCTTTCCAACAAAGTTTAAGCCCATGGAATAAGAGGGACAGTGGCATTATGGATATGAAGTTGGCTGAGTGACAGGAAACAGAATGTTGATGAACACTTATTTCTCAGGCTGGAGTCCGGTGGGATTCCCAGGGATCAGTACTAGGGCTACTGCTTTTCTGGACATGTATTAATGACTTAGACTTGGGTATACAGAGCACATTTTTAAAATTTACATATGACACCAAACTTGGAAATATTGTGAACTGTGATGAGGATGGTGATATACTTCAGGAAGACATAGACAGATTGGTGGAATGGGCGGACATATGGAGGATGAAATTTAATGCAGAGGAGTGTGAAGTGATCTATTTTGGTGGGAAGAGCAAGAGAGGCATTATAAAGCAAAGGGCACAATTCAAAAGGGAGTGTGAGAATAGAGAGGGTATGTATGCACAAATCATTGAAGTTGGCAGGGCTGGTTAAAAAAATTTGCGTATGATTCCAGGGATGAGGGAATTTAGCCACAAGGTTGTGTTGGAGAAGTTTGGTTGTTATCCTTAGAGAAGAGAAGGTTGAGAGAAGATTTAATAGAGGTTTCCAAAATCAGGAGGTGTCTAAACAGGGCAGATAGAGAAACTCTTCCCATTGGTGGAAGGGTTGAGAATGACAGGACACAGATTTAAAGTGATTGGAAAAAGAACAAAAAGTGATATGAGGGAAAACTTTTTTACACAGTGAGTGGTTAGGATCTGGAATACACTGCCTGAACGGTTGGTGAAGAGAGATTCAATCATGGCTTTCAAAAAGGAATTTGGTTAAGCACCTGAAGAGAAAGAAAAATGCAGGGCTACAAAGAAAAGGTGGGAGAGTGGGACTAGCTAAATTGTTCTGAGAGAGTTGGCATAGAATCATTGGACCAAATGGCCTCCTTCTGTACTGTAACCATTCTATGATTCTAGCTGTGAGGATGTAGATAAGACTGGCTAGGACTTGTATATCGTCCATCCCTTGTTGCTCCTCAGAAAATGATGGATCTTGTCCAATGAATAATGAGTGGCTTGCTAGACCACTTCTGCGAATGTCAAGAGTCCGACAAATAGTGTGGGATTCGAGTCACATAAAGACCAGACTGGGTATGGGTGTTAGGTTCCTTTTCTGGAAGGATATTAATGAACTAGCTGTATCTTTATGATAATCCAGCATCTTTCATTATCAGTTATTCTGGCATTACCTCACACTACCAGATTTATTAAATTTAATTTCACAACTTGTCACAGCGGAATTTGAACCCATGACCTCTAGCATTCTGGTCCAGGGCCATAACCACTCCCAGTTAAACCAGGATTGTAAGCAGGTATTCCTGTTTATACATCTTCACTGAGCTCTCCTCATATTTGCAAACTGCTGAAACCATGGCTGAAATTTTCAATTCTGAGTCCAGAACCTGGCCGCCAGTTCAATTCTGGGTCCCAACCTCACAGCATTTTCCAGACACTCTCCCAATTAATGGCAGGGAGTGGCCTCACTGTCCAACAAAGGCTTCCAAGGCTGGAGTGCCAATGGGTAGCCTTCCAGCACTGATAAATAGGCAACCCCCACTGGCCGAGGTGGGGGGTGCTGATTCTTGATGGAGAAAGAGAGGAAGCCTTAACATGAAAGCATCCTCTGAAGAAGAGGTCAGTTTTGTTTTTAATCTAAAATGGCCACAGCTGCCCTACCATGATCGTGGGGGGAATATCCAGTCATAGGATGGCCAGTGGCCACAGTAGTGGCCCGCCAGTCATTATGGGTTGGGAGGGGCAGTCCCTCCCCACCCCCCATTTCCTGTTCTGAGCCACCAGGTCGGCCTGGACCACGTCACCCACATTACCGACAGTAAATTCCCGTTGATGCAGGAATGGGGCCTTAATAGACCCTGAAGTTATCAATGATTGGCCTCAATTGACTGCCCACCATGGCCACGAAAGTGGCTTGGAGTTGGGATCATGACGGTGAGCCCGTGGCGCAAAATTACACACCCACCCACCTCTGATCCAGACCCCGCATTAATTTAAAAATCCCAGCCAATCTCACCAGATCATCTTGTGATATCCTAAAGTTAACTACAATATACAACTAGAGGAATTTAGACAAAAAGATTTCATTTCCTAAAATAAATGTATGTGTGATTTATTTATTTCAGGGAAACTGAGAACCAGATCATAGATGACAACCCTGAGGTTTGTACCGTCTTTAATTTTGTTCATCTTTTTGGTTTTGTACACATTTATTGTAACTTTTTATATGTTCTGGTTTTCCAAGAACCCTCCCAGTGCAGCCTCTATTCCCGACAACCTCGGTGACTGCTCATATCTGATAAATTCAACAACCTTTTAATTTTGGAGTTATAGCCAGGAACTGCTTGGGGGCTTTTCTTGCTCCTCTATTTACAAGCAGAAATGTGGTTTCTACCAAACCTTTTCCAAAGTGATGGTGGTGAAGTTGAACAGGAGTAGCTTGAGGAAATTTCCATGTATGTTGACTTGTTTACTTGCCAAATGTGATACATCCCTGAATAGCAACACTCCTTCGTGCCTTTTTCATACTAAATAGGAACTGAGTGGCATAGCAGATTAAAACTGTCCTTTCATGCCTGGGACCTAGGTTAGACTGCAGCCTAAACTGATGGCATCAAAATTCCCTCTGTTTCCTGGCTGTGAGGATCCTTTGTAACTTGTATTTGAGCACCAGCAACCCAGCATGGGCCTCTGGAACATAGTTTGACGTGAGTTACAAATCCCCACTCAGCAAAACCACTGGACATCAGATGCAGAAAATGTAAATGCTGCACAGTACACCTGGCGAGTGAGGAACACTGCTAGGGCAGAGTGAGGAACACTGCTAGGGCAGAGTTGAGCCATTCTAACAATGTTCTAGCTGATCTGGGAGCTTAATGTTGACATTGGATGCCAAAAACAGGAAGAGCTCCATTCTCTAGAACTAACTTGATGGCAGGTAGTGAATAAATCTCCCTGTTTATAGAATGGAGTGGGTGAGCAGTTAAATTGGAGTGGTTTCATGTCCCACTCCGTTTCCACCAATTTCTGACTTAATGCCACTGTCTTTGTGGCAGATGTGGTGCCCAGTGGTTTCAAGCGGGAACTTCATGCACGAATGCTAATCTGGGTCCTGTGAACTCAATAGCACAATAATGGTATTTTGACCCCCCTCCTGAGGCAGTGAAATTTTTCCAACACAAGTAAAATGCTTTCCTTAGTGGGGCCAAGAAAAGCAGTTTCAAGTGGGCAGCTGACTGGCAGCCTGTAAATGAAATCAGGGATTTAAAGTATCTCTGACTTGACATTTTGTACAACCCTGCCACCTTTGCCTGAAACTTATTTCAGCTTAAAATGCACCCCAAAATTCATAAGTATTCAGACTGCTCAGGATTTGTATCTTGGCTGAAAGTATTAATACAACTGCCTCATCCTCTTCTTGATGTTATTTTTATTTCTTCCATGTTCCGAGTGAATAATCTTTCTTTCCCCTCTGCCCAATTGTCTTTTGTCGGCTCAGCTGCAGGTATGTGACCTCTGCTATTGAATGCTTATAATGCTTTATTAGTTTATGGTGCCTGAAAGCGCTTGGATGATTGTGGTTCACTCAGAGGGTAATGCTATCAGTTGATGATGAGTGGGCACAGAAGAATATGTGATGAGGGTGCCCCTTCAGAAGTGGGAAAGATACCTTTGACTCACGAGCACCTACAGGACACATTCAGGAATGAGGGTCTTCCTCCATATTGTTGCTTGGAACAAATGTGCCGTTAGCATTGTAATATGCTCGGGATTGAAGTGTGGAGTGCAGCAAGACTGCCTTCATGTGTGTGACTTTACCTTATAGCCATAGAATGCATTTCTGAGCTTTGTGATCGGGTGTTTAATCACAGCTGGCCCGTCTCTTGAGAATAAAATAGATGCTTGGCAGAGCCAATCAACATGCGATAAGGCTACAGTAATTAGACATTTCCCATCCCTGAAAACTGAGGGGGAGGGGTCAATCTTGAATCTGCAATAGTTTTAAACAGGTGATACTGAGCC
Source organism: Cetorhinus maximus (assembly GCF_964194155.1). Taxonomy (NCBI): domain Eukaryota; kingdom Metazoa; phylum Chordata; class Chondrichthyes; order Lamniformes; family Cetorhinidae; genus Cetorhinus; species Cetorhinus maximus. Next base: position 78,003,315 of record NC_135896.1, read on the forward strand.
AATAACTCTCATATCTGAAATTAGTGGTAAAAAACTGGAGAGTGATGTAAAACAAGGCTATTAGCTTGCTGTATCTTCTTTTACACTGTTATGGAGTCAAGGTCTATGTGTCCAATACTCAGCTTGATGGACTGTGCTTATGTGTCAGGCAAACTGTGTGTCCATCAACCAGAGCAACCCAAACTGGGTTGATTGTACTTGTCTCTCAACACACTGGGATAAATCTTGACTTTGTGCAATAGTGTAAAATTGGTGATTGTGATGGAAATAAAAAGTCAGGAGAAATGTAAAATTACCTACCAACTCTCTATCACCCATTTTGGAATATCGGAGAGTCAAGATTTACCACACTGTATCTAATATGCCGACTAACTCACGGTTAGTGGTTTGTGCCTGTTCCGAAAATGGATTGCGTATCTCACACCCAATCTGCATGTTTCAGTGTGCATGTCTTCTGTCCTACTTGGTGGTTCAGATGAACTAATCCTGGAGTTCATAGGACTTTTGTCAGTCCATGGTGTAAATGCTTAGAAGGAAGGCTTATTTTCCAGGTTCTAAATTATCTATGGGCACCCCACATGAAGGGTCATACTGACTGAAATATTGGGCAGAATTGTCCCAGATTTGCAGACAGTGTGGTAGCAGGCAGGAAAAAAGTTGTTTTACCCACTGGCCACAATGATGGGTTTTCGCACCGTATCATCCCATTGCCACCTCATTAATTATGCAGCCACAGGAAACACGCTGTTTTGCTGGTGGGCAGCCTCCGATTTGCCCGCCACACTGTTATCTCGCCGCCTCCTCATGCAGGGCGCCACATTTAAACTGCAGCCATGTGCACACTTCTCAATGCTTGCAGCCCTGGACTGCTCAGGTGAAGACATGGCCTCAAAAGCCAAGAAGAGTGCAGCACCCCAATTCAGTGACGCATCCCTGGGATGCCTTCTGGACACCGTGGAGGCCTACTGCGGTGTCCTCTACCCCTGCTCTGGCTTCAGGAGGCCCATCAGTCTCACCAGTCTGGCTTGGGAGGTGGTGGCAGAGGTGACCAGTGCCAATGCTGCACAAGTCAGCCATTCAGTGCAGAAAAAGATGAATGATCTCATCCAGGGTAAGGCAAGTATCTTATCACTCTCAACTTACACACTTACAAGGCCATCATACATTCACTGGCATCTTACTCACTGCCAGATCAAGGGGCATCACTCACGAGCATGCTCACATCTCCATCTGGCCTCATCTCCTCTGGAGATTGCCTCCTCAGCCCTCACCACCTTGAGGCCACTTACACAAATCAACATGTGCCCCCACACAGACCTTGGGATACCCCCCTTCCCCAGTACAGCCCTCGCCCTGCAGCCTCTTCTCTTGCCTCAGGCCACTTCTCCCCTATCCCCAGGCAAGCCCAAGCCCTGCAGCCAATGAAAAGCCACCCCTGCCTTATGATTGGCCTGGTAGGTAGAGACCTGCCCGTGAGCCCCCCTTAAAGTGATGTGGTGCTGCCTGCAAAGCCTGGCGCAGATAACCATGAGTGCTGCCCAAAGCAAGATAGGCAAACAAATCTTGAAGTCTCGAGCAAAGTGCAGCTCGCCAGGTGCACGTCGCTTATATATGGTTGTGAAACGTGTCGTCAGGCAATCACGCCGATGTGCCCAGATGATCCAGCATGAGTGGATGATTCCAGTGAGCAGGGTTTGTAATTAGATGCAAATGTATTAAAATGATGTTCCCGATGTGCGGTGGCAGGAAATGTGGTCCGCCATTGACAGGTGGAGCAGACGACCGCAAATTGGTTTCATGTCGGCATGAAACCAATTTTTGGCATTCTCGCCATATTGTCGCCGCCGCCCCCACCCCCCGCCCACCATGATGCCTGACGCCAACAGGGCCGGAAAATTCCGGCCATTGATTCTTGTACCACTCATTCCCAGCTATCAGTTTACAGACCCTTTCAGGATTGAAGTTAAAAACTTTTACATACAAAGGGTGGTAGCAGTTTGGAACTCTCTTCCGTAAACAGCAGTTGATGCTATGTCAACTGTTAATTTTAAATTTGAGATTGATGGATTTTTATTAACCAAAGATATTAGAGAGCATGGGGAAAAGGCAGGTATATGGAATTAGGTCACAGATTAATCATTATCTCATTGAATAGCAGAACAGGCTAAATGGTCTACTCGTGTTCCTATGGCCCCTTGCTCCCCAGTACCTAGCCTACAGGCTCCCTCAACCTAATTATAAACTCACATGCCCTTCTCATTCCCAGTACAAGTGTCCTCTTTCCCCATCGCCCATCCACCAGGCCTTCATCCCCACTTTTTCAGCCTCTCGGCACCACTCTCCCTGACTATAAACCCAAAGACCCCTGTCTTCAACTAGCCTACAGATCCCCAAATCCAAAACCCAAAATGTGGGATACTTTTTCCCTGCCTGTCAAAATGCTAACAGATTTTCTTCCCCAAATACCATTCCATGGACTATCCAAATAGTGCATCATGGATCTCATTTCTGCTCAAACACCAGTTGGAAGCTCAGTACCAACTTACTGTCGCTTCACCTCCCAGAAGCACCTCACCCTTGACGTTGGCTGGCATGGCTAATCTTTGACTTGTCGTTTCCCAACAAACATTTCCAGTACTACCAACTAAGTGGTGCACAGTTCCACATTGCTGGGATGTGGAGTCGTAGATGGTTGCTAACAAGCTGTGTTTCTTGTCAGATCTTGGACAGGTATCGTCTGCAGATAATTCAATCGAACAGATCTTTATGGCCTTTACAGCATATGTATCATATTCTGCATTTATCTATGACAATCAGACAATTTTAATCCTTTCCCCTCCCAGTGATAAAGCTCAAATCACAAACTTATAATTCACAATCAAATCAAGAGAGTGGGGGAAAATGTGCCAAGTGTTAGTTTCAGCCTGGTTTGAAACTAGTTTTGGACAGGTTTCATTCCAGGTTTGGACTGTTATTCTTTAATGCTCCAGTTGGTTGCTGTTGGTCAGGACCACCTCTTAGGGTATAATTATGTATTTTTCTTCTTTGAAAGTTTATTATCTGGATTTTACAGATGTTTTCTTGAAGGATCATTTATTCTCCAGTTTATATGTTAAATCAAGATGCTTATTTTGTTCCCTTTGTAACACATCCCTTTCTCGTAACTGTCCCTTTATAATAGGCACCTACCTGATAATACCCTCTTTATTGCAGACACCTACCTGATAATTCCCTCCATTATAATAAGCCCTTCCTAATAACACCCTTTTTATAACAGGCCCTTTTCTTATAATACCCCTTTTATAAGAGACCCCTTCCTGCCCCTTCCTAATAATGCCTCTTTCAAAACAGACCCTTTTAAGCAACACTCCATTATAATATCGCCCTCAATATAAAACTACATTATAATAATTTCCCTATTTATAACATTACTTTGACAATGGAATCATTCCTTATAACACAAGTTCCTGTTCCTATGGTGTTCCTCACATACAGCAAGACATATCAAAATGCTTGACAAACTGGATGGAAATAATGGTTAACAAATAAGAGGCAGAGAATTGAAAACAGATTTAAGGATCCACAAGAGGTTGTTGAAAATGGGCAGGGAAGGTTAAAGGTGGAGGGACTGAGGGAAGGAATTCCAGTGTGTCTGTAAGAATGGCCACTGAAGGTGGAATGGAGGGAACTGGATAGGAAACTGCCATTGGAGGAATGAAAGTCATCACTGAGGTAGGGTGGTGTGAGGCAGGTCTCAAAATCAATTAGTTGGGGCACACAGAGCCAATGGAGCTTTCCAAGATCAAGGCTAATAGGAGACTGGGTCCGTTTGAGATTGAGGATGTGGTCTGAAACATTTCGTCCTAGTTTTGAGATCGAGTCACAAGGTAATACAAATACAAGCTAAGATTTTGGTATTGATGGAAATGGTGTAGAAATTGGAGGGAGGACTATTTCTTGATAATTTCCATCTGGAATTAAATACCTGCGGATTTAGCTTTAGGGGGTAGAGCAGAGATGTTGAGAGAGTTGGAACCAGAGGCAAGTGCTGTGTGAGAGCCAAAGGGGTGGCTTTAATTATACTGGCACCAGGCTGAATGAAATCTTGGCTTAAACAGGCTGGGCCAGTGGTTCAAGAGTGGAATGACAGTCTTGGGATCGATGTAGGAGGTGGAGGGGCAGAGCTAGGTGTTTTTGGCCTGCACATGGAATCTGATTCCCCCCACCTCCAGATAATATCAACAAGGGATAACATATCAATGATGAATGGGAGGGGATCAATGATGGAGACCTGGAGCAGTGTGGACATGACTATGAAAGCAGAGGAAAAACTATTGAGGAGTAGTTTTAACAATTTCACACTGCTGCTAGGGAGCTAATATCAACATATTTCAATTAATGGCTGATACCCTGCTCACAACTTGTGCAGGCTTGTGAATGCCTTTGCTTCATTACATGCACCTCCTTAAAAAAACCTCATCTATAATACCTTCCTCCTCATGTAACAACTGCATCCCTACTTTTTTGTCAAGTGTCGGTCTCTCCAAAGCAGCTTTGTAATGGATCTAGGGCTCTTGATTCTGAGCAATGTGTGCACAGTTCTAGACATGCTATTGTAGTTGAATATAGGGAAGTGGAAGGAGCGAAAAACTCTACAAATACTTTTAAAGTGTCCAACCCTTCCCCCACCTCCAAAGAAAGCTGTGCCTGAATTGAAATGTCGTAATCTATAAAATAAATGAATAAATGTACCTTATTTTCACTTCATTTTTCCTGCCACTTTTCTTTCCATCTGTACTTCTCTCTCTTTTCTGTGGTTCAGGTCCTGCTGTTATCAGATATCTTCCACTACCGTGCCAAAGTGAATTTAGACGGTGAGTGTGGGGATAATATTCGCCCCCCCCCTAACCCAATGACGGTGAACTGTAGTGCAGCCTGGCTGAGACCAGCCAGCTGAACGCAGGTTGATCAAAGATGGAACTTCACTGCTCTGTATGCCTTATTTCGTGAAGCAAACTGAATGGAACTTGAGTAACTGTACCTTCAAGGCACCTGTCAAACCCATACTGCATCTCCAGCACTCAATCTCTATTTCATCATTTCTAACCACTCCCTCTTTCCTCTAGCCAATCATCTTTGTTTCTGATAGAACTAAGGACACTGTAGACTCGGAGATGGAAAAGGAGAAAAAAACAGAAGACCAGAAAAAGACCAAGGTTTTTCCATGTATTAGCATGGCTTGGACTGTGATAGTCTGAAATGAGTGAAATGTGCTCTGCACTGCTCTTTCCCATCCAGAAAGGACCTTAAATGGCAGACAGATGTTGACACTTAAAATCCTGATGCATCTGAATGGAAAAGGGTCAGAGTATGACAGAGTTCAAGAGTGCCAGGGTAATAGCATGTGCCTGAGCTTCCTGCGAGGATAGAAATCTGGCCTGGCTGAATATAGGGATTTCCTAATACAACTGGAAGTGAACCACTGGAGGAAAACTAGAAGGTGCCTGGGATATGGGAAGAAAGAAGGGCTGAAAATAAATTAATCTCACCAACAGGTCCAGACTCCTAGAGAGAGACAGTCTCACCAATAGGACCAGGCTCCTAGAGAGGGAGAGACAGTCTAACCATCAGTGCCCGATTCCTAGTGAGAGAGACAGTTACATTCAACAGCAAATGCAGTTAAATTAAAACATTTCAACGGCTATTGCCAGAGTCTCTCTTTATAAAGTGTCCTGATTATGAGGCCAGCTTGTCAAAGGGGACCTTTATGGAGATTTTCTCTATTTAGAAGTGATCCTGTGTCCTTCAATCCTTGCTTCTGGATTTACCAGAGTCAGATGTGAATAGAAACACCGTATTCATCTTCTGCCGTGGCTAGGAGGCGAACTGCAATGAATAAATTAGGCCATTCAGGCAGTGCAGCTAGGACAGTCCTGTTTGTGCATCTTGGGAAATAAGCAATATGCTTGTTTATACTTTAACTTTGAGGAAAGAAAACTGTCAGTGTGCAGGACGAATAGTGATTTGAGGCTGAAGGGAATTATATGAGCAGCTGAAGTAAACATGAGTTTTGGTTGGTTTGGAATGTTAACTGAAGTAGCCTAACACTGCAAGGGATGTTTTATGTCAGATTATAAATGTGGTTCTGACTGCTTAAGGCTGACGCTATACAAGAACTATTGGATAGAATTGTCAGTGGCCTTTTGTGGGGCTAAGAACCCTGTTGGTATGTTGACCATCAATATTTTCCAAAGCTGAACATCAGAAGTCTTTTAGAAGAAACAGCCATCAGAGGCCTGTTGACAGGCCACACTGCAGGCTTGCCACAAAAATAGAATCACTGCTTATGCTAGTTGCTGTCAAAGGTTGGGTTTGATGTGGCTTTAACTTTTTAGACTTACCTCAATTGGCTTTTGGCACAAATGTCTTTACTGAGATGCTAAGAGATCCATTCTTGACACATCAGCAACCATATAATATTTGATTTAATTTCTTTCCATGGTCAGCCTTCATCAACAACAGCCAGGGAGGAGAGTGAGGAGGACATGCAGTTCCGCTGTATATTTGAACAGATTGCAGGAGATGTAAGTGTTACTGACTTTTATTAACAATTCCTTCCCAGTGAAGTTGGGAGTTTGGAAATATTGGCCCAGACCTTCCAGCCTCCAGGTCGTCGGAGACCGGACCTATATGCATCGGGACCCCGTGGAAGTCTCAACGTGTTGCCTCCATGGGAATTGCTCAGGAAGTCTGAACTTCCGATGGGCAATGCCCCTGCTCCCCAGGACCCTACAAAAAAAGCTTCCGACTGAACTGGAGTCTGAGACTTCAGACAATTCTAATATACTCACCTACTGACGTAGTTACCAGGAAATGTTAGATAGAAGAATCCTAGTCTAACTCCTGTGTAACTGCACAACTGACGCACTCCAATCACTCATACTGACCTCGCCCCCCCAACTACCTCCCCTGAACCCGATTCTCCCCCAACTTGACCTGACTTGACTAGCCCCACACAAAAGAGGAGGGGGTATCGCAATATTGATCAAGGAATCAATCACAGCAGTAAGGAGGGATAACATCTTAGAAGGCTCCTCAAATGAAGCCATATGGGTAGAACTGAAAATCAAAAAAGGAGCAATCACATTGCTGGGAGTGTACTATAGGCCCCCAAACAGTCAGAGAGAAATAGAAGAGCAGATATGTAGGCAAATTTCAGAGAAGTGTAAAAATAATAGGGTAGTAATAGGGGGGGATTTCAACTTCCCCAACATTAACTGGGTTAATCATAGTGTGATAGGTTTAGAGGGAGCAGAATTCTTAAAATGCATCCAGGAGAGCTTTTTAAGCCGGTATGTAGAAGGTCCTACAAGAGAGGTCCTGGACTTAATTTTAGGGATTGAAGCCGGGCAAGTGGTAGAGATATCAGTGTGGGAGCATTTTGCAGATAGTGAACATAACTCTGTTAGATTCAAGCTTGTTATGGAAAAGGACAAGGATGAGCCATAAATCAGAGTTCTAAATTGGGGGAAGGCCTATTTTAATAAGATCAGATATGATTTGGCCAGAATGAACTGGGAGTAGCTACTTTTAGGTAAATCTGCTTCAGAGCAGTGGGACTTATTCAAGAAAGAAATAGGGAGAGTACAGGGCTAACATATTCCAGTAAAGATTAAGGGATAAAGGGAGGGACTAACAAATCCAGGGAACCCTGGATGTTGAGGGATATACAGGGTTGGATAAAGAGAAAAAGGGAGGCTTATGGCAGATACTGAGGGGTCAAAACAGCGGATGCCCCAGAGGAGTATAGAATGTGCAGGGGGGGACTTAAAAAGGAAATTAGGAGAGCAAAAAGGGGGCATGAAAAAACATTGGCAGGTAAAATAAAGGAAAATCCAAAGTTATTTTACAAGTACGTTAAGAGTAAGAGGATAACTAGGGAAAGAGCAGGGCCCATTAAGGACCATAGTGGTAATTTGTATGTGGAAACCGAAGATGTAAGTAGGGTTCTAAAAGAATACTTTGTGTCGGTGTTCACAAGTGAGGGGGACGAAGTGGGAATGGAAATCAGGCAGAAGGACTGTGATATAATTAAAGAAATTAGCATAGAAAGGGAGGAGGTTCTGAGTGGTCTGGCAGGCTTAAAAGTAGATAAATCTCCAGGCCCGGATGAAATGTATCCCAGGCTGTTGAGTGAGGCAAGGGAGGAGATAGCAGGGGCGATGGCAATAATTTTCAATACCTCTCTGGCCACGAGGACTACTGGACAGTCGATGTGGTACCGTTATTCAAGAAGGGAGAAAGGGATCAACCAGGGAACTACAGGCCAGTCAGTCTAACCTCAGTGGTGGGTAAACTATTGGAAGCAATTCTGAGGGACAGAATTAATCTACACTTGGAGAGGCAGGGATTAATCAAGGACAGTCAGCATGGTTTTGTCAAGGGGAAGTCATGACTGACCAATTTGATTGAGTTTTTCAAAGAGGTTACCAGGTGTGTAGATGAGGGCAATGCATTTAACGTAGTTTACTTGGACTTCAGCAAGGCTTTTGATAAGGTCCCACATGGGAGACTGATAACGAAGGTAAGAGCCCATGGGATCCGAGGCAATTTGGCAAATTGGATCCAGAATTGGCTGTGTGGCAGGAAGCAGAGGGTGATGGTGGAGGGGCATTTTTGTGACTGGATGCCTATGTCCAGTGGGGTTCCACAAGGATCGCTGTTGGGTCCCTTGCTGTTTGTGGTATATATAAACGATTTAGACTTGAATGTAGGAGGGTTGATCAGTAAGTTCGCGGATGACACGAAAATTAGTGGGGTGGTAAATAGTGAGGAGGATAGCGTTAGATTACAGGAGGATATAGACGGGCTGGTCAGATGGGCTGATCAGTGGCAAATGGAATTTAATCTGGATAAGTTTGAGATGATGCACTTGGGCAGGACAAACAAGGCACGGGAATACACGATGAATGGTAGGACCCTGGGAAGTACCGAGGATCAGAGGGACCTTGGTGTGCATGTCCACTGGTCCCTTAAGTTAGCGGGACAGGTAGATAAGGTGGTTGAGAAGGCATATGGGAAACATGCATTTATTAGCCACGGCATGGAGTATAAGAGCAGGGAGGTTATGCTAGAACTGTATAAAATGCTGGCTAGGCCACAGCTAGAGTATTGCGTGCAGTTCTGGAATCCACATTATAGGAAGGATGTGATTGCACTAGAGAGAGTGCAGAGGAGATTTATCAAGATGTTGCCTTGGCTGGAGAGTTTTAGTTATGAGGAGAGATTGGATAGACTGGGGTTATTTTCCTTGGAACAGAGGAGATTGAGGAGGGACATGACTGAGGTGTATAAAATTATGAGGGGCATAGATAAGGTAGACAGGAAGGAACTTTTCCCCTTGCTGGTGGGATTAATAACCAGGGGGCATAGATTTAAGGTAAGGGGCAGGAGGTTTAGAGGGGGTGTGAGGAAGAATTTTTTCACCCAGAGGGTGGTGGGAATCTGGAACTCACTGCCTGAAAGGGCGGTAGAGGCAGAAACCCTCATAACATTTAAGAAGTATTTGGATGTGCACTTGCGATGCCATGGCATACAAGGCTATGGGCCTAGTGCTGGAAAATGGGATTAAAATAGTTAGGTACTTCGTTGACTGGCACTGACTCGATGAGCCAAAGGGCCTTTTCCTCTGCTGTAGACCTCTATGACTCTATGACCCCTCAGCAGACCTGACTAGCCCCCCAACTGGCAACCCCTCCCAATCTGATCTAACCCCTGACCCACCTACCCACTCACTCCTACCCACCTGCCACCTACCTACCTACCACTTTACCCACCTGCCTTCCCACCACCCTATCCAACTACCACCTCACCCACCCTTCAACCCCACCCACCTTCCGCCCTACCCACCTACCACTTCACTCACTTGACACCCTACTCACCTACCACCCCACTCATCTACCACCCTACCACTTGCCACCCTACTACCCTACCCGCCTGCCATTCTACAACCCTGCCTACGCATTACCTCACCTACCTACCCACTTAGCTCACCCATCTTACCCACTTACCTCACCCACCTAGCCACTTTACCATACTATCCATTCACTCATTCATCTACTCACACATTCACGGATGCACTGACATTCATCCATACCCATTCAGTAACATTCACACTGGACATTTAAAATTACCTTACACCAGCTTCTGTGCTGATTCTCTTCACTGCTCAATGCGATTTCTGTGCTGAGGGAGTTCTTCTGCATTGTGGATCAGAAGTCTGGTCTTTTTAAATGTATCCAGGTAAGTGGTTAGTTTTCAAACTGATCAGCGTTGGATGAAGTGGTTCTGACGCTGATTGGAGAATTTGGGCCGTTCATTAAGAGAAATTATTGTGTATTTCTATTATCTCATATCAAAAATTGAATCCCAAAATGGGTGTGGGTGCTAGGGGACTGGGGGGGATTGCAAATGTTACCCTGAATCAGAAAAGAGGAGGGGGATAAACTTGACAACTACAGACTAGTCAGTCTAACACCTGTGGTGGGGAAACTTTAAAGCCAAAATTTCCAAGAAAAAATTAACTATCACTTGGGAAAATATAAATTTATAAATATCAGCTAGCACAGATCTGTTTAAGGCAAGTCATGTTTGACTAACTTGATTGAATTCTATGATGCAGTAACAGAGAGGGTTGATGAAAGTAGTGTAGTTAAAGTAGTGAATATGCAATTTCAAAAGCTGTTTGATAATTACTACACAAAAGACATAATAGCAAAATAGAAGGCCATAGGCAGCATGGATAAAAAATTGGCTAAGAGACAGAAAGCAGAGGATAGTGGTGAAAGTTTGTTTTTCAAACTGGAGGGAAATATCCAGTGATGTCCCTCAGGGCTTAGTATTAGGAACACTCCTCTTTTTGATATATACTAATGTCCTGAACTTGGGTTTGCAGGACATAATTTCTAACTTTCCAAATGACACAAAACTCAAAATTGGTGTAAACAGTGACAAAGCTCAGGAGGATATAGACAGGTGAAATGAGCAGAGACATGCTAGATGAAATTTCACACAGAAATGTGAAGTGATACATTTGATACAAATAAGGTGGAAAGGCAATATAAACTAAATGGCATAATTTTAAAGGGGGTGCAGGAATAGCATCCTGACATCAGTTGCTGACACTGATTGTGATATTCTCACCAGGTGCAGCAAAAAACTGTCAAATGGATGTTTTTCATTACTTTGACAGGCCTAAGGGACAGTCGTTTGTGTGTCAGAGCAACAACAAATGCTGGTGTGTTAATGTGGAGGAAAGGCAAACTCTGGGGCAAGTCTGTAACAAAATGTAAGTGTTCTATTTTGTTCATCACAGGACATGCAGATCACAGCATCTGAACTGAGGAATATACTAAACCGTGTTGTTAAAAAACGTAAGTACTAATTGAACAAGAAACTTAATACTAACCCTCATCAGTACAGTAAGGTCGTGTGAGATAATGCCCAGCACCTGCACCATTACCTCTGGAGGATGTCCTTTACCTCATCCGCATGCTGCCTTTGGTGACGTTTTTTTAAATTCATCCATGAGATGTGAGCGTCACTGTCAAGATTAGTATTTATTGACCATCCCGAACTGCCCTTGAGAAGGGGTGGCAAGCCACCTTCTTGAACCACTGAAGTTCATGTGGTGTACCCACAGTGTTAATAGGGAAGAGCTGCAGGATTTTGACCCAACAACAGTGAAGCAACAGCAATATAGTTCCTAGTCAGGACGATTTTTAAAAATTTGTTCATGGGATGTGGGCTTCGCTGGCTGGACCAACATTTATTGCCCATCCCTAGTTGCCCTTGAGCAGATGGTGGTTGAACCGCTGCAGTCCATGTGGTGTAGGTACACCCACAGAGCTGTAGGAAGGGTGTTCCAGGATTTTTACCCAGCGACAGTGAAGGAATGGCGATATATTTCCAAGTCAGGATGGTGAGTGACTTGCAGGGGAACTTCCAGGTGGTGGTGTTCCCATCTATCTGCTGCCCTTGTCCTTTTAGATGGTAGTGGTCGTGGATTTGGAATGTGCTGTCAAAGGAGCCTTAGTGAATTCCTTCAGTGCATCTTGTAAATGGTACACACTGCTGCTACTGTGCATCGCTGGTGGAGGGAGTGAATGTTTGTGGATGTGGTGTCAATCAAGCAGGCTGCTTTACCCTGGATGGTGTCAAGATTCATGAGTGTTGTGGGAGCTGCACTCATCCAGACAAATGGGGAGTATTCCATCACGTTCATGACTTGTGCCTTCTAGATGGTGGACAGGCTTTGGGGAATCAGGAGGTGAGTTACTCATCGCATGATTCCTAGCCTCTGACCTGCTCTTGTGGCCACAGTATTTATGTGGCTAGTCCATTTCAGTTTCTGGTCAATGGTAACCCCCAGGATTTGATTGTAGGGGGATTTAGTGATGGCAATGCCATTGAACATCAAGAGGCGGTGGTTGGATTCCCTCTTGTTGGAGATGGTCATTGCTTGACTTGTGTGGCGTGAATGTTATTTGCCACTTGTCAGCCCAAGCCTGGATATTGTCCAGATCTTGCTGCATTTGGACATGGACTGCTTCGGTATCTGAGGAGTTGCGAGTGGTGCTGAACATTGTGCAATCATCAGCGAACATCCCCACTTCTGACCTTCTGATGGAAGGAAGGTCATTGATGAAGCAGCTGAAGATGGTTGGGCCGAGGACACTACCCTGAGGAACTCCTGCAGTGAAGTCCTGGAGCTGAGATGACTGACCTGCAAAAACCACAACCATCTTCCTTTGTGCTAGGTATGACTCCAACCAGCGGAGAGTTTTCCCCCTGATTCCCATTGACTCCTGTTTTGCTTGGGCTCCTTGATGCCACACTCGGTCAAATGCGGCCTTGATGTCAAGGGCAATCACTCTTGCCTCACCTCGTGAGTTCAACTCTTTTGTCCATGTTTGAACCAAGACTGTAACGAGGTCAGGAGTTGAGTGAACCTGGCGGAACCTAAACTGGGCATCAGTGAGCAGGTTATTGTTGAACAAGTGCCACTTGATAGTACTGTTGATGACCCCTTCCATTTCTTTACTGATGATCAAGAGTAGACTGATGGGGCAGTAACTGGCTGGGTTAGATTTTTTGTGTACAGGACATACCTGGGCAATTTTCCATATAGCCGGGTAGATGCCAGTCTTGTAGCTGTACTGGAACAGCTTGGCTAGGGGCGCGGCAAGTTCTGGAGCACAAGCCTTCAGTACAATTGCCAAAATATTGTCAGGGCCCATAGCCTTTGCAGTATACAGCACCTTCAGCCATTTCTTGATATCACGTGGAGTGACCCGAATTGACTGAAGGCTGGCATCTGTGATGCTGGGGACCTCATGAGGAGGCCGAGATGGATCATCCACTTGGCACTTCTGGTTGAAGATTGTTGCAATTGCTTCAGCCTGTCTTTTGCACTGATGTGTTGGTCTCCTCCATCATTGAGGATGAGGATATTTGTGGAGCCTCCTCCTCCAGTGAGTTGTTTAATTGTCCACCACCATTCTCGACTGGATGTGGCAGAACTGCAGAGCTTAGATCTGATCCGTTGGTTGTGAGATCACTTAGCCCTGTCTATCACTTGCTGCTTGTGCTGTTTGGCATGCAAGTAGTCCTGTGTTATAGCTTCACTCGGTTGACACCTCATTTTTAGGTATGCCTGGTGCTGCTCCAGGCATGCCCTCCTGCACTCATCATTGAACCAGGGTTGATCCCCTGGCTTGACGTTAATGGTAGAATGGGGGATATGCCGGGCCATGAGGTTACAGATTGTGTTCGAGTACAATTCTGCTGCTGCTGATGGCCCACAGTGCCTCATGGATGCCCAGTCTTAAGTTGCTAAATCTGTTTGAAATCTATCCCATTTAGCAATGTGGTAGTGCCACACAACACGATGGAGGGTATCCTCAATGTGAAGGTGGGACTTCGTCACCACAACGACTGTGCAATGGTCACTCTTACCAATATCATCATGGACAGATGCATCTGTGGCAGGCAGGGTGGTGAGGATGAGGTCAAGTATGATTTTCCCTCTTATTGGTTCCCTCACCACCTGCCGCAGATCCAGTTTAGCAGCTATGTCACTTATGACTCGGCCAGCTTGGTCAGTAGTGGTGCTACTGAGCCACTCTTGGTGATGGACATTGAAGTCCCCCACCCAGAGTACATTCTGTGCCCTTGCCACCCTCAATGCTTCCTCCAAGTGGTGGTCAATATGGAGGAGCACTGATTCATCAGCTAAGGGACAGCGTAACGTGGTAATCAGCAGGAGGTTTTCTTGCCCATGTTTGACCTGATGCTATGAGACTTCATGGGGTCTGGAGTCCTGACTGTATACCACTGTGCCACCACCTCTGCTGGGCATGTCCTGGCTGGACAGTGATGGTGATGGTAGTGTCTGGGACATTATCTGTAAGTTATGAATCTGTGAGGATGACTATGTCAGGCTGTTGCTTGACTAGTCTTTGAGACAGCTTTCCCAATTTTGACACTAGCCCCCAGATGTTAGTAAGGAGGACTTTGCAGGGTTGACAGGGTTGAGATTGCCATTATCGTTTCTGATGCCTTCGTCCATCCGATTTCATTCCTTTTTTGTGACTTTGTAGTGGTTTGTTACAACTGAGTGGCTTGCTAGGCCATTTCAGAGGTGTGGTTCTGGAGTCACATGTAGGCCAGACCAGGTAAGACAGGGTAGGACAGATTGCCTTCCCTAAAGGACATTAGTGAACCAGATGGGTTTTTGCGACAGTCGACAATGGTTCCATGACTTTTAATTCCAGATTTTTTTATTAATTTCAAATTCCACCATCTGCTGTGATGGGATTTTAACCCGGGTCCCAGAGCATTACCCTGGGCCTCTGGATTACTAGTCCAATACCACTACACCATCGCCTCTCCCAGGGAGCTTAAAGGGGAACTTGAACGTTGTGGTGTTCCCATGCAACTGCTTCCCTTGTTCTTCTAGGTGTTGGAGGTTGTGGGTTTGGAAAGTGCTGCTGACGGTGCCTTCATGAGTTGCTGCAATGCTTCTTCTTGATGGTACATACTGCTGCCACCACACATTGGTGGTGGAGGGAGTGAATGTTTTAGGTGGTGGCTGGGGTGCCAATCAAGTGGGCTGCTTCATCTTGGATGGTGTTGAGCTTCTTGATTGTTGTTGGAGCTGTACTCATCCAGGAGAGTGGAGAGTATTCCATCACACTCCAGTCTTGTGCTTTGCAGATGGTGGCTTTGGAGAGCAAGGAGATGAGTTACTTGCTGCAGAATTACCCTGATCTGTTATTGTTGCCGTAGTATTTATATGGCTGGTCCAGTCAAGTTTCTGTTCAGTGGTCAAAGAGCCATTTACAACACAGAAGGTGGCCAAATTGATAGAGGTGTGCAAGATTATGACAGGCATAGTTAGGGTAGACACAGAAAAACTGTTCCCATTAGCTGATGCTACAAGGACTAGGAGACATAGATTCTGGGCAAGAGATGCAGGAGGAATGTGAGGAAAAACTTTTTAATGCAATGAGCGATGATGACCTGGAAGGTATTCTATTTCAAAACGCTTACCATCCTCAAAGTCGCACTTTTGTGGGCATTTTCAAAATGTGACCGTTGTCTGAAAATGTTCTGAAAATCGTGTCCCCATGATGACCTGGAACTTGCTGTCCATGGGGGTGGTGGAAATGGGAACAATCAACAATTTCAAAAGGAAATTGGATGGGCGCTTGAAGGAAATAAACTTGCCAAGTGAGATGGTTAGATTCTCTGTTTTTCAAATGGTCATTACCTGGCATTTGTGTGGTGCAAATGTTAATTGCCACTTATCAGCCTACACCTGAATGTTGTCCAGATCTTGCTGCATGTGGGTGCAGACTGCTTCAGTCTCTGAGGAGTTGCAAATGGTACTGAACACTGTGTAATCAGCAAGCATCCCCACTTTTGACCTTATGCTGGAGGGAAGGTAATTGATGAAGATGGTTGGGCCTAGGACATAATCCTGAGGAACTCATGCAGCAATGTTGTGGGACTGAGCTGATTAGCCTCCATCAACCACAACCATCTTCCTTTGTGCTGGGTATGACTCCAGCCAGTGGAGAATTTTCCCCTAATTTGAATTTACTTTAATTTTGCTTGATGCCACACTTGGTCAAATGCTGCCTTGATGGCAAGGGCAATAGCTCTCACCTCACTCTGGAATTCAGCGCTTTTGTCCATGTTTGGACCAAGGCTAGAATGAGGTCAGCTAAATGGTCCTGGTGGAACCCAAACTGAGCATTGGGAGCAGGTTATTGCTGATTAAGAGTCACTTAATACCACTGTCAATGACACCTTCCATCACTTTGCTTATGACTGAGAATAGACTGAAGGAGCAGTAAATGGCCTGATTTGATTTGTCCTGCTTTTTATGGACTGGGTATACCTGACCACTTTTCCACATTGTCAGGTAGATGCCAGTGTTGTAGCCATACATCATCCAGAGGGTCCCAGTATCTACTCAATCCATTACTCCTTCTTTGCCTTCCTGCGTTGCTGCCTCTTTGCAAGCAGCAACATTAATTGTTGTATCTTCCTCTCTTGGTGACTTTCTCGCCCAGCATGTCCGCTGTACCCCACACACCATTGCTTTCTTTGATTCTACCAGTGGATCAATCATTGTCCCTCTCTGCCTTTCTCTACAGCATGTCCATTCACTTCTAAACAAAGCCCTTGCCATCCCTGACTTATTGTGGACAATTGCATTTACACTGGTTTTAACTGCAGTTTGGTTCATGGGTGGTGATCCGTATTTGTCCCTTCTTAATGCCTTTTTATCTACCTCGATTCTTCACTCTCTGCACTGGCCAAACCACTGTTGTGACAGTGTGACGCTTATCACCAAATTACACCTTGCCTTCTCCCACTATTCTTTCTTCTTCTTTGAACGCGTTGTTCCACTCCTCCCACTTTATCTTTAAAATCTTTGCTGACTATTATGTACCTCACCCCCAAACCAATGGTGGTAGGCACCTCATTATTCGAGTACGTACACGTAAGTGGCTTTGTTGTCTTCTGTGGATTCGTTCACAACTGCAGAGCCCGATGCAAGGTTGGCATGATGTTCTCAGAACTGACAGTTCATGGTGTTGTTATTGGTGCTTGGGGAAGCTTCTGCAGCTGCACCACCTCTGACCTTTGTGCAGGTTGGATGTTGCAGATTCAGCGTAGATGGTCCTTGAAGCTTGCTGAACCAAATTTCAGTGCTTATCTCCACATGGGCTGTTCGGCTGCAGTGCTTTCCCAGGAGAGGCGGTCTGCAAGGCATACATTTGTAAGGCCATTTTTGAGGGTGTCTTTGCATTGTTTGTCCTGACCACTTTGATGTCATTTGCCCTGAGACAGTCCCCCAGTGAAGATCTGCCTAGGGAATCTTTAGTTAGCCTTATGAGAGACCTGGCTTGCCCATCTAAATTGAATTTTGTGGAGGGTGTTCTCCATGTTGTTGAGCCCAGCACAATGAGGGGCTTCATTGTTTATGATTTTGTCCTGCCATCGAATTTTCAAGGTGGACCTCAGTTGTCTATGGTGGAAATGTTCCAGACCTTTGATGTAGTGCCTACAGCAAACCCAGGATTCTGCGCCATACTGCAGGGTGGTGAGGACAATGGCTTGGTAGAGTTTAATTTTAATCTTCAGCTTAATGCCATGCTGCTTCCAGACATGATCATGGAGTTGACCATAGGTAAAACTTACTTTCTGGATGCATGCATTGATATCTTCATCAATAGTGACATCCCCAGAGAGCACACTATCAAGGTATGAGAATTTTTCTACAATCTTGAGACTGATGCCATCAAAGGTTATGTCTGGTGCTTCATAGCATGTGCCTGTTGCTGGCTGAAACATAACCTTGGTCTTGGAGACACTGATTTGAAGACCAAAACTTTTGGCAGCACTCGACAATTTGTTTACCATTTGTGGGCAGCTAGGCCACAGTCATCTGCATAGAGATGCTCTCTGATTGCTGCCTCAATGACTTTGGTGGAGGCATGCAGTCTGGGGAGATTGAAGAGCTTCCCTGAACAGAACTTAATATTGATACTTTCAGGCATGTTTTTGGTGGCTTCCTTAAGCATTGCAGCAAAGAAGGAATTGAAGAGTTGGGGAGCCATGATATATCCTTGCTTTACTCCGTTGGTTACCACAAAGGCATCAGACACCTCACCACATACATAAATATGAACATGCAGTAGGCGCAGGATTTTGACAACTTGTTTGGACATCCAAGTGCTGTAGTGCAGGTTGGCTCACACTATCAAAAGCTTTAGTTAGGTCTATGAACATCATATACAGACTCTGATGTTGCTCTCTGCACCTTTCTTGTGGTTGTCTTGCTGCAAACACCATTTCAGCTATTCCCCAGTTAGCCTAAAACGACACTGATTCAGGGAGGACATCACCTACAAGGCTGTCTCATAGACATTTTAATCGGATCCTTCCTGCGGTTGAGAGAAGCTTTAATCCTCGGTAGTTGTTGTATACATATTTGGATCCTTTCCATTTCCAGAAATTGATACACTTGAAGACAGCTGTAATCTTGTTAACAAGCTATGTACTATTACACTCTCAAATCTCTGCTGGAATACGTCCGGGCAAGGGATTTTGCCTTGTTTGGTTGATTTGATTGTCTTTTTCACCTCCGCTGTGGAAAGAGAAAGATTCAGGCTTTCTTTCCCAGGCAAATGCTCAGTTTGGTGTAGAGAGTCTGTTGAGGAGCTCAGCGAAGTGTTCACTCCACCTTTCCATTACATCTGTCTTATCAGTGATTAGTTCATTTCCATCAGCTGTTAGGGTGGGAGCAAAGATTGTGGTGGGTGGGCCATACACAGTTTATGGCAGATTGTAAAAACACGATCATGCATCCCAGCTAGATGTTGCAGCTCATCAGCTTTTGTGTTCCACTATTCATTCTACATTTCTCTTAAAGCACACTGGAGCTTGTATTTAGCATTTTTTAAGCAATGGTTTGATTCTATGTTGTTGACTATGGGGCTACTAGAAGACTTGCATTTGTGAGCTGTTTCTGTTTGAGAAGATGAGAGATTTTTCATCATTCTCATCAAATCAGTCTTGGTGCTTATGTTTGCAGAATCCAAGGATGTCTACAGAAGTCTTGAAGATCTGATCACAGAGCTATTTCTATTCATCTTCTATGTCACTTGGGGGAAGGACGGTCAAATTGCGGAGTGGTGTCAAGTTGTATAGCAAGATCTGTGGTAATACTAGGGTTCTTGAGGAGTTTGACATCTAACTTTGATCATGCTGGCAAGTTGATTTACAAAGTTTTGACTGGATCTTTAGTCTCAGCTTGATGTGGATCAGTTGTGGTTTGTCCTGACATGGCACAAGCTATCTTGACGTCAGCCTTTTCCTTCTGTCTGAAAAGCACAAAGTTGAGGAGATGCCAATACTTAGATCGTGGATGTTGACAGGTTGTAATGTATTTTCCTTTTGAATGGAACATGACATGCTTCACAACACCAAATGTAGGAGAGTTCCATTAGAGTTTTCCTTTCCAACTCCATGTTGACCAATGATTCCTGCCCATGTGATGTGGTCATGTCCAACTCTGGCATTGAGATCACCCAAAAGGACAATTTTGTCATCTTTGGGGATTAATTGTAGGAGATGGTCCAGATCATCATAGAACCTTTCCTTTACATCATCATTGTCTGGGCATATGCACTTATGAATATTGCATGTCTCCCATGTTGTTGCAGGGGAAGGTGTAGGCTCATCAGACATTCATTGATGCCTTTGGGAGGGTTTTCCAGATCCTTTGTAATTTCTCTCCTGATGGCAAAACCAACCCCTACCTCTCTATGTTCTGTAGAAGATAGATCACTCAAAAAGAAAGTGTATCCTACTCCTTTTCCTTCAAGCTGGCATGTTCCTCCTGCTAGTCTTGTCTCACTAAGGGCAGCAATGCCTATGGCATTCCGGCTAAGTTTCTGGGTTACTAGAGCTGAATGAAGTTCAGATCTACTGGTTTGACAGTCAAGTAGGGTGCGGACATTCCAACAAACCACTGTCATGGTTGGTGACTTCGTATTTGTCTTTCCTTTCTTCTGTAGTTTCTTGCTGCTGGATTGAGTCGCTCCCAGCTGCGTTATGATGAGCAGTAATGTAAGAAGCAGGCTTTGTTTAGGCCTCTTTTATCAGCCCCTCCAGTGAAAACCAGCCAGTTATGCATCCCTAAATAGGACAGCTATGCTGCCTGACGCTGATGGTGCTTCCAAGTACACCTAGCCATCACCTAATGACTGCCTACACATGTTGAGGACTACAACTTCCAGTATGACTGCACCTGTCATTTTGCCCGCTTCACATCGCCGTAGAACTTGGTTGTATACCTACAGGTCACACTTCACAGCTAAACCTACACTAAGGAATCTGATTATATTGGAGTAAAGGTGTGTACTGCTCTCTCGACTACTTTTGCATGATCCCAGAAGCGAGGAGGATCCAAGATGTCTAGGTAGCTTGGTGGCTGCAGTAGATGGCTGGTACAAGGTGTTTTCCTGCTTTTGTCCCTTGCTGCAGTCCACGTTGTGCTGCCATTGTGCTACATCTGCCAATAATACCAAGTACCTGTAGGTGTCGCATTCATGCCACAATGCACTTTGTTTCATCCTTCCAACATCTGTCCCTCCACTGTGAGGTAGACGTTAACAGGGTCCACCACAAGGATGGGTGGATAGGACTACACTTCAAATCCTATTGCACCCCCAGCCCCTAGCCACGCCCCAAGTTTCTCACAGGGATATCTGCTGTTCCTTCCTCCTTCAACGTTCTTCATGCTCAGTGATTTCAATCTTCATCTCAGCTCCTCTCCCCCTCTCCCCTCTGAATTCGTTCATCTCCTATCTTCTCTTAATCTCTCATCCCTGTATCAGGCAATATTGGACTTCACTGTCCTTTCTAGAAATTGTCCACTATTCTACGAACATCTGGGGGTGCAGACACAACTCCAGCTTCTTTTCTCCACCATGTAAACTTCTTAAACCCCAATGCTCTGCTCATCCACTCTCATCTCCAGTAACAAGTGCAAGAAGTTCATAAATCCTTCAACACTTAAACTGAGCTGTCTGTCCAGCTGCTTCTGTTGCCTCTCTTTGTCCTCTAAGCCAAATCTCTCCCTAGCTCTCACCACCCAACTTCCTTTCCTGGCCCCCATGCTGATTGATGTTGTATATGGTTTTCCTTCTCGAGGTATGTCCAACTCGCTTTTAAAATTGATGTAAACAATACCTCGCATCAATCATCTATTCCTGAAACCCTCAACTATGTCTTTGTCACCTGCAGAATTGACTATTCCAAGGACTCCTGACAGGTCTCCCTTTCTCCAGCCTCCACAAACTCCAGCTCTTCCAAAATTATGTATCTTGTACTCCACCAAGTGCTGCTTACCTATCACCCCAGTGCTTGCCAATCTACATTGGCTTTTGGAAATCAAACGCTTCAGATTTTAAATTCTCATCCTTCTGTTTCAATTCCTTCATGCCATGTCCCTCCCTATCTCTGTAACTCTTTCAGCCCTACAGTCCTCTGAGAACTCTACACTTCCCCTACTCTGGCACCACCATTGTTAGCCTTGCCTTCAACTGTCTGGATGTCTGGAATACTCTTCTTAAACCTCTTCACCTCTCCATTAAGACTATTTTTGAAACTCACATCTTTAGCAAAGCTGGTGTGGAGCCTTTGCTCAGTGGGTAATACCCATGCCTCTGATTCACAAGATTGTGGATTCATAATCTAGAGACTTGAGCACAGAATCTAGGAAGACACCGCTCCAGCGCTGAGTGTTTGAGCTGCTGTCTTTCAGATGAGATGTTAAACCTGAATCCCCCTCTCAGCTGGACATAAAAGATCACATGACATTAATTTGAAGAAGAGCAGGGGAATTCTCCCTGCTGTCTCCCAATTGTTTGGCCTCTTGGCTTCTAGTCTGGAAAAGCCTTGATTTTAAATTTCTCATCCTTGTTTCCAAAGCCCTCCATGGTTTCAACACTCAATTTCTCTATAATCTCGTTCAGCTCTAAAACCCTCTGAGATCGCTTTGCTCCTCCAATTGTGACCTTTTGCCCATCCCCGATTTTAAGCACACTACTGGTGATAGCTGTGCCTTCAACTACCTATGTCCTAAGCATTGGCATTCCCTCCATAAACCTCTCCCTCTCTCTACTTGTCTTCCTCCCTTTAAGACATTTAAAAAAATATTTTACCAAGCTTTTGGTATCCTCATATACTTCAGTTGATAATGCTCCTGTAAAGTGCCTTGAGATGTTTTACTATGTTAAAAACGTGATATAAGTGCAAGCTGTTGTTGCTGTGGGACTTGGCTTTGTGTAAATTGGCTGCTATGTTTCCTACATTACTGCAATGACCAGATTTTTAAATATTTAATTGACTGCAAAGCTGTTTGGGATGTCCTGAGATTGTGAAAAGCACTATATGAATTTACTTTCTTCTTTGTATTTTTGCTCACCACTCCAAATATCACTCTTTTTGGCATAGTGTGCTTTTCTGTCTCAATGAAGCACTGTGTTTTGTTCTACTTTAAAAGTCTCTATATTATTGCAGTTTGTTATTCTTGTTGAGTGTGTATTGATTAGTGGGACCTCCCACCTGTGTGAAAGATTGTCAGTACAGTGCACACTGGTTAATGGGACCACTCAACTGTGTGAGTGATTGTCAATGCAGTAAACACTGATTAGTGGAACTCCTTGACTGTATGAGAGATTATTAGTACAGTACCTACAAGTTAATGGTGAAGGATGATTCCAAAGCCAGTCTTTACTCAGGATAGATTTATTCACAGAGTGACTCCTGACTCCTTCCACTCCCGTGTCAGTAAGTGTCTCTTTGCATGTGCTCAAGTAACCATCCAATCAATGCCCTTTACTTGCATTACTTAACTTCAGTTGAAACAATTCACAAATGAGACCTCTCAGTTGTGTGACAGATTGTTACGACAGTGCACACTGATTAATAGGACCCCAGAGTGTGTGGGAGATTGTCAGTACAATGCATATGGTTATCTGATGCCCCGGACTATGTGAGAGAAGGTTTGCACTCCTAGTGCAGTAGGAGATAATTTCCTGTTCCTTTTCTCCTTCAGTCCTTTCCTTTACACAATGTTTAAAATGTTTATTCCTTTGATATGTGATGCAATGATTCTGAATATTAGCTGTTCTTTCTCCTCACAGGCAAGATGAAAACTGAAGGGTTCGTACTCGAGTCTTGCCGCAGTATGGTTGCCCTCATGGATGTATCCTTTCCTTTTCCCCATTACATTCATTATTCTTTCATAGGCAATTGTCTTAGGTGGCTTTGCCTTTACTTCAGACCAAACTGAGTGCCTGGATTCAATGATGCAATGATGCAAGTTGGTTGGAATTGTGTCATTGACTCTGCCAAAGGCTTAGGGGAGCAGTGCATTGTCAGCATGAAACTTGAGTCAGACAATCTGCAAAGATTTCATATTAGATTCCTGGTCTATATTGATATAGTTGACTACAGGCTGGACAGTAATAGGAGTTGTACAGTAGTCCTTAGTACTCTTTTGGTGGAGAAAAGATAAGCTGACCACATAACAGTGTGATTTTCAAAATTTTGGAGCCAGCTTATTTATCCCTGTCATGGCCGAAAAGCTTTTTTAATGGTTTATTTCTGTTTTTCAGGCTTTTTCCTCTTTCATTCTGATGGTGCTAACTTGCACTGGGACATGCCTCCACGGACAATGGTCAGCCTTCAGTACCTTGCCAAGTGGCTGTTGTTCATTTGTGAATCTTTACAAACTGGTCAACTATAGGGCATATCCCAGCAGAGCTTGAAGCTGTCCTCACCCAATGTCCATTCTCAACCACTTCCAGAAGAAACTCATGGTTGACATTTGAAAGAGAGAAACTTGCCCAGTTTTTACCTACCTCACTCCAGGGTACTGATGCTAATTGTAGCTAATTGCATTCCTGTTGACAACTGGCTGTGATCAGCTAAATCAGCATAGGGTGGGGCTGGATCCAGTCTGCATTGGCAGTGGATAGTTGAATTAAGTTCCCTGATCCTTTGACTTTAATTTTGTTTCTGTTTGTTGAGTTTGCACATAAATTGTTTTCTCCCCTAAAATTTATTTTGCTAAGATTTAACTTTACTGAAGAGTCCCAACAGTTGTATGTAGTCATGATATATAGCTTCTAATGGTAATGCAGTGACCTGAAATGGTAAATTCACAATGTCTGTAGGCAAAATTATTTAAGATAGTTTAGGAACAGATACAGTCTGAACAAGCCAATTCCTCTGAAATGGATCAATCCTATCTACCACCTTCTCAATCCCTTCTCTCTCCAGAACATCATCCAATTGTCCCTTAAACTTACTTTTACCATTGGCTTCAAGGACCTTCCCTGGTAAATTATTTTACAACTCCCTTGTGCTTTGTGAAAATCGCTGAGAATTTTCTTTGCGCTTCTCTTGCTGTAACTAAGGCGGAGATTCAGGGAATGTGAATGAAGCTTCTGACCAAGTAACAGCAGCAGAGCTGGAAAAGCCCCAAGGAAATTTGCAGCAGATATATTCATCCCTTGACTTGTCTTCCTACTGCCAATTTCCTTCATTTTAGCTTGCATCCACTGATATATGAAACAAATTAGCTAAATCAGCTTTGTCAGTTCTTTTTATAATCCTGAAAACATCAATCGGGCCATCATGTGCCTTCCCCTTTTCCACAGAAACCACATCCAAGTTCTTTTTAATTTCCTCACCTGATATATTCCTGATCTCTTCAATATCTTCATTGCTCCCTTCTACCTCCTGTCTAGGGCAATAATAACTTCCCTATGATGAGGTAGCCCCCAGGAATTCAGATAAAAAAGTCTGATGAGCACCTTATCTTGGAATAATGCAAACACTTTTAATTTGTCACAAACATAGGGGTTAGACCTTGACTTGGTGCAACAACCGAAAACTGCCTGCATACTTGCTTTCCCCTGTTTTATGCAATTGTACACTGTTGTGTTCACTTGTTTTCATAATTACAAATTAAGTACAGAAATACACATAAAGGAACTGCTGTTAATTCCAGGTTGCAGAGGCTATTTTCTGATCAATAATGTACATTGATTTGGATGTAATTTTGGTACTGTCCCTTCAAGGCCAGGGATTTAGTAACCTCATTACCAGCCTGCTGGACAATCATATTATTCCCTATTATATGTCTTCCTTAACATTGCTGACAGACGGATGGGTCTGGAAAGCTTAATTTGATGGAGTTTAGACAGCTCTGGAACAAGATTAAGAAATGGCAGGTAGGATGTGCTGGAGGGTTTAAGGCACTTATGTCACAGGGAGTGGCACCGTCTTTGAATTATACTGGGTTCAGCCTCTTGATAATTAGTGTTTGGCAAATGATACTGTGACCAGGTAATTGCGTCCCAGATTATCAAGACTGGTAGAAAGGTTAATTTAGAGTTTGACAGGCTTTTGTCCACCATGGTGAAACTATGCAAAATCATAATTCATTGATGTCCATTTCCACTGATGTATCTCTTTACCTGGTCAGCTCAGTAGCGGAGGAGGTAGTGCGGATTTAAGGAGCTATGGTCTTCCCTTGCCAACCCCTCACCCCTTCCTCACAGTCACTGAGGTCAAACAACTTTGTAGGTCAGGACTCGATCAAAACAAATTGCAAATAACTTATACAAAAACAGAAAATGTTGGAAAAACTCCACAGGTCTGACAGCATCTATGGAGAGAGAAACAGCTCTGAAGAAGAGTCATCCAGACTTGAAATGCCAACTCTGTTTCTCTCTCTGCAGATGCTGTCAGACCTGCTGAGCTTTTCCAGCATTTTCTTTTTTTGTTTCAGATTTGCATTTTGCTTTTATGCAAATAACTTATACTCACCTGACTTTTAAATTCCCAATTGAGTTAGGTTTTACATCTGAAGCACGTAATCAGGGCTGACCTTGGGAGTCACCCGTTTTCTTGCTGGTACTTGTTTATCCCTCTGTAATGCTGATCTACTATTCCACAGGCACCAGCAGGCCACAAATGGCCCACACACACACATCTATTGTTGACTATGCATACTAGGGAGTGATACGATCATAGCCAAGCCTAAATCTGTAGTCACAAATACTTTTACTAGGAAGTAAACAGAACCAGAAGCTCTGATGATTTGGCTCCTTCACAAGTCACGAACATTATGGCCAATATTTACACTGACAATGTTACCTCAGCTAAAATCAGCAAGATCATGGATTGAATCTGCAATCACCTAAACCATTATTTGTAGTGCAGTTACCCACTCAGCCATTGGGTGTGTTGTCTGTCTGAGATGTCAGTTTCTCTAATAGTCTGTACCTTTTAAAACGCACAGACTAAAATTAACACCTTAAGGCCTCATCTACATATGGAACAACATACTCAATTATACCAAAGAATATGTTCGAGATTGAGTCCACTTCCTTTAAAGCACACAGTGTCAGGGAAAACATGTTAGTGCTTCAACGTACAGCATCACTACAAATTATCATCACTTTAGAACTTTTAATTGGTGGGATCACTACTTAGAACCACTCAAGAATGAAAAATGGACAAAGATCATCTGATGGTTTAGAACTACGACTATCCCAACAAGATGGTGAATATTCCTGACCTCAATCTCATCACATATTTTACTTCCAGTCCTTCAGACATGATCTTGTAACTGTGTTCTATCCTGAGTCCCTCAATCATGATCCTGTAACTGTAGTATGGTCTCAGTCTCTCAGACATGATTCTGCAGCTGTATTCCAGCCTCAGTCCTCAGATATGCTGCTATAAGTATATTCTGACCTCACTTTCTCAGACATGATCTAGTCTGGCCTCAATCCCTCAGATACTGTAACTGTTTTCTAGCCCCAATCCCTCAGGCATGATACTATAATTGTATTCTAGCCTGAGTCCCTCAGTTATGATCCAGCAACTGTATTCTGGCATCAATCTCCTGACTCCCCAAAGCCTGTCCACCATTTACAAGGCACAAGTCAGGAGTGTGATGGAATACTTCCCACTTGCCTGGATGACTGCAGCTCCCACAACACTCAAGAAACTTCACATCATCCAGGACAAAGCAGCCTGCTTGATTGGCACCACATTCACAAACATTCACTCCCTCAACCACCGACGCACATTAGCAGCAGTGTGTACCATCTATAAAATGCACTGCAGGAATTCACCAAGGCTCCTTCGACAGCACCTTCCAAACCCACGACCACTACCACCTAGAAGGACAAGGGCAGCAGATAGATTGGAATACCACCAACTGGAAGTTCCCCTCCAAGTCACTCACCATCCTGACTTGGAAGTATATCACCGTTCCTTCACTGTCGCTGGATCAAAATCCTGGAATTCCCTTCCTAACAGCAGCGTGGGTGTACCGACACCACATGGACTGCAGCGGTTCAAGGCAGCAGCTCACCACCACCTTCTCAAGGGCAACTAGGGATGGGCAATAAATGCTGGCCAAGCCCACATCCCATGAATGAATAAAAAAAATCCCAGCCAGATATGTTAATTGTTATCTCTTGTTCTTTGCAGGCAATCTTTATGGAATATGACAAGGATAATTCTGGTGTAATTGACAGCTATGAAATGCGCACTGCTGTGAATGATGCAGGTGAGTGAGAATGAGTCAGCATCATTGTGATGGAACCATGAAAACTGATATCAATGAATATTTGAACAGCTGGACTTGAAAGGATTTGTTTCCAACTCTTGAAGTTTAGGTGCTCCAATGATGAAGTCAGCAAACTGGAAAGTTTTCAGATTAAGCCTGTTCCAGAAGGAGATATGAAAATATTGGTGGAGGAAGGGTTCTCATGTCAGAAGCACAGTACGTCCCTCTGTATCTGCTGCAGTGTCAGGTTCTTCAGCACAACCTTTGAACTTTTTCATCCAGGGGCTTCCCATTTTGTCACAAGATCTGTGGACTCAATTTTGGTCTACAGGTATAATTGATTTCCAAGTGGGAAGCTCCAGAGCTGCTCCCAATCCCATCAGGATAGTAAAGGCAGGCTTTCCAGGATCATGCTCATTTAATTGATTATTGGTAGGTGCATTTCTGCGACACTTGAACCTGCCGCAGCAGGAGAGGGAAGGAAGTAACTGAAAAATGTTTGGATTTTGTAATTTGCCGAACATACACTAATATTTTGTTCTCATGATTACACCAGTGAAATTGTCACTCTCATTTTTAATATCCTCTTTCTGAGTTTCTGAAGCCTAATGCTCTTTACCTGGTAATGACAGGAAACAGGTTATATGAGGGATTCCTGTCATTAGCTTATTTTTTGAATATGCCTGCCCAACTATGCATGGGCATGTTCAATACCCAGCTTCTGGAAAAAAGCCCTGGAAGTGGTGCACCATTTCTTGATCCTAATCCTGGTTATCATGTGGAAAATCCAAAACCAAATTACTGCAGATGCTGGAAATTTGAAATAAAAAGAAAAAATGCTGGAAATACTCAGCCGGTCAAGCAGCATCTGTGGAGAGAGAAATAGAGTTAATATTTAAGGTCAATGAATACAAGAAATAGGAGCAGAAATAGACCATATGGCCCGTCGAATCTGCTCTGTCATTCAGTACAGTTATGGCTGACCTTCAGCTTTCTTCAGAACTCAATTTGGAAAATCCATCTTCTTTTAATTTCAGATGAAATCCTGTTCCTTACTCCTGAGCAAATTACAGTTAAACCTCAGGACGTTGTGGATATTATATCAACAGGTGCAGGAAAACATAGTTAACTTTCTTCATGTGTACTGCAACCAATATCCTAGCCCCTGAGATTCTTGGTTCTGGAGCACTCCAAAAACTGGATCAGGCCTCCTGACACCAATATTGGGCTGATGATACAGCAGTTCTGTCAGCGATGATCATCCTGGTCATGTCTGCAACTCATTGGGCAGAATTTTCCATCCCCATTGGCGTTGGGTGTCATGGCGGGCATGAGTGGACAACATAGCGGGAAGGCCAAAAATCAGTTTCATACCATCTTGAAACCAGGTTGCAATCATCCGCTCCGCCTATCAATGGCGGGCTGCCAATTCCTGCCTCCGCACGTCAGGAATGTTGTTTTAATACATATGCATATCATTATAAGCCCTGCTCGCTGGAATCATCCCCCCACGTCAAATTTACCGCTCACATCGGCAGGAAAACACGCTGTGCAGAACACGTCTTGACAAGTTTGACGTGCAGAAGTCGGGACTTAGTGTCAGGGCCTTGCTCACATCATGGACATCCGAGGAGCAGAAGATGCTAGAGCCCTACAGCTACCAGACCCTGGAGGAACATGTTCATTGCATGCTAAGTGGATTCTCATGGACATGGCTCTGCCGTGAAGCCGTGAAAGGTCACCATTGGGGGTCTGCTTTGGGTCATCAGTGTCTTGGCCATGGGCTGCTACAGATGACCCTTGAGGGGGTGGAGAGGAAGGTCCAGCCGTGAGTGGGAGAGGAAGGTGTACGGGAGAGAGGAGGTTGAGAGGGGCAAACAATGCTGTCGGGTTGGGGGGTGAGATTGGGAGGGGGAAGGGAGTATGGGGGGAGGAGGGTGTAATGGGGAGAATGCGGCAACTGAGGAGGAAAGTGTAAGGGAAGGACTTTGGAGGGAGGAAGGAATTGTAGGGGGAGGAAGGAGTTGCAGGAGGAGAAAGGAGTCAAGGTGGGTTGAAGGAATAAGGGTGGAGGAAGGAGTAAGGCAGGGGGGTGTCCAGTGGATCATGCAAGGGAGGGGTCTTTGGAATCAATGACTGTCTCCTGGGGAGTGAAATGAGGGTGGGCATGGTAGGAGGGAATGATGAGAATGAGAGAGGGCAGAGTGAGCCGGTAGGGTGGGAGGGTGATACTACCACGGTAGCGGTATAAGGGATGGCGAGGGTGGTTGGTGGGGACTTGGAGGCAGACATGGACCCTGGGGGTGGGAAGGAGGAGGTTGGGGAAGTCCATGTGGATGGGGGCGGGATTCTCGGGTAGGTAGAAAAGTGCATGTTCACCAGGACACCCCAGAAAGAAAAGGGTTCTGGCTGATAGGTGAGCTGGGTGGGGTTGTGTTAGGTGATGCCAGGGGGGCCAGGACATGGCGGAAGGGACATGGGTGACTTGAGGAGGGGAAAAGATGGGGGAGCTGAAGACATACTTTACTACAACCATCTTGCAAAATCGAAAGTGAAAGAAGCCTCGTGTTGGGTGGGAACAGGTGCTGCATGGGAGTGCGATCAGTGGGTGGGCAGAGAAGCAAGTCAGCTCAAATGAACAACTGAAAGAGAACCCCAGCAGGCAGCATTGAAAATGCTCGGGATATTGAGATGAGTGTGAGGGAGAAAGGATCCACGTGCGTGGGACAGTGCTTGCATGAGGATCCGAAAGGCCCTGTCATGCACACACTTCTCCCTGCAGAATCACTCATGGGCCAACTGCATGCAGCTGAACTGCTAGTGGGGGGGATGCAGGGGAGGACTTGCAAAGCCTGCAAATGAAGCTGAAGGACGCCATTACACATTGTTCAGTGAAAGTGAATATATTTTCTGATTATAAAGCAACAAAATGTGTTCTCCTGTGCAACCCCTTCTGATCATAAATTCTTAACTTTTCTAGGCCTACCACTTTTTTTAGATGCTGCCCTGACATCTGTAGCAGGATGCAGCCAGCCTTTGTAATGGTTGGCCCTGTTGCCTCTGATGACTTTGGCATGGGTCCTCTGGAGAGCCGAGGCCTTGGGAGGCCCTGGCTTGCTTTGGCTGTCCTCCTGTGGGCCAGCTGCTCCCTCTGCGGTGACAGAGGATGAGGTTGAGTGAGTCACAGGAAAAGGGGACTTGTCAGGAGAGGACAGCCTCTGAGATTCCAGAGTGGATGTCTGAGAGGGGTCCGGAGTGGATGACCCAGAGGTGTCTATCTGTCGCTCCTCTTCCCTTCAGGCGCCCGAGGACCCCTGCCTGACTCCTTGAGGGGAAGGAGCACCTGGAGGGACATCAAGATGCTCCAGATTGAGAACCTGAGCCTGCTCTAGATCTAGGTCCCACCGAGGTGTGTGTCTCTGCACTGGTGCAGGGAGTGGGTAAGCGCTGTGATGAGTCTTCCAGGCTGCATATTTCCAGCTCTTCAATGGAGGAGGTGTCCTCTTGGCTAGAGGTGAGGACCTGGATGAAGCAAAGGGACTGGCTGGCTGAGGGTATCAGTTGCTTGGCAGAGCTCCCTGCGACCCAAAGTAGAGATGATTATTGCAGAGTCAAAAGCAGGAGAGAGAGCACTCAGTTGCATTGAGAGGAGGATGATGTGGTGCACGATCCTCACATGGGTGTTTGCCGCAGACCTCACAGTCACCACAGGCACGGTCTACGTCCTCACCAGTCAGCATTATGGCATGCTCGTCAAAGTAAGTGAAAGGCCAAACTCCACCCATGGTCTGGGACCTCTCTCTGCTGTTGTGAGTGAGCTTCTCCTGTATGAAAACAGATAGAAAGAGTGTGAGCAGGACGCATGGCACTGCGTGGAATGTTTGTGTGGTGAGTGGAGCCATGGACGAGATGAGGACGCAAGCTCCAGATGATATGAGCCTGATTGAGATGTCGGGGCATGTGTGAGAGTTAGTGGTATTGTCCCTTGAGGTGCGAGACCCCTGTGGATGTCTGATGGGTTTGGGAGTGTGTGAGTTGAGAGTGATGAGAAGAGCGATTTACCCTGCGGAATGGATAAGACCATTCATCCTTTCTCTGCACTGGGTGGCTGTCCTGTTTTACAGGGCATTGGTGCTGACCACTGCTGCCAACACCTCCCATGCTGGTTTGGTAACCTTGCTTGCTGGTCTTCACCCAGAGTGGAGGTAGAGGACATTGTGGTGGGCCTCCACTGCATCCAGTGGGCACTTGAGGGAGGCATCACTAAATCTGGGGTCAGCATGTTTCCTCCCTTTGGCGGCCATCAGTTCACAGCAGCTTCCTATCCCTTGAAGAGTGCTAGCTCTTTGCAGGGGTGGCCTTTAAATATAGCACCCAGTTTACTGGAGAACTGAGGTGACGGTGGCGCAGGCGAATGTGAGGCTGCCCCGGCAGCGAACCAGCATGTTTCCCGGAAATGCATGTTTAATGAAGCGGGTTTGGGACGATACAGTGCAAAAATCCGCCATTGCGGCTAGCAGGTAAAATATCCTTTTTCCCGCCCGCTACCGCACTTAGTGCAAATCTGGAACGATTCCGCCCATTATCTCTGATACTTCAATATATTAGAGTGAAGGTGTAATAATAGAAGGCACTATAGTCCCAGCACAAAACTGCAAAATAAAAATATTGCCCACTCCACTTTCTGTCTCACCTCAAAATGCTAATCATTTTTTCACAGTGGACTGTGTGCGGTGTTACCAAGGTGGACTGTGAGTGGTGTTACTACAGTTGGCTGAGAGCAGTGAATTATGGTGAAGGGTTCAATTGCCAGAGGACACATGTTAGCTGTGCCAGTTGGCTGGGACCTCCTTCATATCTCTATTTCTTCTTCAGCCTACATGGATTATGATATCACCTGAGCCTATGGTATGCTGTATTAGATGGTAACATTTCCAGGACTGTCTGATCTTCTATGTTTGTTGGACATTTCATTCAAGATACACGCTGAACCTTTATAAAGCTCTGGTTAGGACACTTCTGTTCACCACACTTCAGAAAGGGTCCTTGAGACGGTGCAGAAGAGAGTTACTAGAATGATCCCTGGGATGGGAGAGTTTAGTTACAAGGTTGGGTTGGAAATGTTGGGATTATTCTCCTTGGAGCAAAGGAGGTTGAGGGGAGATTTAATAGAAATGTACAAAATTATGACAGGCTTGGATAAGGTAGACAAGGAAAATCTGTTCCCATTAGCTGATAGTACAAGAACTAGGAAACACAGATTTAAGTTTTTGGGCAAGAGATGCAGGGAATGTGGGGAAAGAACTCTTTTACACAGCAAGTGGTAATAACCTGGCACTCTCTGCCAGCAAGGGTGATGGAAATGGAAACAATAAATAATTTCAAAAGGAAATTGGATGGGAACTTAAAGGAAATAAACCTGCATGGATTGAACGGGGGAGTGGGACTGAATGGATTGCTCCACGGAGAGCTGGAATGGACTCAATGGGCTGTAAATGAATCTATGACCAGATGAGGTTGGATTGTAGGGATTTGTTTTTAATTTATTCATTGAATATGGCAAGGCCAGCATTTGTTGTCCTTAATTGTTCTGGAGAAGATGATGGTGAGCCGACTTCTTGAACCACTGAAAGTCATGTGGTGTAAGTACACTCTCAGTGCTCTTAGTGTGGGTGTTCCAGGTTTTTGATCCAGCAACAGTGAGGAATGGTGATTTAGTTCCAAGTCAGAATAATATATGGCTAGGAGGGGAACTTGCAGATGGTGGTGTTTCCATGCACCTGCTGCCCTGGAACTTCCAGGTGATGGAGGTTGGGCATTTAAAACATGCTGTCCAAGGAGGTTTGACAAGTTGCTGCAATGCATCTTGTATATGGCATGCACTACTGTCACTGTGCACAGATGGTAGAGGGAATTAATGTTTAAGATAGTGGGTAGTTTGCTGATCAAGTGGTTGCCTTATTCTGGATGGTGTCTAACTTCTTGAGTGTTGCTGGAGCTGCACTCATCCAGGAAAATGGAGAGTATTCCATCACACTCCTGACTTGTGCCTTGTGGATGGTGGGCAGGATCTAGGGAATCACGGGGTGAGCTGCTCATCGCAGAATTCCTCTGATCTGCTTTTGTAGCCACAGTATTTACATGGTGGTCCAGTTTACTGGAACTGGGGGAGAGTGTTGGTGACATTGTTGGTGAGACTATCTGTGTTCTTTTTTCTTGTTCTTCAGGTTTCCATCTGAACAACCAGCTCTATGAGATCATCTCCATGCGCTATGCTGATGAAAATATGAACCTGGACTTTGACAGTTTCATCTGTTGTATTGTGAGACTGGAAGGGATGTTCAGTAAGTGCAGTACCATCCGAGAGTCCTTTCTTCAGTTACAATGGAGTATGCAGCCTGTGTGGTGCACTGGATTGAACTTTTGTGATCTGGGTTTAAATTCAGCACCACACTGAGTGTGTGAATGCCCCTTCTCTCATTATCCATGAAATGACTAAGATAGAACTGAATGCTTTTTATATGGTTCCACTGTTCAAAAGGGTCCCCAATGTAGCACTATTCCTAATGACTTTTCACCCAGTATTCCTATTGACTCCCCCACCATTCCTAATGACTCCTCCAATAGTTCTTGTTAATTTCCCTTACCAGCTCTGGTGACTCCCAGTACTATTCCTGGTGTTGAGACACACCACTATTTCTGGTCAGTTCTCCCATCATTTTTCAAGGGCAAAAAGCTACTCAGTAAGCCACAATGCTCTTGATCTGTCTGCTTCCCTCCACCCATGATTAGATATCCCTGACCACAATCTGACCTAACCTCAACCACCTACTCCTCCTGAACACCATCAGACCCCTA
This sequence comes from Cetorhinus maximus, assembly GCF_964194155.1. Classification (NCBI taxonomy): domain Eukaryota; kingdom Metazoa; phylum Chordata; class Chondrichthyes; order Lamniformes; family Cetorhinidae; genus Cetorhinus; species Cetorhinus maximus. The sequence continues at coordinate 78,037,915 of NC_135896.1, forward strand.
CTGCAATCAGAATCCCTGACCAGCACCCGCATCTTCCTGACCACCATAGGCTCCTCCTTCCCCCTATGCCATGATCAGGATAATCCAGTGATTGGGAGCCTCCTCTGATTGGGAACCCCTCTCCCTCCATGATCTCTCTCATCACCTCCCCACTGGACCTACCTGCTCTCCTTCGTTGCATTCTTGGCTGCAGGCTTCCCTTTACAAAGGTCTTTGGCCTGTAAATCAGGCTGCCTGTGGGCAGGATACTGACTGGAAATAATTTAAAGGAGTTTTGCAGTTAAAAACTGCAGGATACTCAATGAATCCCATACTTTTGGGATGCCCAAAATCAAAACAGTTCCTCCATATGGAACGTGCCTCTAGATTAAATTTCAGGCTTCAGGCTCAGCCACTAATATGTATGCACTTCTAAGCCATCAGGGAATAATATATAGTTTCTGGTCTTAGATCATCTAGAGTAACAAAAAATAGGCAAATTGGAAGTTCAGTCCCTGGTTAGACTAGGCAGACACGTCTCTTGATTCAGAATGATGCTAGCAAGAGTTTCAGAGAAAGCAAGTGTGGCCTCCTCAGTTAGGGACAGGTATATGACCCAGTGAAGATGGATACAAAGTGGCAAGGCGGAGATAGATTTAAATATTGTAAGGAATAGCCAACAGTTTGCAAATGTCCTGTGTTATGTGGGACACTCCATTGACTCAGCTGGTACTGAGCCATGAAATTAGGTAGGCACAAAAGTTGTTTCCTGACCTCTAGTAAGTTAGCTGTAGGAATAAATACAAATTACAACATGGAAACAAGCCATTTGGCCCAACCAGTCCATATTGGTGTGTATCCTCCACACAAGCAGTTTGCCCACCATGATCCTATTTTCATTTATCCCCTCTCCTGAGTAGGGGCAAGATTAGGATTTGGCTGTGATGACCTCATGTGGCATTCAATAAAGGAACAGCTGCCAACTCTCCACTGGCTAGACTTACACATGAGTGAAGTACTTGTGGGTGACTTGCTCTTGTGGAACTGTATTCCAATGTAAATCGGAGGAACAAATTAGACAATGAACAAAACTTACAATGTTACTCATCCAAAAGGAAAATCTTTTTACCCCTTTCAATGCTTTAAATAATAGGTCTTGTTCTCAAACATTGAAAATAAAGGCCAGTGTTAGTTGAAAGAAAACAACAAAGCAAGACCTGGGTGTATTAGCAAGCTGGGCAGGCTTGATTCCTTTTCTTGTGTCTGGACTCTTGCTGTGTTCTCAGAATTACTGTACTTAGCCAGTGTTAAAATCAGTTTATGCTTTTGTGTTTTTAAGAAGAGGCACTGTCTTCATTGACCTTTTTTTATCCTGCAGGAGCCTTCCGTGCCTTTGATAAAGATGGAGATGGAATCATTAAACTCAGTGTTCTGGAAGTAGGTGCAACTGCCACTCACATGTCTGAACCATAGTTCCTTATCAGGGCACTGATAAGAACCCACGTGCAGTTTAAAAAGAAATATGCCTTTCTTGGGCCTTTTAGCTCCTGGTGTATATATCCTTAAATGTTCAAGATCTTTAGGATATTATTCACTGCCTTCCTTTCAATAGCCATCACAAGGAATGGTGTGTGGATGACACCTGCTTGAAGCAACCGTCAAAGTATGATATGATAGACATTACAGATACATGGTTGCAAAATGGCCATGGTTGGAACCTGAATATTCAGGTATTTGACATTTCAGAAGAACAGGAAGAAAGGAAGAGGAGGGTAGGGTAGCTCTCTTAATAAAGAATGGGATCAGTACAGTAATGAGAAATGATCATTTCGAATTATCATAAGAACATAAGAAATAGGAGCAGGAGTAGGCCATTCAGCCCCTTAAGCCTGCCCCACCATTCAATAAGATCATGGCTGATCTGCTCCAGGCCTCAACTCCTCTTAGGTGTCAGCTCCGTGTAGCCCTGAACTCCCTGATATTTCAAAAACCTATCTACCTCCTCTTTAAATACTTGCAGTGATCTAGCCTCCACAGCTCTCTGGAGTAGAGAATTCCAGACATTCACTACCCTTTAAGAGAAGAAATTCCTTCACATGTCAGTTCTAAATGAGTGTCCTTTATTCTGTTACTATGTCCCCTAGTTCAAGATTCCCCCACTAGTGGAAACATCTTCTCAGCGTCTACCCTGTCAAGCCCCCTCAGAATCTTGTACGTTTCAATAAGATCACTGCTCATTCTTCTAACTCTAATGAATGAAGGCCTAACCTGTTTAGCCATTCTTGATAAGTCAACCCCTTCATCCCAGAATTCAGCCTAGTGAATCTCTTTTGAGCTGCCTCCAATGCCAGTATATCATTTCTTAAATGCGGGGACCAAAACTGTACACAGTACTCCAGGTGCAGCCTCACCAACACCCTGTACGGTTGTAACAAGACTTCCTTATTTTTAAACCCCAACCCCCTGGCAATACAGGCCAAAATTCCATTTGCCTTCTTAAATACTTGCTGCACCTGCGTGCTAACTTTTTGTGTTTCATGCACAAGAACGCCAAGATCCCTCTGTGCTGCATTTCTTTGGAGTCTCTCTCTATTTAAATAATAGTCTGCCTTTTGATTTTTCCTACCAAAGTGCATGACCTCACACTTTCCTACATTAAACTCCATCTGCCAAGTTTTCACCCACTCACTCAACCTATCTAGATCGCCTTGCAGATTCCTTATGTCCTCATCACAACATGCCCTCCCACCTATTTTTGTATCGTCAGCAAACTTGGATACATTACACTCTGCTCCCTTCTCCAAGTCATTAATATAGATAGTAAATAATTGAGGCCCTAGGACTGATCCTTGTGGCACTCCACTAGTTACGTCTTTCCAATCTGAAAAAGACCCATTAATCCTGACTCTGTGTCTTCTGTGTGTTAACCAATCCTCAACCCATGCATCAAACATAGACAAAAGAGCTGAACTCCCGAGGTGAGGTAAGAGTGACTGCCCTTGACATCAAGGCAGCATTTGACCGAATGTGGAATCATGGAGCCCTAGCAAAACTGGAGTCAATGGGAATCAGGGGGAAAACTGTCCGCTGGTTGGAGTCATACCTCACACAAAGGAAGTTGGTTGTGGTTATTGGAGGTCAGTCATCTCAGCTGCAGGACATCACTGCAGGAGTTCCTCAGGGTAGTGTCCTAGGCCCAACCATCTTCAGCTGCTTCATCAATGACCTTCCTTCCATCATAAAGTCAGAAGTGGGGATGTTCGCTGATGATTGCGCAATGTTCAGCACCATTCGCGACTCCTCAGATACTGAAGCAGCCCGTGTCCAACTGCAGCAAGACCTGGACAATATCCAGGCTTGGGCTGACAATTAGCAAGTAACATTCGCGCCACACAAGTGTTAGGCAATGACTATCTCCAACAAGAGAGAATCCAACCATCACCCCTTGATGTTCAATGGCATTACCATCACTGAATCCCACACTACCAACCTCTTGGGGGTTCCCATTGACCAGAAAGTGAACTGGACTAGCCATATAAACACTGTGGCTACAAGAGCAGGTCAGAGGCTAGGAATCCTGCGACGCTTAATTCATTTTCTGACTCCCCAAAGCCTGTCCACCATCTACAAGGCACAAGTCAGGAATGTGATGGAATACTCCCCACTTGCCTGGATGAGTGTAGCTCCTGCAACACTGAAGAAGCTGGACACCGTCCAGGGCAAAGCAGTCTGCTTGATTGGCACCACATCCACAAACATTCACTCCCTCCACCACCGACGCACAGTAGCAGCAGTGTGTACCATCTACAAGATGCACTGAAGGAATTCACCAAGGCTCCTTAGACAGCACCTTCCAAACCCACGACCACTACCACCTAGAAGGACAAGGGCAGCAGATAGATGGGAACACCACCACCTGGAAATTCCCCTCCAAGTCACTCACCATCCTGACTTGAAATATATCGCCGTTCCTTCACTGTCGCTGCATCAAAATCCTGGAACTCCTTTCCTAACAGCACTGTGGGTGTACCAACACCACATGGACTGCAGCGGTTCAAGGCAGCAGCTCACCACCACCTTCTCAAGGGCAACTAGGGATGGGCAATAAATGCCGGCCCGGTCAGCGAAGCCCCACGTCCCGTGAATGAATAAAAAAAAAACATGCTAATATATTACCCCCAATACCGTGAGCTCTTATCTTGTGTGGCACTTTATCAAATGCTTTCTGGAAATCCAAATACAGTACATCCACCGGGTTCTCCTTTATCAATTCTGCTTGTTATATCCTCAAAGAACTCTAGCAAATTTGTCAAACTTAATTTCCCTTTCACAAAACCATGTTGACTCTTTTTGATTGCGTTAAGCTTTTCTAAATGTCCTACTATTTCTTCCTTAACAATGGACTGTAGCATTTCCCCAATGACAGATGTTAGGCTGACTCGCCTATGGTTTCCTGCTTTTTGTCTCCCTCCCTTCTTGAACAGGGGTGTCACAGTAGCAGTTTTACAATCCCCTTGGTCCCTCCCGGAAACCAGTGGGTTCTAGAATATTTCGACCAATACCTCCACTATCTCTGCAGCCACTTCCTTTAAAACCCTTGGATGCAGGCCATCAGGTCCTGGCAACTTGTCTGCCTTTAGTCCCATTAGTTTGTCAAACATTTTGACCCTCATGATAGAGAATGTTACAAGATCTTTCCTCCCATTAGCTCCTTGCTTATCTGATATCTTTGGGATGTTTATAGTGTCCTCCATCGTGAAGACCGACGCAAAATATTGGTTTAAATGATCTGCCATTTTCCCTGTTCCCCATTATCAATTCTCCAGTCACATCCTCCAAGGGTCCCATGCTCACTTTAGCCACTTTCTTTTTATATACCCATAGAAGCTCTTGCTGTTTGTTTTTTTATTTCTGGCCAATTTACTTTGATAATCAATTTTCTCCCTCTTTATTAGCTTTTTAGTCATCCGCTGCTGGTACCTAAAAAATTCCCTATCCTCTGGCCTACCACTAGTTTTCGCTGCTTTGTATGCCTTAGTTTTTGATTGGATACTCTCCTTGACCACCTTTGTTAACCACGGGTGGTTCATCCTTCTCATCTATTCCTTTTTGACTGGGATAAATTTTTGCTGAGCGTTATGAAATATAATGTGTAAATGTCTGCCACTGCTCATTCACTGACCTTCCCCTTAATCCATTTTCCCAGCCCACTTTAGACAACTCTTTCTTCATACCTCCATAATTGCCTTTATTTAAGTTGAGGACACTGGTTTGAGACCAGAGTTGCTCGCCCTCAAACTGAATTTGAAATTCTACCAAGTTGTGATCACTACCCCCTAGAGGATCCTTAACTACAATATCTCTTATTAATCCTACCTCATTACACATTACTACATCTAAAATAGCCTGTTCCTGGGTAGGTTCTGCAACGTATTGCTCTAAGAAACAACCCCTGATGTATCCAACAAATTCGTCTTCCATGTTACCCCTGCCAGTCTGATTTGTCCAGTCAATATGTATACTAAAATTACCTATGACAATTGTAGCGCCTTTCTTACACACCTCCATTATTTCCCAATTTATACTTTGTCCTACTGTGAGGAAACTGATGTAGAGTTAAGATGTAGAATCAGTTTGAGTCGAGACAAGAAATTAGAAAGGAAAGAAGTCACTGGTGGGAGAGTTTGTAGGTTGCTGACAGTAGCTGCACTGTAGGACAGGGTATGAATCAAGAAATAATGGGGGTTTGAAAGAAAGGAACTGCAATAATCGTGGGCGATTTAATCTTCATGTGGATTGGATAAATCTAATTGGCAAAGGCATCTTGAAAGATGAGTTCATAGAATGTTTTTGGGACAGTTTCTTAGAACAATACATTCTGGAACCAATCAGGGAACAGATAATTTTAGACCTGGTAATGTGTAATGAGGCAGGGTTAATTAATGATCTCATAGTAAAGGATCCTCGAGGGAAGAATGATCACGACATGACAGCATTTCATATGCAGCTTGACGGTGAGAAATGTGGATCTGAAACTAAAGTCTTAAACTTAAACAAAAGCAATTACAAGGGTATGAAGACAGCATGAGTGAGAAAATAGGTTAAAGTGTAAGATGGTAGAAAAGCAGTGGCAGACATTTGAGGAGATATTTCATAACTCAACAATCATATATTCCATTGAGAAAGAAAGATTCTATGAGAAGGGTGCACCATCCATGGCTAACTAAGGAATTTAAGGCTGGTATCAAATTGAAAGAAGTAGTATACAATGCTGCAAAGATTAGTGATAGACTAGATGATTGGAAAAGTTTTAAAAACTAGCAAAGGATAACTGAAAGAATAATGAAGAGAGAGAAATTGGAGTATGAGAGAAAACAAGCAAGAAATATAAAAACAGACAGTAAAAACTTCTACAAGTATATGAAAAGGAAAAGAGTAGCTAAAGTGACTGTTGGTCCCTTAGAGGATGAGACTGGGGATTGATAATGGGAAACAAGAAAATGGCAGAAATTTTGAACAAGTATTTTGTATCAGCCTTCACGGTAGAAGACACTAGAAGCATTCCAGGAGTAGTAGAAAATCAAGAGCCAAAAAGGAAACAATCACTATCACTAGAGAGAAAGTACTAGGAAAACTAATGGGACTAACGGCTGCTAAGTCCTCTGGACCTGATGGCCTGCATATTAGGGTCATAAAAGAAGTGGCTACAGAGATAGCGGATGCATTGCTGGTAATATTTCAAAATTCCCTAGATTCTGGAAAAGTCCCAGCTGATTGGAAAACTGCAAATGTAACACCTCTATTCAAGAAAGAAAGATGACAGAAAGCAGGAAACAATAGGCCAGTTAACCTAACATTGCCATTGGGAAAATGCTGGAATCCATTATTAAGGAGGTATTTGCAGGACATTTAAAAAATCATATCATGTCAACATGATTTTGTGAAATGGAAATCATGTTTGACAAATTTATTAGAGTTCTTCGAGGATGTAACAAGCAGGGTGGCTAAAGGGGTAACAGTACATATAGCGTATTTGGATTTCCAAAAGGCATTTGATAAGGTGCTACATAAAAGATTACTGCACAAGATAAGAGGATTGGCTAACTAAAAGGAAACAGAGTCAGAATAAATGAATCATTTCTAGGTTGGCACACTAACGAGTGGAGTACCATAGGGATCAGTGCTGGGGCTCAACTATTTATAAACTATATTAATGACTTGGATGAAGGACTGACTATATTGTAGCCAACTTTGCAGATAAGATAGGTAGGAAAATAAGTTGAGGAGGATGCAAAGAGTCTGCAAAGGGATAGAGATAGGTTATGTGAGTGGGCAAAAATTTGGCAGATGGAGTATAATGTGAGGTTGTCCACTTTCGCAGGAAGAACAGACTATTATATAAATGGAGAGAGACTGCAGAATGATGCAGTACAGATGGATCTGGGTGTCCTTGTATGTGAATCACAAAAAGTTAACATGCAGGAACAGCAAGTAATTAGATAGGCAAATGGAATGTTGGCCTTTATTGCAAGCAGATGGAGTATAACCTGGGCAAGTCTTGCTACAACCATACATTTGAACCATACAGTGAAACTTCACCTAGCGTATTGTGTACAGTTTTGGCCTCCTTACATATACTTGCTTTAGAAGCAGTTCAGAGACGGTTCACAAGACTGATTCCTGGGATAACAGGATTGTCATTTGAGGAAGGATTGAGCAGGTTGGGCCTATATGCATTGGAGTTTAGAAGAATGAGAGGTGACCTTATTGAAACTTATAAGATTCTGAGGGGAGCTTGACAGGGTGGCTGCTGAGAGGATGTTTCCCCTCTGCTTCTACTTTTGCTTTGTTCATGGGGCAATCTAGAACTAGGGACACAGTTTAAAAATAAGGGGTCACCCATTTAAGATGGAAATGAGAAGGAATTTCTTCTCTCAGAGGGTTGTTAGTATTTGTAATTCTCTTCTCCAGAGAAAAGTGCAGGTTGGCTTATTGAATATATTCAAGGCTGAGTTAGAGAGACTTTTGGTTGACAAGAGAGTCGAGGGTTATGGAGGGCAGGCAGGAAAGTGGAGTTAGGGCCATGATCTAATGAATGGTGGAGCAGGTTCAATGAGCCGAATGGCGCACTGCTGCTCCTGTTCCTTATGATCATATGATCATGGCAGTCCTGGAATTCATTGCACATGCAATTTTTGATGGCAGATCTCTATTCAGCAGTCCCCCTTAACTCTTAATCTCCCATAGGTCAGTCTCCAGCATGTGGCCCATTCTTCTCATTTGATGAGCAGTGACTCAGCTTGCAGATACTATTCTCTGTTAAAACCACCCTGGTGGATGGAATCCAACTGAAACCGTTGGCAGTTTAAAACCCCTCAGATGTCAAATATCTTACAGAGCTGCTGAGGTCAGGGTTCTGGACTGTGATTGGTTATTTATATGGACTGATTCTAGAGGATGGCTTAACATTTATTGGATTGTCTTTGAACATTAGGGAGAAATTCCACAGGACCTTATTTTCCTGGTGCATTAACTGATTTGTTATCTCCTTGGGTTATGTTTGTTATGGTAGCATGTGAGATCATAAAGATTGGGATTATACATTTTAGAACATCTTAGCATGCTTCACATAATGGATTTTGTTTATTGAAGTGAATGTTTTTCAGTGAAAGGAAAGGTTGGATGGAGCAAATAATGTTTTCTTGTTCCTCTATGTTCTTATCAGATTTGACCTCCAATTGAACACACTGTCTTTCTTACTGATAGCGTTAATGTTTATGCTGTTCTTATTTCCACAGTGGTTGCAACTCACCTTATATGCTTAAAAGTCTCAGGAATTCTGCTGGCTTACATGCCTGGCTATTACCTCAAACTCAACGCCCAAACCTCAACAGCAGCATACGCAAAATCAGCCTCTTCTACCCATGATGATATTCAATGGTACTTCAGGAATCCAGGTGTAAAGCAGCCTGTTACATACTGTCAGATCAGCATGTCTTGCTGCAACTGTGTGAGCCTTTGCAATTGGGAACATGTGAAGCCAGGATAAAAGTACAAGTTTTCTTGTATGATTTTACAATAAACACCTTAATCTAAACTCTGCCTCTGGTAGCCTGGCGGGTAGATAGATGCATTGCCTCATATAACACTGAGTAGAAGACACCAGGTTCAGTGTTTGGGATTAGTCTTTACAGCTGGTTTCAGGGCCTTAGGGGGAATTAATATCTGCAATTCTATTCAGTTGGCCGTACTGTATCAGTGCACATTTGGAAGGTAAGATCAGACTTGACTGCTACAACCTGCATCAAGTCAGTTAACATTGGTAGAGTGAGTATAAATTAAATTACTTGCCAGCTTTGACACACATATATTATCCAGCAGGGAAGTGACCAGCAATTTCTCCTGTCCTCTTTCCCTATCCCAGGGGTGTTCCTAATACAGCCTGAGGTCATTGAAGTCAGTACGGACAATGGATCACATATAAATACAGTCTCACACCAAACTGCCCTCTGAAGTGATATAGCGACTGTCTCAACTTTACACAACTGCTCAGCGGTTCAAGAAGAAGCCCCACCATCACCACCTCAGGGTAACTGGGAATGGAAAACTAACATTGGCCTGCTCACCAATACCTGGAACTTGAAACTGAATTAAAGAGAAATATGGCAGTTACAAAACAGCAACAGACCATACAGTGGTTGCTCTCCTTGTGAGCTTGTACTACCAATCACATTTACCCATCTTGTTCCTAACCCCTTTCCCTTCATCCACCTATCCAATCTGAACATGAATCTTGACAAAGGGCCAGAAATTCCTGCAATGAGGGGATTGGTGGGGAACAGCATTACTTGGGCTTTTCTGTTCACCAGTTACATTGTACTATATCTCCACTGCAAAATGATGGAATGTTGAACTGATAGTAGTGCAGTGATGTCAATGTTGCATATAAGGAGGCTTCATGAACATTATGCTTAATGGTCTTATCTCCTTAACCAGTGAAAAAAAGGATAGAGAAAGAGATAGAGTGAGTGATGGAGAAGGAAATAAGATGAATTAGGGTCAAACAAAATTTAAAAACAAAGTAAAAAAGAGAAAGAAAGAGTGGATTAAGAAGAGAGAAAAAGAGACAGAAAGGAAAAGTAAGTGAAAAATTTGAAAGTGCAAGTAAAGAGGACTTTGCAACCCACTTGTGATAGGGAGTTGCTGTATTGTTCCTTGAAATGTTAATGAGTGAATGGCAGACCAGGTGTGCAAAATGTACAGACTTTTCACTCATGAAGTGTAGAACTAGTGGGCTCACCCTTCATAATAATGTGTGGAACACCCAGTGGGTCATTGCACTGTTTTCATAGGAATGTAGGAATTGCTACATGAAGAAATCCCAAGGTCCATCTAGTTCGCTTTCTATCACTAATAGTCACATCGTTATAGAATTGTTGGCTGCTCAGGATATATCAATCTTTATCAATGGGTCTACAACAGACCCAGAATTGACATGAGGAAAACCAGTGGTTGGGGAACCATAGGTCCAAAATCACCTGTTCCTCCCAAGCCTGCTACACATACCACATGCTAAGTCTCAAGTTCCTCATATTGTGCATTTCAAAATGTAAAGAAACCTATCTAATTTGCATTTCAGTGTTGAAACAGCTTTGAATCCTCACTTGTATTGCCTCCTGACTATTGCAGAGGTTTGAATGGCAAGAATAGCACAATAGATTGACAAGGCAGATAAAAAGGTTAAAAAAACCTCTACGAACAATTCAGTACCTGCTGGAGTGAGACTGCACAGCTTCCTTTGGTTCTTTTATGGATTTCCAAGGTTCAATGCTGTATCAGGACCGTAAATTACATAATTATCAGGGTCCTTTGCAACATTGATTTCAAATAATAAATGACTGTAAATATGAATTATTCCTGCTACATTGTAATTCATGATCACCATTAAGTTTAGTGGGGAGCTTCTTGGTGAGAAGGGATTTGATAGGCTTTGGTGAAGCTAATAGCAGAGCACTGCATATCATCCAGCAATTTATTTTTCTCACAAATCTTAAGCTTTGCACACCATTATTAATTTGTTAAAGCACCATTATAACTCCAGCAATTTCTGGCCCATAATTTCTGCCTCAGAATGCTAACCTTGGATGTGAATTCATTCAACAGCTTCAGAACCCTCTGTGTGAAGAAATGTTCTCTGTCCTCTGTTCTAAATCTCATACATTTACCAGGTGTGGTTCAGTGCAACTCTGGCAGTGTCTTTACCCACCACACCATTGAGGCAGCTCAAAGAAATAAATGATCAAGTTTGAGGATGTTTTGTTTCATGGCTCTATTTGTAAATCAGTTAGACACATGGCTATGACGTCACTGTGGATAAAATACACAGTTAATAGGTGACTGCAATGATGAGCTTGGGCAAATTGAAGATGTCAACATCAGAGTTTCCAAGAAGGTTGAAGGAGGTGCAGCAAGGATGGAACATGACAGTGTTTCACTACTGAGCATTCAAACAATCATTTGCGACCCTACGTCTGATTTATTTAGGCTCCTCTATGTCCTGTATGCTTTTAGTATATTAAAGTTCTGTTTGAGGACTGTACATTATACTTAGTTATAAATGGGTGGGAGCAAAAAAAAATAAGCTGCTCACTGATGTTCAGTTTGGGTTTCACCAGAACCACTTGTCTCCAGACTTCATTGTAACCTTGGTCCAAATATGGACAAAAAAAAACTGAATTTCAGAGGTGAGGCGAGAGCTTTCAACAACACATTTCAAATCTGTACCACCTAGAAGGACAAGGACAGCAGATGCATGGGAACACCACCACCTGCAAGTTCCCCTCCAAGCCACACACCATCCTGGCTTGAAACTACATCGCTGTTCCTTTATTGTCACTGCGTCAAAATCCTGGAACCCCCCCTTACTAACAGCAAGATGGTGATAGTTACACCACATGGACTGCAGTGGCTCAAGAAGGCAGGTCACCACTTTCTCAAGGGCATTTAGGAAAGTCAACAAATGCTGGCCGAGCCAGTGATGCCCACAACCCATGAAAGAATATTTTTAAAAAGTTGAAGGGATATGAGAAACCTCTGGCTGGTATAAGTAGGGAAAATCCCAAGATATTCTGTAAGTATATCAATGGGAACAGGATAACCAGGGAAAGAGTAGGGCCCATTAGGGACCAAGAGGACAATCTATGGGTGGAGACAGAGGACATTGGTAGAGTGTTGAATTAATACTTCACATCCATCTTCACCCAAGAGAATGAGGATGAAGGTATGGAACTCAGGGAGAGGGACTGCGAGGTTCTTGAGCAAATTGATATAGGGAGTGACAAGGTATTGGAGGTGTTGGTTAAAAGTGGACAAATCTCCAGGTCCGGATGATTTGTGTCCCAGACTGCTGAGGGAGGCAAGGGAGGAGATCGCAGCAGCTCTGACCCAAATTTTTAATTCCTCTCTGGCCACGGGGGAGGTGCCAGAGGACTGGAGAACAGCTAATGTGGTTCTGCTATTTAAGAAGGGTTATAGAGATAAGCCAGGAAACTACAGACTAGTGAGTCTCACGTCAGTGGTAGGGAAACTATTGGAGAAAATTCTGATGGAGAGAATCTATTTCCACTTGGAGAGGCAAGGTTTGCAGGGATAGTCAGCATGGCTTTGTCAGAGGGAGGTCATGCCTAGAACATTTGATTGAATTTTTTGAGGAGGTGACCAGGTGTGTAGGTGAGGGTAGTGCAGTTGATGTAGTTTATATGGATTTCAGCAAAGCCTTTGACAAGGTCCCACATGGGAGACTTATAAAGAAGGCAAAATGCACATGGGATACAGAGTAATTTGATAAGGTGGATTCAAAATTGGCTTAGTTGTAGGAAACAGAGGGTGATGACAGAAGGCTGCTTTAGTGACTTGAAGCCCGTGTCCAGTGCCGTCGCACAGGGATCTGTGCTGAGTCCCCTATTATTGGTCATTTATATAAATGACATAGATGACTAAGTGGAGGGTAGGATTAGTAAGTTTGCAGATGACACAAAGATTGGCCGGGTGGTTAACAGTGAGGTTGAGTGTCTTGGGCTACAGGAAGATATAGACGGGATGGTCAAATGGGCAGATAAGTGGCAGATGGAATTTAACCTTGAAAAGTGTGAGGTGATACACTTTGGAATGAGTAATTTGGCAAGGAAGTAGTCAATGAACAGCATGACACTAGGAAGTTCTGAGGAACAAAGGGACCTTGGCGTGTGTGTCCATAGATCTCTGAAGGTGGAGGCATGTTAGTGGGGTGTTGAAAAAGGCATATGGGACACTTGCCTTTATAAATCGAGACATAGATTACAAAAGTAGGGAGATCATGTTGGAGCTGTATAGAACCTTGGCGAGGCCACAGCTGGGGTACTGTGTACAGTTCTGGTGACCACATTATAGGAAGGATGTGAATGCACTGGAGGGGGTGCAAAAGAGATTCACTAGGATGTTGCCTGGGATGAAACATTTAAGTTGTGAAGAAAAGTTGGATTGACTTGGGTTGTTTTCGTTGGAGCAGAGAAGACTGAGGGGCGACCTGATCAAGGTGTACAAGATTATGAGGGGCACAGACAGGGTGGATAGGGAGCAGCTGTTCCCCTTAGTCGAAGGGTCAGTCATGAGGGGACACAAGTTCAAGGTGAGGTGCAGGAGGTTTAGGGGGGAAGTGAGGAAAAACCTTTTTTACCCAGAGGGTGGTGATGGTCTGGAATGCGCGCCTGGGAGGGTGATGGGGGCGGGTTGCCTCACATCTTTTAAAAGGTACCTGGATGAGCACTTGGCACATCATAACATTCAAGGCTATGGGCCAAGTGCTGGTAAATGGGATTAGGTAGGTCAAGTGTTTCTCACGTGTCGGTGCAGACTCAATGGGCCGAAGGGCCACTTCTGCACTGTGTGATTCTGTGACCCCTCTCTGTTCTCATCATGTCTCCTTTCACTTCTTCACTCTTAGGCTTCTGCCCTCCCAATGCCCTATCCTAAACCTTCAGTACTCGAACTTCCTGCTCTCTTGCCACAATCCCAACATGACTCCCTCAAAGATAAGCCTAAAGTTTCTGCCTGTGCCCTTCTTGGCATTCTCTGAAGGGCTCACCAAGGCATTCAGTGTTTACCCATTACGAGCTGGATCTCCAATTGTGCCATTCCACTCTCACCTTCTCACCCAGTGCTGGGGGATAATTTTGCTATTCTCCTTCCTGTCCAACTCATCCCCCCCACTGCTGAATCTATGGACTGTGCCAGCAGACCAGTTCCCACAGCCTCTCTATGCATCTCCTTCCAGAATGTCCATTCGCTTGTGAACAAGGCCCTTGCCATCCATGATCTTATTGTGGATGATTGCATTGACATCAGAAACTTGATTGAAGAGTGACAGGTTTCCCCTTATTGATGTCTCCCTATCTGGCTGTATCTTCCATCACTCTCCCCATCAAGACGATAACATTGGTGGTGTCCTTATCACCAGACCACGCCTTGGTTTGACCTCCTACTCCTCTGGCAACTTCTTCACCTTTCAGCATCTCACCTTGTTTCACCCCCTCTCTCGTACTCTACTGCCCTCCCAAATACAATAAAAATATTCTCTGAGATATCTTCATTGCTTTTCTCCTTCAGCCTCTATACTGAACAACTTCTTGGCGATTTTAACCTCCATACTGACTCATATTTCTCTCTCTGATCTGAGTTCATGGTCCTCTTATCCTCCCTAAACTCTCCCTCATGTAAACTCCCCTATGCATATTAACAGCCACGTCCATTGACCTTGGCATCTCGTGGTATTGCTACTCTCATCATATCAATCACAGATAAGGCCATATAATCGTAAAATGGTTACAGCACAGAAAGAGTCCATTTGGGCCAGGATTTTTCAGCCCTGCCATGGTGGGACACATCACAGGCGATGTGGCGGGCCAGCCAAAAGTCCATTGACTTTCAGCGGGACCAAAAGATCCCAGTGGTGGGTGGGGCTGGAAAACCCCGGCTTTGGTCTGTCGTACCCAAGCCAGCTGCCTGAAAGAGCAATTTCCCTTGTCCCACCTTCTTCCCTTAGCCTTACAAATATTTTCTCTTCAGATAATTATCTAATTCTCTTTTTGAAAGCCTTGATTGAATTTGCCTCCACCATACTCTCAGGCAGTGCATTCCAGATCATAACAACTTTCTGCGTAAAAAAGCTTTTGCTCATTTTGCCATCGCTTTTTTTGCCAATCACCTCAAATTGGTGTCCTCTGGTTTTGGATCCTACTGCCAAAGGGAATAATTTCTTCCTATCTACACTGTCCAGATCCCTCATGATTTTGAACACCTCTATCAAATCTCCTCTGAATCTCTTTTCTCCAAGAAGAACTGTCCCATTCTCTTCAACCTATCTAGGTAACTGAAATTCATCATTCCTGGAATCAATTTTATGAATCTTTTCTGAATTCTCTCTAATGCCTTTACCTCTTTCCTAAAGTGTGGTGTCCAGAATCAAATACAGTACTCCAGTTGAGGCTAGACCAGTGTTTTTGAC
Source organism: Cetorhinus maximus (assembly GCF_964194155.1). Taxonomy (NCBI): domain Eukaryota; kingdom Metazoa; phylum Chordata; class Chondrichthyes; order Lamniformes; family Cetorhinidae; genus Cetorhinus; species Cetorhinus maximus. The sequence goes on from NC_135896.1 coordinate 78,053,435, forward strand.
AGGTTTGTCATAACTTAAGTGCTGAGAACATAAGAACATAAGAAAACAAGAAATAAACAACAGGAGTAGATCATTCGGCCTCTCGAGCCTGCTCCGATATTTAATAAGATCATGGCTGGTCTTCTTGTGTTTTGATTTCCACATTCCCATCTAACCCCAATAACCTTTGATTCCCTTGTGTAACAAGAATCTAACTCCCTCTGCCTAAAAAATATTCGATGACCCCCATCTCCACCACCTTCTGAGGCAGAGAATTCCAATGTCACACAACCCTCTGAGAGAAACAATTTCTCCTCATCTCTGTCCTGAAAGGGGGATCCCTAATTTTAAAACAGTGCCCCCTAGTTCTGGACACACCCACAAGAGGAAACATCCTTTCGACGTCCACGTTGTCAAGGCAGTTCAGGATCTTGTATACTTCAATCAAATCACCCCTCACTCTTCTAAACTCCAGTGGAAACAAGCCCAGTCTGTCCAACCTTTCCTCATAAGACAACACACTCATTCCAGGTATCAATCTAGTAAATCTCCTTTGAACTGCTTCCAATGCATTTACATCCTTCCTTAAATAAAGAGAGCAAAACTGCACACACTATTCGAGGTGTGGTCTCACCAATGCCCTGTATTACTGAAGGATAACATCCTTAATTTTATGCTCAATTCCTCTCATAATAAAGGATAGCATTCGTTTAGCCTTCTTAATTACTGGCTGTACCTGCATACTAACTTTTTGTCACTCGTACTCGAACACCTAGATCCCTCTGCACCTCAGAATTATGCAGCCATTCTCCATTTAAATAATATTCTGCTTTTTGTTCTTCCTGCCAAAGTGAACAATTTCACATTTTCCTACATTAAACTCCATTTACCAGATCTTTGCCCACTCACTCTATCTATCTATATCCATCTGCAACCACCTCATGTCCTCTTCACAACAAACTTTCCTACATATCTTTGTGTCATCTGCAAATTTAGCTACCATATCTTTACTCCCCCTCATCTAAGTCATTGATGTAAATCATAAAAAGTTGAGGCCCCAGTACAGACCCCTGTGGGACTCCACTCGTCACATCCTGTCAATCAGAAAAAGACCCATTTTTGCATTCTCTCTGCTTTCTTCCAGCCAGCCAATCTTCTATCCATGTTACCCGCTACACCATGAGCTTTTATTTTCCACAAAAATCATTGATGTGACACTTTATCAAATGCCTTCTGGAAATCCAAGTACAGTATGTCTATATGCTCCCTTCTATCACTGCGCATGTTACTCCTTCAAAAAACTCCAATAAATTGGCTAAACATGATTTTCCTTTCACAACACCATGCTGATTCTTCGCTATTGCCTTGAGTTCTTCTAAATGCCCAGCTATAACCTGCTTAATGATCAATTCGAATAACTTCTCTACAACAGACGTTAAGTTAACTGGCCTATAGTTTCCTGTTTTCTGCCTCCCTCCCTTCTTGAATAGAGGGGTTATATTTGCTACTTTCCAATCTGATGGAACCTTTCCAGAATCTAGCGAATTTTGGAAAATTAACACCAGTGCACCAACTATCTCATTAGCCACCTCTTTTAAGACTCTAGGATGTAGTCCAACGGGATAGAGTCTTGCCAGCCTGCAGCTCCATCAGTTTGCTCAGTACCGTTTTCTAGTGACTTCAGTTTCACAAAGTTCCTTTCTCCCATTCACCTCCTGATTTACAGCTTTTACTGGAATGTTTCTTGTATCCTCTATAGCGAACACAAGCAAAATATTTGTTCATTTCTTCTGCCATTTCCTTATTATCTACTATTAACTTGCCACTGTCACTCTCTAGATGGCTAACACTCACTTTACTTACTCTTTTCCTTTTTAAATACCTATAGAAACTCTTGCTATCCGTTTTTACATTTCTGGCTAGCTTCCTCTCATACTCTAAATTCTTTCTCCTGATTAACCTTTTTGTCATTGTCATTCTTTATATTCTGTCCAATCATCTGTCCTGCCACTCATCTTTGCAGAGTTGTATGCCTTTCCTTAAGTTTGATGCTTTCCTTAACATCTTTAGTTAACCATGGATGGTGGGTCCTCCCCTTAGAATTTTTCTTTATAGTAGGAATGTACTTATTTTGAATACTCTGAAATATCCCCTTAAATGTCTGCCACTGTTTCTCTGTTGATCTATCCTCTAGCCTAGTTTCCCAGTTCACTTCAGTTAGCTCAGCTTTCATCCCCACATAGTTGCCCTTATTTAAGTTTAAGGTACTAGTCTCAGACCCACTCTTCTCCATTTCAAACTGGATGTAAAATTCAATCATATTGTGGCCGCTGCTACCTAGGGGTGCCTTTACTCTGAGGTCATTAATTAATCCTGTCACGTTACACGATACCAAATCCAATATAACTTGCTCTCTGGTTGGTTACAGAGCATGCTGCTCTAAGAAACTATCTCGAAAACATTCTACGAGCTCCTCATCCAGGCTACTACTGCCAATCTGATTTTTCCAGTTCATGTATAGATTAAAATCACCCATGGTTATTGCCACCCCTTTATCATAAGCACACAATATTTTCTCTTGAATACTTTGTCCTACACTGTGGCTACTTTTAGGGGGACTGTAGACCACTTTTTTCCCCTACTATACCTCATCTCCACCCAGACTGATCTCCTACATTCTGATCTCCTGAATCAAGGTAATCTCTAACTATTGCATCAATGCCCTCTTTGATTAACAGTGCTACCCCTCCACTTTTACCCAGCTTCCTATTCTTTTTGAATGTCATGTACCCTTCAATATTAAGGATCTAACCTTTGTTATTCTGCAGCCACATCCCCGTAGTTGTTATCAGATCATATTTATTTACTTCAATGTGAGCCATCAATTCATTCACTTTGTTATGAATGCTACGCGCATTCGGATAGAGAGCCTTCAGTTTTGCCTTTTTGTTACCTTTGTAACACCTAGTCTTGACTGTTGATGTATTCTTAGGTTTTTTCTCTCTGCCCCTTCCTGCCATTCTCTGACCCTCATTTCTCATATTACTATTTTGCTCCCCTGTCTTGATTCTACACCTTGAATTGCTACCTCTACCCAAGCTTGATCCCTCACCCCTCTTGTTTAGTTTAAAGCCCTCTCTACTTCCCTAGTTATGCGATTTGCAAGGACATTTGTCCCAGCATTGTTCAGGTGTAAATCGTCCCAACACTACAGCCCCCACTTTCCCCACTACTGATGCCGGTGCCCAACAAACTGCAACCCACTTCTCCCACACCAGTTTTTGAGCCACGCTTTCATCTCTCTAATCTTATTTTCCCTATGCCAATTCATATGTGGCTCAGGTAATAATCCAGAGATTATTACTTTTGAGGTTCTGCTTCTTAATTTGGTACCCAGCTCCTCATACTGACTTTGCAGAACCTCTTTCCTAGTTCTACCTATGTCATTGTTACCTACAGGGACCACGATAACTGGATCCTACCCCTCCCACTGCAAGTTCCTCCAGCCCTGAGCAGATGTCCCAAATCTTGGCACAGGGTAGGCAACATAGATGTCTGGACTCTAGCTCTTTGCTGCAGAGAACAGTGTCAATCCCCCTCATTATACTATCCCTGACAGCCACTACGTTAATTGTCGCTCCACTTCGACTCCCAGCAAGGTAGCTCTTGTACTCTATTTCCTCATTTATATAGCCTAAGATCCCAGATGCTTCATTAATTGTTTTTTCAACCTGCCCTGCCACCTTCAATAACATCAAATGATCATAATTCAATGATTTGTGCATATAAATCTCTAGACCTCTCTGCTTCTGAACCTCCTTTCAAATTACACTCATTATTTTACACTGCCTCCCCTCATTCCTCCTACTAAAATGAACCACTTCACACTTTTCTGCATTAAATTTCATCTGCCACTTGTCTGCTCATTCCATCAGCCCTTCTATGTCCTGTTAAAGTTTAGCTCTATCCTCCTCAGTTTACAATATTTCCACATTTTGTGTCATGCAAATTTTGAAATTGTGCCCTGCACACCCAAGTCTACATCATTAATATGCATCATGAAAAGCAGGAATCCCAACAACGACCCCTGGGGAGCTCCACTTCCCTCCAGTCCAGTGTCCTAGACCTAACCATCTTCAGCTGCTTCATCAATGGCCTTCCTTCCATCATAAGGTCAGAAATGAGGATGTTCGCTGATGATTGCACAGTGTTCAGCACCATTTGCGACTCCTCAGATACAGAAGCAGTCCATTCCACGTGCAGAAAGACCTGGACAATACTTAGGCTTGGGCTGATAAGTGGCAAGTAACATTTATGCCACACATGTGCCAGGCAATAACGATCTCCAACAAGAGAGAATTCAGCCATCTCATCTTGACATCCCATGGGGTTACCTTGACCAGAAACTGAACTGGACTAGCCATGTGAATACTGTGGCTATAAGAGCAGATCAGAGGCTGGGAATTTTACAGCGAGTAACTCACCTCCTGATTCCCCAAAGCCAACTACAAGGCACAAGTCAGGAGTGTGATGGAATACTCTCCACTTGCCTGGAATGAGTGCAGCTCCGACAACACTCAAGAAGCTCAACACCATCCAGGACAAAGCAGCCCACTTGATTGGCACCCCATCCACCACCTTCAACAATCATTCCTTCCACCACCAACGCACAGTGACAGCAGTGTATACCATCTACAAGATGCACAGCAGCAAATCACTGCAGCTCCATCGACAGCATCTCAAAGCTTGCAATGTCTACCACCTAACCACCTAGAAGGACAAAGGCAGCAGATGCATGGGAACACCACCACCAACAAGTTCTCCTCCAAGCCACACACCATACTAATTTGAAACTATATCGCTGTTCCTTCACTGTCACTTATGCAAATTCCTGGAACTCCAATCCTAACAGTACTGTGGGTGTTCCTACAACACATGGACTGCAGTGGTTCAAGAAGGCAGCTCTCTAGAGCAACTATGGATGAGCAACAAATGCTGGCCTAGCCAGTGACGCATGCATCCCATGAATGAATATATTTTTAAAAGTCTGAAAAACAACGGTTCACCATTACTCTTTTTCTGTCACTCAACAAATTTAATATCCATGCCCTACTGGCCCTTTTATTCTATGAGCTGTTACATAGCACTTTATCAAATGCATTTTGGAAGTTCATACACAACACATCAATGGCATTACTCTTATCAATCCCCTCAGTTACCTAATGAAGAAACTCAAGCAAGTTATTTAAACACGATTTCCCTTAACAAATCCATGCTGACTTCACCTAATAAATTTGTATTTGCCCAAGCGACTGTTAATTTTGACCCAAATTAACATTTCTAAAAGCTTTCCCACCACTGAGGTTAGACTGACTGGCCTGTTGTTGCTGGGCTTATACTTACACCATTTTTTGAAAAGGGTGTAACATTTGGAATTCTTTTGTCCTCTGCCACCACTCCTGTATTGAAGGAGATCATAAGATCATAATAAATAGGAGCAGGAGTGGGCCATTTGGTCCATCAAGCCTGCTCTGCCATTCAATAGATCATGACTGACCTGATTGTGGCCTTAACTCCACTTTCCTGCCTGCCCGGCCTAACTCTTGACTGCCCTGTAGATCAAAGACCTTTCTAGCTCAGCCTTGAATATATTCAATGGCCTAGCTTCCACTGCTCTCTCTAGAAGAGGATTCCAAAGACTAACAACCCTCTAAGGGAAGAAATTCCTCTTCATCTCCATCCTAAGTGAGAGAAATTTTAGTTTTAAACTCTGCCTCTTGGTTCTAGATTCTCCTAAGAGGAGAAAGATCCTCTCAGCATCCATCTTGTTAAGCCTCCTCAGAGTCTGATACGTTTCAATAAGATCACCTTATTCTTCTAAATCCAATGAGCATAGGTCCAACCTGCTCAACCTTCCCTCATAAGACAACTCCATCATCCCAGGAATCAGCTTGGTGAATCTTATCTGAACTGCTTCCAATGCAAATGTATTGCTACTTAAGTAAGGAGAGCAAAACGGTACATAGTACTCTAGGTGTGGTCTCACCAATGCCTTGAACAAATGTAGCAAGACTTCCCTACTTTTAAACTCTTTTCCCATTGCAATAAAGTGCAAACATTCCATTTGCCTTCTTAATTACATGCATGCTAACTTATTGTTATTCATGTACATGGATTCCCAGATTCCTCTGTACTGCAACATTCTTCCTGCCAAAATGCCCAACTTCACATTTTCCCACATTACACTCCATCAGCCAAATTTTCACCCACTCATGTTACCTATCTATATCCATTTGCAGACTCTTTGTATCCTCCTCACAACTTGCTTCCTACCTGTGGTGGTGTGGTGCATTGAGTAGTGTAAAAGATGTGTGGTATGGAGGGCCTGTGATATGATGTGCAGTTGGATCCACTTACCCTCATCACCCAAGTGAGCTCATTGAACTTTTTTGGCACTGCTGCCATGCACTGGGTGCCATGCTCTGGGCATTAGCCACTCTTGCCATGTGGAGTTCATGGACTACTTGGTTCCTTGCTGGGTCAAAATCTTGGAACTCCCTTCCTAACAGCACTGTGGGAGGTACCTACACCACATGGACTGCAGTGGTTCAAGAAGGTAGCTCATCACCACCTTCTCAAGGGCAATTAGGGATAGGCAATAAATGCTGGCCTAGCCAGTGACGTCTACATTCCATGAAAGAGTCAGTGCAGTGGTGACCACGGCAACATGGGAGCTGCTCATGGCCATGCTACAATCAGGGAAATGATATGGGGACACAATGTTACATACTGTCCACCTCGTTTCCACTGGCATGGGCAGGGAGAGAATCATGACCATCGCACCTAGAAAAATGGGGCAAACAAATTTCTAGCCAATAGCCCTGTATCTGAGTATGTGCTATATGATGGGTTGCATGTTATTGATCATGGGGTGGAGACATGCAGACATTGAGCTGAATAGGAGCTACATAATAGCACATGTTCAGTAAATGAAAAGTTAGAGTTCTCTATCTGAATTGGTGCTACGTAATGGGACATATGTTATTGGTCTGTCTGTGGAGAGGTATAATCATGTACTTGAGTAGCTGCCAAGCCAGAAACCATTTTTTTAACCATTGGTTCATGGAAATCTAAACCTCTCCATCGCAAAATGTCAGGATTTTAGGCCAATTAGAGAATTCAAGGCTGGGCTAACTAGATGTTTGTTGCAGATGGAGGAGTTGAGGTCTAGCTCACTCATGGTCTAATTGAATGGTGGAGCAAGCTCGAGGGGTTGAATGGCCTCCTTCTATTCCAAGTATTTTGTTTTTATTCTTTCACAGGATATGGGCATTACTGATTAGGGCAGCATTTGTTGCCCATCCCCAATTCCCCTTGAGAATGTGGTGATGAGCTCCCTTCTTGAACCACCACAGTCCATATGGTGTAGGTACACCCACAGTGCTGTTAGGAAGGGAGTTCCAGGATTTTGACCCAGCAGCAGCGATAAGTTCCAAATCAGAATGGTGTGTGGCTTGGAAGGGTACTTACAGGTGCTGGAGTTCCCATACATCTGCTGCCTGTAAGAGAGAGTTTTTGCAGGGGTGGATGCAGATGGAAATGACTTAGAAAGTGGTAATGAGTTATGGGTGTTACAATGAGATGGACTTGTCACTGTTTGAGACCAGAGAAGTAGTGAGTGTAGGAGAGATTACAAAGTAGAAGGGGTGATCGTGAAGGGTTGGAGTGTTCAAGGGACAACAATGTTCAAAGGGCAGTAAAATCAGATGAGAAAGGATAAGAGGAGTTGTGATGGAGGTTGAAATGACTGAGGATGAATGACTGAATAAAGAGACTGAATGAAGAAAGCAGAGAATTGATTGAAATATATATAAGATCCTGAGGGGTCTTGATGGGGTGGATGTGGAGAGAATGTTCCCTCTTGTGGGAGAGTCTAGAACTAGGGGCCATTAGGGGTCACCCACTTAGGACAGAGATCAGAAGAATTTTTTCTTTCAGAGGGTATTGAGTCTTTGGAACTCCCTTTCTCAAGAGGCAGTGGAAGCAGAGTATTTGAATGTTTTCAAGGCAGTGGTAGATAGATTCTTGATAAACAATGGGATGAAAGGTGACCGGGGGTAGGCAGGAGGTTACAGTCAAATCAACCATGATCTTATTGAATGGTGGAGCAGACTCGAAAGGCCGAGTGGCCTACTCCTGCTCTTAGTTTGTATGTTCATATGTGGATATGTGGATGAGAAACCTGGAGCGGTAGGATGAGGCAATGAGGAGGAATTTCTTCACTCAGAGGGTGGTGAATCTTTGAAATTCTCTACTCCAGAGGATTGTGGAGGCTCAGTCATTAACTATGTTCAATATAGAGATTGATAGATTTCTGGATATTAAAGATATCAAGGATATGGGGATAGTGTGGGGAAATTGGCATTGAGGCAGAATATCAGCCATGATCTAGTTGAATGGTGGAGCATGCTCGAGAGGCTGAATGGCCTACTCCTGCTCCTATTTCCAATATTCCTATGGTAGGCAACAGAGAACAAGGATTTTAAAGAAGGGGAGAGTAGAACAAATGTCACAACGGACTGCTCTAATGGCACAACAGAGTGCTCTGACGGCATAGTAACTTCCTGAGTATATCATTAAGCAGCTTCAATCCCTCACACTTGCACATAAGAACATAAGGCCCTTCTAAATTCCAACGTTTCCCAGTCTCTCACCATTTAAAAATGCTTTATTTTTCCATTCTTCCTATCAAAATGGATAACTTCACATTTCCTCATTTTATATTCCATCTGCCATAATCTTATCCATTCGCTTAACCTGTTTCAATTCTTTTATAGCCTTTGTGTCTTCTTCACAGCTTACTTTTCATTAGCTTTTCATGGTCAGCAAATTTGTATACATTACACTCTATCCCTTCACCTAAGTCATTGAGACGGGTTGTAAATGATTGATGCCCAAACATTGAACCTTTAGATACCCTGCTTGTTCCAGCCTGCAACCAATTAACCCATTTAATTCTACTCTCTTCTCCATTGACCAGTCCTCAATCCATACTAATATATTGTTCTCAATCACATAAACCCTAATTTTGTGTAATAATCTCTTGTACAGCACCTTTTCAAATGCTTTTTAAAAATCCAAATACACCACATCCACTGGTTCTCTCATATCTACACAGCTAGTTACAACCTCAAAAAAGTCTAACAGATTTGTCAAAGAGGATTTCCCTTTCGTAAATCCATGCTGACTCTGCCTAATCATATTATGATTCTATGGTGCTCTGTTAGAAACATAGAAAATAGGAGCAGGAGTAGGTCATTCAGCCCTTCAAGCCTGTTCCGCCATTCAATATAATCATGGCTGATCCTCTATCTCAACGCCATACTCCCGCTCTCCCCATACCCCTTGACACCTTTAGAGTCTAGAAATCTATCTATTTCCTTCTTAAACATATTCAGTAACTTGGCCTCCATAGCCTTCTGTGGTAAAGAACTCCACAGGTTCACCACCTTCTGAGTGAAGAAGTTTCTCCTCATCTCAGTCCTAAATGGCCTACTCCATAATCCTGAGACTGTGACCCCTTGTTCTAGCCCCCCCCAGCAAGGGGAAACATCATCCCTGCATCCAGTCTGTCCAGCCCTGTCAGAATTTTATACGTTTCAATGAAATCCTCTCTAATTCTTCTAAACTCCAGTGAATACAGGCCTAGTAGGCCCAACCTCTCCTCATACGACAATCCTGCCACCCAGGAATCAGTCTGGTGAACCTTCGCTGCACTCCCTTTATGGCAAATATATACTTTCTTAGTTAAGGAGATCAAAACAGCACACAATACTCCAGGTGTGGTCTCACCAAGGCCCTGTACAGCTGCAGTGAGACATCCTTGCTCCTGTACTCATGTCGTCTCGCAGTGAAGGCCACCATGCCATTTGCCTTCTTAACTGCTTACTGCATCTGCATGCTTGCTTGCAGTGATTGGTGTACAAGGACATCCAGGTGCTTTGTACATCAACATTTCCCAATCTATCACCATTTAAATAATACTTTGCCATTCTGTTTTTCCTACCAAACTCCACACTTATCCACTTTATCCTGCATCTGCCCTGAATTTGCCCACTCACTCAACCTGTCTCACTCAAATCACTTTGAAGCCTCTTAAATTGTCCTCACTACTCACATTCGCACCAAGTTTCGTGTCGTTAGCAAACTTTGAAATATTACATTTGGTTCCCTCATCCAAATCATTGATATGTATTATGAATAGCTGGGACCCAAGCACTGATCCCTGATGCCCCACTAGTCACCACCTGCCACTCCGAAAAAGACACATTTATTCCTACTCTCTGTTTCCTGTCTGCTAACCAATTCTCGATCCATGCCAATATATTACCCCCAATCCAATATGCTTTAATTTTGCACACTAACCTCTTATGTGGGACTTTACCAAGAGCTTTATGAAAATCCAAATACACCACATGCACTGGTTCTCCCTTATCTATTTGCTAGTTATGTCCTGAAAAAACTCCAGTAGGTTTGTCAAACATGATTTCCCTTTCATATTCATGTTGTCTAATCCTGCTGATCTTTTCTAAGTGTCCTGTTATCACATCCTTTATAATAGACTCTAGCATTTTCCCTACTACTGATGTTAGGCTAACCGGCCTTGTCATGATAATAGCTGATTATGGCTGTGGATTCCAGTATTAGATACTATACAGTACTCTGTACTGTATATGGGGTCACATGACTTGGGGGTTGAAGGTCAGATAGCATATGTTGGAGCCTGTCAGCCCCAGACACTGCAGATATGTGTTCGTTCGGAAAATGTGTTATCAATAAAGTTAGTTCAGCTACAACGTCAACGGCCTGTGTGCATCATTAAAAAAAGAAAAAAGAAACAAGAAACAAGACCTGGGGCAGAATTTTCTGCCTGTCGAGTGGGTGGGCCCAACTCAATTTCCGGTGGGCGTGGAGCCGATCCCCGCCGGCGAAGTGGGCCGCACTGCCATTTTACGTGGGTGGGCCAATTAAGGCCCGCCCAGCGTGACATCCGGCGGGAAGCACTATGCGCTTCCTGTGTGGGCGGGGGGTGTTCCCTAAAAGCGAGAGTGCGCTCTTTTGTGCATGCGCACGAAAGAGCACACATCTCCCTGAGGCTAAGTGCAGCCTCAGAGAGATCGCCTGGACTTTGAAAAATATTAAAAATAGAAAAAAAAATTCCCTTACATGTCCCCCTCATGTGACAATGTCACAAGTTGGGACATGTTCATAATTTACACAATAACTTTATTAACATTTAAAAAACCCTGCATGAAACCTCATCTCGCCGGTGGATGAGGTTTCATGTTTTCCCTATTTGCCGCCGGGGCTCCTGGTCTGCCCACCAACCTTAAGGTTGGACAGGCAGGTCCTTTAATTATTTAAATGATCCTGTCCATGGCCTCAATTGGCCATTGACAGGTCGGCGGGCCCGCAGCTGATTTTGCTGCGCCCCTGCCTTCCTGAAGATTTAAATGGAGCAGGATGACGTTGGGGGTTCCGCCAGATGTCATCCCACATCATTTTACGCGTTGGCAAGCAGGCCCCGCCCCCTGCTCGCTGACAGCAAAATTCTGCCCATGGTGTCAGAATTAAACTAAATGCAACAATGAAGGTTCTGAAACCACTGACAGAGCTCAGTTTGGAGGGCAATGTTGCCCAAAACTGGAGGAGGTTATGGCAGCGATTCGAGTTGTACATCACAGCGACAGGCAGTGATAAAAACGACCCTCAGGTACAGTCTTCCATCTTTCTTCACATAGCAAGGGAAGAAGTCCTAGAAGTCTATGACACATTCACGTTTGAAAGTGTTGAGAAACAGAATGACTTGAAAGAAATAATAGAAAAACTCAAAGCCTACTGCAACCCTAAGAAAAACATCATGTATGAAAGATACTGATTTTTTACATGCATGCAAGGCAGTGACAACATTAGTCAGTACGTAACTGAGCTGAGAAAATGAGCAAAATTGTGAATTTGGAGAGCTTGAAGAATCACTCATCTGAGATGGAATAATTTGCGGGATCGCAAATGACTCTCTGACAGAACAGCTTTTGAGAGAAGTTAATTTCGCGCTGGAGAAAGCAATAAACATCTGCAAAGCGGCAGAGACAATGAAATGCCAGATTAAACAGATGGCAGAAGATGATAAGCCACGCACGGTCAAACAGTTAGATGCAGTTAAACAGAAACAACCATAGGAAAGAACAAATAGGCAGCCTGAAGGTAAAACAGGAAAAAACTGCTTTTAAAATATTTAAATGCAGCCGATGCAGAACAGAGCATTTACCATGTAGTTGTCTGGCCTACGGAAAGCAGTGTAAGAACTGTGATAAACCAAATCACTTCATTAAGATTTGTAAATCGAAGAAATTGCACATGATTGCAGATAATGACACAAACACTGAAACTGAACTTTTTGTTGGTGCAGTAACAACAAATTGCAAAGAAGATGAATGGAAGGTTGATTTAAAAATTGCCAACATGATGGCGAATTTCAAGCTTGACACAGGTGCACAAGCAAATGTCATTCCCATAAGCCTATGTCATAAGATAAGCAAAGGAAAACAGCTAACTAAAATAAAAGTGAAGCTGTCTATTTATACAGATGAAAAAATGGCTGTAGAAGGTAAGTGCACACTTAAAGTGAACTACAAAAAAACAGTCCCAAGCACTTCCATTCATAGTGGTGAAGTCTGATGCAAAACCCATTCTTGGAATCAAAGCTTGTGAAAATCTGAAGTTAATCAGGAGAATAATGACTGTCACCACTGATGACATCCTGAGCGAGTTTGAAGATGTGTTCCAGGGGATTGGCTGCCTAAAAGGAGAACTCGCCATCAAGATTGACGAAATTGTGACGCCCAAAATACACCCGCCCAGGAAAATACCAGTAATGCTGAGAGATCAACTGAAAGCAGAGTTGGACAGAATGGAGAAACTTCACATCATCAAGAAAATTGAAGAACCGACAACTGTGTTAATCCAATTGTAACTGTTGAAAAATCAGATGGGAATCTGTGAGTCTGTCTGGATCCCAGAGACCTAAACCAGGCAGTACAAAGTGAGTATTACCAGCTGCCCACAGTAGAAGAGGTCAAGTGTAAGCTAGCTGATGCTAAATGCTATCCTGTCTTGGATGCGAGTTCGGGCTTCTGGCAGGTCGAGCTGGATGAACGCAGCTCCTATCTCTGTACCTTCAACACACCATATGGGCGATACAGGTTTTTACACTTGCCTTTTGGTAATAATTCAGCTCTGGCGGTGTTCCATAGAACAGGGAAGTGGCTGTTTGAAGGGTTAGAGGATGAGGAAACCTATATCGACAATGTGCTTGTCTGGGGAGCCTCACGAGAAGAGCACGACCACAGACTGAGGCAGGTGCTGGCCAGAGCTAGAGAAAGGAACCTCAAATTGAAGAAGGAAAAGCACAAGATAGGACTTCATGAAATCAAGCACTTGGGACACGTGCTATCAAGTGAGGGACTGAAGCTGGACCAGAGTAAAATCGAAGCAGTTATGAACATACCACCCCCAGAATGTAAGAAAGACTTGGAGAGGTTTTTGGGAATGGTGACCTATCTTGGGAAAATCATTCTGAACATGTCAGACTTGACAGCACCTCTCAAAGAACTTCTACAACATGATGTGGAATGGCACTGGGAACAAAGTCACCAGGAAGCTTTGACCAATCTGAAGAGAACACTGACCCAGACATCAGTGTTAAAGTATTACAATGTCAGTCAGCTGGTCAAGATCTCAGTGAACGCTTCAAAGGCTGGCCTGGGAGCTGTCCTTTTGCAAAATGAGGCACCAGTGACATACGTTTCAAAGGCAATGACTGAAACACAGCAGTGGTATGCCCAAATAGAAAAAGAAATACTAGCAATTGTGTTTGGCCTAGAACGCTTCCACCAGTTTGACTATGACAAAGACGTGGAGATGAAGTCTGATCATATGCCTTTGGAAGCTAAACTTAAAAAGCCCCTGAACTGTGCACCATCAAGAGTCCAAAGATTACTAATGCATCTGCAGAAGTACCAGGTTGGTGTTAAATGCAAACCAGGCAAGGAAATGTACATCGCAGACACTCTGTCACATGCATCCCTACCCATCACTGAGGAAGAGGATAAAGAAACGGAGGCACAGGTTTACATGCTGACAAAGAACTTATTGTGGCTGGATGACCACAACTGGTCCAAACTGGATGAGATCAGGGAAGTGAGCAATGTACGATGCCACCCTGAGAAAGCTGCAGCCGATTGTGGAAACTGGCTGCCACATATTGGACCAGAGCCCCTTCTGCTGTACAAGAGTACTGGAACTTTCGTGAGGAACTCCATGTACCAGAAGGAATATTTTTCAAGGGAGAAAAGATCATAACTCCTGCAACACTGAGGAAAGAAATGCTGCAGCACATACATGAAAATCACCTCGGCATAGAAACATGCAGGAGAAGAACTTGAGCTGTAATTTATTGGCCTGGAATGGGAGCACAAATTGGGGAAGTGGTGAATGCGTGTGCAATGCGCCAGAAGTACAGTAAATTGCAACAAAAAGAATCACTTCAAGCACACAGTGTTCCAGAGAGGCCCTGGCAGAAAATTGTAATGGACTTGTTCACACTTGACAACAGTGAGTACCTACTAGCCATAGATTATTACTCGAAGTTTTTTGAGTCTGTGCTGTTGAGAAATGATGGTAAGAGTATCACTGCAATTAATCATTTCAAATCAATTTTTGCTCCCCACGGCATACCTGAAGTGCTCATCTCAGGTAATGGTCCACAATTCTCAGGCACTGAGTTTCGCAAATTTGCACAGGACTGGGAGTTTTGCCACATTACGTCAAGTCCCAATTATCCACAATACATCAGAATGGTGGAATGTACCATGCAGACCTTAAAACACCTGTTGAAGAAGGCAAAGGGGGAAGGAAGAGTCCCCTACCTGGCTCTGCTGGATTTCAGGAATATTCCAGTAGAGAGCATTGGATCATCTCCAGCACAGCTCCTGATGGGGAGAAAACTAAGAACTAAGCTTCCAACTGTGCCCCAACTGTTATTTCCACAGCCAGTGAGCTGCAGCGTGCTGTGTACAGGACCTGCTCAAACTGAGACAGCAGAAGCAGAAACAGCACTTTGATCGAGGTGCCTGGCCAGAACATGGGAGAGACAGAGAGGATTTGGCATAAAGGGATCTGTAATCTTGATGGTGTCACAGGAATCAAAGGAGAACGAAAGTCTTACATAGTGCAGACTTCAAACAGACAACAGGATAGGAGAAACTGTAAATTCTTACAGAAAACAAATGAAACACAACCCTGTTCTGAACCAGAAAATGTAGCTGAAGATCGAAAACCAGAATGCACCAGTGAAGCAACAGATAACCAGACAAAGCCTGAAAGCCCTGAAAACTATCCAAGGGGAGATAGTGACACAGAGCTGGAGAAGGCCCCCTGTCCTTCAAAATTACCTCTGTCACCATTCAGAACATCCATTGGAAGAATTGTGAAAAAACCAGAGATACAGAGATGAGTAAAAGATAAAACAGACTGATCAAAACAGAATGAGAAAGAATAGATAAGAGACTTTGTGTACTTGAGTTGGATAAAATTTTTTATACAAGAGGAAATGTCATGATAATAGCTGCTCATGGTTGTGGGCTCCAGTATAAGATACTATACGGTACTCTGTACTATATATATGGGGTCACCTGACCTGGGGGTTGAAGGTCAGATAGCACATGTTGGCGCCTGCCTTGATAAAGTTCAGGCACTGCAGATATGTGTTCATGTTGGGAAAATGTGTTATCAATAAAGTTAGCTCAGCTACAATGTGAATGGCCTGTGCGCATCATTAAAAAAAGAAACAGGAAACAAGACAGGTCTGTAATTCCCTGTTTTCTCCCTCCCTCCTTTTTTAAATAGTGGGGTTACATTTGCTGTCCTCCGATCTGTCGGGACTGTTCCAGAATCTACAGAATTTTGAAAGGTGACAACCAAAGCATCCATTATTTCCATGGCCACCCTGTTTAGGACCCTGGGATGTAGATTATCAGGCCCTGGGGATTTATCGGCTTTCAGTCCCATTAATTTCTCAAGCAATATTTTTTTAGTAATACTAATTTCCTTCAAATCCTCCTTCTCACTAGACCCTTGGTTCCCTAGCATTTCTGGGAAGTTTTTTGTGTCTTCTGTGAAGACACAACTAAAGTAGTTGTTTAATTGCTCTGCCATTTCCTTGTTCTCTATTATAAGTTCACCCATTTCGGACTGTAAGGGACCTAAATTTGTCTTCACTAATCTTCTTCCTTTTATATACTCATAGAAGCTTTTACAGTCTGCTTTTATGTTCCTTGCAAGTTTACTCTCATACTCTATTTTCCGCCTCTTAGTCAATCTCTTGGTCCAACTTTGTTGAATTCTAAACTGCTCCCAATCCTCAGGCTTGCTACTTTTTCTAGCAACTTTATATGACTCCTCTTTGGATCTAATACTATCCTTAATTTCTTTTGTTAGACATGGTTGGGCTGCCTTTCCTGTTGTGCTTTTGCAACAGAAAGGAATGTATAACTGTTGCAATGTATACATTTGTTCCTTAAATATTCGCCATAGCCTATCCATCCTATAGCCTTTTAATGAAGTTCCCCAATCCATCTTAACCAACTCATGCCTCATATCTTCGTAGTTTCCTTTGTTTAGATTTTTATCGCATCTTTCATAATAGATTCTAGCGTTTTCCCATGACCTGACACTTGAACATCCTAATTTGGGGGCAACTCTGCTAGAAATGTTTGTCCTACATTCCCACTTCTACACATTTTGTCACCATTACTTTGAGTTACTGTGGCATGCTGGATGCTTTATTAAGAGCAAACAGCTACTCAGTCCACCCTCATGTTTCACTCCTCTTTCAAAATGGCATTAGATCGCAGAGGTAATTTCCAAGTGGTTACCCCATGGCCAGCTCTGCAATTTGCTCTTCATGGTCTTCCAAGGACTGTCTGACCAACAACCCAACAGTTCCTGTGCAGCCTTTCTGCTTGTAAAAATCATCAGTAAAATACGAGGCAGTGAACTTTGGGACCAGTTCTCGGAGATACTTGACAGGCTGAGGGGTCAATTGGAGTCAGTTCCTTACGAGGAGGTGAAGCATTCAGTTCGACATAGTATCATCATTTTGGCCTCACACAAAACAGTAGCGGTTGTGTCCTGTCTCTTCACCTACTCAACCCCTTTGGACAAGTATGTGTGGAGATCAGTGGCCAAGGACACAGATTGTGCAGAGAGTACAATGGAATGGTTTGATAGACGGACCCATAAGATCATGGAGACTTGGCCATGTTGTATATAGGCTCATAACACACTTAGGTCCAAAATTACACAATCTTTTAAGTAATGTAGTTGGTCTGCACCCAGATTACTGATGTGTCTGATCATAAATGTGGAGGAAATTCTGGGCCACCACTGTAACCTCAACAGAAATTTAGTAGAAAGCCAGCTTACATACAAAAATGGGGATTGCCACTGCAGGGTGGAACTGACAAGATGAACTTGCACCCTGAAATTGTGTCAGCTTTTAACACAAGGTTGAACTTATTTTAAACAGTAACCAGAATATCAGTACCAGGGACTCACTGTTAATAAGGAAATACACCATTGTTTCTGTTTTTGTCCTTTGTTTATACCAAAGCTTTTATCAAATGTTGGAGTGCTATGTGTAAAGGTTACTAACTAATCTGTTGTAAATTTTCTGAACTCACTGAACTCATTGTATCATTAATGGGTTGCAATTTTCTGAATCCCCCGGGCCCTATATCAGCATTGTTACACTCATATTACAGACATAAAATGGGAACACCAATGAAAAATATAGCAATGACAAGGCCATTCCCAATTTGTGCGCACATTGCAGCCACTGCTAAACGTGATGGCAACTGCCTGAAATAAGCACATGCCCCATCTTAATATTTAAATATTGCCCAATGCCCAATTCTGAATCTGTACACATGAGTTAAAAGTAGTCAGAGCTTGTGTTGTTGTATGCTTCAATTACTTATGCATGATCGAACCAGTGAGCCTGAAAGGGACTGCAGATAAGTTTGTTTAATGTGCCTTAAGTTACAGCTGGCCGAGATTAGTCAGGTCCCCAAAAAAAATGCAAGCTGCATCCGGACAGCTGATTGGCTTCTTAAGCCTTCCACATTATGATAATGAGGTCATTTTGCTTATTTTGCTTCTGTCTTCACTATAGAGGATACAAAAAACATTCCAATAACAGCTGTAAATCGGAAGGTGGAGGGGAGAGAGGAATTTGGTGAAATTACAATCACTAGGGAAGAGATACTGAGCAAACTGATGGAGCTTTGTGCTCACAAGTCTCCGGGTCCAGATGGACTTCATCCCAGAGTCTTAAAAGAGTTGGCTGATGAGGTAGTAGATGTGTTGGTGTTAATTTTCCTAGATTCTGGAAATGTTCCATCAGACTGGAAAGTAGCAAATACAACCCCTCTAATCAAGAAAAGGGAGGCAGAAAACAGGAAACTATGGGCCAGTTAGCTTGACGTCTGTCATGGGGAAGGTGCTCGAGTCGATCATTAAAGAGGCTATAGCTGGGCACTTAAAAAAGCTCAAGGTAATCGGGAAGAGTCAGCATGGTTTATTGAAAGGGAAATCATGTTTAACCAATTTAGTAGAGTTCGTTGAAGGACTAACATGTGGATAGAAGGGAGCCTGTAGAGGTACTGTGCTTGGATTTTCAGAAAACATTTGATAATGTGCCGCATCAAAGGTTATTGCCGAAAATAAAAGCTCATAGTGTAGGGGGCAACATATTAGCCTGGATAGAAGATTGGCTGGCTGGCAGAAAACAGAGAGTATGCATGAATGGGTCTTTGTCTGATTGGCAGGGTGTGATGAATGGAGATCTGCATGGATTTGTGCTGGGGACTCAGTTTTTTACAATTTACAATGACTTAGATGAGGGGAGCGAAGACACGGTAGCTAAATTTGCAGATGACACAAAGATAGGTAGGAAAGTATGTTGTGAAGAAGACATAAGGAGTTTGCAGACGGATATAGGTAAGTTGAGTGAGTGAGCAAAAATCTGACAGATGGAGTATCATGTGGGAAAATGTGAAGTTGTTCACTTTGGCAGGAAGAATAAAAAAGCAGAGTATCACTTAAATGGAGAAAGGCTGCAGAATTCTGAGGTGCAGAGGGATGGAGGTGTTCTTGTGCATGAGTCACAAAAAGTTAGTGTGCAGGTACAGCATGTAATCAAGAAGGTTAATGGAATGCTATCTTTTATTACAAGAGGAATTGAATATCAAAGTGAGGATGTTATGCTTCAGTTATACAGAGCTTTGGTGAGACCACATCTCAAATACTGTGTGCAGTTATGGTGTCCCTATTTAAGGAAGAATGTAAATGCATTGCAGGCAGTTCAGAGGAGGTTTACTAAATTGATACCTGGAATGAGTGGGTTGTCTTATGAGAATAGGTTGGACAGGCTTTGCTCATTTCCCCTGGAGATTAGAAGTGTGAGGGGTGACTTGATTGCAGTATATAAGATCCTGAATGGTCTTGACAATGAGGACATGGAAAGGATGTTTCCTCCTGTGTGTGAGTCCTGATTTAGGGGCAGTGTTTTAAAATTAGGGTCGCCCTTATAGGACAGAGACGAGGGAGAATTTTTTCCCTCAGAGGGCTGTGCACCTTTGGAACTCTCTGCCTCAGAAGGCAGTGGAGATGGGGTCTCTGAATATTTTTATGTCAGAGGCTGATAGATTCTTGTTAGCAAGGGAATCAAAGGTTATCCAGGATAGATCAGAAAGTGGAACTCGAAACACAAACAGGTCAGCCATGATCTTATTGAATGGCAGAGCAGGCTCGAGGGGCCAAATGGCCTCCTCCTGCTCCTATTTCATTTGTTTGTATTTAGGTCCAAGGTGCAAGTTCAGGACGGTCCTCCATTCTTTCCACTGTGGACTAATTTGGCTGTGCTGTTCACCAACTACATCCAGTTTCAGGTGCTAATGAATTTAGGCTTTCTTATATCCAGGTTTATCATTGGTTAGCATTGTTTTCATAAGGCATTTCCCCAGTTTAATCAGCATAAATGGAAGCAGTTTACATGAAATAAATGTGGGTTTTGAAGTAACTCGACTGTATGTGTGCTGTTTGCACATGATTTTTTAAGGTTATCACCAATACTTTCCTTGACAATTCTTCCAATCAGCCATCATAACTTTGGTCAAAACCAAAACCCCATGTAAACAGAGTTGCTGCTGATCTTCCACTGAAGTCATGCTGGGTGGATCCTTGAGGAATTTCCTGTTATGACTCTTTTTTAAAGCTCCAGATGTAGGTTTGGATCATTCAGGCATCTGTGGAAGTGGAAACTTGTAAGTCAATTATATGGGAGTGTTAGATTAATGTTATGAGGAGGTAAAACATCCCCACCCTCAATGATGGGGGAGCCCAGCATGTCAGTGCAAAAAACAAGGCTGAAGAATTTGCAACCATCTTCCACCAAGCGTCAACTGAACAATCCATCTTGGCCTCAGATACCAGTCTTCAGCAAACTCGATTTACTCCACATGATATCAAGAACTGACTGAAGGCATTGGATACAGCAAAGGCTATGAGCCCTGACAACATTCCAGCAATAGTACTGAACACTTGTACCCCAGAACCTGCTATG
The DNA here is from genome assembly GCF_964194155.1 of Cetorhinus maximus. NCBI lineage: Eukaryota > Metazoa > Chordata > Chondrichthyes > Lamniformes > Cetorhinidae > Cetorhinus > Cetorhinus maximus. Next base: position 78,074,157 of record NC_135896.1, read on the forward strand.
CCCCTAGCCAAGCTGTTCCAGTACAGCTACAACACAAGCATCTACCTGAAAATGTGGAAAGTTTCCAAGCTATGTCCTGTCCATAAAAATCAGCACAAACCCAATCCAGCCAATTATCACCTCAGCAGACTTTTCTCAATCATCAGCAAAGTGATGGAAGATGTCACTGACAATGCTTGCTCAGAACATTCACCAATGCTGAGTTTGGCAGCTCCAGACCTCATTAACCCTTGCTCCAAACATGTTTAAAAGAGCTGAATTCCAGAGGTGAGGTAAGAATGATTGCCCTTCACATCAAGGTAGCATTTGCTTGTGTGTGGAATCAAGAAGCCCGAGTCATATTGAAGTCAATGAAAATCGGGGGGGATATTCTCCACTGGTTTGAGTCATACCGAACACAAAGGAAGATGGCTGTGGTTGTTGAAGCCAATCATCTCTGCTGCAGATATTCCTCAGGGTAGTGTCCTAGGCCCAAATTTCTTCAGTTGCTTCATCAGTGACTTTCCCTCCTTCATAAGGTCGGAAGTAGGAATTTTCACTGATCATCGCACAGTGCTCAGTACTATTCGTAAATCCAGATGCTGAAGCAGTCCGTGTCTTCATGTACCAACATCTGGACAACATTCAGGCTTGGGCTCATAATTGACAAGTAACATTTGTGCCACACAAGTACCAGGCAATGACCATTTCTAACAACAGGGAATCTAAACACCTCCCCTTGATGTTCAATGACATTACCATCGCTGCATTCCCCATCATCATCTTGGGGTTCCTGTTGACTAGAAATTAACCAGACCAGCCATATAAATACTATGGCTACAAGAGCAGGTCAGAGGCTGGGAATTCTATGGCAAGAATTTCACCACCTAACTCCCCAAAGCCTGTCCATCACAAGGTACAAGTTAGAGCTGTGACTGTATGTTCCCCACTTGCTTGGATAACTGCAGCTCCAACTCAAGAAGCTCAGTACCATCCAGGACAAAGCAGCCTGCTTGATTGGCACTCTATCTTCCACCTTAAACATTCACTCCCTCAACCACTGGTGCAGGGTGCCTGCAGTGTGTATCAGATATAAGGCTCGTTGAAGCAACTTGCCAAAGCTCCTTCCACTGCACCTTCCAAAATTGTGGCTTTAACACCTAGAAGAAGAAGGACAGCAGATGCACAAGAACACCACTACCTGCAAGTTCCCCTTCAAGCCATACACCACCCTGACTTGGAACTATATCGCTGTTTTCACTGTCACTCTGTCAATAACCTGAAACTCTCTCTCTAACAACATTGTGCTTTTACCTACACCACATGGATTACAGCAGTTCAAGAAGGCAGCTTACCACTACCTTCTCAAGGGCAATTAGGGAGGCACAATCTCCCCAGAGACACAAAAAAGAAGCTAAATTCCAGGATAGGGAAGTGTATCTATAAATGAATTAGCACCATGCTCCAGCAAGGAATTCCATGGAACGACGGCCAGGATCTATCACTAATGTCAGGCTTATGTCTGAGAGTGAGTGTGAAGTTGTGCATGAGGGTGAGGGTGTGAGTGAGGGTGAGGATGTATGTGAGGGTGTGGGTGAGGGTGTGTAAGTGTAAGGGTTTGGAAGGAGGTTGAGGCTGAGGGTGTGAGAAAGAAAGTGTGGAGATGAGACTGAGGCTGATTGTAAGGGTGTCAGTACTGCCAACCCCACTGTCTCATAAGTCAAGAAATTTGGTATCAATTTCCTTTCTATTATTTCCTATCTATTTCCTATTTCCCATATACTATGACGTTTTTATGTATCCCAATTTTTACAAAGCCAGGCCTACATAACTTGAGCTTGCCCTGTTTCCAATCATGTGTGCATTTTGGCTGCTGCTCCAGACTCGAGCCCGTTACTCTAGCTTAACTCTTTTCTTTTTTGTTACTTCTTTACTCTTTCCCCTCCTAGACTCCTGTTTGCTATCGCCGTGTCTCCTTTCACTTCCCCATTCATAGGCACTCAATCCTCCCAATTCCTACCCAAATTCTTCAAACTTTCCTGCTCTCCTGCCATTGTATCAGGCTTGATTACCTCTTAGATAAGGCATCAGCTTCCCTCTGTGCTTTTCTGGGCATCCTCTAAAAGGGCTGATTGAGGCACTCGATGCTGGTTCATTACAAGTAGCAAGCCCAATTGGCCAATTCCACTCACTGACCATACTTCCCACCCACTGTGTCCACTCGGGGATAATCTTACCACTCTCTCCCATCCAACTCAGCCCTGGACTCTACCAGCAGATGACTCTTCCCCACTGTGCCCCCATCCCTCTCCCTCTATGCATCTCACTCCAGAATTCGCTTGTGAAGAATGATCTTGCAATTCATGAACTCATTGTAGATGATTGAATCAACATCATGGCCTTAATGGAAACCTGGCTAATGACACTTTTCCCCTTAAAGAATCCTCATCACCTGGCTACATCTTTCAACACTTGCCTCGTCAAACCTGTTGTGGCGGCAGTATGACACTTATCACCAGATCACATGGTAGCCTGTCTTCTTACTCTGACACTTTCTCCTCCTTGGGCATCTCATTGTGTTCCACCCCTCTCACCTCTCATTCAAAATCATTGTTCTCTACCACCCTCACGAACATGATGAAAATATTCTCATTGAGATATCTTCACTGCTTTCCTCCCTCAGCCTCTGCACCAAATGACATCTCATTGATTTCAACCTTCCTCTTAACGTCATGCTCTCTCTTTTCTGAGCTCACTACCTTCTTATCCTCTCTAAATCTCTCCCTCCATGTAAACTCCCCATGCATATTAACAGCTGCCCCACTGACCTTGACATCTCATTTATTCTTGCTGTCAATATCAATCTCAGCTAAGGCCATCTCTGATCTCTTCACTGTATCACTCTCCACCCATATCCTCCTTCCACATTCTAACCATTCCTCTTTCTGTATCTGCCACTGGAAAAAACTAATCCCCAATTAATTTACAACTGCACTTTCAAAATCCTTATTGTCTAGCCTTTGATCGTCCATCACCACAACATTTCTAAGTTACAGTATGCTCAACTGTATCCTCTCTTCCACCTTTGATGCCCTAGTCCCCAATAGACTATTACCCTGTCACCCTGTATGTTCTCCCTGGTACAGCCCTCAGCTTTGCTCTTTTAAGTTCAAGTGATGTAAACTTGAACAGATATGGTGGACAATTGGTTTATCTATCCACTGCCAGATTTGTCCAGAACACAATAAGTACTATCGGGTCCTGCTCCCTGCTAATACTGGAATGCGAAGATAACCTCTGTTTTTTTAAACTGTAAACCATCTTATTAAACCGCTTTCCCCTGTCTCATCCACCCTCACCTCCAACGATAAGTTCAAGGAGCTCATGGACTTTTTGTCACTTAGATTAAGACCATGTGATCAGCTGCCTCTGCAATGTCCCTCACTTCCAACAGCATAATGGGCCAAGCTTCCTTTAAAGTGCCTCCTGCACTAGCCCTGCACTCGTACTTTCTCCAGTTTCCCTCCTATCTCCCTAATACGCTCTGAGTGTATCTGCATCCACAAGACCCACCTTCTATTCTCTCAATCTTACTTCCGCTAAACTGTTGATCACCCAACCTCCTGGTCCCCATGTTAGCCGATATTGTTAATGATTCTCTCCCTTCACATGCTGTTCCTCTCTCCTTTAAATCTGCCAACATGACACCTCCCCTCAAAAAATCGATGCTTGATTCCACATTTCTTGCAAACTATCACTTCACTTGTTTCCAAGTCAGGATGGTGAGTGACCTGGAGGGAAACTTCCAGATGGTGGTGTTCCCATCTATCTGCTGCCCTTGTCCTTCTGGATGGTAGTGATTGTGGGTTTGGAAGGTGCTGTCTAGGGAGCCTTGGTGAATTCCTGCAGTGCACCTTGTAGGCGGTACACACTGGTGCTACTGTAAGTCAGTGGTGGAGGGAATGAATGTTTGTGGATGTGGTGCCAATCAAGCGGGCTGCTTTGTCCTGGACTATGTCAAGCATCTTGAGTGTTGTGGGAGCTGCACTCATCCAGGCAAGTGGGGAGTATTCCATCACACTCCTGACTTGGGCCCTGTAGATGATGGACAGGCTTTGGGGAGTCAGGAGGTGAGTTACTCGCCACATGATTCCTAGTCTCTGACCTGCTGTTGCAGCCACAGTATTTATATGGCTAGTCCTGTTCAGTTTCTGGTCAATGGTAACCCCCAGGATGTTGATGGTGGGGGATTCAGTGATGGTAATGCCATTGAACATCAAGGGGCAATGGTTAGGTTCTCTCTTGTTGGTGACGGTCATTGCCTGGCACTTGTGTGGTGTGAATGTTACTTGCCACTTGTCAGCCCAAGCCTGGATATTGTCAAGGTCTTGCTGCATTTGGACATGGCCTAGCCAGTGATGCCCATGTCATGTGAAAGAATAAAAAAGTTGACCATCCTCCTCCAGCGCCTAAAATAAAAGCAAAATACTGCGGATGCTGGAAATCTGAAATAAAAACAGAAAATGCTGGAAAAACTCAGCAGGTCTAGCAGCATCTATACAGAGAGAAACAGAGTTAACATTTCGAGTCCGTATGTCTCTTCTTTAGAACTAAAGAGAGATAGAAATGTGATGGGCTTGATACTGTTGAAGAGATGCTCAGTCCCCAAGCACAACCCCGACCTCCCTGTTGCTTGCCATTTCGATTCATCATCTTGCTCTCATGCTACATTACTGTCCTCGTCCCTACTATAATGTTCCAGTGAAACCCAACGCAAACTGGAGGAACAGCACTTCTTCTCCCGATTAGGCACTTTACAGCCTTCCGGACATAACATTGAGTTCAACAACTTCAGACCATGAACTCTGTTCTCCATTTTTATATATATATATATATATATTCCCAAACCCCTCCTCCCACAGGGCCAGTCTATAATTTGTTTTTATGTTTTGCTTTCAGAGAGCGCTGACCCTTGTTCTGCTGTTGGCACATTCTGCTATCTGACCTTTATGCCACAATTAGCACCTGCCTCAGCCTTTAACACTAGCATTACCAATCCCTTTGTTTTGTGTCTATGGCATAATTGTCAAATCTCTCCTGAGCTCCCACCTATCCCTGGCCTTCTATTTTGCTCCACCCCCTCTCTTCAACAGTATAAAACCCATCACATTTCTACCTCTCTTCAGCACTGAAGAAGTCATACCAACTTGAAACATTAACTCCATTTCTCTTTCCACAGATATGCCAGGCCTGCTGAGTTTTTCCATCATTTTCTGTTTTTACTCCTCCAATGCCTCTCCACTATTGGCCTGCTGGGTAGACTGCTCTCACCAGCTTCCATCTTCATCTATCTAATGATAGCCATATTATTGGTTGCAACGGATTTTCTTCCCGCTCCTGCATCATTCCCTCTGATGTCCTGGAATTATTTATCCTTGGCAGCCCCCCCCCCACTCTCCCCCCCCACCCCCCCTCCTCTTTCTCATCCTAATACTGCTCCTCAGTGACTTCATCTGAAAGCACAGTGTTACTTTTCATATATACACTGATGACAACACCATCTCTCTCGACTCCTCCACTATTGCTAAATTATCAGACTGGCTATCTGACGATAGATGAGCAAAAATTTCGTCCAATTGAATATTGGGAAGTCTGGAGCCATTGTTTTCAGTCCCTTATCCAAACTTCATTCCCAAGCTACAAACTCTATCATGCTTCTGGGCAACAGTCAGAGTCTAAATCATACTGTTCATAACCTTGGAGCCATATTTAACCTCGAGGTGAGCTTCCAACTACATATTTGTGCCATCGCTAAGACCACCTATTTCCACCTCCCTAAGTTTGTCCCATCTCAGCTCATCTCTGCTGAAACCCTCATTCGTAACTTTGTTACCTCTACACTTGAAATTTTCAATGCTCTCCTGGTTCGTCTCCCACATTCTATCTTCTGTAAGCTTGACGTCATACAAAACTTCTCGCACCAAGTCTCGTTTACCTGTTGCCCCTCTGCTCTGACTTACATTAGCCCCTGATTGAGCAATGTTTTGATTTGAAGATCCTCATCCTTGTTTTCAAATCCTTCCATGCACCCCCCCCCCTCCCTGTCTCTGTAATCTCATCCAGTGCTACAACCCTTCGAGATATCTATGCTCATCTAATTCTGGCCTTTTGGGCATCCCTGATTTTAATTGCTCCACCAGTGGTGGTTTCACTTTCAGTTGTCTAGGAGGTGCAATCTGGAATTACCTCCCTAAATAAACCTGTTCACTTCAATTCCTTATTTTCCCCCTTTAAGACACTCCTTAAAATCTACTTCTTTGACTGAGACTTTTGCCATCTGACCTAATACCTCCATGTGACTCGGTGTCATATTTTGTTTTCTGACGCTCCTGTAGAGCACCTTGGGATGTTTTATTACATTAAAGGTGCTGTGCGAATTTAAGTTGTTGCTACTTTTTCCAGACGCAAATCAATTTAGATTGACTGAGATTAAATAATCCAGTATAATGAGGTTTATAAACCAACTAACAGCTCACAGTTCTTTATAAAAACTATAATACCTCATCTGAATCTGTTTTATAACAATGGTTTTAAAAATTCCCATCTGAGGTTGACGGTTCTAATGTCATATTCTCTTCTCAAAATTAACGAACCTGCAGCAAAAGGCATTGGATTTAGAACTCGGGCATCACAACTGCTAGCTGCTGGGCAGGAAGATGAGAAGGCTCATCATCATATTAATGCATCCGATATGTTTTGGTCTGTTCATTAGATCAATGTGTCTCTTTTACTCTTCAATGGGTTGCACTGGACATGTTCATTTTTAATGTCTTTCTGAGCATTTGTGTGTGAGCTATCAACTAGCAGAGACTCATAAAACATTTGCAGTCAAGTTAGTATCTTAATTACTAATTAAAGTACTTCTTTAAATACAATATTTTTAATTATTCTTATACCAAAGACTTTAACAGAATCAAAACTTTTCACTCACAAGAGAGCTACATAAAGCTTTCCATGTGCAAATACAGGCCAAGGAATATAAATACAAATTTTGGCAAATTCTGACGTTGTGACTGGTCATAGGATATAAAAGTCTAATTGGGAACTGTTTTCACCTGAGCTGAAAAGGCAGGTTTACATCTGATGGACTCAACATTATTTGAAGAACTAACACTCTATTTCCTTGAAATCTGCTTATTATAATTCCAGCGTCTATCATCTTCCTAAGTACCAATCCTGCTCCATGATAAAGACCTTGTTGCATAGCAACCTAATAACTATTCCTTCCTTGACTTTAGGCTTTGTGCAGTGATATGCCCATTGGTGTTAGACAATGTAGAAAATCTCGAGGGTATAGACTGTTAACATCTTCTTCATCAAATTAATGCTGATGTATTCTTTTAATCCACCTGATGGAATTTAGAAACCATTTTATTCAAATCTAGTGAATCTTAATTTTCAGCACAAAATATAATTTATAAATCATAAGGTCTGTCAAATAATTGTCCCTGTCATTTTGTCACAGTTAACCAATTCCATCATCTAATCCACCTTCCCATACCATCCCTCCCATGCCATTTCATCCTTCCTATGCTAACCTTCCAATGCCATTGCTCTCATCAATCCCTACCCATCCTTCATGGAAGCAATCTCTCCAGCCAGGGTAACTTTGTTTTTGGGCTCCCCTTCTGTTGTTTTTAGGGGAGATTTTGGCTTAGTGGTAATGTACTGGATTGGTGATCTAGAGACCCAAGCTAATGTGCTGGGAGCATGGGTTCAAATCCCACCATAACAGCTGGTGGAATTTAAATTAAATTAATAAATCTGGAATATAAGATAGTCTCAGCAATCATGACCATGAAACTATCATTGATTGTCCTTTATAGAAGGATGTTCCATCCCTACCTCACACATGACTCCAGACCCACACCAATCGTTGGCTTTTAACTGCCCTCTGAAATGGCCTAGCAAGCCATTCAATTCAAGGGCAATTAGAGATGGGCAACAAATGCTGGCCTTGCCAGTGATGGCTACATCCATGAACAAATAAAAAAACACTCCACCACTGCTGCCACCACCAACTATTGGCAGCTCCATGTGGCACACACTCCAATCCTTTGCAAGGCATGAAAAGATGCACCCCCTAAAGTGACTGACCAATCAAACAACCCAGACAGATGATAACCAAGTACTATTACTATACAACTATGTGTTATTTAGAAATGTATATGTGTTTATTAGTTTTGAAATACTTGATTTTACCTTGTCCATGTGCTGTTTATCAATTTTTTTTGTGTTATTGATCAGAGATTGTGTATCTCTCTGTCAGCTGTAAATATTGTTCTGTGAAGCTTCATTCTCAAATCATCTCTAGTTTAATCATTTCCCATGTTTCATTTATTGTCTATTTGCCATATTTTCTTTCCAATAGCTCTACTTCCCTTTCTAACTTGTTGAAATTAGTCCCAGAAATGTACATTCATTATCTGGACAGCCCTTTCTCCTTTTCAGTTTTATATCAAACCTGATTAGATTGTGGTCATTGTATCCCAGATGTATCCCTAGAGAAAAGTGTAAATTCTGATTCCTCTTAAAGAGATTTGGCACCAACGTATATTGTACAACAGAGCACCAGGTGTTTAAACACCAAAGATCCAGTAGGTCCCTATCCACATAGCACTGAATCCCAGGCCACTACATCCTTCTGACTCCTGGTCACTCACGCAACTGTGCTCAGCCTGTCCATTGCAATCTCTGATAAAAGCAAAATACTGCAGATGTTGGAGATCTGAAATAAAAACAAAAAGTGTTGGAAAAACTCAGCAGGTTTGGCAGCATCTGTGAAGAGAGAAACAGAGGTAATGTTTTGAGTCCAATATGACTCTTTCATGAAGAGTTATACTGGACTCGAAGTGTTAACTTTATTTCTCTCTCTTCACAGATACTGCCAGACTTGCCGAGTTTCTCCAACAGTTTTTGTTTTAATTGCAATCTTTGTCCTAGCTTTAGTAGGGACAAGTCTGCAGTCTGTTCCCTATGTGTCTGCTGGAGGTTTCATGTCCTCATTGAAGGGGAAAGCAGACCTTCTGGCCACATGATCCACTGGGGGTAGAACAGAATGTAGAGGAAAGATTGAGCAAGTTGGGCCTATACTCGTTGAATTTTAGGAGAATGAAAGGTGATTTTATTGAAACATGTGAGATTCTGCAGGGGGTTCACAGGGTAGATGCTGTGAGGATGTTTTCCCTTGTGGGAAAATTCACAACTGGATGCATTGTTTCAAAACAAGGGGTCTCCCATTAAGACAGAGATGAGGAAGATTTTTATTTCCCTTAGAAGGTCATTAACCTTTGATATTCTCTTCTCCAGAGAGCAGTGGAGTCTGGGTCATTGAATATATGCAAGGCTGAGTTAGACATATTTTTGATCTATATTAAGGGAGTCAAGAGTTGTGGGGGCAGGCAGGAAAGTGGAGATAAGGCCACCATTGGATTAGCCTTGACATTATTGAATGGTGAAGCAGGCACAAGGGGCCAAATGGCCAACTCCTGCTCTAATTTCTTACGTTATTATATTCTTACGTTCTTATCAAATAGCAGAGCAGACTTGAGGTGTTGAATAGCCTACTCCTGCTGCTATTTTGAAAATGATTTTATGATGTTAATATGGATATATTCCCATTCCCCAATCTCTTGTGTCAAGCTGTACTGAAGCTGTAAGTAATTGTAGATAAATTCCCTCATGCAGGTGGACAACACACCTGTACATGTGTCCAAAGCTCAGAAGGGTTATTTTAATGATTCCACGTGTTGGCCATTACTGCTCTTGCACACTCCATTCCCATCTCTGGGTTAATACTGGGGCCATTGTTTCCACACATTAGTTTTGAATTTACCATCCTCTTTTAGCGCAGGCCATGTTCTCTGATTCTACTCTTCTGCACAAAGTGAAATAGTTTGACATTGAGAATTATTTTGTCCCTTTAGAATCATAAAAATAGCAATCCCATCACCTCTCAGTCTTCTCTTTTCAGGTGCGAATATGCCCAATGATTTGCAAAGATGTTGGCTTTCATCTCAGCCAGCATTTATTGCCGACTGGGGCAGCAGGTTGGGGAATGAATTGCAACATCAGTGGGGAAGCAAAATGGAAGGTATCAGTTGGGCCCTCTGTTTTGAGGCCTCCTCAGTTTCCCTTGTCATTGAAGTTAAATTTCACCCCCATTGGGGTGTCTCGATTTTAACCTAGACCACCAAGTGGGAATAGGGCATTTTATGGTAAGATGTTCATTATACAAACTCTTGAATTCGTGCATCTTTGGCTTCAATGAAGTCTAAAATCAGACAGTGTGTAAAGTGGGCATTGGGCCCAAACTGCTTGGGGCAGGCCTGGTAGGTTAGGTTAAAATTGTTCCGAAGAAGAGTTACATGGGGCTGCAAACGCCAACTCAGTTTCCCTCTCCTCAGATGCTCCCAGACCTGCTGAGCTTTTCCAGCACTTTCTGTTTTTAATACAGATCTCCTGCATTCGCAGTATTTTGCTTTTATGTTAAAATTAGAGTTGTAACAGCTCACCACCACCTTCTCAAGGGCAATTAGGGATGGGCAATAAATGCAGGCCTAGCCGGCGACGCCCACATCCTATGAATGAATAAGAATTGGAGTTGGGGTTATAGCAGCCAAACCCGCCCGGAAGAAACTTACAGTATCATTGACTTCAATGGAGTTTAAAATAAGGGAGGGTGTAAAATGGAAGCCCGATGCAATCCTGTCAATTATCTGCCGGGCGTGTTACAGTTAAAAGCACACGTCTCGCAAAGGCTGCAAATCTGAAACAAAAAAGCAGACGCCACACTTTTTCAGAGATTCTCCCAATTGGCCACTGTAACCTTAGCAGAAGATTGGTGGAAAGCCCGTTTACATGTGCATCTGGGATTTGTGCCAATCTTTTGCCGATGTTGTAGCAACCCGGGGAAATTCTGAGCGTGGATGCTTTGGAAATGCACTCTGGTCTGTTGCAGTTGAAACAATTCAGTGCGTGTAACGGGAGGGTGAGGGTGAATTTTCTCCTGTGTGCTGTCTGCTTTGGACTGACCGAATTGGAATTCCAAGGCAAGTGACAGAAGATGTAAACGATGTGAAGCTGGAATTTCTACATTGGTTACCCATTACATTTATTTCTATTTCACCCGCCAAAGGAAGGAAAGTCACATGGTAACAGATGATACAAAAGGAAAGTACGGTGTACTACTTCTCCAATACCTGAAATGCATTGCTATTAGTTGATAATCTACTTCAAATGCCAAATCGCACATTTACAAGTATTAATTGCAGCTGCCATTTCTCAACCCACTGATCGAATTCGTGAAAACCCCTTTTGAATATGTTTCCATTGAAATTCCACTTTTGCCACTGCTCCCAGTTTAGTCTTGTCTGCCAATTTGGAAATTTTTGGACATAACTATTCATTAAATCACTTTTAGAACGTGATAAACTACAGCAGGCCCAACACTGAGACATGTGACATGCCACTAGCCACCAATCAGGCACCATACATTTTCATGCACTGTGACATATCCCACTGAGTTGATAATTCCATTGACCTATTATGAGGGACAGTGTCAAAGGCCTTCCAGAAATCCAGGTAGTTAACATTCATTGTTTCTCCCCTATGTTCTAGCTGTCATCTAGAAATTAAAGAATCATATAGTAGTGAAGGTGGTCGTTCGGCCCATCATGTCTCTGCCAGCTCTTTGAAAGAGCTATCCAATGAGTTCCACTCTCCTACTCTTGTCCCGTAGCCCTGCCATCTTTTTCTTTTGAAATATGCTTCGAGTTCCCTTTGAAAGTTACTGTTGAATCAGCTTCTAGCACATTTTACATTCCAGATTGAAACAAATGTCTCTCATTTCTCTCTTGGTTCTTTTCCTAATTAACTTAAGTCTGTGGTCTTTTGGATACTAACCCCCAGACCCCCGCCCCCACCACCCCCGCCTGTGGAAACCCTTCATCTATTATTCTCGCCTTAAACTTCTCCACTCTAAGGACAATAATTCCAGCTTCTCTAAATGTCTGCACATAGCCAAAGCCCCTCGTCCGTAATACAATTCCAATAAATCTCCCCTGCATGCTCTCCAAGCCCATGACATCTTCCTAAGGTGTAGTGGTTAGAACACAATACTTCAGCTGGGACTTAACCAGTGATTTTTAAACCCTTAACATACCATTTAGCAACTAGGATCCGCTATGTGTTTCTTTAAACAAAAAACAGCCTTAGTAATTTGGCCTGCCATCTTCACAGAAATCCCTGACTCCTCCAAGACTTCAAGATGCTTCCTAATGTTATTCTCATAATCTTTTCAAACACATTCCCAAAAGTGGAAATAAGGTACGTATCTATAATTTGGTGGCTCCCCTTTTGTGAGGAACTTTGAGATCTCAAAGGTACCCATCTTCCAGAACACTGCACCAATCAGTGACTGATTGTCAAGCGGGTGAATTTTCTTCGTAACTTCGGTCTACTGGGAGAACCCAGTCATTCACAAAACCTCAAACATCAGCTCTCTCTCGGGTCAAACAGTTGTGTGGAACCGTTTACTGCCTATGACTTCATTCATATCGTTATCCGTAGCAAAAAATAAATTGTCATATCAGAACATTTCCGAATAAGGTCACAAACACCACAACCACTGTTAATGACTGGGATGAACAGTTACAGCGACACTAAAAACAGATGATTTATTTAATTGCTGTTTGAGGGACCTTGCTGTCCTGTTTCCCATATTACAACCTAACAACATTTCAAAAGTAAGTCATTGCTGTAAAATACTTTGGGATTGAGGCAACTGAAAGCTCTATACAGATGCAATGCTTTCATATTTCATGTATTTTCCTATAGAAAGGATGAATGATCACAGATGTTGTCTTTTGCTGTGGGAGACAGAGCTTTACATTAATAGTGACCCAGAACAAATTGGACGCATGCACTGTAGAACTTGAGAACATAGAACAACAAGTGCTGAAGCACAGTACATCTACCGAAGGAAACAGCATTTAGTGACCTCAGTGTGGAAAAAAATTGCCATTGCCTCTGCCTCACTCACAAAATGATCTTACAACCCAACAAACAACGAGGCTTGCTGTCAATATATAAATGGACGTTTCCGTCTCTTTTCCAGCTAAATCCAATCATCTGATAAAGAAACTGATAACATTAAGTCATTCAAGTAGAAGCAGCATGCATCTTCGTTCCCTATTACAACATAACTACATTTCATAAATAAGTCATTGCTGTAAAATACTTGGGATATATTGAGAAAATAAAAAAGCTCTATATAGACGCAATATTTCATGTTTCAATTATTTGTCTAAGGAAAGGATAGGAACAAAGGGTTATTTGAGGTTTTATATTTTAAGGAACGACGAATTCATGCAGTTTGAAATGGTCACACGTGGTGAAATTACAAATGAAGCATGTCCTAATGTCCCTATACACTAAATAGTAAATCATTTGTTAGCCTCGCTCAGCATACCATAAACACCACACACTCATTCTGTTGGGAAGTCTCTTTTGCCTGAGAATATAAAAAAACAAATGTAACAGAGATACAGGCAACAATGAACTTTGCTTGAAGAATGATGTGCGAACAGTCAGGTCCAGTCCAGGGTAAGGGAAAAATAAGAGAGGAGGGTTTAAAAATATGCTCCAAACACAGTTAGGTCCAACAAGGACTGGAGGAAATTAGTACTCCAGAGAGTATTTCGAAGTTATTTTGATTATTGAGAAAAAGACAAGTTGAGCTGATAAATAAATCTGATTAGTAGTGCTGAACTTGTGTACATTCACCGTGAAATAAAAGAGCTTGAGAATTTGCACCCCTCGCCTTAACAAATGATTTCCTGGCCTCCCGTTGAAGCACAGGTGTGTAAGAGTGTAACATCCAGGTCAGAATACTGGGCAGCTTCCTCCATCTCCCTGTGGGATGTGCCTTTGCAAATAAGGTCTGGAAAGAGGTGCATTAGGTTCACCCTGAGCAGTTCTACAACACAGGGTTCTGTGCTCCACTGACTGTTCCTAGGGAGGCCCACCGAGACAAACTTCAACTGCTGCCGGAGGACCATCACCTCGGTTAAAAGAGCTTCCACGACCTAATGTTGCAAACTGGAACATTTATATTGTAAATATATGTATCACGTACTGTATTGAAAGAAATTGAACTGCATTGTTCTTTGTGTAATGTCAATTTTGAACTGCTTTGTGATATACCTTTGCAAACTTTTATGGACAAAGCATATTTTTTGAGAAAAAAATCTGTGCCTGGGTGTATGAAGTAGAGAATATTTGACAAGAAATGTAAATATATATTGTAAATATTACATGCAATTGTAATTGTAATTAGCACCCCAGAGTGTCGCGGCGTATTGTATTGAAAGAAATTGAACTAAACCTTATGTAATGTCAAATTTGAACTATTGTAGAATTTTTTAAACACATTTTATGAATAAAATATGTTTTTGAAGGAAAAAATCCAAGACAGATCGCTATGCTGCTATTCGATTGCTACACACCTGGGGTATACATTTACAGTTATATATTAGTTAGTAGGGGCTTGCAAAATGCTTAGACCGCTTACCTCCTGTACACGTCTGTGCCTGAAACATGTCTAAATCAATACCCCAGACTTGAGAAAACCGTGTATTAAAACCGGACTAAACCGACGCCAGATTGGATTTCATAACTATTCGAGCACAAGTCAAGGCGATTTATTCAATTGCGCTATAATTATGGGATCAGGCACAAATTTAGATAAAACTGAGGCCAGAATGTCATTCCATACTATAATATCTACTGCGCCAAATGTGAGGCACACAGCTAAATTCACTTCCCATTTAATCCCAACCGTACTTCATTTCGAACGATGCCTCATTTCAGCTCGGTTACACAAACGGGCGCAATAACCCCTCCTAACCCATCTCCCTGAAATATCATTAATAGGCACTTGCCCAAAATGTGCACTTAAAAGGAATAAAAACAGATTTAAAATATGAAAAGTTATTTCTGTTTCCTTGTAAATGATTCCTTTATCTAATCAGGAGATTGTTGACAACAGGAATTAACATGGGAGCCTTGCTGTGGCTCAGTTCATAGCACCCTCGCCTTTGAATCAGAGGGTTGTGGGTTCATGTCACACTCCCGGAAACCAAGAACTGTGATTGTACTCGAAAGAGTTGCAATCTGTGACTGTTGATAACTCGAAAGAGTTTCAGGGTGAGAAAAATCCTGGGGCAGTTACTGTAATTAAAACATTTTGATGTTATTATAGACTGGTGGAAATCGGATTTAACAGAACCGCTCCCCGCCGCCACCAGCAACCACCCCCCACCCACTCAATAATAGCCAGCGGGAGATTGGGATAGTTGGAAATAAAGTTAGGGCGCAGATTAACTCAGTTTACCACCGGGAGAGGCCTGAACGGACTGACCGCTCGGGTATTATTTCTGGGGGTTTAGTTGAGATAATGAAATTGACCTTCCATCGCCTCCAGCCCCTCCCCCCACCCCCCAAAAATCACACTGTTCTCTCAGCTTCTCTAGGTCACGCTTTTTCCCCATTGGTCAGACAGCTGTCATCTTGCGATAATAACCTGGTCGCCTTTCGTTTTGGCGAGATTTTGACAGGTTAAAACTGGGGCACAACTCTATTGTTGCAGAGCACTTCTGCTCATTGTGTGAGGCACGTGGGCTAAACAAAGACAGCTAAAGACCACTGCGGGAACAGTGAGACACCTTGAAGTGAGTTCTACGTCTTCCTTACTGCTGTTTCCTTTGGAATGATCCGCTTTTTCGTGTCCCTCCCTTGCGCTGCTGTATCCCCGGAGTGCCCCATAAGCGTTCTTTTGTGCAATAATTGCTGTGTGAGGGGTCTAAACTCCCGCGAGTACATAGCCTCGGTGGAATACTACGCTACAAAATAAATTAATTTGTAGTACAGCTATAGAATTGATAGTTATTATTTGTAGTGTAAAGAGCATTGGAAGTAGTAAAATGCTGTATATTGTTAATATCAACCGAAGCATTTATAATATTACTGTTCAGATGAGTGCAAAGTTTAATATTGCTATTAGCATCATTGGGGAATATTATTGTTAGTCTAAAAATTAGAAAGAAAAATAATAGTTGTTTTCTTATTAGAATCAATAGTATTGCCATTATTATCACTGAGAATCGCCTCCCTTCATACAATATACATGTCACAGCTGATTTATTATTTATTTTATCTTATTTAGAAAAAAAGAAAACTGTCAGATTAGGATATGCAAAACGAAGGAGAAGATGGAATTCGCCACTTTTTATTCACGGGTTGCAAAATAAAAGGGAAAATTGTTAGATTATATTTAACACCTAACTTCCTCCGTATTAGAATGTGGGTTGTGAGGGTACGATTGGCGTTTTAAATTAAGACAAATTACTCGACTGGATCCATAACTCTACCTAGCACCGGAGCTCGATTGCCCAACTGGAATTGATGGGCTTCCTGTGCAGTTTTTGAAGTTGATTCAGTATTTGTGACCCCACAAGTCAAGATCGTGCTTTACGCTTCGATTATTCCCTTTCTTTATGATATTTGTCCATTCAGTTATCCATCCATATAATTGAATGCTTTGCGTCTAGCGTACCTCTGAAGGCAATATTTTTGCAGGGGTAAAAGCTGTGGTCATAATTTCTCGGTTATGTAAAGTGCCTGTTACATTGGTGGAATTGGTATTTTCTGATATTTGAGTCAATGAAACTTGTCTGTAAACCCATAAGATTTCTCCAATCTCTTTTAAATTTATTGTAAAACAATGATCAACAACAATTAATACACTTCTTTAAGAAACTAAGGGGGTAGTTTTAACTCCCAAAACGGATAGGTTTGGGTCAGAAGAGAAACTATTTTTTTCATTGGAAAGCCCTTTCTGACCGGCCTATGTTTAATGGCGATGAGCGTCAAACTCACTCTCAGGGGGTGGATCGTAAATAAAAGCTGTTGCAGAGACTGGTACCTCAATTTTATTTGACAAGGTTTTCATTTTTAAGCAATTCTGACTGTATCTCCTGGGCCTTGGGAAACCTGGGAGCTAAAAGGAGATGAGTATATTCGAACCATAGGATGGTTACAGCGCAACAAGGCCATTCGGCCCGTCGTATCTGTGTCAGCTCTCTGCAGGAGCAATTCACCGAGTGCCACTCCTCACCTTTTCCCCAAAGCCCTGCATTGTTTCCCTCTTTATAGAATAATCTAATTCCCTTTCGGAAGCCGCGATTGAATTTGCCTCCCCCGCACTCTCAGGCAGTGCATTCCAGTTCCTAACCAGAGAAGGGCCAGATCCATAAAACAAGAGCCTGTACAGCACGGTTTGTGGGCCAAGAGGAATAGGAGTGTTCCCTTCTCACTCACGAGACACCCGAAATGATCTCTCCCTGTGCAGCACTCCCCCCACCCCCCAAACCCCCAAACCACCACCCCACCTGTTTTCTATTTTCCAGCTTCAGCTTTCTCAGCCAGACGACGGGCAGACAATTTGTCAATCCGTCTGGCAGGGAACGTGCCCGGAGAAAACATTATAAGGAGTCCTGCATTAAATATTGTGCACCATCTGGCAATGCCATCCTTCTGGGATTCCCGTCCATAGCTCCCTCTACCGTTCCACCGCCAGCCCCAATGCCAGGCCTCAGAAATATCATGCCACAAATTCTCGAGCTCACATTCTGATAACTGCAATAAACACATAATCCAAAACACATTAGACTTGCTGTGTAAGGTGGACACTCCTTATCTGGGGGACCCCACCCCCACCACCCCCCTCCTCTGCATCACACAGCCTCCTCAGTAGATTCGCATTTCTCCCTCTCCTGCAGTGGTTCAAGGCAGCGGCTCACCACCGCGTTCTCAAGGGTAAACACGGATAGGCAACAGACGCTAACCCTTCCAGCGTCACTCCCGTGATGGAATAAAACAAAAGCTATGTGGAGTTTCATACGACCCAGCTTGTCTTCTGTAATGTTTTATCTGGTGGTGGCGGTGAGCCTTCCCCCTTGAATCGCTGCAGTTGGACAAGTGAAGGTGCTCCCACTATGAACGGTTCGTTGGCTATTTCAAAGGGCGGGTAAGAGGCGACCGCAGTGGCGTACAGCAGTCACATATAGGCCAGGGCAACAAAGGACAGCATGTTTCCTCTTCGACCCTAATAAACATTGGTGTAGCTACGTTAACACTTTTACTGATAACAGCTTTTAATTTGCAGGTTTCACAATGAACTGAATTGAAATTCAGTGTGATGTAAACTTAGTATTAGTCCCGAAGTTTGTGACCTGGTGCTTGTACAGGGAGTTTGCGAATCAGTTATCAATGTCTCTCCAACCCTCCTTTATTATTTTAATCTATCACAGTCTCTTTGAATATTTCTATCTAATTTCCCCGATGGATCATCTACATGCGTTTATGTAGAATGTGGTAAATTCTGTTATTTACCTGTGTATCCATTTTGACGTGGAGAATTCTTCTGTGTCCTGGTATGGGTTGTCCAGTGATATTCTGAGATTTATAGCTCCATTAAAAGTTGCGCTGTCTTCTACATCAGAGTGTTCTTTAAATTCCGCCCTTATTCCTAGGTAGAAACTTTGGAGTCGATCTGAAGAGGTGAAACTGATAGAAATCTGCAACTAGGATTGGAAGGAATCTGTTTGGAGATCTAGGATTGCAAGGAATCTATTTGGAGGTCGGCGAGAGACCTTTTGGCATCAAAGGATGAGCAGCATCGTGGATAGCCGTTTCTCCATGGAGTTGGAGGAAAAGGAATATGAATTATGTGGACACCCTGTAAAGATCACGATGTTTAAAGGGGCTTCTTTAGGCGTCTCTTCTTATGTCTGGGGACCTGTAAGTCTGGAGTCCTAGCTGCAAATGTTTTGTTTGAGTTTCAAAGTGAATTCCGGGTCTATTGCAACGCCTTTGTAATTTGGGCTATGCTCGCTGGGTTTAGAAGCTGATTTAGGTGTTTGCACCTCAACGATCAGCTCCGGGTCTGATTCCGAGGCAGAATGGTACTATCTCCTGAATGGAGAGTGATGTTCCACCATTTGGATTGGCAACATGGATCTCCTGGACACTGCATACTAGTATGAGAGATTTCTGGGATTTCTAAACAGGCTTCCTTTTCAACTGTTATACTAGACTCATCGCAACTAAGATATAAGACCAAAGCCAAATAATGTTTTGAACTGCAGTCACTGTTGTAATGTAGAAAACTGTACTGGACTGAAATGTCCGCCTAGGTTATATGCTCAAGTCCCTGGAGTGGAACTTGAACCAACGGTATTCTGACCAGAATATGTAGCAACAGTTAGAAAAGAAAAAAATACGATGTAGAAAGAGGCCATTCGGCCCATCGTGTCTGCGTCAACCAAAAAAGAGAAAAGAGAAACTAGCCGCTCATTTTAATCCCACTTTCCAGCACCTGGTCCGTAGATTTGCAGGTTACAGCGCTTCAGATGCAGATCCAGGTACCTTTTAAATGAATGAAGCTTTTCAGCCTCAACGACCAATTTAGGCAGTGAGTTCCAGACACCCACCACCCACTGGGTGAAAAGGTTTTTCCTCATTTCCCCTCTAATCCTTCTATCACTTTAAATCTATGCCCTTGGCAATTGACCCCTCAGTTAGGGGAAACACATATTTCCTGTCTACTCTATCTCAGCCTCTCATTAATCTGTACACCTTAATTAGGCCACTCTACCCCTGATCCAAATTTGACGCTTGTGGCCTTCACCCACACATCTGAAAATTAATAGCTCCTTTTTAACTGTTGTCTTTTTGTGCAAAGATTTCTGAAGAATTTCCACGTCTCTAACCAGCACTAAGACGGACACTGTTTTTGATAGTTTTTTGGCATAATTACTACTTACTTGCAAAGGAAACATATCCGCACAGTTTAGGGATCACAAAACAACACAATATCGAAAGAAACGACTCGAAACGTAAACTCTGTTTCTCTCTCCACATATGCTGTCAGGCTTGCTGCGTTTTTTAAGCATCTTCTGTTTTTAGTTCAGATTTCCAACATCCGCAGTATTTTATTTTTATCTTTTATAAAAGACAAAGCAAAGTGCTCTACAAGTGTTTAAGTACTTTTGGAGTATTGGCGCTGTAGGGAAACGCGGCTGGTACCACAAACAATAATGACATAAAGGAAAACGAGGTGTTAGTGGTGATGGCGGAGGAGTAAATGTTGGCCAGAACAACTCCTCTGCTCTTCCTTATATTGCGCCATGCAACCGTCTCCATCGGTCAAATGCTTACAATCTCACCCGAAATATGGCATCTGACTCGGCGCAATGCCGAGTATTGAAGGAGCTGATTGAATTACATTCTCATGTCCCCGAATCGGGTATGAATCACAATTCTTCTGACTCGCAACCCAGAGAGTTTGGCTATTACGCCAAGGCTGCCACCAACTAAGCTACTTTTGCCACCGAGTATATAATGTCTATTAGAGGGGCGTCCTGCAGTTGCCGCTTCCCTCTGTAGGAAGTAACCTTTTGCTCAGTGACATAAATTGTCCAATAAGCTGTCGACTAACGATGTCTTTCAGTTCCATTAGGTGTTGTCATAGAGTCATAGAGTCTTACAGCAAAGAAAGATGCCCTTCGGCCTATCGTGTCCGCGTCGGTCATCAAGCCCCTATCTAATCCCATTTTCCAGCACTTGGCCCATAACCTTGTATGCTATGGCGTTTCAAGTGTTCACCTAAGTACTTCTTAAATGTTGTGAGGGTTCCTGCCTCTACCACCTGTTCAGGCAGTGAGTTCCAGATATCCCTCACCCCCTGTGTCAAAAACAAATTCCTTAAATCCCCTCTAAGCCTCCTGCCCCTTTTCTTAAGTCTATGCTCCCTAGTTATTTACCCCTTCACTAAAGGGAAATGTTTCCTATCTACCCTATCTATGCCCTTCATAATTTTGTATACCTGTATCAGGTCCCCCCCTCAGCCTTCTCTGCTCTAAGGAAAACACCCCCAGCCTATCTAGTCTCTCTTCATAACTGAAACGCACCAGCCCAGGCAACATCCTGGCGAATCTCCTCTGCACCCTCTCCAGTGCAATCACATCCTACAGGAAGGACATTGTTGTGTGAAATGTATGCTGCTGATGGCAATGCACACCACTTCACATTCAATGTGTACAGCCATCACCTCAGACCTGTAATGCAGACTGTAGTCTAACTCTTTTTAAATTCTGATCTCTATCCTTGTCTGCCCACACTGTTTTCACAGTGAACTCAGCTATTTATTTGCAAATACCTAAGGCGACACATTGTGATGGTGGAATTTGAACAGTCCGCTCTCCATTATATTTCTCCTCTTTCTTTGATTCAGTATCATAAAAACAACGTAATTATAGTGTGCTCATGAGATTCGGTTAAAAAGCTACTCTAGAAATAGTCGCCATTATGATGCTATGGACAGAAGTTCAAGATTTGCAAATGATCTATGCTCATAACTTTCTCATTTTGATGGGAAGGTGGATGATTCTCCTTAGCCCCCTCCACCCTGAAGTCAAGAGTTTGGGAAGATTCTGAAGACTGCTCTAATCTTCCCACACCGAGGCGCCTGGGTGACCTTTTAACAACTTCCAACCTTCCCTTCATTTTCCAACATTGTCCTCAAGCTTTGTGCACCTTGCAAAATAATCATCTTTATATGAGTGTGTCTTTTTCAGGGGCTTGTCCTTTGTCGGTATTTCGAGGCTGAGAAGATTGATTTTACTGGGAAGAAGGTGATTGAACTAGGGTCTGGCACCGGAATTGTGGGGATTTTAGCGGTGCTGCTGGGTAAGTTAGTTCTGCAGGGACTATATAGTTCTATCTGTCTAGTTATCCATATAGTTAGCATCATGGAATCATAGAATGGTTACAGCACAGAAGGAGGCCATTCAGCTCTTCGAGCCTATGCCTGCTCTCTCCATGAGTAACCTCTCAGGATCCCATATGCCTTATTAACCACTTTCTCAAACTACCCTGCCACCTTTAACAATTTTGAACATGTACCCCAGGTCCTTCTGTTCCAGCACCTTTTTGGAATTCTATCCTTTATTTTATATTGCATTTACTCAATCTTCGTATCAAAATATATCACCACACTTCTATGCATTAAATTTTATCTGCTGCTTGTCTGTTATATGTTCTATGTATCATGGCCCTTACAACAATAACGACTGTTCACAATGCCTACCCATTTATTTATTTACTATTTGTAGTGCTTAATATTCTACCTATTATTTATTGTGCTTACCCTTCGAATTACTATACTAATCTATAAATATAACTACAGACTTTACCCCAATAGTTACTACTAATTGCTCATATCTCTATAGATTGCACTTGGAGTGGTTACTCCACTGGAGTAACCACTCCAAGTAGCGCAGTGCGCCATAATAATAATTCTAGGTTATCATGCCTATTAATGATATTCGCCTTTTTTCTCTCTCCAATTACTTTGTGCAATCCATAAAGTGCCACATGAAAGGTTTTTGTACAAATTAAGAGCTCATAGTGTAGGGGGTAACATATTAGCATGGATTGATTAGCTAACAGGAAACAGAAAGTAGGTCATTTCAGGTTGGCAAGCTGTGACTAATGGAGTGACACATGGATCAGTGTTGGGGCCTCAGCTACTTACAATCTACATCAATGACTTGGATGAAGGGGCCGAATGTGTGGTTGTTAAATTTGTTGATGACACTAGGATAGGTGGGAAAGTAAGTTGTCAAGAGGTCATAAAGAGTCTACAAAGTGATTTAGATAGGTTCAGTGAGTGGGCACAGATTTGGCAGATGGAGTATTTTGTGGGAATATGTGAAATTGTCCATTTTGGCAGGAAGAAGTGAAGCACAGTATATTATTTAAATGGAGAGAGATTGCAGAACTCTGTGGCACAGAGGGGCATGTGTGTCCCTGTACATGAATCACAAAAAGCTAGTATGCAGGTACAGCAAATGATTAGGGTGTCAAATAGTTTATAGAGGAAGCGAGCATAAAAGTAGGGGATTGTTGCTACAGCTGTACAGGGCCTTGGTGAGACTGCGTCTGGGGTACTGTGTACAGTTTTGGTCTCATTAATTAAGAAAGGATATAATTGCATTCAAAGCTGTTCGGAAAAGGTTCATTCAACTGAATCTTGGGATAACGGGGTTAGCATTGGAGGAAAGGTTGTGTAGGTTCGGCCTATACCCATAGGATTTTAGAAGAGTGAGAGGTGATCTTCTTGAAAAAATAAGTTCCGAAGGGGACTTGACAGGGTGGTTGCTGAGAGAACGTTTCCCTTGCGGGTAGTCTAGAACTAGAGGACACAGTTTATAAATTAGGGGTCTCCTATTTACGACTGAGATGAGGGGAATTTTTTTTTCTCAGAGATTGGTTAGGCTGCGGAATTCTCTTCTCGAGAGGATCATTGAATATATTCAAGGCTAAGTTAGATAGATTTTTGATCGACAAGAGATTCAAGGGTTATGAGGGGCAGACAGGTAAGTGGAGTTGAGGCCACAATCAGGTCAGTCGCTATCTTATCGAATGGAGGAACAGGTTCGAGGGGCCAAACGGCCTACTCCTGCTCCTAATTCTTGTGTGTACTACTTCCGCTTCAAGGTGTTTACCGTATAGCCATAAATTGAATCTAATACTGGAGTAGGTCATTCGACCAATTGAGTCTGCTCCTCCATTCAGTTAGACCATGGCCGATCTATATAATAACTCTACTTATCCACATGGGTTCCATCGCCCCAAATGGTCTTAAAGGGGAAATTTGACGCAGGCATCTGCTTTGATGCTATCCGGTGTTCTCTGCTTCATATGGGAGGCGACAAACGCGCAGGTGAATAATGGCTGCTTAGGTCAGGTGACAGACCCTACTCGGACCCACATCCCAAGCGGGAGTCAATGTATTCAGGACAGGAAATATTTATTGTGAAAAAAACAGTCTCGTCTTGTGGTACCTGTGTGCAACGGAGTGGACCTCCACATCCAGCAATAGGACCATAGGAATAAAACTGATCAGCACTGCGATTGGTCAGATTAAAAAAAAAACTCGCGTTGCCACAGTAACAAGAGAAACGATGCTAAAACATGATTATAGAGTGTCGCGGGAAGCATTCTATGAAAGGTTAAGATAGAATTATTAAATCTACGTGAATATTAGACTCAGACGGCAAAGGATACAGCCTATCTACCAATAGGATGTAATTAGAGTTGATGTTTCTCCACTAGATGTGAATAACATCTTCGCTAATTGCTGCATTACCTCCTAACCCAGAGTGCGTCAACCGAGTTAAATATTGCTGCATCAAACCTACCTAATACGCTTGCCTCAAAATCCGAATATTTATCAGTTGCTTTTCATTGATCTTAAAAATATTCCCCTCAACTCTCAATGGTACTTAATGTACCTGTTTTAAAGGAAGCAATTACATTAGGAACAAGTGCTAACAGGAACGCAAGAGCACGTTCTGAATCTCTTGCTGTCCATTATATTCCTTTTGCTTGACAAGGGTTGGATTAGGCAAGACTCAGGTATCACACGTTTTTAAAATTTGAGCATCTGCTTCTTTAAAATTTCTCCGAACAAAATTTCTCTATAAATCGCCTGTGGAGTTTGTGGAGCGAGTGAAATGCAGCCATACTCTCTGTCTTTAAAAGTACACCTTTGGATCAGTCGATCTGAGTCGCCCTGTAATGACAGGCTATCGGATCTCGAATAAAATAACACATTCTCTAAACTGCACACTGACATAAATATTTCCACATGGTCAGGCGTTAGAAAAAAATATGCGAAGGCATATCGCGTGCTTGTCCAACATTCCCACATTCAGCGGAAATGGGCACGTGTAATTATAGAAGATTGCTATCCCCTCTCATTTTCAACTGAAACGTGAATTTGGAAAGATCTGATCTTAATTAATCTTTCGGCGAATTCGACACTGCAGCCAACGCACGTAGAGCAGACGTGTGTGTGATTTCAATTTACATAATACAGTTCAAGATATGTGCTTCCTCATCCAGGTATCATTCTGCTACTACAAAAACAAAAATTGCTGGAAAAACTCAGCAGGTCTGACAGCATCTGTGGAGAGAAAGGCATAATTAACGCTTCCAGTCCGTACAGTTCTGAAGAAGAGTCATACGGACTGGAAACGTTAACTGCATTCCTCTCCACAGATGCTGTTAGACCTGATGAGTTTTTCCAGCAATTTTTGCTTTTGTTTCAGATTTCTAGCATCCGCAGTATTTTGCTTTTACCATTCTGCTACTGCCTAGCTCAATCGCAATCAGCGGATTGCCCAGATAATCCGTATTTTACAGAATCCTATTTTTCTCTCTCTTCCTGTGACCGGGACGGGTGTTGCAACTCATGCTGTGGGGAAACAATAGGATAATTATGGTGCTATTTTATTATTTTTGCCAGGCGGAGATGTCACCATGACGGACAGGTCGGACGTTTTGAAGCAAATTGAATACAACTTAATTGCTAACGTTCCACTCAGCTCCAGGCACCGTACAAAAATCCGTGCCCTTGAATGGGGTAACGATCAGCATAAATTTCCAGCCGACTTTGATATCGTTCTGGGATCGGACCTTGTTTACAGCCCATCGCAATTTTCAAAACTTTTACAGACACTGCTGCATTTCTGCAACGATAATACTATCATGTACCTGTGCTCTGATGTGAAGTACAGAGAGGGATCCGCCAGATTCCACGATAAGCTCTTGCCAGAGAAGTTTAGCAGCGAGCTCATCCATACAAGCGGGAGCAGCTGTGTTTTCAAAGTGACCAAAAAAGTTCCAGGCGACGAGTACTAGTTTTTGATGCAGGACGGGGAGAGGCAACGATCTATTTTCCGCTTATCACCTTTCAGGAGAACAAACGGGGTTTACTAACTTTACAACAGTCAATTTGAATAAAAATCGTGCATCTTTCCTTTCTTTCTCTTCCTTCTTCAAGTTTCTCCCTGGACCTCCCAAACATTGGTGACACATACTGGCCCATTGCATTATAATACTAAACATATACGCCTCTCTTTGTGAGGTCACGAATTAATGATTAATCTAGGGGACAGCTCATAAAGAGGTTGAGTATGAGGCCTTACTGTTCCAGGCACAGAATAAGTCATCCCCGAAAGGCTCATAGTTGAGATGTTAACGTTATTGAGTTACAGTAATAGTAATTATTCGGTTCGATATCAGCGATGAACAGGCGATGGCATTGGTATGGTAAACAGTCTGTCTCTTATTTTTTAATAAGGCTTAACTGTTCAAAACAAAATGGCTAAGCCCATCATTAAATACGAGAAATTCGCACGGGACGCAATTTAATTGGCAGCAATATTTTAAAGGGTATATTAACTCTCTAATATTTATTCAGTTCTGGGCCATCCACTGAACAAGTATGTTTCAAAGCTTCCAATTATCTTATTTCAAATCTGGGAATGTAATTAATAGTTATCATCTCTAATCTTCGATGGTTTCACCATCCTCCTCCACACGACCTTAATAGAGTCATAGTCAAAGAGATCCACAGCACAGAAAAAGGCCCATCGAGTCTGCGCCGGTGAAACAAGTACCTAACAGTTCTAATTCCATTTTTCAGCACTAGGCCCATAGCCTTGTATGCCATGGCATCGCAAGTGCACATCCAAATACTTCTTAAATGTTATGAGGGTTTCTGCCTCTACCACCCTTTCAGGCAGTGAGTTCCAGATTCCCTCCGCCCTCTGGGTGAAAAAATTCTTTCTCACATCCCCTCTAAACCTCCTGCCCCTTACCTTAAATCTATGCCCCCTGGTTATTGATCCCTTCACCAAGGGGAACAGTTCCTTCCTGTCTACCCTATCTATGCCCCTCATAATTTTATACACCTCAATCATGTCCTCCCTCAATCTCCTCTGCTCCAGGGAAAATAACCCCAGCCTATCCAATCTCTCCTCATAACTAAAACTCTCCAGCCCAGACAACGTCCTGGTAAATCTCCTCTGCACTCTCTCTAGTGCAATCACATCCTTCCTATAATGTGGATTCCAGACTGCACACAATACTTTAGCTGTGGCCTAACCAGCGTTTTATACAGTTCCAGCATAACCTCCCTGCTTTTATATTCTATGCCTCAGCTAATAAAGGCAAGTATCTCATATGCCTTCTTAACCACTTTATCTACCTGTCCCGCTACCTTAACAGACCGGTGAACATGCACACCAAGGTCCCTCTGATCCTCGGTACTTCCCAGGGTCCTACCATAATCATGTATTCCCGTACCTTGTTTGTCCTGCCCAAGTGCATCACCTCACACTTATCCGGATTAAATTCCATTTGCCACTGATCAGCGCACCTGACCAGCCTCCTATATCCTCCTGTAATCTAAGGCTATCCTCCTCACTATTTACCAACCTACCAATTTTCGTGTCACCCACGAACTTACTGATCAACTCTCCTACATTCAAGTCTAAATCGTTCATGTATACTACAAACAGCAAGGGACCCCACTGGACACAGGGATCCAGTCACAAAAACACCCGTCGACCATCACCTTCTGCTTCCTGCCACTCAGCCAATTCTGGATCCAATTTGCCAAATTGCCTTGGATCCCATGGGCTCGTACCTTCGTTATCAGTCTCCCATGCGGGACCTTATCAAAAGCCTTGATGAAGTCCAAGTTGATCCTACCTTCTTTCTTCCCTTTAGCCTTAAATGCAATTATCTCATTTCCTCCATTGTGAAATGCATTTCCCTCAGGCAGCCCCAGCAGCCGTATGGTTGGAATTCCATCTCTGTAGGATAAAATATGGAAAACTGATTATTTCCCTGAATTATATCCCACAAGTCAAAACAATGTTTCCCAAGTTAATCTGCTAACGATGCATTTTAGTGAGCATGCGCCCGGTGCCTTTTCTTCTCACTAACTCAGCTGAACTCTACGTAACCTAACCGACTTAAATCTACAAAGATGAACCCTCCGCATTTTTGAGAATAGAGAATTGGGCCGGTGTTAAAATTATAGTTTTACGGTATGCACCTTTCTATTCATTATCACTAGCTCCAGTATAGACATTTCCTAACTACTGGAACATGTTTTTTGCATTGCGAGAATTAAGTCATAACACAAGCAGGTGTCATGCCTTAAAAGTGCAAACTTTTAGAATATAACACAGTATTGTGCATCAAATGCTGGGGATATCAGAATAACTCTGGTCTGGTGTATATCCATGTCATCTGTAAATGTTAATGACTTTGTACTAGATGCAATAAAACGGTGGTAAAGCGTGAATTTGTTCCAGTACCTGAATGGAACTGGACCTGTAGAATAAATAATGACTCGTTTGCTTCAGTTCCCCCCACCGCCCACCGCCCCCCCGCCCCCCCCAAACAAAATCATGTGGTTTGAAATAGTAGCACTGTGTAAAAATAATGAATAAAATAATCATAATAATAAATTAAGTTTATCAGCTTACAGCTTGATATCGCATGGTGTGGATCATTTTTACCTGTCCTTAGTACTGAACAGATTCATAAAATCACATAACGCATCAAATGATACTTCCTATTTAGATACATTCCTATTTCAGATATGA
The DNA here is from genome assembly GCF_964194155.1 of Cetorhinus maximus. Taxonomy (NCBI): domain Eukaryota; kingdom Metazoa; phylum Chordata; class Chondrichthyes; order Lamniformes; family Cetorhinidae; genus Cetorhinus; species Cetorhinus maximus. The sequence goes on from NC_135896.1 coordinate 78,102,788, forward strand.
AATGAAACTATATATCACACTGCATAATGGGTGGGCAAACTGATGGCAGATGGTGTTCCATGTGGGGAAGCATGAGCTCATTCACTTTGGATAGACCAAAGCCTTCTCTACATACTGAGAGAATAGGAACCGTGGTGGAGTAGAGAGGATTAGGGTCTCAAAGTACAGAAATCACTTAAACCTAGTGGATAAGTACTAAAATACTTAAAAAGACTAGTGAAATGTTAGTCTTCGTCTCGATGGATGAAGCAAAGAAGTGGAAGTTATAAATATCTGGTTGGATCACATCTGGACCACTGGATTCAGTTCTAGGCGCTGCACCTCTGAAAGGATATATTGGCCTTGGAGTCAGTGCAGGGCAATTTCACTAGAATGATATCAGGGCGAAGAGGGCTTATATTTCCTTAGAAGATTAAAATGTGATATGATTGAACTGTTTAAGATGATTCAAGGATGTGACAAGGTAGACATTATTTCCTCAGGTGGAGGAGTCCAGGCCTGGGAACATGACCTTAAAATTACAACTATGCTGGTCAGGATTGTTGTCAGGAAGCACTTCGTCATCTAAATGCTAGTCGAGTGTGAAATTCTCTTCTCCGAAAAGCTGTCGAGGCTTGTTCAATTGAAACATTCAAAACCGAGGTTGAGATATTTTTGTTAGGCAAGAACACTGAGCGATATGGGGCCAAGGCAGGTAAATGGAGTTGAGATACAGATTAGCTATGATCTAAATGAGGCAGAACAAACGCAAGGGTCTTAATGTCCGACTTCCTTCCAGTGTTAAAAGGAACCACTTACCACTGAGGAGGAGAAGGCCCCATAACTATCTCCATACACAACGATAATTGAACCCAGCATCGAGTCAAAAGGCAAAATTGAAGCATTCGCGACCATCTTCAGCCGAAAATGTTCCCTATGAACTCCGATACCTGGGAAGACATGTCACCGGTAGATCACGGTGACATGGAGTCTGCTGGGTCGGTTTTTGGCATATTTGAGGCTGTGCAGTTATGATCTCTGGTTGTCAAGACCCTGGCAAGCAAAACAATTCATGTAACTATTTGGTTTCCAATGCAATGTGCGTGGCAGTATACGTGCGTTCAAGGGCTCCTTTCCAATCAATTCACCGACGAAACTAAGACTCGATGAGAGACACAATTTTCAAAAGTGCTGCACTGGACTAAGTCTGTTGAAAATTGCAACATAATAGCATTGACTGGGCTTTATTAAATTACCACAATTTTTTTCCTATGTCTACTCTATCTAACCCTTTGGCCATTTTAAACACCCATGTTTTTCACAGAATTACCTTCTATACTCCGTGGAACACAAGCCTAATTTATGAAACTTGCCTTCATAATTTAAACCTTTAAACCCCAGAATAATTCTGGTGAATTTGCACTGCACCCACTCCAACGTCAATGCATCTTTCCTGCGCAGAACTGAAGGCAGTGCCACGAGAAGCCATCTAACCAAAGCTGCAACTTAACCTCCACTCCTATTCCAGCCAGATGAGTGTTAATGTTCCATCAGGCTTGTCAATTAGTTTTGTGATTTTTCTATTAGCTTTTTTTAGTGTTTTATGTGCATGGATCCTTCATCTTTGCCCATCGACAGCTGCCAGCTTCTCACCACGTAGAAAATATTATGATCCATTTTTCCTTTGTCCAAAGTCGATGACCTCATTCTTCCTCAGCGTTAGGCTTCATCTGCCAGTCTTGCCCGTTCACAACCTACCACGGTTTCTTTGCCACTTCCTGCTTCCATTTGCACTAATTACTATATCACCCAACTGAGTGTCATGAGAAAAGTTGTCGCTGTATTCCTTCGCCTAGTCATCGATAATTATAATGAAAAGCTCTGGTCCAAGTACAGATCCATGGGGGACACCTCCAGTCACTTCCAGCAAGTTGCAGTGTTTTACCATTATCCCTACTCTCTATCTCCTAACCTACTCCCTACTCACATAAAAAAGTTTGCCTTCAACCCCATGGATTTCTATTTTTCTGAATGGTCTTTTGTGTGGACCCATATCAAAGACCTTCTGGAATTCCATGTCAATAACATCAATAGGCACGCCCTTATCTGCCAAGTTAATAAAGTGTACATCAGATGTGTTTATAGGTTGTGATGTGTAAAATCAACCCCTACTGAAGTGCACGGGCAGTTTGCTGCTGACTGTAACGAGCAGCAACTGTACCCAACTTTTCAGAAAGTGCCGTCGGTAAATTGGTTCTGACAATGCTTTGCAGCATTTACCATATTCCAATATTAGTCTGCAATGATATTTCAATAAATTGTGTGCATAGTAGTATTTAGTTTGATAAATGCGAATGTTCTTGAACCCGTGACATTATATGTAATCACTACCTCCCCCTATGTATTCTGCGGGTACAACCGATATTCATTGGTTTATTGGCTATTATAATTTATTGTGTATGTCTTTGATATCATATCTCTCAATTTTATTACAAAGGAAACGTATTCTTTTATGTACATCGATAATCGAAATTCCTTATTCACACTGCGTACTAAATGCTTTTCATTCATAGCTGTATGTCTTTCTAGTGTGCTTTAACCTACGAATTTCAGCTGGACATTATATAATTCTATAAGATGCCATATAGCTTATATATTTTATAGCGTATACATGCCTACAGGCCTTTCAATAGTTCTGCTTGGACACAGGTTACGAGCAACCTCCCGCAGGGAAGTTAATCTTCACGGTCCAAATTATTGATGCTGGTCATGGTTATGGGTACTCTCCACAGGTTTGCGGAAGGCACGATATTTATGCCAGTGCCACAACTATGGGCGAGAAAGAAAGACTGCTCAAGGTGCAGTGAGAGATTAGGCTGGCATTGGCCGGCAGACATTCAATGTAGATCAATGTAGTGTATGTATGTGCATGGGAAAAACGTCACGCATGAGTTCCCAATAAAAGTTTTTTTTAAATGGGGGTGGGAGCTACGTCCTCTGGTGCACCGGAAGCTGTAGGATTGTTGATGAGAGTCAATAATAAAGCCTACTAATTTATTTGGGAAGTTCCTGGCCAGATACAATAGAAAACAAACATCAGCATGGTGTCTTTGTACAATGCCGTTTTAGGCTTCGTCCTGACTAATGTATCCTGTTGTGATCTACATACAGTGGGAGATATAGAAGTCCAGAAAAGATTTAGTAGAGGACTCTTGGGTTATTGTCAACATAAACTCCGTTAGTTACCATAATAGATGCAATGAGCTGGACATTTATATTGTAGGAATCTTTAGATTTCAGGGTGATATAATCACATTATGTAAATGACGAAGGGAATTAGACAGTGCCCATTTAGTTAGATTATTTGAATAAAATAGGTTAGAGAGAAAGATGGGACATATAACTAGATTAAATGTCATGACAATGTTCTTTTCCCAGAGGATCACAGATATTAGGACTAAGTTGCTGGTTCATGTGGTAAATGTGGATTGACTGCAAACTTTCAAAGGGGATCTGAATGTATTGGCATCGGATACTGATCTGTTACCCGCAAAAGGCACATCCTATGTTGGGGAACATAGCTTGGAGTCTCCTTGAACTCGTTTTGATCGACTTTGGGAGCAAGGGCAGAGGTTTTCTCGGGTACACTTCTAGTGAATTGGCCTAGGGAGTTATTTTAAAATCAGTGTTTGGGATCTCCGAGGAGATTACCCAGCTGCAAATATGCAGCGGACTTTCAGGATCAACGGGCTGAATTATACGCGCCACCTGCGGGGGGGAAAGGCGGCAAATGGTCCCGTAATTTAGGTCTCCGTGCCATTGGCAACATGCCCGCCGCCTGCAGCCACTCCCGCTGTGATTTTACGAGTGGTGGATTGCTCCTCATCCTGCTGCCGCCTGGATTAAATGGGTGGTGGGAGAGCTCAAAGCCAAGCGGCCAGCCCGGCAGAATTCCCTGCATCGGCTGGTGGTGGGCAGGCGGAGTCCCTCTTCAACTACGCTCATCGGAGGGCCTCCCTAAGGTGTAAACCCCCCAGGTTTCCCTCCCCACCCCCCCCATGGCCTCTCAAACCCGGGCCCCAACCCCCCCCGTGATCCTCCCCCTACTCCGAAATACTTACAAAGCTGAGTTTTACAAGCCCCAGCCACGTAGGTTTTCTGTTTGGGGGGGGGGGGGGAGGCATGTAAAATATGATGGGTGGCCAGCCCATGGCCATTCTGCCACCCTCAAACCATCCCCCATAAAGCGGTAGATGGGTAGCACCGAAATTGGCAGCCTGCCCGTTATCATTAAAAAACAATAACGGGCAATTGAACTTGTTACCAAGCCAATTGGCTCAATTATCATGCAAGCTGCTGGATGTTGATACTGAAGTTTGGGCAGTGAGGAGTGGGCATTGAAATCTGGACAGTGGGGTGTGGGCAGTGTGGCGCGGAGAGTGAGGTGTGGAGAGTGAGGTGTGAATATTTGTGTTCAACGTGAGAAATGTGAGGAATAGATTCTGATGAAGAGTCATACGGGCTCGAAACATTAACTGTGTTCCTCTCCGCAGATGCTGTCAGACCTGCTGAGTTTTTCCAGCTATTTTTGTTTTTGTTTCAGATTTCCAGCATCCGCAGTATTTTGCTTTTATCTTAGTGAGGAATAGATTGTTGATGTGGACAGTAATGTGTGGACTGTTGGGTGTGGACAGTTGGGTCTGAACAATGGGGTGTAGAAAATAAAGCATGGAGAGTGGTTGTAGACATTGTCGTTTGGTCGATTTGGTGTGGAGAGTTGGTTGTGGACTGTGGAATGGTGACAGTACCATTTGGACAGTGTGGTTTAAACAGTGTGAGAAAACCGTGAGGTGTGAACAGTAGTGTTGACTTAGTCGTATGGACCGAGGCATGTGGACAGTCATGGACAGTGGGGTGTGTACAATGGGTGCGGTATTGCAGTATGGTCAGTGGAGTTTGAACAATGTGGTGGCAACAGTGGGGCATGGACAGTTGGTGCATGGAGAGAGGTGCGCGCAAAGTACATCGGTGCTGCGGATGGTGCATGGACAGTGAAACGTGGACAGTGGAGAGTGGATAGTTGGGTGTGGACAGGAAGAGTGGATGGTGAAGTTGTGGACCTTGTTGCATGCACTGATGCGTGTGGAGAGTCAAGTGTGGACGGTGGTCGTGTACATTGATCTGTGGACAGTGGGGTTTGGATAGTGTGATGTGGATTGGGTTGTGAATAGATGGGGATCACAGTGGAATGTGCACAAAGTGTGTGGTCAGTGAGATGCGGTCATTGGTGTTGGACAGTGCTGTGTGGACAATGGTGTGTGGACACTGGGATATTATCACATCCTGGTTAACGACAGTGAACTGCTCCTCTGGAATAACGTTTGGCAGGTAGATAATTCTGATGCGAGTTCTTCACCTCCAATCGAGCCTGTTTTCACCCTAAAGCTTTTGTTGATTCCAACCTTACACCCCCTTCCCTCTACCTTACACCACTCTATTGCCAGTTTGCCTGAAACAATGAAACAGTGCAATCCAAGGGAATTTAAACCAATACAGGAATATTTAATAAAGTGAAGACCTGGCTCTCTGTCCGAAAAACTGAAGTCAATAGGCATCACGGGGAGACTTTCCACTGGTTGTAATCATGCCTAATGCATTGGAAGATGGTTGTAGTTTTTGGAGGCCAATCATCTCAAACCCAGGACATTGCAGCAGGAGCTCCTCAGGGTTGCGTTCTAGGCCAAACTACCTACAGCCGCATCATCAATGACCACAATACAACATAAGGTCAGAGGTAGGGATGCTCACTGATGATCACACAGGATGCAGTCTCATTTGCAGCTCCTCAGATATGAAGCAGCCTGTGCCTAAATGCAACAAGGCCTGGGCATCATCCAGGCCTGGGATAATCAGTATCAAGTAACATTCGCGCCACATAGGTGACAAGCAAAGACCATCACAAGACATAGAGGACATCCATTTAAAGTGAATGTGAAAAGAACCAAAGGCGACATAAGGAAAAACCTTTTATACAACGAGTGGTGAGTATCTGGAATGCATTGCGAGCTTGATGGAGGCAGGTCCAATCGTGGCTTTCAAAAGGCAATTGGATACTTATCTCAAAAGAGAAAATGTGGAGAGGTACAGGGAAAAGGCTAGGGAGTCTGGCTAATTGAGTTGTTCTTATTTAATTCCATAATTGATCAATGAAATCATTCGAAACAGAAAACTTGTTTTCAGAATCACAATGGCATGGTATTTATTGGACTCAACGCAACATGGTCCAAGTTAATTTCGACATTGCAAAAAACACATCAATAAGATCGAATATTAGACATTTTACAACAGTATATGTTGAAGTATTACTGGTTGGTTTCATCTCGCATGGCAGTAAGTGCTTTGCAATATTAACTTTTGCATCTGTACCTGAATAGATGGAGCACGGCGTATATAATTTGGGTGCCATTCGTAGAAGTCCATTGGAGCTGGTTGATGAGGCAGTAATTAAACCGTTGAATACAGACCATTCACCTTGGCAGCATAATGTCCGTTTGTACAATATTTTCCAACGGAAATCGTACTGGACAGATATGTGACACGGACACGATTTAAGTCACGCGTATTGATTTAATTAAAACCACTTGCGTACACCCGTAATACTTCAAATTATTAGATTTAGTTAATAACCATAGACCACCTTTCAGTGACCGATGAAGCAACGCACCGATCAAAGGCCACTCGCACTCTGCTTCTCATCCTGCTATTCAACCAAAAACGCACAAAAAGGATAACGTAAACTTGTGCACAACTACGAATGTGAGGATTGGATCACTTGTCTAATGACGATGTGCATTATTGTTACACTGATGAGTAACGCAATTCGACATATCTCCATTCCTAATTAGCTACACGTGGGTAATATACGGGACCTGCTGATACGCGGATGCCCTCTACGAGAAGAGCTCCCTGTGCAGCCTTTGGAATAGCAAATATGTAGTTAACCCAAGTTGCGTTATGGTTCATTCAGGGAGTCTGAGTTGCTGCGGCAACAAACTTATAAATACAGTTTGTAGTCTGGAACTCTGGATAGTGATGGTAGAGGCTCCAACATTCTTTCCATCACATGGCTGCCCAGGAATCTCTCCCCCTCTTCCCACCTACCACTGGCGTGTTGGAAGGATTTGCAGGTTGATACTCAATCTATTTGGTAGCATTGTGAACACATTTGCCTTGGCCATCAAGCCCTGGGTGGGAATCAAACTCAGAGCTTCTGGTTCAGAGGCAGGCACGCCACACGCTACGCCAGAAGACTTGGTTATCTTAATACATACTCCTAACTACAGGAGGGTTCTCAGATTTTAATACCTTAATTTGCTAAGACTAATTTCCTAGACCGGCCAGTCAGTCCAACAACCTTTCTCAAGCAGATGGTTTTTAATTAATGCAGCACATACAAATCTAGAAATTTTAGCTATCCAGCTACTTAATCTCTGCAAATGGCTTCATATCTGTATTTAACGGAAACAAGTAAGATGCAATTGCTAATAGAACTCCACATTCTTTGCCTGTGCGGAATGAATTCAGCTGAGGACTGACGACCACGGGAGTAATATAATGGTGTTCACTGTAGGATTTAGATCAACACAGACGTTCCCTGCCGCAATATGTTATTATTTGCTTTCGAAATGTCCACTATACTGTTAAGACCCAAGCTAATGGTTACGGTCCGCATGAACGAGCGCTATTGGTAGCAAGAGGACATTAAGAGTCAATCAAGTAGCTTGGGGCTGTAGTCGTTTGCAACATATTGGAGATTTGGCCGCAAATATCAACTTCCCTGATCATTTTACTGATGCCAGCTCGCAAATGACCAGATTTATTGAAATTAGTTCCATAATTTGCCATTCCGCACCTTGACCTAACGATCTATGTGTGGTTAATCTCTGACCCTTACTACTTTACCAGGGTAATGCCAACGCGATCCCTCTATCCTCATGCAGAGCAAATAGGCCCTTAGCCAAGATATTAGAAATCAACCGATCCCTGTTAAATTCTGTCAGCTGATAGATAGCGGTAAACAGGAATGAAGCTTACATTTAAAATATTGAAGGAATGTTGAATATTTCTTAATGAGGCGATGACAGGGAGGCTGGTTGAGACCCAATGTTGGGTTCAGTGACACACTGATTTCTATCGTCACTTGGGAGACAATCCCCAGGACGTGTATCGATTTTGGTCATTTTGTAGAGAGTGATAGCTTTGTCCTCCAACTTGTCAACAACATGGCAGTTAAAATACTCAGGTAGACGCTCTTCGTGGAAAGAAGGGGATCCATTCCTCTCCCGTAATTCTGAAGAGAGGTAGATTGTAGTCCCTTGGTTGGCGAGATGGCACAATGTTTCTATTAGAGCTGGGTAGGTAACTGAGCTGTACACAATATCTGAACCCAAGATGAAGTCATAGTCGGTGGGAAAGTTGGTGTGGTTTTCACCCCATATCAAGGGACGTACTTGTAAACGGTGTCTGCAGGCATTGGGGACGTTGACGGTGACATTTGTTTCGATTTGCTTTAGGACATTTGGCTTATCCGTCATGGTTACATCTCCACCTAACGAGGGGGGGAAACACATGTCATTTTTGGTTTATCCTTGACAGCTGATTCTACATTGTGATCACATAATCAACAAGTAACGACTCTGGAAGAGAGCTGTCACGAAGCATTTCCACACTCAGTGCAGAGCAGTATTGGGCCATGTTACATTGCACCTGTAATGGGCTCTCTGTCACCAAGTGCCACTCTATGGCGATGGTTGTACCCTTTCATAACATAGGGGCACAGCGGCTCGATTGTAGCATGTCGACTGACAAAACTTCAAACATATATTTAATTTTTAGGTCAATTTCCTCGGCGCAGTGATGCAAAGGCTGACGTCATGAAAACATTCAGCTCAGCAGGTTCTTTAAATGATTCCACTTCAGAAAACCGTTTGCACATTTCCAATTGGCAGCAATAAATTACTGACACAATTCACTTCCCAAGAATTACATTTCACGAAGGCGTTATAAAATCGGGAAAACGTGTGCTTGAGTCCTTGGACATGGGGATTGGTGCAGTCTCGATATAGCCAATCATTCTTATCAATCACACGAGTCTAGACTAAACCTGTCTCTCAGATCATGCCTATCGGAGCCGAATGTTCTTGTCAACAGCGTGAAACAGAATTCCGTGTCTATGTTTCAGAAACGTTAACGAGCTTGGGGATTTTTACAAACTCTGATAAAAGTTTAATATCATCATAAAGTCTAACAATCCTACAATAGCTCATTTCATAATTTCCATCCTCGTGTTCAAATCCCTCCAGGCCCTCGCCTCTTATTATCTGTTATCTTCTCCCGCTCCATTACACTCTAGGAATTCTGCTGCATTAAACTCTGGTCTGTTTGGTACCCCTCATTTCCTCACAATAGCACCGGGGGCCATGACTTTAGCCGATTCGACCTCAGCTTTGGATTCCCCCAAACCTCTCTCTCTCTCCGCCGTTAACCTTTCCTTGAGCAATCTTTTCCTCACCTATCGTCGTATCCCTCTTTGGAGCAATGTTATTATTTTGTCTAATTACTCTCCGGTGAAGCGCTCTGGGACATTTTACACCTTGAATGCTCAATATAAATGCAGGTTGTTGTCGTTTTTGTGCTCAATTATCATAAGATGAGCGTTGAATTCACAACTCAAGACATTGATACCTCTTAAACCTTACCCTACTTTCTGTCATGTAGGTCAGTAGCTGCTATTCACATACTTAGCGCTTATTGCAACATCTATTGCCGCGTACTGACCGCGAGCCAATTAAAGTTTTGTTTACTCATTCATACGATGTGGGTATCGCTGGCAAGGGCAACATTTATTGCCCCTCCCTCATTGCCCTTGAGATCTGCCGCCTTGAGCTGCTGCTGTCTGTATGATGTACGTAGACCCAAGGGGCTGTTGGGGGGGGATTGCCAGATTTGAGCCAGCGACAGTGAAGGAGCCACTGTATATTTTCAAGCCTTAAGGGTGTGCGACTTGGAGGGGAACGTGCGTACTGACAGTGGTACTCCCATACTTCTGCTGCCCTTGTCCTTCTAGGTGGTAGAGGTTGCAGGTTTAGAAGGTGCTGTCAAAGAAGGTTTGATGAGTTACTGCAGTGCATCTTGTAGATGTTACACCCAGCTGCCACTGGGTGCTGGAGTTGGAGGGAGTGAATATTTAAGCTGGTGGATGGGGTACCAATCAGTCGGCTGCTTTGACCTGGATAGTGTCGAGTTCCTTGAAAGTTGTCGGAGCTGCACTCTTCCAAGCAAGCAGGGCATATTCCATCACACTCCCTACTTGTAGATGGTGGACAGGCTTTGGAGAGCCAGCAGGTGAGTTACTCACTGCAGGATTCCAAGTCTCTGACCTGGTCTTGGAGTCACAGCTTTTATGTGTCTGGTTCTGTTTAATTTCTAGCCAATGGTAAATCGCCGGAGGTTGATGGTGAGGGATTCAGCGGTTGTAACGTAACTAAATGTCAAGGGGAGAAGGTTTATCTTGTTGAAGATGGGCATAGCCTGGCAGTTGTGCGGCGTGAATGTTACTTTCCAAGCATCAGCCCGAGCCTGAAAGTTATCCAGCTCTTGCTGCATGCGGGCACGGGCTGCTTTCTTTAATAATGTTACATTTATTCGTTGAGGGGGCTCCGGTTGGCTACTTTGTTTGGTGTCTAATCAGAAGGCGCTAATCAGACCTGCTGTCTGGATTGGGCGAGAATTCTAATCTTTTTTTAAATCTAGTGCAAGACCAGATGTTTTGGCAGTCCAATTCATTGTCAGAGTCTACATTGCGCCAAATTTGCGGACAACACTGCCCCACGCACAGGCATACGTTGAATGACCAGATAATGCTTTTTGTAGTACGAACATACGAACATGGAACAGGAATAGGCCATTCAGTCACTCGAGCCTGCTCCGCCATTTAATAAGATCATGACTGACTTGATAATAACCTGAAATCTGCATCTCATCTACCCCTGATAGCCTATCACCCCCTTGATGAGGAAGAAATGCTTGTGAGCACTCCAATATAAATTCCCTTTCCTGGTTTAGCATCAAGGAATATTCTTCATCAAACTGAGCGAACAGATGAACATAGGAGCGGCATTTTGTTTGGAAATTTCTTTGGCCTCGTTTATATTCTCTTTGAATATTATACAAGAACTAACAGTTTACAGGAAGGCGACTGAATTCCTTTCGATACATGCTTACCAAAGTCAAGGGAGCTTAATCAAATCAGAACACGCATTCCTCGATTTAGATACGCATTGCCGTTGCTGTACATGTTCCTGTCTGATACCAACAAAGTAGAGGTTTAGTGCACTCCCCACCCTTGCACTCACCAAGTAGCGTTGCTAAAATCCCTACGATTCCAGTGCCCGATCCCAGTTCAATCACTTTCTTCCCGCTAAAGGTGATGCCTTGCTTCTCAAAATATCGGCAAAGGGCAACTCCCTGGAACGAGGGATAACATGCAGTTTAGGACTAAGTTATTCAAAACTCTCGGACCTGACACCTGACATCAAAAAGTGGTGGGATCTGCGGTCAAGCAGCACGTTACAAAGATAAAGGAAGGCTCCTTGGAACTATTGTCAGTCAGATACTCTCAACGGCCTCTCAGTGGCTGAGATGAGCAGTGGCTGGTCTGATCACTGGTCGCGAATTCTGGGCGGAGTTTTCTCGGCAGGCCGACCTTGGAAGACCAAAGGAAGTAGTAATAGGATTATTATTTTTTAAATGTGCCTAGACGAGGTGTGAATAGCAGAGTGTTGAACAGGAACAGCTGCGGTCTGAAAGCTAAAACAATCGAAAAAGCGAAGAGTAAACCCCAAATCTGCAAAGACAGGAGACAAAATGAGGCCCGCTCCTGCTTACCACCCGGTCACCGGTCTTCCCTTTGGTTCGATTTCCCACCTTCCTCCTTTCACTTGCTTAAACTCTAATACCTTCCGAACTTTTCCCCAGTTCTGATGAAAGACCATCAACGTTTTTCTGCTTTTATCTCCTCAGATTCTACCTGCTCTGCTGAATCTTTCCAGCATCTTTCCTTTTATTTCAGATTTCCAGCGTCTGCAGTGTCCTGCCTCAGAACAAATAAATGATTTAACCTGCTGCCCCGTCGCCCCGCCCGCTCGAAATAAGTCAGGGTCCCACCAATCCCTCATCCAACTATTCGGATCACAGTCCAAGCTGTATCAGTGACTCATTGAAACTGCAGCACTCGGCGCAGCACCGAGTGTGAAAAAGAAACTGGACTGTTCCAGTCACCCTCGTGGGTACTAGCCAAAGACTTTTCCCTAAAAGTTAGTAAACGGTGTGGATAAATCCAGCCTGTCCATTAATGCTCCGTGTGAGACCGCACGCTCATAAAATACCATTCAGACTGAAGAAGCAGAGGGCGATTGTGGAACAGCACAGGGCAGCAGCTCCGGGGGAGGGGGACGGGGGAGGGGGTGTAGGGGGAGGGAAATTGGAAGATCGAAATATGAAACACTCCAGCCGCAACAGGGTGGACTATTTCATCAGCTTCACCGAGCTTCTAACGCGTATTGAAACTGCCGCTTGAGAATGGATGCGGGTGAAAACTATATGGTTCCGTTTCAGATGTGTGTGATGAAATACATGTTCCAGTCAGTCACACAACGGGCTGTGGACCAGATGTGCCGGATGGGCGATGTATTTTGAAAGCTCATTTCACGAGTGAAGGAAGGCAATTGCAAACCTAATGCCAATGAGAACACACAAAGAAGTTACAATTTATCTCATAAGTACATAAGAGACAAGGGCCTGGCTTTGTTCTAACGGACGAACGTAGCGAACTTACACAGTCCCAGACATACGCAGATACGCCCAGGTTAGCACCCAACATTTGAGCGATTTTCAACTGATATCCGCAGAACTGGAAGTCATTGTGGGCGATGTAGGAGCTTGAAGAGTTATTCTCCTCCTTCGGGGCATCTTTGCTGGAATGCTCAGGGGACAGTGCTGACGTCATCCTTTCTATTCTTCCTCCGGACTTCCCCTGATGGACACTCCGTGATTTGTACTGGGGCCGTTGCGCCGAGTTGAAGCATCAACTCGCGTTTATAAAGAGCCACGCGCGCCCTCCGGCCGCCCCAAGAGCTCCCCGCAGCCAATCGTATACAATTTCTATTGTTATGCAATAAAGCATGGCAGTCGACGTTGCACAGCGCTAGGTCATCGCAACGGTCATGAGATAAATGATCAGCTAGTTAATAGTGGACGGAATATCGACAGACCCCCCCGCCAAAGCTCTTTTTGAAATAATCCCACCCGTTTCTCAAAGGTTGAAAGAGAACCCCGAGGTGTTGCGTCTCATGGTCAACAGAGCCAGACCATCAACAGCGAAGCACTCTCTCTGCATTGCTCAGGTTCTGTCCCAGCTTGAGCCTCACCTTCAGAGGCCAGTAGGTCATCACTGAACTGAGGTATCTTTATTTTGTAGAAACGGTACTACTTTTGGATTACACTAAACTTCGCTAATGATGCCCTTAACATAATGTCTCGTTTTAGATCTGAGTCGAAAGGCATTGATGGGTGAAATGACTGGATTACACGTATGAATATAACAGCAATTGAAGCGATATAAAGCTATTGCCATCCATTTGACCGGTTCCTGTGCGCGCAGTATTAGATCCCCACAATACCTCGTACCCCACTATCAACATTTATCCACGCACTTCTCCAACTTTCTGTTAAAGTTCTGAGGTAATGAATCCTACTGTCGTCTTTGGTAGACCATGAGATCCATTCATTACCCTCTGCCTGAAGAAATTAAACCTAAACTATCTTTTCAGGCTCCCTCTTATAAGTTTTTATCCGCATCTTTTATGGAATCTGTGATTATATGAAGCATGCTGGAGTTCCTCCTGGTGTTCAGTATCCTGACCACTGCAGTAATCATCCCTCTGAGCCTCCCCGTCAATATATCGCAAGATTAACTTTATCTTGGCAGAAATGTCTGTTTCACATGGATCAAATAAAGGCATAATATTCACAACCACTGCCCCTCGGAGTCAATGTTCATAATTACTTTCGGCATAATGGGGAAATGGAAGTGGGATTCACTTTCGGTCCCTGGACACATTTGCACACAATACCTTATCCCACTCCGGGTGATGGAAAATTAGCTACCGGAAAACTAAATCGAAAAGGTAAGAGCGGCGATGCGTGGGGTTCGGGAGGGGAGGGATAGTGGGCGTCAAAAGGCACTTCTAAGAGAGCAACTGAACCAAAGGTGAAACAGCAGTCTGCATTTGAAACCTAAATACTCTCTAAATGCAGGAACGTGTGCTTCATCCTGTACAGCTGAAGCATTTCTTTGCAGATGAAGTAAGAAAAGCCAGGACGGTTCCATCCTCAGTTATAAACTCTAATTATCAGCGCTTGGATGGGGCAACAGTGGCCAACAGAAGGCACTGTTATCCAATAAGGGATGCAAAGGAACGCCTGGTGTTTTCTTTATATCTGGGAGGCCAAAAGGGAACAATTCCATCCACCTCCCCGCCCCTCTGCAGGGAATGAAAAATTTGGGGCAATTACTGCAACCAATTTGCATTCACACCGCGCCGGGTCTTCAACAAAGCAAAGAACAGAAGATTTCTGTGCAGGACTGTACGGTTTGTCAGCCCGAGTTTCGACCCCACCCCACACACCTTATCCAGAAAGTAAGCATTCGTGCTAAAGGTAAAAATAATAATAAGAAAACGAACTTATTAATATCCTTGCTGCAGGTGAGTTCTCTGTCCTCGAAGAACAGGGTAAGGGGAAGAGGGGAATATATTTTGCTGCTGAATGCTTATGGCATAGGAACTACGCCAGTAAAATGAAGAATGTATGGGGAGGGGAGTATTATGTCTAACAGAATACGTAGCTCACAACATTCGCCTGCTACTGTTAACGTGGATATAACACTAACAGCAGAGCTAAGCATATCAGTTATTTCGAATGTCTAATCACCGTACACATGAGGCATTCCGGCATCAGCTAGCATGTGACACGATGCTGTACAGACAGCGGAAGTGCTGTGTGGTTTTTGGCACTTTACGTCAATTTTAACAAACAATCATGGAAGAAAGTACTTTTTTTCCCCGAAGATGCGGTTGAACATGCATTACATTTCCATTCGTGTTTGCACCGACAAACCAAATGCTATACAGGAAGAGGCTGTTGCATCTGAATGTGCAATAATGCGCACAGGAAAATGCGGCACACGGAATGGATAACGTCTACACACTTTTACAATCAAGTGTGCCTGACCCACATACTGCAAGTTGTACGTTGGACGGTTGGCTCTCGGATTATTTGGTGAACATGTTGAAACCCTGCTCTTAACAACTCGGGGTAACTCTGATTCGCACATCTTAAAGAATCAGAATCATGGTAGTAGAAGGACATTGATCGAGTAGATTGTTGGGGATCCTTAAACAGAGGCTCAGATGGCTGGACAGCTCTGGAACGAGCCAAGACTGTGGGGCAGATAACATGTCACATACTCATTGCCACACTACATAGATTAGAGAGGTTGGGACTGTTCTTCTTGGAGAGAAGAAGGCTGAGAGGAGATTTGATAGAGGTGTTCAAAATCATGAGGGGGCTGGATAGGGTACATAGGGAGAAGCTGTACCCACTCATAAAAGGATCAAGAAGGAGAGGGCACAGATTGAAAGTGTTTTGCAAAAGAAGCAAATGTGACGTGAGAAAATTTTTTTCCACACGAGTGGTTCGGGTCTGGAGTGCACTACCTGGAAGTGTAGTAGAGGAAGGTTGAATCGAGCCATTCAAGAGGGCATTAGATGATTATTTTATTCAAAATGTGCGGAGGTACGGGGAACAGATGATGAACAGCAACACTGGTTAATCGTAACAAATAGATAGCAGTAATTCAGAAGGCGAAAGGAACAGGGAGTACGAGAGATAGTGAACAGCTGGGAGCGAATTTGCCCTCCGATTGCGACAAAAGGCTACATGCGTGACTCATAGGTCAATGAATGCATTAAGTCATTCTATATGCCAGAACATATATATGTATTTAATTAAAAGAGCTATGTGTTAACAAAATAAAATACAGAACTTTCTATTCTTGAACAAACTATTACAGAATCACAGAATTTTAATGGCACAGAAGGAGGCCATTCGGCCCATCGTGTCTGCACCGGCTTTCCAAATGAGCATTATGATCTAGTGCCATTGGCTTGCCTGTTCCCCGTACCTCCGCACATTTTGAATGAAATAATCATCTAGTGCCCTCTTGAATGGCTCGATTCAACCTTCCTCTACTACACTTCCAGGTAGTGCATTCCAGACCCGAACCACTCGTGTGGAAAAGTTTTTTCTCACGTCACATCTGCTTCTTTTGCAAAACACTTTCAATCTGTGCCCTCTCCTTCTTGATCCTTTTATGAGTGGGAACAGCTTCTCCTTATGTACCCTGTCCAGCCCCCTCATGATTTTGAACATCTCTATCAAATCTCCTCTCAGCCTTCTTCTCTCCAAGAAGAACAGTCCCAATCTCTTCAATCTATCCTCATAGCAGAAGTTTTTCATCCCTGGAACCATTCTTGTAAACCTCTTCTGCACTCTCTCCAATGTGTTCACATTATTCCTATAATGTGGCACCCAGGTCTGTACACAATACTCCAGCTGAGGTCTAACAAGTCTTATATAAATTCAGCAATAACCTCCTTGCTGTTGTACTCCATGCCCCTATTAGTAAAGCCCAGGACACTATATGCTTTATTAACTGCTCTCTCCACCTGTCCTGCCACCTTCAATGATCTATGTACAAATACACCCAAGTATTTCTGCTCCTGCATCCCCTTCAAAATTTCACCCCTTATTTTATATTGTCTGTCCATGTTCTTCCTACTAAACATGCATCAGCTCACATTTCTCCACACTGAACTTCATCTGCCACCTATCTGCCCACTCCATCAATTTGTCTGTGTCCTTTTGAAGTTCTACAACTGTCTGTCTGGCAGTTTACAACACTCCCAAACTTGGTATCATCCACAAACTTTGAAACTGACCCCTGCACACCAAGATCTAGATCATTAGTATATAGCAGGAAAAGCAATGGTCCCAATACCGACCCGTGGGGAACTCCACTACAAACCTTCCTCCAGCCCGAAAAATAGCCATTGACTATTACTCTCTGCTTCTTACTTTTCAGCCAAGTTTGTATCCGCGTTTCTACTGTCCCTTTTATTCCATGGGCGATAAGTTTTCTTACAAGTCTGTTGTGTGACACTGTGACAAATGCCTTTTGATGACATTTGCTGAAATATCAGAGTTTCAATGAAAATAGAGCAATACTTTTGCATACATTGATATTCAAAAAGCATTTGATAAAGACCACGGAGCAGAATTATTCGGAAAATAGAAACACACGGAATTAAATGGATGGTGCTAACTGGGAACTAAGGCAGAGTATGGTGGTGAACGGACGTTTTTCTCATTAATTTATGCATTTGGGTCCTTCAGGGATCAGTATTAGGATCATTGCTTTTTTTGTTTTATATATAAATGGGTTTGGGTATAGGGAATGCAATTTCGAAGTTTGCGAATGATGCACTATCTGGCATAGAAGCAGATAGTGAGGAGACAAATAGAAGATTTCAGGCGAACATATTCTGGTGAAATGGGGAAACACATGGCAGATATAATTTTATATGCACGGGTGTGAAGCGTTGTCATTTGGGAGGAACAGCATGGAGAGGCAGTATAACCTAAATGGTACATTTTTGAGGGGGTTGCAAGTGCCGAAGTACTCGAGTGTACATAATCGACAACTCTTTGAAGATGACCGAGCAAGATGCTAAAACAGTGAAGAAAGCGCACGGAATAATTGGCTTGTTAAATCGGGACAGGGAATAAAAGGGAGCTATGATAAGCCTTTGCAAATTACTGGTTCAGCCTCTGCTGGAGTTTTCTGTACAGTTCTGCACCCAAATTTCAGGAAGTATCCGTTGGGCAGGGTACAAAGGAGGTTTACGGGAAGATACCGGGGTGAGGGAAGTCCAGTTATTTGGAGATTGGCGAAGCTGTGATTGTTCTCCTTGTAGCAGAACCAAATCGAGGTGTTCAAAATATTGAGGGCCTTATTAAAGCAAATAGGGTGGGGGAACTGTTTCCTCTGTCAGTGGGTCGGTAACCAAAGGTTATAGCTTCAAAGTAATTGGGGAAAATCAAGGAAATGAAGAGATCTGAAGTTTAGTGGTAGAAACTTCCATCGGAAATTTGAAGCGTAGAACTAAATTGGACAGCTTTTTCAAAGAGTCAGCACGGGCATGGCGGACAGAATGGTCTCCTGCTGTGCTGTAAGATTTTATAATTCTATGATGCATTTATTTCAATGGGAACAAACGAAAGTAAGGAACTCGAAGAAAAAATTCATTTGATTGCAATTTTCCAAGCTCCTTATCTGCGCAACGTGCTAACAGCTCCTCAGCTTACAACACCATTGATAAAACATGAATATTACACATATTCACCGACTTCTTTATTTGGTGGACGACTGGCTTCGGAGTTCTATCAAACACTGTTTTGATTGCAACGCTTATGAACATACAAACATACGAAAATAGGAGAAGTAGGCCATTCGGCCGCTCAGGCCTGCTCTGCCATTGAATAAGGTCATGGCTGATCTGTTTGTTTCTGATCTTTACACCCGTTTTTGAACACACGTGCAACAACTGCAATTCTCCAGTCCACTGGTATCATCCCTGGACCTAAGAATTTATGGCCAGTGCCTCTGCAATTTCAGCTCTCACTTTCCTCAATATCCTTGGAACATCTCATCTAGTCCTGATCCCTTCTCCAAGTACAGACAGCTTTTTATCCATTTTAAATCATTCTAGTGTATTTATTAACTCCTCTTTCACGATGACCTGGGTAGCATATGCTTCCTTGGTAAAGACAGATGCAAAATATTTATTTAATACCTGAGCTATTCACTTTCCTCCTTGAGCAAATTCACTTTTTGGAGCCTTATTGGCCTGTCATCCTTTTACCACTCTTTTACCATTTATGTGCCAATAAAAGACTTTAAGATTCAGTTTTATATTAGCTACCAGTCTCATCATGCTCCCTCTTTGCTTCTCTGATTTGCTTTTTCACTACTGCTCGGAACCATTTACATTCACCCTGGTTCTCTGTTGTATTAGCCACCTGGCATCTGTCATAATTTTTTCTTCATCATCTTAATCTCTGCCTCTTTTGTCATCAGGGAGCTCGAATTTGTTTGCCGTACCTTTACTCTTCGTGGGAATATACTTTGACTGTGCCTGAATGCTGTCTTCTTTGAAGGTAGCTCATTGTTTAGCTATCATTTTTCATGCCATCCTTTCATTCCAATGTATCTGACCCAGGTCCATTTTTACCCCATTGAAGCTGGATTTCCCCAGCTAATTATTCTTACTCTGGGTTGTTCTTTGTCCTTTTCAATAGCCAACATAAATCTTATGATACAATGACCACTGTCCCCTGAATGTTCTCCTACT
This sequence comes from Cetorhinus maximus, assembly GCF_964194155.1. Taxonomy (NCBI): domain Eukaryota; kingdom Metazoa; phylum Chordata; class Chondrichthyes; order Lamniformes; family Cetorhinidae; genus Cetorhinus; species Cetorhinus maximus. The sequence continues at coordinate 78,122,359 of NC_135896.1, forward strand.
GGCACTTGGTCCACTTGGCACAACTCTGGCCTAACTCATTCCCAAGAGCCAGATGTAGTTGTGCCTTTTTTCTGGTTGGACTGGAAACATACTGTAGAAAATTTCCCTGAACACACTCTAGGAACTCTTGCCACTCTCTGCCCTTTACACCATCCCAATCTATATTGTGAAATTAAAAGTCCCCTTTATAACTACTCCATAATTCTTGCACCTCTCTGTAATTTACTTGCAGCAAAATTTTCCTCTACATCTTTCTAGTTTGTGGCCTATAGACTGCACTGACTACAACTCAATTGCATCTTTTTAGTTACTTAGTGCTAGCCAAATAGATTCCGCCTTTGACATCTCTGGAACATCTTTTCTCTCCAGCAATAAAATGCTCTCCTTAATCAAATCTGCCACCCTGCCTCATTTCTATCCTTTCCTATCTTTCCTGAACACCTTGTATTCAGAAAGTTTTAATACCCAGTTCTGCCCTTCTTTGAGCCAGGTCTCTATTATAGCCACTGCATCATATTTCCAAATGGCAATCTATGCCTGTAACTCACAAATCTTACTTACCACACCCTGTGCATTCACACACCTGCACAGTAACCCTGATTTAGACTTCATTACTTTTTCCCTTACTCTGAACCCACCTAATAAATTATTGTTTCCTACTCTAGTGCTATCTACCTCCCCCAGTATTCCATGCACCTTGGTATTCCTCTCTGATATTACCTTCTGGTTCCCACATCTCTGCCAAGTTAGTTTAATCCCTTCCCAGGAGCATTAGCAAATTGCTCCTCAAGGAATACAGAACCAGCTCTATTTAAGTGCAACACACCTGGCCCTACAGGTCCTATCTCTCCCAAAGCTGGTCCTTATGTCTCAGGAAGTCTGCACCGCCTTTCCAACCATGCTTCATCCTCCTATTTCTACACTCACTTGCTGTGGTACTGGGAGTAATCAAGAAATTACTACCTTTGAGGTCCTGCTTGCTAATTTCCTTCCTGGTTCCCTAAATACTGACTGCAGGTCCATATCTCTCTTTCTACCCATGTGCTTGGTATACAGGAGCTCAGGATAACCACATGTCTAAAACCAAATTCAATCTATTCCACTTTCTGTAATTGGAAATACAATATCATTTGGGCTTATTTCTGTTTGCAACCACTGCAGGGAAAGAACCCCGTTGGCTTCACTCCAATTGCTACTGCTGATAAAAGATATCTTGACATGTAAGGACATTTTGGAATAAGGTAACAGACACCACAGCCACTCTTGTTGACTGGTATATGCAGTTATAATGTGCAAAATAATCAGAGATGTTGCCTTACCTTATGGGGGGAAGGGTTGGTAAATCAGTAGCAAAAATTTCACTGGCCAAGAACAACTTGAACACATGCACTTTGGAAACATAGAACCTGGAACAATAAGTGGTGAAAGAACAGAACATCTTCCAAAGAGAACAGTACTCAGTGACCTCAGTGTGAAAAATTGCTCAATGCCTCTGCGTCATTCGCAAAATGACAATGTTACCAACTAGTAATCATGTTGTCAATATACAACAAGCATTTTGGTCTATTTTCCAGTCATTTGCTTAGAAAACTGACAAAATTAAATAACTCAAGTAGGATTATTATTTAGGATCAGTATGGAACTGAATGTTAATGACGTAGTAGTTTATTTCACGTTCTAGCTATCTAGTTCATTATCTAGCTCAAAACGCTATTCCTTGGAAATCTACTAAGTAGGCATCATGGGCAGAATTTTTAGGTCAGCATGTGGCATGCACCCGACCCGACTGGACGTGAGATGACGTCGGGTCAGCATCCTGATGCCTTTCCGTGCTCGCTCGATATTTCAGTCAGTGGGCGCAAGCGAGTGTCGGAAGCACACCTGCCAAAGTTGTTAAAAGTTCCAATTGTCCCTGATTTCTTGTGGTCCATCCAACCTTACGGTTGGAGGATGGGTGAATTTGCCGGGTGGACTTTGCATTTTTGATGAAACCTCATCCAAGGGCGGGATGAGGTTTCCGTTATTAAATGAAAGGAAAATAATAATTTATGGATGGAATGTTTAACATGTATATGTTCAGGTATCTGATTGTGACGCTTGGACATTTTTATCGTGATTTTAAAATCTTTATTTGTTCTGAAGTGCGCAGGTGTTGGAGCTGCACCTGCCATCACTTAAGAGGCCATTAAAAACCCATTTGAACCTGATTTTACGTTGCCTGTGCAATTTTGCGCTCATTGAATGGTCAGGCAGGCAGCCCACATTTTGCAAAACTTCATCCAAAGGCGGGATAAAAAGGGCCAGCAGCATTGCTAGTGTGAGTAGTGAAGAGTTCAGGGGATAGTTTGCTGCTGGTTGCTTATTTGAACATGACAGCTTCATTTCTGTTCTGAGCTTCATTCCTGGCATTTCTAGGCGTCATTTCAGGAGTCATTGGTGTCTCTAAGGCCCCTGGAGGACTTTGACCATGTGGACCCTTCCAGGTATCAAACAGCCTTCTGTTACCCTGGTAATGGGGATTGGTGGCACCTCCTCTGAAGAGAAAGAGAGGGGCAGAAGGGAGAGGAGGCCTGGTGCAGCTTCCAGGGGAGTGACTTGTGGGAGGAGAGGCGTAGGCATTAGGGGTGCAGGGCCAGGAATTGGTCCAAGGTGGAAGGGGCCGCAGAAGATGCCACTACCCTGCTGCCAGGGTTTATAGGCAGCGATACAGCTACCTCAATATGTCCGAGGTGCAATACCGAAGGAGGCTCCGCCTCTCCAGGGAGGTGTGACCTCCATTTGTCAGATGATTGGCCCTGAGATCACCTCCAATTGTGTTGGTGGGAACCCCATGCCAGTGGCTCTGAAGGTCACAGTGGCCAACTTTTATGACTCTGACTCTTTCCAGGGGTAGGTGGGGGATCTTTGTGGAGTGTACCAAACAGCTGTCCACAGTTGCGTCAAGCTGATGACAGAAGCTGTTATTAGGCAGGTATTTCTGCATGGACGAGGCCAACCAGGCTGAGTGAGCCAGAGGCTTTGCAGTCGTTGCCGGGTTCCCCTGCATCAAGGATGCAATCGACTGCACACATGTGGCCATCACGGCGCCAACAGATCAGCTGGGTGCCTTAGTCAACAGGAAGGGATTCCACTCTATGAACGTCCAGAAAGTTTGTCACCATAGGATGCATACTCTAAATGACTGTGCACGATATTCTGGCAGCTCCCATGACGATTATCTTTGTCTGACACCCCAGCCTCTCCACGGCCAGTTGACCAAGGTGTGTGGCACTTCTCCAGCTCCAAGGTGTCCTGCTCGAATCTGGATAGGGTGAGGAGGTTTAGCGGCCTCCACCTGTCCGCGACCTTTCAATGATGTTATGGGTCATCTTCTCCTGAAAGGACAGAGGAGCGTTGATTAGTGCACTTTCTACCTGCAGCACCATTGCAGCCTGGCCAACCACACCTGAGGAACACCTTGCAGGGCACATCCAAATCGTGGCCCACAAACTGCAAGGCATTCAGTCGAAGCAACCAGAGATCACCCCCTTGGCCAGCTCCGGTGTCACTGACAGTTGGCACTCAGACTTTAACACCCCTGAGCTCCATGAGGGGATGGCAAGAATTTAACACTTTGCCACACTGATCCATGCCAACGTGGTACTCATGCTTCCTGAGCGCAGCAGGTTGTTAAACCTTTTGTGGCACTGCACCCATGTGTGCCACACAACTTCATGACTGCTGACCTGGGCTGGCACCTCCTCCCAAACTCTTTTTGTGAGGTGCGGTGGCCTCTTCCTTCCATTCCTGGGGACCAGGGTGTCCCTCGTGGCAGCCAACTCTTCCAGGAGGACCAGGAGGCACTCATCTGAAAACTGGCCACCCGACCTGTCCTCCCACCTGACGTCTCCAGCCGCACTTGAGGCCATAATTTTGGTCTTCAGAACGCTGCAAATATGTTCTTCCCTGGCAGCCTTCAAGGAGCTGCCTGTGCTGTTTTCAAACAGGACCCTGTCCCTACCTGGCTCTCCCCAACCATTGGGAAGATGCATTTCATGCTGGGTGGACCATAATTGGCCAGTCAGTGTGAAATCGCTGTCGGGGGCCGATCGTGGGCAGCGGCCCATTTCCCAACCTGTCATTGGTGCACCGATCGCATGTGTCCACCAAGGGTAAAATTCAGGCCAATGAGTGTTGGAGGGCAGGATGTTCTGGTCTCTGAGGCTGCAGGTCATGACCTGGGACAAGGTAAGAGTCAGTACTCTAAAGGGCCCCCTAGCACGTGACCGATCAGATGATCAATTGAGTGCATCTACTACACATGTTGAAGATTTGTGCATTTTCCATTCTGGCCAGGTAAGTTAATTTAAATTTTAGCTAATCTCTGCCAACCATGTCAATCTTCATAGGTGACATCAATTTTAAAGATCAGCAAGTTTCCCACCTTTTGGCATTAAGGAGTTGTAGATTTATGACATATTTTCATGCATAGATGTCTGCTGCATCGAAGCGAGAGGAGGTGATCTAGAAGGGACGAAGCTGCCTCCAGATTCAGTGAGGCTGCCCTTGGTTCCCTTCTGCATGCAGTATATGATTGACATGCTGAGTGCTGGTTAGAGGAGTGCCAAGATTTCACCAAGCCTCTTCTATAGCAATGACAAGATGTACTATAGAAACTTATTCCATACTAGGGCATCCCTGGTGTCACGGTCCATTCACCTGATCACAGCCAGAGCCATTGGCAAGAGCATTGCCATTGTCCTTCAACTTATCATCGCTGTCATCCTCAGAGGGTTGGCCCCACTTTGGTGTGTCAGCAGTCTCCAGGGCATCTCTTCTTTGGATGGCCATGTTATGGACTGCACAGCAAAGAACAGCCATCAGGGACATACGCATGGAGGAGGACTGTAATGCACCTCCACATCTGTCCAGGCATTGGAATCACATCTTTTAGAGGCCAATGGTCTGCTCCATTATGGAAAAACTCAGCAGGTCTGGCAGCATCGGTGGAGAAGAAAAGAGTTGACGTTTCGAGTCGTGCTGGCGTGGCTCTCACTGTACCTCCTCTTTGCCTCAGGTCTGAGCACCCCCAACGGCATCATTAGCCATCTTTTCAGTGGATAGCTACTTGTGGGCAGTCAATGGCTCCTTGCAGGAACCTGCAATCGCTGCAAATCCTCGTGCTCTATCCTTTTGACTTTGGATATTCTGTATGAAGGAGATGTAATTCCCAGCCCTTCAGAACATTGCACCTGTGAACACCTTGATGCATTAGTGTTCACACTTCCCCATAAAGAATTCGGAAAAGATTACGTTTGCATGTTGTACTTGAAAGCATGGTGTATGAATACAGTTTATTTCAAGTACTGAGTCCAATAAACCATGCTTTGATGCTTTTTCTCCAGACTGTAAACCATGTGAATCACTAGAATGCCCCAGGAATCTACAAGCGGGTCATATACATTCTGTTGGGAAGTGACTGATTACTTTCGCCTGTCCGAGATTAAAAGGTGCGACAGAAAAACGGACGGCCTCTCAGTAATGCTAAGTTACACTAATATACTGTGCATTAATGACTTACCGCTGTACTTAAAGTGCTTAGTTTACATGTAGGAGTGATTATTACTTATTACTTTCAGTCAACCAGTTACTGCCCAAAATTGAACTGTAAAATAGAATAATCCAGATATGCAATAATAGCATTCCCTAGTGATCTGAATTGGATAGTTCATATACACCTGCACTTCTTCAATATCTTGCAAGGTGAATTGAGGCATCACTTGGTAAGGTAAGGGTTCCGCATTTTCAAGCTGCTTTCTTCACAATATAGGGGCAGCAAACAGACAACAATTATGGTCAGATTTCTAGAACAAAGGTAAATAAATATTAGGGTGGACTTATACCATATGGAGCCAACTATGAAGAATACAGAGTTACTCAGCTCAGTGCACATCCCATTATCCCAAATGTACTTCAATTGTAACTGATTAGCTCGGCTACACATAAGGAATACATTGAACCCTTCTAACCCATCCCACGAAACTATCATCAATGAACACTTCTCAACATGAGTAATTAAAAGAAACAAAGAAAAATCAAACGTCAATGATTTATTTTTGTTACCGATTTGGTTATCTAATCAGGGGATTGATGACAATGGGAGCTATCATAAAATAGAATACAGCAAAGGGCGAGGCCATTCAGCCCTTCGTATCTTTGCCAGGATTTGGTTGGGCTCACCAATTAACCTCATCTCTACTTCTTTCCCCATAGCACTGTACTTTTCCGTTTAAATATGTATCCAATAATTTTATAAATTTTCCTATTGAATTGCTTCCACCAACCTTTCAGCTAGTGCATTCCAGGTCGCAACAACTCGCGGTGTTAAAAAGAAAAATGTTTCGTCATGTCTACTCTGGTTCTTTTGCGAATCATCTTAATTGTGTCCCTTGGTACCGACCCTTCTGCCAATTTCACTGTATTTGCGTTTTTGAAACAGTAATGATTGTGAACACCTCTATCAAAATTATTCTTAAACTTCTCTGCTTTAAAGCGGGAGCGAAGGATGAACACATGAATGAATATAAAGTTAACCAAGGCATACTTGAGTCTTCAGGGTGAGAAAAGTCCTGGGGCAACAACTGCAATTAAAATATTTTGAAGCTATTAGAGAGCTGTGGAACTCGGATTTAACAGCAAACCCAGAGTTTAGCCAAGGGAGGTTTTTCTAAAGTTGTGGAAGTCAGAACGCGGATTAACTCTAGGGGCGTTTCTACTTTATCACTGGGAGGGGCCTAAACTGACTCGCTTCTTGCTCAGTCGTTGTGCAGCAGTTCTCGAGATTTAGTTGCGGAATATAAATACCGCCGCGGAGAAAAAATACGCAGTTGCCATCTTGACGTTTTTAACTTTGCCAAGATTTTGACCGGTTGAAACAAAAGCACAAGTGCGCGCTGTGCAGTGCACTTTTTATCAGTTTGTGAGGGACAAGGGCTGAAACAAAGAAAGAGTAAAAGATCACTGCGGGGCAGTGAGGCATCTTTAAGTGAGTTTTACGTATTGCTCATTCTTACTTAATTTCGAATGATGCTATATCTCAAGAATTCTTCGTAAGATCCGTTTGCTATGTCATTATGTTAAATGATAGACATGAGGCACCTGGAATCCTCAGTCTTCATGAAATAATTATTGTTAGTGCCAGCCTTAATATGTTGGAGATAGGTTTTATATTTACAGTTTCATTATTTGGATAATTAGTTGTATTAGTGGTATTAGATTGATATTAAAATGAATAGTTTTAATAGTTGATTTATGGTATTAGACCTGGTACTAAACTGAATCATTTTATAATTGTCAGTACTATTAGTATTTCAATTAATAGCATCGCTGTTGTTATTACTGGCAAAATTATAAATATCAATTTCCTTTTTTTGTGTAATTATTATAGTGGGGGTCAACAGTTTAGAATTACTTTTTTTGGGAAATGTGTTACCTCAGGAGATACCACTTATTAACGCTGGGGAAAGTTGAAAAATATCTGAGAAACCTTTCTCGATATCTCATTTGTTTATTTGAAGAAACCAATTGTGTAAATTAGAATGTCATAATATTCTAGTTCATGGTTTGTATTAATACTTTGGGGTTTTTTAGTTGGGGAATGTTAAATGTGTAAGAGTAAGGTAATTCAAATGCTGGACTTTAGAAATTGCCAGAGCACCTCAAGTAGTGGCAGTTGAAAAGAGTCCCATGTATACTTAAAGGTAAGAGTTAGGAGGATGAAAGCCATAAGAAGATAAGTGGCTTCACTTAGTTGGGGAACTGCGGACAAGTCTCAAGAGAATTGCTCAGACTTAATTAGAAATTTAAATTATTCATGAAGACGTCAGGGTCAAGGGGTTTGGTTTTGAAGATAACAATTAGTGTGAATATCTATCCGACATCTTGACTAACCTATGTTGTCATAGAGACGAGTGACTCAGGGTGAAGCCTTGTTTGGAATTCTGGAAAGTTGACTGTGGGATTTTTCATGATGGCCTTTGGGGTTGGAGTTGAAAGCACCCAAGTTTGTAGGTGTAAGCCCTGAGTTCAGCAGACATAGAAAGAGAGAATCGGGCAAGAGCTGAAAAAAGCTGTAGACCAGAAGCAAGAAGTGTATCAGAAATCAAGGTTCTCTCTGAGGTAGAGGCATTAAGCCAGGGTGCCCATGCTTGAACTGCGTGAGGTCCTTAAGGAGCAGAGAAAAATCACGTAGCCTGAGGCTAGTGGGAGGATCTCAAGAAAGCTCACACCTTGGAGGATAACAGGAACACGGAGGAGAATCAAAATGAAGCCCTGAGAGCTGTGACACTCTGGGTTGTTCCCAGGAAGTGAAGGAACCTTCAAGAGCCTGATAAGTAGCCAAAGACTTTCTGGGGGGAACTGAAAATGGAAAGGGAGAAGTTCAGTTCAGGGGTTCAGTTTTAAAGTATAAGCGATCGTGTTTATTATTTTTTTGAGTGTAAAGTATAATCAATAGCCTAAGATAGTGTCTAGTTAGTAGTGTTTACTTTGTTTGACTCTTGTACAGTAAAATAATTTGTTTAAACCATGGAATCTTGTGGTTTATTAATTCAGTAGATAATGGAGATTTAAAATTTCTCTTTAAACGTTAATGGTCTCTACAGGGATCATAACATTAAGTATAAAAAAGAGAAGGATACAATTTGCAACTTCTCATTCGGTTGTGGAAAGCAAACGTTTAAAATATTAAAATATTTCAGAGCTTAACTTCTTCAGTGTCGGAATATGAGTTATGAATAAAGGAGAACGTTTTTAAATTAAGACAAATTGGCCGATTGTTTCTGGGACTCTTACTGTACACAAGACTGAAGCTCAAATCAGCCAAATACAATTGATGGATCTCATCTGCACTTTGTAACTTACCCAAATATTAAACTGAGGCAAAAGAATTGCTACAAAATTCATTCTAAATTGGTGATCCCCAACTGTAGCAATTATGTCACACGAAGGAAGGAAATTGATACTGACAATTATCCCAATAATAACAATAATAGTAAAATGTTTGTGTCACCACAGCCAAAATCGCAGCTTTTTTCCGTCAATTTCTCTGGTTTAATTTCATTCTTTATATTTATCCACCCTTCTATTTACCCAGATAAATAATTACAATATTTGCTTCTAGTGTGACTTAGACAACATTTCGGCGAGAGCAAAGTTTGTGCGGCAAAATGGCTACAGGGCATAAGTTGTAGAGTCTGGAAATTGCCTGTTATGTAGGTGGGATCCAAAGGATGACGGATAGATGTTTATAGCTTTATAAAGGCAAAACAAATACATTTTCCTCAACTCCTTCTAAGGACATTTGAATTTACTACAAAACAAACAATAAACACCCCGAAGCAATTAATATGCATTACGGGAACAAAGCTGTCTTGAGCGGTCATATTGGTTCCTAGGAATGTCTCCAAAAGATAAACACACAAATCTTGATTTGCTGTATGTGATGGCCATTACATTGGAATCGTCTTTTTGTGGCACACAATCACGCTTGCAGTTTCACATTCCTACCACTAGAGGAAACTTCGTGCGCACGAAGAGCTATCAAAATCTATCCATCCAATCTTCCAGCACAGGAACAGTCTAACTTCGCAGGGTCCTAACGCTCAACAGAGTCTTCAAACTTGCCTCCTACACCAACGCCTCTCTGCTGCGAGTCCAATGCTCACTGACCGTCTCTGCCGTTCTTTCTGTTGACCTTCGGTGTCTCAAACATGCACAATTACGATGTTTCCCAGTCTCACCGTGGACCACTAAAGGACAATGCCACAAGTGACATGTGTGCTTCATTTCAGTAGAACGCCTACTGCACTACCATTATCTAAAATTTTTGTTACTTCTTCAAAGAATGCAAATGACAGAATCAACATTTATACCAAGCGCTTGTATAATGGGGAGGATGAGAACATAACGGAAATTCAATTGATATTTTGTCTCCAAATCTCCTTTATTAGTTTACAATGTCACAGTCTCTTTAAATATTCCCCTTTAATTTCTTCTGCTTGCAAGTTATTGCCTCGCTTCCTCACTTATTTCCCCCCTCGCCTTTTTTTATCTATTACCTCTAATTTGGGAGTCAGTTTACTTCCCTCCCCCTAGTCCTTTGTAAGGCCACTTATTGACTGCCAATCACATAAATTTGATTTTGAATCACAGAGATATCTGGACTGTGAAGATTAAGGTTTGCTAAGACATTTGATTGTGTCACAGATTTAAACGGCACTGGCTACGTCGAACTACCGATGTTGGGTTCATACTGAATTTTGACACTTATGTCAGTGATATCCATGTTAAGTTGACGCGAGTTCGCATATGTTTTGTTATGAGCCTTCTGCTACTCTGCGATTTAAAACAATTATGTGCTGCATTTTTACATCAAAGTTTTGTTTAACCGTCTTTCTTTGTTAGAGATAAAACTTGAAGTGGGCAGGTGGACGTGAAACTGATAGAAATCTGCATCCAGGACTGAAGGGAATCTGATTGGAGATCGGAGAAAGTCCGTTCGAAATCAGAGAGAATGACTAGCACCGAGGATAGCAATCCCTCCTTGGAATTGGAAGAGAAGCATTATGAATTTAGTGGACACCTTTTGAAGATCTCTACGTTTAAAGGAACGTATATTGGTGTTTCTGCTTTTGTCTGGGAACCTGTAAGTCTAGCAGCCAATGCATTGTTTGTATTTAAAAGCAGACTCCCTACCTATTTTGCAATGTATTTGCTGGATACATTGGCATGGGTGTACAGAATACTTACAGACCAATCAGAGCGACAGATTCATGTTCCACACAAGCTTCCTCCCATTTATCGTCATCCAACTCATCAACACATCCTCTAATATTTTCTCCCTCATGTGTTTATCTAGGTTCCCCTTAAACGCACCAATGCTGGTTCTGGTCTTGCCTGCAAGTGGAAACGTATTGAATTTTTGCACAATCTTAAAGCCCACTCTGACGTTACCGTTTACTCTTCTCTTTTCTAGAAAAAAAGATCTTCAGCCTAGTCATTTTTTCTGATATGTATGACCTCTCAATCTGATATCATTCCAGAAATTTTTTTTGGACCTTCTCCTTTCATAATATGGAAACCAGTTCGTGGTATCCGAACGAATGGTCTGCCCAAGGCCCCACAGTTCTATTCCTCCAGAATTGAGCACGAGTGCCGTGTTTGTTTTTTATGGCCTTGTTGAGCTGCGTCGGTAAATTTAATGATCTGTGCATCTGCACCCTGAGATTTGCCTGTTCTTCTACCCAATTTAAACGTTTATTTTAAAGAGCACTTGGCCTCCTTATTCATATTCTTATTATTCCTATCAAAATACATTCTCACGCACATCTATATTGAAGTTCGTTTGGAAATGATGCATCCATTACGTAATTGGGTGAATGTCTTCCTGTATTTTTTCGAAGTCCTCCTCTGTATAAAATACAACCATAATTTAATGTATCGCACAAATTAAAAATGTTCTGATTCCTGAATCCAAACAATTTGTGTAAATAGTGAACAATTACGTCTACTCACTGCATTACCGTTATCTAGATTAGATTTTACATCTTCAAGGAATTCAATAAGGCTGGTCAAATGTGACCTTCCTCTTTGGAATCCGTGCTGAATGCTCTATAATATTTTCAGTTTTCTGTAACGACTGATTGATGAAGGGTTGCGCTAGCACCGAGCCGATGTTAAGCTAAATAGTCTACAGTTTCCTGATTTGTTCTGGTTCCTCTTTTGCAAAGCAGTTACATTAGCTGAAAGCCAGTCTGCTGACACTATTCCTTTTCATGATGAATTCTCATACATGCAATTATATATCTTATCTCCTATGTCTTCTTTTAATATGTGGAGATGTAATCCATCCAGGCCGAAGCTTTGTATCTTTTTGCGTTTGATTAGTTTATGAATAACTGACCCTTTCTAAACAACAAACCAATTCACATTTATATAACAGCTTTAATGTAGAAAAATATCCCAAGGTGATTAACAACAGCATTATCAGTAAAAGAATGAGATCAAGTCACATAAGGAGATATCAGAGCTGTTGACCCAAACGTGTCAACAAGGTAGGTTTAAGGAGCATGGCAAAGGAGGAGAGAGAAGTAGAGTCAGAGAGACTGGGGATTGCATGGGCAAGGGGGTGGAAAATTCCAACTGTACCCCTAAGGCAGAAAAAAAACATGGTTACTAACGGTGGAACAACTCACATCATGGCTCTACCACTGCACATTCTGTACTCCGCGCCGTCTGCTAGTCTGCTCCTCACTGCAAGATGCAGAACTGGAGGAGCGCAGAAATCTCAAAGGTTTTCGTGTTGCCTGAGGTTATGGACATGGGTTATGGCGAAAACATGGAGAGATTTGAAAATAAGGGTTTGAACTTTAAAACTGAGACATGGTTAGACTAAGAACAACTGCGGGGCAGTGAGCAGAGTGATGGTGAATGGGATCCAGCGTAAGCCAAGATATGGGCAGCAAAGTTTCAGCACGTGCTTGTGTAGGGTGGGAGATGGAAAGCTGGCCAACAGAGGGTTTGAACAGTCAAGTATAAAGGTAATAAAAGCGTGGACAAGGGTCTCAGCAGCAGACAAGTTGAGGCAGGATCGGAATCGGATGATCTTATGGCCATAGAAGTAGGCAGTTTTTGTAAGGTGACAAATAATAGGTGGTGGTACAGGTCAAGATAGGTTGTGATAAGATGAAGCTGATTGTCATCAATGAATAGACAACCGAACAGTGTGTTTTTGGATGTTATCGCTGAAAGGCAATATTTAGATGAAAAATAGAAGGGGGACAAGTATTGATCCTTGGGAGCCTTTAGAGGTAATACTTGGACTGGGAAGAGATAGCTTTTCTGGTTACGATTTGATAGTTAAGGCTCAAATAAGACGAGGGCAGTCCCACTCAGCTAGATGCCAGCGGGAGGCTTTGGAGGAGATTTGTGTGGTCCATTGTGTGATAGCTTACTACGCCAAATTCACATAGAAGGTTATCTGGGAATTTAAGTGCCGTTTCAGGACTGTGACGGGAATGGCAAACTCGATTGGAATAATTGAAGTATTGAATTGTGGGACACTTGGAAATGGATCTGGGAGGCGACAATACCTTGAAGAGGAAAGGGAGGTTGGAGATGGGCTGATAGTTCGGACGGTGGTCAAGGGGGAGATTTTGGAGCGCAGTTGACTGCACATTTTCAGGGGAGAGGGATAATACCTGAAAAGGAACCTCGAGCGACATCAACTACCACTGGGGCCAGAAAGGAAATTTAGCTGATCAATAATTTGGCGGGAATTGAGTTTGGGGCGAGATTTCTTGCACGGCGGTGTTTTGCACCCCACCACCCGAAGGAGTGGAAGGGAATGTAACCTCGCCGATCACAACAGCCCCACAGCCAATTAACTCTGAGAGTTTTGCACGGTGGCGGGTGTCCCGTCTCAGAGAGTTTCCGGCCAATCTGATTGGCCGGCTGTGCCAGTGGCAGCAGTGGCCAAGATTGGCACGACGACCAGTCCCCAGATTCTAAATCCCGGCAGTCTCATGGCGGGTAGGGGAGATGAAGCCTGGGGTTTGGAGTGAGGGGCTAGGGGTCTTAATGGAGAGGCCGGAGGGTGGGGGAGGAATGGAGCGGCCGGGGAGTAGGGGGTGTGGGGAAGGGGGAAGCACCCACGGAAGGCAGACCTTGTGGGGTGTTCTTTGTAGAAAGGGGGCCCGTGAGGGAGCTGCCTCCCCCTTTCTGCCTGAGGCCCTAGCAGGGTGACCTGCCAGCCTTCCCCCCCTGAACTTCTCTCACTAGCCACAAAGTTGCCACATTAGGGCCTCAACTGCGGCGAGAGTGGGTGCACCTCCCCAGACCTCACCCATGCCACGGAGACAGGTTGGTGAGTGGGAAGGTCACCTGGGGAATTTTAGTGCCCCACCCCACCTACAAATCTACTCCAGGAAGGAGAATGTGTATTTCATGGACAAGGTGCGTTCGGAGTAGAGCATGGCAGCAGGTTAGATATAATCTGTAGAAAGGTGTGGGTTTATGGGTAGGGCCGCGGGGGAGACATTCGGGCAAGTTTGGCTGTTGGCGAAGGGGTGGGGGAGGGACAGAAGCAGTTCAATGGATGTTCTCGATATTTGTGACAAAATAGTCCACGAGTTCCTTTTAATTGTTATTGGAGGTGAGGTTTGAGGGACACAGGACGGGTGTTTAAGAAGAAAATCTTTGTGGTGAAGAGAAGCAAGCGATTATTTGTATTCCAGGATTATATTTGAATGGTGAGCAGTCTCAGCAATGGAGAACCACACTGGCAATGGATGGTTAAACCAGTTGTCAACCAATCATTCAAATTTATGTTTCTTGGTTTAAAGACTTTGGATTTTCACAGCTGAAGTTGAATTACACTGAGGATTGGCATTGACCACCTTCTCTTTCTGATTGTCTTGGATGTTTTATTTGAGCAGTGAGAAGGGAGTGTCGTGGTCAATGATGTTTGCATATGACATTGAGATATTTGGTGGGTTCGATCAGAACGGGATCAAAATCTGGAGAACCCGAGAAACGCACTGGAAGATAGGGGCATGAAGATCGGTAGACCGAAGATCCAATTTATCAAATGTCAGTTTGAGCCTAGGGAATTAGAGTGATGGTGTAAAGATTAATGGTGAAGATTTGGAGAAAGTGGGTAGTTTCAAGTACCTGGGGCCGGTGGTGGCTGAAGATGAAAGTGTAGAAACGCAAATTAAGGGACGGATTAGCTCTGGTTGGAGTAATTGGAAAAAGTGCAGCGGAGTGTTATTTAATAGAAAAGCATCGCTAAACTGAAAGGTAGAATCTATAAGGTAGCTGTGAGATAGGCCTTGTTATGTAGTGCAGAAACTTGGGTAACATCAAGGAGTGAGTAACAGTGACTTCATACAAATGGGATGCGGATGCTGATATGGAAGTGTGGATTAACGATAAAGGATAAAATCAGGAAGCAGCACATCAGGGGGTCAGTGAAGATTGTGGAAATATCGAAGAAAGTTGCCGAGAAGAGATTGAAATGGGTATGGTCATTTGTTGCGGGGAGAGAGGGAGGAAATGTGCGCCTTTCACGTGACATTCCTAATTGCATTTAGACCGATGAAGTATTTTAAAATAGTCAGTACTATGATTTAGGGAAACAATTGGTGCACTGCAATGAGATACATGACCAGGTAATGTTTTGTAATAACTTTAGATCAGGGTTAAATGTTGTGCTGAATAAAATAACTCTTTGGGATCTTTAACACTCACCCAAGACTGCAGACCGGGGAGCTCTTTCCTGGGTTTTCCCTAGAACCCCCAGTCCCATTCCCTGTTTCCAAAACCGGGCATGAGACAGTGGCCTGTATACAGAACTCTGTCAAGGCTGCTCTGAGCTGCCCAAAGGGCACTGAGTGGCCTTTTAAAAACAGATCCATCCACATCAACGATTCTTTAATCCTCTTCCTATATTGCCCTAGTTCTTTGTGGACCTTATAAATCGATTATCTTTAATTTGACTGTTTTTCTTTCAGGGTCTGGTTCTCTGTCGGTATTTTGAGAATGAGAACATTGATTTTACTGGGAAGAAGGTGCTTGAACTGGGGTCTGGCACCGGAATTGTCGGGATTTTAGCGGTACTGCTCGGTAAGTTGACCTACCCTGCCTTTTGAAATAAGAGATAAAAATAAAATTATTTGGTTTTAGTATTAATACACACCTTTGTATAAAGTGGAGAGCTGGCATTTTCTTGACAATTAGATCTTTGTTTGCATCTGCAATTAGCCGTGCGCCTTACCTTGAGACCTCCTCTGTTAAATAACCAATGCTCGCAGTGTGTCCTTCCACTTATTGTTTACAGTGCCAGGGCTACTATTCATTCCTCTTTCATGGAGGCCTGGCGTAAAAATGGACAGCAATGGGAAAATAAAATCCTAGTTTCTGGCTACAAAATATTCAGGAGGGTTAGGGAAGGAAATTTGAGGATACGGCAGTACTCATTGATGATTTCTACAGATGGATGATACACTGGCGGTTTTTAAGACTGAATATCTTTGGTTAGACTGAAGGACCAAAAACAGCTGTTAAATTGCTTAGTGCTTACAATTGACTAAGAAAGTGATAAGAAGATCAGCAAATCTGTAGATAATTTTCAGAAAAGTGTAACAACCATAGGACAGTAATCCCATGGGACTTCAATTACCCAAATATGGACTGGGAGAAACAAGAATAAGAGCAAGGAGAAGGAGGGAAGCCTAAAATGTGTAAAGGAAAACTTTCTTATCCGTATGATTCTAGCCCAATGAAGGAGAATGCAGTGCTGGATCTGGATCCGAGAGATGAAGGAGGGAGAGTGAAGTGTGTTTCAATTTGAGAACGCCTGGGTAATTAAAATAAGCCGATTCAAAACAATTATGGAAAAAGACAAGGAAAATGAAAAGTGGAAATACCCAACCGGAAGAGAACCCAATTTCAGTTACTTGAGAAGAAATGCAGTACATGTGGGATTTAAACTAAGATTTCCAAGGATAAGAGTAAAACAAGCAATGGCAGACTTTCAAGATGAAGATAGATCCAGTACAAACCAAATATCTTTGCAAAGGGAGGAAATATGGGGCATCAAAAGCTAGACATCCTCAGATAAAAGAGAAAGGAGGTTAAAATGAAACAGAAGAAAAAAAAAATCTGATACACATCAGGCACAGAATGCAATAGAAAATGAAACAGAATACAGAGAACATAGGGGAATGTGAAAAAAACTGATGCAAAATGGACAAAGGGAGAGCATGCAAAAAGGTTAGCAGGTAACAAAGGAGTGAAGACCAAACTCTTTCATAAGCACACAAAGTATAAGGATAGCTAAAGGAATGGTGGGACTGATTAGGAAGTTTTCTTGTGGAGGTAGAGAGAATGACTAAGGTACTAATTGAATGCTTCAGAAAATAGGATGATGTTATTACTGCAGTAGAAGAGAAGGGATATTTGGTAGGGATAAAATAGATAGAAAGGAGATGCTAGATATGTTGGCACCAACAATGTTCTCAAGTCACCCGTGCATATAGGATGCATCCTAGTTTGCTGAGGAAAGCAAGAGTGGAGGTGGCAGAAGTTCTGAGTACAATCCTTCAAATCTTCATAGATATGGCAGTGGTGCCAGAGGACTCAGGATTACAAATGTTTATGAAAGGGGAGAGGAATAAACCGTGCAGCTTCATGTCAGTGCTGAGAAATCTATGAAAAGCCATCGTCAATGACAAAGCTAATTCTTAGTTGGAGGAATGCAGGTTAATAAATGGCAGCCAATACGAATTGACTAAAAGAGAATCATACCTTATTGAGCTCTTTGATGAAGAAGCAAACCTTTAAAATTGGTAGGCTAAGGTGGATAAGAAAGCATGTGGAATAATTGACTTTGTAAATAGGGCACTGAACAGAAAAGCCAGGGAACTATCCTAAACCATTGGAATTCGCTGTTTGTGCCTTAACTGGAGTATTATTTTTAATTATGGGCACTTTAGGAAGGAAGTCATGGAAATAGTGTAGTGGTGTTTAACGAGTGATAGCAGCAGGAAAACACCTCCGTTATGTGGACGTGTTGGAGAAGCTGAGGTTGTTTTCCTCAGAGCAGAGAAGGCTAATGGGAGAATAAGGAGAGGCATTGAAAATTGAGGGGTTTTGCTAGAGTAAGTAGGGATAAATTGTTTCATCTTGCAATTGTATCAATAACTAGAGGTGGTAGGTTTAAAACAATAGTCACATGAATTAAATGGTAAATGGGGAATTATTTTTTCATATAACAGATCTTAACAACTCTATCTGAAGGATTGGTGGGAGCAGATTCCATAGGAATTTTCAAAATAGGTATTGAAGATGGTTAGTTGGCAGGGTTATGAGAAAAATATGAGTCCTGGGAAGAAATTCAATAGTTCTTTCATTAACCTGATGCTGGCACAATGGGTCGAATGATCTCCTTCTGTGATGTAAGAATCTGTGATTCTGTTTTTTGTCACTATAGCTAATATTCACAATTCTTCCTCCATAGTCACTGCTCATAGTCCATACCCTTATGTCAGTAGTAAATATGTTTACTCCAGTGGTTACAATTGCAGCATATACCTGTAGTCTCTATTCATCATTCATATCCCAATAGCTACTATTTATAGTGCATAGACCTACAGTTAATATTTATGGTAAGTACCACTGCGCCAAGTACTTTTCTAAGTACCAGTTAGTGATGCACATCCCTTTGGTTAATGGTCAGAGTGAGTACCCTTCTATTTACTATTGATAGGAACCATAGATACTAGTGATAAGATATATTTCTATGGTTATTGTTCAGTTAGCTCTTATGCGAAAATACATACGAACATACGAATTAGGAGCATGAGTAGGCCATTTGGCACCCTCAGCCTGCTTTAACATTCAATAAGATCATGGCTGATCTCTTTAAACTAACAGAGTGGGGGTTGGGGGAAAAGACAGATCTCGGGTGAAGGGAGATTTAGAAATCCAATGTGAATGGTTGAGGAGTCAGAACAGTATACTGATGTAGATAAAGACAAGCAGAATGGGACAGGAAGGACAGAGTTAAAAAAAACATCATTTAACAAAACATTCTACATCAGCGAATAAGACCATTTTAGGGAATAGAAGTAAAAAATAAATTAAAGGCTCTTTATCTGAATATAAAAATCACCTGGAATAAGATAGATGAACTAATGGCACAGATAGAGGTAAATGATTTAGATCTAATCGCCACTGCAGAAACATGGTTACAAGGTGATCAAGGTTGGGAAATAAATATTGCAAGTACACAATATTTTGGAAATACAGACAGAATGGCAAGGGAGGAGGAATAGACCTTATAGTAAAGGATGACATAAGAACATTAGGGATAAAGGATCTGGTTTCTGAAGATCATGAAGTAGAATCAGCATGGGTGGAAATTAGAAATAGTAGGAGTCAGAAAAGACTGGTGGGAGTAGTCAATAGGCCCCCTAATAGTATTTTATGGTTGGGCAGAGCATTAAACAATACATTATTGGAGCTTGTAACTTAAGGAAATGTAATAATTATAGGGGACTTTATTCTTCATATTTGGACAATCAGCTTAGCAAGAATGGTCTGGAAGATGAGTTTGTAGAATGACTTTGTGACAGCTTATTGGAGTAATACATAGTGGAACCAACTCAGGATAAAGCTATGCTCGAACCTAGTATTATCCAATGAAGCAGGGTTAATCAGCAATGTCATAGCAAAAGATCCACTGGGTAACAGTGATCATAATACCACTCAATTCCATGTTAAGTTTGAAAATGATATATATCCCAATTACAAACAAAAATCTTAAGATAAAGCAATGCCAATTACTTAGTATGAGTGGAGAACTGGCTAAGGTTAATTGGGTAAATAGGCTAGAAGTTATGGAGGTAAATGAACAGTGGGAAACATTCAAAGAAACAATTTAAAAAGTTCAACAAAAATGCATTCCATTGAAAAACAAACGCTCAGTGAGAAGGACCAATCTGTGGCTCACTCAGGAAGTTAAGGATAGTATTAGATTAAAAGAAGAGGCTTATAATGTTGCAAAAAACAGTAGCAATTCTGAGGATTGGGAATGTTTTAAAAACCAGCAAAGAGCCACTAAAAAATTGATACAGAAGGGAAAAATAGAATATGATGGTAAGTTAGCCAGAAATATAAAAGCACAGTGTAAGAGCTCTTTATAATTATATAAAAAAGGAAGAGATTAGCTAAAGTAAGCATTGGTCCCTTAGAAGCCAAGACCAGAGAAATTATGAGAAGTGAGGAAACGGTGGAGGTATTGAAGAAATATTTTGTTTCTGCCTTGACAGTAGAAGGCACAAGTTCCATAGAAACTGATAACCTAGGAGCTAAAAAGTGAGGAAATTAAGGAAAGCAATATCAGCAGAGTGTATTGGAGACACTTAAGGGACTAAATTCTAACAAATCCCTAGGAGGTCATGGCCCTAGGGTTTGCAAAGAAATCTGCAGAGATAATGGAAGTGCTAACTATGTTTTTCTAAAATTCCTTAGATTTGGGAATGGTCCCATTAGATTGCAATTTGGCAAATGTTACACTACTTTTCAAGAAAGTATGGAGAGAGAAAACAGTGAACTACAGGCCAGTTATCCTAACATCAGTTGTTTATAAAATGCTGGAATCTATTATTAAGGAAGTCTTAACAATGCACTTACAAAAGTATAATACAATTTGGAGAAGTCAAAATGGTTTTGCTAAAGGGATATCCTGTTTGACAAATTTATTAGTATTTTTTTTTGCGGATGGAAGTAATAGGATAGATGAAGGGGAATCAGTAGATGTAGTGTAACTGGACTTGCAAATGACATTTGATAAGCTGCCAGGCATAGGGTTAAAAGGCAAGATAAGGGCTCATGGAGTTGGGGGCAATATATTAGCATGGATAGGGGATTGGTTGATGGACAGAAAAGACAGTGAGCATAAACACAGCTTTTTCAAGTTGGGAGGCAGTGAACAGTGGAGTGCAGCAAGGATCAGTGTTGGGGCCTCAGCTATTTATAATATACGTTGCTCTCTGTCCCTTCATCTGTCATTAATATATTGAAGTTTGTTGATGATACCAAGCTAGGTGGAAAGGTGAGCATGGGGAGGACAAAGAGAGGCTGCAAAGAGATATAGACCTGTCAAGCAAGTGGAGAACAAGATGGCAGATTGAGTATAATATAGGGAAGTGTGAAGTTAGTCACTTTGGTCATGAGAATAAAATAACTTTTTAAAAAAAGATGAGAAACTTGTAAAGGTTGATGTTCAGTGAGACTTCATGGAACAAAGTTAGCATGCAAATGCAGCAAGCAATTAGGAAGGCAAATGACATGTTGGCATTTATTGCATGTGAATTTGAGTACAGGAATAAATAAGTCTTGGTACAGTAGAACAGGATTTTAGTAATACTGCATCTGGAGTAGTGTGCACAGTTTTGGTCTCCACGTTTAAGATAGGATATAATTGCACTGGAGGTGGTACAGCCAAGATCCTCTGAATTGGTCCCTAGGATGGGGGGATTGTCCTATTATGAGAGGCTGAGTAAGTTGGACTTATGGTCTCTGAAGTTTAGGAAGATGAGAGGCGATCTCATTGAAACCTATAATATTCTGAAGGTGCTTGATAGAGTAGTTAAGGAGTTAAGGAATCTTACTTAAGGAATTTAAAACATGGGGGCAGTCTCAGGATAATGGGCTGATCATTGAGGACTGAGATGAGGAGAAATTACTTCACCCAAACGGTGTGGATATATGGAATTCTCTACCCCAGAGGGCTGTGGATGTTCCATTGCTGAATACATCTAAGATTGGGATAGACAGATTTTTGGTCTCTCAGGGAATTAAGGGATATGTGGTGGGGAGGAAATAGAGCTGGACCCCAAGATCATATTCAATAGTGGAGTAGACTCGATGGGATGTGTCATCTACTCCTGCTCCTTTTTCTTGTGTTCTTGTTTTCTGCTATTCTGATTGTGGCCTCAACACCACATTCTACCTACACCCAATAACCTTAGAATATTTTTAAGGCAGGGGTAGATGGATTCTTGACCAGCAAGGGAGTCAAAGGTTATGACCTTGCCTTCACTGCTTTCCAGGAAGAGAGTTCCAAAGACTCACGACCCTCAGGAAAAAAAAATCTCTTTATGTCAGTCTTAAGTGGGAGACCCCTTATTTTTTTAAAACGTAGCCCCATAGTTCTAGTCTCTTCCACAGGAGGAAACGTCCTTTCAACATCCACCCTGCTTCGATAAGATCACCTCTCATTCCTCTAAACTCCAATGGATACAGGCCAAGTCTGTTCAACCTTTCCTCATAAAATAATCCCCCCACCTAAACATCCCCATCCCAGGTATCAGTTGAGTGAACCTTCTCTGAACAGATTCTAAATAACCCACTTAAATAAGGAGACCAAAACTGTAGCCAGGACTCCAGATTACTATTTACTATTCATGGTCTGAACCTCTATAGTAGAGAATGAACAGGGGTCCCCACTTCTGGGGGTGGAAGACAATACTAATGAATGAAAAATTGGCCACTGGCTCTGAATTCTGTGTTGGTTTTCACTGGCCAGTGTGTGTGTCACCTCCTCCCCATCATGTAAGTTCTGGGAACCATAAATCCCTCTCTTTACAGGGCTAACCACCATACTATTCACATTGTTTACCACTTGATAATATTTACTTCCCCAGTTCGCATTTAAGGTGCATACTGGTGTTACAAACATAGGTAATAGAAGAAGTAGGCCATTCAGCCCCTCAAGCCTGTGCCACCATTCAATAAGATCTGTTTGTGTTTTGAATTCCACATTCCCATCTAACCCCGATAACCTTTGATTCCTTTGCCTAACAAGAATCTATCTACTGCCGCCTTAAAAATATTCAATGACCCCACTTCCACAGAAGACAGTTCCAAAGAATTTCAGAAAAAAACTTTATCCTCATCTCTGTTCTAAAAGGAGACCCATAATTTTAAAACTGTGCCCCCTAGTTCTGGACTCACCCACAAGAGAAAACATCCTTTTCACATCCACCTTGTCAAGACCATTCTGGATCTTATATACTTCAATCAAGTCACACCTCACCCTTCTAAACTTCAGTGGAAACAAGCCCAGTCTGTCCAAACTTTCCTCATAAGACAACCCACTCATTCTAGGTATCAATCTAGTAAACGTCCTTTAAACCGCCACCAATGCATTTCCATTCTTCCTAAATGAGACCAATACTGAACATGATATTCAGGATGTGGTCTCACCAATGCCCTGTATTACTGAAGCATAGCAGCCTTACTTTTAATGTTCAATTCCTCTCACAATAAAGGATAGCATTCCATTAGCCTTCTTAATTATTTGCTGTACCTTTGTACAAACTTATTGTGACTCATGCAATAAGAACATAAGAAATAGGAGTGGGCCATTCAGCCCCTCAAGCCAGCCCTGCCATTCAATAAGATCATGGTTGATCTGCCCCAGGCCTCAACTCCTCTTTCATGCCAGCTCCTCATAACCCTCATCTCCCTGAAAGCATTTAAAGAGGAGGTAGATAATCTTTCAGTGGTCTAGCCTCCACAACTTTCTGAGGTAGGGAATTTCAGACATTCACTACCCTCAGAAGAAATTCCTTCACACCCCAGTTTTAAATGAGTGTCCCCTTATTCTGTAACTATGTCCCCTAGTTTGAGATTCCCCCAATAGTGGAAACATCTTCTCAACATCTACCCTGTCAAGCCTCCTCAGAATCTTATACATTTCAATAAGATTACCCCTCATTTTTCTAAACTCGAATGAATAAAGGCCTAACCTGTTTAGCCGTTCTTGATAAATCAACCCCTTCATCCCAAGAATCAGCCTAGTGAATCTCTTTTGAACTGTCTCCAATGCTAGTATATCCTCTTAAATACAGGGACCAAAACTGTACACAGTACTCCAGGTGCAGCCTCACCAACACCCTGTACAGTTGTAACACTTCCCTATTTTTAAACTCCAATCTCCTAGCCATACAGGTCAAAATTCCATTTGCCTTCTTAGTTACTTGCTGCACCTGCATGCTAACTGTGTTTCATGCACAAGAACACCCAGATCCCCATGTGTTGCACTTTTTTGGAGTCTCTCTCCATTTAAATAATAGTTTGCCATTGATTTTTCCTATCAAAGTGCATGACCTCACACTTCCTACATTAAACTCCACCCAGGACACTTAGATCTCTGTGCACCTTGGAATTCTGCAGTTTCTCTCCATTTAACTAATACTCTGCTTTTTCATTCTTCCTGCCAAAGTGAATAACTTCATATTTTCCCACATTATATTCCATCTGTCATATTTTTGCCCACTCACTCCACTTATCTATATCTGTGTGCAACCTACTTATGTCCTCTTCACAACATACTTTCCTACCTATCTTTGTGTTGGCTGCAGATTTAGCTAGCATGCCTTCGCACCTCTCATCTAAGTCATTGATGTAAACTGTAAAAAGTTGAGGTTCCAGCACAGACCCCTGTATATCCTGCCAATCAGAAAAAGACCAATTTATGCATACTCTGTTTGCCAGTCAGCCAATCTTCTTTCCACACTAATATGTTACCCATGTTATGATTTATTATGCTTACTACTGTAGTTAATGTTCACATTGCCTGCCTATTTATTTTTGTTGTGCTTCACATTCTACATACTGGTTATTTTGGTTACACCTCTTGTCTCTACCTATCTGTAGTTACAGTTATGTAGCTTACTCCAATAGTTGCTACTATTTCCCATAATTCCCTCTCTATAGTTGCCATTAGTTGGATTTACCCATGCAGTAACATGAGAACATAAGAAATATGAGCAAGCATAGACCATACTTCCTCTCAAGCCAGCTCTATAACCCATTCAACATGATTAAAGCTGATCATAACTCTACTTTCCTGCCCACTCCCTATATCCCTCGATTCCCTAAGAAACCAAAAATCTGTCTGTCTATCTCAGCATTAAATATTCAATGAGGGAGCATTCAAAACCCTTTGGGGTAGAAAATTCCAAAAATTCAACCATTTGAATGAAAAAATTTCTCCTCATCTCAATCCTAAATGATTGGCCCCTTAACCTGGGATGGTGCTCCCATTTTCTAGACTCCCCATCTAGGAGAAACAGCCACTCAGTGTCTATGCTTTTAAGCCCCCTCAGAACCTTGTATTTTTCAATGAGATCACTTCCCTTTCTACTAAACTCCAGAGAGTGTAGGCTGAATTTACTCCGCATTTCATTATAGGAGAAATCTGTTACTTTAGGCACCAATCTCATGAACATTCACTGCACCAACTCCAATGCAAGTATATCCTTCCTTAAATATGGAGGCCAAAAGTGCACACAAAGCTCCAGGTGTTGTCTCACAAAGCTCTGTACAATTGTAGCAATACTTCCTTATGCTTGTACTCTAATTCCCATTGCAATAACAGTCGGCATGCTGTTTTCCTTTGGAATTGTATGTGGCACTTGAATGCTAACTTTGAGTTCCTTGTATGAGTACATCTATGTGCTGTTGTACATCAACATTTATGGATTTCACACTTAAAAATTTTCTATCCTTCTTACCAAGATGAATAACCTCACATTTTATATTCCTTCAGCCATCTTGTTGCATTATTTATCCTGCCAATATCTCTTTGCATCCTGTGTCCTCCTCACAGCTTACATTCCCACCTAGCTTTGTATCATCAGTAGAGTTTGATACATTATTTTCAATTTCTTCATCCAATCATAAATATAGATTGCAAATAGCTTAAACTGTAGCACTGACCCTTGCAACACTCCATTAGTCACAACTAACTTGAAAATGCCCCATTTATGCCTACTCTATACTGTATTAATTAACAAATCCTCTATCCATGCTAATACATTACCCCCTACTCCATAGTGTCCTATCTTGTGTTATAATCTTTTGTTTGAATCTTTATTTGAAGTATTCTACGCTTACTAGTTCTCCATTTATCTACTTTACAAGATAGATCCTCAAAAACGAATACATTTGTCAAACACTTTCCCTTTTTGTAAAACCATGTTCACTTTGCCTGATTATATTACGATTTTCTAAGTGTATTGTTAAGACATCCTTAATAATAGTTTGCAGCATTTTCCCCATGACAAATGTCAGGCTAACTAGCTTGTTGTGCATGATGATTTGTATTGCATTGCACTTTATTATGCTTACACCTATTATTGCTGTTCACCTTCCTCACTGCTCCAGTTGCTACGGGTAGTGCAGGATCCTAAAATTTCTCCTCACAGTGCTTGCCGTTCCCTGTTAATGTCCCTCCAATTATAATTCATGGCAGTTAATCTTACAATTCTCATTTTACATAAGCACGTAATAGATTATGGCCTAATAGATTATGGCCTATAGTTAATATTTTCCTGCATAAGCTATAGTTTCTAATGTTATGATCCCTAGCTGAGGTTACCACTGGACAGGCCTGATCCCAGGATGGAAACCAGCTTGATAGATTCTAACTTTTATTTGTTTGTTTAGATACGTGGAGAGGGGTTACTGAACAGAGTCACCAGAGACAGCTAATGAACGTTTACAAAAGCATAAAACATTTATTAAGCAAGAAAAGATGAAGTATATTACAATACTCCTTCACCCACAACTATACCTTTACAGATAAATACAGATTTGTAAGGATAACGCAAGTTACAACAACTATCTTATGCTCTAATGTTCGAAGTACACAGTCCATATAAACCAATAGGCACCCTGTGGTCAGACACATCACGCTTATGCTCTGAAACCAAGTGACAGATGCCCCCTAAACCAGATGCTATGGATCTCTCCTCAACTCCCTGCCATCTACCTCACCAGAGGCTTGTCACACTGTGAGCCAACTGGTCTCACCGAACTCTGTCTTTCACACAAGGGTTTCCAATCTCCACTCTCCAAGAACTCACTTTGGAATCTTCTCCCAAACTGACACTCTGTCTCAGGTGCTTTCCACAAGGGTTGACCTCCAGGGTTTTGAACTGTCTGTCCGATGTTCCTCTGCCCTGGGTCACCATATGCATTCAAGCTTTCTTCCATGCACTCTCCTGACTCAGCTGTCAACAGTACAGCACTGCTTCACATGCCCACGGCAAAAGAGTTACAGACCTTCAGTTGTCTCTTTGGACCTTCTGGCCTCTTGCAAGCTGTTCTCACTTTAAATCCACTTTCTGTAGCTTTTGTCTCTCTGCCCCTCACTCTTAACAGGAAATTTTCCAGGTTCCTCCCCTTCCCTTTGACTAGAAGGTCTCCTTAGGACTTTTTCCTGCTCCACTCCCCTGGATTTTGAGGTCTTTTCTTTAGCGTGGGCCTGGCCATCTGTCCCCTTTGCTCCAGTCTCTCCTGGCAGCTACCTTCAAAACCAACTGAACTCAACAGCTTCCAAATTAAACTGCTGTTTCTAGTTTCTCCTTTGTTTGTCTATGGGACGGAACAGCCTCTCCGGGCTCCTGTTGCTAGGCGACAGCCCAGTTTCTCTATCGTTTGTTTAACTTAGCTGCAACAGTCCTAAATCTCTCATTAGAAATGCAGGCACCTTTTAAAGTGAAACTAAAACTCAATTTGACCTTTTCTTAACACAAATACAGAAATACAAATCAAACTTAAACATTAAAGCTAAAACTCATTCCTAACACCCACAAATACAGCTTACTTAAACTCTCTATTTCATAACACATTGTTGTGCCTACATCTATAATTCCTATCCAGAGTGCATGCACTTCTGGTTATTATTGTAGTGCATATTCCCATAATTAGTTTTCAGCATGGTTTCCCGTACAATTAATATTTTACAAGCTCACTGCTATAGTTATATCTAACCTTAATGCCTTGTGGTTGCATTGTAATGCATTTCCCTATAATTATTTCTCATCATTGTTCTTCTCTATTATTAGCATTGATAACACTATTCCATAATGCTATCCACAGTGCTTACCTTTATAATTACCATTCGTATTGATCATATAATGAATATTCATGTTGCCTACTCTTAATTATTATTACCCTCGTCGTTACAATTCATCATGTTGACCACCATAATTACTATTCCGAGTGTTTCCCTCTCCTCTATTTCCCTTGCATATTCTTATGACTTCTTTTTCGGCCGTACCCCATAACTAATATGCATAACTCATACTCATACCCCAATTCATAGTGTTTACCCATTGAGTTATACTCGGTACATTAAAGTGCAATAGCTGCTATTGTGAATTACTCATACGATCTTTCATTATGATTACGATCTTCCTACCACAATATTTTAAACAACGTGTCAGCCGTGGTCCTATTGGCAGCATTCTAATCCGAGTCCGCATGTTGTGGGTTCTAGTTTCACTCCAGGACAAAACTTAAGGCTAATGCTTCAGTGCAGTACTGAGGAAATTCGGATTTTGATGAAAGGCCCGGAACGTTGGCTTTGCTTCTGTCCGCAGATGTTGCCACCACTTGCAGAGTATTTCCAGCATTTTCTGTTTTTATTTCAGATTCCCGGCATCCGCAATATTTTGCTTTTCGATTAAGGAAAACTGACATGTTACCCAATTTCGGGCGTAGCCATTATCTTGCAATTGACACTGGTGGGGCGCTGTAGCAGACGTTACAGTGGTGGTGTCGGTGTCCTTACCAGTGGCGCTCTGAATCCTTCCTTGGCTGTTATACTCTTTAGGGTCAACGGGATTGAGTCGGCCTGGAATGGCAGGCTGCTGAACTCCAACATGATGATGCACTCTGTAAAAAGTGCTCACAGATCAGAATATTTTCACACGACCAGGCGATGGAGAAAAAGTGCGCGAAAGTAAGACCAACGTTTGATTGCTTAACATAGTGATGCCTACATGAAAAGGAAACCGGCCGTGCGTTAGACAAGAACCGATGCTTCTGTCAAATTTGTAACTGGAATGTGATTTTTGGAAAGATCCGATTTTACTTGCTCTTCCTCCGAAACTTACATTGCGGCTAACATGTGGAGCAGGTGAATGTGGGTATTCTCCGTTTGCGGAATCCTGGTCCGTACCCTGTGGACTGCTTCTGCCTGGCTCTTTGGTTCAAGGTCATTCGGCGCCCAATGGCTAAGAGAGTTACAGTTCGTTTAGATAGCACGACTTTTCTTGCTCTTGCACGAGAAAAAATTGCATCATACAGTTCGTGCTGCGGGGAAATCATGGGATAATTATGTTTTATTATTCTTTGTACCAGGTGGAGATGTCACCTTAACGGACAGAGCGTATGTTTTGAAGCAAATAGAATATAACGTAGTCGCAAACATACCAACGACCAGCAGACACCGTTCCAAAGTCCGGGCCCTTGCTTGGGGTAACGATCAGGGTAACTTTTCAAGCGACTTTGATTTCATTCTGGGTTCGGACCTCGTGTACAATCCACCGCAATTCCCGGGTCTTTTACAGACGCTGCTGCACCTCTGCAACGCCAAGACTACAGTTTACATGTCCTCTAACTTGAAGGCCAGAGAGGGGGCCGTCAATTTTCACGAGGAGCTCCTGCCAAAGCAGTTTAACAGCGAGCTCATTCATACAAGCGGAGGCAATAATATTTACAAAATGACGAAAAAAGCCCCACAGGATGAGCACTAGTTTCTGATGCAGAGGCGGCAAGACAGCGATCAGCAATTCACGAGGTTTATTAACTTTTTGAGAAGTTAATTTGAATAAAAATTTCGTGTTTTCCCTTCCTTAATTTCCAGGGCCTTTCCTTCGATCTGCCAAAATTTGGTAATTCATACTGACACAATAATATGCATGATTTATACGCCCTCTCTCACAGGAGATAACGAAATGATTCCTGCAGCATTTATGTGACAGACCATAAAGGGAGTGACTTTGAAGCGTTACCGTTTCTGGTGCCGAAAAGCCCTCACACTCACCTGTGGAAAGACGCATAGTTCACATATTAACGTTATTGAGTGGCAATAAAATATAAGATCCCAGGTTAGAAATTATTCTGCTCCATATCAGCTCTGAGCCCGCGATCGCCCTAGTTTAAAAAAAATCAGTCCTTCTAGTACTTTAAAAAGCAGATAACACTTTAAAATGATTGGGACAACCCCCTCGTTAAAAAGCACGCAGGGGAATTTCATTAACTTATTTCTTATTAGTATTGTAAAAGTATTTTTAACTCTCTAATATTTACCCACTTAACATATTGACGGAACCAGTAAGTCTCATACTGCTTCCACTGACCGATATGAACCTTATTTCAACTTCTTTTTAACTTTGCGAATGTAAGCTAACAGTCACCACCTCTTACCTTCAATGAGTCCACCCTACTTCTCCCTTTGGCCTTAACTGCAACTCTCGCGTTTCCTCCATTTCGAAATCTGATTGCAAGGTGATCATTTCACGGGTACCAGGCTCTCGGCTACACTTACCTCCCCTGTTCGGACGGAATTCCACATTGGCACCAAGCCCCGAACCCTCCCTCGGGTGCCGGTGCCCCGCAATAATATGAGCCGCCTCGGGGACATGCCCTCTGTGCCATTTGGCATGGCGCGGAGGGGTTTTCTGTATGGACTGCTGCTGCACACCTTCCATTTTCTCGCCCTCGTCCGCCGCCCGGACATGCCCTGGCGTGCCTTGTTGCCGTCCGGCGGCGGAGGCCCCCGATGGGAGGCCCTCTACGGAGGTGTCCTCCCGCTTTCTATCGGGGACCTGGGTTGGAGGGTGTTGCATGCAGCAGTCCCCTATAATCGTAGAATGTGTAAGTTCACGGACTCCCAAGACACCTGCTCTTTTTGTGGTCTTGTGGAGTCCGTGGACCATGCATACATAGGGTGTCTTAGGCTGCACTCCCTTTTTAGTTATTTAAAAAACCTTTTGTTGCTGTTTTGTTTGCACTTCAGTCCCACGCTCCTGATCTATGGACACCCGGTGCGGAAGGGGGTCGGGAAGGAGGAGGACCTCCTCGTGAACCTGCTCCTGGGCCTGGCCAAGTTGGCCATCAACAGGTCCAGGCAGCGGGCGATCGAGGGGGGGAGTCCCACCCGATTGTTTGTCCCTCTTCTGCGGCTACATTCGCGGCCGGGTGTCCCTGGAGAGGGAGCACGCGGTGTCTGCCGGCACCATCGAGGCCTTCCGTGCCCGGTGGGCACCGCGGGGACTGGGGTGTTTTGTTGAGCCCTTTAATCACATTTTGGTTTAATATTTGTAAGGTTCCTTTAAACTTTGTCCTTGGTTTTACAGCTGACCTGACTTAGGGGCTGTGCCTGATTTATCCCTTATTGTGTTAATTTAGTTTATTGTTTTAACTCTGAAAGAGATACACTTACCGGCCCTCATGATACTAATTCCATTTTTGTCGGCTGAAATAGGGGACGATTACTATTGATTTCACTGAATAACCCACAATCTGCACACTGCTGCTTTACTCGCTTGATTTTATGGGAATTTGAATGCCCTGAGTGAAGGTACAATTGAAAAGTCAATCCGGCGCCTGGAGTAAAGCTTCCCAAATTAATCGGCTAACGAATCGAAATCAGCATCATCTTTCGAATAGTTCAGTCAGCGTGCTCCTGCTGCCGTTCCCTGTCTGTACCACAGCTAAAACCTGGGGAAAGCTGTGGGAGGGCTTACCTCTACTAAAGCGAATTTTCAGGGATTTTTTTCCCCTAAATAACCTATATTAGGGCTTTATTTTGCGAACCTGCTCGTTTTTTTTCTTCATTGAACAAGTACCGTCAGTTCCAGTTTCCCAACTACTGGGACATTTTCTTTTCATTGAGAAGTAAATCACAGCTCAAGTAGACATCACGTGTTAGTAGTGCAAATGTTTGGACTGTCGGATATACATTTCAGTTGTGTTGTGCGTCAGATGTTGGAAAAATTGCACGTATGTTAATTGTACTGAAAGTAATAAAAAGTTGATGACGCTTGAATTTGTTCCCGTGCTTAAATGGACCCGGAAGTGCAGACTAAATAATGAGAGCTTTACCATAAACATATAACTCCACATTGAGCCACTCGGTAACAAAACATGCATACTAATAACTAGCAGATTTTACAAATTAAATCCTGATTTTGCAAAATGTAGATCTTTATTTGCATTTTCGTAATACAGAACCGCATCAGCTTGCAATTTCGTTAAAGTGAGACTCAATTTATTCATTGAGTTTAATGATTCTTAATAAAGGACCACCACTGGATTACCCTTGTTTGTACCTTTGTACCTTGATGGGGAAACATTGCTCAATTCTTCTAAAACATTCTCAGGGAGATAATGTATTCCTAGCAATGCAGTGTACTTAGAGAATTGGGGTTGAGAATAGAGATGGGTAAGCGGAGAATTAAAAGTGATAACTTATTTATGCGTCCTGAGCATTAAGCTTCACCTCACTGCCCGGGAATACATTTCATGTAACAAGTGTTCTTTGTAAAAGAATCCTGGTACCAGGTACCATGGCTGACTTTTGCCTGTTCACAAGGCTCTGAGCACCAGACCTTGTCAAATCATCGCCCTGTTTCCTGCAATCCATACCGATCTCCCATTCCCATTAATACCGTGTCCTACAACTAGAACACAGTGCCGGACATTTCCTAGTTCTTATAGGTTAGCTACTCAAAAACTCGTTGATCAGGAAAACACTCCCATCTCATTTTAATAGAGTCATAGAGTTATACAGCACAGAAACAGCCCTTCGGCCCATTGTGTACGTGCCGACCTATCTGTTCTCATCCCATTTTCCAGCTCTTGGCCCGTAGCACTGTATGCTATGTTGTTTCAATGTTCACCTAAATACTTCTTAAATGTTGTGAGGGTTCCTGCCTCTGCCACCCCCTCAGGCAGTGTGTTCCAGATTCCAACCACCCTCTGGGTGAAAAAATGTTTCCTCAAATCCCCTCTAGATCTCCTGCCCCTTACCTTAAATCAATGCCCCCTGGTTATTGACACCTCCGCTAAGGAGAAAAGTTTCTTCCTATCTATGCGCCTCATAATTTTGTACACCTCTATCAGGTCTCTCCTCAGCCTTCTCTGCTCTAAGGAAAACAACCCTAGCCTATCCAGTCTCTCTTCATAGCTGAAATACTCCAGCCCAGGCAACATCCTGCTTTTCAACCGGGATCATAAATCTTTCAATGAAAATGATAATGGGTGAATTTCTTTCTCTGGGTCTTCCCTCTGACCCAGGAAGGATTTTAGAGACTGAGGAGCTGCATGGATCTTTCCATGTTGGAGTCAAGGGTTTCAAAGGAAGTGACTGCAGAGATGGTGGATGCATTGGCTGTAACCTTCAAAATTCCCTAGATTTTGGAAAGGTCACAGTGGATTGGAAATCACAAATGTAACATTTGCATTCAAGAAAGTAGTGAGATGGAAAACAGGAAACTATAGGTCATTTAGCCTAACAACCGTCCCTAGGAAAATGTTGGAATCAATTATTGAAGAGGTACTCAGGATATCTAGAAAATCAAAATTCAATCAAGCAGAGTGAACATTGTTTCAATGAAAGGGGAATCGTGTTTGACAAATTTATTAGAATTTTTGTAACATGTAACATGTGGGGTGGATAAGGAGGAACCAGTAAATGTAGTGTAATTGGATTTCCAAAAGACATCCTACAAGCTGCCACATAAAAGGGTCACTATACAAGATAAATAACCATGGTGTTGGGGCCAAGAAATCAGTATGGCTAGAGGATTGGCCAATTAACAGCAAACAGAGTGTTGGGATAAATGGGTCATTTTCAGGTTGGCAAAGTGTAACTAGCAGAGTGCGTCAGGGATCAGTATGGGTTTCAACTATATACAATCTATATTAAGGGCTTGGATGAAGGGACACAGTGTATTTTACCCACATTTGCAGACGATACAATGATAAGTGGGAAAGCAAGTTGTGAGGAGGACACAAAGGTTTTGCAAAGGGATATAGACAGGTTAAGTGAATGGGCAACACATTGGCAGATGTATTCTTATGTGGAAAAGTGTGAGACTTTCCACTTTGATGGGAAGAATATTGAAACAGGATATGATTTAAATGGAGAGAGGGTGCTGTGGTACAGAGGGATCTTGTTGCTCTCGTACATGAATCACAAAAAGTTAGCATGCAACTAAAATAAGGAATTAGGAAGTCAGATGGAAGTTTGCCTTTATTGCAAAGAGAATGGAACATAAGTGTGGGAAGTCTCGTTACAACTATAGAGGACATTGATGAGATAACATCAGCAATACTGCATACTGTTTTAGTTCTCCCTTTTTAAAGTAAAATACACTTACATTGTATGTAGTTCAGAGAAGGTTCAATGGGTTGATTCCTGAGATGAAGGAATTATTTTATGATGAAAAGTTGAGCAGGTTGGGCTTATACTCATTGGAGTTTAGAAGAATGAGAGGTGATCTTATTGAAACATTATAAGATTCTGAGGGGGGTTGACAGGGTGGGTGCTGAGAGGATCCTCCCCTCGTGGGGGAATCTAGAACTAGGGGACACAATATCAAAATAAGGGATCTCCCATTTAAGACAGAGATAAAAAAATAATTTCGTCTCTCAAAGGGTTTGAGAATTTGGTTCATTAGTGTTTGGAATTCCCTTCCCTGATGAATAGTGGAGGCTGGGTTATTGAATATAGTCAGGGCTGAGTTAGGCAACTAAGTCAATGTATTGGGCGGGGTGGGGGGAGGGGGGCAGGGGTGCGGCAGTGGTGGCGGGGGCAGGCAGGACAGTAGAGTTAATGCCACAATCAAATCAACCATTATCTTATTGAACGGTGGAGCACACTTGAGAAGCCAAATGGCATTTGTCCAATGCTATCTGTTGTGTTATTCTGTTAAGTTAACTCATAAATTTAGAAATAAAAGCCAATCTCAGTAATGTTGACCATGAAACTATTGGTCGGTCATTAAAAATCCATTTGGTTCATTAATGCCTTTTAGGTAAGGAAATCAGTTTTCCTTACCTGGTCTGTCTACATGTGACTCCAGAAAATATAGTTGAGTCTTAACTGTCCTCTGAAATGGACTAGCAAGCCATTCAGTTGTACCAAACCCCTTCAGAAAAGTCAAACAGGAATAAAAGTGCATGAACCATCTTACATCATCCTAAGCATCGGAAACAGCAGTGTCACATTTTGCTCAGTCGACTCTGCAAAACCCTCCTTACTAACATCTTGGGGCTTGTGCCAGGATTTGGAGAGCTGTCCAATAAGCTAGACAAGCAACTGCCTGGCATGGTCATACTCACCTCATCATACCTAGCAGCCAATATCCTTCATCACCATCGCTGGGTACTGTATGTCCTGTCCCACCAGCAGGACAAGCCCAGCAAATGCAGCAGCACTGCAGTGTACAGCCGGGAGGAGCCTTGGGGCCCTTCAACATTGACACCGGAACCTGTGAAATCTCATGACCACAAGTCAAACATGGGCAAGGAGACCGCTGCTGGTTACCATCTATCATCCTTCCTCAGCTGAAAAATCAGTGCTTCTCCATGGTGAGCACCACATAGAAGGAACTCTGACTCTAACCAGGTCACTGAATGTACATTGGGTGAGGGACTTCAGTGTCAATCACCAAGAGTGGCTTGGTAGTATCAAGACGGACCGACGTGACTGAGACCTGCAGGACGTATCTGTCAGATTGGACCCGCAGCAGTTGTTGAGAGAACCAACAAGAGGGAAAAACCTATTTGACCTCGCCATCACCAATCTACCAGTCACAGATGCACCTGTCAATGACAATATTGATA
Source organism: Cetorhinus maximus (assembly GCF_964194155.1). Classification (NCBI taxonomy): domain Eukaryota; kingdom Metazoa; phylum Chordata; class Chondrichthyes; order Lamniformes; family Cetorhinidae; genus Cetorhinus; species Cetorhinus maximus. Next base: position 78,157,618 of record NC_135896.1, read on the forward strand.
GGAGTGACCACTGCAGAGTTCTTGGGGAAAGGCAGACCCATCTTCACATTGATTATACCCTTGCTGTATCATGTTGTGTGGCACTACCACTGTAGATTCAGAAGAGATATAGATCTTTCAGGTTCGACTGGCAGGGTGTGCCGTTATCATTTCCGATGCTTAAGTTGATGTTAAGTGACCTGTCCGGCCCTATCCTTTTTGTCTTTTCGCCAGTGGTCTGGTACAAACGCCTTGCTGGTCAATTTCAGAGGGCAGTTAAGGGTCAACCACGTTGATCAATGTAGATGAAGTGCTCACAATTGTTTAACATGGACTGTCCAGACTGAAGAACTGTCAAGTGTGAGGGACTAGTGGTAGCCAAGGATTCCTCAATTGGGAAAAGGGAAAAATTAGAAGGTGACTTATCCTTGAGGTGTCATTTTCATTCCTAAGTACTAAACTGTAAAACAGCCGATTAATGACTTAAGGAGACCCGAGAAGTGGAAACGGGGATATTCGCTCAAATATAATTCAACATGCTCATTTTTTCTTTAGTTTTAGCTAGTAGTAATTTAGCTAGTAATTCACCAATATTCATCCCGATCCTGCTCCTGGCATCGTCTCCTCATTCGGTACAAATGCTTAAAGCTTCTGTTACTCCCTCATACCCCACCGAAGAGCATGATGTGTCTCTGCGGGTTATCTCATTGGTGTTGGGGATAAGTGGGGAGAATCCTTCACACTTGAGCATAAATCTGTCCTCATAAGATATATGGTAGTGCACACTTCCTCCTACAGTATCAGGACAGCAATCAATCGTAAGAACTGCAATCAATTTTTCTCTTCCCAATCAGGAGTGAAGAGGACCTTTGTAAAACACATACCAATATCCCAGCTAAGATCAGCTAACTCAGAACAGTCTACGTGGTAAGTACTAAGCCAAAGTAGCTATTCAATATTTTTATCTTGACTTATAAAGGTACCACTGTTAGTTCATTGTCGCTGTGTCAAAATCATGGAACTCGCTTTCAAATAACACTTTGGGAGTTCCTTCAAAGCAGGACTGCAGTGGTTCACCGCGACTTTCACAAGGACAATTAGTGATCGGCAATGTTAGTGAGTTTCTCTATCTCAGCATTGCGTCAAATGGCTGTGGAGCAAAGTAGAACAGCTCCCGGAACCTCTCAGTGGAATGGACTTAAGCGTCCCTGACGCTGCCCTTCTAGCTACACTGCAGCAGTTGAGATCGTGTTCAGGTATTAGACGTTTACAATGATATACGTTGAAGCAAGGTTGGCTGGTTCCTACCTCACATAGCAGTAAGTGCATTTCAATGCTTTTGCATGAATAGTTGGAACATTAAGTGTATAGTCTGAATGACACTGGTAGAAGCTCATGATCATTGGTTCATGACGGTAGACAAACCGTTGTGTAGGGGCTCGGCAATATGATGTCATTTATTTAAATATCTTCCAAAGGAAATCGCTGCCTTGACAGAAGTGTGCCGAATACAATGACCTTTAAGCCACTCTACTAATTTTTTTAGAACTGACTTGCGAACCGCCCATGTTCGACCAAACATCGCACGAACAGGGACATGGCACACGAGCTCACGGCCGCGAACGCCAGCATTTGACATCACACGCCCAATGACGATGTGCATTACTGATTCTATTTATTAATTGAAATGAAGTTCACCACATCTGGAATCCTAATAGTCTCATGTGGGTAATATATACGACAACGCTGAATTGGTTTTCTGTTGTCTTCTTTTCCCAGTTAGCTACGGGTTCTTAACTCCCGAATAACACCTGGACTGGCTGACAGTCAATTTCCCCGTACTTTTGCTCCCAAAAGAACAGCACGTTGTCAAACTTTTGTGCCGTGAATATGCAGTCATACTAATGCACATAGTATCTAAACTAAAGAAATAATATAATATTTATTGGGGAGGCGATGATAGGGTGGTATTGTCACTGGACTAGTAACTCAGAGACCCAGGGTAATCCCGCCACGGCAGATGGTGAAATTTGAATTCAATAAAAAACTGGAATTAAAAGTCTAATGATGACCATGAAACCATTGTCGATTGTTTTAAAAACCCATCTGGTTCACTAATGACATTTAGGGAAGGAAATCTGTTGTCTACACAGGACTCCAGACCACAGCAATGTGGTTGACTTTTAAATGTCCTCTGAAACGGCCTAGCAAGTTGTAAAAAAACCGCTACAAAGTCACAAAAACGGAATGAAACCGGATGGACCACCTAACATCAACCTAGCACCAGGAACAACAATGGCAATCACAGCCCTGTTGACCATGCAAAGTCCTCCTTACTAACATCTGGTGGCTAGTGCCAAAATTTGGAGAGCTGTCTCACAGACTAGTCAAGCAAAAGCCTGATGTCGTCATCCTCATGGAATCATACCTTACAGATAATGTCCCAGACACCACCATCACCATCCTTGGGTATGTCCTGTCAGGCCCAGTAGAGGTGGCAGTACAGTGATATACAGTCGGGAGGGAGTCAGCCTGGGAGTCCTCAACATTGACTCTGGACTCCATAAAATCTGATGGCATCAGGTCAAACATGGGCAAGGAAACCTCCTGCTGATTACCATGTACCACCCTCCCTCAGCTGATGAATCAGTATTCCTCCATGTTGAACATCACTTGGAGGAAACACTGTGGGTGGCAAGGGCGCTGAATGCACTCTGGATGGGGAACTTCAATGTCCATCACCAAGAGACGCTCAGTAGCACCACTGCTGGCTGAGCCCTAAATGAGATAACTGCTAGGCTGGGACTGTGGCAGGTGGTGAGGGAACCAACAAGAGGGGAAAACATACTTGACCTCATCCTCATCAACCTGCCTGCCGCAGATGCATCTGTCCATTGTAGCATCTGTAGGAGTGACCACCGCACAGTCATTGTGGAGATGAAGTCCCACCTTCACATTGAGGATACCCTCCATCTTGTTGTGTGGCCCGTTGTGCTAAATGGGATAGATTTTGAACAGATCTAGCAACTCAAGACTGGGCATCCATGAGGTGCTGTGGGCCATCAGCAGCAGCAGAATTGTACTCGAACACAATCTGTAACCTCATGGCCCAGCATAGCCCCCAACTCTACCATTACCATCAAGCCAGGGGATCAACACTGATTCAATGAAGAGTGCAGGAGGGCATGCCAGGAGCAATACCAGGCATACCTAAAAATGAAGTGTCAACCTGGTGAAGCTATAACACAGGACTACTTGCATGCCAAACAACATAAGCAGCAAGTGATAGACAGGGCTAAGCGATTCTACAATCAACGGATCAGATCTAAGCTCTGCAGTCCTGCCACATCCAGTCGTGAATGGTGGTGGACAATTAAACAACTCACTGGAAGAGGAGGCTCCACAAATATCCCTATCCTCAACGATGGAGGAGCCAGCACATCAGTGCAAAAGATAAGGCTGAAGCATTTGTGACAATCTTCAGCCAGAAGTGCCGAGTGGATGCCTCTGGAAGTCCCCAGCATCACAGATGCCAGTCTTCAGCCAATTCGATTCACTCCACGTGATATCAAGAAATGGCACTGGATACTGCAAAGACCAAGGGCCCTGACAACATTCTGGCAATAGTACTGACGACTTGAGCTCCAGACCGTGTCGTGCCCCTACAATTGTTCCAGTACAGCTACAACACTGGCATCTACCGACTATGTGGAAAATTACCCAGGTATGTCCTATAGACAAAAAGCAGGACAAATCCAACCCAGCCAATTACCATCCCAACAGTCTACTCTCGATCATCAGTAAAGTAATGGAAGAGACTATCAACAGTGCTATCAAGTGGCACTTGCTTAGTATTAACTTGCTTACTGATGTCCAGTTTGGGTTCTGCCAGGGCCGCTCAGCTCCTGACCTCATTATAGCCTTGGTTCACACATGGACAAAAGAGTTGAACTCCCGAGGTGAGGTGAGAGTGACTGCCCTTGACGACAAGGTAGCATTTGACTGAGTGTGGCATCAAGGAGCCCTAGCAAAACTGGAGTCAATGGGAATCAGTGGGAAAATTCTATGCTGGTTGGAGTCATACCTAGCATAAAGGTAGATAGTGTGTTTATTGGAGGTCAGTCATCTCAGCTCCAGGACATCACTGCAGGAGTTTCTCAGGGTAGTGTCCTCAGCCCAACCATCCTCAGTTGCTTCATCAATGATCTTCCTTCCATCATAAGGTCAGAAATGGGGATGGTTGCTGATGATTTCACAATGCTCAGCAGTATTTGCGACTCCTCAGATACTGATGCAGTCCATGTCCAAATGCAGCAAGACCTGGACAATATCCAGACTTAGGCTGACAAATAGCAAGTAACATTCACGCTGCACAAGTGTTAGGCAATGACCATCTCCAACAAGAGAGAATCCAACCATCGCCCCTTGATGTTCAATGGCATTACCATCGCTGAATCCCCCACTGTCAACATCCTGGGGCTTACCATTGACCAGAAACTGAACTGGACCAGCCATATAAACACTGTGGCTACCAGAGCAGGTCAGAGGCTAGGAATCGTGCGATGAGTAACTCACCTCCTGACTCCCCAAAACCTGTCCACCATCTACAAGGCACAAGTCAGGAGTGTGATGGAATACTCCCCATTTGCCTGGATGAGTGCAGCTCCCACAACTGTCAAGAAGCTTGATACCATCCAGGGCAAAGCAGCCCACTTGATTGGCACCAGATGCACAAACATTCACTCCCTCCATCACTGACACACAGTAGCAGCAGTGCATACCATCTACAAGATACACCGTAGGAATTCACCAAGGGCCCTTCGACAGCACCTTCTAAACCCACGACCATCTAGAAGGACAAGGGCAGCAGAGAGATGGGGACACCACCACCTGGAAGTTCCGCCCCAAATCGCTCATCATCCTGACTTGGAAATATATTGCCATTCCTTCGCTTTCGCTGGGTCAAAATCCTGAAACTCCCTTCCTAACAGCACTGTGGGTGTACCTACAACAAATGGACTGCAGCGGTTCAAGAAGTCAGCTCACTACCACCTTCTCAAGGGAAACTAGGGATGGGCAATAGATCCTTGAATGAATAAAAAATAAATCCAACTCAAAGGCCTTAAATTGCCTAAACAAATTTCTTAGTCGAAATAATCAATCCATCAATCCTCCCAAAGTTCTTGTGTGTTTTTTTAACTAAAGTAGTACATGGTTAATTTACTCTCTGCAATAGAAATCACCACTGTATTTAATTGAAGGAAGTTATACTTATTAATACAATTCTTAAAATATCAAGAACTTAGACATGCTTTGACTGTGAGAGGAAGTGTCAAAAAACTGCTTGGGGCTGTTTTATATACTGCACTCATGTGATGTGCATCCAAAATACAAACTTGTTTTACAAATAGATATAATTTAAAGAATTTAAACCATAAATGAACATCTGTACTATAGCTTTCTCTGGAGTAAATAGAACCAGTGATGGTAATATCGGGGAAGGGAACTCATTAATATGTTACTGAACCTTTCAAAAGAAGACAGGTGAAGACATTTGAAATAGCTGTTTGTTAGAAAGATATAATAATTTTCATCATGTTATTGTAATTTATTGTAGAGTAATTGTGGGGTCTGTGTCTATGGGTCTGTGTGTGTGTATGGGACTTAATTGAATTGAAGGCACCTGGTCTGAAGGCTTTGGTGTATCAGAAGATAAGCTAGGTTTGAAATGTTAAATCGGCAAACATGGGGAAAGTTTTAGAATGTGAGGTATAAAGGGATCATTTGCATTTTTAAATAAACCAGATTATCTTGAATTCAAAAGAGGGGGCGAAATATTTCACCTAGCGAGGAGAGGTTAAGAAACAGTGTGTTTATTTTTCCCAAAGGTTACTGGTAAAATTGCTACTATGATAGATTTTTATCATTAGAGAGGTAAAGTTCAAAGACATAGTGAAACAATGGAAATTTGCATTCAAAGGGGAAAATATGTATAAAGAAGAGAAGGCTGTGTGTAAGAGAAGCCATTTTAAGATCTAACACCAAGTATGAAAAGCTCCAACATCTAAGCCTCAAGCTGCTCTCTACAAGGAACCGAAGCTGAGAAAACTCACTTTGAATTTGACTGTCCAGGGTGTGTGCTGGCCTGGGTCTGTTAAAATCTATGTGTTTTACTGTTGCTTTAATGGAGGTGTAACTGGGGGTTAGATTAATCAGGGGAGCTAGAAGTTATTATAGTAGTTATTATAGTAAGCCTATGTATGTGCTTAAAATCATTAAAAAATAAAGGTTTAATTTAGTTTTTAAAGAAACCTACAAGACTTAGTGGCCTTCTTTTTACTGAATTCAAAGCCCGCATCTCGAAATAAATACAAATTGCAAATAGTTGTGGCAGCTGCTTTAAATTTCCCTCTGGGATTCGGGCAGCTTGGCATTTACCTGACCTGTCATAACACTGTTAAACATTGCATTAATCTGAACTTCGTGGATCTTCAGTTGGTAAAGAACTGGAACGCTTCCATGTCATTGCTCACATCGTGTCACATCCAGTATTAATACCTAGTGAATGAATCATTTAATAGATTAGTTCACAGTGCGTCACCGACTGTAATCATATGCCAGGTTGACCAGTAAGGTGATGGGTTCTATTCCTTGCCAGCTTACTGCGAGGGTCCATGTTAATCGTTATGAGCTGTATGAAATGGTGCTACTGGCGGTCAGAGTACATTAAGAGGAAAGCATGAATGTAGGATTGGAGTTAGTTACAGCAAAATTGAACTTCCAGTCGCAATCATCGACTCCCCTGCTTATTTTGTTGAAAATAATTATATAATTTGTCATGTTGGGATTAAGCTAAAGGCCTGTGTGTGGTTAACACGCTATAGTCGCCAGGTTACGAGTGAATCAGGATGCGTTTCGCCAACGTGATCCCGCTACCCTCACACAAGGTCAATAACTACTTGAGCAAGATATTAGAAAGCTATGGTCGGCGCGAGAAGGCATATGGCGTTTTAGGAAGGGGCAAATTGGATTGGGAGCTAAATGTATGGAAATAAATTTTGAACATTTATTCTGACTTTAAAAGCCAATTATAGGGAATCTCGTAAACCACAGAGTCAGATTTAGTGACAGGCGATTGCAACTTAATGTTGGGAGCCCATCCCGGGGTGTGTCCCCTTTCTGCTTATTTTGTACACGAAGATATCCTCGTCCTCCATGCTGTCAACGATGTCGCAATTAAAAAACTGAGGTAGAAGCTCTTTGAAGAAAAATGCGCCTGTGCTCTCTTGTCGTAATTGACCTGAGAAGTACATTGCAGTCGTTTGTTTGGCGAGATGGCACAATGTTTCTATTAACTTGCCGTGGGTAGCTGAGGGAAGGACAATATTCGAACCAAGGATGAAGTCATAATCCGTAGGGAAGTTAGTATGATCTTCTCCCCATCTCAGGGCACGAACTTTTATACGTTGTCTGCAGTCACGGGAAGTGTTAATGGAGACATTGTTTTGTATTTGCTCCAGGAAGTTTAGTTGATCTGTTATGGTAACATTTCCGCCTGACGAGAGAAAAAGAAACGTGCCCGTTTTAGTTTACCCTTGACGACTGGTCCTCTATTACGATCACAGTAACAAAAAGTACCGACTTCAAAAGCGAACTGTCAGGCAATGCCGCTCACACAGTATTGGGCAGGATTACTTCATTTTAAGTTACTCCCGAGATAGGCGCTGTCAGCAGAGGTCACTGTACGGTAATGTAACACGTAACTAACACGTAACTAACCCCAATAACACTCCAATAACTCTGCTTTCTTAAACAAAAACAGAAACAGAAATACCTGGAAAAACTCAGCAGGTCTGGCAGCATCGGCGGAGAAGAGCCCTTGAAGGGCCATGAGGACTCGAAACGTCAACTGTGCTCTTCTCCACCGATGCTGCCAGACCTGCTGAGTTTTTCCAGGTATTTCTGTTTCTGTTTTTGTTTTGGATTTCCAGCATCCGCAGTTTTTTGTTTTTATCTCTGCTTTCTTAAACACTGGTTTCTCTGTTGTGCACCCCATGCTATCATCGGCATAGCAATGGAGACCATTCCTTCAGCTTCTAAGCTCTGGATTTTCCTCCTTAAACCTTTCCATCCTCTCACTGCTCCTTTAAAATCTTGTTTACCTTTTAGCCATCCTTCCTGCTACTTGCCTTGGCTCTGTGTCGAATTACACTCCCATGAAGCGCCCTGAGACTTTTTTAAACCAGCTCTCGGCGCTTAGTTAAATGCAGGCTGTCGTTGTTTACACTCTTGGGCCCAATTTTCAGAGACTGAGCGTTGGGTTCACAGAAACTAAGACACAATATCAGTGTGCTTCTCTGATCTGGCTATGAAAATTTATATCATGCATCAGATACCACTCAGCACTTATTTGAAGCTTCAATTGCTATCCGTTGACAGGCATCCGATATATTTTATATAGTATTTTCTTAGGCCTCATTTACATTTTCTTTGAAGATGATATAAAAACGACAAGTTTACAGAAAGGAAACTGAATAACTTGCAATACATGTTTAACAAGGACAAGGGAGCTTAGTGAAATCATGTATCATTCTCGGACTGGTAACCCCTTCCCTAATAAGGAGATGCCTGGTCATTGTTGTCCACATTCCTTTCTGACATTAGCAGAATTCCCAGCTTTTCACTCACCAAGCAACGCGGCTAATACCCCCACCATTCCATTGCCCGATTGCAGCTCAATCACATCCTTCCCGTTAAATCTGATGTTCTGCTTCTCGATGTACCTGCAAAGAGCGATCTCCTGAAAAGATAGGACAAATGGCCGTTACGAATAAATGAGTCAGAATGTGTTGGAAACACCGGGACCCCCGACGGCTGCACTTAATGAAGGGTAGGGGCTGGGTATAAGGAATTCCTTATAGAGAGAATGGAAGGCTCTGCGGGTCTGTTTTCAAACAGTCTCACGAGTCTTTCAAAAGCCTCAATTCAGACTGGCGGGTATGTTCACAGATCGCGTGTCCTTGCCCTCTCCTGCTCATTGCAACGGATCCTGGAAGCAATTTAAAAAAAAAGGAAGGAAACAAACTTGAGAAAAAAAGGAAGAATCCAGCCTGGTGCACAGCCGTCTGTTCCCTCTACAATAACCCGCAGTTCTGCAAAGAACCTCAGCCAACCAATCGCAGTGTTGCCAAACCTGCACCACTGCCTTAATGTGAAGGTACAGCACCCGAGGAGGCGCCACGTCCCAATGAACTGGAAGATGTCTCGTTCTTCACTCGGTCTGTGCAATTCAATTACTCTCATGAATACCATCAAATGACCCAGCGCGAAACCGGGCGCCTCGGTGGGGATAGGATCGGCTTGAACAACAATACAGGCGAAAGGAAATATTATCGAACGACTGGGATGAAGTTCGATTCCATTTACGGCAATTGGAGAATTTAATTTCGGTTAACTAAATGAATATGAAATAAAAAACTGATGTCAGACAATAGAGACTATGAAGCTACCAAATTGTTCTAAAAGCCTATCTGGTTCACCAATGTTGAGCGAACGACACCTGCTGACCTCGATGGGATCCCAGACACACAGCCACAGGCTACCGCTGAACAGCGCTCAGGAATGGCCCAGCAATAAATGATGGCCTTGCCAGTCTATACATAACTTCTTTTAAAAAGGTAGCTCCAGCTCAGGTCTCACGGTAGTAAACGCATCGTTTACAGCGAGAAAGCGAGATTGTGGAACGGCCCAAGCCAATAACTCCAGAACTAGAGCGAGAAATCGGGGGCCGAAAATATGAAGCAACCCAATCGATATCCCTGAGGCAGATTTAGTCAGTTTCGCTGCACCACTGACCTTGAGACCAGAGAAAAACACATTGTTGTGTTTCAAATGCGTGTGAGAAATACACGCTGTAGCCAATCACACAAATGACTGTGGACAAGATGTGCTAGATCGGTGATCCATTTCCAAAGCTATTTTTTCCAAGAACAGGAGGACTATTGCAAACTAAAGCAAACGAGAACAGAAACATAGGCTACATGTTTTGTCATAAATCCATGAGATGCAAGGCAGCGGCTTTCCGCTAACTAACACTGCGAACTTACAGAGTCCCAGGGATGGTCAGGTTCGTCAAACTGACGACAGATGATTCTGGAGATCTTTAACTTGCATCCACAGAATTCGAAGTCATGGTGGGCAATAAAGAAATCTGAGAAGTAAGCCTCCATGTCAGTCCAACTTTCGTAAAGGTAGGTGCACGGCGCTTTTGACATGTTTCCTCATCAACCTCCGGACATTCCCGATGAATCCTCTGGGATATGCAACAGGCTCTAGGCGCCCGATTGAAGCAGCACTTGGCACTTATATAGCGCCCTTCGAGCCTGCCAGAGATCCACAATCTCCTCACAGCCAATTACGGGTGTACTGTAATCACGCGTGACTATCGCTTTTTTCGCCTTCTCAGGTCCCACCAATATTCATGAGATTGTTTAACATTGGTGACGTCAATGGGAAAGTTTATCGGCTCCGTTTTAAATAATGCCACCGGATCCATTAACGCCCAAAAGGAAGATTTCTTGGTTTAACGTTATGATCAAGAAAGGCAATTCCATCAAAAACAGGGCACCTCTCTCCACTGAAATGTTGCATTGATTCAGATTATGTACCAAGCTCCTGCTTCAGTTTGAGCCCACGATCATTAGCTCAGGGAACAGAGTACTTTCACTGAGCCCAGTATCAGTTATACCTGTTGGAAAGGACGGTTGATAGAACTATATTTTGCTTCTGTTAAATACTAAGATAAAAGCAAAATACTGCGTATGCTGGAAATCTGAAACAAAAACAAAAATAGCAGGAAAAACTCAGCAGGTCCGACAGCATCTGTGGAGAGGATGACAGAGTTAACGTTTCGAGTCCGTATGACTCTTCATCAGAACTGAAGAGAAATAGAAATGAGGTGAAATATAAACTGTTTAAGGGGGATGGGACAGATGGAGCTGGATAGAGGGCCAGTGATAGATGGAGGCAAGAGGGAGGTTGCCATAGATGTCATAGACAAAAGGTCAAAGGGGTGTTGACGGTGGTGATATTAGGTAAAGGATGTGCTAATGGTGACATTAAGGGTAGAAAGCAGGATGAGCAAGTGACAGATGGTCCTAGTCAGTCCAACTTTCGTAAAGGTAGGTGCACGGCGCTTTTGACATGTTTCCTCATCAACCACCGGACATCCCCGATGAATTCTCTGGTTTATGCAACAGGCTCTAGGCGCCCGAGGGAAGCGATTGGAATAGGCTAAAAGGTGGAGATAAAACAATGGAGGAAATAAATTTAAAAATAATAATGGAAATAGGTGGGAAAAGAAAAATATATTAAAAAACATAATAATAATTATTAGAAAAAAGGGAATCGGAAAGTGGGTAGGGATGGAAGAGAGTGTTCATGATCTGAAGTCGTTGAACTCAATGTTAAGTCCGGAAGGCTGTAAAGTGCCTAATCTGAAGATGAGGTGCTGTTCCTCCAGTTTGTGTTGAGCTTCACTGGAACATTGCAGCAGGTCAAGGACGGACATGTGGGCATGAGAGCAGGGTGGTGTGTTGAAATGGCAAGTGACAGGGAGGTCTGGGCCATGCTTGTGGACAGACCGAAGGTGTTCCGCAAAGCAGTCACCCAGTCTGTGTTTGGTCTCTCCAATGTAGAGGAGATCGCATTGAGAGCAGTGAATGCAGTAGGCTAAATTGAGGGAAGTGCAAGTGAAGTGCTGCTTCACTTGAAAGGGGTGTTTGGGCCCTTGGACGGTGAAGAGGGGGGAAGTAAAGGGGCAGGTGTTGCACCTTCTGTGGTTGCATGGGAAGGTGCCGTGGGAGCGGGTTGAGCTGTAGGGGGTGATGGAGGAGTGGACCAGAGTCTCCCGGAAGGAACGGTCACTATGGAATGTCGACAGGGGGGGCTGAAGGGGAGATGTGTTTGGTTGTGGCATCATGCTGGAGTTGGCGGAAATGGCGGAGGATGATCCTTTGAATGCGGAGGCTGGTGGGGTAATAAGTGAGGACAAGGGGGACCCTATCATGGCTCTGGGATGGAGATGAAGGCGTGAGGGCGGATACGCAGGAGGTGGGCCGGACACGGTTGAGGGCCCTGTCAACCACCGTGGGTGGAAAACCTCAGTTAAGGAAGAAGGAAGACATGTCAGAAGAACTGTTTTGGAAATTGGCATCATCAGAACAGATGCGACAAAGGTGAAAGAATTTAGAGAATGGGATGGAGTCTTTACAGGAAGCAGGGTGTGAGGAGCTGTAGTCGAGGTAGCTGCGGGAATCGGTGGGCTTGTAATGAATATTGGTGAATATTGGTGGGCAGTCTATCACCAAAAATTGAGACAGAGAGGTCAAGGAAGGGAAGTATCAGAGATGGATCATGTGAAAATGATGGCAGCGAAGGCTCCAAGAGATGGATCATGTGAAAATGATGGAGGGGTAGAAATTGGAAGCAAAAGTTTGCTTCTGTTACGTATTTAGATGCCTGCTTTAGTACCACTCTAAGTTTCGGTAATCGTTCCCCTACAATTCTCACTAACTCAATTCACAACTGCTTACAAATGCACCTAACGTGTTCAGTTTCGGCATGACAGGCTGACCACTCTTTATGCCAGAATATAGCAGCAGTGGGCCGGTCACAACAAGATTTTGCCGTCCATCTGTCTATTCCCTCAGCATATTATACCTCATAATACCTCGCATACCGTACTGTCAACATTTCATCCAACATCTTTTTGAGATACTGTAATCGGCTCTCACAGTTTCCCTTGTCAGATTATTCCCTCTCCTTATTTGCAAGTCCTGCTCCCTTGTGAAATCTATGACAATATAGAATATTTTGGCTTTCATGTTGATCAACATGGATGCCCCCAAAAAGATTGTTACTGAGCCTTCCCCTCCGTATATTGCAGGTTATCAAAATATCTAAACATTGTTGGTGGCGTGTTGGCAATGTCACTAGGTTAGTCAATCCAGAGGGCGAGGCTAATAATTTGGGGACACGGGTTCAAATCCCGCCATGGCAACTGGTGGAATTTAAATTCAATTAATAAAATCTGGAATTGAAAACTAGTCTTAGTGATGGTGACCATGAAACTGTTATCCATTGTTATAAAACCCATTTGGTTCATTAATGCCCTTTAGAGAATAAAGCTTGGTTTGGCCTCACGTACTCTAACTGCCCTCTGAAATGGCCTAGCCACCTCCTCAGTTCAAGGGCAACCAGGGATGGGGAACGTTTCATAAAGTGCTGGAGAGGCTACGACTTCATAGACCAGCACCCACAATTAAACCAATCATCCCTAATAGCAAGCGGGCTTCTGGAGCGCTCTCACTGCTGCCACCAAGTGGTAGCTTTAATAATATATATCCAAGTCGGTTTCCTGCATCAACTCCAGACCGCTCTGACACTTAGGCATCTAACGGAGGATTATGACACATTATGAAAGGATGGACTGCTTTTCAAACTCTCCACCATCTTACCTTTCAGAGCAACGATCCATCTTCTCAACTCCATGCCAAACTTCCCAACTAGCGGAAATAGTTTCGACCAATCTACTCTTTATGTTCCCCTTAGCCAAGCCCCGATATTAAATAAGCTCTCTAATGTATAAATTCACAGAGAAACATTTAAAAAAAAATGTAAATTTAGAATAAATTCAAATGCAGAGTAATTTCAATGTGAAAGTTGATTTATAGGTTCCAGCGAACAATCGCACCTTATTGGGCTGAGGATTTTGCTATATATGTCTGTCCGGAATGAAGAATGTGCCGAAGTTATACCTTTAGCAAAGGGATATCATTGGTTTGATTGAGCGATTGACTACATAACCATGAATGTAGTCAAAATTTTTGCAATTCTAGTTCCTTTTCACGGCAGCTGGGGATTTTTAATTCATTGTATTTTACAAATCTGGAATAAAAAAAATGCCATCAGTAGTAATGATCGTGAAACAATCAGATTGTTGTTAAAATTTCTTTGTTTAAAATTTATGTGGTGCACCAATGTTATTCAGAGAAGGGAATCTCCTCTCCTTACCTGGTTTGGTCTAAGTGCAACTTAAGATCCAGTGTGGTTGCAAATTAACCTCCCTCTGAAGTGGAAGTCACCCAGTTGTATCAAACCGCTATGAAAAAGTTTTAACAGGAATGCACAGGACACAACAATGGTTAATACAGCCCGGGAGATTCTGAATCAGTAAGATAAAAGCAAAATACTGCGGATGCTTGAAATCTGTGATAGACCTCTGCTTCCTCACAGCTCTGAGGAAGAGTCATACGGGCTTTGTATTTTCTCTCCACGGATGCTGTTAGGCCTGCTGAGTTTTTCCAGCATTTTCTGTTTTTGTTTCAGATTCTGAAGCAGCTTCCTCCCTAAGTATAGGAATTTGTGCTGAAATGGGGAGAGACGCTCTACAGGCCAGTCAAGCAACAGGTTGAGACATTCACAGAAGCATTTATTTCAGGTAGAAAACCCGAGTAACTCGGTTGGTCAGTCGGTAGCGCGCCTGCCTCAAAGCTTGAAGGCTCCCGGATTCAAGTCCCATTCCCGGAATTGCTAACCATGGAAGGAGAGCGCAACTTGCGCAGTCCTTCAACCACTTGACATTATAGTCATAGGGTTATACAGCACAGAAACAGGCCCATCGTGTCTGTGACGATCATCAAGCACCGATCTATTCCCATTTTCCAGCACTTGGCCTGTATGCTATGGTGTTTTAAGTGCTGATCTAAATACTTCATAATTCATCTAAATTCTCCAAGGGAGAAACGAGTGTAAAGGTACGCCAAGCAAGCAGCCATTTCAGCCAAAGTTGTCATCGCCATCCCTAGCTTTGTCCTGTCCCACTAGCAGCAGAGGTCTATCACAGGTGGCGGCACAGTCGTGATGGAGTGACCCTGGGCATATTCAGCATTAATTCTGGACACCATGAAGTCTCATGACATCTGGCGCAAGCACTGAATACACTCCAGCTGGGGGACTTCGCTGTTTTTCATGAACAGTGGTTTGACCGAGCTTGGCAAATCCTGAAGGAGATTGCTGTAGCAGGTGATGTGAGAACAGACATGACACTGCAAGCATGTGAGATAAAGAGTGGAACCAATCTTTACCAACTCCAGTAAAACTGGGAATCCTGAGGCGCAATAGATTTTGGACAAGAGATACAAGGGGTATGTGAGAACATTTGATGTAGCGAGTGGGAATGACCTGTGTCATGAAGAGATAGTAATGTCTATAATATTATTTGAAATTATTTTTAACTTGGAATTGCAGTAGGGCCTGTGTCTATGTGTGTGTCTAAGTGTGTGTCTATGCGTGGCTTAATTGGTTTAAAGCCTACTAGTTTGTGCTTTGAGGTATAGTAGTTTGAGATGTTAATTAGATAAACATAAGGGATTTAAAAGGTAAAGTGTAAATTTGCATTTGTTGAATAAAGCATTCAAGAGTGGGGGCAAAATCTTGCACCTAGCTGGGAGATGCCAAGTAACATATTTATATTACTAATCAAATTAGTGGAATGAAAGGATTATTGTTAGGAGAGTAAAATTTAAAAAACCTAGTAATACAATGGAAAAATTTACACTCAAAGGGGAAGCTAGGTATAAACAGAAAGGAGTTTGTGTGTGGGTCAGAGGCATTTAAGATCTAACCAGCCTGTAAGCCTACAACTGTGTCTGTAAAGGAACCTCATTTTGAATTCATAAGGTCAAATGTGCTTTGCCTGGCGTCTGTTAAAAGTCTATGGGTTATTGTTGCCTTGGTGAAGATTTACCTGAGCGTGATTAATTTTGGGGATTTGTTTGAAAGTTATTATGGTAGTAATTTGTAGGCATGTGTCCGTGTTTAATTTGTTGTTAAGTTAATAAATGTTTAATTTAGTTTTATATAAAAAACCCTTCGAGGCTCGATGGCCTTATTCCTGAATTCCCAGCTGCACCACAAAACATACCATTTGAAAATATAGGTTATGTCAGTTGTTTAAGTTTCCCACTGGGATTTAAACAACACAGCCTTTACTAACTTCTGTGTCATAGCGCCTGGAACTCACTGACAACGAGGGTGGTGGAAGCAGAGACACTGAATAATTTCAAAAGGAAAGTGTGTGAGCACTTGAAAGAAATCAATTTGTAAGGCTACAAGGGTCGGAGTGGGGAGTGGGACTGACTGGCTTACTCCCCGGGGAGCTGGCATGGACTCGATGGGCCGAATGGCCTCCTTCTGTGCCGTAAATTACTCTATGACTCTATGAATAGCAGAGTTGCATTCAGCCACAATCTATCACCTCATGGCTCGACATATCCCCCACTCTACCATTGCCATCAGCCAGGGGATCAAACCTTGTTCTAAAAGGAGGGCATGCCAAGAGTAGTGCCAGATGTACTTAAACGTGAGGTGCAACTTGGTGAAGCTACAACACTACATTCATGATCAACAGTGGAAGCAGCATATCATAGACAGAGCTAAGTGATCAAGCATGCAAGGATCAGATCAAATCTTTGCTGTCTTTCCACATACAGTCACGAATGGTGGTGAACAATTAAACAACTAATCGGTTGAAGAGGTTGCATAAGTATCCTCATCCATAGTGATGGTGAAGCATAGCACAAAAGACAAAGCCGAAGCGTCGGCAACCATCAGCCACAAGTGCCGTATGTATGATCCTTTCGCTTCCTCCTGAGGTCCCCAGAATCACATACATCAATTTTCAAGCAATTCATTGACTACCGCACCTGAGTTACTCGCAACTACTGCCACCTAGTAGAACAAGAGCAGCAGGTGCATCGGAATATCAGCAGCTGTAATTTCCTCAAACGCATTTCCTAGCTTGAAAATAAAGTGTCATTCCTTCACCTCTTGGATCAGAATCCTGCCATGCCTCATTGTGGGAGTGCCGCCACCACACGGACTGCAGGTGTTCAAGGAAGTGACTCACAACCATGTTCTCAAAGATCATTAGGCTGGCCTTGCAATGAATGCTGGCCTTCCCAGATTGGTCCACGTCCTCCGATTTAAAGAAAAATAATTTTGGTGTTAGTTAGGGCCGCAGAGTCCTGGATGAGTGCATGTTTATAGATATTAATGGACTGTAGAACTGGCCTGTAAGTGCACATAGGAAAAGTGGAGTCTGAGGATAACAAAAACGGATGAACGCTTGAACAGTAGTTCAGCTGAGGCAATTGCAAAAAGGGACTTTTTAGTTCAGTTTCAGATAATTGACAAAGAGTTGGATGAATTTAGTAGTGAGGGAACGGAGTTTGTAAAGGGAGTCGAAGGCACCAGCTTTGGCTTTTCCAATGCTTAATAGGAGGCAATTGCAATTAATTCAGGTCAGAGTGTTGGACAAGCAGTGTGACAATACAAAGCCAGCAGAGAGAAATGCTGGTGGCAAAGTGGAACTTGGTGATGACATTTGCAATGTGGAGCCTGAATCATTTCTTCGGGTGGACTTACCAAGAAGCAGCGTGCAAATGAGAAATATGTGGAACCCAAGGATGGGCCATGCTACTCCAAAGATATCCATTCAGTGGCGGGAAGAGAAACCATTGGACGGGATTCTTTTGACCAGGACTCTTTAGATAAGAAACAGGAGAGAGCAGTGACAGTCAACTGAACAAAGGAGGAGGTAAATAGCTTAGCTGGCCACCGTAAAAAAAGTGGTGTGGTTGAGAAGGATGCACTACTGTACAGTCACAGAGAATTTTATTTCTGAATTTGATCAATCCCGGAAACCTTATTGGTATCGTTCATAAGAAGGAATGATGGGCATGGACTTCGGAGCCAACAACAACATTCAATACTCAAGTTTAGCAGCGAGCACTTTGCTTTGCCACTGGCCAGTGGTAATGGCAGTGAAAAAGCCAATTTTCACCATTCTTATTTCACTGAAACGGACAGCAAGAGTTCGCAGATGCGCAGATTAACACAGAAATTCAGGAGATGCTAGCAGTGACCCTACGCTTCTCCAGAGGATGTGCTGTTAACATACCTTCAAACTGCAATTAATCGGAATTCAACTGAGTTGACCAGAACTTATCTCTTATAGTATGAGTCTCATTGTAAAAACCTTTGTAAAAATGTTAATATTTGTAATAAAATATGCTGTAACTGGGTTGTCAACTACCCACTAACTTTACAATAATCGCTAAACATCCTTATGATCCTGATAATTAATTGTATATTTATAGAATATCAGAATTCTCCAGCATGCGTTTTTAAATCAGTTTTATTAACTTGTCCTGCTGCATTCAAAAAGTTACGTATGCGAACACCCAGGTCTCCCTATTCCTTCAGCGCCTTAAAATTGTACTATTCCCTTTATAGGGCCTGTTCTCGTTTGTCCTTCCAATACACATCACGTCACATTTGTGTGCATTGAATTTAATCTCAACTATTTTCACCAGACTTTCTCTATAGTCATGAAGCCTTCAATTCTCCTCCTCACTGTTTACTACATTTCCAAGTTTAGTTTCATCTGTAAACTTGAAACTGTGGCCTTCAATGAAACACTGCTCAGATCTCAGCTGGAGTATTACATCCAATTCTGAGCACCACTTTTTGGAAAGAACAGGGCATTGAAAGGGTGCAGAGGCGATTCAGTAGATTGACACCAAATTAATTGCTTTTCATCGAGTTTTTTTTAACTTGTGTGAATGGACTTTGCTTTAAAACACAGGATTTAAATGTAACTAATTTCACCATCCTCCAGGATAAGTGCCTCATACGCTAGACCCAAAGCTCAATTAGGAAGATCGTAAACTTGCCACTCTTTGCACAAGAGCTGCTAATCATTCTACAAATCTAAAAGATCATGAGCTGTGTAGGAACGTGCTTGACATGGGTGCAATTCGGTGCATGATTCCTCTGCTCCCCTGTTCCAGTTCTACACATTATGGGGTTGTTTCTGCTTGTCCACCCCCTCCCCCCGCCCCCCACCCCCAATGCAAATTAGCACACCAGCTTCACACTGCTTCAAGGTTACAGTCAGGCTGACTCCACTTGTACATATGCACCTACATATGGCAGCCAAACCCAATTAATGTCTTGCCCCTCTCACGGTCGTGCTGTATATCACATGATTTTCCAAATATCAGCATTGCCCTGAAGAGAAATAAAACATTTTAAAGACACATAATGTGGTGACCAGCTGTTTCTAAAATATATCGTGTCCTCTTGTGTGTCTGACCACTATCTACAAGGATACGAAACTTTATGAATTCAGTTGGTGAAGTTGCTCTTCCTTTCCCTGAACTCTTGGGGTGATTACACTGGGAAGCTGCATATTTGTGCTATATATGTCTGTTCGCATTCTGAAAATCTGAGAATATTTACCATGCCAGTTGCCTCCAACCCGCCTGTCTCCTCATTGTTTGTGGATGAACGGACACGCTCACTACCTGAAATCACTTTAATTCCCAAATATTCCTCAGATGCGCTAAGCCATAGACTATGTGCCACTCGTTCAGTGATTTCAACCATGGGCAAAGGGACTTCCATGTTCACCCACCTTTCAGAATGCACAGAACTGTGTCCTTTATAGTCTTGCCACCATGCGCTGTGACGAAAGTGTAATGGTTCAACCAGCAGCTTTTAGGCATTCTATTCACCGAGCATGAGTCAGAAGTCAAGCTATTGGAAAAGAAAAGCACGTGGATATTACAGGAACGGTGGTAATTTGGTTGCAGAATTTGTCGAATTGATAGAAGGCAGAGAGTCGTGGTAAACTGATTGTTTTCCTACTGCAGAGTGCTATGCAAGTGTGTTTCAGAAGTTGCCAGTATTAGCACTATTGCTCTTCTTGTTTCCTATAAATGATCTGAAATTGGATATGAAATGGTCAGGTGCAATTTAAGGCGGATAACTGTGAAGTGATTCACTTTGGAAGACACAACAATCGAGGCAGTACAATTTCAATGGTAGTACTTTGAGTGGGGGTAAAAATTAGGGAGTGTATTTTCATAAATCTTAGAAGGTGTCAGGGCAAGTTGTAAGGGTGGTTAAGAAAAAGTACAGGAAACTCGGCTTCGTGTATCATGTCATTGCCTAGAAAAACAAGGAAGTCATTAGAAACCTTTACAAATCTCAGGTTATACCTCAGCGATACAACGTACGATAATGTGCACCACACTTTAGACGAGGGGCTTCTGCTATATGAAGAGATTGAAAATGCTGATATTGTTGCCCTTAGATATTGTTAGCTCATGTAGGGAACAGTTATTCCCTCTGGCAAGTAGCTGCTTATTAGACGACATAGGTTTAAAGTAATTAGCAAAATAACTAGAGGGAACTCGGAGAAATTCAATCACCCGAGGGTTGTTAGGAACGCACTATCAAAAAACTGTGGTAGAATCAGATTCCTTAGGAAATTAAAAATGAAATCGGACATGTATTGAAGAAGACTAGTTTGTAGGGCAATGGGGAAAATAACTGAGATGTGGAACAGTCCTTTCAAATAAATCGCACTGGTGCGACGGATCGAATAGCTTCCTTCAGTGATGAAAATCTCTGTAATCCTATTATGTAATTATTTTCTTTACATACGAAGCAATTAAATGACAATCTAGCTGCTTGTCAGTATTATCTGCATGATAAAATATTACGCTCTCAATCTGTCACTATTGGATAACTGGCAAAGATGTCTTCATTTTCTGGCCACATCTATCAGATGGCTTGAATATGATAATCGGTTTTCTTTAAGGCTGGATTACACACATTCCTGCTCCTACCCTTCTTGTGTTAAATCTTAAACGCTAAGAATTGGTTTCGAATAACACAGATCATATTACCAACAGGATGTTTATGAAAAGAAAACAGCGTGAGTGTCCTTCTAGCTGGCAATGCTGCGAGTCTATCCCCTTTGAAATTATTCCAGGTTTAGTGTCAAGCTTACATTTGAAACTCCCATATAAATTTATCAACGTAATTTCGGCTCATTTCATTTGGATATCAGATTTGTCTGGATGGAATACTAGCCCTGTGCTTCGGTGATCTCATTTAAAAGGCTATACCAGGTTCATTTCTATGTCCGTTCGACAATATTGTAATGATATTTCACCTTTACTTCTGCCGCACAATAGTGCATTCTTTGCTTATTGTTGATCGCATAAGAGTACTACTTTCTTCTTGCGAACTTCATACTATCAGACCTTCTTCTCGTTGACTTCTAGTTTGCATCATCGCCCCTCTCCACCCCCCCCACCCCCGCCCACCCCGATTCACATTAATTTTGTTCTTTGTCCTGTATATGTCAGTAATGCTCTTGCAGCTGAGAGTCTCCCTTCCTCACTTTCCTTTCGACAATTTCTAGTTAAATTCAACTTCTTTAGATTTTAAGTATTTTAATTTCAATTTTACTCTTCAGTTCACCTTTAAATTTTAAACGTTTTTAATTTTGATGATCACCAGTGTAAAACAACATGCCAACACCATCATTAGTTGATAGAAGCTCTGGGTACTGCAATACCAGACACCTTCATAAAGGATCTGAGCATCTGATTTTCAGGAGTATGACTAAAATGTATGATGTTTAATTATTTAATAGTGTAATCCAAAAGTCTAACAATTCATCCCCTTCTGAACTGAACTGAATAAATTAATTTTCAATCCTCACAGGTGTATCTCCAATATCCCAGAAGTATACTGACAAACACCTCAGTGAAATGAGGCATGATGCAAAACGTTAAGCTGCTTTACTTTCCAGACAGCAAGTCAACATTTATAGCAACTTTCGTCACCTAAATACAGGATCCCCCTGAAATGCCAGAAAACTAATTTTATAAAAAGCAACTATATCCCTCTGAATATGTATGCTTATCCTTTCCTGTTCAGTCATTTGACTTTGACCAGTTCTTGGTCTCAGGGGACCATGAATGCCCTCAATAGGCCAAGCTTTCTTTAAATTTACCTGAGTGACTTGCTGACCTAAATATCTTTGACGATTGACAGGAAGTTGAAAGGTAGGATTAAGCAATTGTCTGGTAAATCAGGCAGAATATGGCCCTCTACCAAGACTATAGATTTAACACACACCTGTACCTGCGTGTTAACTTCCTGTATTCCTTGTACAAGTACACCTAAATCTCTCTGAATATCAACATTTAAAAGTTTGATGCCATTTAAAATGCTCTTCTTTTCTATTCTTACTGCCAAAGCGAATAGCCTCATACTTCCCCACATTATATTTCATCTGCCATAATGTTGGCGCTTTCTTAACCTGTCTATGTCTCTTCACAGTTTCTTTGTGTCCTCCTCACATCTTACCGTCCAAGCCAGGCTTTATATCATCAGTAAACTTGGATATATTGCTCTTGGTCTCTTTGTCCATGTCATCAATATAGATTGTAAATAGCTGAGGCCCGAGTAGAGATCCTTGCTACATTCCGCTAGTTATAGACTGCCAACTTGAAAATGTCCCTTTGCTAAAGTTTTCTACACCCGAATATAGACAAGATTCCCTTGATGTTTACTCTGTGAATTCAGTTTCCCTGAGAGTGCCACTTTATTTTATAGTATGAATTTAAACATGAATGGCATCAGATTCCACCAGCCCAGTCAACCATGTAAATTCCTGCTCAGTAACATTTTAAGACTTCAGCCAAAATTGGGCAGGTTTCCCACAGACTAGTTGAGCAACAGCCTGACATCTCATGCTCACCGAGCCACACCTTTCATCTAATATCTTAGACTCTTCCTCACGATATCTGGATATATCCTGTCCCACTAGAAGGACAGAACCAGCACAGTAATATATGGTCAGGTAAGAGAAGCGCTGGGAGGCATCACAATTATTGTCATGAAGTTTTATGGTATCTGGCCAAATCTAGGGAAGGAAACATCCTGCTGATTATTGCCTACCACCCTCCTGTTGCTGAGGAATCAGAACTCCTCCATATTGAATATCGCTTGGAAAAAGCAGCGAGGGTAGCAAACAAATGGAATGTGCTCTGGGTGATGGACTTCAATGTCTAAGATCCAATGTCCAACGTTCAAGAGTTTGTTGATAGCACCGTTACTGACTGAACTAGCTGAATCTGGAAGGAGATAGTTGCCAGGCTGGGCATGCAGATGGCAAGGGAGCCAACATGAGAGGGTACAGCTACTTGATGGCATCTTCGCCAAGTTACCTGCTGAAAATGCACCTACCCATGACAGTACTGGCAGGAGCGACCACCACACAATTCTTGTTGGGATGAAATCCCATCTTCACACTCAGAAGACTTGCCTTTTTGTTGTGTGGCACTTCCCCTGTGATAAATGGGATAGATTCAAGATGGATTTAGCAGCTCAAAATTCGGTGACCACAGTGGCCTAGGTTGTAGATGTGAATGCTCCACAATCTATATCCTTGTGGCTTGCCATTTCCCTCACTCGACTATTTCCATCAAGGCAAGGTGTCAATCCTGATTCAATAAAGGGAATAAAAGAGCATGCCAGGAGAGCACAAGGCATACCAGAAATGATGAGTCAGCTTGTTGATGCTGCAACATAGGTCTAGGTACATGATAAACAGCGGAAACAGCTTGCTATGAACAGTGCTAAGACATCCCACAACCAATGGATCAGATCGAAGCTCTGCGCTCCGACTACGTCCAGAAGTAAATGATGGTGAACAATGAAACAACTAATGGGAGGAGAAGGAAACTCCATGAACATCCCAATCCTCATGATGGTGAAGCTCAGGACGTGAATGCAAAATACAAGGCTGAAGGCATTTGCAACCATAAGGGAGGTGGTGGCATAGTAATCCATAGTCCCAGGGGAATGCTTTGGGGACCCTGGTTTGAATCCCACATCGGCAGATGGTGGAATTTGAATTCAATTAAAATCTGGAATTAAAAGTCTAATGATGACCATGAAACCATCGTCCATTGTTGTAAAACTCATTTGGTTCACCAATGTCCTTTGGGGAAGGAAATCTGCCATTCCATTGTCTGGCCTACATGTGACTCCAGGCCCACAACAATGGCTTAACTGCAAGGTCTTAACTGCCCTCTGAAATGGCCCAAACTGCTACAAAGTCTAAAAACAGGAATTAAACTGGACGGCCACCTGGCATTGAGCTAGGCACCCGAAATGACAATGGCAAACTCAGCCCTGTCGACCTAGCAAAGTTCTCCTTACTAACACCTGGGAGCTAGTGGGAGAGCTATCTCACAGATCAGTCAAGCAACAGCCGGACATAATCATACTCATGGAATCATATCTTACAGACGATGTCCCAGACACTACCATCACCATCCCTGGGTATGTCCTGTCCCATGGACAGGACAGACCCAGCAGAGATGGTGGCACAGTGGTATACAGTCATGAGGCAGTTGCCCTGGGCGCCTGACCATTGACTCTGGACACCATTGAGTCTCATGGCACCAGGTCAAACATGGGTAAGGAAATGTCCTGCTGATTACCACGTACTGCCCTCCCTCAGCTGATGAATCAGTACTCCTCCATGTTGAGCACCACCTGGATGAAGCACTGAGGATGGCAATGGTGCAGTATGTACTCTGGGTGGAGGGCTTCAATGTCCATAACCAAGAGTTGCTCATTGCACCACTACTGACCGAGCTGGGGAAGTCCTAATGGACATAACTGCTAGACTGGGTCTGCGGCAGGTGGTGAGTGAACCAACAAGAGGGAAAAACATATTTGACCTCATCCTCACCAACCTGCCTGCCACAGATGCATCTGTCCATGACAGTATCGGTAGGAGTGACCACCACATAGTCCTTGCAGGGACGAAAACTGATCTTCACATTGAAGATACCCTCCATCGTGTTGTGTGGCACTACCACTGTGCTAAATGGGATAAATCTGGAACAGATCTAGCAATTCAAAACTGGGCAAACTTGAGGCACCGTGGGCCATCAACACCAACAGAATTGTGCTTAACCACAACCTGTAACCTCATAGCCTGGCATTTCCACCACTCTACCATTACCACCAAGCCAGGGGATCAGCCCTGGTTCAATGAAGAGTGCAGGAGGGCATGCCTGGAGCAGTACCAGACATACCTAAAAATGAGGTGTCGACATGGTGAAGTTGTAACACAGGGCTATTTTCGTGACAAACAGTGTAAGCAGCAAACAATAGACAGAGCTAAGAGATTCCACAACCAACAGATCAGATCTAAGCTCTACAGTCCTGCCACATCTAGTTGTGAATGGTGGTGGACAATTCAACAACTCACTGGAGGAGGAGGCTCCACAAATATCCCCATCCTCAATAATGGGGGAGTCCAGCACATCTGTGCAAAAGATAAGGCTGAAGTATCTGCAGCAATGTTCAGCCAGAAGTGCCGAGTGGATGATCCATCTTGGCCTCCTCTGGAGGTCCCCAGCATCACAGATGCAAGTCTTAAAACAATTTTATTCACTCCATGTGAGATCAAGAAACGGCTGAAGGCACTGGATACTGCAAAGGCTATGGGCCCTGACAATATTCTGGCAATAATACTGAAGACTGGTGCTCCAGAACTTGTTGTGCCCCTAGCCAAGTGACTCAGTACAGCTACAACACTGGAATCTACCTGGCAATATGGAAAATTGCCCAGGTATGTCCTGTACACAAAAAGCAGAATGAATCTAACCTGGCCAATTACCACCCCAACAGTCTACTCTCCAACATCAGTAAAGTGATGGAATGGGTCACCAACAGTGCTATCAAGTGGCACTTACTTGTACCCATCCTACCCTGTACCTACACCACAGGGACTGCAGCAATCCAAGAAGGCAGCTCACCACCATCTTCTCAAAGGCAATTAGAGATGGGCAATAAAGCCAGCAACGATCACATCCCATAAATGAATAATCAAAAAAATGGCCTGCTCACTGACACGCAGTTTGGGTTCTGCCAGGGCCACTCAGCTGCAGACCTCTTTACAGCCTTGGTTCAAACATGGAAAAAGGAGCTAAACTCCAGGGGTGAGGTGAGAGGGACTGCCCTTGACATCAAGGCAGCACTTATTGAGTGTGACGGCAAGGAGTCAATAGGAATCGGGAGAAAATTCCCCACTGGTTGTAGGCATACCTAACACAAAGGAAAATGGTTGTAGTTGTTGGAGGTCAATCATCTCAGTTCCAGGTCATCACAGCAGGAGGTCCTCAGGGTAGTGTTCTAGACCCAACCATCTTCAGTTGCTTCATCAATGACTTTCCTTTCAACATATGGTCAGAAGTGGGGTTGTTAACTGATGACTGTACAATGTTCAGCACCATTCACGACTCCTCAGATATTGAAGCAGATCATGTCCAAATGCAGAAAGACCTGGACAATATCCAGGCTTGGGCTAACAAGTGGCAAGTAACATTCGCGCCACACAGCTGTCAGAGAATGGCCATCTCCAACAAGAGATAATCTAACCATCGCCCCTTGATGTTCAATGACATTACCATCACTGAATACCCCACGATCAACATTCTGGGGGTTACCATTGACCAGAAACTGAATTGGACAAGCCAAACAAATACTGTGGATACAAGAGCAGGTCAGAGGCTAGGAATCCTGCGGTGAGTAACTCACCTCCTGACTCCCCAATGTCTGTCCACCATCTACAAGGCACAAGTCAGGAGTGTGATGGAATAATTTCCGCTTGCCTGGATGAGTGCAGGTCCAACAGCACTCAAGAAGCTTGCCACCAACCAGGCCAAAGCAGCCCACTTGATTGGCACCCCATCCACAAACATTCACTCCTTCCACCACCGACGTACAGTAGCAGCATTGTGTACCATCTACAAGATGCACTGCAGGAATTCACCAAGGCTCCTTCAACAGCACCTTCCAAACCTACGACCATTACCATCTAGATGAAAAGAAGCAGATAGATGGGAACACCACCACCTGGAAGTTTCCCTCTAAGTCACTCACCATCCTGACTTGGAAATATATCGCCGTTCCTTCACTATGGCTGGGTCAAAATCCTGGAACTCCCTTCCTAACAGCACTGTGGGTGTACCTATATCACATAGACAGCAGCGGTTCAAGAAGGCAACTCACCACCACCTTCCCAAGGGCAACTCGGAATGGGCAATAAATGCTGGCCCAGCCAGCGAACCCCACATCCCGTGAATGAATAAAAGATTTTAAAAAACCCAGAATTCTTGGGAGTTTTGTAGGCCGTATCCCAAACGTTATGAAGAGGTAAAACCTACTCCATAACAAAAAGCTCGGCGATTTGTGCTGACAGAGCACTATCACGCGGCACTCTGTCGGTCAATGCTTGCTAACAGTGAGATGGAGGATCACTTGACAAGGAAAAAACAAAATGAACATGGATTTTGTTTTCGCTCCGTCAGCTCAAAATGTCACCTTAACAGATCAACCGGATGACCTGGAGGAAATACAAAACGCTGCCTCCATTAACAGCTCTCTCCCCCACCCCCCAACCCATACCCCCTCCCCGCTCCCCAATTTACTCACCCTTCCCCCTCCCGGCACACATACACCGCTCCCAACCCGGACATGGACGCTGAGAGCGTTCGTGCCTTGAGATGGGGGGAAGACCACAGTAACTTTCATACAGATTGTGACTTCATTCTGGGTTCGGATATTGTCTACCTCTCGGCTGCATACACCAAGCTCATTGCGAATAAGGCTAAGATTCATACATTTCTGTACTGTCTTTCTACCTCCGTATTTTCATTTCCATATTGCTGGTAAATTTAAAGAGAGGAATATTTTCGTCTACATAAATACGAAAAACGCCGTAAATCCCCGGATTGGCGATTGGACGAATCTCCCTATCATTGGATTGTTAAAAGCCAGAAACAACATTCAACACCACTTTTCGTAAGTTTAAACCCCACTCCACTTTGTCTCTTTCCACCATGTGACATGATTTCGCGGGACGCTGAATACTTCCTTATGTCTTGGCCAGTTTACCTGGACTGAGATTAGAGGAATCGCGTGGGCGAAGTTTACCGCTAGGCGTTACTAACGTAGTAATTGCAGCAAATTAACCGCGGACGGGTTTTCATTTTAATCCCAGCAAATTATTAATTTAATTTCAATAAATCTGACAATCTGCGGACTGATGATTGCAAGGTTGCCTATTAATGCTGTGTGGCCACCGGCAGCATCGTTTTAAGGGACTCATGGCCACTAATATCAGCCCTCCCGGTATCATGTCAAGAGCCAGTTTAATGGTCTACCTGACATTCATTTACACAATAATAATAAGAACATAAAACGTTAGGAAAACACAGCAAGTCTGGCAGCATCTGTGGAGAGAGAAACAGAGTTAACGTTTCGAATCCGTATGACTTCTTCGGAGTAATTATACACGCCGAGGTGCGCTGCTAAATTGAGCTATTACATGATTAATGCTCAGTGTAACGCGATTTGGGCAATTAATTTGAAGTGTCCCTGAGTTTACAAGATTGGAGCAGCTGACTATCCACGCAATTCGGATTAATGAAATGTTTAGCAACCATCTTATATTTCTCCACCCTCACCAACTGAACGCACCAGAAGCAAAATTTCCTTCGCGGATATCGCTATTTTCTGGAAGAAGCTATCGTTCATTTGTGGATTGACTTTTTGATACAATATTGATACGTAAAACAAGTTTATATTTTCAATACATGTGACAAAATGAGTGCAACTGTGTAAAGCCGACATAAACATTTCTTGGGATTTCCTCTCAAGATGAAAGAACGTCCAGAGTCTTCATTTAAAAAAAACAGCTTCATGAATAATTAGAACTTGCTTCCATTACAGTGATGGTTTCCATTTCAAAGATTAACCCAGCATGATAGCTAAAATTTACGGATTTCTATATACTACATTAGTTAAAACCATCAGCTTGTGAACCGTTGATGGATTGAGTAGCATGTCTAAGAAATTAGTTTTAGCATTTAAAGCTTTTAGGTTTTAGAGTTTTCTTTAGTTTAGATGTGGAAGAATCAGAGGAAAATTTCACGTCAGCGGATCCAGAACGCCACCTGGAAGTTAAGACCCTTAACTAAACAGGGAAAGAAGACATCAGAGAACTAATCCAATGTTTTCCAATGCAGTCGCTAGCTTG
Organism: Cetorhinus maximus; assembly: GCF_964194155.1. Taxonomy (NCBI): domain Eukaryota; kingdom Metazoa; phylum Chordata; class Chondrichthyes; order Lamniformes; family Cetorhinidae; genus Cetorhinus; species Cetorhinus maximus. The sequence continues at coordinate 78,186,647 of NC_135896.1, forward strand.
GAATCTAGGTGTGGCGAATTGCATTTCTGCTGATTGAATCAAAATCAGTTATGCACATCGTCGTTAGGGACATGATCTCAATACTCGCATTCGCAGGTACCTGCATGTGTTCTTTATCCGGGTTTTCGGATTACAGGACGGAAAGCAAGGTGCGAGTATTCTATGCTCATTGTGGGCATTTTACTTCTATGGTTTCTGAAGGATAGTCTGTGTTTGTTAACTAAATATAATCATGTAAAGTCTATTGACTTGTATTGTATGAATTTATGCAAGTCAATTGTAACAGAAGTAGCACACCTGGTTTAAACCTTGTCAGTGCCACACCGTTGGAACATATCTAACGAATTAACATCATATTGCTAATATGCCAACAACAGAACTCGGAACAGATCTAGTAGCTCAAAACTGGGCATCCACGAGGCGCTATGGGCCATCATCAGCAGCAGGATCGCATTCAACCACAATCTGTAACCTCATGTCCCTCACTCTACTATTAACACCAAGGTAAGGGATCAACCCTGGTTCAGCGAAGTGTGCAGGAGGGTATGGCCGGAGCAGCACCAGGCGCACTTAAAATGAAGTGTCAACCTGGTAGAGGTATTGGAACAGAGTAGTGATTTGGGTAAAGACAAGCAGAGTGGGAGAGGAAGGGACAGGGAGTTTAACAATAATGTACTACAGTGAATAAGGTCATTGCAGGGAGTAGAAGTAAAAAATGAAATGAAAGGTTCTTCATCTGAATGCATGAATCTTCTGCAATATGAACTCGTGGCACAAATAGAGGTAAATGATTTAGATCTAAGCACCATTACAGAAACATGGTCACAAGGTGATCAAGGTTGGGAAATAAATATCCCTGGGTACACAATATTTCAGAAAGACAGACAGAATGGCAAAGGAAGTGGGATAGCCATTGTAGTAAAGGATGATATAAGGACATTAGTGAGAAAGTTTCTGGCCTCTGAAGATCATGAAGTAGAATCAGTATGGGTGGAAATTAGAAATTACAAGAGTCAGAAAACACTGGTGAGAGTAGTTTATAGGCCCCTTGATAATAGCTAGGTAGAGCATTACACAAGAAATCATTGGAGCCTGTAACAAAAGAAATGTAATAATTGTGGGGGATTTTAATCTTCATATTGACCAAGACAGTCAAATGGGCAAGAATGTTCTTGGAGGTGAGTTTGTTGCTGTGACAATTTCTTGGAGCAGTTGGTAGTGGAACCGACTAGCGATAAAGTTATCTTAGGTCTAGTAATGTGTAATGAGGCAGGGTGAATTAGTAATGTATAGTACAAGATCCACTGGGAAATAGTGACCATAATACCATTCAATTCCATTTTCAGGTTGAAAGTGACATATTCCAATCACAATCAAAAATCTTAAAATTAAACAAAACCAATTGCATAGGTATGAGGGGAGAACTGGCTAGGTTAATTGGATAAATAGACTAATAGATAGGGTGGTAAATGGATAGTGGGAAACATTTAAAGAAGCAATTCAAAATGTTCAAAATATACATTCCATTGAAGAATAAAAACTCAGCATGAAGGGCCCATCTGTGGCTCACTCAGGAAGTTAAGGATAGTATTAGATTAAAATAAGAGGCTTACAATGTTGCAAAAAAACAGGAGCAAATCTGAGGATTGGGAGTGTTTTACAAACCAGCAAACAGCCACCAAAAAGTTGATAGAAAGGGGAAAAATAGAATATGAAAGTAAACTAGCCAGAAATATCAAAACAGATTGTACGAGCTTTATAAGAAAATTAAAAGGAATAGGGTAGCTAAAGTGAATGTTGGTTCCTTAGAAGTAAGGACAGGAGAAATTATTTTGCATAATGAGAAAGTGACAGAGTAATTGAACAAATATTTTTTGTCTGTCTTCACAGTAGAAGACACAAGTTCCATACCAGAAATAGACAATAATTTGGGCGTTTGAGGAAATTAAGGAATTCAATATCAATAGAGATAAAGTATTGGAGAAAAATAAGGGACTAAAATCTGACAAGCCCCCCAAACCTGATGGCCTACACTCTATGGTTCTAAAAGAGATAGCTGCAGAGATTGCGGATATGCCAGCTATGATTTTACAAAATTACTGAGATTCAGGAATGGACCCACTAGATTGGAAGTTGACAAATGCTACACCGCTTTTCAAGAAAGGACGGAATGAGAAAGCAGTGCACTAGAGGCCAGTTAGCATAAGTTGTTGGGAAAATTCTGGAATAAGGAAGTCTTAGCAAAGCACTTAAAAAATGATTAGAACAAGTCAACATGGTTTAACTAAAGGGAAATCGTGTGTGACAATTTATTAGAAATTTTTGAGGATGTAACTAGTAGGGTAGATAAAGGGCAGCCAGTATATGTAGTCTATCTGGCTTTCGATATGGTGCCACACAAAATATTAATATGCAAAATAAAGGCTCATGGAGTTGAGGGTAATATATTAACATGGATAGAGGATTGGTTGATGGATAAAAAACGGAGAGTGGGCATGAACGGGGCTTTTTCAAGTTGGCAGGCAGCGAATAGTGGAGTGCCACAAGGATCAGTGCTGGGGCCTCAATCATTTTCAATCAATATTAATGATTTAGATGAAGACACAGAGCATGATGCATTTTAGTTTGCTGATGATACCAAACTAGGTGGAAAGTTAAGCTGTGGGGAGGACACTAAGAGGCTGCAAAGAGATACAGACAGGTTACATGAGTGGGCAACAAGATGGCAGATGAAGTATAACGCAGGAAAATGTGAAATTATTCACTTTGGTCATAAGAATAAAAAAAGCATAAGTTTTCTTAAAAGGCGAGAAACTTGTGACTGCTGACATTCAAAGACACTTGGGCGCATTGGTACAAGGAATGCAGAAAGTTAGCATGCAAGTGCAGCAAGTGATTATGAAGACAAATGGCATGTTGGCCTTTATTGTAAGGGGATTGGTGTACAAGAGTAAAGAAGTCTTGCTACAGTTGTATAGGGTTTTGGTGAGGCCGCATCTCGAGTACTGTGTACAGTTTTGGTCTCCACGTTTAAGAAAGGATATACTTGCATTAGAGGTGGTATTGCAAAGGTTCACTAAATTGGCCTCTGGGGTGGGGTTGTGCTATGATGAGAGACTGAGTACATTGGGCTTATATTCTCTGGAGTTTAGAGGAATAAGTGGTGATCTCATTGAAATCTACAAAATTCTGAAGGAACTTGGTAGGGTGGATGCTGAGAGATTGTTTCCTAAAACACAGGGGCACAGTCTCAGGATAAGGGGCCAATCATTCAGATGGGGAGAAATTTCTTCACTTAAAAGGTTTTGAATCTTTGGAATCCTCTACCCCAGAGGGTTGTGGATGCTTCATTGCTTTATACATTTAAGGTTGGGATAGACAGATTTTTGGTCTGTCAGGGAATTAAGGGATACAGGGAGTGGGTGGGAAAATGGAATTGAAGCCCAAAATCAGCCACATTTGTATTGAATGGAGGTGCAATGTTTATGGGCTGTGTGATCTACTCCTGTTCTGATTTGTTATGTTCTTATGAAGCTACAGCATGGAACTAATTGCATGCCAAAGAGTGGAAGCAGCATGTGATAGACAAAGCTAAGCTATGCCACAATCAACACATCAGATCAAACCTCTGCAGTCCTGCAACATTCAATCATGAATTATGGTGAGAATTAAACCATTAACAGGAGAAGGAGGAGACTCCACAAACATTACCAGCCCCAATAATGGGGAAGCCCAACACATCAGTGCAAAAGGCAAGACTGAAAGTATTGAAACCATTTTCAGCATGAAGTGAATGATCCATTCTGGTCTCCTCTTGAGGTACCCGGCAGCACAGATACTAATCTTCAGCTAATTCGATTCAGTCCACATGATATCAAGGAGCACCTGAAGGCACTGGATACAGCAAAGGTTATGGGCCCCGACAACAGCCCAGCATTAGTTTGAAGACTTGAGCTTCAGAGATCTATGTCCATTGCCAAGCTGTTTCAGCACAACTGTAACATTGACATCGACCTAGCAATGTGGAAATTCCCCAGGTAAGTCCTGGCCATAAAAAACAGGGCAAATCCAATCTAGGCAATTGCAACCCTCTCTGCTTCTTTCTGATCACCAGAAAAATGGTGGAAGGTGCTGTGACAGTGCTATCAAGTGGCACTTACAGAGCAAAACCTACTTACTGATATTCACTTTGGATTCCACCAGTGCCACTCGGCTACTGCCTTCAATACAACCTTGGTCTAAACGTGGAAAAAGGAGCTGTACTCGTGGGGGAGGTGAGAGTGACTGCCATTGACATCAAGACAGCATTTACTGATTCAAGGAGCCCTGACAAAATTGAAGTCAATGGGAAACAGCGGGAGAAATTACCACTTATTGGAGTCGTACCTAGCACAAAGAAAGTTTGTTGTAGTTGTTGGACAATGGACCGAATGGTCTGCCCCAATGCCCTAGTGACTCTATGGCTCTATATGCTACTGTAAACTGTAATTAGCATAATCTAAACTGATCCAGTTTAATTTCCAGGTTGAAATTAGTTTGAACCATGTCACCTTTAGCCCAGTTAATATTGGTCTATTTGGATTTTGAAAATTCCTGAGGTGAGTTCATTCTGCAAAGGGGAGGTATCGAATTCATCAGTGTCCTGGACTCACCAGGCCTACGATTGCACTGCGAAGCTGTATTGGTGAATGGAGATGTTAAATTGTGTTGTTATTAATACTTGTTGTGACACTAATTGGCCAATGACTTTGAAGTGGTCCTGTTGTTTCCATTCAGGACCAACTGAAAATGAACAGCTGAGATATTAATGCTTAATGACCATCTCATGTTTCTTCAGCCATCTCCTATTGACAGGTGCAGTAATGAATAAATGATATCCCATCCTGGATATCACAGAACCACAGAATCACAGAATCACACAGTGCAGAAGAGGCTCTTCGGCCCATCGAGTCTGCACCAACACGTGAGAAACACCTGAGCTACCTACCTAATCCCATTTACCAGCACTTGACCCATAGTGTTGAATGTTATGATGTGCCAAGTGCTCATCCAGGTACTTTTTAAAGGATGTGAGGCAACCCGCCCCCACCAACCTCCCAGGCACTGCATTCCAGACAGTCACCACCCTCTGGGTAAAAAGGTTTTTCCTCACATCCCCCCTAAACCTCCTGCCCCTCACCTTGAACTTATGTCCCCTTGTGACTGACCCTTCAACTAAGGGGAACAGCTACTCCTTATCCACCCTGTCCATGCCCCTCATAATCTTGCACACCTCGATCAGGTCACCCCTCAGTCTTCTCTGCTCCAATGAAAACAACCCAAATCTATCCAACCTATCTTCATAACTTAAATGTGTCATCCCAGGCAACGTCCTGGTGAATCTCCTCTGCACCCCCTCCAGTGCAATCACATCCTTCCTATAATGTGGCGACCAGAACTGCACACAGTACTCCAGCTGTGGCCTCACCAAGGTTCTATACAACTCCAACATGACCTCCCTACTTTTGTAATCTATGCCTCGATTGATAAAGGCAAGTGTCCCATATGCCTTTTTCACCACCCCACTAACATGCCCCTCCACCTTCAGAAATCTATGGACACACACGCCAAGGTCCCTTTGTTCCTCAGAACTTCCTAGTGTCCTGCCGTTCATTGAATACTTCCTTGTCAAATTATTCCTTCCAAAGCGTATCACCTCACACTTTTCAGGGTAAAATTTCATCTGCCACTTATCTGCCCATTTGACCATCGCCAAAGTTGTTTTATATGCTGTAGAAGATTTAGCATACACGCTAACTTGTGGCTTAACTTATTTAGACATAATGAATACAGTAATGAATAAAGCCGACTAAAACACATTTCGATCATTTTCTCTCCCGATTGAAGAACGCTGAACCTTCTCATTTTTGGTATCAATTTTTATTAACAATTACACAAAACTTGGTTTTATTAAGTACGTTTATGAGGTCAACTGCAGAGATTGGAATAGCCGGATAGCTACAATTTCCGGATCTTCATATGTTACTGTTGATGAGGATTGGTGGATTGACGGTCAGCCCCACCACAGCTCCATACCCCCCCCCACCCACCCCACCCCCCACCCCCCCGCTCAATCAACCGTCTAAGAAATCCGTTTTGGCAATTTAAGGTATTTAAATTGAAGAAGGTCTTTATAGCTGCACTAAAATTAGACCATTTGGCTAAAAAACAGTGCTGTATTAGCCAAACTTATGTCCATTCGGCAATGTATATGGGACAACCCTAACTTTATATTGGTAAGGCGAATTATTTGTATATAGCGGCTTACCTACCTCTCAATTCGTTAGGTCCCTAAGATTGACATCTAAGTTGTACATCTAACGTTCCACTTACTCAGGTATAAATGCAAACACCAACTTTTCTAAGCCTGTAGTGTTCTGTGAGATTCAAACCAATAAATCCTTCTCCAGTACCTACAATTTCAAAACGCACTATCCACACCACACTGCGCACGTCCCACTGTCCGAAGTATACTGTGCACACCAAAAGTACACACACCATTGTCCCCATGCCAAGGGTTAGACCTCTCTGTCCACATTACACTATCAACACCCACGCTACATACATCACTATCCACATTACAATTTCCACAACACAGTATCAACACTACACTCTCCATATCTCACTATCGACAAGCACTGCTTGCACCATACTGCACCCTCTCATTGTGCACTCAACCCTGTCGACACCCCGCTGCCTAAACTACACTGTCCCACTACACTGTGCATACACCACAATGCACATTCCAATGCTACGGCACATTATCCACATCGTCTTTCAAAACCTGTGTCCGCACTCTACTCTCCACTTCCACTGTACGCAAACCATGACATTACACCGTCCACATTCCACTGTCCACCATACAATCTACACCTAACTGCTCGCCAACTCTCCACACCATATTGTCCACACTCAACTGCCCATACCCACATGCACTGTCCACATCACAATTCTCACATCCTATTGCGCAGGCAGCACTGTCCACACCCAACTGACTACACACCCGTGTCCACATTGCACTGCACTACCCACAACACACAAGCCACATGCCAGTGTCTGCACCGCTCTGTAAACCACCAAACTCTGCTGTTTGCAACGCAATATTCTGCTCTCTTGTCCACCTTATATTGTCTACACCCCTGTGTGTACACCCAACTATCCACATCCACTGTTCACAGGCCCAGATCCACATCCACTGTTCACTGCCCAGATCCAACATACAGCACCACACTGCTCACACTCCACTATCCACTCATAATTGCTCATTCACCATTGTTCACTCACTGTTGTCTACGCTGCATTGGACAAACTCCAATCTTCACATCCCACTGTCCAAATACCACTGTCCACGATCCACTGCCATATCCAGTCTTGACTCCAGTCTCCACACAGCAGTGTTTTCACTGCCGAGGGTCAATTGTGCACAACTCATTGACCAGACTGCACTATTCACATCCCACCTTTAACACACAACATTTCGAACGCCAATGTCCACACTCCACTATCCACACCTGACAGGCCACACCCTACCCTCCACATCTGATGGTCCACCCCCATCGTGAACACAACATACTACATTCACTTTTCATACTGCACTATTGACAACTCACTGTCCACAATACATAGTCCACATTTAAGTAAACACGCTACAGTTCATACTGCACAATCCACACCTCATGTCCACATCCAAATATCTGCCCCACACTCTCCACGCACTAACATCCACACACTAATGTCAACACCCCATTTTCTACATCACAATATTTGTACTCTATTGCCCACATGACACAGTCCACAACCACTGTTCAGACTCTACAGTCCTCATGCCACTACCAACACCATACTCTTCACATACCTTTGCCCACAACCCAATGTTCAAACCTAATCTCTGCATCATAATACCATATGCCACTATCCATACCTAGTGTCAATACAGCTTTGCACACTCCTCATTGTGCTCCCATAAATCAGTGCAACACACTGTCTGCCGTATTTTCACACATCATTTTCCACATTTCATCATTGATTCTCCAAACCCAATGTTTTCACCCATTGTCCATACTCCAATATCAACGCCTTATTGTCCAAAGCAATCACCATATTCCCTGTTCACGTGCACGGTGCTCTGCACACTGCCCACACACCATTGTCCACTCCTCTGCCTGCATCTAACTAAATGCACCACATTGTTCACACCATGATTTCCACAGTTCACTGTTCACACTACGCCCAACCACCCCCCCCTCCACCCCCCCCCACCCCACTCCTGCACCTAACTGTTCACGACCTGCTGTCCAGACTGCCCTATCCAGGCCACTCAGTTCAGACAGCACTGTCCTCACTGCACTGTCCACACCCTACTGTCTCAGCTTCACAGTTCACGTCACACTGTCTGCATTCATTTTCTACAAAGCCACAAACCATGCTGCACTCTTACACTGCTCTGTCACGCTGATCTATGAAACCCACTGTCCACAGATGATTTTCCACACCCTATAGTGCACCGAATTGTATGCACCATCAGTCAACACTCTCCTGAAGGCAACATATTCTCTGTATTTCCCACATCACACTGTCAGCACTCCACTTATCACACACCGCAGTTCAAACTCAACTGTTCAAATACACTACCCACAGATACTGTCCAAACAACACAGTCCTCACCACATTTTCCACATTACATTGGTCACCCCCTCTGTCCTTAGTGCTTTGTCCATACCTCATTGTCCACAGTAGGCTTTACTCAGCATGCTGTCCCAATTTTAATGTATGCTCCCTCTCTCCCCAGTGCATTGTTCATGTCACAATGTCCACAACACACTGTTCCACCCAACAGCCCATACTATCCAAACCATAAAGATCACATCACCCTGTCCACACCACACAGCTGGTAACCCTCAGTCGAAACAACACTGACAACTTGATATTGTTCACAGACCATGTCCACAGGCCACTGCCCACTGCACACAGTCCACCTTCTCAGTCCACACTCCTCTGTCCACACCACACTCTGTTCTCATTAACTGAAACACATTTCCAACAGAACATTGTCCACACCCCAGGAACAAACCAACTTTCCACACAGCACTATCCACACGTAAGTGACTGAACTCTACTGCACAGAGCATATTTCCCACTTTCCAATTTGCACATCCGATTGTCCACACTCTTTTATTCACACCTCACTGTGCACACACAACTAACCTCAAAGCATTGTTCTCACTGAAATTTCCAAGCCTCACTGTTTATCCCCCATTGTCTGCACAGTGCTTTCCACAATGCATTGGCAGCATTAGCAATTTTTAGATACCTCTCATCCAATATGTTCAGCATATCGTACATGTTTTCCATCCTGGCTGAATAGAGAAAAGTGTGTTGTGTTCTTAGATGAAAACAAGTTCCACAGGTTGAATTTTGTGGCTGTGACACTAACTGTTCCTTTGCATCTTCACTCGAAGTGAAATAAAGCAGTGCTACATAAATATCTTTCATCAGCTCATCAGGTGCTGTATGAAGCTGGATATGGGAAGATTGAGTCTGCCTCACTGCAGTAACTAGCCAAGCTTTCTTCGACAAAACCTTCCAAACCTGTGACCTTGGCACATTGAAGTCCAAGGACAGTAGGCATGAGGGAAGAGAACCATCTCCAAGTCACACAACATCCTGAACTGGAAACAGATCAGCTTGCCTTCATTGCAACTGGGTCAAAATCTTGAAACTTCTTATCTAATAGAACTCTGGGAGTACCTGGGTCACACAGACTTCAATGGTTCAAGAAGATGATTCATTACCAAGTTCTCAAGAACAAATAGGGATGAACAATATCAATGGCACCCACATGCCATGAATGAATAAAAGAAAAAACACTAACCACATTCCATTACTCACACCCCACAGTCTGCACCCAACTGACTGCACCTCACTGTCAGACCACAATTTCCACAACCTGCTGTTCACATCCCACTACCCACACGCAACTGGCTGCATCCCGCTGTCCACTCCAGTCGTTCAACGCTCTCTGTCCACACCTATGTCTGCTTTCCTCACTGTATTTTCTTCGTTAACAGCACCCCACAGCCCATGCCGCACTGTCGCCAACCCTCTGTTTACAACCTTCCCTCCATACCTGTTTTCCGACATCATGCTGTCATCACCGAACTGTCCTCATTAAATTATTAACAGTCTATCCAGACTCTGCTTTCTATGCACAACACACCACACCCCATTTTTTCACACCCACTTTCCATTCCCACAGTCCATTCCTCACTGTTTTCACCCCACATTTTGTCCACATTATATTGTCAGCATTTCACTGTCAACACACCACTGCTGATATGTTATCTCACACATCCAACAGACTGCATACCACTGTCTGTACCTTATTTTCGATCCTACACTGCCCGCACCATATGCTCAGATGCTGCTGATCATGTTTCAGTGCCCTCATACTGCCCACATGGGAAGACAACCACCTCTAAGTTCCCCTTCTTCATTGTAACTACATCAAAATCCTGGAACTGCCTACCTAAGAGTATTCCATTTTCTACACATGCAGTCCACAATCAATTGCCCATAACATGTTATCAAAAACTACTTTAGACCGCACTGACTGCAAAACAATGATCCTAATTTTTCCTCTATATCTTTGCTCAAAGTGAAACAAAGTGGCATTGAATATCTTTCCTCGGCTCACTAGGTGCTAACATGAAAATGGATAGAGGACAGTTTTAGTCAACTGCAACATTTTGTGGGATGAGCAATGTCATGACATGAGCAACTGCCAACATTGATACTGAGAAGTTCTCTACAGGAGGTCCATATTTGAACCAATTGACAGTCATGATCTGTAATACCTGAGTTACACTGGTGCACTGGTAAAGGCAGTTGAAAATTGTTCACAGTTGAATAGACTAAACAACGGCAAGTGGATTAGAAAAGCGATGGGGAAAGGATGTTCCATTTAGAAATGTTGATACTTGATGCTCAGAAGATTTTTTAGAAGCAAGAGGAAAAACAATGCTATTAGGGAGAAGAATGAGAATGAGAATAACCTAGACCAGAAGAAAAGCAAGAACGGAAACTGTGTTTTTGATTGACAACATCTAAAAGTTGATCTTTTCCCAAATTCTATCTTTGAGAAATTAAAACAAATTGCACAAAATTCCTTGGCAAATTATTTACTTTTCTTCCGGTGCTTTTTCAAAAAGTGTCTGCATGAACTTTGCTTTAAAACCCGAAGTTCAATTGTGAACCTTAACATAGAACATAAGAAATTAGGTGAAGGAGTAGGCCCTGAGGAGTGGGCCTTGTAACATCAGTTAACTTGGAAAGATAATGCTCGGTGCCTTCTTGAAGTCCTTAATACAGATTTTATATTGCTGGAGCCCATACCAATCCTTACATTACTCCATTAGATGCAGCCTGCCAACCTGAAAGTAGCATTTATTCTTACTCTCTATAATTCCTTACTAATTGCATCAACAAAGCTGCCAATCCAGTTGAAACCTAGAAATCATTAGCTTTGTGGAAACCTACTCATCAGACACGCAATTGCTGTCTCTGTTGCCTCTGACCAGTGTGCCTTTTCTAATTTTACAAACTATGGGGCACATTATGCATTTCTATGTATGCCCATTACCATGGATATTTTGTACTCTCCTAAATTGTGGCACAAGCTGTCTCGTCCTGTAGGTACACCTATGGCAGCCACCCATGAATAATAGGTTACGCTGCTCCAGCCTTATGTGGTATATAACATGGTCTTCCATATCTCAGCTTTATGCTGATAAAGATATACTTCTTTGATCGTGCACAGGGTGTGGTGAACAGTGGCTTTTGGACCACACTGTATTCACTGTCCAAAGTCAAAATGCATTTGCACTTATGTTAATTCAGTCAGTGAGGTGAGGGATGCCTACACACCTTTCTTTGAGCCCTTGGGTTTGGATAAGTTGGGAAGCTGGAGATGCTATCCTTCTATTTCTGCGATCCACTTCTGCTTCAATGGTGAAATCATTAGAACGTTTACTACACATTTGCTGCCATCCCATCTCTCTCATCAATGTTCGTAGTTGACCAGAAAATAACACCGCCTGAAATCACCCTGTCTCCCAAAGGTTTCTCTGGTGATCATGCCATAATGCTAATTACTTTATTGTGTCCAACTCAGGGTCAACCATGAAGATCATAAATCGTCTAGCTATTTCCAGAAGTTTGTTCCTGGTAATGCAATAGTATAATGAGGAGTACTTACCACAGTACACAGGCAAATATGTGGGTGAAATAATGTAATCAAATTTGGGACACTGAGTTCTGTACTTTGTTTTATTCTCACAAGGGGGAAAAACATATTGTGACAGTAAAAATAATTTTGTTCTGGTATACATAATGTTTCAATGTATTCTATGCCTTGTAATGTTTTGCATACCAACATAATCTGTTCCCAACTGTTGCCTTTGTCTCTCTCCCTCTCTGTTCCTCTGCATTATTGCACCTTGGTTACTGATGTCTACTTACCATTAACTCTCTCTGCTATTTATCGGGGAGATCTTGGAATGGTGATGTTAATTAGAATAAAATACACAAGACGTTTTTCTGTACCACTTAGGCTTAATTTCGGGGGGTTGGATCTCAGCTAATACTGCTAGCAGCGCTGAACACAAATGTTTCTTTTTTGCTTTGCTCAGGACGGGAGTGACCTGTTAATGCAACTGTTTTTGTGGTCGTAGTAACGTTCTTAATTCCTGCTGATGCAATGCTCCTCCCTGACGTCCTCTGCATCTTTTCTCGAGTAACTTTTTTGGCTGCTGATTACGGTTGCCTCATCCAAGCGCTCATTATTAGAGTTTGTAGCAGAGTTCCAGTCTTAACATACTTCTTACTTTTCTGCAGTGAACTGGCATCAAGCGTTGGGCTGAAACAAACATTTATACAGTTTTGTGATTATTTCGGCTTTAAATCGAAACTACTCTTTAATTATTGGTTGCGATCTACTCACACAATTAACATTTGTTATTTTCTTGATTTCTTGTTGTCGTCCATGCTGGGACAAGATACCAGGCGTAAATGGGCCTGAAGTAAAAATCACTGTTCCTTCCTTATTATTCAGAAAATAAACATGATACTTGTCTCCCAGGAGAAGTGGATGGCGATATTGTGTTTTTAGTGGCCCCTCAAAACCATTGAGAAAGGAATAATGCCTTGCATTTGGAGCTATTTCTAACAAGATGCAGGTAACTTCTGATTTTTCAAAGGAAAGCCTCAGGGGAAATCTTATTGAAGCATTCAATGCTCTAAATATCACGTTGAATGTTTAATATAGTTACAGATTCCAAAAGATAGGATAAATTCAAACTTGAAGTGTGAACCTGAAAACACAATTTAGAAAAAAATACTTTAAACAAAGCGTGGTTAACGAATGGAATAATTTTCAAAGTGGGATTGCCAGGGCCAGATTGTATCAGAATTTCAGAAGAAAGGCAGAGTGATACTGCAATGTGAAAGCTATGGCAGGATACAGAATGTACGGATCAGTCAGATAAGTTTCAGTAATTTTCTTCTATCTTTTCACGGGATGTGGGCAAAATCAGCATGTGTTGCCCACCCCTAATTTCCAATGAACTGTACATTTCAGAGGTCTGGAGCCACATGTAGACCAGACCAGGTAAAGACAGCAGATTTTCTTCCCGAAAGGGCATTAGTAAACCAGATGGGTTTTTACCACAATTGATGACAGTTTCATGGTTACCATTACTTTCAACTTCAGATTCATTAATTCAATTTAAATTTCACCAGATGCCATGGTGGAATTTGAACCCATGTCCCCAGAGCCTGGGCTCTGGATTACTAGTTCAGTAACATTACCACTATACCACCATCTCCTTCTTTCTTAAATCCCATCTATTGTTATTACATTCATGTGAATATTGCAGTCCAAGTGCCATGTTAGAGTTCGAAGCTGATCTACGGAGACAGAAACAGCTTTTCAAGGAATGGATTAGCAAAGTTTAGGGTGGTCATAAAACCAGATGTTCATTGTGTAGCTGAAGCTATAATGTAGTGCTGCTTCTAACTAGCGGATGTGATGCCTTTGCTCAATTGCAGAGTTCAGGCCTCTAAGCTGATAGCCGTGGCTTCAAGGTCCGATGCAGGACCTAAGCACACAATCTCGATCAATGGCCCATTGCAGTACGAAGGGAGTGCTTGTTGTTGATGATAGTGACTTTCTTGGTCCTCAGACATTATATCGATGAGGTCTCTTTTCATATGTTAAGTATCCGGTGACAGCCTGCGGAATTCTTCCAGAGTTTGGTCAAATATGATTTGATTGTTTACATTATGACTTTTTGTGGGAGCTGATGGAGTGTAATATTGATTGTCATGTTTGATTTCATAACAGCGTTAGTTAGAAATGATTGGCTGTGCAGAGATTAGGGAAGTCCCGATGAGGCAAGAGAAACTATATAAATGTCAATTCCCGCTTCACTACTGCACTTCGAGTAAACCCCACTACAGATCAAAGAGGGGCAATCACAACAATTCCAGAGATAGATTAGAAAAGATGACAACAGCCCCGCACCAGGAGAGTTCCGGCGACGATGTGCCAACGATGAAGAAACACTCTTCGACCTGCTACATCAGGCAGAACAACTTTGAGTTTTGCGGGTATAAGTTAAAGATCGCTCGAATTTTAGGCGCTGACCTGGGCGTATCTGCTTATGTCTGGGACTCCGTAAGTTCCCTGCATTTGTCTATCGAGCAATAGCCGCTTTGTAGCATCTTAGGAAAGAAAACGCAAATTTTCATATTCCAAGTTGCAGTGGGTTTCGTCTTAATTTTCTCAGGGAAAATACGCTTAAAAAATCTATCACCGATTTGGCACATTTTGTCCAATGTCCGTTGTATGACCGGCTGGAACATGATTTCTCTGACACGTATTTCAAATGCAACAATGTGCATTTCTCTGTCACCTGGCCTCAAGACTCTGTTTTAATAAGGGCTGATGGTCGGTAATGCTGGTTAAAGAGCCTACGCTCACTGCTGAGGTGGGGTATTTTAAATTTCCATCTTTTAATTTCACCCTTGCCACTTGGAGTTGAGCTGCTCTGTTCAATGGTCATTCCTAATGTATGCCCAAATGGTCGCTCCGTGTGCGTGAAGCCAGATATTGAGTGCCCAAAAAGGCACGTATATTGTTGTTGAGTGTGGTCCTTTCCTGCACCGGCGCACAATTTACCACAAGTCCCTGGGTAATGATCAGAAGGGTGAGTATTTCAAAACAGGTCAGGAGTGAAACCTTGGGCCTGCCAGTTATTTGAGACTAACAACGATGCCACATTGAGTCATTGGTGAACTGCACTCGCTACCAGTTACTGTGAGCACGGTGAGCCGGTGATGCATCAGTATTGACCAATTCCTTGTTCAGGTTATTCTTCTTTATTGCTCCTGGGATTCGTGCATACGTAGGAGTGATCAGGGACATGCAGTCGGTGAATCGGCCCGGCTGTTCTGATCTAAACACATTAAGAGTGTCTGCCTCACAGCAGTTCCACTCAGTTTAACCCTTTAGGAAATTGCTTGCAAGGAGCCCCATCCTTCATTAACAACTGTCTTACATCACGTTCTGAATGGATTGATACTAATGCATATGCTTCCCATTTTTTCAGGGGATTGCTCTTTGCCGGTACTTTGAGAAGGAAAAAATCAATTTTACTGGGAGGAAAGTGATTGAGCTGGGAGCGGGCACTGGGATCGTGGGAATATTGGCTGCCTTACTCGGTGAGTTACGGATGGAATTAAAAGGAAATATACAATTTTACCAATCAAGTGGAAGATAAATGGGCATAATGGAAACATCCGTCTATATCGATAAAGAAATGTTACCATGCCCGAGAGTAAGGGATAATTCAGCTCCCTTCCCTCCTGTGATGCACAAGGTTTGTGAGGAATTGAATCTCCCTTGTGTAAATATTCACTTCTCCGAGCTATGGTCTATCCGTGGCCTGAGATACCGCTGATCTGGCGCTGCATAGTTCTATCGTTAGTACATTTAAAACAATCTTTTATACACTTTTTCTCTTCGTGCTTTACTCAGTAAAAACCAAAGATTTGAATGCTGCGAAAAGCAATCTTATGAGCAAAGATTTAACTAGTAAGTCGTTTACTTATTACTGGAATAAATGAGTTGCCAGGGATGCTGCAACATTGCAATAGGCAGGGCTGAATTCTACTCCTGACGTCAGTGAGCGCTGTTGGCAGAGCCGTCGCTGTGGTATCGGATGAGAACATATTCAGGCCCTTTGCGGTTTCCGCCTGCTCCTAACACTTAGTAATTGCTAATTAATGTTTCAGAAAAGTATTGAGTGAGGCCAGTTATTACCGTCATTATATCATGACAAATGTCCTTTTGCTCATTTTTATTTGTATCTTCTGAAAGCTTCAGGCAACCCAGCTTGTGCGAAGGCCCCTTTCGGCAGATTGGGCACATCCCTTTAGGTCAGAGCCTTCAGGTTTGTCCTCTGTGTATCGGAGTCCTGCCTGTGCTGTTATTACCTGGGATAACGCTTGCCCACAGGTCCACTGACTTCTTTGGTGACTGTTGCTTTTTGTTTCTGTATTCACTGTGCGGTCAGCCTGTTGTCCAGAGCAAACCATGATTAGAGAAGGACGTTTGTTTCTTTTTGTTAGGTGGAAATGTTACCATAACAGATAAACCGAATTGCCTGATGCAAATCAGAAATAACGTCTACATCAACATTCCCCCTGTCTGCAGAAACCGTTTAAAGGTTCGCCCGCTGGTTTGGGGTGAAGACCAATTTAATTTTCCTACCGACTATGACTTCATCCTGGGATCAGATATCGTCTACCGATTTGATGCTTATGCCGACCTGATAGACACACTTCACCAACTCTGTAGCGAACATACTACAATTTATCTTGCTACAGAATTTCGAACTGACAACCAGTCCATGACTTTCCATGACGTGCTTATAACTGAATATTTTAACTGCAGTGTTGTTGATAGTTCAAATAACAGAGCTATTATTGTGTATAAAATAAGCAAAATTGGTACAAATCCTTACGAATCAGAGGCAGCCATAGCGCCGGAACTCTGATGGCATGATCCTAACAATAGAATTGACGAACGTCAATAGGTTTGAAGTTTCTGTTCTTTACAAGGTAAGGGCGGCTGAAGATTCAAACAAGACTAGAGCAATGTTTAACTAGTCATTATATTCTTAACCATCGTCATTGACAGTTTCAGTAACAAATAAAGGAGTTTCTCCCGACTCATTCTCCGAAAATCTTAGATCTGTATCCCCTAGAACTTGACCATCAAATAATGGGAGCATTTTTTCTTTGTCCACCCTTTTTAAACCTGTCACAGCCTTGTACACCTCTTTCAAATCTCCCATCAGTTTCCTTTGCTCCTACGAAAACAACCTCAGTTTCTCCAACGTAACCTTGTAAGTAAAATCCCTCATCCCTGGGAATATTCTGGCAAAGCTCCTTTGCACGGTCTCGAGGACCCTCACTTTTTTCCCTAAATTGTGACGACAAGAACTGAATGCAATACTTCGTGCCATGTGTGGTTTAATCAGAACTTTATAAAGGTTCAGCATAACTTTGTATGAAGCCCACGATCCTATGTGCTTTGCCAGTTATTCTCTCAATATGCCCCGCTTCTTTCAAAGATTTATGTACATTAATCCCCAGATCCCCCTGTTACTGCACACTCTTTAGAACTGTATCATAAAGTTTATATTATCTCTCCCTATCCTTCTTCTGTCAAAATACATCACTTCACACTTAACGAGTGGATGATTCATCTCGGCCTCCTCCTGAGGTCCCCAGAATCACAGGTGTCAGACTTGAGCCAATTTGATTCACTCCAAGTGAAATAAAGAAATGGCTGACGGCACTGGATACTGCAAAGGCTATGGGCCCTGACAATATTCCAGGAATAGTACTGAAGGCTTGCACTCCACAACTAGCTGCGCCCTTAACCAAGCTGTTCCAGTACAGCTACAACTCTGGAATCTACACGGCAATGTGCAAAACTGCCCAGGTATGCCCTGTCTCCCCAAAGAAGGACAAATACAACCTAGCCAATCAGCAAAGTCATGGAGGAGGTCGTCAACTTTGCTATCAAGCAGCACTTACTCAGAAGCAATGTATTCACTGACACTCAGTTTGGGTTCCATCAGGGCCAGTAGGATTCTGACTTCATTACAGTCTTAGTCAAAACATGGACAAAAAAGCTGAACTCAAGAGATGAGGTGAGAGTGACTGCCCTCGACATCAAGGCAGAATTTGACTGAGCGTGGCACTAAGGAGCCCTAGCAAAACTGGAGTCAATGGGAATCAGGGGGAACTCTCCACTGGTTGGAGTCATACCTAGCACAAAGGAAGATAGCTTGTTGTTGGAAGTCAATCATCTCAGTCCCAGGACATTGCAGCAGGATTTCCTTAGGGTAGTGTCCTAGGCTCACCCGTCATTCAGCTGCTTCATCAATGATCTTCCTTCCATCATAAGGTCAGAAGTGGAAATGTTTGCCGATGATTGCACGATGTTCAGCACCATTCGCAATGCTGATACTGAAGCAGTCTGTGCTCATTTGCAGCAAGACCTGGAAAACATTCAGGCTTGGGGTGATAAGTAGTAAGTAACATATGTGCCACACAAATGTCAAGCAATGACCATCACCGATAAGAGAGGATCCAACCATCTTCCCTTGATATTCAATGGCATTACCATTGCTGTATCCCCACTATCAAAATCCTGGGGGCTATCATTGACCAGAAACCGAACTGGACCAGCCATATAAATGGTGTGGCTACAAGAGCAGGTCAGAGCCTGGGCAGTGTAACTCATCTCCTGACTCCCCAAAGTCTGTCCACCATCTACAAGGAATAAGTCGGGAGTGTAATGGATTGCTCTTCACTTGCCTGGATAAACGCAGCTCCAACAACGTTCAAGAAGCTCGACACTACCCAGGACAAAGTTTGATTGGTTCAAGAAGGTTGCTTGCCACGACCTTCCCAAAGGCAAATAGGGGTGGGCAGCAGAAATGCTGGCCTGGCCAGCGTCGCTTGCATCCCATGAAAGAATAAAAACACACTTAACTATATTAAATTCCATCTGCCACTTACCTGCCCATTCTGCAAGCCTATGTCTTGTTGCAGTCAATTGGCATTATCCCCACAGTTTGCCACACCTTCAAGTTTGGTATCATCGACAAATTTTGGAATTTTACTTTGTATTCCATTATCCAAATCATTTATATATACCAAAAAGGCGGTGGTCCTAGCACTAACTCTTGGAGAACACAACTGTCTATCATCATCTAGTCTGAAAACAAACATTTAACACGACTCACCGTTTTCTGTGCTTAAGCCAGTTAAAAAAAATCCAGGTTGATATTGACACTCCCTTTACATGAAGCTCATTTTTGTTAACCATCATTTTATGTGATAACCATTTTCTTAAAATCCATACAGACAACATCCATTGCATTCCCTCCATCAACCTTCTCCGTTACTTCATCGAAAAATTCAATTAGCTAACTCAAGCATGACCTGGCTGCCACAAATCTGTGTTGGTTCTCCATAACTAACTCAAATCTCTACAAGTGCCTGTTGAGTTTTTCGGTGATTATTTTTTTTCTAAAACCTTACCCACCACTGATGTTAAACTGATCAGCATGTACTTAAGAGGAGTATCCTTACAAGATTTCTTGATTTTCGTCATTTTATTATACAATCATCGTATGTTGAGACTTAAGGCTATAAGAAAGCTTTAATAAAAATGCGTAAAGTGCAGACACGAAGTTCCTTGCAAAAATTAAGTTAGTACTATAACCAACATTTATCCAAGGATACGTCTTGCCATTTAAAACTATCAATTTGGTGAAGATGGATGGATTAATAGGCTTGTTTAAAAATTGCAGTAGGTTCAACAATTTAAGGTGTTATAGTTGGGATATTCTGTTTTCAGATTAGGACTTTTAATAGGCACAGTGTACCACAGCTTCAAAACTGTGGTCTCAGTGGAAGCATATAGAAACCGTACATCAGCGGCTAAAAGCTGTTATCCGGAAGTAAGAAAGTTCAACCAACAACAGAAAGAAGACAACAGAGGGAGAATCAACATTTTAACGTGAAGAATATGCGATTTATCTGCCCTTTAATGAGACGATTGCCACAGGATTCAACAATGCCTTCAAATAATGCACTTAATAAGCTAATTACTTAATCGTTAAGCAAGTAAAGAGTGCAAAAGCCAAAATTACAGACCGCGTACTATGTAGTGAGTTTCAAACTAGCCAATGCTAGTTCAGTTCACACTATTGAAAAATGTCGCATACATTTATCTGATCTGACTTGAATCAGCATTGTTTTAATGTTCTAAAGTGTATTTCTAAAATGTAGTAAAAATAACTATATGCAGCTGAATAAACTGCGCCCTGTCCAGTACGTGTTTTATTTAACATGAACAAAAGGATGAGGACTCTTGAATAATAAATATTATTGCAATGCCGCAGTTTACTCACATGTGTGTCTGAACAGTCACTGATTCTTTACTTTGAGTTGATTTGTGCATGACTCCAGGACTAAGTGAGGTACCATAAGCCAAGGGATGAGACAGCCTCGAATCTGGAAGGAAAATATTCCAAATATCAACTAAAAAAGGTAAAAAATATTCTCCTTATCAGTAAATAATTTACTTTCTTCTTGTACCTTTTAAGTAGTGAAACGTCTCATGCGTCAGCATTAATAAACGAAGTTTGACATATAAGGAGATATTAGGACAGGTGGCCAAAAGCCCGGGAAAAGAGAGAGGTTTTAAGGGGCGTGTTTAAGGATAGAGAGCCAGAAAGTCCGGATACGGGAAGCAGAGTTTTGGATGAGCTCGCCTCAAAGCAGGGTACAAGGTGGGAGGTTGGTCAGGAGAGCTTTGGAAATTTCTGCCTAGAGGTGACAAAGCGATAGATGAGGGTTCCAGCTACAGTCCAGCTGAGGCAGGGTTCATGGTTCGTGATTTTGGTGATGGAGAGAATATGGGGTCAGAAGTTCACCACAGGGTCAAACGTCGGATATGACAGTCGATTAAGCATCCTGTCTGTAGTTTATTATTTTTTGTCTATTTTTAATTTTTTTTCGTGTTTTTCATCAAGAAAATGCCCATGCATTAGATGTACAACGGCTACGGCACACAGGCAACAAATCTTCTGGAGGAATTCAGTATACATCGTTGTCTCAGAACCTTAAATTGCAATCCCATTTACCCAGTTACTTTTGTACTTTGCATTATTTTTTGCGGGATAGGAAGAGGTGGTGTGGTTTGACGGTGAACTGTCGACGCTCACCATCTTTACCTCTGAAACAAAAACAGAAGAGTCATACGGACTCGAAACGTTAACTCTTTTGTTCTCCACAGATGCTGTTAGACCTGCTGAGTTTTTCCAGCATTTTCTGTTTTTGTTTCAGATTTCCAACATCCGCAGTATTTTGCTTTTTATCCTTACCTCTGACATTGGCGGCAACTGCAGGTTATCAGGCATGCGCAGATTAACCCAGAAATCATAAAGTTGCGATATGTCACTCTGCGCTTGGGCTCAATGCGCTGTCTCCTGCCAGAGCCACTATCACTGAAATGGGTAAGAATTTCAACTTTCCGTCTCCAACATTGTTGTTTGAAACCTCAAAAAGTTACACCTTGCTCAATCAGGTGCAACGGTGATGTGATTCATAAAATTTGATGAACAGAGCAGACCCTGAAAATAAAATTCTTTCTAATCGTGGAATGTTGTCAAGTGGTTCATTGGTAGCTTTTTAAAGCAATGTTTAATTAATAGTTACAAACACAGATTTAGCTTCTACCTTCACCCGATGTATGCCCTAATATTTCGTTAGCTCTATGTAAAAATTTAAAAAGTGATTTTATTTGAGTGTTCTTAGTTTCCTCGTCTTGGGTCTATGCACATCCTTTAATTTGATTGGCTGCTTGGACAGCTTGACCACACCACTTCAGTTCCATGCTGTGAATGCCCGGTAAAATGTGCTGCACTCGGTTGCAGAAACAGGCGCTGAATGTCTCGCCAGAGCGATCGCAAGATCTTGCGATGAGACTTAATTTGTGATAACGGAACGTCCTCTCTATGCCACTGACGGCAAAATCCGACCCTTTTTAAAATATTCTTTCACGGGATGTGGGCATCCTGGCTAGGCCAGCATTTTAATTGTCCATCCCTAATTGTCCGCCTTCTTGAACTGTTGCAATCCATGTTGTGTAGGTACACCCACAGGTCTGGTAGTGTGGGAGTTCCAGGATTTTGAACCAGTGACAGTGAAGGAATGGTGATACAGTTCCAGTCAGGGCAATGTGTGGCTTGGACAGGAACTTGCAGGTGCTGGTGTTCTCATGCATCCACTCCCTTGTCCTTCTAGGTGGTAAAGGTTGTGGGTTTGAAAGGTGTTGTCGAAGGAGCCTTGGTGAGCTGCTGCAGTGCACCTTGTGGATGGTCCACATTGCTGCCATTGTGCGTCAGTGGTGGAGCGAGTGGCTATTGAAGGTGGTGTTTGGGGGTGCCAATCAAGCCAGCTGCTTTGTCCTGGATGGTGTCAAGCTTCTTGAGAGTTGTGGAAGCTGCACTCATCCAGGCAAGTGGAGAGTATTCCATCACACTCCTGACTTGTACCTTGTAGACGGTGGACATGATTTAGGGAGTCAGGCGGTGACTCTCTCTTATTGGTGATGTCATTGCCTGGCCCTTGTGTGGCACGAAAGCTTACCACTTATCAGCCCAAACCTAAATGTTGTTCAGGACTTGCTGCATATGGGCACAGATTTCCTCAGTATCTAAGGAGCCGTGAATGGTGTTGAACATTGCGCAATCTGCAGCAAATGTCCCCATTTCTGATCTTATGATGTTTGGGCCTAACCTGAAGAACTCCTTCAATGATGAAGATCGGAGATGTTTGGTCTCCAACAACTACAACCATCTTCCTTTGTGCTAGGTATGACTCCAACCAGTGGAGAGTTTTCCCCCTGATTCTCATTCACTTCAGTTTTGCAAGGGCTCCTTGATGCCACAGTCGGTCAAATGTGGCCTTGATGTCAACGGCAATCATTCTCACCTCAGCTCTTATGTCCATGGTTGGACCAAGGCTGTCATGAAGTCATTTTGAAACGATTTTAGTAGCAGGGTATACAGCTGGATTATGTCATCAACTGGTTTGCCGGTTTTGCAGAGATTGGAAAAAACAATTTTTCACTATAGGTCCAAAAACAATTATAACTGATTAATTTGTTTTCAGCAAGAAATCAACCCTGTCAGTCGAATGTAGGCATTTTATTGGCAACTTAGCATTTGTCATCGGAGTCTCTGTGAATTTTAAATGCACGTTTTAAAACTTCTTTCTGACAATACATGTGGAAAAAATTAGGACCAACTAACTTCATTGAAGAAAATAGACCTCTCGAAACTGTGGGAAAACAACAATAACTTGTACTTATATAACATTTTTAACCTAATAAAACGTATGAAGACGTTTCACAGGAGCATTATAAAACAAAATATGACACGGGATACATGATGGTCAGATAACCACAAGCATGATAGTTTAACCGAGTGTTTGAAAGGAGGAAAATTAGATAGAGAGGCAGAGAGGTCTCGGGAGAGTGTTCCAGGGCTTAGTGCCTGAGGAAATGAATATGTGACCACCAATTGTGGAAAAATTCAAATCGCGAATGCTCAAGGGGTCTAAATTAGAGGAATGCAGGTATCTAGGAAGGT
Organism: Cetorhinus maximus; assembly: GCF_964194155.1. Taxonomy (NCBI): domain Eukaryota; kingdom Metazoa; phylum Chordata; class Chondrichthyes; order Lamniformes; family Cetorhinidae; genus Cetorhinus; species Cetorhinus maximus. Next base: position 78,210,484 of record NC_135896.1, read on the forward strand.
TGTGGGGCTGGATTATGTAACAAAGTTTGGAAGAGGCATGGCATGGATGGATTTAAAAACAGAAAGAGGATTTTAACAGGATTGAGCTTGAAAAGGAAAGCAGAGTCTGTGGAAGATCAGCCAGGAGTGCATAGAAAGGGTTAAGGTGTACTAGGTACACCTAGTAATGGCGGACCAACCAGTTAAATAGATTGGAGGAGATGGTGTTCTGCTCGGAACAGAGGAGATTCACGGGAGATTTGGTAGACGTGTATAATATATAACTGGTTCAGTTGATGTAGACAAAGAAAAGTTATTTCCATTAGCTGTTCTACAAGGGCAATGGTGCACAGATTTGAAGTTTTGGGAAGAAAGATGCAGGGGGCTATGACGAAGATTTTTTTTACACACTGGGTGGTGATGACCTGGAACTCATTGCCTGCAAGTGTAGTGGAAGCGGAGACAATCATTAATTTCAAAAAAAATTGGGCTTGAGGGAAATTAAATTGCAGGGCTACGCGGATGAACAGTGTGATGGAAATGACTGGGCTGCTCTACGGACAGTCGACACGGACTCGTTGGGCCGAATGGCCTCCTTCTGCGTCGTGATGGCTGCATTACTGTATTATCTTGTTCTCCATACTCCATTATCTACATTCACTATCTGCCCCAAGGTATCCACAAACGATTGTCCTGACCCTACCACCTCTATCCCGTTCTCCATACTTACTGTTCACATCCCGCCGTTAACACCATACTGTTCACAAGCCGTTGTTGAGATCCTTCTGTCTCTTCTGTCCACACTCTCTACATTGCGTTGTCCACACCCCCGTCCATGCCACCGTCCACGCTTCAGTGCCGACAGTGCATTATCCATAGGCCAGCTACATCCAACTATCCATCTTCAAAGTCCACACCAACTCTCCTCGTCCCACGGCCCACATCACATTGTCTACACCACATTGTCCACACAAAATGCCAACCTACCAACATCCACACTCACTATTCTTACTACACTGCCCACAGAGTACTTTCCACACCGAACTGCCTATAAAGCATTGTCCAAATTCTTCTGCTCACAAACTCGACTGTCAGCGCTACATTATCGAAGCAGCATTGTCCACTGTTCAAACATTATTGAGAGCACACATTCCTTGCCCCACAGTAGACATCCCACTGTCCACACGCTGCTGTCCATACTGAACTGTCCACACATCCTGCTGACCACACTGTACTGCCTAGAACAGATCATCTTATCTGTGCTTGTCTGTCCTAATTCACAGTCTACGCCATATTATCCATACCACACTGCCCATATTCATTGTCCATAGGGCAGTGCCTAACCACAGCGTCAACATTGCACTGTCCAAAGACACTGTCCACATCTCACTGTTCACACTCCACTGTCCCCACCACATTCTCCCAACCGACCCCATTTCACACGGCGCTCTGCACATCCCAACATCCACACCCGTCTATAGGCACCCCACTATTCAGGCTCACTATTCATACCAACCTCGACACTGCATTATCCACACAGCACTGTACAACTCGTATTGCTTACATCCCACTGTCCGCAGTCCACTGTCGGCACCTCATTTTCAACATCCACAACTGAGTACTCGGACCCCACTATCAATACCCCACTATAGACAGCGCACTTCCATCAAAGCAAAGGTTAACAATTCCCTGAGTATTTCTACTGTGGGTAACATCGAATCCCTCCTCAGATGGCAACACTGCAATTATTCAGTTCGCTGCTCACTTCACTGCTGCATCGACTAAGTTACATTCTCCAAACTCTATCATACAAATTCGTCGATTAACTTTCCTCTGATTCTAGACGTATGTAGGAGTGTCCACAATCTGCACGTCAAACTAACCCAAAAGAGTTGCATTCCTTGAACCCAGGAATGCTTTGTCACCACCTCCAGCCGGTGCCCGTTTCCCTGGTCGCTCACATTGCACCTTTGTTTTGCAACAATCGGCAACATGCTTTTATCAACAGAAATCGCAAGATGTAAGAATCTATGTTTGTGTAACCATACTCATGTCTTCACTGGGGAAATCTAGTTCTAGAATGAGAATAGTAAAACAATGGGGCATACCTCTAGATGGTGGCATGAGGCAAGAAAGGCCCTTAAGTGCATTGAGCACTAAGACTGCCTACAACGCATTATTTGATATTACGGAGGACAATAAGTGGCAACGTGTAAATAATGAATTTCAGACTCCAAAGATTCACACATTTTCAAATTGCAATGCATTTATGGCTTGTGTTGTAATGCTCAATACCGCTTCCTTTCAGGTCGCATGGGGATTTACCAGAGCATCTCCATCATGTTCTGTCCTAAGTGATGGAATTCTCCTTCAGCTGATTATCGTGTCTGCTGCTTAATCTATTTAGGCTACAATGATAAGCTATATCTAAGGAATTGGTTAGGAAGCAGTAGACAGCAGGAATAATATGTATGTACTGAATTAGGAACATGAGACTAGTACTGCCCCCCAGGACTCTGAGGCCTCTTTTGAGAGCAGAGGGCCACATATGTAAGTTTGCTGTCTACGGCAATTTAGGTAGCACAGTAAATAGTGTATATTGGAGTAGAAGCTACAAGATGACAATGTTTGATTAAGTGAGTGTGAAAAACTGAGGAAAATGAAGTTAAATATTATACATTGAGATCTCTTCCTCTTTGAACATAACAAATGTAGATCAGGATATTTTCTAAGTGGTGAATAATGATACAACCATACCATAGCACCTCAGTCACAAATCCTGAGATGTAAATGGCAGTAAGAATAATTTGTTTACATAGAATCATAGTTGGTAGAGACATAAAGACATTGGGATCAAACAAGCATTGAATCAGAAAATTACAGAATTGCCTATACACTCAATCATAGAATCATCCCTGTATCAGAGAATCATAAAACTGCAGAAACACATAAACATTGAAACAAATAATCCCAAGATCATAGAATCATAGGATAACAGAAGCATAGATATGTAGATCATAGGATGAGGCCATTTGACCCATTGAGAATGTGAGAGCTCTTTGAATGTGCAGTCCAATAAGTTTCACTACCCTGTCCTTTCCTCGGTAATCTTGCAACATGTTCCTCTATAAGTACCTATTTACTTCCTTTCATACACCTATGACCCAATTTTCCAGTTGGTGAAGTAGCAATAGTGCTCACTGCTGAGTTCAAATAAATTTGCCCACAAAGATCCACCGTTCTCTGTGGGATGGGTGCCATCTTTCTCAATGTTAATTTGAATCTGGCACCAAGCCAAAGAGATTTCCTAAGGTCAGTGATGTCATGAAGCGGGATAAACAGCCAATCATGTTGAAGGATTCTCATAGACAGCGGCCCAGGAAATAAAATGCACTGATTAACCTTAGCTTTACCTAAACTTTTACACAGAGTGAAAAAAAGATTGAGACATTCACATTAGAGGATGCAATATCACAAACAAATTTATTAAAATACTTTATTATATTAAGTATATTTTTATCACAATGGACACATTTGATAATATGCAGATATAAAATAAGTTTTTCAGGGTTACAGACATTGTTCAGCAGTAGTTATGACATAGTACACCATTAAACCCCAAGTTATTTGGCGAGGATGGGGATGGGGGCGAGCAGGAAGCTGGGTGGCAAATAGTGTTTAACAGTGACATTATGCCATAAAAGGAGGCGGTCTTATTAGTTCAAAGATTTGCAAATATTGCTGCATGCTGTAAATTCAATAACATTAATTCAAAAACTATAGCGCTGCAGAAAACGGTTGCACATTGGTAACATTACTGGACTAGCAATACAGAGGCCTGAGTTCGAAACCCACAGCAGCAACTAGCCGAATTTAAATTAACTTAATAAATCTGGGGGAGAATTTTCCTCCGTTGGGGGGGTGAGGGGTTGGTTGTTCTGGGGCAGGCAGGAACGAGCGCGAACCCGATCGGAGCCCACGATCGGGTGTGCGCCATCATTTTACGCAGTGGGGTGGCCAATTAAGGCCCGCCCAGCGTGATGCACACCCGGAAGTGTTAACCCCCCTCCCCCCACCCCCGTGGAGGAGGGGGAAATTGCCTGAGACGTTCCCTGCGCTTTTTTGCGCATGTGTGCAAAAGAACGTGGAGATCTCCCTGAGCCACGGAGGTGCCTCAGGGAGATTGGTTTCAGTGCCAAAGTTTGAAATGAAGGTTTGTAGCACGTTAAAACATGCCCCCTCATGTGCCACTATCACATGTCAAAGAATAAAAGTATACATTTTTACTAGATTTTAAAACACTTCATGAAGCCTCATCCCACCCATGGATGAGGTTTCATGAAAAACGCAAAGGCCGTCTGGGCTCTTCGCCTGCCTGCCAACCCTAAGGTTGGACGGGCAGCATTCTTAACAGCTTTAATGAGTTTCTTAAGGGCCTTAATAGGCCTTTGACAGTTCAGCAAACTGACAATCTAAATGACACAGGGTGATGTTGGGACACCCGCCCAACGTCACCGCGCGTCAGCGAGCAGGCCCCATCCCCACTTGCTGACGGGAAAATTCTTCCCCTGGAATTTTACATAAAAAACAATGGTAACCATGAATTGGATTGTCCTAAAAAGACGCTGGGTCACGAATGTTCTTTGAAGAAGAAATTCTGGTGTCCTTATTTGGTCTGGCCTACATGTGACTGCAGGCCCACACAATATGGTTGACTTTTAACCGCCTCCTGAAATGGCCTAGGAAGCAATTGAATTGTACTAAACCGCTACAGGAAAGCCAGTAAGGAATAAAATTGGATGGCACACCCTCGCCTGTCGATGCTGCAAAGTCCTCCTTATTAACTTCTGGGTGCTTGTGCAAAATTGGAGAGCTGTTCCCCAGATTTGTCAAGCAACAGCATGACATAATCATGCTCATAGCCAATACCTTATAGCCAATTTCCCAGACACCTCCATCACCATGCCTTAGTACACTGTGAACCACCAGCAGGAGAGACCCACAAGAAGTGACAATGCATAAGTTGAGGGAGTTGCGCTGGGAAACCTCAACATTGACTCCGGATCTCAGGAAGTCTCAAGGCATCAGATATCACATGGGCTGGTAGCCACCTGCTACCCTCCATCAGCTGATGAATCTGTGTCTTCCATGTTGGGCACCACTTGGAAGGAGCACTGAGATTTTCAAGGGCACAGAATGTACTTTGGGTGGAGTGCTTCAATGCTGTCCTAGTCCTGAAGGGTATCTGCTAGATTGGGCCTGTGGGAGGTGGTTAGGGAACGAACAAGAGTGAAAACCTCCCTGACTAATCGACCTGTTCAGATTCATCTGTCTGGAGCAAGCTCCATAGGCCTTATGAACTATTTTTTATGTTTTCATGTTATCATGGAGGTGTGGGACCTCCAGTCTGTCAGAGCTCCGATACCAATGCTTCACCCCGAAATGAGGCACGTGAGCTATGATCAATTTCATGTTTCATCAATGGAGTGGTGAAGTGAAGAACCGTTAGAAGATTGCACAGGCAAAAACATTAGGCAAATTATGTATCCGGATGTAACCTTATGCTCAAGGTTAGAGAGCTCCTTACTTTGTTCTGTTCTGACAGGAAGAAATGTATCACAACATTAACTTTAATTAAACGCTTTTTGTTCTGGCATGTATAATGTTTCAATGCATTCGATTTCCCATGTCTTGCGGATGCAACATGTTGGAGCATCATGAAAACGACATTTATTAGCAACTGATCCCTTTGTCTCTCGTTCCCCCTGCCCCTGTCTTCCTTGTGTTCTTGCATCTCAATTACTGATGACCGCATTTTACCATTAACTAGTGCTGATGCATATACTCAAGCATCCTCAAATTATGATGTTAAGTAGCATTGATTATTCTAATCTCTAACTCAGAACATTGCACCCATCTGAGCTACTGGTTGAGGACCCCAAATAATCTATGACTGTGCTCATAATTATAAGGGGTGGATGCATCAGGATTACCCACAGCATAACTGTTAAACATTTCACCAAATGGTCAATCACCCAGGTGCTCAATCTAAATTTGCAGCCTATAGTTCAAGTGCTTTAATTGTAATTCATTACAGGAATTGTCCCACAGTCTTCAGTGGAAACAATTCATTCTGGGACAAAATACTCCTCTCTGATCTTCTCGATTTATGGAATAAACAAGGTTTGGGCTCATGGGATTGGGGGTGGGGGAGGGGCATATATTACATGGAATCGGGATTTGTTAACAGGCACAAAGCAGAGGAGGGGCAAACGGGTGATTTTCGGAATAATAGCATTTATCTAATGGAGGGCTACGAGGAACAGTGCCTGGGCCTCACCTATTTACAATCCACACCAATAACTTAGGTGAAAGCAAAATACTGCGGATGCTGGAAATCTGAAACAAAAACAAAATTAGCTGGAAAAACTCAGCAGGTCTGACAGCATCTGTGGAGAGGAATACAGTTAATGTTTCGAGTCCGAATGACTCTTCATCAGAACTAAAGAAATATAGAAATGTGGTGAAATATAAGCTGGTTGAGGTTGGGGGGGGGGGGGGGGGGGGGGTGGATGGTGGGCCAGGTAGAGCTGGATAGAGGGCCAGTGATAGGTGGAGGCAAAGAAGAGATTGCCAAAGATGTCATAGACAAAAGGACAAAGGGGTGTTGACGGTGGTGATATTATCTAAGGAATGTGCTAATGGGGACATTAAGGGTAGAAAGCAGGACGAGCAAGTGGCAGATGGCCCAAGTGGGGGTGGGGTAGGGGGAAGGGATCGAAATAGGTTAAAAGGTGGAGATAAAACAATGGTTGGAAATAAATTTAAAAATAATAGAAATAGGTGAGAAAAGAAAAATCATCTTTGGCAATCTCTTCTTTGCCTCTACCTATCACTTCCTCCTACCTCCCCCTGGACCATGACCCCACCACTGAACATCAAGTCATTGCTTCCAGGACTGTCACTGACCTCATCTCCTCTGGAGACCTTCCCTCCACAGCTTCCAACCTCATAGTCTCCCAACTTCGGACGGCCCACTTCTACCTCCTACCCAAAATCCACAAACAGGACTGTCCCAGCAGCCCGATCATGTCAGCCTGTTCCTGCCCCACAGAACTCATTTCTTCCTATCTTGACTCCATTCTCTCTCCCCTTGTCCAGTCTCTTCTCACCTACACCCACAATTCGTCTGATGCCCTACATCATATCAACAATTTCCAGTTCCCTGGTCCCAACCGCCTCTTCTTTACCATGGATGTCCAATCCCTCTACACCTCCATCCCCCACCAGGATGGTCTGAGGGCTCTCTGCTTCTTCCTCGAACAGAGGCCCGAACAATCCCCATCCACCACAACTTTCCTCCGTCTGGCTGAACTTGTTCTCTCACTGAACAATTTCTCCTTAAACTCGTCTCACTTCCTCCAAATAAAAGTTGTGGCTATGGGTACCCGCATGGGCCCCAGTTATACCTGCCTTTTTATGGGGTATGTGGAACATTCCTTGTTCCAGTCCTACTCAGGCCCCCTCCCACAACTCTTTCACCGGTACATCGATGACTGCTTTGGTGCTGCTTCATGCTCTCGTCTGGACCTGGAAACATTTATTTTTGCTTCCAATTTCCACTCCTCCATCATCTTCACGTGGTCCATCACTGACACTTCCCTTCCCTTCCTTGACTCCTCTGTCTCAATTTCTGGTGATAGACTGTCCACCAATATTCATTACAAGCCTACCGACTCCCACAGCTACCTCAACTACAGCTCCTCACACCCTGCTTCCTGTAAGGGCTCCATCCCATTCTCATGCTCTCATGCCCACATGTTCATCCTTGGCCTGCTGCAATGTTCCAGCTCTACCTGTCCCACCCCCATCAAACAGCTTATATTCCACCTCATTTCTATTTTTCTTTAGTTATGATGAAGAGTCATACGGACTCAAAACGTTAGCTGTATTCCTCTCTGCAGATGCTGTCAGACCTGCTGAGTTTTTCCAATAACTTAGATGACAGTATGATGTATTCAAGTTTATTCACGATACACGGCTAGATGGGAAAGTAAACTGTGAGATGGATACAAAGGGATATAGGCCAGTCAGGTGGTTGGACAAGAAAGTGGCAGGCAGGTTATATTAAGGGAAGTGTAAAATTTTCCACATTACTATGAAGGAACTGAAGAAAAGCATAATGTTTCTAAAATAGTCAGGGGCTAGGGAATTTTGGTGTTCAGGGGGATTTGGGTGTCCCTGCACACAAAGCGCATATGGTTAGTATGCAGGGACAGCAAACAGTTTAGGAAGGCAAATAGTATTTAGGACTTTATTGCCAGAGTACAAGAGCATGGAAATCTAGCTGCAATTATATAGGGCTTTGTAGAACTCAGAGCCAGGGTACTCTGTTCGCTATTGGTCTCCTTAAATAAGGAAGGAAATAAATGTGTTGCATGGCACTACCACCATGCTAAATGGGATAGGTATCGAACATATCTTGCAATTCAAGTCTGGTCATCCATGAGGCACTGTGGACCAGAGGCAGCAGCAGAGATGTACTCAACCACAATCTGTAACCTCATGGCCCGGCATATCCCCCACTCTACTATTACCACCAAATGAGAGAAACAACCCTGGTTCAATGAAGAGTGCAGGAGGGCATGCCAAGAGCAGCACCAGGGATACTTAAAAATAAGCTGGCAACCTGGTGAAGTTACAACACAGGACTACTTGCGTGGCAAATAGTATAAGCAGCAAGTGATAGAGATAAGCAATTCCACAACCATTGGATCAGATCTAGGCTCTGCAGTCCTGCCACATCTAGTTGTGAATGGTGGTGGACAATTAAACAACGCACTGGAGGAGGGGGGCTCCACAAATATCTCCATCCTCAATGATGGAGAAGCCCAGCACATCAGCGCAAAAGATAAGGCTGAAGCATTTGCAAGAATCTTCAGCCAGAACTGCCGAGTGGGATATCCATCTCAGCATCTTACAGAGCTCCCCAGCATTATAGATGCTAGTCTTCAGCCAATTTGATTCACTCAACGTGATATCAAGAAACAGCTGAAGTCACTGGATACTGCAAAGGCAATGGGTCCTGACAATATTCTGGCAATAGTACTGAAGACTTGTGCTCCAAAGCTTGCTGTACCCTTAGCCAAGCTGTTCCAGCATAGCGATGACACTGGCATCTACCTGGCAATGTGGAAAATTGCCCAGCTATGTCCTGTACACAAAAAGCAGAACACATTTAACACAGCCAATCACCACCCCATCAGTCTACTCTCGATCTTCACTAAAGTGATAAAAGTGATCATCAACAATGCTGTTAAGTAGCACTTGCTTAGTAACAACCTGCTCATTGACACTCAGTTTGGGTTCCATCTGACCTCATTACAGCCATCATTCAAATATGGACAAAAGAGTGGAACTCCAGAGGTGAGGTGAGATGGCCTGCCCTTGCCATCGGGGCTGCATTTGACCGAGTGTAGCATCAAGGAGCCCTAGCAAAACTGGAGTCAATCGGAATCAGGGGGAAAACTGTCCACTGGTTGGAGTCATATCTAGCTCAAAGGAAGATGGTTGTGGTTGTTGAAGGTCAATCATCTCAGCTCCAGGACATCACTGCAGGAGTTCCTCAGGTTAGTATCCAAGGCTCAACCATCTACAGCTGCTTCATCAATGACCTTCCTTCCATCATAAGGCAGGAAGCAGGGAGGTTCGCTGATGATTTCACAATGTTCAGCACTATTCACAACTCCACAGTTACTGAAGCTGTCCATGTCCAAATGCAGCAAGATCTGGACAATATCCAGGCTTGGGCTGACAAGTGGCAAGTAACATTCACCGCACAAGTGCAACCCAATGGCCATGTCCATCAAGGGAGAATCCAGCCATTGATGTTCAATGGCATTACCATCACTGAATCCCCCACTGTCAACATACTGGGAATTACCATTGACCAGAAACTGAACTGGACTAGCCATATAGATACTGTGGCTACAAGAGCAGGTCAGAGGCTGGGACCCCTGCTACTGGTAACTCACCTCCTGACTCCCCAAAGCCTGTCCACTATCTGTGAGGCACAAGTCAGGAGCGTGAAGGAATACTTTCCACTTGCCTGGATAAGTGCAGTTCCAACACTCAAGAAGTTTAACACCGTCCAGGACAAAGCAGCCTGTTTGATTGGCACCCCCATCCACAAATTTTCACTCCCTCCACCGACAAACAGTGGCAGTAGTGTGTATCATATGCAAGATACACTGCAAAAACTCACCAAGGCTCCTTAGACAGCATCTTCCATACTCACAACCTCTACCATCTAGAATAACAAGGGTAGCAGATACATGGGGAATTCCACCGCCTGGAAATTCTCTTCCAAGCCATCACTATCCTGACTTGGAAATATATCGCCGTTCCTTCACTGTCGCTGGTCAAAATCCTGGAACTCCCTTCCCAACAGCACTGCTGGTGTCCCTACATCACAGGAACTGCAGCGGTTCAAGAAGGCAGCTCACCAACACCTTCTCAAGCCCACATCCCATAACATGAATTTTTTAAAAGGTGCATCAGAGGTTCACTATCTCGAACCCTGGGGTGAGAGAGTTGTCTTCTGATTTGAAATTGAACAGAGTAAACATATTCTGGAAGAATGAGACGTGGTCTGGTCGAAACATATAGCCTTAGCGGGCTTGACACCTAATTTGCTGAAAGGCCGCTTTCACTGGCTGCAGAGACTTGAATCAGGCGTCATAGTCTCAGGATAATGAGCTGGCCATTTAAGACTGAGACGAGGAGAAATGTCTTTACTCAGAGCGTTGTGAAACTTTGGAATTCTCTACGCCACGGCTCTGTGGATGCCAAATCTATGGTATATTCAAGTCTAAGATTAATACATTTTTGGATACTAATGGAATCAAGGGTAATGATGTTAAGACGGGAAAGTGAAGCTAATGTAGGAGGTTAACAAGATCTTATTGAATGCTGGAGCACGGTGGAGGGGTGTGTATAGTCGGCTCCTGATCCCATTACTTATTTGTGCGTTCTTATCTGACCTTCGAGGTACCCCCTGCTGATCAGGCCTGTCCCATCCACGACCTGATGTAGAAGATTCAGTAACCCTCGCCTTATCCCTGTTCTTAACGTATTTGTTACGTCAGCTTTAGCGAACTGGCATTAACAGCTTGGGGATAAAGGGCACATTAATGTCAATTTGGATTTATTTATATGTCAAATCGAGACCCTCTTTAATTATGGTTTCAGCTCTTCTGCCACAATTCGACTTTGTCATCCCTCAATTAATTTTGCAGCAGCCATTTGCTATCGTCCAGAATGGCACGAGGTATCTGGCGTAGATGTGGCCGAAAATGAAATTCATTGCGACGCTCCTATTATTCAGAGAATAAACACGCAAACAATTGTTTCCCAGGAGCAGTAGAACCCTCGAAACCATTTAAAATACACGTGGGCTTCGCATTTGACCTGCCAACCAAGATAGTCAACCTTATAATAATTGAAGGAAAAACCCAAAAGATCCTCTTGGAGTACTGATATCCATGGCCATAAAACTCAAGCACAACTCTTATATCATCCATATAGTCATAGATTCCACAACAAAAAAAAACAAGAGTTATATCTTGGAAAGGAGGGAGTGACGATATAGCTTAGATGCCCCTGAAGCAGAAAATGGTGAGTGGATAGAATGGTCTGCCAAGGGAAGCAGTGGGTGTAGGAATACGAGCCAACTGCGGATAAGTACATTGATAAAATGTGAAGAGATTGATATGAAAAATATGGTGGGATATATTCGCTATACAACGGACCGGCGAAAAGAGCGACAAAGGTCTCATCCATTGTTTTTATATTCTCTACATTTCAATCCCAAATATTTCGCTGAGATTCAACATTGAAATAGTTACGCACCTTTCTAAAAGCTATAAACTGGGTTACCTAGAATTTTAAGGAAACGAATCGCAAAATGTATATTAGTACACCGCGGTTCAATTGTGAAAATCAACTCTTGGTTCTAACAAGTAGGCCTGATACCCCGGCTGAATGGTAGCATTTCAGCCTCTGAACTGAAGGTCTTTGGCTCAGATTCAGGCAGAACTCGAGCATATAATCCAGATAACAATCCACGTCAGTATACAGCGAATGTTCTGATGTTGATGGCATTATTTCTGTTGATCCTGATGACATTGAAACAAGGAGCTCTCTTTCTGAGTGCAAAGGAACCAATGGTATTACTTATTAGGCAAAAAGTAGCAGCACTGTTCTGCCGATGCCCTCGCCAATATTACTTGTCCGATTGCTTAACTCATGACTGCAGGATTTTGTGATGCACAAAACTGACAAAATGTTTCATGGAAAGGCAACCGTAATAACGCATGATTGGCTATGACGAGATCAGGGACGTCCCAATGACGCGTTGGGAGTAGGATGAGGCTTTGCGGGAGATGGTGGGTGGAGCTTTATATAAATGCAGGATCCTATTTCAATCGGACGCCTGAAGCGAATCCCCTTGCGGGTCACAGAACATCCACTGTGGGCTTCCTGAGGTAGATTAAGCATTATGACCACCGCTACGTGCCAGGAGAATATCAGCGACGAAGCCACAAAAGACAGGAATCAGTCTTCGATCTACTACATCAACCAGGACAACTACGAGTTTTGCGGATACAACTTAAAGATCGCTCGAAATACGAGCGCTAACCTGGGCGTATCTGCTTATGTCTGGGATGCAGTAAGTGCGCTGGATTTAGTCAAATAAAAGGAAAAGCCGGTCTGTCACTTTTATACATTAGCCAGTCCTTTTCAAAAATCTCCATCTGTTCTTTGTTGCAGTGGGTTTGAAACTGTCCTCTGTTTCGCTCTTTCTCAGAAATTTGGGATTTAAAAATAGATCAGTATATAGCGCGGAATCTTGTGCCTTCCCCCGCGGCGAGTTTCGTGGGGGTGGCATTTAATTGGGCGGGAGGGTCTGGACGGGGAGCTGCCACTTCAGGCCAATGCGCGCCTTCTACCCCGACCCCCTGCCAATTGAGTCTCTAGAGTGGGGAATAAACGCCCACGTAAGGGCCTCATCCCGCTGCCCCTGTTTTTAACCGAGCGTTGGCTGGGGCGGGGGGCGGCGATTGCTCGTCATATGGGGAGCACAACAACCATACCTTGGGGTGTTTGCTTCTAGGGCCCCCGGGGGTCCTTCGTTCAAAAGCACTTAGTGTCCGATCAATGGAGCTGGCATCGGGAAAGGGGGAGCGGGGACATTTAGAGCCAACCCCGCCCTTGCTGCCGAACCCCTTCCCCTGCGACCCCTTTCCCGCCATCACTAACCTGTGCCTCGGTCCCTCCACCATCCGAAGCCTCGGATAGGTGTCCTATCTGCAGCAGCCACCGCTTCCCCATGGCCCTGCTAAATACAGAAGAGCCGCTGGCCTCTGCTTGGCCGGCAGCTCTCAGCAGACGAGGATTCCGCCCCCGTGGTCCTTGATTTCGGGGTAAGGCCCGTCTCTGGCCTGTTCCGTGCCTGAGTGGCACGGGGTGCGGCGGGCCTTCCCGGAAAGGAGTGACACGGGGGCCGAGACCCCCGCACCTCCACAATCCGCCATATGACTGTCGGGGATCTGAATTCCTCACGCATATTTGAAACTGAAGAAAGTATTTTTCCCGACTACCTGGTCCTAAGCCTTGTCCATTGTAAAGGTTTGAAACTCTTAAAGCTGATTAAACAGCTTGATCTCACTCGTGCTAGTTGGGATGTTGTTTTGTTTTCACCGGAAGATTCTGACCTTTGCGACCTTGCCCCAAATAGTCATTCAACAAGCGCGAGGCCCGACGCTGAGCAGCTACATGTTTGCTCTACGAAAACAGAATTACCTGGAAAAACTCAGCAGGTCTGGCAGCATCGGTGGAGAAGAAATCAGTTAACGTTTCGAGTCCTCATGACCCTTCGGCAGAACATGAGGACTCGAAACGTTAACTGATTTCTCCTCCACCGATGCTGCCAGACCTGCTGAGTTTTTCCAGGTAATTCTGTTTTTGTTTTGGATTTCCAGCATCCGCAGTAGCTTTTAGCTTTTTGTTTTTACATGTTTGCTCTGTCCGGTTCTATCTTCACAATGTCCTCACATCAGGTCAGGATCCTCGAGGCAATAGTTAAGAGGCTAAAATAGTGCACACTGATGAAACGTAGTAAATTCCCGGTCTTTGAAATTGAGTAGCACAACAACATGCTGCACGGGGCCATCGAAACAGCTATGTTACTATGTTGAAAGTTGGCCGAGGGAGTCGGTGGGTAGAGGTGCCACGATCATAAATGACAGTTAACGAGTGAAAACAGTTTCCACCGGCGTTCTTTTATATGTGCAGGCAAGTGTTTACACCCGTAGCCCACACAGATTTGGCAGCAGACATTGGAACACAAATGCGAGGAATATATTATCCTAACGTGCGCGTGTGTTCACTATTTCCAGGGGATTGCTCTTTGCCGCTACTTTGAAAAGGAGAACATTAATTTTACTGGGAAGAAATTGATTGAGCTGGGATCGGGCACCGGAATTGTGGGGATTTTAGCAGCACTACTAGGTGAGTGACAGGTGGAATTGCAATGAACTTTATCATTTTGTTGATGTCAGGAAGGAATACGGGCGATAATGATAAGGCTTGTAAAGTAGTATCGCCAGCCTCTGAGTGATAGGCGATATGAATAACTTCCATCAACAACCACCTCCCCTACCCCCAGACCCCACCTATGAACATGGGTTTAAGTGGAGTTCCTTGCAAGTCATTACTGTAACCTTCAACTTGTTAAGTAATAATTTGAAAAGCGATGTAAGTGACCCACAATAAGTTTCAAAATGCCATTATCATCACAGGAAATGAAAACAATCCACCCTTTTCCCCCTATATATTGACATTGGCCTGAGCAATGTGTCCATGTTAGCATATTTGAGTCCTCACAGTCACTGCCAATAACCAGTACTAGTATTGTGTTTGGCAGTTGACACTTGCATCCTCTGTAATTGCAATGCATGTAAGTGGCATCCGATAAATGACATCGAAATAGAATAGAAAATATGTTCAGAATATCAAGGATACGATTTAATTGCCCCCTGGTTTCGGGGAATTCAACGCGTTGTTTCGGGAAATTGGAGTTAAGAAAGATGGTAAAGCACAGCAAGACTTGTAGGTCTAATGGCAATGGTGATGAAGTGCTTTAATAATCGCAACTGCATAATTACAGACATAAATACAGAATGCTGGATTACGAAAACTTTTATCGAATATGTCCGGCCCCGTCAGATGAGGCAGAAACACATGTCTTCCTGATCCAGTTTATCTGCGTTCTTGATAGCGATTTTTCAATATGTCCAGTTTATTTCAATCCCCAAATCTAAAGGCTCAATATTTCTTTTTTGGGGGGTTATACTGTGAAAACAAAAATTCTAGTCGACTAAACTCGTAAGTAATGTAAACTAAATCGCCGAATTTTAAAGAGGTGTAGCAACAGAGAGATCTATGGTTCACATAACGTAAATCTTTGAAGATGACCAAACTGGTTAAGAAAGCCGCGGGGGAAAAAAAAACACGCGGGATAATTGGTTTTATGAATAGAGGCGGAAAGTACAAAATGAAGGAAGTTATGATGAAGGTTTATAATTCACTGATGCGGGCTCAGTGAGGGCATTGTTTCCAATTCTGGGTACCACACTTTAGAAAAGATGTGAAGGCCTTGGATAGCTGCAGTGGTGATTTTCCAGACTTGATGAGCTTCAGATGGGGAGAGGTTAGAGAAAGACTGTTCTCCTTAGAGCAGAGAAAATTAAGAGATTTAATAAGGCGTTTAAAACTATGAATGTGACTTGATCGAGCAGGCTGGGAAGAACTGTTTCCGCCAGCAGAATGGTTGTTAACTAAAGGACACTTTGAGATAATTGGCAAAAAAAAAAATCTATGGCTGATATTAGGAGCGTTTTTAACTCAGCATATTGTTACAATTTGCATCGCATTGCCTGAAAAGCTTTTGGAAAGAAATTTACTGGTAACTTTCGAAACTTACATATGCTTGAAATTGCGCAACGTGCAGGGCTCTGAAGCAACAGCAGAGGAACAGGTTTAACTGGATAATCCTTTCAAAGAATGGATGAGTCGACTGGACTCCCGTGCTATATGATTTTATGCATTATAACAGAACCTTTTTCTGCCATTTGGGGACTGTTTGTGGGTAAGGCGAGTTCGAATGGCCTTTAGTGATTGCAATTGATAGTTTATCTCATTAAAGCTCAACTTTGAAAATTTTTCCACACTTATAAATTATAACCCGCTAACCAAATCGCTTCCAAATTAAATAAATGCCTAATTGAGCTTGTGATGAACGGTTTGCTAGCCCTTGCAGCGTGACGAGAAAGGGCGAAATCGTTCTGGTAATTGGCACATGGTGACGTCTGCTAGGAGGGGAGGCGTGTAGTGCTTTAAGGCTTTTAGCTAATAAGCGACAAAAGGAGAAGATAGATAATTCATTAACGAAAACTAGTGAAAGGAGCTCAGTCAAACAGAACGCATTATCCTGCGGTGAGGTGGGGAGAGGTTCCAGCTTCTGTCCGCGGAGCACTTCAAATCCGAGTCTCATTCCAGTTCCCGCCTGATCATTTGGCTCATAGGCGATGCCACCTACTCAAGTGGAAATACGCGACTTTCCAGTAGTCAATAGTTTTGGGAAAGGTTAGTGGAGCAACTGAGATCGATTGCCTTCTCCGCGCGCTTTAAAACAAAACATACTTCTTTTTTTTAGTCAATCTAATTTTATATTCCGCTGGACCGTTCCCTATTTAGATCATTTTCAGTATATTTGCCCCCTAACATTTGAGTCAGTGCCTTGTAGGATCGTAATGATCCCAGTGGTATCTGTGATTGCATCCAAGAGTCTATCACTGTCTCAGGCGATGTGTACTCAAGGGATTACTCTTCTTGGGGGGACCGTTCCCTTTTGCCTCTGTGTTTGCCAAAGAGGATTAAAACCGTGTTGTCAAGGGCAAACCATTAATGTTGATGGATAATGTTTCTCTTCTTCTTGTCAGGTGGAAATGTTACCTTGACAGATCAACCGAACATACTGCAGCAAATAGAATACAACATCTCCGCCAACATCCCCTCTGCCTGCAGACACCGTTTAAATGTCCGTCCCCTGACTTGGGGTGAAGATCACACTAACTTTCCTAACGATTATGATTTCATCCTGGGTTCGGATCTTGTTTACAGCTCAGTTTATTACTCTTCGCTAATAAGAACATTGCATTATCTCGCTAATCCGGATACCGCTATTTATCTATCTTCCGCATTCCGAAAAGGAAATGGCTCCCTCTCTTTCCATGAAGTGCTTCTACCTGAGTATTTTGACTGCCTGGTTGTTGACAGATTAGCGGACAAGGATATTACTGTGTACAAAATGTCCAGAATTGGTAGAGGTCCTGAGGATTGGTTACTAGCATAAATACTAAAATCCGCTGATCAAAGACACTGACACTGATGTTCATAAGAGGGACTCATTCTCTCTGTTTCTTCTTCAAAAGTCGGAATCAAGATTCTTTAAGGTTATACTTTACCCGCCTACTGTCCCAATTCTACTGTATGGTTCGTAATCTTCCAGGCTCCGGCACTCTTTTGCTTTCTCTGTGTAGTACCGTTTGCCATACCTGACTATCGAGAGAGTGCTAGCGAGCTGATTAAGTAAGGGGATTCCAGAGCTAAGCCAAATTCTGTGCACGCTTCTCAATGTAGTAACTGGCTGGTGGGTAGGAGTGGAAAAGTTGAATAGCTTTTTTCTGACGTGTTTACAGTGAGACGAAGTGTTGACTGGTTAGAAGACGCGATATTCTTTGCACAAAATTGCCAGAATTGGTGGCTCCTATTATTACCAAGCTGAACCAAGCTGGCAGGGCACAAGCCAGGGAAATAAACTAGCCCTCCCTATTCCACACGAGGAACGACTACCGTCGGCCACGAACTTGCTCATTGACCTGTTAAAGGAGTAATTTACAACAATATTAGCAATACACAACTACTAATGATAATAATAATTATTATTATTTTTATTTACACTACGTAATTACTTGGGCCATGACTTTGAGAAGCTCATATGAATGATAGCGGCATACCAACCAAGTTCTAAACAGTAAAGTTGAAAATAATGTTTAATAACAAGCTAATATTGCTTCGCCTCCACCAACTGTCAGGTTAGGCATCCAATACACGAGATTCCTTCAATTTTGCTAGCCTACAGTGTATGAAAATCGGATTTACATAATATTGCTAACAGCACAAATGAAATGTACTTCAAACAGTGATCAGTGTCATAGCAAAAACAAAAAAATGTAAGTTTTCTTCCTTTCCCCTCATGGTAAAGTGAGGTCGGCACTTAAAACTTTGGGACAGCTTTACTAACATTTAATTAATTACCCATATGAAAACCTTTACAGGCAAGACTGGCAATTACATTTAATAGATATATTTGCACTGCTTTCGTTGGACACATCAACTTGGTGAAAAATTAATTGAACCGTATTTGTGCACTTTGTTTTTAGCAAACATCTCTTTAAGTTTACGAAAATCGCTGACAGATGGCACTTGTGTGCTATAGTAACTACATAATCGCTGCCCAGATCTCGGTTTTAGTCGAGGCTCAACAGCGCATGGACGTGTTAGCCGCAGAGAGGTCAACGGACGGAGAACAGATAGCAAAAGAAGCCAGTGACATCATACATCAATAATTAGGGAACTTCACTAATGAAATAATTGTAATTACAAATGGCATCCAAGTTGTACAGTTAATGCTTCAACAATTTAGGTATAGACTGCAAAAACGAATTTTGACGAGTACATACTGATGAATGTGGTTGAAAAAACCTAACACTACTGTCATCCATACCGCTGCAAAACGTCCAGTACATGCAGCTCACCCATCTGATTCAAAGTGGTGTTAATGTTGAAATAAACTTGGGGGTCTTTATGTTGAGACAAGTTAATCTTGTGTCATTGTGATTCTGAAAACACTTATGCTGTTTCTGAAGGTTTCACTGACAAATTAATGGGCAGATTGAATAAAATAAAGGTACTGTATGTAACAGAGTAAACTGTGGCCTCTCGAGTGCTTGTTACTTTTAACGTGACAAAACAGACTCTAAGTCTTAAATAATAAAATTTGCAACACTGCAGTTTGTTCACACGTGTATCTGAGAACTCTTGAATCTTTCAATTTGAGCCGTCGGCTTATGCGCGATTACCTTGGGGCCAATTGAAGCATCAGAAAGCACGGGGAGATACAAAGCCCGAATCCAAAACGATTTCTATCTCGAAGCAAATATCAACGTCTATTGGAAACAAAAAAGAAAAAAAGAATGATTATCATTCTTGTTCTCTGGAGCGAGGAAAATCATTGAATTATAGAATCTTATAACACGGAAGGAGGGCAGTGATGAAGACAATAGTGTCTGAGATGGTTCTTTGCTTGAGCTGTCCGATGTCATCTCGGAACTCAGTTTTTGTAGTTCTGCAAATGAATCCTGTTCAAGTAAATGTCCAACTGTCTGTTCAAATTTCACAGGGAATGTGCTTCCACCACCCTTAAAGACAGTGCACTCCAGATTTTAACAAATTTTCGAGTGACGAAATGTATTCCTTTCTGCCCCTAATTATTTTGCCAGTCATTTTAAATCTGACAACTGTTGTTAATGACACACTTGCCAGGGAAACAGTTTCTGTCGATTGGCGCTATCGAAGCTCCTCATTGTTTTTGTATTTAAGCCCCTGTTTACAAAACCAAGTATCCGCTTCCTTAACCATCCTCTCAAATTTCCCTACCATCTTCAAAGCTTTGTGAATACGCACTCAGAATTAGCCTGCTGTAGGGCTCCATCAAAATGGCATAATTTCGATTATACTACCTTTCCATGTTGTTCCCCACAAAGGGCAGCACTTCACCTTTATCCGTATTAAGTCCCACCTGTCATTTATCTGCCCAAATCAGTGGTATGTCCATGCTCCCTGCAACTATTCCACTCCACTATTTACTGCACTGCCATGTTTTGCATCAGCCAAAAAATTCAAATTTGTGCTACTTATACCCAAGTCAAGGCTCTTTAAAGCTAATAAGAAAAACAATCGATCTAATACTGGGGGTCCCACTGCATATTTCTCTCCAGTCAGAAAAAAACAACATTCAAAAGCACAGCATTAGATTTCACATGCACGCTGACGACACCCAGCTCTACCTCTCTCGACTTCTTGTTTGCTAATTTATCAGACTGCTTGTTCAACATCCAGCACTGGATGAGCAGAAATTTCCTCCAATTGAATATAGGGGAGATTGAAGCTATTGTTTTTGGCCCCCTCTCCAAACTCACTCCCCCAGCTACTGACTCCATCCCTCCTGTCAACAGTTTGAGATTAAACCATTCTGTTTGCAATATTTGACACCAAGTTGTGCTTGGGACCACATATTCATACCATCACTAATTTCGCCTATTTCTGCCTCCCAAACACCAGCTGACTTTGCCCCTGTCTCAGTTCATTTGGCACTGAGACGCTCATTCGTGCCTTTGTTATCTCTAGACTTGACTATTGTAATGCACTACTGGCTGATCTCCCATATTCTACACACTTTAACCTTGAGGTCATCCAAAAATCTGCAGCCCATGTCTAAACTTACACCAGGTGCCGTTTGCCTACTGCCCTGTGCTTGATGATCTGCATTGACTCCTGGTCAAGAGACATTTTTATTTTGAAATTCCCATCCTTCTTTACAAGTCCATCTATGACCTCGACCCTCCCTATCTTTGTCATCTCCTCCAGCTCCACAACCCTCCGAGATATCTGCATTCATCCAATTCTGATCTCCTGAGCATCTTAATATCTCCGCAATTGCTGATTAGTAACAGCAGGCATGAACTTTGGAATGAAAATGGACATTGGCAAAACCAAAGTGGCGCATCTCCCAAAATCACCAAAATATATTCAATATTCATAGAACAGAGAACTAGAACAGGTGCAAGAATTCAATTATTTCAAAATTTGCAGATGATACAAAGTTTGGAAATGTTGTCAACTGTGATGAGAATAGTCTTGAACATTTAAGTTATGAAGAGAGGTTGGATAGACTTGGGTTGTTTTCGCTGGAGCAGAGAAGACTGAGGAGCAACCTGATCGAGGTGTACAAGATTATAAGGGTCATGGACAGGGTGGATAGGGAGCAGCTATTCTCCTTAGTTGAAGGGTCAGTCACGAGGGGACACAAGTTCAAGGTGAGGGACAGGAGGTTTAGGGGGTATGTGAGGAAGAGCTTTTTTACCCAGAGGGTGGTGACAGTCTGGGATGCGCTGCCTGGGAGGGTGGTGGAGGCAGGTTGCCTCACATCCTTTAAAAAGTACCTGGATGAGCACTTGGCACGTCATAACATTCAAGGCTACGGGCCAAGTGCTGGTAAATGGGATTAGGTAGGTAGGTCAGGTGTTACTTATATGTCGGTGCAGACTCGATGGGCTGAAGGACCTCTTCTGCACTGTGTGATTCTGTGATTCAAAAGGACATAGGCATGTTCGTGGATTGAGCAGACAGTGGCAGATGAAGTTCCATGCAGAGCAGTGTGAGGTGATTCGTTTTGGCAGGGAAGATATGGTGAGGCAGTATAAAATAAAGGGAGAGTCTCTAAAGGGGATGCAGGAACAGAGGGACCTCACTGTATACGTACATAGGTCATTGAGGTTGGCAAGGCATGTACAGAGAGCAGTTAATAAAGCATATTGTATCTTATGCTTTATTAATAGGGGCGTTGAGTACAAGAGTAAGGAGGTCATATTCAACTTGTATAAGACACTAGTTAGGCCTCATCTGGAGTACTGCGTCCAGTTCTGGGCACCATACCTGAGGAAGGATGTGAAGGCATTGGAGAGAGTACAGCAGAGATGCACAAGAATGATTCTCGGGATGAAGAACTGTAGCTATGAGGATAGATTGGAGAGGTTCAGGCTGCTTTTCTTGGAGAAAAGAAGACTGAGAGGGGACTTGATAGAGGTAATCAAGAGCCTTAGGGGTATGGACAAGGTAATAGGGAGAAACTGTTCCCACTCAAGAGAACCTCAAGAGCTAGAGGGCACAGATTCAAAATAACTGACAAAAGGAGTAAATGTGATGTGGGGAAAAATGTTTTCACCCACAGGGTGGTTGGAGTCTGGAACAAACTTCCCGAAAGGGTGGCAGAGGCAGGTTTGGTTGAGGTATTCGAAAGGGAGTTAGATTGCTACTTGAAAAGAGAGGATGTGCAAATTTATGGGGATAAGGCAGAGGGGTGGGACTAGGTGGAATGCTCTTTCAGAGAGCCAGTGTAGACTCGATGGACTGAATGGCCTCGCTCTGCACTGTAAAGATACTGTGAGCTTGATTTGGTATGTTGTTTAGCGTGGACATGAGGTTTGCTCCTTACAGGAGGTGGAGAACGAATTGCTAAATAGCTTTGAAATGTGGTCTTGGAGGAGAATGGAAAGGATCTGCTGGACAGAAAAAGGTAACAAATGATGAAATGTTGTACGCAGTGAAAGAACAAAGGAATTTGTTGAACTTAATTAGGAAAAGGCGAGAGGCTGGGTATGGCATATTTTAAATGGAAACGGACTTGTAAGATACGTTACGGAGGGAAGATTTCAGGGCAAAAGTGGATGAGGAAGGAAGAGAATATCAATGTCGGATGTCTTGAAAATTGAAGGAAGTTATTGGCAAACGAAAAGACTGGTACAGGATTGAGAGATGTGGAAAGGCTACTATGAGTCAAGGACCTGCCTTCGGGCAAAGCACACATGATGATGATGAATATTGCTGGCTGCAACTTCAGTTTACTTGGTCCTAAACTCTGGAATATACTCCCTAGACATCTCTGTCACGTTACCTCGCTTTCCTCCTTTAAGGTCCCTTGCCTTTGACCAAGCATTTTGTCATTTGACATAAAGGCTGGATTTTCCGAAATTAGAGGAAATTCCAACGCCATGGTCAAAATTGGGTCATGTGGCTTCATGGGCGGGTGGCGGGATCTCTTCGGGGGTTTTCCCGGCATCAGTCAATTAACAGCCGCCAGGTGGGCGAGCGGGGAGTGCTCAGGAGGGGCCGGTCTGATCAAAGGAAAGCGCCATCTTTAAAAGGCAGTCAGCAGTCCTCGTACAGGCAGCACACATAAACCTCTTAGGAATCAAGCTGAACAAGGGGGGCCTTGCAGGAATGGCTCCAAGATTTCGTTACTCCTCCCTGGAGGTTCTGCTGCAGGCTTGAGGCAGTGGAAAGAGCTATTTTTCCCAGTGGAAGGGAAGAGGAGGCCAGCAAGCCTTATACAGAAATCATGGCTGGAGATCGCCGAGAAAGTCAGCTGTTTAACTGAGCTGGTGAGGTCTGGCAAAGTGAGTCACATTCATAACAGCAAGCGTTATTGCACCAGTGAAATGTGAAGAGAGGTTGTAAACTCAAACCATGGGGTATGACCAGGCACTGATGTTCATACTGATACCCAGAGTACCCTCACACTGGCTGCCCACGGTCAGTCAGAGTTGTTCAGTACATGGTCAAAACTGCATGGCCAATCACAACAGCATCCCAAGTGGCACGGTGATTGAAATTGAAAAATGAGATATACTGATGAGGGCAGCTGGCCTATGCATGTATGTGCAAGAGAGATGCGCTCATAATGCATGGGGGCGAAGAAGAACTGGGGTTGGTGCGTTACTCGCAGCTTTTTTGATTCCAATGGAGGAGGAAGCAATGGAACCAGGCAGTCTGTCGCTGAGGGTGAGGTGGGTCTGGAGACCATGGAAAGTGAGTAAAAAGATGGATGGGGCATCTAGCTTTCTGACGAATATGTATGGCTTCCCTGTGGACCGTGGGGAACACAGGTTGCTGCATATCAATAACAGGCAGCAGGAGTTATTTGAACGTGCAATGTGCTATCATTACTTTTGTCTCTCCTGCTGTTCCAAATGCAGACAAGGAACTGATGACTGCCCCGGGAACACATCAGATCTCAGAGGATGCTCCAACATTTGAGGAGACAGTCTCACAACAGTCTAGTGCTCCCCCAGTCAACACAGATATCCTCACAACGATGACCATTGATACATGGTTGGAAAAGTAGCACCAGCAGGTCAGCATGGCACAAATACGGAAAAACAGGTAACAGAGGCAGTGACAGCTATGATCATTCCTATCCATGGATTGAGGAAAAGCCCAGTGATGCTTAGTTTCAAGCAGCTGGTAAGCAGGTGTCATCATCAAAGCAACAATGTTGCAGCAGTAACGTGAAATGTGTGGATATCTCCCCCGTTTTCTCTTCATTCAAGGAGTCAAACCCTGACTTCATAAAACCCATTGAGATTTGGAGCACTCAGGGCTCCAAGCCTCTGAAACCTCTAATTCCATCTGCACTGTATGAAATGGACCTTGGAGGGATACTACCAATAAATGTCGTCCAATAATGCCTCGGAATGTTCAATCCCTCTAACTTTTCAATCCCTTGCTCCAATGACTCTCACCCTGTCTGTATCGAAGCGTAGCTGAACTCAGTTACTGGCACCTCCAGCTACAACTCACCTGAGGCTGAAGTCTCGTCTCTTTTCAGCAGTCAAGCCGTTGATCCTCTGTGGCATCTGTGGGCTCCAGCCAAATTTAAAATGGACCTCAAAATTGCTGAGAACTGGCCGCTTAGTAGCTTCAGTTTTCTGTTATCGTGATCCTGCTGACTGCGCAGCTCCTGGAAATTTGTCCAGCAGTGGGAAGATATTGGGTTTCTACTCCGATGCATTCCCCTGCCATTTTATTGCTTCAGCCCCACCCATGATTATTTTAGTATTTTCCTTTGAGCCTCTCATTATTTGAAAGCTTGCAATTGCTTATTTACCATTTTTGGGCCCATCTTTCCATGCAGTCTGCCTATGTTATATTGCTTCTCAAATAACTAAAATTAGCTTTCCTTCAGTGATGTCTTTTCACTTTTGATGTTTATTTTAATTGCTTGCAGCACTCCAATCTCTCAGGTGCAACTCTAACCTTATTAACTAACCTGCTGACAAGGGCAATGATGTTGATGTTTGCCCAAATAACATCTAGTGGAGGCTGAATGCAAATTCTCTGATACCTATTCCTACTCTGGCTGGGCAATTACTCCACCACTGAACACCAAGTCATTGTTTCCAAAACTGTCACTGACCTCATGTTCTCTGGAGATCTTCCCTGTATAGCCCCTAGCTTCATAGTTCCCCAAACCTGCATTGCCCACTTTTATCTCCTTCCCAAGTTTAACAATGAGGACTGCTGTGATAGTCCTGGTGCTTCACCCTCTCCTTGCCCCACAGAACTGATTTCTCCTTATTTCAAATCTATTTTCCCATTTTTATCTACTTTCTTCCCTCTTACAGGGTCAACTGCTCTGAGACCTCCAGCACTTTACCAGTTTCCAGTTTCTTGACCCGAACCACCTTCTGCTCACCATGAATGTCCAATCCCTCTATACTATCATTCTACACTATGGTGGTCTGAGGGCTCCCCATTTCCTACTTGAATGGGGATGCAAACAATCCTCATCCACCAGCATCATCCTCAAGCTACTGAACGTGTTCTTCCGTTGAACAACTTATCCTATAACTCCACTCATTTCCTCCAAAAAAAGTGCTGCATGCCATGGCAGACTTTTCGTGGGATATGTAGAATGCGTCTTGTTCCAATACTAATCCGGTTTCCTCCCTCACCCTTTTTTTCAAGTACAATGATCATTGTATCAGCGCTGTTTTGTTCTCTTACTCCAAACTGGACAATCTAATCAATTTTGCTTCAAATTTCCACCCTTTCCTCGCCTTAAGATGGTTTATCTGCAACGCTTCTTTTCCCAGCATGATGCCATTGCCAAATGAATCTTCATCTTCCCCTTTTAGAATTACAAAGTGCCATTCCCTTCATGTCACTCTGGTCCACTCCTCAATTGCCTCCCAACACAGTCCTTCCCCTTCCCAGAACACCTTCCCAAACAAACGCAGAAGATGGAAGACACTATCCAGTTAGTTCTTGCTTATCAGCATCCAAGGTTCCAAACTTATCTTCCAGGTGAAAGTGATTTCCTGGTACTTCTTTTCATTTGGTATACTGTATTCGTTGCTCATGATGTGATATTCTCTGAATTGGGGAGACCAAGTGCAGTTTGGCTGTCTGCATTTTGGAACTGCTCTATGCATTCTGCAAGCATGAACTTTTTATCATTAGTCATTTCCATTCCCTGCTCCACTCTCACTCTAATCGCTTTGTCCTTGGCCTCCTACAATATTCCAATGAAGCTCAGTAGAACCTTGAAGAACAGCACTGCATCTTTTGATTAGACATTTTATAGGCTTCTGGATTGAACATAGAATTCAACATAAACTCTTTCGCCATTTTTTGGACAGCAAGAGTTGGTGATGATTCTGTTTTTCTCAATAACAACTCCTCTAGACCCATCTTTTGTTACTTTCACTGCCCCATTTGTTGTGTTGCGTGTTCATGTGATGTCTCAGTGATGAGATTTTGAGACTTGTGTGTTTAAACATGAATCATTTATTTTTCATCTTTAACTATGTACAGATCTCAGTTAATGCCATGCATGGTGCTGCTGCCATGCAGGTAGGCTGCTTCTAGAGTGTTCTTTCTCGACTATTACCACGTGACTCTAAACATCATACCGGGGTGGTGCTATTCTCCAGTCCCACGTTAACCCTTGCTCTGCCAACTACCTTTACATTACAGTGGCTTGCAGCCACATACAACATCATACAACATCCCCCTTTCTTCTCAAAAAACTTTCCTCCCTTCCAATGGAGTGTTACAATACAATCTTTACTTGCTATCCCTTTTTCCCCACCTCAAGTCTCTGACTTTATAAACTCAGACAGTTCTTCCACATCTCAGTCTGTCATGTTTGGAGGAAAGGTACGCTGTGTTTCTGGTACTTGGCTACCTTTATTTGATTCACTTTTTGTGCCCCTTGCATTTCTCTTTATTAACAACGAGTCTGCTTTTCTAGAGGGCTTGCCCTGTTCCTGCCATAGGGAATGTGCAATTGGATATTCCTAGATTGCACCCAAAGTTTCTTTTTCCATGGTGCCTGCCGTGTTCTTGATGGGTCTATACGTTTTGCAAATGGAACCTTCATTTCCATTGTTTCACAACCTCAGCCAAAAATGTTTGCTGTTTTATTTTCAAAACATTTTGCAAGTTTTTGAATCTTTTCATTCAGCTCAATTTTTCCTTCTTTTAGTTCCTTGTGCTTCAGTGTGTAATTTACATATTCTAATCTTATTTCTGTATTTTCTTTCTCTGGCCCTGCCCATCATTTTGGTGTCGCCGTTGGCCAGGCCTGTCTTTGGCAAAGTGTTAACTTGTTTCAGTTCTGTAATTGTGATATTCGTGACTTCATGGTCTGCTTGCAGCTTGTAAAGCTCTATGGCTTTTACTTTCAATGCCTCCTCATTTTCATTCAACTGCTTATTCAACTCTTCAGTCTGTTTCTTGTAGCGTTTAGCGCCTCCTGGAATAAGGAATATGTTGTTGAGTCTTCTCTGCCAACTGGTTGTTCAGTTTGTTCAGTGTAACGTTAAATTAATTTTGCTTCTCTTTGTAATTTTCCAGAGGTTCAAAGTCTGACCTAAGGTGTCCTTGTAGTGCATGATGATTCTTCAATAGGTTTTCCTTTTCTTTACAAAGCTCATTTGCTTCATCTTGAGTTTTCCTATAATTCAGAAGAGTCTCCTCGAGTTTATTCTGTTGTTCTTTCGTTCTACTGTTTAAGACAGCCTTCATTTCTTCATGTTGCTGAATGGCTACGTATTCCTTTTGCATTTGATCTTGAAGGACAATCAATTGTTCTTACATCTATTTATTTTCTTGTTGACCTCTTGTCAACTCATTCTGGGCTTCAGTGCATCATTTCATTGCCACTGATAGTTGCAATGTGTTTTTTTTCAAGTCATATTCAACATCTGCTGTAACTCCTCGTGTTTTTCCATGGCTACATATTGATTCTTCGAGAGGGTTTTCAGGGTTGCAGCTTCTTTGCGTGCCTTTTCTGCCTGCTGTTATGCCTCGCTGTACATCCAGTTCAGTTTTCCCAACACCTGCCTTGATTTTTCCAACTGTGGAATTGAGGGTCATTATTTCCTCCTGGTACCTTGTGTCGCCTCAGAAATTTGTTTGTTCAAATCTTAAACAGCTTGGTTCATTGAAGACTTCAGTTTATCATACATTTCAAAGGTTTATACTCAGCTTGAATCTTGTGCTTCAAATCTTCCAGTTCAGGTTTGAAGTGAACAGTTTGCTCTGGAACACCTTCATTTACATTTTGCGCATTTTGCTTCTTTTGAGTCACCTCAGATAGCCTTCCTTCATTGATAGCCATCTGCTCACTCACACTGCTATCTGCCTCCCTCGCTCCAGGGTCCTTTGTTGCCCTCACCCTCGCTCCAGGGTCCTTTGTTGCCCTCACTCTGCGGTGTTCTGTGGCCTTCTCTCTGAGATCTTTTAATGCCCCTGGTCTGGAGTTTTTTGTTGCCCTGTTTCTGGAATTTCTGTTGCCCCCCAGTGCTTTATTGGCAGTTGCCCGCTCTCTGGGGAGTCTTGTTGCCCTTGGCAGTTTACTGGGGGTGTGCTAGACATTCTTCTAGCATCTATGCTCTCTACAATTTGGAGTTTAAAATAGCAAAGTCGTTTAATATCTCACTAAACGTTGTCAACTATTGATCTATACATTGGCTGTGCAGTACTTCCCACAAATGAACCAAGGATGAATAAAAACTTATGAACTTGTACTTCGTCTGATTCCTTATGTAATATTATTGTTCTTCTCCTGTACATTAAAAGCAAAGCGGCCTTTGCATTTTTTTAGGAAACCTCCTCCACGGGCAGAATGAGGCTTCCTAAGGCAAATAAAAATAAAATTAAAATTTTACACTTCAATTAAAAACATGTCCCTGCTCATGTGACTCAGTCACATGAAGGGTCATGTCTATGACATTTTTATTTTGTTCATTAAGTTTTTTCAAAGACCGCTTCATCTCCCTCAGGCAGCTCTGTGCATGCATGCGTGAAGTTCGGGCTAGGCCCGCTCGCCCTCCTCCTCCCGCTTGCACAGGCAGCACTCAGCACTGCCACTCGCTTTCCACGCTGGGCGGGCCTTAATTGGCCCACCTGCGTAAAATCGCAGTGCGGTGCTGATCACGGGCTGTGGTTGGCTGCATGACCACGCCCACCTGCCCTCACCGAGCATCCCCACCGAGCACCCCCACCAAGGGCAAAATCCTGCCCCAAGTCTATAGCAAAGCTTCTTCAACCGGTTTTTCAAGTTTTTCCTTAGGTGCATGTCTCTCTGGTCAGGCTTCAGCTGCTTTTAGTTTCTCACACCTTGGGATCCTGTTCTGGGTTTATTGTTTAAAATGCCACTTTTCATACCACCGCTGATCACATGTTGTATACCACCACTGACCACCATGTTGTGCTATGGGTTCATTTGATGTCTCAATGATGAGATCTTCAGACTTGTATGTTTAAACATGAACCATTTATTGTTAATCTTTAACTATGTTCAGATCCCAGTTAATGTCATGTACAGTGCTACTGCCATACAGGTAGGCTGCTTCTAGACAGTTGCCATTTGACTCTATACATCGTACTGTGGGCAGTGCTTTTCTCCAGTCCCGCGTTAACCCTTGCTCCGCTGAGCACCTTTACATTACAATGGCATACAGGCACATACAACATCATACAAAACCATTATCATTTCATTTTGCTTGCACAACCAACCCTTTGCCAATTAGGCTTACCTACCTTTTACCCCATCACAGATCTTCATTTTTTGTTGGGATTGCATGGTTTTGTGTTTTTTGCTCCTTGATCTATTTACTGATCTGTCTGAATTTCGATTCTCTTGCTGTTTGTCCCTCCTAGGTTTCTTTCATTTATTTTTCCCTTGTGCTGCTACAGCCTGTTTTGCCTCGACTGCTAAATAAGCCCTTCTACACCACATTGGTTCAGCCCTCAAGGACATTGATCTCAACCATGTTCATGTGCAACCCACCCAGCTTCTTCAGCTTCCATCTGCCCTATAAATGATGTATCCTGGCTCTCATTTATCATTACAAGAGCAACGTACTGCCATACTGGAAATTTGAAAATAAAACAGGAAATGCTGAAATGCTCAAAAAAATCCATGGACCACGTGTGGAGGCTCTTCTACCAAAGTGTTAGCGACTTGAAACATTAACTCTATTTCTTTTTCCACAGATGCTGCCAGACCTGAGAAGCATTCACAGTGTTTTATGTGTTTATTTCTGTTGTTATTATTGGCTTTGTTCATTTTGTCATAGGGTTTAATTGGGCCCACTTAAAGAAATAATCAAATTATTGCTGCAGGGCATCCTGAATGGGGAGGGTGGGAAGGCAGAGGTAATGGAACATGTTGATACTAATGACATAGGTAGAAAGAGGGATGAGGTCTTGCAACAAGAATTCAGGGAGTTAGGCAGTAGACAGAAAAGCAGGACCTCTCAGGTTGTAATCTCTGGATTACTCCCAATGCCACGGGCTAGCAAGAAATAGGAGAATAGCACAGATGAATCTGTGGCTTAAGAGTTGGTGCAGGAGGGAGGATTTTAGATTTGTGGGTCACTGGGACCGTTCCTGGGGAAGGTGGGACCTGTACAAGCAGGACGGTCTACATCTGAACCAGAGCAGGAGTAACATCCTTGCTGGCGGGTTTGCTAGTGTTGTTGGGAGGAGTTTAAACTAATTTGGCAGGGGGAGGGGACACAGAATGTTAGCAGAATAGGGACACATCATAATACAGTAAAACAATCAAGTCAGAGGGAGTACAGCTGCATTAAGTTTCAAGGGAGTAAGGCAAGGCTGGGTGACCTCTTCTTTAATGACAGGAGTATTACAGGTAAAATGGATGAGTTAAGGGTGAGGATTGATACGTGGAATTGTAATATAGTATCCTTCACAGAGACGTGGTTGAGGGAGAGGCAGGATTGGCAGCTCAACATTCCTGGATTTGAATCTTCAGGCCAGACAGGGGAGGGGGTAAAAGAGGAGGAGGCATTGCATTATTAGTTAAGGAGTCAGTTACTGCAGTAAGGAGAGATGATATCTTGGAGGGGGCATCGAATGAAGCTTTGTGGGTAGAGTTTAGGAATAAAAAAGGGGCAGCCACATTATTAGGTGTTTATTATAGACCCCCAGATAGTCAGCGGCAAATTGAGGAGCAACTATGTGCACAATTTGTGGAGGTGTGTAAAAACAATAACAATACGGTAATTATATTAGGTGATTTCAACTTTCTCAACATTATTTGATATAGACATAGTGTTAAGGGCTTGGATGTAGTGGCTTTCTTGAAATGTGTACGGGAAAATCTTTTAGGTCAATATGTAGAGGGTCCAACATGGGAACGGTGTATTGCTGGACCTAATTCTGGGGAATGAAGCCGGACAGGTGGTTGAGGTGGTGGTGGGCGAGCATATTAGTGATAGCGATCACAACATGGTACAGTTTAAGTTTGTTATGGACAAAGAAATAGACAAGTTGCAAAAAAATGTTTTGGATTGGGGGAGAGTGGATTTTAGTAAAATAAGGCAGGATCTGGCCAAACTGGGAACAGTTACTTGTGCGGAAATCTACAGAGGAACAGTGAGGGGTGTTCAAAAAGGAAATGGGGAGGGTATAGGCTCAACATGTTCCCTCTAGGGTGATAGGAAGGAGTAACAAGTCCAGAGAACAGTGGATGACCAGAGATATTCAGGATATGATGAGAAGGAAAAGAGATGCTTTTAGCAGGTACAAGGGAAGCAAATCAGCGGAGGCATTAGTGGAGTACAGGAATTGCAGGTGGAGCTTAAGAAAGCAATTAGGAGAGTAAAGTGGGAACATGACAAAGCTCTGGCTGGTAGCAGTAGGGAAAATCCCAAGATATTCTATAAATATATCAATGGGGAAAGGATAACCAGGGAAAGAGTAGGGCCCATTAGGGACCAAGGGGGCAATGTATGGGTGGAGTCAGAGGACATTGCTAGATTATTGAACGAATACTTCACACCCATCTTCACCCAAGAGAATGAGGATGAAGCTATCGAACTCGGTGAGAGAGATTGCGAGGTTCTTGAGCAAATTGATATAGGGAGTGACAAGGTATTGGAGGTGATGGCAGGCTTAAAAGTGGACAAATATTCAGATCCGGATGATTTCTGTCCCAGGGAGGCAAGGGAGGAGATTGCAGGGGCTCTGACCCAAATTTTTAATTCCTCTCTGGCCACAGGGGAGGTGCCAGAGAACTGGAGAACAGCTAATGTGGTCCCGCTATTTAAGAAGGGTTGTAGAGATAAGCCAGGGAACTAAAGACCAGTGAGTCTCACGTCATTGGTAAGGAAACTATTGGAGAAAATTCTGAAGGAGAGAATCTATCTGCACTTGGAGAGGCAAGGTTTGATCAGGGATAGTCAGCATGGCTTTGTCAGAGGGAGGTCATGCCTAACAAATTTGATTGCATTTTTTGAGGAGGTGACCTGGTGTGTAGATGAGGGTAATGCAGTTGATGTAGTTTATGTGGATTTCAGCAAAGCCTTTGACAAGGGAGACTTATAAAGAAGGCAAATGCATATGGGATACAGGGTAATTTGATAAGGTGGATTCAAAATTGGCTTAGTTGTAGGAGACAGAGGGTGATGACAGAAGGCTGCTTTACTGACCGGAAGCCCATGTCCAGTGGCATACCACAGGGACCTGTTATTCGTCATTTATATAAACAACATAGATGACTATGTGGGGGGCAGGATTAGTAAGTTTGCGGATGACACAAAGATTGGCCAGGTGGTTAACAGTGAGGTTGAGTGTCTTGGGCTACAGGAAGATATAGACGGGATGGTCAAATGGGCAGATAAGTGGCAGATGGAATTTAACCTGAAAAGTGTGAGGTGATACACTTTGGAAGGAATAATTTGTCAAGGAAGTATTCAATGAACAGCATGACACTAGGAAGTTCTGAGGAACAAAGGGACCTTGGTGAGTGTGTCCATAGATCTCTGAAGGTGGAGAGGCATGTTAGTGGGGTGGTGAAAAAAGCATATGGGACACTTGCCTTTATCAATCGAGGCATAGATTACAAAAGTAGGGAGGTCATGTTGGAGTTGTATAGAACCTTGGTGAGCCCACAGATGGAGTACTATGTGCAGTTCTGGTCGCCACATTATAGGAAGGATGTGATTGCACTGGAGGGGGTGCAGAGGAGATTCACCAGGATGTTGCCTGGGATGAAACATTTAATTTATGAAGAGAGGTTGGGTAGTCGGGTTGTTTTCGTTGGAGCAGGGCGACCTGGTCGAGGTGTACAAGATTATGAGGGGCATGGACAGGGTGGATAGGGAACAGCTGTTCCCCTTAGTTGAAGGGCCAGTCACGAGGGGACACAAGTTCAAGGTGAGGGGCAGGAGGTTTAGGGGGAAATATGAGGAAAAACTTTTTTACCCAGAGGGTGGTGATGGTCTGCAATGTGCTGCCTGGGAGGGTGGTGGAGACGGGTTGCCCCACATCCTTTAAAAAGTGCCTGGATGAGCACTTGGCACGTCATAGCATTCAAGGCTATGGGCCAGGTGCTGGTAAATGGGATTAGGTAGGTAGGTCAGGTGTTTCTCACGAGTCGGTGCAGACTCAATGGGCCGAAGGGCCTCTTCTGCATTGTGTGATCCTGTGATTCTGTGATGCACAGCAGGCATTTCTACTATTGAAATCAGGCGACCTAAGTACATCAATTGTTAATTCACAGTCACGTTTTCCATCTTGCTCTGTTCACTATGTGCAAGGGGTTTATCTTAATTCACCCAACGTAGTGGATACTTCCTACAATTAATAGACACACTTTATCTCAGATTACAAATGTTACTCCAAGGAGAAAATTTGTACTTGGAGTCTGAGGCAGAGCTTTGGAATTTGGAGGAGTTTCAATGAAAATACGAAGAAGGAAAACAAAATCAGCTTGGCTTCACATTGACAGAGCATCTTATTACTCTGGCAAGAAATGTAAAAAAGAAACATTGTAAGATTTCTAAAAGTATGCACAAAAGAATAGATTAATGAAAGTAATGTAGGTCCCGTATGGCAGACCCAGGATAAATTGTAATGGGGAATAAGGAAATGGCAGATATGTTAAATAAATATTTTGTATTTGACTTCACAGAAGACACAAGAAGACATTGGAAATTGTGAAGAATCAGAAGTCTACTGTGAATGAGGGACTTAAATAATTAATATCAGTAAAAAAACAAGAGAAATTAATGTAACTAAAAATGGCATCCTTACTGGGTCTGATGTCCTACATCCTAGGAATGTAAAGGAGGAAGTTACAGAGATGGTGGATGTGTTGCGTTTGATATAGGATTCGCTAGATTCTAGAGAACTGCCTGTGGACCAGAAAGTTACAAATGTAACTCCATTGTTCAATAAAAGATGAAAGGATTAAACAAGGAACTATAGATCAGTTAGTCTGACATCAGTAGTAGGGAAAACCCTAGAATCTATTGTTAAGAATGTGATAACAAGCACTCAGAAAATCAATATATTATTAGGCAGAGACAACAGTTTTGTGAAAGGAAAATCAGGACTGAAAAATCTATTCCACTTTCTGAGGGTGTAACTAACGTGGTAGATAAGGAGAAACAAGTGGATGTACTATATTTCGATTTTCAGAAGACTTTTGATATGGTGGCACACCTGAGGTTGTTACACAAGAAAAAAAAACTTATGGGATAAGGAGTAATATATTAGCATGGATTAAGTATTAGTTAACAGACAGAAAACAGGGTAAGGATAACTGGGTTATTTCAGGATGGCAAATTGTAGCTAATGGAGTGTTGCATAACTCTGACTGTGTCTCAGATATTTACAATCTCTATTAGTGACTTAGGTGAGGGTACCACATGCAAAATATCCAACTTTGCTGCTGATAACTGGCTAGACGGGAAGATAAACTGTCAGTGGGGTATAAAGAACTTAAAGTGGTTATAGGTCAGTTAAGTAGATGGCAGATGGAGTATAATGTAAGGAATTGTGCAATTATCCACTTTAGTAGGAGAAATGAAAAAGAAGCATGGTTATTAAAAGTTGAGTGAACCAAATAATATTCAGAGGGTTTGTGGGTCCTTGTACATGAATTGCAGAAAAGTTAAAATGAAAACAATTAAAAATGCAAATTGTATGTTAGCCTTTAGTTCAACGGAGTTGGAGTATATGGGTGAGGACGTCTTGCTGCAATTGCATATAGATTTGGTGAGATCACATCTGGAATACTATGCACAGTGTTAGCTTCCCAGCACAAAGCAAGCTGTACTTCTCTTAAGTGAGGTGCAAGAGACGTTCACGAGATTGATTCCTATCAATAGGATGGGAAGATTGTTTTATGAGGTGAGATTGAATATTCTTTGGAGTTTAGAAGAATGACAGACTATCTCATTGATACATAAGCAATTCTTAGAGGTTAATTCTTGACAGGGAAGATGCTGATACACTGGCTGAAGACTCTAGGGCTACTGTTCATAGGTTAAGTGGTTGGCCATGTGGGACTCAAATGGGAAAATATTTTTTCGCTCAGAGGGTTAGTATTAGAAACAGAAGTAGGCCGTTCAGTACATCAAGACTGCTCCACTGTTCAATACGCTTGTCTAATATTGTACCTCAGCTACACCACCCCTCATTGTCTCTGTATATGATAGAGTCATATGCAATCAGGAGGCTGTTACTCTGGGAATTCTCAACATTGACTTCAGACTCCATGAAGTCTCATGGCATCAGGTTAAACATGGGCAAGGAAATCTGCTGCTGATTACTACCTACCGCCCTCCCTAGGTTGATAAATTAGCATTGCTCCACGTTGAACACCATTTTGAAGAAGCACTGAGGATAGCAGGAGCACAGAAAGTATCTGGGTGGGGGAATTCAGTGCTCGTTACCAAGAGTGGCTCGGTAGACCCACTACTGAATGAGATTGCCGCGTCCTGAAGGAGATATCTGCGGGGCTGGGCCAGAAGCAATATTAGATTAAATTTTAATTAATGGAATAGCAAAATCAGGAGTCGTTAATGAATTGCAGAGGCAAAGACATTGCGAAACACTGTAATCAAATGTAGTCGTTTATTCAAGGGCACATTTGTTCTGTCGTCATTGAAAGAAATGTTGCCGAAAACTAACTTTAATTAAAAGAGCTTCGTTCTGGTATATCTAGTGTTTCAATATATTCGATGTTCTTTCATTTACGTTTTCCACCAACGTGGAAACAAAATAGTTGCCAAATCGTGCCATTGTGCCTTTTCCTTCGGGCTTCTGTGTTCCCCTGTATTCTCACATTTCAGTTACTGAAGTCGGCTTGTTCTCATTATCCAGAGTTGGGTCAGTGCTGCTGTTTATCCCCGGGTCTCTTCTGAAGCACAGATGTTTATCTTTTCTATGTTGTAAGCTCCATTCAAGAAGCAGTTACTGGTTCATGTCCCCCAAGTGTCTATTCTATTAATATTATTCGAATACTACAAATTTGCAGACGAGCACAAGGTGGTAAAGTGAATAGCTTTCTGTTATTCTTTCACGGGATGCGAGCATCGCTGGCAAGGGCAGTATTTGTCCATCCCTAAGATCCCTTGAGAAGGTGATAGTGATCCGCCTTCTTGAACTGCAGCAGTCCATTCTGGTGTAGGTACACCCGCAGTGCTGTTTGGAAGGGGGTTTCACCTTTTTGTCCCAATGGCAGGTGATACAGTTCCAAGTCAGGACGGCGTGTGACTTGGAGAAGAACTTGTAGGTGGTCGAGGGGAAGGCATTGGAAAGTGCTGTTGAAGGAGGTTTGGCTATCATTCCAAAAATAAACGGGAACAAATGATCTTTTGAGGGTTTTGTATATAACTATTTACGTCTTAAATTGCCTTCAAGCCCATAAAAATGTAACATGGCTTCCCAATTCTCATCAAGAAACAGTTAACCCTATGCTGCATTGGAGATTACCCTCATTGGAGTTACTGGAGTATTCAAGATCAAAAAAAGGGAATAGACAAGATAAACAGCGTATATGTTTTACCGTAATCGCAGCTTCCGCAACTAGAGAGTAGATCATGACCACCGGAACCTGGCAGTTTGAAAACACCGTTTAGATTCAACTACTTCAGGCAGAGCAGAAAGCCCTACATTTATCCTACTATCAGGACTTCCCTAACATTTTAACATTGTCGCCGTCACTGTTGTCATGTAGGAAACTACCGGCCAATTACATAAAGCGACCAACCATGAATAGCAATGAGGCAACGACCAGGTCTTCTATTTTAGGTGTTAATTGAGAAATAATTATTGGCCAGGTCACAAGGACAACTGCCATGTTCAGCTTTAAAATAGCGCCACCTGATTGTTTATGTCTACCTGAGATGGCAGAACTACCACTCACTCAAAAGAAGGCATCCTGAACACTGCCGCCTTCCCTCAGTACTGCACTGAGGCTAGATTTTCAGTTTATAATATTGAGATGGCGCTTCAACCACAGCATTCTGGTTCTGAGGCAGCAGTGCTACCAACTGAGGGACAGCTGAACGAATGAAATAGAGCGCCAATGGAGACGGTGGGCGCTGATTGCAGTACAAATTCAACTAAAAGGCAAATAAGTGCTTTGCATGGACCCCTATGCGTCGAGATTGTTCTCCAATGTCTTGGTCAACATTATTCAACTGATTACTCAAGTTGCTGTTGTTTGCGAAATTAACTGCAACATATGATTACGAAGACGTCACGACGACTGGAAACTCGATATATAAGTGCATGTTCAATTATTTCTTCAAATCAGTACGCGGCGACAACCTCATTGCAAATCACTGATGGTCAGCGCGGTTCTGGTGGAAGATAGAAAACATGACGACCACCCAGTACCGAGAATATCTCAACTTCGAAACTCCCGAGAATGAGAATCACGCTTCGAAGCCTTCAATCCGCAGGAGCAACTTCGAATTTTGCGGATTTAATTTAAGGATCGTTCGATTCATGGACGCTGAAATGGGCGTTTCCTCATATGTCTGGGAGTCTGTAAGTCCACCGCGTCAGTCGGATAGAGTAAAAGAGAAATTACAGCCTGTCACATCTTACGGGATGAACAGATAGACGTAGCCAATTTCTCCGTTCTCAGTTACATTTGATTTGAAATCTTTCTTTAGAAAAAAGGGTTTTTGAAAATATTTCAGGGATCAGGTGCAATGTACAAATAATTCACTGTATAAATATAACTTGTACGCTTTCCACTTTAATGGAGCAAATGGCTCGCACATACTATCGTGTCTTTTTGTTTTAATAGGGATGGGAGGCTTAATGAAGTTGAGAGTATATACATTACATTTCCACCCTCCAATTCCCTCACTACTAAACTATAACCTGTGTTGTCCATGATTTCTCAGCCTAAGTGACTATAATGCATGCTTGAACGCGGACACTGAGCCTCGTTATTCTGTATGGCCCTATCCCTACTCCGACTAAACAGACTTGCAGTTTACCATAGGGATCACTTATTAGCAATAAGGAACGCTGATAACTCTGTATAGACGAGGACGTGGGATTTTGGGGCCTCCCTGTTGCATTTTAACACTGAATCAACAGAGCAGTCTGAAATGAGCAATGGAAGGCAATGAACTTGGCAGGACGTCTAGTTAGTTGAATCGGGTGCAGGGTGGGAAGTTCTGGCACTATTTTGAACAATTTATTCAAGTTTTCTTTTAACTGCAGTGTCAGCCTCATTGGTATTATTCTCACTGCTGAGTCAGGAGCTGGTAGAATCAATCTCTATTCCAGAGCCTTGATGATATAATCTGGGGTGTCAGTACTGAGGAATGCTGCATTGTCACAGGCACCGACCTAGTAATGAAACATTAAACCGAGATTTCGTTCTGCCATTTGGTGTGAACGTGAAAAGATTCCACAACACTATGCGACTAAATGTAAGAGTTTCCCGCTGTTCTGGCCAATCCTTCAACCGACAGCACTAAAGTAGATATCCGCTCATCTGTCTCAACCATGTTTATGCGGCCTTGCTCTGCGCAAATTAACTACATTAATTACTACATTACTACACGGACAACATGTCAAATCGGCTGCATAAACTCTTTGGGACTTCCTGAGGTCGTGAACGGTTCTACGCAAAGGGTAACTCTAGGAACAAGCTCGTCCAGAGCTGATCTGAACACATTTGGAAGTATTGAGAATGTCCAATGAAAAAGTGCACACAATCTTCCTTTATGCTGCACGATGATGTTTGAGCCCACTTCACAATTTGTTTGGAAACGGGCTTCCGGTGACAAGTGTTAATTTTGCTGTGGGTAAACCCTGAGGTACATGTTTTTCATCTTTTCAGGGGATTGTGCTTTGCCGGTACTTCGAGAAAGAAAACATCAGTTTTACTGGGAAGAAAGTGATTGAGCTGGGGTCAGGCACTGGAATCGTGGGGATTTTAGCAACCTTACTGGGTGAGTATAAGTGTGGGACTGAACTAAACATATATAATTTTACTGGCGAGTGAAAAAACTGAAAGTCCCACCCATAGCCAGTAAGAAGTTATGCCATATTCTGAGAGTAACAAACAGTGTGATTAAGGTGAGAATATAAGAAATAGGAGCGGGAGGAGGCCAAATGTCCCTTCGAGTCTGCTCCGCCATTGGATGAGACCGTGGCTGATCTTCTACCTCGATCCACCATCTCTCGCCATCCCCAAATCCCTTAATTCCCTAAATTCCAAATAATCTATCGATTTCGACCTCTTTCGTGAATGTGCTCAATGATTAAAAGTCCATAACTCTGGGGGGGTAAAGAATTTCAAAGGGCAGGATTTCCCATTGGCGCGCGAGGGGGCGGGGCGTGGGGGGGCGGGGCGCGGTGACGTCGAGCGAGCCACAGCGCGCGCCATCGCGATATTTCATTGAGCAGGCGCGCGATGATATCGGATGGCCCTTGACTCTCCAATGGACACCGATTTTTTTGACGCCCATGCAATCTTCGGGTCGGCGCATGGGCGCAACGGGCAGGCGGGTAGGACACATTTGTATAAACCTCAACCACGGGCGGGATAAGAGGGCTTGCGTGGGTCACGCGTGCTCTGTCAAGTATTTATTTTTCAAAGTTATTGAAACTTGCCTGTGTGGTCTGCAGTACTTCAAAACACATCCCAGCTGCTTTGTCTGGACTCTTAACCTTCACGTCAGCACACTGTAGTGAGGAATCTTTTCTGGGCCTGTGGGAAGCCTTCCCATAGCCTCGGAATGGGAGCTGAACTGTTCACTGGAGGCAGCTCCTCTGAGGAGGAAGGGAAGGCTAGAAGGGGGAGGAGGCCAGGAGTGCACATTCAGCCTCCAGGGGAGTCACCTTTGGGAGGACTGGTGCAGGCACAAGGGGCGCAGGGCCAAGAGGTGGACTTTGCGGTGTCTCCCAATCAGCTGTCCACACTTGTGCCAAGCAGGTTACAGATGCTCTGTTCAGCCATGCATTGATCCTCATCCACTTCCGTTGGGACCAGGCAAGCCAGACACAGCGAGCCAGAGGTTTCGCGGCGATTGCTGCCTTCCCCTGCATCCAGGGTGCAATCGACTGCACACATGTGGCCATCAAGGCGCCAGCAGGTGAGCCCTGTACCTTCATCAACAGGAAGGGCTTCCACTCCATGAACGTGCAGATAGTGTGTGATCACAGGATGCTGATTCTACAAGTCTGTGCAAGGTACCCAGGCAGCTCTCACAATGCCTACATCCTCAGACACTCCTAGGTGCAGGGGCTCTTCAGTGCTCCAGCCCTGCTTGATGGCTGGCTATCCCCTCAGAAGGTGGCTCATGACGCCTGTCTGCCATCCAAGAACAGAAGCTGAGTAGTGATACAATACGAGCCATGCCTCCACAATGGCTGTGAGACAGCCTGCTGACTCTGCTGTCCTGTTGGCCTCGATGACCTTGGTGATCGTCCTCTGGCCCGTGGAGCCTGTGCTGGCCCCGCCTAGGAGGGAGCTGCCAGTTCCACAGCTGGTATCTTCCCA
The DNA here is from genome assembly GCF_964194155.1 of Cetorhinus maximus. NCBI lineage: Eukaryota > Metazoa > Chordata > Chondrichthyes > Lamniformes > Cetorhinidae > Cetorhinus > Cetorhinus maximus. Next base: position 78,251,567 of record NC_135896.1, read on the forward strand.
GTTGTCACAGCCTCACCAGATGCTGCGGTCATTGGGAGAGGGGCGGAGGAGCTGCCGCCCTCATCCGATTCACTCTGAGAGGTGCCCGCAAAGACGACAGGCAGCTGATGCATCGACGTGAAGTCGCTTTGGACCTCCCTGCTCACCGTGGATGGATGGGCACTGAGCTGGGAAACATAATGCCTGGACCATCCCCCACACTGGCAATGACCAGCTTAAGGTCAATGCTGATATGAGGGCTTGCTGGTCACAGCGCATCCCCAGGAAGCGCTGATGGGTCTCCTGGAGGAGCCCCACCACGAGAGTCACTTCTCTCTCCATGGAGGATGCGTGGTGCTTGGACATGTGGCTCATTGCTTCGGTGATCGTCCACGTAGACTCCTCCACCGTGGAGGCCAAGCCAAACATAGCCTCAGGTTCTCCCGCACACCCGGCTGCATTTCCTGCCCCTGCTACATTGTGGATGACTCCAGAGGCACATCATGAGGCACCGACTGAGCATGTGCCTGGTCCCCTGCAGTCCTCTGACTGCTGGTGTCATGGGCACTCTCCGTCTCTTCCAGTTCCTCCAGCGACTGTGAAGTGCCCTCACCACTGTGCCTCAGGACAATAGCTGATGTTTGAATTCCCACTGAGGTGCTAGTATCTGTGCTGGTGCCTGCCTTGCAGAGATGATGTGATGGTGGTGAGACTTCAGGCCCCTCAGGTGTGAGAGGGGGCCTCTGCTGCTCTTCCTCTTGGCCCTGCTCCAATGATGCGGAAAGGAAGAACAAGGACAGTGGATCAGTTAATGTGGAGACAATGACAAATTCATCCCTGTCCCCCAGATCATTATGCGTTCATCCTTCCATAAGCAATGGTCAAGCTATGTTGCAAAATTAAATCAGTTAACATTCAGCAGTGCTATGGCTGTTGGGAGAACAATGCTGACCTCACTATTGGGCATGAAAACCTGGCCCTGGTACCGCAGCCTCATCGACACCAGTGGACCTGGGCGCATGGCGCCTCTCCAAATCCAGGGCCACCTGTTCGAAATGGCTAAGAATGGCGATCTGCGCCTGGCTGCCACCAGTCCTCGCACACTCTGCCATGTTATGTGCATTCTTCTCCTGAAAATGAGAGACAGGCATTGATAAGTGCAAATTGCACATGGACTCGCCTCACGCATGGCCCACCCCAACCAGACTGGGACATATGAAGGCTCCAGTGCCTCCTCACCCCGCTGCTGCCAAATACTCACACAAAGATCCCAGGCCTGTCCCCGCCGCCCCACCCCCCCCACCCCCCCTACGCCCACTCTTGGACACATGCTGTCTATATCACATTAGGCACCACATTATATCCTTCCATAGCAAGGAGGCGCAAGCATGTGGAGCACAGAATGCAGCAAATGGTTCGTTGCCATGCCACCTTGAAACTCCCCTACCAGCATGTCATCACCCTGACTTGTACATGTCCTGCAGTTCCAGCACAGTGCCTAGGTGCAGCTCCTCCAGGTTGCTCCCAAACCAGTCATGTGGGTCTCAGTGTAACACATGCTGTGGGGGCAAAACACATCTCTTCATCACCTTCTCAGGCTGACCTCAGCATGAGCAATATCTGCTGGCCCACCCAGCAAAGGACACATGCCGTCAATGATTCACTGCAGTCACCACTCAGACTTAGGGGGGGGAGGTGGGCTTGCGACACTGGATCCAGGTGCGCTGCACCATATGACGGGAGCTCACCACCTCCACCACCTCCTCCCAAGCACGTTTCGTCATGTGGGGGGGCCTCCTCCTCCCAACCTGGGGAACTAGCACCTCCCGCTATGCTGCCACCTCCTCAAGGAGGGCAGCAAGGCAGTCCTCTAAAAAATGTGGGGCACACTGGCCCCCCACCCTATCCTCCAGCCTGGCCTGCACCGAAGGGTTACCCTCTGGACTTGCATGAACTTCATTGCCCCTCTGCACAGCCCTTCACCCAGCCATTGCGAGCAGCCTTTTTGAGGCTGCCAGGGCCTTCCTTTATACAGGCCTCCGGGTCGTCATTGGACCTGGTAGCCTGAGTGCACCTGTCACCGCCCGCCCACTCCTGCAATGCACGGGAGTCGTGAAGTATGCTGGGCAGGCCTTAATTGGCCTGCCCACGTAAAATGGCAGTGCGGACCTGATCGCAAGTGGCGATCGGGTCTGCGCCCGCCCGCTCTGCCCTCCCCCCATCAACCAGAAAATTCAGCCCAAATGTCACACCAGATGGGATATGTTAATAAATATCACATAAAATGTATTAAAGTTTTTAAAAACAGACATGAAACCTCATCCCATCAGTGGATGAGGTTTCATGTATTATGAGAAGCCCGCTGGGGCTCCTGGCCTGCCCAGCAGCCTTAAGGTTGGACGGGCAGGGCCTTTAATTATCTTAATTACTCTGATTTTGCTGTCCGCTAGGCCTTCCTAAAAATTTAAAGGGACCGGGATGACGTCGGGGGTTCCTCCCGACGTCATCCCGCGTCATTTTCCTGTCGGCGAGCAGGCCCCGTCCCCAAATCGCCGACGGGAAAGTTCAGGCCACATGTTTAAATAAGATCATCCCCCTCCCCCATTCTTCTAAATTCCAGCGAATATAGACCTAGATTTCTTAACCATCATCTTAAACGTCTCTTCCCTGTCTCCTCCATTCTAATCATAACAGTAAGTACGAGGAGCTCGTGGGCTTCTTTGAAATTAAGATTGATACCATTCAATAAACTGCCTCTTTTCCATTAGCCCACCGGAGCCAAACTTCCTCTAAAGCTGCCCCTTCCCTAGCCTTGAACTTGAATCCCTCGAGTTTCTCTTCTATTTCCGCTCATGCCATCTCACAATTCATCTTGTGAATGAGACATACCTCCTACTCCCTCAATAGAATTCCTACTAACTGCTCAACGCCAAACTTCCCCCTGTGCTCCCCATATTAGGGGGTTGTGCTAACAGTTTTCTCTCGTCTGGTGTTGCTCTTCTTGCTCCCCAGCACCAAAAAAACCTTGACCCATCATTCTTGCAAACTATTGCTCCATCTCCAATTCCTCTTTGCTCTCCAAAGTCCTGGATCTTGTTATCATCTCCCAAATCGGTGCCCATATTTCAAGGACTCCATGTTTGAGTCCCTCCAATCAAGTTTCCGCCAAATTAGCGAAATAGCTCTTTTCCAAATCTCAAATGTCATTCTTTGTGACTGAAAAAGGAAAACTATCTTTCCTCATCCTTCTGGACTGCCTTCAGCCTTTAACACAGTTGACCATACGATCCTTCTTCAAAGCCTGTCCACTGTCATCCAGCTGGGTGGAAATTCTCTGCCCCAGATCTGTTCTCACACTGTCTTCCTTGGACGCTGCAGTGTTTTGTCACCGTGATCATAATGAAAGATCAGACTTATATCAAGGGCAAATCATGAATAACGCATCCCTGTATTTTCTTGTTCTCAGGTGGAACTGTCACCATGACAGATCAACCAGATATTCTGAAGCAAATAAACAACAATATCTCCATTAACATCCCTTTTGCCTGCAGGCACCGGTTAAAGGTTTGTGCACTGACCTGGGGTGAAAACCAAACTGACTTTGCTACCGACTATGATGTCATCCTGGGTTCAGATCTTGTTTATTCCTCCTCCAACTACCCCGCGCTCGTAGATACGCTGCGTTACCTCTGCAGCCAAGGGACTACAATTTATCTCGCTTCCGAGTTTCGAACCGGAAATGGGTCCCTTCCTTTCCATGAAGTGATTCTGCCTACCCATTTTAACTGCCAGATTGTTGACAGATTAGAGACTAAATACATAGCTGTGTACAAATTGACCAAACTTCATTCTCCTGACAGTAAGAAATAAAGGAGCTTCCCGCGCCGCTTTCGTCAATCCTCGCTTGTAAGCTGTAATGTGTAACAAATCAACCAACCAATTGCTACATTTTTACACAATATAGATCTTTAAAGGTAGGTTAGAGTTTTCAGTTTGAATCGAGTGAGGAATGAATCCGGTCATGAGCGACCTTTCGTCATTTCTTTTCCTGACATAAGGATATGGGTTGTCAAATCGTGAGAAAGATTTTGAGCTTTGTTTATGAAAAAAAACAGATAAAAATATCATTTAATAAATTATCTTAGTCGGATATCTAAACTAAACAAATAAATGTGCACTGCTTTAATTAAGATAATTAAATTAACAAAGATTGGTGGATGAATTCACCAAAGTATTTAAGATATTGCTTAATTTTGTCAATTTAAACCATTTCGCTTTGGAGTATTTGTCTTTATATTAACCTGTGTGTGAAATGGAATCAGTGTAATGTGTGTCAGTATAACTCCATAATCGCTGAAAAAACTGCAAGATCAAGTTATAATGCCTGTAGAGATATCGTATAACCCCACCTCAACGGGTGCACACTGTTCATCTCAGTCATCATTCCAGGCGAAGATAACCATGTTTATCATATGGGGTAAAAGCAAAAAAACTGCGGATGCTGGAAATCTGAAACAAAAGCAGAAAATGCTGGAAAAAACTCAGCAGGTCTGACAGCATCTGTGGAGAGAGAAAAACAAAGTTAACGTTTCTAATCCTTATGATCTTTCTTTATCTCTGCCTCTGATGTGCACTTGCTTTCGAAGGAGGCTGCTTTTTTTTAAATTTGGTTTGGCCAGATGCAGCGATCCTGGACAAGCTTCTCCCATGAGTCGAAGTCCCCATCAAAAGCGAAGACTTCAGAATTTCTTTGGAGCATTTCCTTTGGCCGCCATGAGAGGGCGAAATTTTAGGCCAGCGGGATTTTACGGTCTGGGCAGTCAATGGACTTTTGAAGGGCTCGCCGCATTTTACGGCCCTGCCCCCGCCGCGACGGGGCCGTAAAATCCCGCGCATAGAAGATTCGCTTTGGTAAACGAGTGTCAAGCATTCTGACTAAACCAACAGCGTAAAGAGGATAATCCAGAATTAATCTGTAGTTTATTCCAAACAAAACACTACGGTTCATTTGGCTTCTTCTCAAGCAGCTGCAACCACCTTCTAAGCATGCCGTCCAAGTTATACATGAAATACTACAGCTACATAATTGCCATTCCGGGTATCGGTTGCGAAAGCTGACTCTGCCAAGTGCGTATGAGGTTGAAATCAAGTAACACTGGTCTGCTATATACTGTAGTAAAATGAGAGCTACATCAACATGATCCTCTGTGATAAAGTCTTGCAATGTTGAAATTAACTTGGGTCAAGTTACGTTGTAATGTTGTAAATGTTGTTCCATTACGATTTATTGTTCTGTTTCTTACCATTCCGTTGACGAATGGATGCACAGATATAATTAAATAAAATAACGCTATGTAACTGAGTGAATTGGTTCCTACAAAATATGTTTCCGTTAAGTTGAGCAAATAGATAATGACACTTGAATTATAAATGTTATTACAATGCTGTGGTTTATTTACCTGAGTATCTAGGCGCTCCTAGCACTTCTAATTTGCGCCTTTGGATATAACTCCTCCAGGACCAAATGAGGCAACACAGGAGGTTTGAAGAGGCAAACTCCGAATTGCAGTCCATTTATGCCTCAATGCAAATATATTACAAGTATCATCAGATATAGATAGCCTAATAGGGTAGCTTCTGGTGGACAAAGGGAATGGTTTGCTCTGCTATCAATGTTACACTGAGGATTCCTTTGATTTAGAGGAGAATAGGCACAGATCACAGAGCAGACTATTGATAGAGCAGCCTTTCGGGGTCAGAAAGCGATTTACATTGCCTGAATTAGTCCGAGGTGCCTTACAACATAACTTTGATCTACCATGGACAATGTCACAGTCCTGCACAGCCTTTCGTATGTACCAGGGATTCTCACTGGTGAAATACGGGGCCTAAAGGCGGACAAACATGATGAATGTTATGAAGACGAAGACGCAGGTAGTCGGAGATGATGGCATTGCACGGACAAGATATATTTAACAAGCTTGGATCGGTATGTCTTATCTTGTATACCATAAGTGAGAAGGAAGTAAATACATCAGCAACTAGGTAGTACCATTCTGTGGTCCTTTTGCACTATAGGTCTACTATAAACATACAAAATACAAAGTTGGATTTTCAATGTGTCTGATCTGGTTGCAAGTAGAACTTATCATGTAAGGAAAAACAGACTTAATTTTAAACCCGCTTACTTTTTTCCATAGCAGCCATAGTTACATTGTCTTTGCGTGGCCAGTGAAATCATAAATCACATGTACAGAAGTACGATTCTATTTTAGTATTAATGTACAATGGGAGTATCCGGTATTTAAACTAGCTAGCAGTTCTCCTCCTCTTTCTAAATTTGAATGGAATGTTAGCTCTACTTTCATCGGATGTGCATGTCGCTGGCAATTTGTTGCCCATCCCTAATTGCTCTTGAACTTGCTCGGCCGTTTCAGAGGGCAGTTAAGAATCAACCACATTGCCGTGGGTCTGGAGTCACGTGTCGGTCAGTTCTCCTTCCCTAAAGGACATTAGTGAAACAGAAGGGTTTTTATGACAATCGGTGATGGTTTCGTGGTCACTATTATTAAGGCTAGCTTTCAATTCCAGATTTTATTAAGTGAATTTAAGTACCACCAGCTGCCAAGGTGGTATTTGAACACGTGTTTTAGAACACCGGACTGAGCCTTTGGATTACTAGTTTAGTAAGATTACCACTAGGCCAGCATGTCCCGTCCCCACTCCCGGCCCTCCCTTTTTTCACAAACGAGTGAAGGCCTGCTCTTATTGTGTCCAGAATAGCCTATATGAAGTGAGGGCAACATGTCTGTTAAGGGTGCACTGTTATATGCCAACTGGCTCGAGTTGCGGCATGTTTGCTTATTAGTCAAAATTGTGATATGTTCAAGATTTACTTCTCGGTGCAAGTGTAGAATCCAGGCTGTTGTGCAGCATTGAGGAAGTGGGACATTGTTCTGGATGCGGTGTTAAACAATGGGTGTTAAACAAAGACGATCTTTGTCTCTGAACTGTTATGTGGCTCTAGTTGAAGAACAGTTGGGCGTTTTCGGTGTGCTGGTCAACAGTCTTTCTTCAACCAGCACCACTAAAATTGTTTTATAATTGCTTTAATTCCTGATTGTGCCAACTCCCTGTTGGAGAATGGCGTTTGCGCTTCAAATAGTAAGTTTCACAGGACAGCGACCTTAAACTCAGCGCGAAGATAAAAGCAAAATACTGCGGATAAAAGCAAAATACTGCGGATGCTGAAAATCTGAAACAAGAACAGAAAATGCTAGAAAAACTCAGCAGGTCTAACATTTTCTGTTTTTCTTAAACTGAGCACTGTTAGAAATGATTGCTAAATTTATTACTTTGAATAAGTTTTGAAGATGCAATCAAGTTTCGGATAAGCCTGTAATATTCTCTTGGGTATGGCATCCCTGGCCATTTCCGAAATCAGTAATTCAAGAGTGCGCCTAGACAACTGTTTTACGTAACTCTGGGACCCCCCTTTGTGATTTTAATCGGATAGTTTCTCTTTCACATTTGCCTTCACGTATGCTTCGACAATGCGTCAGTGGATGGATTGAGAAACACTTCAGGGTTACGCGACGTGCTCCATACATTTCGGCATGCTGTTTTGTTTTAAAGACGCCAAATGAACATAGAGAGCGACGTTAATAATCAAACCGCGCAATGAGTCACATCACTGCAATACCCTCCTCCAAAACTGGAAAACTAATTTTAAAATATGCGACGTAATCATATTGGAAGTAATATTTAGCTTTGCCTTGTCAGCTTCTGCACGGCTTTGAGTTTCAGAAGATACAGTTTTACCTCAGTGGGCTAGGCTTTCTTCTCACTAGCTGATTGACTCACTTTCCAGCCTCTTTTTTCTCCAATGTACTATGAGTATGCACAGCAAGCGAAAGGACGAGGCCGGCACCGTCTAACTATTCAGAGATTCGCTAGTAGGCCTGTCTTCATTATCCACTTCTCCGAGAATATGTTCTCTGCGAACATTTCCTGCTGGCTTTAGATAAAGAGAAATGTGCAAACAGCCAATGCAAATACTGGCTGGAATATGTAGAGTAAATTGCAGGAGCTGAAGCGCTCTGGTTCAGCCTGTCCGTCTGAATCCTAAAGCCAAGCTTGCTGTTCTTTTAAAGCCCCCTCTCCAGAGTTACACTTTACTCAGTAACAATATTTTAACAAAACCCACACCAAGATCCTCGTGGGTATTTGGAAATCCTGAGAAATAACAAGGTTAAAATGTCTTTATGAACTGTGGTAAAGCATATAAAGCATATCATTTAGTTATACATTTCCATACCAAACTGAAGAAAACTTGCAGGAAGAGTTTATGATTCCGCCTCCACTTTTTATCAGTGTTGTAAGCACTTCGTAAAAATGCTCCTCACCGCCCTAAACCGGCGTCGCAGGTAAGGCCAGAATGTTTTATCTATCGTCTCAGTTGCTCTAAGATGCTGACGATAAAACTGACTTTTTAGGCTATTTCAGAAGGCAGTTGAGAGACGACCACGTTGCCGTGGGAATGGAGTCACACATACGCCCTCCCACATGCATAGGGTTTAGTTTCCTAAGGACATTGATGAATCAGTTGGGTTTTTACGACAACCCGAATCTTTAATTTGCATAGATATATATATATATCAATTGAACCCAAATTTGCAAATTGCGGTAGTGGCGTTATTCATTCACATTCTCTAGATTATTAATTCTCGCATCTGGATTATAATATGTAACATAACCACTATGTTACCGTACCGTACGTTTCAGTTTAATGTTCAAAATTATCCGGAGGTGGGAGGCGAGATATACCACAGAATACAAAAGTTAAACACTGCAGATACTGTAAATCTGAAATAAATGGTAAGACGTGCTGGAAATACTCAGTAGGTCTGGCAATATCCGTGCAAACAGATAAGATGTTAACGTTTCACGACTGTTATCCTTGGAGGAGAAGGTTGTGGAGATTTGATAGAGGTCCTCAAAATCATGAAAGAATTGGACAGGGAGAGAGAGAAACTGTCGCCATTGGTAGAAGGTTCGAGAACCAGAGAGCATAGGTTTAAGGTAACTGTCAAAAGAAGCAATGAAGAAAACATTTTTTTCATGCAGCGACTGGTTAGGATCTGGAATACACCGTAAGAGTGTGATGGGGGCAGATTCAATGGTGGCGTTCAGATAAGGAAAATTGCAGGGCTAGGGGGAAATGGTTGGGAGGGCACCAGGTGAATGGTTCTTGCAGAAAAGCAGCATGGGCATGACAGGCTTAATGATCTCCTTCTGTGCTCTAACTATTCTTTCTAATCCCATGTTGCAGTTCTGTGAAATCCTCTATAAAATGTTGTGTCACATTGTCTAGTGAAAGGGATACGTCTTGTGTGCATCAGTACAACAAGCAAATTGGAATTAAGTGATGTGCTTGGCTGTGTTGGTAAACTTACATTCGTGCTAACTTTTCAGGTGTGTGCATATAATTTTTAAAATCTCATCCTTCAACTCAGTGGCTTTTTGTCAGGTGCAGGCAACTCTCTGTTGAGGCAAGCGACAAAAGACCGTGTACAATTTCGATTCCATTCCATGTGCTCTTGCAATCCAGAATGCAAATGTTCCGTTCTTTTGTGCTCTGCTGAAGGATTTGAAGGGCTGAATTTTACAGTCCAAGATTGGGAGCATTTCCCGCTTTGAGGAGCGTGTTATAGGGCAGGATGACGTCAGCGTTTACGATGTCATCACACCAGTTTCTGATAATACGGCCGGTAGGTGGGTCAAAAAGTCGGGAACCCGCCCGTGTTATTGAAATATCCATTTAAAAGGCAATTCAGCTAATTAACTGCCCATCTCACTACAATAATACTGTCAGAAGGCAATAATACGCCTTTAGGACAAGATTTACGACAGGTGGGGATTGTTTTTTTAAGGGCAAGCTTGTTTGGACGAGATATAAACCTGCAGCTGAGACCAGAATCTTACCTTTTGCAGTTCAAACGCCATTAACTGCAGGGACTGCTTTATTTGAGTGAACAGAATAACCTTTTGGATATTTCTCATGAGGAGAACCCTCCTCTGATTCAGAGGGCTCTTTTGATGGATTATTTTCCTGTCCATTGCCCTGGGGTGAGTAGTGAAAAGTGTCTGAGACAGATGGGGATTGTTGTGTCAGTTGGAGACAACCTCCGGTGAGGAAGAGAGAAGGATTAAGAGGAGGGGGAGGAAGGGGTCAGAGGAGGAAAGGAACACAGAGAGGTTCAGGATGCTGTGGTTCCTCAGGAAGGGGACAGAGCAGCGCCAGATTCTGAGAGTCGGGGAAACCCAGAAATCTTCAGCAGAAGTGCAGACAAACTTATGCCAGCCCAAGACCAAAATTTTCCATTTGGCAGGCGGGCGGAGCAGGTGCTGACGCAGGCGGGCGGGGGTCGACCCAATTGCCGCCCGTGATCAGGGCTGCACCACCATTTTGCGCAGGTGGGCCAATCCTGTGGAGAGCAGGAGCGTGAAGTTTGCGGCGGGCGTGTGCAGACCACCGGGTCCAATGGCGACCCGGCAGTCTGTTTACAATAAGGCCTGGCAGCCTCCTGTAGGCTGTTCACTATGGCCAGCTGCAGGCCCAACCGCAGGTCTCAGCAGGTCAATGTGGAGGGAAGGGCAGAGGAGCAGGGCAGGGTGCAGGGTAGGTCAGCGGGGGGGCCAATGTGCTCCTCGCTTTTCTGATGATTGCCTTGCTGCCCTCCTCGAGGAGGTGGCAGCACGGCGGGAGGTGCTGGCTTCCCAGGATGGAAGGAGGAGGCCCCCCACATGACTAAATGTGCCTGGGAGGAGGTGGCGGAGCTGGTGAGCTCCTGCAATGTGGTGCATTGCACCTGGATCCAGTGCCGTAAGCACTTCAACGATTTGTTGTGCTCTGAAAGGGTGAGTACCATGTTGGTGTTGGGCAATTAATCCAGCAGGTAGCCTTAGCCTTTGAGCACCCCCAAGTCTTACTGTCTTGACTGCATTGAATCATGTTGGGCATTTTTCGTATGCTGGTTAGGCAAGCAGATAGTGACCACACTTACATCAGCCTCAGTGGTTCATGAGGAGATGGTTTCTCCCCCAAACCCATGTGTTGCTCTTAGTCGCACATGACTAGTCTGGGGGCAACCTGCAAGAGATACAGCTAGGCACCTACTCAGAACCCCAACACATGTCCTATTCACAGTGATGAGATTGTGGTGGGGGAGCCTCAAGGTCTCATGGCCAAGAGCCATCTGCTGCTCTCAGCGCCACACCTAGTTGTGCCTCCTTGCCATGGGATGTTTGACCGTGTGTTTCTTAAAGTGATGGATGCAGAATGTGTCTAAGGTGGCCGTTGGATGGTGGTGGGGTGGGGGGCGGGGTGATTGGGAGCAGTCATACTATATTTTTGTGAGTGATCAGCAGTAGCGGAGAGAGGAGGCACTGGAGGCCTGATTTAGACCACTGTGGTTGGAGTGCGGCGTGCGCGTGCAGAGTACATATGTGATTAACTACAATGAATGGTCTACTCTGTATTTCAGGAGAAAAATGCTCACAATGCATGTGAGCGTTTGCGGACTGGAGGTGGCCAGGCCCAGTTGCTGATTTTGAGCCATTTCGAGCAGGAGGCCCTGGCCATGCGCCCAGGTCCACAGGTGTCGGTGAAGCTGGGGTGGAGCAGCCAGGTATTTGAGGTCCACAGTGACCATCTAAAAACGTTGGTGATTGTTGGAATTGTTATTGTAGCAACATTGCTCATTCACAGACTGATAGCGTCAGAGGTGTGGGTCATTGACAAAGTTCCCTCAGCCCTTTGAAGATGCGCGTGTCAAGTGCCTTATCCCATTTCCAACCACTATCACAATGGTCTTGTATGGCATGGCATCGCAACTGCACATCCAAATACTTATTACATGTTAGGAGGGTTTCTGCATCCACCACCCTTTCAGGCAGTGCGTCCCACATTACTGTGTGCAAACGTTTCTCATCACCTCACCTGTCAACCTCATGCCCCGTACCTTAAGTCAATGCCACCAGGTTACTCATCCCTCCGCCAAGGGGAAAAGTTGCTTTTTGTCCACCCTATCTATGCCCCTCATAATGTTATAAAGCTCAATCATGTCACCCCTCAACCTCCTCTGCTCCAGGGCAAATATCTCCAGTCTATGCTATGTGTCCTCATAACTCCAACTCTCCAGCTCAGCATGCATCCTGGTCAGCAACCTTCGCACTCTCTCCACTCCAATCACATCCCTCCCATGAAGCGCATATCACAACTCCACGCAGAACTATAGCTGTGGCCTTGGCAGCGTTTTCTGCACTTGCAACATGACCTCCCTGTTCCTACATTCTATTCCTCGGCTAATAAAGGCAAGTATGGCATTTACCTTCTTAAACGCCTTATGTACCTGTCCCACTACCTTAACAGGCCTGTCGACATGCCCAGCAAGGGTCCCTCTGAACCTCCTTACTTTCCACGGTCCTACCATTCCTCGTGTATTCCCATACCTTGTCCTGCGCAAGTGCATCACCTCATACTTATCCACATAACATTCCATTTGGCATTCCACAGGACATCTGACCAGCCCATCTGTATCCACCTGTAATGTTTGGGCCTCCTCCTGACTATTTGCCACCCTGCCAATATTTGTCTCCTTAGGTTCTGGAAGGTTGAGCGCATAATGAGCCTGGGGGAAAGGGATGAAGTGTGTCACTGTGTGGATGCTAACTGATCCACTGTCCTTGTTGTTATTGTCAGCATCATCAGAGGCTGGCGACCAGGCTCAATTGCAGATGCCGCCTCTCACACCTGAGGACCCTGAACTGTCACCTGCGTCACATCATTTCTGTGAGGCAGGCACCAGCGCAGATACTAGCACATAGGTGGGAATTGCAACATCGGCTAATGTCCTGGGGTGCAGTGGGGAGGGCACTTAACAATCGTTGGAGGAGCTGGCAGAGACAGAGAGTGCCGATGGCGCCAGCAGCCAGAGGACCAGGCACATGCTGAGTTGGGACATGATGATGTGCCTCTGGAGTCATCTGCAATGCAGCAGCCACAGGAAATGGGAGCACCTGTGAGTGTAGCAGGTGACTATGCTTCACTTGGTGTTCGTGGTGGAAGAGTCCACGTGGAGCATGAGTGATGCCATGAGCCTCATATCAGAGCATCATTCTTCCTCCATGGAGAGAGTGGCGACTCTCGTGGAGAGAGGCTTCCAAGAGAACAAGCAGCTTCTCCTGGGGTTACGCACGGACCTGCAAACCCTCTCAGCGCCAGTGGTCACAGCTGGTCATTGCCAATGTGGGAGATGGTGAGCAGGGAGGTCTGGGGTGACCTCAAGCCTGTGGAGCAGCTGCCTGTCATATCTGCAGGCTCCTCTCATGGTGCTCCGGATGAGGGCAACAGTTGCTCTGCTCCTTTCCCACTGACCGCTTCATCGGGTGAGGCTGCAGCGACTGGGGAAATGCCAGCTGTGGACCTGACAGATCCCTCCCAGGTGGGGCCAGCACAGGCCCCACGGGCCAGAGGATGGCCGCCAAGGTCATCAAGGCCAACAGGACAGCAGTGAGCAGGCTGTCTCAGAAGCCACACCAAGCGATGAGGCAGCACCAAGACGTAGCACCCATAAACATAAGCATAAGGCACCTTAGGCACACCACGGATTTCTCACTGGTACTTTTGTGTTGGCCCTAGATTAGGGAATTATTATTTCTTGCTGTTGTAAAAACGTTTTGCTTTCGTTTTGTTGGAACATATGATGGATAAAATTAAATCCATGGCTGAGGGTGGTTCCTCTGTGCTGCATTTGTATGTTTTTCATACAGGTCATGAGTGTTTGATGGACATTGAGGTTTATGTCCAAAGCCCTTAGTTGCAGCTGATGAAGTGGCAGATGTAGCACTTAAGTGCCGAGTATGGAAGCGCCAGGCAAGGCTGGTCCTGCAGATCCATTTGTGTGGAGCTAGCTGAAGGTTCGCTGGATTAAAGTCTCCCGGGTGTCTCTGCCTCCTTGGTGTAGTCCTGGGTCAGCATTCAGCCTCTCATCATTCCCCTCTGCTTCCTCATCCTCCGAATCAGTGCTGGGCTCATTGTGTGCAGCCGCATTCACTGGATCAATGTCTTCATCGTCCACTGCGTCCCCCCTTTCCAGCGTAAGATTGTGCAGAGTACAGCATGCAACCACTATCACCCAGACACGATCTGGGGGGGTACTGGAGTGCGCCCCCTGATTGGTCCAGGCATCGGAAGCACACCATGAGAAGACCGATGGCTCTCTCCACCTTGTGGAGCCGTGGCTCCTATTGTAGCGCTGCTCAGCTTGTGTTCTTGGATGGCAGAGAGGCATCATGAGCCATCTTTTGAGGGGATAGCCCTTGTCATCCAACAGCCATCCATCAAGCCAAGCGGAGCACTGAAGAGCCCCAGCACCTGGGAGTGTCTGAGGATGTAGGTGTCATGGGAGCTGCCTGAGTACCTTGCACAGACTTGTAGAATCAGCATCCTGTGATCACACACTATCTGCACGTTCATGGAGTGGAAGCCCTTCCTGTTGACGAAGGCACCAAGCTCATCTGCTGGCGCCTTGATGGCCACATGTGTGCAGTCTATAGCACCCTGGACACGGGGGAAGCCTGCAATGGCTGTGAAGCCTCTGGCTCGCTGTACCTGACTTGACCAGCAGAAGTGGATGAAGGTCAGTGCACGCCTGAACAGAGCGCCTGTGACCTGCTTGACTTAAGTGTGGACAGCTGATTGGGAGACACCGCAAAGATCACCAACCGAGCTCTGGAAGGAGCCAGAGGCATAGAAGTGGAGGGCAGCTGTGATCCTCAGAGGCACTGGCATGGGATGTCCACCCACACAGTCAGGAGAGATCTCAGGGCCAATCATCTGACAGATTCATTTGACTGTCTCCCTTGACAGTCGGAGCCTCCTTCGGTACTGCACCTCAGACATATTGAGGTAGCTGCTTCTCCACCTGTATACCCTGGCAGCAGGATAATGGCATCTTCTGCGGCCTCTTCCACCTAGGACTACCTCTTGGCCCAGCGCCCCTTGTGCCTGCACCTGTACTCCCAAAGGTGGCTACCCTGGAGGCTGATTATGCACTCCTGGCCTCCTCCTTATTCTATTCCTCCCTTCCTCCTCAGAGGAGTTGCCTCCAGTGGACTTGTCAGAACCCATACCCAGGCTAAAGGGAGGCCTCCGGAAAGCTGCAGGCCCGTGAAAGATTCTTGGCTGAAGAGTGCTGGCCTGAAGGTTCAAAGTACACAGAAAGCTGCTAGAATTCGTTCTGAACTGCTACAGATTACACAGGCAGGTTTAAAAAACTTTCTGCAATAAATACTCGCAGAGCAGATTGACAACCCCACTGAGCCCTCTTATCCCGCCCGTGGATGAGTTTTATTAAAAAATCGCTTACCCGCATGCCCATTGCGCCCATGCGCCGAGCTGAAGATCACATGGGTGCCTGAAAATTAGCATTGATTGCTGATTAAGGGCCTTAACTAGCCTGTTAATTAATGGCGGGCGTGCGTTGCACTTCATCGCACGACCACACAACGAAATATCACAATGGCGCACGGTGACATCGGGACACTCATCCGACATCACCGTGCATCATTTTATGCGCTGGCTTGCGGGACCCCCCCCCCGCCACCGCATGTCACCCAGAAAATTCTGCCCCAAGGGTTTACAGAAAGACAGCTGGTTTGTGATGCAGAGTAACACCAACAGTACAGTTCAATTCCTGTACCACCTGAGGTCATCCATGAAGGCCTGGCCTTCTCAACCTCTCCCCTCACCTGAGGTGTGGTGCCCCTCAGGTTAAACTCACCACCCGTTGTCTCTTTCTAATGAGAGAGCAGCCTATTGTCCTCTGAGATGAAAACAGAAAATGCTGGAAAAACTCAGCAGGTCTGGCAGCATCTGTGGAGAGAGAAAGAGTGTTAACATTTCGAGTCCGTATGACCCTTCTTCAGATGAGGCCAGACCTGCTGAGATTTTCCAGCATTTTCTGTTTTTTTGCAGATTTCCAGCATCCGCAGTTTTTTGCTTTTATATTATGGTCCTCTGGGACTACGGCCTATGAAGTTTGACATGGTTGGCAGAGATGAGCTAAAATTAAAAATAAAAACAGAAAATGTTGGGAAATATTCAGCAGGCCTGGCAGCTTCTGCGGAGAGAGAAACAGAGTTAAGGTTTCGAGTCCATATGGCTCTTCCTCAGAGCTGACAAGATGTAGAAATGTGATGGGATTTATATTGTTGAAGAGAGAGGGTGGAGCAGGAGAAGCAAAATAGATGGTTAACAATAGTTGAGCGCTCAGGAGATATTTGATAAAGATGTCATGGATACAAAACAAATGGAATGGTAATGATAGGTTTAAAGACTAAGGCAGGTGTTAGAAGTTGCATAAAGAGCAGATAGCAGAGTGTATTATTAGCTGTACAAGGGTCATCGCTCTCTGAAAGCAAAACATAAGAACAAATTCTAATCTGCCCATGTGGGGGGAGGGGTTCAGGAAAAATCAACATGGAGGACAGAATTCTTGGTTTGAATTTGTGGAACTCATTGTTAAGTGCAGAATAGTGTAAAAGGCCTAATCAGAAAATGGGGCACAGTTCCACTAGTTTGCTTTGGTGACCTGGAGGAACAGCACTCATTTTCCAATTAGATACTTTGCAGCCTCCTGGACTTAACATTGAGTTCAACATCTTCATGAACTCCATCCTCCATTTTGATATTCTTTTCCCAATGTCCTCCCCTCACAGGGCCAGTCTGTAACTTGCTCTTATGTTTTGCTTTCAGAGAGCCCTCACCCTTGTTCTGCTATTAACACATTCTGCTATCTGACCTTGATGTCACCATCACCACCTTCTTTAGTTTTTAACAATATCATTACCACTCCCTTTGTTTTGTATCCATGACTTCTTTGTCAAATCTCTCCTGAGCTCCCACCTATCGCTGACCTTCTATTTTGTTGCAGCTGCATCACCCCATCTCTTCCACAGTATAAAACCCATCACACTTCAACATCCCTGAAGGAGAGTCATACAGACTCGAGATGTTAACTCCATTTCTCTCTCCACAGATGCTACCAGACCTGCTGAGTTTTTCCAGCATTTTCTGTTCTCATTTCAGATTCCAGCATCCCCAGTATTTTCCTTTAATTTTAGTGAAATTTTAAATTGACTCGCCTGGCGAGACTGGAAGATGCACAAATCTTCACCATGTATTGTAACTCTTTCGAGTTATCAACAGTCACAGATTGTAACTCTTTCGAGTACATTCACAGTTCTTGGTTTCCGGGAGTGGGACATGAACCCACAACCTTCTGATTCAAAGGCGAGGGTGCTATGAACTGAGCCACAGCTGACACCTCAGATGTACTCGATTGATGGGTCACCTGACACTGTCAAGTGCCAGGGATCCTTTAAAATACTGGCCAGTACCTTTGTTCTAGATGCCTGCAGCTTCCGAGGCTGGACATCCCGTCCTCCAGCACTCTTTTGGCAGGAAGGCTGGAAGTCGGAATGCCACTGGCTTGGGGTACGGAATCTATTGTTGGCGAGGGACCTTATTATTCAACACGAAGTGCAAGGCTGTATGTAAATGCAATTTGTGGTGATTACCATATTACCCCATGCTTTCTGCATCAGTACAATTCACGCTAAACGAAAATGTTTTCCCTTATCTCCCTGATGCAGAGATCTCTTGGGTGGACTCTCCCCACTGGCCGCAGGACATGTTGCATTCGTGCTTCGAGTAACGGTGCCTCCTGATGACTAGAATTGCTTGATGCAGGGCTTGCTTATTTATCTTTGTCGAGACCAAATGACTTTTACGGTACAAACATACTAAAAGATGGACAAGTCCATCAAATCTGTCCTAAACTATTATGGCCCAAAAATGCACCGTGACACACAGTGCTCCCCCCCAACCCCCCATTTTGTGGTCATGCTGCTACTGTTTCTTGTCACTGCCCCTACCAGGAGATCTGCCATTATGGTATTTTACGCTCGTTTGTGTTGTGCAGTCCTCACACATGAGCAGAATTTTTAGGGCGGCGGGTGGGCACTATCGATGGGCCGGCGCTATCGGCGGGCCAGGGATTGACCGGGGAACAGACCGTCGACTGTGATCGGCATCCAACCACGATTTCACACTGGCTGGCCAGTTAACGGGAGCCAGTGTGAAACGCGTGCTGAGAAGTTCAGCACTGCCAGGGTGGGGGCGAGAAGGAGGCTGGCACTGATGTCAAAGCAGGTGCGGGTAAGGCCTGAAAAAAGGTTCCTGAAGGCAGAGGGCTACCTCAGGGACCTGCAGACCCGAAAATCCTCAAATAAAGCTTTGAAAAGGAGAAAAAATGTCCAAGCATCCCAATCAGGCACCTGAAAATATACATGATAAAAATGCTGTCCACCAATTTTTATTCTTATTTTATTTCATCATTGAAACCTCATCCCGCCTTTGGATCAGGTTTCATGAAAAATGGAAAGGCCACCTGGTCGATTCACCCATTAGCCAATCATAAGTTTGGACAGGCAATGTAAAATCAAAGACCATTGTGCCATTGATGTCCTTAATTGGCCTCTTAATTGTCAATGGGCACACTTCCAACTCTTGCGCACACCTGCCGACCATATCGTGCAAGCGCGGGATGATGTCGCGATGCTCACAATTTCACTCTGGATTGGATCGGGCACGTGTCCTCCTGATCAATGTAAAATTCTGTCCATGCACCACAACCATAATGTGATGCCCAACATCCAACTATGCCTAGGTCAATTCCTCTTTCTGCTATCCTCAAGAAGAGATGGCTGTAGCTTTTCAACTCTGATCAAATGGCCAAAATATGACAATTTCTTTTCTGGAGGTCACGTTTTTGAGTTCTCTTTGCTCTTGCAATATCAAGACCTCATCGTTTGTCTTATGGTCTGTATATGTGTAAACACCCAGCAGTTTGTAATGGCTGAGTTATTTAAAATCCCAGAGGGAAACTTTAAACAACTGTCATAACCTATATTTTCAATTGGTATGTTTGAGATGCATCTCTGAATTCAGGCATAAAAACCACCAATCCTCACAAGGTTTGTATAAAAATTAAATGAACCATTCATTAATTTAACCATAAATTTAAACACATACACATGTCTACAAATTCCTACCATAATAACTTTTAAACAAATCCCCAAATTAATCACTCCCAGGTAATCTTTCCCAAGGCAATAATAACCCATAGACTTAAACAGACACCAAGGGCAGGATGTCCTGGTCGGTGAGCTGGGGGTGGGGCCTGCTCACTGATGCGTGAAATGATGTGGGATGACCTCGGGTGGAACTCCCGACATCAACCTGCATCATTTCAATCAGCTGTGCGCCCGCCAACCTGTCAATGGCCTATTGAGGCCATTGACAAAGTACTTAACATAATTAATGGACCTGCCCATCCAACCTTAAGGTTGGCAGGCAGGCTGGGAGCCCTGGTGGGTCTCAGAGAAAGCATGAAACCTCATCCACGGGTGGGATGAGGTTTCATGTAGCTTTTTAAAAATGTAATAAAAGTGTAACTAAAAGTAGTGGACATGTCCCAACTTGTGACAATGTCACATGAGGGGACATGTCAGGGACATTTTATTTTTCTATTTTTTACATGTTTTAACGTGGAGCGGATCTCCCTGAGACAGCACTTAGCCTCAGGAAGATGAGTGTGCACTTTTGCGCGCATGCACGTAACAGCACACTGTCAGCTCAGACAATCCCCCACCCCCCCCCCCCCCCCCCACCACCCGCACAGGGAGCACACAGCGCTTCCTGGCGGACGTCATGCTGGGTGGGCCTTAATTGGCCCACCCACATAAAATGTTGGCGCACACCCGATTGGGGGTGCCAATTGGAGGCACGCCTCCATGCGCCCACTCCTGAACTTCCCCCCCGCCAATGGGGGAAAAATTCTGCCCCAGGAAAAACACATTTTATCTTATGAACTCAAAATGAAGTTCCTTTCAATTTGCATACACAGTGTTAGGCTTACAAGATTAGATCTTACATACCTCTGACTTATACCCCTAAAACTTTAATCTGTATATACCTAGCCTTCCCTTTGAATGTAATTTCTCATTGTATCGCTGGACCCTTTGAACTCCACCTGTTCTAACAATAAAAACCCCTTTCATAGTACCAATTCTATTAGTAATATAAACATATTGCTTGCTGTCTCCTAGCTAGGTGCAAGATTTCAGCCCCAGTCTTTGAATGGTTTGTTCAACAAAATGCAAATGTGCCCTCTACCTTGCAGTTTGTCTCAAAGCTACTATACATCAAAGTACCCAGTCTGACTGGTTTTAATCCAATTAAGGCACATACACTCACACCCACAGACACAGATCCCACTACAAGTCCAATTTAAAATAATTTCCAATAACATTATACACATTAATATCTTCATGACATCCCCCTCCCTATTGAAAAATGAACTGTCATAATTTTAAAAGACAGCTTCATTTTTTAATAACCCATCTCACACTATCTCCTATACTTATTACACTATCAGATGTATACATTAACATAACTATATATATATATATATATATATATATATACACACACAAGTCCTTGTTATCAACAGAAATCACTCCAGTTCAGTGTCCAGGTTTTTTAAAATGTCCAATTTTCCTTTAATGTTCAAACTCTTGACAATGCATCTGCAAACAGATTCTCTCTGCCAGCAACATTATAATCTGTAGATTAAATGGTTGTAATAATAGACTCCACCTGAAAAGTCTTGCACTTCTGTCTCTAAATTTGTCCAAAAACTTCAAAGGAGTCTGTATAAACAATTGTTTCTGATGAAATGTTGGCAACATAAATTTCAAAATGCTGCAATGCCAACACCAAACACAAGGTCTCTTTTTCAATCGTTGAATACCTTCTCTTTTGTACATTTAGCTTCCATGAAAAATACCCTATCAGTTTTCCAATTCCTGTGTCATTTTCTTTAACAGTACAGCTCCGATGCCTATATCGTTTGCGTCAATGGCCAACTTGAACTGCTTGGAATAACTGGGTCCTGGCAAAACTGGTGTCATAGATAATACATTGTTCAAACTATCAAATGACTTCTGAAACTGCAGTGTCCATTGAAACTTCTTGTTCTTTTTTAATTGTTCAGTCAGTGGAGCAGCCACACTGCTAAAATTTGATACAAATATCCAGTGGAACCCACTCATGCCCAGAAATCTCAAAACTTCTCATTTTGTTGTAGGCACTGGAATATCCAGGATAGCCTTGACTTTCACATCTCTTGGAGCCAACTTACCATGTCCAATGGTATGGCCTAGATATATAACTTGTGCTTTTGTAAATTCACTTGTAGCCAAGTTCATCACCAAATTAGCTTCTTGTAATCGAAAAAATAAGCCTTCCAGATGCTGTAAATAGTCCTCCCTTGTCTCACTGAAGACTATTAGATCATCAATGTAAACTGCACAATTGTTTAGATCCGCAATTACTTTGTTTTTCAGTCTTTGAAATGTCGCAGCTGCATTCTTCATACAAAATGGCATGACTTTAAACTGATATAGTCCATTTGGCGTTACAAAAGCCGATATCTCCTTTGCTCTCTCCGACAATGGTGCCTGCCAATATCCTTTTAGCAAGTCAATCTTTGTGATGAATTTCGGGTGCCCCACTTTCTCAGTGCAATCTTCCAACCATGGTATAGTATATGAATCCGCTTTTGTCACCGCATTCACCTTTCGATAGTCCACACACAGTCTTTGTGTTCCACCCAGTTTCAGTACTAGCACACTAGTTAGCGCAACTCAATGATATCATTTTGAAGCATTAAATCAATTTCTTTTTGTATTTGTGCTAACTTTGCTGGATTTAATCAATAAGGATGTTGCCTTATTGAAGATGACCCTGTACAGACACATCATGCACAGCTAAATCTGTTTGTGTGACAGCAATAGCTTTTCCAAATCATTTTGACACTTGCTTGGAAGTGCACTTGCACATGGGTGCAGTGCCGTAAAAGGTTCAATGATCTGCTGCGCTTGGCAAGGGTGAGTATCGAGTTGGCATGGATCTGTGTGGAGAACTGTTTTCAGCTGGCTAGCCCCCCCACCCCACCGTGGTGCTGAGTGCGAACTGTCACTGAGACCACCACCGGCCAAGGCAGTAAGCTGTGGCTGCTTGGCCTGATTGCTTTGTGGGTTGAGGGCTATGACTCAGATGTGCCCTGCAGGTCGTTCCTCAGGTGGGGTTGGCAAGGCTGCAATGGCGCTTCAGGTAGGGAGTAGACTAATCGATGTTCCTCTGTCCTTTTAGAAGAGAAGCCATAACAATATCGAGAGGTCAAGGACAGGTGGAGGTCCCCCAAATCTGATGATTCTGATGAGGTATGAGATGGATGCCCTGGAGATGGAGTGCTGATGCCCAGCTGGGTCCACCAGTAGTGGAGAGGCGGGGGTCTCTGGGGTTGCGCTCGGACCTGAAAACCCTCACACAGGCAATGACTCAGGAGGTCACTGCCAATTTGAGAGATGGATGAGGCACCTAGTATCTCTGCTAGGCGCTCATCCATCAATGGCGAGCAAGGAGGTCCAGACCAACCTCATGTTGGCGGATGACCATTGTGCCATCTCTGTAGCTTTTCTCAGGGTGCTCTGGATGGCGGCAGCAGCTCCTCCGCCCCTTTGCCAGTGACTGTGCCATCTGATGAGGCCTTGACAACTGAGGAATGCTCAGCCATGGTGCTGGATGCAGCCTCACAGGCGGTGGCTGCATAGGCTCTGCCGGCCAGAGGACGACCACCAAGGTCATCAGGGCCGACACAACAACTGAGTCAGCATGCTGCCTTCAACGCGCTGCCTGCAAGGAGGTGGGGGGTGGAAACACCAAGACGCAGCACTTGCAAACATTCGTTTAAATCACTGTGAGCACAAGAGGGACTTTTCATGAGTGATCCTCCATTCTGCCATTATTCGCTTAAGTTGTTTAGTGGTGTGACTGTTAACACTTTATAATGTTATGTTGATTGTTTGTAAGTGCCAAGAGCATATGAATGTTGCTAAAAGCAAAATACTGCGGATGCTGGAAATCTGAAACGAAAACAAAAATGGCTAGAAAAACTCAGCAGGTCTGACAGCATCTGCGGAGAGGAACACAGTTAACGTTTTGAGTCCGGATGACTCTTCATCAGAACTAAAGAAATATAGAAATGTGGTGAAATATAAGCTGGTTGAGGGGGGGTGGGACAGGTAGAGCTGGATAGAGGGCCAGTGATAGGTGGAGGCAAAGAAGAGATTGCCAAAGATGTCGCAGACAAAACGACAAAGGGGTGTTGACGGTGGTGATATTATCTCAGGAATGTGCTAGTGGTGACATTAACGGTAGAAAGCAGGACAAACAAGTGGCAGATGGTCCTAGTGGGGGTGGGGTGGGGGGAAGGGATTGAAATGGGCTAAAAGGTGGAGATAAAACGACAGATTTAAAAATAGGTGGGAAAAGAAAAATATATTTTAAAAATATAAATTATTGGAAAAAGGGGGATTGGAAAGTGGGTGGGGATGGAGGAGAGAGTTCATGATCTGAAGTTGTTGAACTCAATATTAAGTCCAGAAGGCTGTAAAGTGCCTAGTGGGAAGATGAGGTGCTGTTCCTCCAGTTTGCGTTGAGATTCACTGGTACATTGCAGCAGGCCAAGGACGGACATGTGGGCTTGAGAGCAGGGTGGCGTGTTGAAATGGCAAGTGACAGGGAGGTCTGGGTCATGCTTGCGGACAGATCGAAGGTGTTCCACAAAGCAGTCACCCAGTCTACATTTGGTCTCTCCAATGTAGAGGAGATTGCATTGGGAGCAGCGAATGCAGTAGACTAAATTGAGGGAAGTGCAAGTGAGGTGTTGCTTCACTTGAAAGGAGTGTTTGGGCCCTTGGACGATGAGGAGGGGGGAAGTAAACGGGCAGATGTAACACCTTCTGCGGTTACATGGGAAGGTGCCATGGGAGGGGGTTGAGGTGTAGGGGGTGATGGAGGAGTGGACCAGCGTGTCCCGGCGGGAATGATCCCTATGGAATGCTACTAGGGGGAGGTGAAGGGAAGATGTGTTTGGTGGTGGCATCATGCTGGAGTTGGCGGAAATGACGGAGGATGATCCTTTGAATGCGGAGGCTGGTGGGGTGATAAGTGAGGACAAGGGGGACCCTATCATGGTTCGGGGAGGGAGAGGAAGGCGTGAGGGCGGATGCGCGGGAGATGGGCCGGACACGGTTGAGGGCCCTGTCAACCACTGTGGGTGGAAAACCTAGGTTAAGGAAGAAGGAAGACATGTCAGAGGAACTGTTTTTGAAAGTGGCATCATCAGAACAGATGCAACGGAGGCGAAGGAACTGAGAGAATGGGATGGAGTCCTTACAGGAAGCGGGGTGTGAGGAGCTCTAGTCGAGGTAGCTGTGTGAGTTGGTAGGCTTGTGATGAATATTGGTGGACAGTCTATCACCAGAAATTGAGACAGAGAGGTCAAGGAAGGGGAGGGAAGTGTCAGTGATGGACCATGTGAAAATGATGGAAGGGTGGAAATTGGAAGCAAAATTAATAAATGTTTCCAGGTCCAGATGAGAGCCTGACGCGGCACCGAAGCAGTCATCGATGTACTGGAGAAAGAGTTGTGGGAGGGGGCCGGAGTAGGACTGGAATAAGGAATGTTCCACATACCGCATAAAGAGGCAGGCATAGCTGGAGCCCATGCGGGTACCCATAGCCACACCTTTTATTTGGAGGAAGTGAGACGAGTTTAAGGAGAAATTGTTCAGTGAGAGAACAAGTTCAGCCAGACGGAGGAGAGCAGTGGTGGATGGGGATTGTTCGGGCTTCTGTTCGAGGAAGAAGCGGAGAGCCCTCAGACCATCCAGGTAGGGGATGGAGGTGCAGAGGGATTGGACATCCATGGTGAAGGGAACTGGAAATTGTTGAAATGATGTAGGGCATCAGAAGAGTTGCGGATGTAGATGGGAAAAGACTGGACAAGGGGAGAGAGAATGGAGTGAAGATAGCAAGAAATGATTTCCGTGGGGCAGGAACAGGCTGACACGATCGGTCTGCTGGGACAGTCCTGTTTGTGGATTTTGGGTAGGAGGTAGAAGCGGGCCATCCGAGGTTGGGAGACTATGAGGTTGGAAGCTGTGGAGGGAAGATCTCCGGAGGAGATGAGGTCAGTGACAGTCCTGGAAACAATGGCTTGATGTTCAGTGGCAGGGTCATGGTCCAGGGGGAGGTAGGAGGAAGTGTCTGCGAGTTGACGCTCAGCCTCTGCGAGGTAGAGGTCAGTGCGCCAGACAACAACAGCAGCACCCTTGTCAGCAGGTTTGATGACAAAGTCAGGGTTGGACCTGAGAGAACGAAGTGCAGCAAGTTCATAAAGAGACAGGTTAGAGTGGGTGAGAGGCGCACAGAAATTGAGACGACTAATGTTGTGATATAAATGTTGCTTTTGTGTTAATGGCTTAAGCTTCACTTTTTTTGTAGGTGCAGGGCACACCAGTATCTCATGTTGGACATGAGGGGCTCTAAAATGTATTGCACAGGTACTGAGTGCACTTTGGGTTCAATGGAATGAGTCATTGCAAACAGCTGGCTTGAAGTGGAAGCAGTGCCTTGGCAGCCGAGCTGAAGGTGCTTTGAATCAAGGTCTCTCTGGTGTCCCTGTCTCTCTAATGCTCCAGAGGTCTGCCTCCATGTCCTCACTGGGTTCTTCGCTGGGCTCCTCTTCTGATTCACCACTGTAGTCATCATCTGTGGCCTGTGGAGCTGCCTTTAAATTCTTACCCTTCAGTGGGTCCCTCCTTGCCAGAGCCAGATTGTGTAGAGTGCTGCATGCAACAACTATAAGGGACACACGCTCTGGAGGATATTGCAGTACGGTCGAGGCATCTGAATCTCATCTCCAGCAGACCAAAGGCCCTCTCTATCACCGCCCTTGTGGAGGCATGACTCCTATTATACCTCTGCTCTGCTTCTGTCCTTGGGTGCCATAGATAAGTCATGAGCCACTTTTTCAATGGATAGCCCTTGTCACCTAGCAGCCATCCATCCAGCCGAGCTGCAGAGATGAACAGCCTTGGCACCTGTGAGTGTCGGAGGATGTATCCATCATGGGAGCTGCCAGGGTACCTTGCACAGACTGGCAGAATCTGCATTTTGTGATCTCAAACTATCTGGATATTCATGGAATGGAAGCCATTCCTGTTGACAAAGGCACCTGTCTCACCCACTGGCACTTTGATGGCCACATGAGTGCAGTCGGTGGCACCCTGGATGCAGGGGAACACAGCAATCGCAGCAAAGTCTCTGGCTCATTCAGTCTGGATGACCTCGCCTGTCTGGTAATGAATAAACATCATGACCCGCCTGAACAGAGCGTCAGTGACCAGCTTGACACAACTGATTGGGACACGCCACACAGACCCCCCACTGACCGCTGGAAAGAGCCAGAGGCATTGAAGCTGAGGGTCACTATGACTTTTAGAGGCACTGGAATGGGGTGATCACCCACACAGTTGGAGGTGATCTCTGGCCCAATTATCTGACATATGGAGGTCATATTCTCCCTGGAGAGACAGAGCCTCCTTCGGCACTGCACATCTGACATGAGGTAGCTGCATTGCTGCCTGTAAACCCTGCAGTAGGGTAGTGGCGTCTTCTGCAGCCCCTTCTGCCTTGGGCTCCCTGCTGGTGCTGTGCCCCTCTGCCTGTGCCTGTGCCTCTCTTCGCACAGGTTGTTCCCTTGGATGCTGCCTGCAGAAACATGGCCTCATCTCCCTTCTGCCCCTCTCTTCCTCCTCAGAGGAGGTCCCACCAGTGGAGTAGACAACCTCCATTTCCAGAGAAACAGAAAGCTGTCTGGTGACCGGAAGGGCCCACACGATATAAATTCTCCAGGGTCCTTGGAGACACCAGTGAGTCCTGAGGAGAAGGCTAGCAATCCAAAGACTGAAGCACAAAACAGAGATAAAGTTGTCAAGTTTCACTAAGCAATCAGCAGCAAAATCAGCCTAAACTCCTCATTACTCACAATGGCAATGCTCCGGACCCATTTTATCTTGTTCTTGGGTGGCAATTCAATAAAAACATGTTGTCTGCCTGCCCGTTTTTCCTGTGTGATGAGTGCGAAATTGCACGGGCAAAGTAAAATCTGAGAATATGGCTTTTTAATGGCCTTAATTGGCCCTTTAATTGTCGGTGGGCGGGGATCCGACTCTGGTGCATGCCCGCCGAACTCAATATTGCACGTGTGCGCGATGATGTCAGGACTCACGCCCAATGTAATTTCACATAATTTCGCGTGTGTTCGGACCAGGTGCGTGCTTGACTTCGGAACGTAAAATTCAAGCACTGTTACAGTCCCTGTAGCGACTGATAACTTTTAAAAAGAGATTTGAATTCCCAGTGATCAATTCAAAGGATCACAGGAAAAGATTTCACATTTTAAGACTTTAACCGTAACAAACAAACTACAATCAACATTGGCTCAACATTACTTAATAGGCAACTAACACATTAAACCACAGAAAAGATATCCCCCCCTTAACCTACGAACATAACCAAAAGCCCCACACAGTGTTTATATCTTACACCACATTCTTTGCAGAATTAGAGTCTTTACAGGAACTAGACCAAAGTTACTCTGAGCTTCTAACTTATAGTGGTATTCTTATATGGCTTACTTGGCCCTGTTTTGCTGATTTGTAATGTCCAGTGCCCATCCGAAGTCATTTCACTCAGTCCTCTGAGAATCCCCAAACTGACTTCCAGTACCAAGACTCACTCCAATGATTCCTTCACCCAGCTACATCAGGATGAATCTTCCAGTGTCCTTAAATCTCCACAGGTACCATCTCTGACCAGAGAATCAGCTCCCCCCAGCATCCGCCTAACGGGACCACTGCTGTTCAAAGCAGCTGCTGTTTCCCTGTCCCCATCTCAGGACTTTCTCTCTCTCACTCTGTCTGAGTCAGTGAGTCTGCACACAGCCAAGCCAGCCATTCCTTTCTTTGTGTCCAGGTGTGAAAGCTGGCTTTTGAGTTTCAATGGTACTTGTCCTGGGTCTCCTGTCCTCAACATAACCAGGTCACAAAGGCTTATTGTCAGATTAGCTGAATTAGTCGGAGATCACAGGTCCCTCTCCACAACTCCATTTTACCCTGAATTAGAAGACACAGTTTAAAACATAACCATCTTTTAAACCCCATACTTGTAACAATGCATTATTTGTACTTAAGGGCAGAATGAGAATGAGTGGCAAAAACTGATTGTAACATTCTGCTTTCCATTATATTTTCCTTGATTTACCTTAGATTCCCCCAGCTCCATTGAGATCATTATGGTCATTTGGTAGTATAGAACTTGAGTATTGATGAAAAAAGAGACATGTCTAAGCTTTTCATCTTGCACTCATCAGGACACTTCATAAGAATACCAATATAAGTTGTTTTCCCCTTATATTGGTATTCTTGTGAAAAGTCCTGATGAGTGCAAGATGAAAAGCTTAGACATGTTTCTTTTCTGACCAACACTGAAACCATTATGTTCAGAAGGCAACTTGCATGCATGACTCTGCCAAGGCTGCTCTGACCTATCCACACAGAGATGCCTGAGGAGTCTTTTAAAAACTTCCCCACCCCAGCAATCATTATTTACTTCCTTTTCCCACATTGTACATGTGATGTCTGCGCTTTATAAATTGCTAGAGTACAGAGTGTGTTTTTCTTTCAGGAGATTGTACTCTGTCAGCACTTTCCCGATGAGAAGATTGATTTTACTGGAAAGTGAGTGCTTGAACTGGGGTCTGGCACTGGAATTGTGGAGATTTTGGCAGTGCTTCTGGGTAAGTTAATTCATAGAATCATAAAATGGTTACAGCACAAAAGGAGGCCATTTGGCCTTTCCTGTTTGTGCTGGCACTCTAAAAGAACAATTCACCTATTGCCATGCCCCTGTTTTTCCCCCATAGCCCTGCAATTTTTGTCTTTTCTGATAATGATCCAATTCCTTTTTGAACACCACAATTGACCCTGCCTTCACCATGCTCTCAGACAGTCCCTTTAATATCGTAATCACTTGCCATGTAAAAAGGTTTTCTCTCATGTCTCTCATTGCTTCTTTTGCCAATCGGTTTAAACCTGTGCCTTCTGGTTCTGGATCCTTTCATCAATGTGAACAGTTTCTCTCTATCTACTTTATCCAGACCCCTTGTGATTTTGAATACCTCTATCAAATCTTCTCTCAACCTTCTCTTTTCAGAGGAGAAGGGTCCCCCCTTCTCTAGTCTTTCTACATAACTGAAGCTCCTGATCCCTGAAACCATTCTCATGAATCTTTTCTGCACCCTCCCTCATGCCTTCACATGCTTCCTATAGCATGGTGCCCAGAACTAGAACCAGTTGAGGCTAAACCAGTGTTTCCTACAGATTTAGCATAACTCTATTGATTTTGTAATTTATGTCCCTATTAATAATGCCCAGGAGTGCATATGCTTTATTATCTGCTATCGGAACATGTCCTGCCACCTTCAATGATTTCTGCACATATACACCTAGGTTCCTCTGCTCTTGCACTCTCTTTAGAATTGTACCATTTAATTTATGTTATCTCTCTGCGTTGTTCATAGCAAATGAATCACTTCATGCTTCTTTGCATCAAATTTAATCTGCCACTTGTTTGTCCATTCCACCAACCTGTCTATTTCCTTTCAAAGTTCTACGCTATCCTCCTCATGGTTCCAAGTTTCATATCATCCGCAAGTTTTGAAATTGTGCTCTATGTTACAAGTCTACATCATTAATATATATTACAAATAGGTCCTACTGATCTCTGGGGAACTCCACTATAAACCTTCGCCCAGTCTGAAAATCAACCATTCACCACTACCCTTCATTTGCTGTCACTCAGCCAATTTCGTATCCATATTGCTACTGTCCATTTTATTCCTTGAGCTCTAACTTTGTTCACAGGTCTGTTGTATGGCACTCAATGAAATGTCTTTTGGAAATCCATGTACAGCACATCAACAGCATTACCTTCATCAACCCTCTTTGCTACCTCATCAAGAAATTCAAGTAAGTTACTTAAACATGATTTGCCCTTAACAAATCAATGCTGGTTTTCCTTAATTAACCCCCATTTGCCCGAGCCACTATTAATTTTGTCCTGAATTATCATTTTTAAAAGCTCTCCCACCAACAACGTTAAACTGTACTTGCTGTGCTTATCTCTACATCCTTTTTTGAGCAAGGATGTAACATTGGCAATTCTCCAGTCCTCTAGAATCACCTCTGATTCTATGGAAGATTGAAAAATTATGACCAGTGCCTCTGCAATTTCCACTTTTCCTTTCTTCAGTATGCCTGGATGCAATTCATCTGGTCCTGATGCCTTATCAAATGTAAGTACGGACAGCCTATCCAATACATCCTCCTTATTGATTTTAAACCCTTCAAGTGTCTGAACTACCTGCTTTTCCATCGTGATTTGGGCAGCATTTTCTTCCTTGGTAAATACAGATGAAGGAATTAATTTAATACCTCAGCCATGACCCCTGCCTCCATGCATGAACCCACGTTTTGGTCCCTAATTGCACCCCCCTCCTCCTCTTACCACAACTTTACTATTCAAATGCCAATGGAAGACTTTTGGATGCCCTTTTATGTTAGCTTCCAGTCTCTTCTCATGCTCTCTCTTAGCTTCTGTTATTTGCATTTTCAATTCACCTCTGAACTTTCTATATTCAGCCTGGTTCTCAATTGTGTTGTCCAGCTGACAACAGTCATTAGCACACCTTTTCTGCTTCATCCTAAACTCTATCTCTTTCATTATCAAGAGAGCTCTGGATTTGTTTGCTCCACTTTCCACCTCTTGGAAATATACCTTACCAATACTTGAACCATCTCTATTTTAAAGACAGCCCATTGCTCAATTGCAGTTTTGCCTTCTAACCTTTGCTAATAAATTATTTGGAACAGATCCATTCTTGCCCCATTGATGTTGACTTTCCCTCAGTTAATTATTCTTACTCTGGATTGTTTCTTATCCTTTTCCATTGCCAACCTAAACCTTATGAAACAGTGATTACTGCCCCCTAAATGTTTCCCTATTTACACTTGCTCCACTTGGCCCACTTCATTCCCAAGAACCAGGTCCAGCAATGCCTCCTTTCTCATTGGACTGGAAATATATTTCTGTAGAAAATTCTTCTGAACACACTCTAGGAACTCTTTCTCCTCTCTTCCTCCAGAGGTGGGTAGGTCGGCGAGGTTGGTTAGTGAGGAGCTAAGGGGTGAGGCGAATAGGCAGGTGAGTTCGGTGATGTGGATGCATGTATAGAGTATAATCGGTGGTAAGTGGGTAGTGGGTGAGGTGAGTAGTTGGGGAGGTGGGTGAGTGGGTAGTTGGATGAGGTAGTTAGGTGGAGAGTTAGGCGATAAGGTGGATAGGTGGGTGAGATGTAGAGGTGGGGAAAAGGTAGGTGGGTAGTTGGAGACATAGATGGGTGAGATGGGTAAGTGGGTAGTTGTGTACATGGGTAAGATGGGTAGATAGCTGGGGGAGGTGAGTAGCTGGGGAGGGGGTAGGTAGTGAGTTCGGTGAGGTTTATAGGATAGGTGGATAAATGGATGGGTAAGTTTAGGTGGGCGAAGAGGCTGTGGTGGGTGAGGTGAGTATGTGGGGAGGTGGGTGTAGAGGGTGAGGTGCATTGGTGGACAGATTGTGTAGGTAGGTAGGGAGGTATATGGGTGAGCTGGGTAGGTAAGGAGATGGGTGAGGTGGGTAAGGTGGATAGATGGGTGAGGTACATGAGATGGGTAGGAGGGTGAAGTAAATAAGGAGGTAGGTGGTGAGGTGGGTGCATGAGTGAGTTGGTAGGTTGGCAGGCTGAGTAGGTGGGTAGGTAGGTGAGTGAGCTGGGTAGGTGGATGAGGTGTGTAGATAGGGAGGCAGGTAGGTTGGTGAGATGGGTAGGTGGGTGGGAGGAGGAGGTGGGTATTGGTGAGATGGGTGAGTGGGTGAGGTTGGTAGGTGGGAAGGTGGGTGTGGTGGGTAGGTAGGTAGGAAGTGAGGTAGGTAGTAAGGTTGGTAGGTAGGTAGGAAGTGAGGTGGGTGAGGTGGGTAGGATAGGTGGGTAAGTGGGTGGGTAGGTTTAAGTGGGTGAGGTGGGTGTGATGGGTGAGGTGCAGGAGCTGGGTAGGTGGGAGGTAGTTGGTGAGGTGGGTAGGTGGATGGATGTGTGAGGTACATGAGGTGGTAGGTGGGTAGGAAGCTGAAGTAAGTAAGGAGGTAGGCAGTGAGATGGGTGCATGAGTGAGGTGGGTAGGTAGGTAGGTTGTGTAGGTGGGTGACGTGGGTGGGATCGGTGGGTGGATGAGGTGGGTAGCTAGGGAGTTAGGTAGGTTGGTGAGATGGGTATGTAGATTGGTAGTGAATTGGGTGAATGGGTGGGGTGGGTAGGTGGGTAGGTGGGAAAGTGGGTGGGGTGGGTAGGTGGGTATGTGGGTGAGGTGCATGAAGTTGGTAGGTGGAGAAGTAGGGGAAAGGTGGGTGAGGTGGATATGTGGGTGAGGTGGTTAGGTGGGTAGAATCGTGGTGAGTGAGTGGGCGAGGTTGGCATTTGGGCAACATGGGTATGCGGGTGAGGTTGGTAGGTGGGAAGGTGTGTGTGGTGGGTAGGTAGGAAGTGAGGTGGGTAGGTTGGTAGGAAGTGAGGTGTGTAGGTAGGTAGTGAGGTAGGTAGGTAGGTAGGTGGTCAGGTGGGTAGGATAGGTGGGTAAGAGCGTCGTTAGGTAAAAGTGGGCGAGATGGGTGTGTTGGGTGAGGTGCATGAGCTGGGTAGGTGGGAGGTAGGTCGTGAGGTGGTTAGGTGGATAGGTGGGTGAGGTAACAGGTGGTAGGTGGGTAGGAAGGTGAGTTAAGTTAAGGAGGTGGGTGGTAAGATGAGTGCATGACTGAGATGGGTAGGTGGGCAGGTTGGGTATGTGGGTCGGTAAGTAGGTGGGTGAAATGGATAGGTGGGTGAAGTTCGTAAATAGGGAGATGGGTATGTTAGTGAGGTGGGTAGGTAGATAGGTAGTGAGTTGGGTGAGTGGGTAGGGCGGGTAGGTGGGTAAGTGGGTAGGTGTGTATGTGGGTGAGGTGCATGAGGTGGGTATGATGGTTATGTGGGTGAGGCGGATAGGTGGGTGCTGTGGGTGAGGTGGGTAGGAAGGGATGTGCAGGTGAGTAGCTGATGAGGTGGGTGAGTAGGTGAGGTTGGTAGGTGGGTGTGTTAGATAGGTGGGGAAGTAGGGCATGAGGTGGGTGAGGTGCAACGGTCGGTAAGGTGGGTGCAGTGGTTAGGTGGGGAGGTGGATGATGTGGTAGGTGGGTTGGGTGGCTTGGTGGTTAGATGGGTGATGTGAGTGAGGTGGGGAGGTGGGTGAGGTGGATACATGGATAAATGGTGAGGTGGGTAGGTAGGTGAGTAGGTGGGTGGTAAGGTGGATGAGGTGGGTAGATAAGTGTGTGAGTAGCCGGGTCAGGGGTAGTCTGGATGTCAGGGGGCTCATAGCAGGGGATAGTTGAGTGGTCAGGGGGTAGTCGGTTTGCATTGGGGGGGCACTTGGATAGGTGGGGCCGTTCAATTTTGGTGGGGGATTGCCTGGTGGTTGGAGGGTAGTCGGGTCAGGTGGGAGCGTTTTCCAGTTGAGGGAGAAGGCCAGGTGGTCGGGGTACGGCCAAGGACGTGGTCAGATTAGGCCAGGAAGAGTAGTTGGATTGGGGAGTAGTCATGTGATCGCAGGGGTGGTCGGATTGGGTCATGGGGGTGGTCAGGTTGGGACCGTAGTCAGATCAGGGTGATCAGATGGTCGGAGGATCATCAGGTCAGGTCAGGGGTTAGTCGGGTGGTCAGGTGGTAGTCAGGTCAGGTCAGGGGTTAGTTGGGTAGTCAGGTGGTAGTTAGGTGGTCAGGTGGTAGTTGGGTCAGGTCAGGGTTAGTTGGATGTTTGGATGGTGGTCAGTGGGGGGCATAGTCAGGTTGTTGAGAGGTAGTCAGGTGGTTGCGGGTTGGTTGGGCAGTTGGGGTGGTAGTCGGGTGGTTAGGGGGATCAATCAGGTCAGGTAAAGGGTTCTGGTTGCATCGTGGAGGTAGTTAGGTGTTTGAGAGGGTAGTCGGGAGTGGTGGTCAGGGGGTATTGGGTGGGTGGGGCATAGTCAGATCAGGTCAGGTCAGGGGTAGCTGGGTGGATGGGGTGGTAGACGAGTGATAGAGGGTGGGTGGTTGAGCCGGGGGAAGTTAGGTGGATGTGGGGGTAGTTGGGTTGGGTTGGTGGGGGTAGTCGGGTTGGGTTGGTGGGGGTAGTCGGGAGAAAGTTGGCTAGTGAAGCCATGGATTGACAGGCGGGGAAGATGAGGGGGGCGTTGATTGTGACATTACCCAAGTGTTAGACCAGGTTTTAATCTGTCTAAAATTCCCTGAGTAACTGTCCCAATAAGTACCACAAAACTGTCCCAAGTCTCTGACACTAGCTCAGAGTTGGAGACATTCACGCAGGTCCCCATGGAGCAGCCAAACTGCCCGTCAGAATTTTAAACTTCCCGGGCAATTCCCATCCAGGTCCACACATCAGGACTTCCGCAGGGTCCTGGCGTGCATCTGAACTCCTACATCCGTTCTCTGATGATCTGGTGACTGGAAGATTTGGCCCCTTAATATGTCAGATGCTTTTTGTTTCAATCAAATTTGTCTGCGCATTTCTGGTAGTTGTATTGAATTGTTTTGTTATGTGCTCTGCATTTACCATTGGGATATACATGTTGAAAGTCTGTTTGAGAATTGCCTTAAACAGAACCTATATGTCTTGGGTGTTCAATTCCTTAACTGGTAGTTGATCCAGTAAATTTAGGCCGGAGATTTAACCATGTTTTAAAAAGTTAGCCCTCTTGTAATCTGATACCAGCAGTCAATTGTTTTCAGCTGTAACTTGGCTAATAAGATTAAGGCTAATTATATTATGATCTGAGCTGGCCACGTGGTTTCCCACAAGCAGGGCAGGAGTGGAAAGAGGGGAGACAGTGGAGTGTGATCAGGGGGCTGTTCAAAGTATGATGTGGAAAACAGGATCTGGACAATGTGGTGTGGACAATAGGTTGAGGACAGTGAATTATGGTATGCAGACAGTGAAGGGTGAGAGTATGTTGTTGGGTGGAGTTCATGGGTTGTGGATGATGGACAGTGAAGATGTGGCGTGTCAGTGCACTGTTGGGTAAAGTTAATGAATTATGCATGGTGGCAAGTGAACAGTGCTGACGAAATATGTGGGTTGATGGCATTTTGTCACTATTAATTAATTATCTGATTAATTATCTCTACAGCCTAGCTAACAGCAATCTCCACAAAGCACTTCTTCCCTGATATGTTCATTTGGCAATGATGTTGGAAATGTATTGCTGAGTTGAGAAATTCCTAGAGAGAATCCATCACCTCAAATTGAGCTTAATTTATTCACCCTCCTGGTGTTCTTGCTTCTTCTCTTCCACACACCCTAATCAGATTGACCTAGAAAGTCAAAAGTGAGGATTTAATGTTAGGGGATTGAATCCCGGAGCATAAAATGGATAGAACATTCAATGAAGCAGGCAAATATAAATATCTGAAAGATTTTTTAAAAATCAAAAGGAACACATCTTATGATCAATGAAATAGTATTGTCATTCCAAACCAAGACACATTTGCAATGTCACATTAGGTGGCTGCAAAGGCTGTTCTGTCAACAACTTCTGCTGGCTCCAGTTCTGTGCCTGGAATTCCCACTATTTGCACTGATCGGCAACAAGCAATTCCCAGCTCAACTACTGATACATGTGCATTCCACAGGTCCACTAGGATCAGCAAATATTTGTATGGTGTAAGGTAACAACATTGACTCATGGATTACTAATCAACAACAAAGACTTACTTTAATATAGCTCCTTTAATGTAGGGAAACATCCCAAGGTTCATCACATGTAATCAGTGAGAACCTGACACTGAGCCATATAATGAGATACTAGGAGGAACGACTAAATGCTTAATCAAAGAAATAGATATGAAGGTGGAGAGGGGGTGATATGGAATCATACAGACATACGGTTGAGTTTACAGGCATCTGCACGTGGATAAACAAAGAAGTGGAGTCATAAATTAAGGCTCCATGCCGTCGGCGGCATACCTGCTGCTGGTCCAACCCTGCCGCCTCTACCATGATTTTATGGGTGACAGAAGTGTTGGGTAGGTCACCCACCCGTGGCCCAATTGAGGGCCTTAAGTGGACAATTAATGTCCAATTGAGGGCCTCATTCTGCCACCACTCCAATATAATAGACAGCGGAAGAGGCCTGTGACCAATGTGTAACTCGCCAGGTTCAAAAATGCTGATATCACCTGATATTTTAGCTCACTATGACCCACACTAGCCACTACCATTGCTGAGGATACACCTTCTACAGGACTGGGGGCTGTACTCTTTCAGATACAGATGAATGGAAATTGCAGACCATTTTAATATGCATCCTATTCACTGATATATACTGAACAAAGATATGGAGTGACAGAGAAAGAAGCATTAACTGTTATATGGGCTTGCAAAAAGCTCACAGATTATGTTCTTATCTCCACTTCAAGATAGTGACAAACCACAAACCCTTAGTGACTCTTAAATTCTAAGGAGTTAGCAACCATGACTCCATGAGTAAAAAGATTCAGACTGAGGATGATGAGGTTTGATGCAAAGACAGAGTATGTTCCTGAAAAGCAGTAGAATACAACAGATGCTTTGTCTCATACCCAGTGGCAAGGCCCAAACGATGTGATGTAGTCCTTGTTGAAGAAGTAGAAATCTTTGCATTGACAACAATCACAACTCTACCAGCAACAGCTCAGCAACTGAATAAAATCGGAGATGCACAGATATCTGATGAAGAATGTGCTCAGGTCACAGAGTATTGTAAAGGCTAGCATGACACACAATCCCATTCTCAGGCAGTACTATGATTAGGGAGGACACCTCAGTGTAGATGATTACTTACTCATTGATGATAAGAGAGTGGTCATTCCGGGAGTTTTGAGACTCGGCATATGATTGCACTAAGGACATTTGGGCATCACAAAATGTTGAGCCAGAGCAAGACATTCCTTTTGGTGGCCAGGTTGTTCAAAGTTGCTAGAAGAGATTATCAAGTTGTATCACTTGTGTTATTCATCATCAGGAGACAACAAACTGTTGATGCTATCTTCCTTCCTATCATGACCAGGGAAACGTCTTGGGGTGGATCTCTCCAAAATCAGGGTAAGATGTTCTTAATATAGTAGACTACTACTCCAGGTGCATTGAAGTCAAGCAGCTGCAGATTCACACTTCTGAAGCAGTAATTACGTCGTTGAAGGAGATGTTTGCAACACATGTAATCCCAGACCTTGTAATCTCAGATAATGTACTGCAGTTTGCCAATTAATACGTAAAGAGTTCATGACCTCAGGTGGATTTGTCCATACTACCAGCTCACCAAGATCCTGTCAAGCTAAAGGCGAAGCTGAAAGAGGACTGCATACAGTGAAAGCATTGCTGAAGAAGAATGATGACATCCGCCTTGCACTTCCGAGCTATCTTTCAACTCCTCTCCAAAACGGTCTAGACCCATGTGAACTTCTTATGGGAAGAAGACCGAAAACTCAACTCCTAATTTCCCGCACATACTCATGGCATAGGTACAAGCTGATGACTTGGACAAAGTGAGAGAGAAGAGGACAGATATCATTCCAGTCAGATGCCACCCTCAGAATCAAGGATGATGGCTGTTGGGCTTGGTGAGACTTTAGATGATTGAGGAGCCCAATTCTGGATACACATGTTCTTCTGCAATGGGGGCATGTTGTTGTGCAGGGGATGGAAATCACAGCCCTGGGTTGGCTTCCTTCACCAGATGTAAAACTATGACAAACGTCACAAAACACACAACCTGCCACACATACCACCAGGAGAGCCAGTTTGGATTCGGCACCAAGCTCACTATGGAGAAGTGTCTGAATAGACACCACATCAATGGTCCTATCTCATCCCAAACAAAGCAAGGTACAGTGAGAAGCAACAAATGTGCACTGAATTCCATACAGAAGTAGCCTCCTACCCCATTGAAGTAGTCGCCTACTCAATCTAACTGCCTAGAAATACTGCATTCACCCACCAATCCAGATGATAACCTGACTGGTGAACTTGAGTCATACCAATTCCCCTTTTTTTTTCATTTATTTTTTCATTGGGATGTGGGTATCTCTGGCAAGGCCAGCATTTGCTGCCCATCACTGATTGACCATGAACTGAGTGGCTTGCTAGGCTATTTCTGAGGGCAGTTAAGAATCAACCACATTACTGTGGGTTTGGAGTCAGGTATAGGCCAGACCGGGTAAGGATAGAAGATTTTCTTCCCTAAAGGACATTAGGGAACCCTTTGAGTTTTTATGACAATTGATGATAGTTTCATAGTCACCATTACAGAGACTAGCTTTATATTCCGGATTTATTAATTACATTTAAATTCCACCAGCTGCCGTGCTGGCATTTGAACCTGTATCCCAAGAGCTTGGGCCTCTGGATAACTAGTCCAGTGATATTATCACTACACCATCTCCTGCCCAGCCATGTCTGAGAGATCACCTGCAGGACTCAAACCCCCAATTCCCTCCAGAGGAGAAGAGGACCCATTCTGGTAGACTTGTGGAGCTGCCACAGGGGTTGTCCATGTAAGATGAATGGAGGAAAGAAGTGAACCTAAGAGGGAGAAACAAGATTAAGAACTTCAACATGCCAGAGTTAAAGTTGTGGTTTGTTTGATCTTCACAACATTTTTTAAAAATGTATTCATTCATGGGATGTGGATGTCACTGGCTAGGCCAGCATTTGTTGCCCTCCCTAATTGCCCATGAGAAGGTGGTGGTGAGCTCCCTTCTTGAACCACTGCAGTCCATGTGGTGTAGGTACACCCAAAGTGCTGTTTGGAAGGGAGTTCCAGGATTTTGACATAAAAATGGGAAGCAGAGACTTGGGGGGAGATGTAGTGTAATGCGTTAATTCTAACTTTAATATGCTAATCATATACTGCATACATGATTGAGCAAGTGATGCGACATCACATGATTTACGCTCTCTTGTGCAGCCTCACATAAGATGTAGCCAGCACAGTAAGATGTGTTTCAATAAAACCCCTATTTATATACCTCCTCAGGCTCAGTAAATATTCTGTATTAGTGAAATGATACCAAGACTATTATAGTCTGTACCTGAAGCATCTCGTCCTTGAAGAATACCAATTGTTCTGTTACAGTTTCTCCAGTCACTCTTTGGTTGCATTTTACCTCAGCTAGATCCTTTCTCATGCCATTAAGATTAGCCCTTTCCCAATTTAGACATTCTACTTTAGATTGTTTTTGCTCTTTTGCATTTGCAATCTAAACCTCATGGCCAGGATTTTTCCCTCAGCGGTTTGGGGGCGGGGCCCGGTCGCTGAGGGGAAAATGATGCGGGATGACATCGGGAGGAATCCCCGACATCATCCCGATTCATTTAAATTTTTAGGAATGTGGGTGGACAGCGAAATCAACTGTCCGCCTGCCGACCTGTCAATGGCTAATTGAGGCCATTGACAGGCTATTTAAAGTAATTAAAGACCTGCCTGGCCAACCTTAAGGCTGGTGGGCAGGCCAGGAGCCCCAGCGGGCTCCAGGTTATTGATGAAACTTCATCCACTGGCGGGATGAAGTTTCATGTCCATTTTGTGAAAAATTAATAAAGTTTATGTGTCCTTTATTAACATGTCCCATCTTGTGTGACATTGTCACATGATGGGGGCATGTTAATAATTTTTCAATGTTTCTATTTTTAACATTTTTTCAACTTTCAGTATTCTCCCTGAGACAGGACTTTGCCTCAGGGAGAAGTGCGCTCTTTCGCACGCATGCGCGAAACAGCGCACTTTGACAGTTGGAGATACCCTCCCCCCCCCGCACAGGAAGCGCATAGCGCTTCCTGTTGGGGATGCCGCTGAGTGGGCCTTAATTGGCCCGCCCACTTAAAATGGCGGCGGGCCCCGTTTCAGTGGCGGGGGTTGGCTGGCTGCCCGCCACCAATCCGGTGGGGCCCGCACGCCATCCGAGGGCAAGATTCTGCCCTATAATTTAGTCATGCTTATCTAAGTGTTCTCCCACAGGCGCTTGGTCCACTCAACCCACTAATTTCTCAGCACCAAATCCAGCAATGCCTCATAGAGTTATAGAGTCATGGAGTTATACAGCACAGAAAGAAGCCCTTCAGCCCATCGTGTCTTTGCCAGCCATCAAGCACCTATCTATTCTAATCCCATTTTCCAGCACTTGGCCCATAGCCCTGTATGCTATGGTGTTTCAAGTGCTCGTCTAAATACTTCTTAAATGTTGTGAGGGTTCCTGCCTCTACCAGCTCCACAGGTAGTGTGTTCCAGATTCCAACCACCCTCTGGATGAAAAATGTTTCCTCAAATCCCCTCTAAACCTCCCGCCCCTTGCCTAAATCCATGCCCCTTGGTTATTGACACCTCTGCTAACGGGAAAAAGTTTCTTCCTATCTATCCTATCCATGCCCCTCATAATTTTGTATACCTCTATCAGTTCCCCCCTCAGCCTTCTCTGCTCTAAGGAAAACAACCTTAGCCTATCCAGTCTCTCTTCATAGCTGAAACGCTCCAACCCAGGCCACATTCTGGTGAATCTCCTCTGCACCCTCTCCAGTGCAATCACAACCTTTCTATAGTGTGGTGACCAGAACTGCACACACTATTCCAGCTGTCTTGTTGGTCTGAAACCATACCAAGTTTTCCTGAAATCTTTTTCAGAAATTCATTCCCTTTTTAGCTTTTATCTTATCCGCATCGATATTTGGGTATTTGATGTTCCCCAATA
The DNA here is from genome assembly GCF_964194155.1 of Cetorhinus maximus. Lineage (NCBI taxonomy): Eukaryota > Metazoa > Chordata > Chondrichthyes > Lamniformes > Cetorhinidae > Cetorhinus > Cetorhinus maximus. Next base: position 78,292,555 of record NC_135896.1, read on the forward strand.
TCACAACTCTATATATCTTGCACTTCTCTGTGATTTCCCTGCAGCTTTGTTCTTCTCTCTCTCTCTCTTATTATTTGGAGGCCTGCAGGATACCACCAGAAGCATGATCATATCTTCTTTTGCTTCTCAATTCTAACCAAATGGATTTTGTCCTGGCCCCCTCAAGGACATCTCTTCTTTCCAACCCTACAATATCCTTCCTATTCAGAACCGCTGCACCAATTCCCTTTTTTCCTTCCCCATCTTTTCTGAACACGTTATACCCTTGAGTATGAAGCATCCAGTACTCATCATATTTAAGCCACGCTTCAGTTATTCACATCATATTTCCAGATAGTTATTTGTGCTTGTAGGTCACCCACCTTTTGTGCATTTACATACATCCACTGTAATCTTGTCTTTCCATTCTTTGTGGTCCTTCTTTGTCTACTCCGATCTAACATGGAACCCCTCATGTCTGTAGTACTGTGCATACTCTCAATTTATACACCTCATTTCCCTTTTCTACTTTTAAATGCTGGCACTCATCCCCTGTCAATTTAGTTTAAACCCTCCCAACCACATTGGTGAACCTCCCCTCAAGGACATTGGTCCCAGTCCTTTTGAGATGCAACCCCACCCATTTGAATTGATCCTTCTGGCCCAGAAATGCACTCAATGCCTCAAGAAGATGACACCCTCCCTCTAGCACCATGTCTCAAGCCACACATTGAGCCTCCCTATCTTCTTATTTCTACTCCTGCTAGTACATTGCAGTGGGAATAATCCAGAGATTACTACCATCGATTTTCAACTTTTTAATCTTCCTCCCTGCGAAAGCCTGACCTTAGGACCTCAATGCCCTCTCTTTGTCGCTGACACCAACGTGTACCACAACCTCTGGTTCACTCTCTGCCCTCTGCAGAATATTCTGCACCCTCTCCTTGATGCCCTTTATCATGGCACCAGGGAGGAAACATACCATGCAGGACTTATAATGATGCTTACAGAAATGCTTGCTTGTTCCCTGACTATGGAATATACGACAGCAACTGCAATTGGTTCCATGTTCTAGACTACAGTCCTTCAAGGTGTCATCACTCCCAGTAGTCTCCAGTGCTGAGTACCTGTTTGAGAGCAGCAAATGTCCCAAAGACTCCTGGACTTCCTGCCTCTTTTCACTCTTCCAAATGGCCATCCATCTACTATCCTGAACTCTTACTGCCTGTGGATGGCCACCTCCTGGAACATATGATCCAGGAAGCACTCATCCACCCTCATGCTCCACAGTGACTTCAGCAGCCTCTCAATGCAGAAATGCTGAGCTCAAACTGAAGCAGCCTCCTACACACATGGTCCCACAAGACATATGAAGTGTCCTGAAGTTCCCACATGCCGCAGGAATTGCAAACAAAATGTACGAATTAGGAACAGGATTAGGCCATTCAGCCCTCAAGCCTGCTCTGCCATTCAATAAGATCATGGCTGATCTGATTGTGGCCTCAACTCCACATTCCGCCTACCCTGAAAACTTTTGACTCCCTTGTTTGTCAAAAATCTATCTACCTCTGCCTTAAAAATGTTCATTGACCCTGCCTCCAGTGCTCTCAGGAGAAGAGAGTTCCAAAGATTCAAGACCCTCTGAGAGGAAAACAAATATTTCTCAACTGCATCATAAATAGGAGAAAAAAGTATTTCAGAAACTAGGGATTAGATGGTTGAATGCCACCAATGTTTGAATGAAGGACATGAGGTTAGTCAGGAGGCAGAGTCTGAAGCATGTATAGTTCTGGGAGCTGTGTAGAACTTGAATTTGGAAATATAGGGAGAGGTAGAACATGGAGAGATTTGAACTCTAGGATGAGAAAGTTTAACATGAAACATTTGTGGATCGGAAGCCCAATGTAGGTTAGTGAACACAAATCATTTATGGGAAGGACATGATGCAGGTTAGGGTTCTGGATGCAGAATTTTGGATGCAATCACGCCTCTGGAGGATTGAAAATGGGAATCCGGCCAGGAGATTGTTGGATTATTGGGCCTGGAGGTGCTGCAGCATGGATGAAAGTTTGGGTGACTCATACTCTGCAGTTGGGGATACTTCAGAGGAAGATATTATGATGGGTTTTCTTAAAGGCTGCGGAGAAGTTGAAAAGGATGATGAGTGATAGTGCACCATGGCAACACAGTTACATATGTGTAACTTGTACCTTTGATAATGGCTGTCTCAGGAATGTGGCATAGCTGGATATCTGATTGGAACAATATGAAGATACATTTCTGAAAAATGACAGTGGATTGTGGAAGTGAAAACAACAAATGACGTGGAGCAGGAGGCGAGCTTGGAGATGAGGTGGTAGCTTTCATGGACTGAGGGGCCAATTGTGATGCTTTCAGGAGAAAGTTGATGGCAGCTGAATTGCAAAGAAGGGTTACAGTATTTAAAGAGAGGAAACTGTTTACAATATGAGCTCCCATGGGGGCTTGGAAGGGAAGTTGGGTATTTACCATTTTAGTGGAAATAGAATTGACAATAGAAGGGGATATTTACAGGGAGCGAGTGTGAGAGAAACAGCGTGGTCATTTACAGGGAGCGAGTGTGAGAGAAACAGCGGGGTCATTTACAGCAAGAGAGTGTGAGAGAAAAAGCATGGTCATTTACAGTGAGAGAGTGAGAGAAAAGCAGCGTGGTCGTTTATAGGGAGCGATTGCGAGAGGAGCAGGGCCTTTAACAGTGAGAGAGTGTGAGCGAAACAGCGTGGTCATTTACAATGAGAGAGTGAGAGAGAAGCAGCGTGGTCGTTTACAGGGAGCGATTGTGAGAGGAGCAGGGCCTTTAACAGTGAGAGAGTGAGAGAAGAGTGTGAGACATTCAAGTGCATGAGAGGGAAAAGAGAATGGAAAGCAGCTGATTGGTGACTAGGATTGGTGAGTATTTCTAATCTTTAAAGTAAAAGTAAGGTCTTTAGTTTGTGTTGAGATCTCTAGTCTTTTTTTTCTCTTTTCCTTAAAGATAGCTGGTTAAGTATAAGATCACAGAATCACAGAATCACACAGTTCAGAAGAGGGCCTTCGGCCCATCGAGTTTGCACCGACACGTGAGAAACACCTGACCTACCTACCTAATCCCATTTACCAGCACTTGGCCCATAGCCTTGAATGTTATGACATGCCAAATGCTCATCCAGCTACTTTTTAAAGGATGTGAGGCAACTCGCCTCCACCACCCTCCCAGGCAGCGCATTCCAAACCGTCACCACCCTCTGGGTAAAAAAGTTTTTCCTCACATTCCCCCCTAACCCTCTTGCCCCTCACCTTGAAGTTATGTCCCCTTGTGACTGACCCTTCAACTAAGGGGAACAGCTGCTCCCTATCCACCCTGTCCATGCCCCTCATAATCTTGCACACCTCGATCAGGTTGCCCCTCAGTCTTCTCTGCTCCAACGAAAACAACCCAAATCTATCCAACCTGTCTTCATAACTTAAATGTTTCATCCCAGGCAACATCCTGGTGAATCTCCTCTGCACCCCCTCCAGTGCACTCACATCCTTCCTATAATGTGGCGACCAGAACTGTACACAGTACTCCAGCTGTGGCCTCACCAAGGTTCTATACAACTCCAACATGACCTCTCCACTTTTGTAATCTTTGCCTCGATTGATAAAGGCAAGTGTCCCAAATGCTTTTTTCACCACCCCACTAACATGCCCCTCTGCCTTCAGAGATCTATGGACACACACGCCAAGGTCCCTTGTTCCTCAGAACTTCCTAGTGTCATGCCGTACATTGAATACCTCCTTGTCAAATTACTCCTAACAAAGTGTATCACCTCACACTTTTCAGGGTTAAATTCCATCTGCCACTTAACTGTTCATTTGACTGTCCCATCTATATCTTCCTGTAGCCCAAGACACTCAACCTCACTGTTAACCACCTGGCCAATCTTTGTGTCATCCGCAAACTTACTAATCCTACCCCCACATAGTCATCTATTTCGTTTATATAAATGACAAATAATAGGGGACCCAGCACAGATCCCTGTGGTACGCCACTGGACACTGGCTTCCAGTCACTAAAGCATCCTTCTGTCATACCCTCTGTCTCCTTCCACTAAGCCAATTTTGAATCCACCTTATCAAATTAGCCTGTATCCCATGTACATTTGCCTTCTTTATAAGTCTCCCATATGGGACCTTGTCAAAGGCTTTGCTGAAATCCATATAAACTACATCAACTGCACTACCCTCATCAACACACCTGGTCACCTCCTCAAAAAATTCAATCAAATTTGTTAGGCATGACCTCCCTCTGACAAAGCCATACTGACTATCCCTGATCAAACGTTGCCTCTCTAAGTAGAGATAGATTCTCTCCTTCAGAATTTTCTCCAATAGTTTCCCTACCACTGATGTGAGACTCACTGGCCTGTTATTCCCTGGCTTATCTCTACAACCCTTCTTAAATAGTGCAACCACATTAGCTGTTCTCTTGTCCTCTGGCACCTACCCCGTGGCCAGAGAGGAATTAATAATTTGGGTTAGAGCCCCTGTGATCTCCTTCCTTGCCTCCCTCAGCAGTCTGGGACACAAATCATCCAGACCTGCAGATTTGTCCACTTTTAAGATGGCCAACACTTCCAATACCTTGTCACTCCCTATATCAATTTGCTTAAGAACCTCACAGTCTCTCTCCCCGAGTTCAATACCTTCATGCTCATTCTCCTGGGTGAATTCCCATCAATACTGGTGTGTATAAAAAAATAATTATAAAAAAGTGTGAAGAGTGGGGATACTCGAGTAAGTAATTAATAAATTGAATAAAATATGATAGTGATGACAGGATGGGTGGTGTGTTGCTGCTGCAGCATGTGGCACTGCTGGACATCAAGGTGATCCAGGGTGAACACATCTGTACCAAGTGTTTGAAGCTCGAGGAACCTGGGATCCAAGTTAAGGAGCTGGCGTCCAAGCTGCAGACATTGTGCCACAGAAAACTACCTGGGCACTTTGCTCCAGGAGGCAGTCACGCCTCTCAGACCAGGTAATTCAAATTTGGTCTGTGATCAGGGACAGGAGGGTGTGACTGCAGGTGAAGCAGGTGTGGGGACCCAGGGGTAGGCATTCGAGGAGCCTCGGCCCCTGCAACTGTCCAACAGTTACAAGGTTCTTGCAAACCGTGTGGATGAGAGAGGGGACTGAAGGGAGGATGAGCAAACTGACCACAGCACTGTGGTACAGGGAGCCATTCAAGTGGGGGGAGGAAATGGGAGTGTAGTAGTGGTAGGGGACAGTATAATTAGGAGGATAGATACTGTTCTCTGCAGCCATGAGCGTGAGTCCAAACTGCTGTGTTGCCTGCCTGGTGCCAGGGTTAAGGACATCTCAGGGCTCAAGATGAAGTTGGAGTGGGAGGGGAGGGATCCAGTTGTCATTGTCAATGTTGGTACCAACAACAATGATAGAACTAGAAAGGAGGTTCTGCTGAAAGAATTTGAACAGTTAGAAGTTAAATTTAAAAGCAGAACCTCCAAGGTAATAATCTCGGGATTGCTCCCTGAGCCACGGGCAAACTGGCATAGGGTAAATAAAGTCAAGGAGTTAACTGCGTGGCTCAGAGATTAGTGTGGGAGGAATGGGTCTCAGTTCATGGGGCACTGGCACCAGTGCTGGGGTAGAAGGGAGCTGTCCCGGTGAACGGGCTTCACTTGAATCGTGCTGGGACCAGTGCCCTGGCGAACCGGAAAACTAGGGCTGTAGAGAGGATAGTACATTAATAATGGGTGACTTTAATCTTCATGTAGTTTGGGGAAATCAAATTGGCAGAGGTAGACATGAGCAAGAATTCATAGAGTATATTCGAGACAGTTTCCTACAACTGTTGTAAACTAAATGGGGGGGGAGGGTCGGTTCTGGAAAGGGGATACATAGGCTTACAAAGCAAAAGGATATGGCAGCCTTGCAGAGAAGCTATTTAGGTAATGATACCCAGAGTGTGACAAGAAGGGACAGAGTGTACAAACATAAAAAAAAGGAGTAAATAGGGTCAAAAGGAGAAAAAATGGTAAAATGGCAAAATTAATGGTCCTTTACTTAAATCCATGTAGTATTCGGAACAAAATAAATGACTTAATGGCACAAATAGAAGTTAATGGGTACGATCTTATAGCCATTACAGAGGCATGGTTACAAGGAGATTAAAGCTGGGAAATAAATATTCAGGGGTATGTAACTTTTTGAAAGGACAGGCAGGAAGGAAAGGATGGTGGGGTAGCTTTGTTAGTACGAGATGGAATACACATGATAGCAAGAAAGGATCTTGGATCGGAAGATCTAGAATCCATATGGGTGGAGGTAAGAAATAACAAGGGGAAGAAAAAACTGGTGGTAGTAGTCTATCGGCCCCCTGAGAGTAGCTATACAGTAGGACAGAGAATGAATCAGGAGATAATGAGGGCATGTAAAAAAGGCAGTGCATTAATCATGGGTGACTTCAATCTTCATGTAGATTGGGAAAATCAAATTGGCAGAGGTAGACATGAACAAGAATTCATAGGCCAAAATTTTTCCGTCGGCAAGTTGGGGGTGGGGCCTGGTTGCTGACGCAAAAATGACGTGGGATGACGTCGGGGTGAACCCCCAATGTCATCCCGCCCCATTTAACTATTCAGGAAGGTGGGCACCATTGAGGCCATTGACAGGATAATTAAGACAATTAAAGGCTGGCGGGCAGGCCAGGAGCCCCAGCGGGCTTCTGAAAAAACATGAAACCTCATCCACTGGCGGGATGAGGTTTCATGTCTGTTTTAAAAAACTTTAATAAAGTTTTAGTCATATTTATTAACATGTCCCATCTCGTGTGACATTGTCACATGAGGGGGACATGTTAATAATTTTTTTATTTTTCTATTTTTTAAGTTTATCAAACTGTCAGCGCTCTCCTTGAGACAGCACTTAGTCTCAGGGAGCAGTGCGCTCTTCTGCATGCATGTGTGAAAGAGCGCACTTTGACAGTTAGGGAATTCCCCACCCCACCCCCCACCCCCCCCGGCACAGGAAGCGCATAGCGCTTCCCGTCGGGTGGCCCGCCCACTCAAAATGGCGGCGGGGCCCGTTTTGGCGGCGGGCCAAATTCTGGGCTAAATTCTGCCCATAGAGTATATTCAGGACAGTTTCCTACAACAATATGTTGTGAATCTAATCAGGGATCAGGCTATTGGATTTGGTAATGTGTAATGAGGCAGGTTTAATAAATGATCTCAGGGTAAAGGATCTGGTAATGTGTAATGAGGCAGGTTTAATAAATGATCTCAGGGTAAAGGATCCCCTAGGAAACAGTGACCATAGTATGGCAGAATTTAGCATTCAGATTGAGAGTGAGAAACTTTGGTCAGAAACAACTGTGCTAAACTTAAATAAGGGTAATTACAATGCTATGAGGGCGGAGTTGGCTGGAATGGACTGGGAAAGCAGTTTACCAAAATAGGCCGTTGATGAACAATGGCAGACCTTATGAAAATAGACTCACAAGAAAGATTTATCCCAGTGAGGAAGAAGGATTCAAGGAAGGGGATAAACCAACCATGGTTATCCAAGGAAGTTAAGGACAGTAACAACTTGAAAGAAAAAACATACAGGGCAGAATTTTGCCATCGGCGAGCAGGGGGCGGGTCCCACTCACAGACACGTAAAATGATGCGGAATGACATCGGGTGGAACCCCCGACGTCATCCCGCCCCATTTAAATTTTCAGGAAAGCGGGCCCACAGCAAAATCAGCTGCGGGCTGCCGACCTGTCAATGGCCAATTGAGGCCATTGACAGGATCATTTAAACAATTAAATGACCTGCCCGTTCAACCGTAAGGTTGGCGGGCAGGCCAGGAGTCATGGCGGCAAATAGAAAAAACATAAAACCTCATCCACCGGCGGGATGAGGCTTCATGCAGGGTTTTAAAAAGTTTAATAAGGTTATAGTGTAAATTATGAACATGTCACGTGAGCGGGACATGTTAGGGAATTTCTTTTTTCTATTTTTAATCTTTTTCAAAGTGGAAGCGATCTCCCTGAGGCTGCACTTTGCCGCAGGCAGATGTGCGCTCTTTCGTGCGCATGCACGAAAGAACGCACTCTTGCTTTTGGGGAATCACCCCTGCCCGCACAGGAAGCGCACAGCACTTCCTACCGGACATCACGCTAGGCGGGCCTTAATTGGCCCACCCACGTGAAATGGCAGTGCGGCCCGCTTCTCCCGCTGGAGATTGGGTCAGGCCCACCTGTCCGACAGGCAGAAAATTCTGACCACTAATCTTTGCCACATTGTGAGAAGGCAGAGGATTGGGAAAGTTTTAAAACCAACAAAAGATGACCAAAAATATAATAAAAAGGGAGAAAGTGATCTTTGAGGGTAAACTAGCAAGTAATATAAAAACGGACAGTAAGAGCTTCTTTAAATATATAAAAAGGAAGAGAGAGGCCAAAGTGAACATAGGCCCCTTCGAGAATGAGGCTGGGGAAATAATAATGGGGAACCAGGAAATGGCAGAGGAGTTGAATAAATACTTTGTTTCAGTCCTCACGGTAGAAGGTACTAATGGCATTCCAAATATACTAAATAATCAAGGGACAAAAGGTGGGGGAGGGGGTGGGGTAGGAAATAAATACAATAATTATCACTAGGGAAGCTAATGGGGCTAAAGGTCGATAAGCCCCCTGGACCTGATGGATTGCATCCTCAGATATTAAAGGAAGTAGCTACAGAGATAGTGTATGCACTGGTAGTAATCTTCCAAGAATCCTTAGATTCTGGAAAAGTCCAGAGGATTGGAGAATGGCCAATGTAACACCCTTATTCAAAACGGAAGGGAGACAAAAAACAGGTAACAATAGGCCAGTTAGCTTAACATCTGTCATTGGGAAAATGTTGAAGTCTATTATAAAGGATGTAACAGCAGAGCATTTAGAAATACATAATCTAATCAAGCAGAGTCAGCATGGCTTCATGAAGGGGAAATCATGCCTAACAAATTTATTAGAATTTTTTGAGGATGTAACAAGCAGGATAGATAAATGGGAACCAATAGATGTAATATGTTTGGATTTCCAAAAGGTGTTTGATATGGTGCCACACAGAAGGCTACTTAATAAGATAAGAGCCCATGGTGTTGGGGGTAGTATATTAGCATGGATAGAGGATTGGCTAACTAATAGAAGACAGAGAGTTGGGATAAGGGGGGCATTTTTGGGATGGAAACTTGTAACTAGTGGAGTGCCACAGGGATCAGTGCTGGGGCCTCAATTATTTATAATATATATTAATGACTTAGATGATGGAAGTGAATGTACTAATGCCAAGTTTGTGGATGACACAAGATAGGTCGGAAGGCAAGTGGTGAGGATGATACAAGAAGTCTACAGAGGGATATGGACAGGTAGAGTGAGTGGGAAAAAATTTGGCAGATAGAATGTAACGTGGGAAAATGTGAGGTTATGCACTTTGGCAGGAAGAATGTTATTTAAATGGAACAAAACTGCAGAAGGCTGCACACAGAGGGACTTGGTAGTCCTCATGCATGAATCCCAAAAAGCTAACATATAGGTTCAACAGGTTATAGGGAAGGCAAATGGAATGTTGGCCTTTATTTCAAAAGGAATGGAGTATGAAAATAGGGAAGTCTTGGTAAAACTATACAAGGCACTAGTTAGACTCCACCTAGAATATTGTGAGCAATTTTGGTCCCCTTATCTAAGAAAAGATAAACTGGCATTGGATGCTGTCCAGAGAAGGAACATTAGGTTGATCCTGGGTATGGAGGGATTTTCTTATGAGTCGACGTTGAGTGGGTTGGGCCTGTACTCACTGGAGTTTAGAAGAATGAGAAGCAATCTTATTGAAACATATAAGATTCTCAGGGGGCTTGACAGGGTAGATGCTGAGAGGTTGTTTCCCCTTGTGGGAGAGTCAAAGGCTAGATGGCTTAACCTCAGAGTAAGGGGCACCCATTTAAAACAGAGATGAGGAGGAATTTCTTCTCTCAGAGGGTAGTCATGTGGAATTCTTCACTGCAGAGGGCTGTAGAAGCCGGGTCATTAAGTATATTCAAGGCTGAGTTAGACAGGTTTTTTAATCAGTAAGGGAATCAAGGGTTATGGGGACAAGGCAGGAAAGTGGAGTTGAGGATTATCAAGTCAGCCATGATCTCGTTGAATGGTGGAGCAGACTCGATGGGCCGAATGGCCTACTTCTGCTCCTACATCTTATGGTCTTATGAATCAAATGGGAAAATTAGATTCGATAGAGCATGAGGGGCAATCAAAGATAAACTATAGTGAAATGTGTGATCAAAGATAGGTAGCAAAGAATCTTGGGGAAATTTATAGTAGTCTGGCAAGACGCGTGAAGTGCAGCATAGGCAATTGAATGGATGTTCTCAATTTTTGTGACAAAAACCCACATGAGCTCGGTGCCTGTGGAAGTAAGGGTAAAGTGGGCAGGGGAGAAGGCTTTAAGGAGATTGTTGGCAGTGAGGCATGAAAGCTGGATGATCCTGGATTAGGAAACAATTTTGGCAGCAAGAGTATTGCATGTAGTTGTGGTCGGCCAATTACAGAAGGGTGGAATCTCACTAGAGAGGCACAGAGGAAATTTGTGAGAATGTTGGCAAGAATGGAGGATGTTAGCTTTGGGGAAAGATTGGAGAAGCTTTGGCTGTGTTCTTTGGAGCAGAGGGGCTGAGGGAGATTTAATTGAGGTGTATAGAGGAGAGGAGAGACCTATTTTCGTTAGCAGAGGTGATCTATCAGGGGCCATAGATTTATAAGAGTGAGAAAGATTAAAATTCAGTTGAAAAGCAATGTTTTTCGCCCAGATTGTGATGGGAGGTGGGAACTCACAGCCAGAAAGGTCAAAGGAGGCAGAAACTCTCATCGCATTTAAAAAAAAGACTTGAGAATCTACCTGAGTCGCCGTAACCTCCAGGGTTATGGAAAGTGGAATTAGGCCGGATAAATCATTTTTTTCGACCGGCACGAACTCGATGGGCCGAATGGCCTCCTTCAGTGTCGTAGTTTTTCTATGTTTTTTTCTGTTTCTATTTGACATGAATCTAACCGTTACGAATTCTTTGAACGAGGGCCGGCAGAACTGGGATCAAATATCTATCTGATAAATTGCCTAAATTTTATTTAAAAATTCTTTTGAGTTATCAACAGTCACAGATTGCAACTCTTTTGAGTACAATCACAGTTCTTGGTTTCCAGGAGTGGGACATGAACCCACAACCTTCTGATTCAAAGGCGAGGGTGCTATGGACTGAGCCACAGCTGACACCTCCTAAATTTTATTTAAAGCAGGCAATTAAACATACAGGTCAAATTACCCCACAAGATACTTCTGTTCGAATTAAACGGCGTGTTGTTTACTAGGAAGAAGTTAATCATTTTTACGATTTGTGACAAATCGCCCCTTTAAAGAACTTAGTTACCAGTACCTGAAATAATTCATTTGTGGCCCCTTAGGAACTTTAACACAATGCTCAATAAACGTCCAGGAAGAGCTATGAATTATGTCGCCTTGATTTCAAGAACAGAAAACTCACCTACGCTATGCCTGCTGTGCATCAAACGCTCGGATCTTTAAGTGAACCCGGGTAAACCCATTCATAAGAGGGCAAATAACCTACCCACTCACAAAAATAACAAATATCGCTCAAGATGATCGGTTCACGGTCACATACATGAGCGATAAGATGAATTATTAATGTTTTCCTTTTCAATTCCACTTGATACTTTGAATATATTCGCTTTGAGGCAGAAATCGCTTTGGAGTGCGCGTTGTCTCCTCGCGTGCGTTGTGATGCCTAATTTGGCCCTGAAGGATCCATAAATAAACTGTCTAAAAAAAACCTCAGTGCGAGCTTAGATGCCCATGTGAGAAAACTGCAGCACTGCAATAACGCTATCTATTTTCTGATTCTAAAGGGAATACGTACAGGACAAGACACTGTTTACTGTGTTACATAGAGTTCCTTTTTTTTCCAATCCGTCTCCTCATCTGTTTCGACATTACAATGACATTGAGGTCAGTTTAAAGTTTTAGCTGAATTCAATCTCATTCAACCGTGTGTGCTTGGCAGAGTTGGCTTTTGCAGTCTATATCTGATTTGTCGGATCATTGAGTGTATAACCTGGATATCCATTAATACAAGCCAAAGGGAGCTTGTTGCATGGAAGATGTATAAACTGCCATTGCAAATCAGTCCTCTTTGGAATATGGTGCCAATTTTATGTCTTCTTTCCCCTGTTGAAGATGTTTTGCAACGGCGGACGTGCTGTAATTTGGGGGCTACACTAATACGCTCAATATATGTTCCCTTTTGCTCAAATTCTAATCGTTAAACAAAATAAATTTCCACATCTAACGAAAAGAAACTAGGGCGGGATGGCCGATCCATTTGAGCTCCTGCCGAAGTACAATATTATCCCTGGTGTGTTCAGAAGGTGGGACGTGATCTTTGTCCCTAACGCAGAGGAAGGTCCCAAGAAATAACAAGGTAAAGATGGCCACCTGTTTGTGTGCAAGATTTAATCAGACATAGTCGAAGAGGAGATGGTGGCGTAGTGGTGATGTCACTGGAAGAGTAATCCAGAGGCCCAGGCTATGGGGACATAAGTTCACTTTAGTAATAGTGACCATGAAACCGTTGGCGGTTGTCGTAAAAAAAACCATCTGCGGAAGGCAATGTGCTGTCCTTACCTCCCTACATGTGACTCCAGACACATAGCAATGTGGTTGACTCTTAACTGCCCTCTGAAATGGCCTAGCAAGCCACTCAAACTAAGGCCTTGCCAGCGATGCCCACATCCCAATACGAAATCGTTTTGTGGAATAAAAAGTACGTCTCGACATCGTGCTCATTGCAGTCAATAAAAGCTGACATCAGAACGGCCAAAAGATCGATGTCAAGAAGATTGTAGACGGCTGTGGTTGTAATATAGAGTTTTGTTTTTAGATATTCAAGAGCCAGAGGCCAATTAAGAACTGAAGTGGGTCATGGAAGCATTCCTCAAGGCAGTTCAGGATGGATTCCTTGGGCAAGGCACAGGCTGTAAATGCTTACTTTGCATCAACCTCCAGTTCCATCCACTATGCTCGTTTTCTATTCAATGTGTTGATAACATTAAAGATGTCAATATCATAGAACAAGGGCTAGATCGAGTTGCTGCTCCAGATGGTGTTCACTCAGGCAGCTTAAAGAAATTGGATCTGTGCTAAGTGAGGCCCTTGTTTGTATATTTAATAGCTCGATGAAGTCTGGGATTATTCGGTTGAATGGAGGAAAGCTTATGTTTCACCAATATTCATAAAGAACTGGGGAATGATATGCTTATCGCTTGGCGTCAGCTGTAGGCAAGTTGCTGAAGGGATTATTAGAGACTCAATATGGCTCTTGAACTATCAACTTGTTTCATTTCTTCGTAGAGTTCACCAATTTGATGAACAAAGTTAGCGTGGCAAAACTGGTATATGTGGCATTTGAAAAGTATAATAAGGTATTGTAAAATAGAGCCCAGTAGTATCCAGCAGGGGTATGTTAGGGCTGTTACATTTCACCATCTATATAATGATTTGTTTAAGGTATTCTGGGTACTGCGGGACGCCCCGTTTGTTGATTGCATGGATATCCGTTTCAGTGTAAGAACCTGAGTATGAAAAGGACTGCAAGAAGATCTAGATGCAGACGCAAAGTGAGAATAGGCTCGCATTGGGTGCTGACATTTAATGTAGTTAGGTGCAATTTAATGCAGATGGATAGGGCTAATTTCAAGTTTGAGTTCTTAATTAAAGCCTATTGAGTGGGAAAGATATCCCCATAGGGCGATGCACGAGTGCCTAAAGTTTCACGGCAGATGCTGAGAGGTTATAATAATGGACAAAACATTATTGGAAAAATTGCTGAGCCGATTCAACATCGACAAAAATCACCACTACGACTTTGTACAAGACCTTGACTAGGCCACTTCTAGACTAAATTGTTCAATCCTGGTTCCGCCCTGTGTGGGAGATATAAACTTCGGAAAGTTTCAGAGGAGGGCCACTAGATTAACACTTGGCGTAAACAGACTTAATTACTATGATAGTCTCAGAGAGATGGGGTAGACTTCAGTGCGATATGGTCAAAATATTTAAAATGATGAATAGACAAAGTTCATATGGATAGATTATTTGAATTAGGCAGTTTAGGGAGAAAGATTGGATATGCAGATATTATGTAAACCTAGAACTAGGTTACATGTCAAGGTATCCTTTTTATTTTCTAAGAAGGTCAGAGAACTTTAGGATAAGTTTTTGGCTCCTTCATTGAGTGTGAAATAACTGTAAACATCCCTAGAGTACCTGGAGAAGACTGATATCGCTGCATAAAAACATAGGTTATTCAGTATTGTACTTGGTCGTCACTGTTATCTCCAGGAACTGGTTTGGACTGCTGTTGGAAGGTCGTAAAAGAATTCCAAAGAACTATTATCCACGAATTGGCCTAGATTTTTTTGGTTCTGTGCTGTTTGTCTCTCCTATGAGATTACATGATGGCTGACGGGTGATGGTTGGTTGCAATATGACTAAATGGGCAGGTCTGACTGGACGAAATGCTCATTTTCAGTCGAGTCTTTTTTGTTATGTTTGTGATATATCAGTCAGCTGAGTGCCCTGGAGCTACTCAATGACCTTGACTGCTTGGGTTATGTGGTGGTTGGAGAGAGGGAAGCAGCAATTGATGTTGACCATGATTCCAAGGGTTATTGCTCAGCTAACATTGTGAAACAAAACTTGAAGTAGCTGGAGGGCTGGCAGCCTGGCAACTTAGGGGGTTCGTCGTACGTTTCAGGTACTCCCCACTACACAATTTATGTTACCAAAGTTGACAGAAAGGGCCATTCACGGGAAACCGATTCAGCATCAGCAGGGCTTTACACGACTGTGGACAGCTCGCTCCAGAAGTCTGACCTTTAGCTATTTTGAGTGCAAAGTCCTTTAAAACGACTCACGTGACTTTGGTACTATCTTTGCACTCGTTGTGGTCGCTAATAAAGGGGGAACGTAGCACGGTACAAAATAAAGGCAGCGTAGGAATTACAACAAAGGAACATCCGCTAGTACTCAGAAACTGTCAGGTCAACGAGTGGAATCTTCTTCAATTAGAGATTAACGCAGGTGATCATTGCGAGTATTAAAATCTTCCTGCACGATTGACAGGCCAGACAAGTAACCATTAAGGACTCTGCTGATCTTTGCTTTGCTAACAGTGTGATCTGGACTGTAATAGAGGAATGGACAGTAGGTTGTGCGGTGAGGATTGTATTATGTGATCAGCGTGTTCTGAACAGTGTGGTACGGACAGTGAATTGTGGATGGTGTACTATGAATATTGTGGTGTAGACAATTCTTAGTTGACAATAGGGAACAGAAGAATGTGTTGTGGACAGCGATGTGTGGATATTGGAGCTTGGAACTAGGCTGTGGACTGTGGGTGTTGATAGTCGACGTGAACAGTCGTTGTGGACAGTGGGATGTTGGCAGCAGGCTGTGGAACTGCAGTGTGAAGAGTGGGATGGAGACAGTGTGCTGTGGGCAGTGCAGTGTAGACACTGAAATGTGGATATTGCATTGTGGACAGTGAGCTGTCAACAGTGTAGTGTGGGCAGTTAGGTGTGAGTAGTGAGCTATGGTCTGTGCAGTGTAGACGGTGGAGCGAGATCAGTGGAATATGGGCGGTGTGCTGTGGACAGTGGGATGTGGATAATGAGGTGTGAACAGTGTAGTAATGACAGTGCAGTGTGGATAGTGGAAGTTCGTCAGTGAAGTGGAGTCCATGGCCTCGCCACAGTCTGTTGAAGGATCACACCTCTGAACTATAATGCGATCACCCACACTCCTGGTTACCCTGATGCTGGTCCCCAGTTCCAACTGTGTCTGATGTTTTCACTTTAAATCTGTTGTTTCCTTCACTACGAGCCAATTACCAGTCAGAGAAAATGAAAAAAAAATGTAATAAGAAAGAAGACTCGGCGTTATGGGAGAAAATATGTCTGGGAGACGAGAGGCACATAAACAAGACAGCAGTTCGAGTTGTAATAAACAAAACAAGCATGCCTTGTAATTTTAGTTGGCTGTAAAGTTAGCTCTGCCGACACATTCTGCTGTGAGAGGTTCGCGTACCGATCTTGAGATCGGCATTTCCACCATATGCAATGATCATTAACAAGCGGCTCCCAGCTCAGCTGCTGTAACATATATGTTCCTCGGGCCAAAACAAAAACAGAACTACCTGGAAAAACTCAGCAAGTCCGGCAGCATCGGCGGAGAAGAAATCAGTCAACGTTTCGAGCCTCCATGGCCCTTCGGCAGAACTGCAGCATAGTTTCAACAAGGGAGAAATATAAATTGGTTTAAGGTGGGGGGGGGGGGGGAAGAGACACATTGAGGGTGTGGTGTGAGCAGATAATAAACAAAAGATGTCACAGACAAAAGGGTCAAAGAGGTGTTGAAGGTGGTGGTCTTTGTCTGAGAAAAGTGCTAATTAAGAATGGAAAACAGGATATTCAAAGTACAGCTCTAGTGGGGGTGGGGTGGAAAGACTAAAGGTTTTAGTTTTAGATTTAAAAATAATGGAAATAGGTGGGGAAAGAAGAATCTATATAAATTATTGAAAAAAAAGCGGGTGGGGGGGGAAAAGAAACGGGGTGGGGATGGGGGGAGGGGGAGTTTAAGATCTAAAGTTGTTGAATTCAATATTCAGCCCAGAGGGCTGTAAAGTGCCTAGTCGGAAGATGAGGTGCTGTTCCTCCAGTTTGCGTTGGGCTTCACTGGAACAATGCAGCAAGCCAAGGACAGACATGTTGGCAAGAGAACAGGGTGGAGTGTTAAAATGGCAAGCGACAGGGAGGTTTGGGTCTTTCTTGCGGACAGACCGCAGGTGTTCCGCAAAACGGTCGCCCAGTTTGCGTTTGGTCTCTCCAATGCATTGGCGGTCTCCTCTACATTGGAGAGACCAAACGCAAACTGGGCGACCGTTTTGCGGAACACCTGCGGTCTGTCCGCAAGAAAGACCCAAACCTCCCTGTCGCTTGCCATTTTAACACTCCACCCTGTTCTCTTGCCAACATGTCTGTCCTTGGCTTGCTGCATTGTTCCAGTGAAGCCCAACGCAAACTGGAGGAACAGCACCTCATCTTCCGACTAGGCACTTTACAGCCCTCTGGGCTGAATATTGAATTCAACAACTTTAGATCTTAAACTCCCCCTCCCCCCATCCCCACCCCGTTTCTTTTCCCCCCATCCCCACCCCGTTTCTTTTCCCCCCCCACCCGCTTTTTTTTCAATAATTTATATAGATTCTTCTTTCCCCACCTATTTCCATTATTTTTAAATCTAAAACTAAAACCTTTAGTCTTTCCACCCCACCCCCACTAGAGCTGTACTTTGAATATCCTGTTTTCCATTCTTAATTAGCACTTTTCTCAGACAAAGACCACCACCTTCAACACCTCTTTGACCCTTTTGTCTGTGACATCTTTTGTTTATTATCTGCTCACACCACACCCTCAATGTGTCTCTTCCCCCCCCCCCACCCACCTTAAACCAATTTATATTTCTCCCTTGTTGAAACTATGCTGCAGTTCTGCCGAAGGGCCATGGAGGCTCGAAACGTTGACTGATTTCTTCTCCGCCGATGCTGCTGGACTTGCTGAGTTTTTCCAGGTAGTTCTGTTTTTGTTTTGTTTTGGATTTCCAGCATCCGCACTAGCTTTTAGCTTTTTGTTTTTATCTTTGTGTTCCTCGGGCCCTCTGGCCTCAGCAATTCTTCGCACGGCATAACTTCACAGCTAGAGGCCCGGAAGGGAGCAGCTTACATAAACTTGTCGTTGCCAATGCGGTATTTAATGGCCACCCTGAGTGGACCAGACGAGGAGGTCGGCTTCTGAAGCCACCTCACTCCGTCTGCTGAACTTTAGATGCCAAGTTATAATATTTTAAAAGCAAAATGCTGCAGATGTTGGAATTCTTTGGTTAGTGCACTATCAGCACCTTTTTTTAGCACTAACCATTACCATTAACACTCCCTTTGTCCTTTACTTCATGACATCTTTGTCACTCTCTCCTTTGTCCCCACCTATCGCTGGCCTTCTATCCAGCTTCACCTGCCCCATCCCTCTTAGACAGTATAAATTTCATCACATTTCCACTTCTCTTCAGCTCTGAAGAAGATTCATACGGACTGGAAACTTTAATTCTGTTTCTCTCTCCACAGATGCTGCTAGACTTGCTGAGTTTTCCCAGCATTTTCTCTTCTGATTATGATGTTTTAACCTAGCCACGCAGAAGTAAAAAAGAGACGCCTTCAATTTATGATGGTGGCTGATAGGAGTGAAACGTGGAGGTGATGGCGTTCCCTTTCGTCTGCCCCTGTTTCGTTCCAGGTGTTAGAGATTGTTACATGTGCAATCAGAAGGGGACTTCTGGACTAAAGTTATTCCTAGCAGCCGCCAAAGGACAACTATTAGCAAATTAAAGAGCTGGCCTAATCTGGTTCTGTAACTGCCAGATAGGCGATTCATTTGAATCTCAGTAACATAAAAAAAGAGGTTAAGTGTCTCATGGAGTGCACTGTTACAGAGTGGAATTGCTTTGAATTTGGTGAGAGGGGAGGAGGGGAGGCAGGTGTTCTTTTCTTTCTCTGTCTTCCTCAGCCTGCAGAAGACCAGGAGTTGAGAAACTGCACATGACAGGGCTGAGTTCTGAAAACATCCAAGAGTGACATCACAGGGGGAACACAAGTTCATCAGTCGGTGAGAAACTGCTGTTAGGGAGGGTCTTTAGGGAACTGAAAATTAGAAAAGCACGTTCTTAAAAGAAGGAGCTACTTAGATTTTAGTAAGAAACACAAGCAACAGGGAAGTGAAATTAAGTCAAGGCCAGGAAAAATAAAATTGTATAAATAAACCAAGGTAAAATAAGGTTAAGATAAAGGAAGTAAATTGAAGCTATGGCAAGACAGCTTTGTTGTGTGGAATGCTTGTCCTGTAATATGTGGGAAGTTGTGGACAGTACCTGTGTCCTAGATGATCACATGTGCCCTAGATGATCACATGTGCAGGGAGTGTCACCAGCTGCAGAACCTTGAGCTCCAGTTTTCAGAGCTTGAGCAGTGGCTGGAGTCACTGTGTCACATTCGCGAGGCACAGAGCTATGTGCATAGCACAGAGAGGTGGTCACACTACAGATTAGGAGACTGGAGGCAGAAAGGAAATGACCGCCAGGCAGTCCAAGAGAACTAGGCAGGTAGTACAGGAGACCCTGTTCACCAATTAGTTTTCCATTTGGATACTGGTTCCTCAGAGGATTGCAGTCAGAGCCAGGTTTGTGGCACCACAGGTAGCTCTGCTGTACAGGAGGGGAGGAAGAAGAGTGGAAGAGCAGTAGTGATAGGGGATTCATTACTTAGAGGAACAGACAGGTGTTTCTATGGCCATAGTCATGACTCCAGGATGGTATGTTGCCTCCCTGGTGCCAGGGTCAAGGATGCCATGGGCCAGCTGCAGGACATTCTTCTGGGGGAGAGTGATCAGCCAGAGGTCGTGGTCCATGTTGATACCAATAACTTAGGTCGGAAAGGGGATGAGGTTCTGAAAGCAGATTTCAGGGAGATAGGATGGGGATTGACATGCAGGACCTCTAAAACAGCAATCTCAAGATTCCTCCCAGTCCCACCTGCAAATGAGTATAGAAATAGGAGAATAGAGCGATTGAATACATGGCTGGAAAGCTGGTATAGGAGGGAGGGCATCAGATTTCTGAGGCATCAGGACTGGTTCTGGGGAAGGTAGGACCTGTACAAGCTAGGCGGTCTACGCCCAAACAGGACTGGGATGAATATCCTCACAGAGGGAATTGCTAGTGCTATTGAGGGGTGGGGGGCGGGGGACGGGCGGCTGGTGGTGGTGGTATGTCATCGTTATAATGGAAACTTGGCTTAAAGAGGGGCAAAAATGGCACATCAACATTCCTGGATATAGAGTTTTCAGGCAGGTTAGAGAAAAGGATTTAAAAAAGTCAAGGGTGTAGCATTATTGGCTAAAGAAACAATTACAGCTGTGAGAAGGGATGATATACTAAATGAAGCACCAAATGAGGCCATATGGTTTGAGCTCTGAAAAAAAGGGCAGCCACATTGCTTGGAGTGTGCTATAGACCCCCAAATAGTGGAAGGGAGTTAGAAGAGCAAATATGTAGGCAACTTTCTGAGTGCAAAAACAATAGTGCTGTAACAGTTGGAGAATTCAACTACGTTAATATCAATTGGGATATGAACAGTGTGAAGAGCACAGAGGGCACAACATTCTTGAACCCTCCCTCCTTTGTCAGAGGGAGGTCATGTCTAACAAATTTGATTGATTTTTTTGAGGAGGTGACCAGGTGTGTAGATGAGGGTCGTACAGTTGATGTAGTTTATATGGATTTCAGCAAAGACTTTGACAAGGTCCCACATGGGAGACTTATAAAGAAGGCAAATGCACATGGGATACAGGGTAATTTGATGAGGTGGATTCAAAATTGGCTTAGTGGTAGGAGACAGAGGGTGATGACAGAAGGCTGCTTTGCTGGATCTGTGCTGGATCCCCTATTATTCGTCATTTATATAAACAACATAGATGACTATGTGGGGGGGAGGATTAGTAAGTTTGCGGATGACACAAAGATTGGCCAGGTGGTTAACAGTGAGGTTGAGTGTCTTGGGCTACAGGAAGATATAGACGGGATGGTCAAATGGGCAGATAAGTGGCAGATGGAATTTAACCCTGAAAAGTGTGAGGTGATACACTTTGGAAGGAGTAATTTGACAAGGAAGTATTCAATGAATGGCATGACACTAGGAAGTTCTGAGGAACAAAGGGACTTTGGTGTGTGTGTCCATAGATCTCTGAAGGCGGAGGGGCATGTTAGTGGGGTGGTGAAAAAGGCATATGGGACACTCGCCTTTATCAATCGAGGCATAGATTAAAAAAGTAGGGAGGTCATGTTGGAGTTGTATAGAACCTTGGTGAGGCCACAGCTGGAGTACTGTGTGCAGTTCTGGTTGCCACATTATAGGAAGGATGTGATTGCACTGGAGGGGGTGCAGAGGAAATTTATCAGGATGTTGCCTGGGATGAAACACTTAAGTTATGAAGAGAGGTTGGATAGACTTGGGTTGTTTTCATTGGACCAGAGAAGGCTGTGGGGTGACCTGATCGAGGTGTACAAGATTATGAGGGGCATGGACAGGGTGGATAGGGAACAGCTTTTCCCCTTAGTTGAAGGGTCAGTCATGAGGGGACATAAGTTCAAGGTGAGGGACAGGAGGTTTAGGGGGATGTGAGAAAAAACTTTCTTACCCAGGGGGTGGTGATGGTCTGGAATACGCTGCCTGGGAGTGTGGTGGAGGCGAGTTGCCTCACATCCTTTAAAAAGTACCTGGATGAGCACTTGGCATGTCATAACATTCAAGGCTATGGGCCAAGTGCTGGTAAATGGGATTAGGTAGGTAGGTCAGGTGTTTCTCATGTGTCGGTGCAGACTGAATGGGCCGAAGGGCCTCTTCTGCCCTGTGTGATTCTACATTCAAGAGAACTTTTTTACCAGCATGTAACAAGCCCAGCAAAAGGGACTCCTAGGAAATGAAGCTGGGCAAGTGAATGAAGTAACAGTGGGGGACCATTTTGGAGATATTGACCATAACACAGTTAGATTTCACATCATTATGGAAAAGGACAAAGATAGAAAAGAAGTAAAAGTTCTAAATTGGGGGAAGACAAATTTTACAAAGCTGAGAAATGAGTTGGTGAAAGTGGACTGGGTATAACTACTAGAAGGGAAAACAGTGTCAAATCAGTGCGAGGCATTCAAAAGTGAGATCCTTTGGGCACAGTGTAGACATGTCTCCACAAAGAAAAAGGGTGGGACTGCCAAATCTAGAACCCCCGATTATCCAGAAGCATACAGGGTAAGATAAAGCAAAAGAGAGCTTATGACAGTCACAAAAAGCTTTATACTGTAGACAGCCTAGAGGAGTATAGAAAACCACAGGTGTGGTTAGGAAAGCAAAGAGAATACAAAAAATATTGGCAGGTAAAATCAAAGAAAATCCAAAGATGTTTTACCAGTACATTAAGAGCAAGAGGATAACCAAGGAAAGGGTAGGGCCTATCAGAGATGTAACTTGTGCATTGATGCTGAAGATGTGGGCAGTGTTCCCAATGAGTACTCTGTCTCTGTCTCCCTAAGGAGAGGAATGATGCAGACATTCTAGTTAAAGGGGAAGAGTGTGAAATGTTAGATATGATAAGCATAGTGAGAGAAGAAGTACTGGAGGGACTGGCATCCTTGAAGGTGGAAATTCACCAAGGCCAGATGGATTGTATCCAGGTTGTTAAAGGAAGCCTGGGAGGAAATAATGGATGGCCTGAGGATCACTTTCCAATCCTCACTGGATTCAGGTGAGGTCCCAGAGGATTGGAGGTCTGCGAACGCCGTACCAACATTTAAAAAGGGGTACAAGGGATAGGCCAGAAAATTATAGGTCATCAGTCTGACTTCGGTGGTGGGCAAATAATTGGAATCAATTCTGAGAGACAGGATAAACTGTCACTTAGAAAGGCATGGATTCATCAGGGATAGTCATCATGGTTTTGTTAGGCGAAGATCGTGTCTTACTAACTTAATAGAATTTTAAAGGAAGTAACAAGGAGGATTGATGAGGGTAGTGCAATGGATGTTGCCTACATGGATTTTAGTAAGGCATTTGACAAGGTCCCACGTGGCAGACTGGTCAGAAAAGTAAGATCCTATGGGATACAGGGGAAGCTGGTGAGTTGGATCCAAAATTGGCACGGTGACAGGAAACAAAGGTAATGGCCGATGGATGTTTTTGCAAGTGGAAAGCAGTTTCCAGTGGTATTTCACGGGGCTCAGTGTTGGGACCCTTGCTGTTTGTTGTATATATTAATGATTTGGACTTAAGTGTGGGAGGCATGATTGGGAAATTTGCAGATGACAAAAAATGGCTGTATAGTTGATGGTGAAGGGGATAGCTATTGCCTTCAGAATGATATCAATGGTTTGCTTGAATGGGCAGAAAAGTGCCAAATGGAATTCAATCCAGAGAGGTATGAGTTAATGCATTTGGGAAGGGCAAACAAAACAAAGGAATACGCAATAAACGAGAGGATATTGAGAGGGGTCGGGGAAGTGAGACACCTCGGAGTGCATGTCCACAGGCCCCTGAAGGTGGCAGGACAGGTGGGGAAGGTGCTAAAGAAAGCATATGGAATGCTTTCTCTTATTGGACAAGGTATTGTATATAAAAGCAGGGATGTAATGCTGGAACTGTCTCAAACGCTGGTTAGGCCTCAGCTGGAATGTTGTGTACAGTTCTGGTCACCAAGTTACAGGAAGGACATAATTGCTCTGAAGAGAGTACAGAGATTTACAAGAATGTTGTCAGGGCTTGAAAATTGCAGCTACGAAGAACGATTTGATACCAAATTGAGGTGTACAAAATTATGAGGGGCCTAGATAGGGTAGACAGGAAATACCTGTTCTCCCAGCTGAGGGGTCAATTACTAGGGGGCATAGATTTAATGTGATTGGTAGAAGCATTAAAGGGGACATGAGGAAAAACTTCTTTCACCCAGAGAGTGCTGGGCACCTGGAATTCACAGCCTAAATTCGTGGTTGAAGTTGAAACGCTCAACTCATTTAAACGGATCTGCACCTGAAGCGCTGTAACCTCCAAGGCTACGGACCAGGTGCTGGAAAGTGCCATTAAAAATGAACGGCTCGCTTCTTTTTTCTATTTTTGTGGCGGCGTGGGCACGATGGGCTGAATGGCCTCTTTCTGCACCGTAACTTTTCTACGGTTCTATTGAAGTTACGGTAGTAATGGGGCCGACTTCGTCCCTTCTTAGATTGACTTACGGGTTGAAACGTTTACAAACCAGGCAAGGAGAGCAAAACTAGAAAGCAACCCATTCACCGCATTAAGCCTCCTGTCAAGTTTATGATGTTATTGATATATTCCGTCTGTAATCAGTTTCTGGCGTCAGAAATAGCACAGCAGAGTTGCAGCTTACCGCTGTCCACTCCCGCACCGTCCTCCGGTACCCTTCCGCTCCAACCCCCAACAAAACGAACGCAAACAGGCACGCAGATCACGGCAGAAGGATGCTCCGCGGGTAGAATATCACGCTTTGCTGTGTAGAGCCAAAACGTTTGCAGCAAAAGCAGTTGAAAGGCACAGAGCGAAATGTTCCCCTGGTGAACGGGCAAGCTTATCTTCAAGTAGCTTACATTAAAGAACAGAAATGCCTTTGCCTGTGACATGGTTGAGGCAAGACTGAAGTGACACAAAGTACGGGAACGGAATGATCGATAAGAGTTTCAAGGAAGATGTCAGCGAATGAGGAGGAAGGCGATGTCACAACTTCTGATGCTCAGATCAGCAATGGAATTTAACAGCAGAAAGTTTTTCTTCAGATACAGATTGATAATTTCACAAAAGGTATTCACTGTAAAAATCAACCGAACGCTAAAGGCGATGGCGCAGGAAGGGGAAAGCGGATGATGTGCGATGGGAAAATTACAGAGCCCATCAATAATTGCACCATGATCTTATCTATTGTCAGTACAATACAGCGAGCTTCATTGCGTGAGGCTCTAATTAAATATGAGGTAAGAGCAAGTTGTTTAACTGTGTAGTTCGAGCTTTCACATGAGCGGTAAAGCTATTTTTCAATATGAAGCTGAGTACTGAACAGTGGCAAATTATCAGACTTTTCTTCCTTCGTGTTTACCAAAGAGTGGCATGTTCTACTAGCACCAAATATAAAATTTACTGAAACTGAATGCCAACATTGCATGTACACGGCAATTCGCTATCAACTCTCTCTCAGTCTATTATTAGTACCTCAGTGAAGTTCTGGGGGAGTGCTGTACTGCCGGAGTTACCGCCTTTCATTGGACCGGTCTGTTCTACCTAAAAGATCGCACGGGGATAAATCCAATATTTGTCCCTCAACCAACACCACTTAAACAGATTATCAGGTCATTTGTCGTTTGTCAGATTTTGCTGTTGCAAAAGGCTGCCAAGTTTCCTGCATAACATAGTAAACACTTTTTCAGAAGTAATTAATTGACTGTAAATAACGTTGTGATGTCCTGCGGTCGCAAAAGCCGCTATAAAGACGCAAGTCGTTGTTCTTACCTACATTTGCGTCTGATGCTTTCAGATGCATGTTCGCTTGTTTTCAATCACCACTAATCATTTGAAGCCACATGGGCAGTGAATTAAAAATGTACAAGAAATATTAAAGATATATTGGCATATTGTGACCAGGTGAGGAGGAGTGCACTGGCTTCCCTCTATTCAGCCTCCTCGGTTGGTCACAACAAAGGTTTAAGTTTCTTTTACAGGAAGATGTACCTTTTCCAAATCAAAACGTATTTAACTATTTATGCAGTAAGCAATAAGGAGCCATTCAAACAAGGTTCGGAGTTAAAAACGAGCAAGTTTATTAATCACTAAACCAGCAAAAATTAAAATCATGATGTCACACACAGGCAGGTATCAGAAATAAGTGAAGTTAGAGCCCAATAAAAAAAATTAAAATAATGTATGGTTGCATCCTTTGATTGACATGTACATTGTAGCCAATTTGGATTAGCTTGTTTCGTGGATGCAGTAGATGTAGAAGGTGTTACAATTGTTATGAGATCTCGGTTCACTAGTAGGGTTCTAGTAGTTGACTTCTTGAACCGGGTGATACACACTTTTTCCAAAAGAGAGAGGGAGAGAGCACAGCTTTTCAGCCTCTTTCCTCCACTGAAAATTTCATTGACGCTCACTGTGTCCCTTTGAATCTCTCTGCAGTGGCTGTATCCTGGCTGTTATACTTTATCCAATGTGTATTTCCAAGGGTTTTTGGGTGGGTCTGTCTGTGGCAGCCATTGTTTCAATATGCAGCACTTTGCATTTTAATGTCTCTTCCTTAGACAGTGATGAGTTTTAATGGGTCTGAAGGTTTGTTTGTTTTTTTCACTGCTTTGGAATGTGGCCTTGCATTTTAAAGCCATTTGCCTTGTCTCAGTTCAAATTGCAAAGTTTGAATTGTAATTCTACATTGGAACTTTCCAGAAGTTGGTCAACTGGCAATACTAGATGAGAGGTGACTCATGGCAGCCTTCTTTAGTCAGTGACTTTTCTTGTCTTTAAAAAATCCTTTTTAAACAGTTCAGCATAAGTTTGGTCAGCCAGTGAAATTACAGATTTATCACTCATGAACAGGTCACATCATTGTTCTGGTGTGAACAAGGCATGAAACTGGCTTTATCCGTAATGTCACTGGCCTAAGTGTTCGATCCAGCCAGGTTAATGCTCCATGGAATAAACAGAAAGTGCTGGAAAAACTCAGCTGGTCAGGCGGCATCTGGGGAGGGAGAAGCAGAGTTAAATTTCAAGTCCAATACGACTCTCAAGAGTTTTTCCAGCAGTTGCTGTTTTTATTTCAGATGTCCAGCATCCACAGTAGTTCGCCTTTATTTTAATGCCCTGGAGGCATTGCTTCAAATCCCTCCATGGCAGCTGGTGGAACTTAAATTTAATTTATAAAATCTGGAATTGAAAGCTAGTCTCTAATGGAGGCCATGAAGTTTTCATCGATTGTCATAAAAACCATCTGATTCACTGATGTCCCTTAGGGAAGGAAATCTTGACATCCTTACTAGGTCTATTCTTACACTTATATGTGACTCTGGACACATAGCAATATGGCTGACTCTTAACTGCTCTCTGAAATGAATGCCACTCAGTTCAAGGGCAAATCAGGATGAGTGAAAAATGCTGGCTATGCCAGTGACACCTACATCCCATCAAAGAATTAACATTAAATGCCAGTGAGAGTATTTGCACTCTCATTGCGCATTGAACATTGTCTCTTCTCTTCTTATTAAATGCCTAAAATTTGGGTTTACTTTAAGTGAATGAGATAAAATTCAATCAGAAATAGCATAAGTAAATTTGCCTATAATACAGGAGAAAAAAAAAGTTATTTTGTGTCTGTATTGTTACTTATACCTACTCGGTTAAAAATGGCAGCAGCTCAAGATAGCAGTGTGAGCTAAGTGTTAAATTGTAGTTACAGTAGTCAAATGCTTACATGTTTGCTCAGTTTTCAGTTAACATCTACCAGACAGGGTGCAGTTTACTCTATTTCATTAGAACTACGCATTTATTCATTAATGAAAACAAAACAACAAAATGTGCCTCTAGCATCTCAATGGTTTAGCATTAACTGGACTGAATGTAACATGGTTCAAGCTAATTTCAACATTATAACCACACTGCATCAGCCAAAATCGTGTTAATGTATGGAATATTTTATAATAGCATTTACTGAGGCCGTATTAGCTGCTTTCAATCTTGCAAAACAGAACAAGCTTTACGAAGTTTGCATTTCATCTGTATCTGAATAGGTGGAGAATTAAGTATGGAAGAACAGAAGAACATTAGAAATAGGAGCTGGAGTGGCCATTTGGCCTTTCAAGCCTGATACGCTATTCAACAATATAATGCCTGGTCTTCTACCTGAACTCCACTTCCCGCTCTATCCCCGTATCCCTTAATTCTGCTAGTATTCAAAAACCTATTGAACATTGTTTTGAAGATATCAATGTGTGAGCATCAACGTCTCTTTGGGGTAGAAAATTCCAAAGGTTCCTAACCCTTTGCATGAAGAAATTTCTTCTAATCTCAGTCCTAAATGGGCGACTCCTTATTTTGTGACTGTGACCCTGTATTCTAGATTTACGAGCCAGGGGAAACATTGTCTTGGCGTCTACATGGCAAAACCCCTTAGGAGTTTTATATGTTTCAATTAGATCACTGCTCATTCTTCTAAATTATAGGAAATATATTCTTAGTATACAATTTGGATGTTATTCATAGAAGCCCATTAGAGCTGACTGATTGAATGGTAGGTAAATTGCTGTATACAGACCATGCACCTCAACAGTGATGAAGTTGATTCTTTCAGCGCTGTTCACCATAAATCACTGACCAAATAGAAGCGTGGCTATGACTACAACATTTTAGCTACATGTACCAATAAAATGTTCTTGTGTACAGAAAAATATACTTAACATATGCACATTTCTTTCAAAATACATACAGCAACCCATTCAATAACCAAGGAAATATAACACTCACAATGACCAAGGAACACTCCACTTTGCTTTTTGCCTTACTCTGTTACCAACAAAGGCACAAAAATGTTGAAATACAAATGCACACACATGCGACTATGAGTATTTAGATCATATGTCTTGGGCCTTTTTCTCATTTTAATCAGGAATCAGAATTGGAACTGGCTACATCTGGATTCATAATTAACCACATGTGACTAGCGTGTAATATGTTGGACAACAAGGGATTGTCTCTTTGCTCTCTTCGTTCCCCCAGTTAGTGGAAGGTATTTATTTTAAAAGTAGCCTTCTGTACATTCTATGTTATATTAATACACAAAACATCAAATACGGAAACTTGAGCTGCCCAGGTAATTTCATCTGAGCAATGGACCTGATGTCTGTATTTAATGGAAGAAAGTTATTTGGAATTGTTAACAGAACAACCTTAAGATTGGGATTAAGAGTCCCAAGATCCTTTGATTGGGACAGGAAATGACATGTAACTTTGGTTGCTGTGCAGTATTTCAAACACCCACAGTAGTTTGCTTTTATTTTAATGCCCTGGGGACATTGGTTCAAATCCCTCCACGGCAGCTGATGAAACTTAAATTCAATTAATAAAATTTGGAATTGAAAGCTAGTCTCGGTAATGGTGGCCATGAAGCTATCATCGATTGTCATAAAAACCATCTGGTTCACTGACGTCCTTGAGGGAAGGAACTCTTGTCATCCTTATCAAGTCTAATCTTACACTTATATGTCTTTCTAGACACATTGCAATATGGTTAATTCTTAACTGCTCTCTCTTTTATCTCATGTGCACTAAACTGGTCTTACCTATTAATAGCAGGAAAATAATTTAACCATGTACTAGCTTTCATTCTTTAGTTACTTCTAGGGGTTATCAATCAAATGTTGGTAATATTCTGGAATACACTTACATTGAATAATGGGCTCACTCATTGGGATCTGGTGAGTTCACGTAAATAGATTGCTGCTTTGAAGACTTGAGGAGAAGATCTCAAATGCATTGATTGGAAAATGCAGAGGAGATGTTGGTTTTGATTGCTTATTTGCACCAGAACATCAGGTTCCTTGTGAGTGCATCGATTCCCACTGGATGCAGTACTTAAGGACCACAATGATAACATTTGGCCTTTCTGGTCTTTCCTCAAATTCGAATTCTGGTAAATCTTTTGTCTTATGGTGCTTCCCAGATTTCCTTGAAGACAGCTGTAAGTTTATTTACTAGCACTGCTCTATTGCACTCATAAATCTCTGCTGGAAGGCTGTCTGAGCCAGGGGCTTTGCCTCATTTGCTTGATTTGATTGTCTTTATCACCTCTGCTGTGGAGGCAGGGAGAGACAGGCTATCTTTCTCAGACACCTGCGCAATTTGATGCAGATAATCTGCTGACATGTGGGAGTCTCTGCTGACGAGCTCGGTGAGCTGCTCTTGCTACCTCCCTATTATAGCTGCCTTATCAACGGTTAGTTCATTTCCATCAGCTGCTAAGGTAGGAGCAAAGATTGTGGTGAGTGGGCCATATACAGTCTTTGGCCCACTGTGTAAAATAAAAAAAAATGGATCATGCATCTCAACTAGATAAGAACATAAGAACTAGGAGCAGGTGTAGGCAATTCAGCCCCTCGAGCCTGCCCCGCCATTCAATACGATCATGGCTGATCTCATTTCGGCCTCAACTCCAATTTCCTGCCCTCTCCCCATAACCTTTACCCATTTCAACCCTTTACTAATTAAAAATCTGTCCACCTCCTCCTTAAATTTATTCAGCGTCCTGGCATCCACTCCCCTCTGAGGTAGTGAATTCCACAGATTCATGACCCTTTGAGAAAAGTCATTCCTCCCCATCTGATTTAAATCTACCACCCTTAGCCTAAAACTATGGCCTCTCGCTCTAGAATGCCCCACAAGGGGAAACATCTGCTCCACATCTACTTTGTCTATCCCCTTTAGCATCTTATATACCTCAATTAGAT
This sequence comes from Cetorhinus maximus, assembly GCF_964194155.1. Lineage (NCBI taxonomy): Eukaryota > Metazoa > Chordata > Chondrichthyes > Lamniformes > Cetorhinidae > Cetorhinus > Cetorhinus maximus. The sequence goes on from NC_135896.1 coordinate 78,322,806, forward strand.
CTCCTCTCATCTTTCTAAACTCTAGCGAGTATAGGCCTAAACTGCTCAATCTCTCCTCATAAGACAAGCCCCGCATCTCTGGAATCAATCTAGTGAACCTCCTCTGAACTGCCTCCAATGCAACTACCTCCTTCCTCAAGTGAAGGGACCAAAACTGTGCGCAGTACTCCAGGTGCGGTCTCACCAATGCCTTGTACAGTTGCAATAAAACTTCCCTATTTTTATACTCTATTCCTTTAGCAATAAATGCCAAAATTCCATTTGCCTTCCTCATTACCTGTTGTACTTGTATTCTAGCTTTCAGTGATTTACGCACAAGGACACCCAGATCCCTCTGCACTGAAGCATTCTGAAGTTTGTCTCCATTTAAATAATAAGTCGCCTTTTTATTCTTCCGACCAAAATGGATAACCTCACACTCATCCACGTTAAACTCCATCTGCCAAATTTTGCTCCATTCACCTAACCTGTCCATATCCATTTGTAAATTTCTTATTTCTTCATTGCAACTTACTTTCCCACCTATTTTGGTGTCATCTGCAAATTAGCTTTAGTACCTTCTATCCCTGGATCCAAGTGATTATTATAGATTGTAAATAGTTGGGGCCCAAGCACCGAACCCTGTGGCACTCCACTAGTTACAGCTTGCCATCCAGAAAAAGACCCATTTATCCTAACTCTCTGCATTCTGTTGGTTAGCCAAAACTCTATCCAAGCTAATATATTACCCCTAACTCTCTGTGATCTTATCTTGTGTATTAATCTTTTTTGTGGCACCTTATCAAAGGCCTTCTGGAAGCCCAGATACACTACACCTACAGGATCCCCATTATCCACTTTGCTTGTCACATCTTCAAAGAACTCTAGCAAATTAGTCAAGCATCATTTACTCTTCCTAAAACCATGCTGACTCTGCTGGATTGCATTGTGACTTTCCAAATGCCCCATTACTACTTCCTTAATAACGGATTCCAACAATTTCCCAACGACAGACGTTAAACTAACTGGTCTATAGTTTCCTACTTTCTGCCCCCCACTCCTTTTTGAATCAGGGCGTTATATTAGCATTTTTCCTATCCACTGTAACCTTTCCAGAATCCAGGGATTTTGGAATATTATAGCCAATGCATCCACTATCTCTGCTGCCATTTCATTTAAGACTCTGGGATCTAGGCCATCAGGTCCTGGGGTCTTGTCACCCTTTAATCCCAATAGTTTGCTCAGTACTTTTTCTCTAGTGATGGTGATTGTTCTAAGTTCCTCCTTCTCTATACCCTTTGCACTACCTGTTACTATTGGGGTGGCACTAGTTTCCTCCACCATGAAAACTGAGGCAAAATATTGATTAAGTGTCTCTGCCATTTCTGCATTCCCCACTATTAACTCCCCAGTGTCATCCTCCAAGGGACCAACATTCACTTTAGCTACTCTCTTTCCTTTTATATACTTGTAGAAGCTTTTGCTATCATTTTGCACTAGTTTTCTTTCATAATTTACCTTTGCTCTTTTTATTATTTTTTTAGTAACCATTTATTGATCTTTAAAAGTTTCCCAACCTTCCAGCCTGTCACAATTTGCTATGCCTTAGTTTTTGCCTTTATGTTATCTTTAACTTCCTTGCTTAGCCATGGATGCTTTTTTTCCCCCTCTTACCATCTTTCTTCCTCTTTGGAATGTATTTTACTTGGGAGGAATTGAATATCTCCTTAAATATCTGCCACTGTTCATCAACTGTCCTACCTTGTAGTCTTCCTGTTCAGTCCACTAGGGCCAAATCTGCCCTCATGCCTATGTAATTACCTTTGTTTAACTCCAGAACACTAGTGTGGGACTCAAGTTTCTCGCTCTCAAACTGAACTTGAAATTCTATCATGCTATGATCACTCTCCCCTAGAGGATCCTTTACAATGAGATCATCAATTAATCCCATCTCATTACACAAAACCAAATCCAGACTAGCCTGCTCCCTTGTTGGTTCCACAACATATTGCTCCAAGAAACAATCTCTAATACACTGTATGAACTCTCCCTTGAGGCTACCCTTGCCAATTTGATTAGTCCAGTCTATATGCATATTAAAATCACCCATGATTATTGCCGTGCCTTTCTTACATGCTCCCAGTATTCCCTGGTTCATACTGTGCCCTACTGCTGAACTACTGTTTGGGGACCTATAGATTACTCCCACCAGGGACTTCTTTCCCTTGCTATTTCTTATTTCTACCCAGATTGACTCTATGGCTTGCTCTCCAGTGCCTATATCATCACTATAGTACTGACCTCTTCCTTTACTAACAAAACTACACCACCTCCTTTTCCTTCCTGCCTATCCTTTGAAATACTGAGAACCCTTGGATATTCAACTCCCAAACCTGTTCTCCCTGTAACCACGTCTCAGTAATCACCACCAAACCATACCTATTCATCTCTATTTGCACTGTTAACTCAGTTTTATTCCAAATGCTATGCACATTCAGATACAAAGCCTTTAAGTTTGCCCTATAGTCAATTTTCCCTACTCTTATATGATCCTTTGGTGCAATATGGCATTCGTGCACTCTTTCCTTTCCTTTCACTTTTCGGCAACGATCAGTCTTGTCACTAACCTGCACTCTTAGCCTCTCCTTAAACTTTGATTTTTTAATATTTCCATGTAACTGAGCCCTTCCCCCCACTATTTAGTTTAAAGCCCTATCTGCAACCCTAGTTATGCGATTCGCCAGGTCACTGGTCCCAGCATGATTCAAGTGGAGCCCGTCCGAACGGAATAGCTCCTTCTTTCCCCAGTACTAGTGCCAATATCCTATGAATTTGAACCCATTTCTCCCACAACAATCTTTGAGCCACGCATTTACCTCTTTAATCTTATTGACCCTGCACCAATTAGCTCGTGGCTCAGGTAGTGATCCGGAGATTATTACCTTTTTGGTTCTGCTTTTTAATTTAGCCCCTAGCTGCTCGTATTCCCTCAGCAGAACCTCTTTCCTCATTCTACCTATATTGTTGGTACCTACCTGGACCACGACAACTGGATCTTTCACCTTCCATTCCAAGTTCCTCTGCAGCCCAGATAAGATATCCTTAACCCTGGCACCAGGTAGGCAACACAGCCTTTGGGACTCTCGATCCTGGCTACAGAGAACAGTATCTATTCCCCTAACTATACTATCCCTGATTACAACTACATTTCTCTTTTCTCCACCCATTTGAATGGTTCCCTGTACCAATGTGCTATGGTCAGTTTGCTCATCCTCCCTACAGTTCCCGCTCTCGTCCACACTGGGAGCAAGAATCTCGAACCTGTTAGATAAGGGCAAGGGCTGAGGCTCCTGCTGTGCTACTTTCTGGATCTCTCTACCTGCCTCACTCGTAGTCACACCCTCCTGTCCCTGACCACCAGACGAATTTCAGGTTGTTAATCTAAGGGGTGAGACTGTCTCCTGAAACACAGCGTCCAGGTAACTCTCCCCCACCCTGATGTGTTGCAGTGTCTGAAGCTCAGACTCCAGCTCATCAACTCTGAGCCAGAGTTCCTCGAGCAACCAACATTTGCTACAGATGTGGCCACCAGGAACCACAACAGGATCCACCAGCTCCCACATCATGCAGCTACAACACATCGCCTGGCCCTGCATCTCCATTTTATTTAATTAGTTTTTCAATTTGTTTTTAAATTTCCTGCTGGTCTCTAGTTTATCAATCTGTAAAATATTTCTCCTATTTACCTTTAATCTGAAAGCAAGTTAGAACAGGGATTCAAAATACACTTTTTAAAATCAACTGGAACTCGCTCTCTCTGAGTTGAAGCTGAAGCGTTAGGCCTCCGATCCTGGGCCCCAGTAGTCACCTTTAATCTGAAATCAACTGAGAATAGGTAGTTCAAACTAGCAAACTGGTTACCAACCAATTAACTTACGGTTTTCCTGTGATGTCACTCTTTGCTTTTTTTTCACTTGGTGACAGTGACTGCAGAAAACACTCTTCCCAGACTGCTTCATGGCGATGGTGACTGCAGAGTTCTTCAGATGTTGCAGCTCATCAGCTTCCGCATTCCACCAGTGATTTGGCATTTCTCTTAATGCTCGCTTGAGCTGGTGTTCACGTCCTTGTTCAAAAAATATTATAAGGATAAGCCCAGCAATTACAGATCTGTCAGTTTAACTTCAGTAGTGGGGAAGCTTCTAGAAATAATTTTTTGGGATAGAATTAGTAGCCACGTTGAAAAACATGTGTTGATTAGGAAGAGCCAGCATGGATATCTAAACGGAAATCATGTTTAACTAACTTGCTCGAGTTTTTTTGAACAGGTAATAGAAAGGGTAGATGAGGGTAATGCTGTTGATGTGGTGTACATGCACTTTCACAATGCATTCGATATAGTGTCACACAAGAGGTTTGTGAGAGAAGTTATAGCTCATTGAATAAAAGGGGCAGTAGCAGCATGGATACAAAATTGGCTGAAAATAGGAAACAGAGAGTAATGGTCAATGGATATTTTTCAGGCTGCAGGAAGGTTTGTAGTGGAATTCCCCAGGGGTCAGTATTGGGACCCTTGCTTTTCCTTTACTAATGATCTAGAATTTGGTGTACAAGGGACAATTCCCAAGTTTGCGGATGATACGAAATTTGGAAGTATTGTAAACTGTGAGGGGGACTGTGTACAACTTCAGAAGGACATAGACAAGTTAGTACAGTGGGCAGATAGTGGCTGATATCAGTAGGAGTGACCACCACACAGTCCTTGTGGAGACAAAGTCCCGCCTTCACATTGAGGATATCCTCCATCATGTTGTGTGGCAATGTCACCATGCTAAATGGGATCTAGCAACACAAGACTGGGCATCCATGGGGCGCTGTAGGGCATCAGCAGCAGCAAAATTTTACTCAACCACAATCTGTAGCCTCATGGCCCGGCATATCCCCCCAGTCTACCATTATCACCAAGCCAGGGATCAGCCCTGGTTCAATGAAGAACGCAGGAGGGCATGGCAGGAACAGCACCAGGCAGACCCAAAAATGAGGTGTCAACCTGGTGAAGTGACAACACAGGACTACTTGCATGCCAAACAGCATAAGCAGCCAGTGATAGAAAGTGCTAAGCGATTCCACAACCAACGGATCAGATCTAAGCTCTGCAGTCCTGCGACATTTAGTTGTGAATGTTGGTGGAAATTAAAGAACTCACTGGAGGAGGAGGCTCCACAAATATCCCCATCCTCAATGATGGAGGAGCCCAGCACATCAGTGCAAAAGATAAGGCTGAAGCATTTGCTACAATCTTCAGCCAAAGGGCCAAGTGGATGACCCAACTTGGCATCCTCCAGAGGTCCCCAGCATCACAGATGCCAGTCTTCAGCTAATTCAATTCACTCCATGTGATATCAAGAAATGGCCAAATGCACTGAATATTGCAAAGGCTATGGGCCCTGACAATATTCTGGCAATAGTTCTGAAGACTTGTGCTCCCCAACTTCCAGTGCCCCTAGCCAAACTGTTCCAGTACAGCTACAACACAGGTATCTACCCTGATACGTGGACAATTGCCCAGATATGTCCTATACACAAAAAGCAGGAAATCCAACCTGGCCAATGACCGCCCCATCAATCTACTCCCCATCATCAGTAAAGTGATGGAAGGGGGTCATCAACAGTGTTATTAAGCGGTACTTGGTTAGCAATAACCTGCTCACTGACACTCAGTTTGGTTTCAGCCAGGGCCACTCAGCTCATGACCTCATTACAGCATTGGATCAAACATGGGCAAAAGAGCTGAACTCCAGAGGTGAGGAGAGAGTGACTGCCCTTGACATCAAGGCAGCATTTGACCAAGTGTGGCATCAAGGAGCCCTAGCAAAACTGGAGTCAATGGGAATCAGGGGGAAAACTTTCCATTGGTTGGAGTCATACCTAGCACAAAGGAAGATGATTGTGGTTGTTTGAGGTCATCGTCTCATTTCCAGCACATCACTGCAGGAGCTCCTCAGGGTAGTGTCCTTGGCCTAACCATCTTCAGCTGTTTCATCAATAACCTTCCTTCCACCATAAGGTCAGAAGTGGGGATGTTTTCTGACGATTGCACAATGTTCAGCATCATTCAGGACTCCTCAGATACTGAAACCGTCCATGTCCAAATACAGCAAGTCCTGGACAATATCCAGGCTTGGGCTGACAAGTGGCAAGTAACATTCATGCTGCACAAGTGCCAGACAATGACCATCTCCAACAAGAGAGAATCTAACCATTGCCCCTTGACATTCAATGGCATTACTATTGCTGAATCACACATTATCAACATCTTGGGGGGTTGACCAGAAACTGAACTGGACTAGCCATATAAATACTGTGGCAACAAGAGCAGTTCAGAAGCTAGGAATCTTGTGGGGAGTAATTCACCTCTTACTCCCCAACGTCTGTCCACTATCTACAAGGCACAGTCAGGAGTGTGACAGAATACTCTCCACTTGCCTGGATGAGTGCAGCTCCAATAGCACTCAATAAGCTTGACACCACCCAGGACAAAGCAGCTCACTTGATTGGTACCCCTTCCACAAACATTCATTCCCTCCACCACTGCCGAACAGTAGCAGCATCTACAAGAGGCACTTCAGAAACTCACCAAGGGTCCTTAGGCAGTGCCTTCCAAACCTATGACCACTACCATCTAGAAGAACAAGGGCAGAAGATACATGGGAACAGCACCACCTGGAAGTTCCCCTCCAAGCCACTCGCCATCCTGATTTGGAAGTATGTCGCTGTGCCTTCACTGTCGCTGGGTCAAAGTTCTGGAACTCTCTCGCTAACAGCATTGTGGGTGTCACTACACCACAGGGACTGCAGCAATTCAGGAAGCCAACTCTCCACCACCTTCTCAAGGGCAATTAGGGATGGGAAATAAATGCTGGACTAACCAGTAATTCCCGCGTCCCACATATGAATAAAAAAAAAGATGTAGTTCAATGCAGAGAAGTGTGAGGAGATGCATTTTAGCAGGAAGAACAATGCAAAATAAGGGGTACATTTCTTAAGAGGGTGCAGGAGCAGAGGGGCCTGGATGTATATGTGCATAGTTCATTGAAGGTGGCAGGACAGGTGGAGAGAGCAGTTAATAAAGCACACAGTATCACAAGACTATAAGACCATAAGATGTAGGAGCAGAAGTAAGCCATTTGGCCCATCAAGTCTGCTCTGCCATTCAATGTGATCATGGCTGATCTGGTAATCCTCAGCTCTGCGTTCCTGCCTGGTCCCCATAACCCTTGATTCCCTTGCTGATTAAAAACCTGTCTATCTCAGCCTTGAATATACTTAATGACTCGGCTTCTATAGCCCTCTGCGGTAAAGAATTTCACAGACGAACTACCCTCTGAGAGAAGATATTCCTCCGCATCTCTGCTTTAAATGGGCAACCCCCTACTCTGAGATTATGCCCTCTGGTCCAAGACTCTCCCACAAGGGGAAACAACCTCTCAGCATCTACCCTGTCAAGCACCTTAAGAATCTTATATGTTTCAATAAGGTTGCCTCTCATACTTCTAAACTCAAGAGAGTACAGGCCCAACCTACTCAACCTCTCCTCATAAGAAAATCCCTCCATTCCCAGAATCAACCCAGTGACCCTTCTCTGGACTGCCTCCAATGCCAGTATATATTTCCATAGATAAGGGGATCAAACCTGTTCACAGCATTCTAGGTGTGCTCTAACTAGTGCCTTGCATAGTTTTAGCAAGACTTCCCTATTTTTATACTTTATTCTCTTCAAAATAAAGGCCAACATTCCATTTGCCTTCCCTATTACCAGTTGAACTTGTATGTTAGCTTTTTGGGATTCATACACAAGGCTCCCAAATCCCTCTGTGCTGCAGTCTTTCTCCATTTAAATAATATTCAGCTCTTCTATTCTTCATGCCAAAGTGCATAACCTCACATGTTCTCACATTATATTCCATCTGCCACTTTTTTACCCCATCACTTAACCTGGCTATATCCCTCTGTAGACTACAATTGTGTCATCCTCACCACTTGTCTTCCCACCTACTTTTGTATCATCTGCAAATTTAGTGAGAGATGAGGGAAGTGAATGTACTAAGTCATTAATATATATTGTAAATAATTGTGGCCCCAGCACTGATCCCTGTGGCACTGCACTAGTTACAGGTTGCCATCCTGAAAATTCCCCCCTTATCCCAACTCTTTGTCTCCTATTAGTTAGCCAATCCTCTATCCATGCTAATATGCTACCCCCAACACTATGGGCCCTTATCATATTACGTAGCCTTATGTGTGGTATCTTATCGAACACCTTTTGGAAATCTAAATATATTACACCTACTGGCTCCCCTTTATCTATCCTGCTTGTTACCTCCTCAAAGAATTCTAATAAATTTGTCAGGCATGATTTCCTCTTCATGAAGCCAAGCTGACTCTGCTTGATTAGATTATGTAATTCTAAATGCTTTGCTATTACATCCTTTATAATAGGCTCCAACATTTTCCCAATGACAGATGTTAAGCTAACTGGCCTATAGTTACCTGTGTTTTGCCTCCCTCCCTTTTTGAATACGGGTATTACATTGCCAGTTTTCCAATCATATGGGACTTTTCCAGAATCTAAGGATTTTTGGAAGATTACTACCAGTGCATCCACTATCTCTGTAGCTACTTCCCTTAATATACCAGGATGCAACCCATCAGGTCCAGGGGACTTATTGGCCTTTAGCCCCATTAGCTTCCCTAGTACTTTTTCTCTAGCAATAGTTATTCTATTTATTTTCTCCCCCTCTTTTGCCCCTTGATTATTTAGTATTAGAATTCCAATAATGTCTTCTACCATGATGACTGAAGCAAAGTATTTATTCAAAATTTCCTGGTTCCCCATTATTATTTCCCCAGCCTAATTTTGTAAGAGGCCTATGTTCACTTTGGTCTCTCTGTTCCTTTTTATATATTTAAATATATTTATATATATTTTATATATTTACTGACTATTTTTATATTGCTAGTTTACCCTCAGAGTTTATTTTCTCCTTCTATTTTTTGTTGGTCATCTTTTGTTGGTTTTTAAAACTTTCCCAATTCTCTGGCTTACCACTAATCTTTGCCACATTGTATGTCTTTTCTTTTAACTTGATACTATCCTCACCTTCCTTGGTTAACCATGGTTGGTTTATCCCCTTCCTTAAATCCTTCTTCCTCACTGGGATATATCTTTGTTATGACTCACAAACTATTTTCTTAAACATCTGCCATTGTTCATCAACTGTCTTTCCTGCTAAAATCGTATCCCAGTCCACTCCAGCCAACCCTGTCCTCATTCTTTGGTAATTACCCTTATTTAACTTTAGCACAGTTGTTTCCAACCCAAATTTCTCCCTCTCAAACTGAAGGCTAAATTCTACCATATTATGGTCACTGTTTCCTGGGGTATCTTTTACTCTGAAATCATTTATTAAACCTGCCTCGTTACACATTACCAGATTGAAAATAGCCTCATCCTTGGCTGGATCCACAACATATTGTTCTAGGAAACGGTCTCGAATACACTCTATGAATTCTTGCTCGTGGCTACCTCTGCCAATTTGATTTTCCCAATCTACATGAAGATTAAAGTCACACATAATTAATGTACTGCCTTTTTTACATGCCCTCATTATCTCCTGATGAATTCCCTGTCCTACAGTATAGCTACTGTTTGGGAGCCTATAGACTACTCCCACCAGTGTTTACTTTCCCATGTTATTTCTTACCTCCAGCCACATGGATTCTACATCTTCTGATCCAAGATCTTTTCTTGCTATCGTATTTATTCCATCTCGTACTAACAAAGCTATCCCACCACCATTTTCTTCCTGCCTGACCTTTCAAAAAGTCACATACCCCTGAATATTTATTTCCCAGCTTTGATCTTCTTGTAACCACAAGTCCTAATGGCTATGAGATCATACTCATTCCCCTCTGTTTGTGCCATCAATTCATTTATTTTGTTCTGGAAACAACATGCATTTAAGTAAAGAGCCATTAATTTTGCCTTTTTACCATTTTTTCCCCTTGTGACCCTATTTGCTGCTGCTTCTTTTTATGTTTGTACACCCTGTCCCTTCCTGGCACACTCTGGATATCATTACCTAAATAGCTGTCCTGCAAGGCTGCCATATCCTTTAGCTTTGTAAGCCTACATATCCCCTTTTCAGAGCCTTGGACTTTATCAATAGGGGCATAGAGTACAAGAGCAAAGAGGTTATGCTGAGCATATATAAGACACTAGTTAGACCTTAGCTAGAGGATTGTGTACATTCCTGGGCACCACACTATAGGAAGGATGTAAACACATTGGAGAGAGTACAGAAGAGGTTTACAAGAGTGGTGTCAGGGGTGAGAAATTTCAGTTATGAAGATAGGTTGGAAAGGTTGGGGCTGTTCTCCTTGGAGAGCTGCTCAAAATCATGAGGGGGCCTGGATACAGTAGATGGTAGGAACTGTTCCTGCTCATAAAAGGATCGAGAATGAGAGGGCACAGATTTAAAGTGATTCGCAAAAGAATCAAATGTAATGAGAAAAAACTTTCTCACTCAGCAAATGGTTCGAGTCTGAAATGCACTGCCTGGACATGTGGTGGAGGCAGGTTCAATCGAGGCATTCAAGGGGGCATTGGATGATTATTTGAATAAAAACAACGTGCAAAGGTACAGGGAAAAGGCAGGAGAATGGCACTAAGCCAGAATGTTCATTTGGAGAGCCTGTGCATACACGATGGGCCAAATGGCCTCCTTCTGCACCATAACAGTCCTGTGATTTTTAAAATTTGTGATAGATGTTTGGTTGTTGATTATAAGGTGCTAGAACACTTGCATGTTTGAGCTGATTCTGTTTGGGAAGATTCAAAATGTTTTCAACATTCTCATGAAATCAGCTTCAATACTTGCACTTGCAGTATCCCAGGACATCTGCTCAAGTTTTGAAGATTTGATCATAGAGCAGTTTCCATTCATCTCCTACTCCATTTAGGGGTAGGCGGGGTGGTGGAGGTGCAGATCAAACTGCAGAGTTTCAGGTTGTGTAGGAACCCCACGGCAATAGCACACTTATTGAAGCATTTGATATCTAGCCTCCTGACAAGGAGGTTTACGATGTTTTGGATCGATCGTTAGCCTCAGCTTGTTGCAGATCAGGTGGTGGTCCGGCGATGAGTCAGTTCTTCACATGGCACGAGTTATCTTGAAGTCAGCCTTTCCCTTCTTTCTGGCAAGCACATATTCCAGTGGATGCCAGTGCTTAGGTATTGCCAGGTTGACTCGGATTTTCCTTTTAGGCAGGGCATGATATTGCTTATGGTATGGTATTGCTTGTCACACAATGAAAATCGGAGAGTTCCATTTGGCTATTCCATTCCAAATGTATGTTGGCTGAGGATGCCTGCCAATGTGATGTGGTCATGTCCGACTCTGGCGTTGAAATCGCCCAATAGATGATTTTGTCTTCTTTAGGGATTGATCATAGGAGATGGGCCAGATCATCACAGAAGCTTTCCTTTACAAGATCACCACAAGTCATCGTGGGAGCAAATGCACTTGAGTGTTGCGTGTCTCATGTTGCTGTAGAGGAAGACATAGGCTTATCAGACATTCGTTGATGCCTTTGAGAGAGTTTTCTAGATCCTTTGTAATTTCTCTCCTGATAGCAAAACCCTGGCCGCTCTACATTGTAAAGTGCATCCATCTTCTATTTCTTCAAGCTGGCATTCTCCTATTGGTCTTGTCTTGCTAAGGGCAGCTGAATGAAGATAAGATCTATTGCTGGCTTGATGATCACGTAGGGTGTAGACATTCCAACATGCCACTGTCATGGTTGGTGACTTAGTGTTTGACTTGGCTTTCTTCTGTAGCTTCTTGCCGCTGGATTGAGTTGCTCTCAGCTGCAGTATGCTGGGCAGTAATGTTAGAAGCAAACTTTGTTTAGGCCTCCTTTTATTGGCCCCTCGGGTGATAACTGGCCAGCTGTGCAGCCTTAAATAGGGCAGCTAGATCGTCTGACCCATATGTTGCTGTGGGTACATCCAGCGACTGACCATCGTCAAAAGAGCACCTACGTGCATGGTGAGGACTAGGATTTCCAATGTGACTGCACCTGTCGCTTCGCCCACTTCCCATGACCGCCAGATATGTTTGCAGGTTATGCTTTACAGCTAAACCAGCGCTAAGAAATTTGGTTCTAGTGGAGCAAGGGTACCTGCTGCTCCCCACCCCTTTCGACTGCTTTTGCATGATCCCAGAGATTCGGAGGATCCGAAACGTCTGGATAGCTTGGGAGCTGCAGTGGACGGCCAGTACTGGGTGTTTCTCTGCTTTCACCGATTGCCACAGTCCACACTGTTACCATTACCATTGTGCCATATCTGCCGGAAGTACCGAATACTTGCTGGCGTCGCCCTGCATGCTACAATGTACTTTGTTCGCCCTTACCATATCTATCTCTCCACTGTAAGATAGAGGTTAACCGGGCTCACCACAAGGAGGAGTGGATATGACGTAGATTAAGAGGCTATAGATCCAAAGAGGACTTCCGATCAGAGATCAGCCTCTTTTCACGAATGAGGCATAAACTGGGCGCACATGGTAAACAGGATGAGAGTCGCCTTACAACCTTAGAATCCCCATTTGCGGAATAGCGGAGCAAAGTGCTGGGAAGCGTTCGCCAAGATTGACATACCTGTCACTGAATACTCTTCATAGCCGGCATGCACCTTTGGAGAAGCTCCTCAGCTCAGGATCACAATGTGCCGCGAATGAATAAACCTAACATGCAATATTGCGTATTGGTGTAGAACATCATGTTTTCCAAGAAAGAAAGAGTTATATGGGCCATTCCACTATACTGAACACGGGTGTCTATCATACCTGATGAGGGAACTCTGCTTCATGACGAATGGAAGACGTTAATCTGACGGGTATGGCCAGAGCAAGCACTCAAATATTCTGGTAAACATTGCGATTTATTCCCAGAAAGCAAGCAGCTCCTGGTGAAACTGCATATTTCCAACTGCATTTGCTCGTATTTGTACCCATGGCATACGAATCGGCGTCGGGAAACTCCTTCGAGTTACCAACAGTCACAGATTGCAACTTCTTTCGAGTACAATCACAGTTCTTGGTTTTCCAGGAGTGGGACATGAACCCACAACCCCCGGCTTTCCTAATTAGGAAAACGGTTAGCTTTGGAAAGTGTTTTGAAGCATGGTGTATTCATGCAAATTTACAAAAAGGCACCGTAACTTTCGATGATTGAATTGCAAGTGAATCGCATGCATATGATGTTGCTCTATACACTGTGAAAGTACAACATTTAATGCATATTATATATATGGTGACGAATATGAAGATGACAAAGACATTCAACTCTGCATATTCCATTTAACGTAACATTACATAAATGTTCACTGTCGCAAATCAGCTGTTATACAACTGTGCACTATTACCCTTCCTAATCTACCCCCTAGTATGTCATAAATAGGCATGTGTCCAACATGTCTAATTAAAAGAAACAACAAAATGCAAATTTATTTCAGTTTCTTTGTAAATTAGTGTTTTTTTTAAATCAGGGAATAAATGGCAAAAGGAGTAAGCTAACGTGAGAAACCTCAGGGTGGGGAAAGAACTGGGATGTCAACTGAAATGAAAATATTTTGATATTATAGGGTAGAGTGTCTCAGATTTAACAGCAAGCCTCAAGTATAACCACTGGAAGTTTGAAATGTTTTCTAAGATCGTGAAATAAAAGTCAGTTTGCGGTTTAACGCTAGTCAGAAATTACTGTTTGTCACCGCGAGGGGGCTGAGGTGACTGGCCGCTCGGCAATAATGGACCACTATCCCTGGGGACTTAATTGAGGAAAATAACCGCCCGCGCCCACCGAAAAAAAGTCACATCAAGCTGATTTGTTAGGACTTGCAGTTCACGCTTTCTTTCTCTCTCTCATTGGCCAACGGGAGTGATATTGCGATGAAGAATCCGAAACTTGCCATTTTTAACTTTGGTGAGATTTGGACAGGTTAAAACTGGAGCAACTGTTCGTAGTGCGCTGCCCCAGCGAACCTCTGGTCAGTGTGTGTGAGGCATCCGAATGGAAACAAAGACCCTTTCGAATGGTACTCCTTTGTTCACTTTTCCCCTTCACTGCTGCATCTCCATGATGAGAGCTGCTCATCCAGCAGTAAGTGAGAGACGTGAGGGCTCCACGTGACCTCACAGTCTCCATTGGATAGAATGTAACAAAATCAACGTATTAAATATCAAATGTAACCCAACGTATATAAATTGAAAAAATGTGCATCAAATGTTTGAAACGAACAACTATAAATTAAAGGTGCAAGTGCTATCAGTTACTGGTAAATTCCCGGATTGAATAGCTGGCCGGCTTTCAGAATTACCAGGCTAATAGCAGGAACACAAATGTAAAAGCGTTTTCTTCGTATTTTGAGTGCGCAACTCGCTGCCATTGGCCCGGATCCGTGGAAAGAACAGTGTTGCTCAAATCCAGTTTAATGAATACACCCGAATGGCCGAGCTACACAGAATACTTGAACAAGACCGAGGAAAACCAATATTCCAAAATAAAGCAGAGGTAGGAACAATGGGAGTGGAAAGGAGCAAAGTGGGAAATGAATGAGTGAGCGAGAGTGTAATTTGCAGTGCGGGAACATGAATTGAAACATTCAAGGAGACGGTGATAGATTATAATTATAAGAGCTGAGCTGGAAAGACAGTGCCAAATGATTACGTATATTCTTATCGTCACCGCTACACAAGTGTCTGTTTAAAATCGTCGATTCCCCAACTACGATTTGATGAATACACAAATTAACTAAAATGTTATTGCCCTATTGTAGCCCGAGACGACACTGGGGCATATTGTGACACTCATCTGAGAAACCGGGGGACAAAAACTATTGCACAGTACCGGCCGGTGAACGCAGGTTCGCAGCATAGACGGGTTGAAAGCAAAAAAAATCAATAGAGCAATAGACAATCTTGTCTCTTCTGGTAAATGGGGAGCCCCTGAAAGGGTTCTTCGTGTTAAATGTTGGGTGGCGCCCAGCCGCAACGCGAGCTTTCGGATCACAAGGATATTTTTCATGTGTTTTAACTCATTAGGACCTATACACGGTTTGTTTGGATACATAATATTGTCAACAATTTAAAGTTATTTGGGCCAATGGCAGCGAGTCACGCACTCAAAATATGAAGAACACGCTTTGGATTTCCATTTACTTTTCTGCTATTAGCCTGGTATTCAATCCTGAAATGTATCAGTAACTAGTAGTTATAGCTAAAATATAACGTTGTTCGTTTTAAATATTTGACGTACATCTTTTGAATTCATACGTTAGATTATATTAGATGTTAGTACATTATTTAAATGCTGTTCCGATTTAGGATCAACGAGCAATGTTGGGTTCATGCTGATTTGAGCGTTTTTTTTTATTATTGACAGTTGCATCGACTGTAAGATGAAGGGAGCTTTCCTGTGTTTTGCTTTGGGTCTTCCTAGAATGTTATGAGATTTAAAGTAGAATTAAAAGGTGCCACGTCTTTCCGCATCAGCGTTTTCTTTAACGTATTTCTTTACATCCTAGTTAAAAAAAATCTTGGACTGGACGCCTGGAGCCGAAACCGAAAATTCATATCTGGGACTGAAAGCAACCTGTTGGACAATTTGACAGAGTCCATTTGAAATCAGAAAGGATGAGCAACACCAAAAATGACGATATCTCGGTGAAGGACTATAAATTTTGTGGACACACTTTAACGATTACGATGTTTAAAGGAGCTTCTTTAGGTCTTTCTGCTTATGTCTGGGGACCTGTAAGTCTAGTATTGTCAAACATATTGTTTGAACTTAAAAATAAATTCCCGACCCATTGCAAGGCCTTTCCAATTTATCCCTGCAGTTTTGGCCACACTCGCTTGGATTAGAAACTGCTTTAAGTGGGTGCGTAGCTGCAGAATCAGTTCCCAGTCTGACTCCGAGACAGATTATCTGGGTAAATGACGCTGTGAATTATACTCCGGCCTCCCCAGCTGCAACCATATTTTGAAACTGAACAGAATGCCCGTGTTGTCATTTGAGCATTTAGGTTCTAGTAACCACTTCCATTTTGTATCAACTAAACGTTTCATATCCAGTTGCACAAATAGTTCAACACACCGTCGACAAACCATGCCATTTGGTTTCGCTATGCGTCCCCTCTGAAAAGCGTTTGGCTGATGCCAGCGTCCTGCTTCTACAACATTTTTCGCTTCCCGCTCAGAGTAATCAGCCATTCGCCTCAGACTGGCAGGGCAATGCAATATAAATGCAGTCTATTTCCTTATTTTAAATTCCGATTTCAATTATTCTCGGATCCCGGCTGTTAAAGATGAACAATTTGAACACAAAAGGTATAGGGGGTGCATGGCAAAAGTGCGATTAGAACACTCCGCTTTTCATTATATCTTCCTTTTTTTGACATCTCTTAGAGCCCGAACTCACCACTGAAATCAATAGATTTGGTTGTGACCTACCTGAATGACTCTGTCAAGGCTGTTTTTCTACCCATATGAAATTGCTTAAGTGGCCTTTTAAAACTCCTCCCCAATCATATCTTTCTCTTTCCACAAACCGCCCTTTTCTTCCTCTTCCCACATTGTCCTTGTGCTTTGCGTACTTTGTAAAATGGTTAGCACAACGAATGTTTCTTTTGTCAGGCAGTTGTACTGTGTCAGTACTTTCATGATGAGAAGATTGATTTTACTGGGAAGAAGGTGCTTGAACTGGGTTCTGGCACCGGAATTGTGGGAATTTTGGCGGTGCTCCTAGGTAAGTTAACTCATCTTTCACTTTTGAAATGAGAAATACAAATTCTCACTGATAGTAAACTTAAAGGTATAAAGTGAAAAAAGATACTTCATTGATAGTGACTTTTCGTTATGTTTAACGTTCCATTTGCTATCCTCCTGACCTCTATAGTTACAGTTCGGAGTGAGTATCCCGATAGATATTAATGTTAATGCATATCCCCATATTATCACTCGTAGTACTTTCCTTGTTGTCATATACAGTGCATATGACTAATACACTATTCAAAGTCAATTATTACTCTTTGTAATCTACTCAATAATCGATCTACATAGTTCCTATCCTTCGATTACTATTCATATCGTTTACTCTACAGTAACTAAGTATTTATCGTCTAACGTCAAGACATAATTTTAAATGTATACTACAGTCATAATCCATTGTGCTTACGACAATGGTTACAAGTTACAGTGCTTAGCTGTCAATTTACAATTCATACTGGTCATCCCTCTAATCTCTGCTTCAAGCATAACTTTCCATAGGCACTATTACGATCTCCATAGAGACTGATAACTTTTGAAGAGAGATTCAAACTTCCAGCTACTAGTTAAAATAATGACAAGATGTAACATTGTAAAACATTTACTGTAACAAATGACTAAAAATACCTATGACAAAGCATTGTTTTCTTTTAGAAGCTAATTTATATTTTAAACTACAGAAATATTCCCCTTTAATATTTGTCACATATCATATTCCCCAGGCAATTACAGTCTTTATACTAGACAGTGCACAGTTGCTCCCAACTTAAGGGGATCGCAAATCCCCATTTCGCCGAGTAGTAACTTGGAGTGAATGTCTACAGGCATTTTCTGCAGCTTTCACAGAGTGTCTTAAATCCAGGGACAGCAGTGAAGCCTGTTCTGATGGTACCTGAACCCCTGGGCATACCAGAAAAATCTCCCAGAATCCCTAGAAGGCTGCAGAATGTGTCTCTTTGAGTAGAGACCATCTCCCTCCTGCATCCAGATGTGGTAGCTCACAACGCCAAGCGTCTTTTTTCTCTCAAACACAAGAAATATAGCCTCTGACAACAAAGATTGTTTGGCCAGCAACTGGGTCACTATATAGATAGGGAAAATCTCAGGAACCCTTTCCCGTAACTGCTCTGTCTCCTTGATCTCACTTGGCGTCTCAGACAACTGGGGAAGCCACCACCTTAGCCCCCACCAAGTCATTTCCAAGGAGCAATTTAACCCCATCCACAAGTAAACTATGGACAATCCCCATAGTTACGGGCTCAGACATTAAGTTGCACTGCAGGTGCACCCAGTACAAAGGTTTGGGTATATACTCGCCCCACTAATACTGTTCACTAAAATCGTGACATCCAATCCAGTCTCTGGTGGAACTATCATGCCTTTCTCCAGCAAAAGGCTTTGGGTGGTTGCTGTATCCTTAAAAATGGCTAGTGGCTTACATGCCTCATGTTGAGGGGTAGGGAGTTATTTTTATTTTAGACAAGAAGTCCTGGTAACTCTCAGAGATCTTGTTCACCTCACCCACATCAACCACACTGCCTTTTTACTGCTGTGGTCAGAGCCATAGCATTGTCTGCTGTGCCCCTTCTCCTGCACTGACCTGGTGCACCCTAACTAATCCTTTGGGCTTTTCCAATAACTTCCAGCAATCAGCACAAAGATGTCCCAGCTTGTTGCAAAGGAAGCACATAGGCTTCCAGGTATCACTCCTATTCTCACCTACCATTTTAGCCTGAGGAGAGACCCCACTGCATTTCCAGCTTTCTCTTTTCGCCCCTGGCTTTTCACCCTCCCAATTTCCATCCTTCTCAGGCTTGTGAGGGTGATGGATAAAGAGTTTCCCTTGGGGTAAGGGCTTGTGGACAAGCTCAATCAGTCATCTCAGTTGCTTGTCTAGCTTTTGAAACCTTTTGGTTCTCCACATACGTACTTAGAGGTAGGGAGTGAGATTTTAAATTCTTGCAGGAGAATTAACTCTGAGGTTTTTTTGTCTGGCCTCTAATTTTAGTGCCACATCCAGTGGTTGAACGTAAGTTGTTTGACTCTTTCAAACTCTATATAAGTTTGCTCAGTATGTCTTTGGAGGTTTCAAAATTTCTATTAGTTTCAGGCACTAACTCAAACAGAGGCCTTTTTTGTCATCTCAGTCTGCGGAGGTCTCCCTCAAAGCATGATATTAACCTTATGGGCTTTGTCTGTTCACCTGCTTTGTATTAGCAGTGTCCAGTTTTCAGCAGACCATTTCATTTGCTTTGCTATTTTCTCAATGAAATGAAAAATGCCTCTACGTCCCTCTCCTCAGGTTTTGGGCTTGCTTGGGCAAGTTTAAAGTTCCAACATGTGAATAAACCTTCAATTTACTCTCTCTCATGCAGAGGTTTAGTGTATCTGTAAGCGCTATAGTAAATTATGGAGAAAAGATTTATGAATGGTCAGCAGTGAACTTTGGTCAAGATGCAACAATGCCTAAGGCATCAAGAGGGCGAGTGTACTAACAGGACTTTCTCAGTGAGCTCACAGTCTAGATAGAATGATGTTGAGTCACATGCAGTGCACTCATCGGAGGCCAACAATGCCTGACCTACTGGAATTTCTATTTTATCAAGGCCTCCCTTGTATCTTGGCCTTCCATGCGTTCTTGCGCAGACCCTTGCACCTCTCCTTCAGGGTGTTCCCTCTCTGCTCTTCGCCCCCATCAGAGAAATGCCTGCAATCCTGTGTTTCCTCTTCCTCCAGTGCATCCCCTCTCTGAATGGTGAGTGCGGCACACAACGACCATCAGTGAAACTCTGGATGGCATGTACAGCTATGCTTCTCCTGATCAATCCAGACATTGGAAACAGCTCTTTAGGAGCCCAATTGTCTGCTCGATGATGGCCCTGGTGGTTCCATGGCTGTTGTTATAGCTCCTCCTTGGCTGTTCTAGGGGCTCTCACGGCATCATGAGCCAACACTTCAAAGGGTACCCCTTGTCACCGAGAAGCCATCCATCCAGGGCATCAGGTTCATTGAACATGGCTGGCACCTGTGAGTTCTGGACAATGTAGGCTCTTGCCAGAGTATCATGCTCATACCTGCATGATTCTTTGATTGTGGTCACATACCAACTGGACATTCAAGGAGTGAATATACAAGGCTGGCCTGCTGGAACCTATATGGTGACATGAGTGCAGTCTATGTCTCCCTGAACACCAGGGAAACCTGCCATCACTGCAAAGCCTCTGGCTCATTCCAGTTAACTGTGGCGTTCAATTAAAAATGCAATATACTGACCTGCCCTTTGTAATATTGCAAGTGTAATGCACTGGTATGCAGGAGGCTTGATAATGCCATTGAAGTCTCCAGAGGCAGCCTGAAAGGATCCAGTGGCAAAGAAATTTAGTGCAATAGTCTCCTTTATGGCCACTAGCATTGGTGACTACCCACGCAGTTTGAAGCTATCTCCCCTGCCAACATCTCACAGAGAGAGATTACTGTGGCTCTGAAGAGCCTAAGTCTCCTCCATCAATGTGTCTCTGATATTTGGAGATAACTTATTCTCTGCCTATATACTTGGTTGGCAGCACAAGTCCCAGCTCTGCGCCTCCGTTGTTGCAGCATTATGTCTCCATCAGCTAGTTGCTCCAGTCCTGATCTGCTATCCTCATGCACCATCAATGGCCATCTGGCCTTCTTCCTCTCCCTCTCAATCTCCTCCTTCTCCTCACTGGCAGATGTGTCTCCCATGAAGACCACTATCCTCATGTCTGTACAACCAAACAGGCTGAGGTACAGTTGAGGATTTAAATGCACCATTTCGCAGGCTAAATGACACCTCAAAACAGCAAAGGTATCCCTTCGAAACAGCTTCCAGCAGCAAATGCTAACAGCATTCACAGCAGCTTGAACTACAGAGGTCAAACTAAGGATCCAGCTGGTGACTTTTAACCCGCCCTCACAATCTTTCAGTGAAAAAAAGATTCCCAACGTGTATTATTCCAGTAATTTGCCAAATTAACAAGCTTAACTAAACAATTAAATTGAATTTAAATAAGGTGGGCGGGCTTCCAATTTCTAGGCCTGCCACCTGCCATATTATTGCGTTCAGGCATGATGTCGGGAACACGACCCAATGTCATCCTGCCTAATAATACATTGGTGTGGACACAGTATAGTTTTCGCTGCATATTATTCAATTTCAATTCATCAGTGAACAATGCCTTTAAACTGTTCCAAGTTATTTCACTCTGTCCTAAAAACACTCTACACTTGAAAGTGGACATTTTGGTTAGTATGGAATCAGTCTAGTACACAAGAAAACTGTACTGGTGTTTTTAAATTATGACCAAAATAGAGAATAATTTCCACTTCCAATTACACTTGTTTGTCTATGGTTTCAAATCTTGGACGAGCCCCCTAAAATCTGTTATGACACAGTCAACAAAGGTAAACTGACTCCTCTCTCTGTCCCACTTGAGGTGGTTGTAAGAGAGTTTGAATTTAAAAGGGAAGTGATATTGCCAATTCTTTATATAGTGCTAAAAGTCACTCAGGTACAGATGCAGAAATTACAGAAAAAGGTTTAAAAGGGTACAAGCATGTGCAACTACCCACTAATGCAAAAACCATGTGCACACAATCACCAACTCCACCCCCACCTCAAACATGCAAAGAAAAGTAAAACTCTTCAGAGCATCAGATATTAAAAACTTGGCCAAGTAATAAGTAAATGCAGAAAACAATTATTCACAGAATGTCCAGATGCTTATGTACAGCTGAAGGGTCCAGATCCACAGTATCTGCTGCTTCTTGGGGTTTCTCACTAGAGACAGTGGTGTTGAGTTAGAATTATCCTTTACGAACTCTGTTTGCAGCAATTATGTCTTCTGGTGGGTTTTCTAATCACAAACAGCTGAGCTTTGATGAGAGTGGTTTCAAAAGAGAGATATTGAGTAAGCCTGTTGCCTCTGTGGCAGTCTCTCTCCATGCTTCAAAAATCCAGCACCTATTTTCTACCCAAGAGCTGGATCACATGAACCCTCTCTGTTAGCTCCATAGGCTTTGCATCTCCATAAAAGCAGCTGTCTTTCGCAAATACAATATTGTAGCCGCTGTAAGCCAGTGTCCTTTGCTTTGGAAAAGTTTTCTTTTCAAATAAATTCAGTACATATGTATGTCTAGGTGATGACATCATAAATTAATATTTTATATAATGCATCTTCATAACATTTCATTAGAACTGTTCTCTAGAAAAGTCATATTTGGCACAAAACAGTAACTCTCTTTCTCTCCAACAGATGCTGCCACACCTGCTGAGTATTTCCAGCACACTTTTTTTTTGCCTTTTCTCTACGTTGATCACACAAAACTGCTGCCTGTCTGCAATATTCATTGATTTATAAGGAAGCCCATAACCTGGTCTCAAAAATGATCTCTTCCCTATGGAAATGTGAAACATATTAACATTACATCCAGGCAGAAATGCTGAATACATATTCTTCACCCCAACTTTTTTCATCTTAAAAGTAAATGAACAGTTTAGAGCACAACTGTTTAGAACCCAAAACTTTCAACACCCTTCTGGAAATTTGGAAGACTCAGTCTACGTATTGTAAATTCAGAGGCTGCTGTCATTGTTTCCAAGTGTAAAAGCATCGCACCTTCTCTGCACTAAAACAATCTAAGCCTTCCTTGATCTCAAGAAATCAAATCACCCAGGCCTAATCTCAGGCAGACTTCAGAACAGGTCACATGATCCCCTTCATTCGCCCTAATTTTAAATATTGTGTCCCAAAATATAATCTCATAAATCTCACAATTGTAACACCTCCCCCCACCATCTCAAGAGTGCAAAGTCATCACATTCGTCACAAGTTTTCATAAACACTATCCATAATATAACTAACATTCTACACATTTTAAAAACTAACTTATTACGTACTGTACAAGTAACATTCTCCCCCATGCTGTCACATTATCCATTACACAGTCCATCTCAGCAGCATCACAATGTTTATACTGTATCAATCAAATGCTTGTAACAATTAGGATTTAAAGTCCTTTTTAACAGTGAATATTAAAGCCCTTCCTCTCAAATGACACAGAAAATGGTTTTGTTGCCAATAGCTCATGATGCTTCAAGTTCATTTTGTTTCCTCGTCCTTGGTTTAAAAAATGGCACAATTGATTCAGTCTGGGAAACTTTCTCAAGAACAATATTGCTGACTTCTGATAGTCCTTCTGGCTTTTGAATACCAACAGGTGTAAATTGTAGTCTCAGAGAAAATTGTCTGTCATAATGCTTTTTTACCCTCTGGACTCATTAGTCAGCCTGTGAAACATTTGGCCCAAGCTTTAACCATGATCTCAATTTTCCTTCCTGGCTGGAAGTTTTTTTAATGCCTAAATCCTCAAAAAAACATTTCAGCTAGGCAACCATCTGAGTCATATTTCTCCTGTTTAAAGGCAGGATTATGGTTCTCCTTTGCTGCTTGAAGAATCTGATTGAGATTATGTTTATGTTCTGATAAAAATTATTGCTATTCTTTTTTAGTGAGCTCTCACAGCTTTCAACACTGTTACTGTTTTTTTTATCTTCCTATTCAGTATGAGCTTTGTCCAATTTTTTTCCAAGCAAGAGCCATAGTTTCTGTATTTTGGAGTTTCATTTTCCACCAAAATTTTAATGTGCTCTCTAATTCCACTGCATCAGCAGTAACTACAAAGAAGTCATTCTGCTTCAAAGCATTCTCTCTCTTTGGTTGTCTTGCCTGGAGCACCGCTGTTGTGTTCTGTTCTGACACCTTTAGCCTAAGACCAACAACATGTTCAAAGCAGTCAGATTCAGTTTGTTTGCATTTGACTTTAACTTTTTATTGCCAGTCAGAGGTTTCAAGTGTTCTTTACTCTAAGAAATCTGAGCTTTTGATTCTTTGGACACATCTTTAGTCGAAACAGTACTTTCTACAGCAAAATAACAAATACTCCCTGACTTCTTTGCTATAGTGTCAGTTTCAATGGACTTGCTTACCATCCCGAAGATGGCAACATTCTATCTCCCATGAGTTCATTTCCTAGCATGAAATCAACACTGTTAATAGGCAATTCAGACACAATTCCATCAATAACTGAAACATTGACTAAAGCACAGTTTACATTCACTCTACGTGATGGAAAAAGTAAACAATTTCCATTAATATCCCATATCAATTCTGTCTTATTTGTGAATCCCATGGAGAGAAATTTGCATATTTTGCAAACGCCAAGTTTCGAGACAACCCTGTAACCTTAAGAATAACTATATTTTGGCTCCTTGGTCAGACAAGAGTGGAATTACTGCACCATGAAACTCCCATTATATTTTATGCTGTGATTTGCACCAACTGTAAATACATTAGATGGTTTTGGTTTGTTACCGGCACCAACTACTGGTACAACATTCTCTGAAGTAGCATTGGGCACTCCCACCAAAGCTACTGCCTTTGGTTTCAACTTCCAACAGTCTGCTTTCACATGTCCCAAAGTAACATTTTGGTCTCCTTGAATTATTTTTCATCTTCCACACCATCTCCTTCACTACCCTGACAAACATTGTCTTTTCAGTTTTTCCACCCCCTCATTGTATAATATTCTATCACAATCAAGTCATTTGTCTCTCCAGCTTCTCTGTGTGTTTGCAAACAATGGTTTACTGTCACCTATGTTTTTGTGGAATAAATCAAAGCTATCAGCTAAAACAGCTCCCTCCCTTATGTTAGAAATGTTACGGTCTTCTAGGTGGAACTTGATTCCGAAAAGAATACTGTCTACAAATGCATTCATTAGCAATAGCTCTCCAAGTTTTTCAAACTCCTGTTTGATTTTCATCAACCTATATCATCGATCAAACACCATCTCTTTTTATCTAGGAAATTCCACAAAAGTCTGGTTCTGTCCCTTGCTCAGATGTTAAAATTTTTTGTCCACAAGCCTCTGGAACTCTCATAAGCACTAAGCACAGTAATCTCAAGTGTGTCGAAACCTGCAGACTGTTCATCAGAATGAGTCAAATAAACTGCCAATGTTTTTTTTATTAAAACATTTTGTAACAGGATTGCCCCAATTTTTGGTGCCCATTATAACTTCATAGGAATTGTCTAAAATGATATAAATACATTTCAACTCCTTTCTCACTGAATTTAGGCAATGGGTGAATGTTGCCAAAAACAAAACCAGGAGGCAAATCTGACCCATCGTCAAATCTACCTGTTACCCCCCCTGTTCATGTAATTGAAGACTTCTTCTGTACAGTTCAAATTTCCTAGCTTTCCTTTCCTTTTGCAAGTCAAGACTTTCCCTTTCTTTTAGTCTTAAATCAATTGAAGTTTTCACATTTCTCCTTCTTTCTCAAAGTCAAATTTTTTGCTTTTCTCTATCAATTTCAATTTCAAACGGCAGAATTTTCCCCCGTAAGGTTGTTGGGGGGGGGGGGGGTGGGGGGGGAAGTTCAGGAGCGGGCACATGGAGGTGCGCTGCCCATTGACGCCCCTGATCGGGGGCACAACGCCATTTTACGTGGGTGGGCCAATTAAGGCCTGCCCAGCGTGACGTCTGCCAGGAAGTGCCATGCGGTCCCTGTGCTGGTGGGGGGGGGGGGATTTCCCTCAGCCCAGAGCATACTCATCTCCCTGAGGCTCAGTGTTACCTCAGGGAGATCGGCTCCACATTAAAAAATGTTAAAAATAGAAAAATAATATTTCCCTGATATGTTCCCTCATGCGACACTGTCACATGAGTTGGGACATGCCCATCACTTTTATTACATTTTAAAAAACCCGTGGATGAGGTTTCATGCTTTCTCTGCTTCCCGCCAAGGCTCCCGGCCTGCCTGTCAACCTTAAGGTTGGACGGGCAGGTCCATTAATTATGTTAAGTACTTTGTCAATGGCCTCAATAGGCCATTGACAGGTCGGCGGGCACACAGCTGATTCGGCTTAGCTCCCGCCGACCTGAAAATTGAAATGACGTGGGGTGATGTCGGGAGTTCTACCCGATGTCATCCCGCGTCATTTTACGCATCGGCGAGTGAGCCCCGCCCACCGGGAAAACCTGGCCAAAGTTTCTTCATTTACGAGTCCAATTCCAGTTGTTTCATTTGCAACTGTACTCTCATCAAGTCAATCTGCGTTTTATCCAACTTACCTTTTCCTTGCTCCAAGAGGAGGAAACTCAGTCACTAGAAGGGTTTAAAATAGATAAGGAGGAGATAGATATTGGATAAGCTGTCGGTACTCAAAGTGGATAAGGTACCGGGACTGGATGAGATGCATCCAAGAATATTGAAGGAAGTGAGATGGAAATTGTAGAGGCATTGGCAATAATCTTTCAATGTTCCCTGGATTCAGGGGAGGTGCGGAGGACTAGAGAATTGCAAACATTACGCTCTTGTTCAAAAAAGGTTGTAAAGATCTGCCCTGAAATTACAGACCAGATCAGTCTGTACCACTTCGGTGATGGGGAAACTTCTAGAAACAATGGGCAGAATTTTATGTCCGTCGGTCAGGCGGGCCCAACCCACTCGGCGGCAGGCGGGTAGCCGAATGCCGCTGGCGAAACTGGCTGCGCCACCATTTTCCGCGGGTGGGTCAATTAAGGCCCACACTGTGGCTTTGCGACTCCCGTGGAGAACGGGAAAACAGTCGCGGGGGCGGGCGGCCTGTTTAAAGAGTGGCCAGGCAGCCTGCTTGAAGCAGTGCACCACAGCATTCAGAGAGGTAGAAATACTCCAAGTGGGGCAGAGGAGGAGGAGGTGGAGGAGGAGGAGGAGGAGGAGGACAGGCTGCAGGAGAGGCCAGTGGGGGCCACTGTGCACCCAGATTCTCAGACGCATGCCTTGCTGCCCTCCTGGAAGAGGTGGGCCAGCGACATGATGTTCTGTATCCTGAGGATGGGAGGAGGAGGGCACCCCATGTTACCAGCCATGCGTGGGAGGAGGTGGGCGAGGTTGTAAGTGCCCATGATGACGTCAGATGCACTGGCACACAGTGCCGAAAACGCTTCAATGATTTGCTGCGCTCCGGACGGGTGAGTACCATGTCTATCTGGGCTATTTGAGGCAGAAGGCAGCTTTAGCCTTTGCTACCTGCCCCACTACACCCCCCCCCCACCCACCATGTATGGCTGCCGTTACTGCATAGGGCATCTGTCGCACGCTAGTTGGGCAAATGGGTACTGACAATGCTTACATCAGCCTTAGTGGTTGAGGAGAAGAAGGGCTTTCTGCGCAGCATATGTTGGTTTCTGTGGCATTTGAGTAATTTGGGGGCAAGCTGGGACCTCCTGCACCCTTTCAGCCAGTGCACCCCACATTACTTTGTCCAGAAGGTCCTCAGCACCTCAGCTGTGAACCTCATGGCACTCAACCTAGATGAATGCCTCCACGTTACTCATCCCTGCGCCAAGGGGAAATGTTGCCTTCTGGCCACCCAGTCTATGCCCCTCCTTACAGAATGAAAGGCAATAATATGACCTCTCAATCTCCTGAGTTCGGCGGAAAATGACAACTGTTTGAAATATTTCCTCAGCCACGCAACTATCCAGGCCACAATGCATCCACATCAGATACCCCTGCACTCTCCCCACTCCTCTGGTTCTTTACAAGCCATGTGCCATTCACGAGGCCATCTAACCATGTGCGTTTAATACTTGGGGCTCGTGTTGACTCATTTGGACCTCACCAATGTTCTTTTAAGGGTTTTTAAGGGTGAGCTACTTATGTGGATGGGGTCGAAGGGGTTGAAAGGTTGAACTGATTGTATGCTAACTGATGCACTGTCCTTGTTGATAATTTCAGCATCACCACCAGAGTGACCCGCACGTTCTGAACTCCACGCCTAAGGGGCAACATGTGCAACTTGCGGCACATAATTTCAGCCAGCCAGGCACCAGCGCAGGCGCACACACCTCGGTGGGGAACTTACCATTGGCTAGTGTCCCAGGTCACAGTGAAGAGGGCACATCACGATCGCTGGAGGAGATGGTGGGGCAGAGAGTGCCGATGGCTCCAGCAGCCGGAGGGCTGCAGGGGATGAGGCACATGCTGAGCCCAGCACTGATGACGTGCCTCTGGAGTTGTCCCCATTGTAGCAGCTGCAGGAAAGGTGGCAGGAAGTGCATTTGCATCTGGCAGGGTTGCATGAGGGAATGGTTCAGTTGCTCTCTGCGACGGAGGAGTCTAGGCAGAATGCACACGCAGAATCCACCCTCAGGGCAGAGCATCAGGATTCCTTCAACGAGAGATTGGTGACACTCAGAGAGGGGCTTCCACCAAATGGATCAAAATATGATTGCGTTACGCTCTAACCTGCAAGCCCACAAAGCGGTTCTGGCCACAGGTGGTGTTTTCCAATGTGGGAGATGTTGTGGACACCAAGCGCCAGCACTCGGTGCCCATGCATCTGCGGTGAGCAGGGAGGTAGATTTGGACCTCACGTCAGCCCAGCAGCTGCCTGCCGTCACTGTGAGCTCCTCTCATGGTGCTCCGGCTGAGGGCAGCAGCTCCTCCACCCCTCTGCCAGTCAACATTGTTTCCGTTGAGGCTGCGACAACTGGGGAGGTGCCAGTTCAGGAGCTGGCTGCTCCCTCCCAGGCGGGGCCATCACAGGCTCCACGGGCCAGAGGACGCCCGCCAAGGTCATCTAGGCCGATAGCACAGCAGAGTCAGCAGGCTGTCTCACAAGCCACTCCGAGCGATGGGGCTGCACCTAGACGTAGCACCCGGAAAGGGAAACAAGGCACCTTCGGCACTCCACGGGTACGTCACTGGTGATTTTGTGTTGGCCTTAGAATAGGGACCCCTTTTTGTAACATTGTCGAATAATCATGTGGGCTTTAATTTTGGACAGAATAAAGTCCACCTCTGTTACCATGGCTGAGCATCTTTTCATTGTGGTGCTTCTTTCATTTTCACAAAATTATCATGAGTGTTTGAGTGGAGATTGATGTTTCTGTACTAAGGCCTTATTTGCAGCTGATAAGGTGGAAGAGGTAGCACCTAAGTGCCACGTGTGGAAGTTCCAGGCAATGCTGCTCCTGCTGATCCATGTGTGTGGAGCTAGCTGAAGGTTCTTTGGATTAAATTGTCCCGGGTGTCCCTGCCTCCTTGGTGTAAACACGGGTCATCGTTGTGGCCCTCATCAGCCTCATCCTCTGAGGCACTGCTGGATTTATCATGTGCAGCCTCATCCAGGGCGTCAAGGTCCTCATCATCAATTGCATCCCCCCTTTTCAGCGCAAGATTGTGCAGGGCACAGCAGACTACCACTATCAGAGAGACGCGATCAGTGGGGTACTGGAGTGCACCCCCTGAGTGGTCCAGGTAATGGAAGCGCATCTTGAGAAGACCGATGGCTCTCTCCACCACAGCCCTTGTGGTGCCCTGGCTCCTATTGTACCGATGCTCAGCTTCTGTTCTTGGGTGGCGTACTGGTGTCATGAGCCACCTTCACAGGGGATAGCCCTTGTCACCCAGCAGCCAACCATCTAGCCGTGCCAGAGCACTGAAGAGCCCCGGCACCTGAGAGTGTCTGAGGATGTAGGCATCGTGGGAGCTGCCTGGGAACCTTGCACAAACTTGTAAAATCTGCATCCTGTGATCGCACACTATCTGCACGTTCATCGAGTGGAAGCCCTTCCTGTTGACAAAGGCACTGGGCGCCTTGAGGGCCACATGTGTGTAATCTATAGCACCCTGGACGCGGGGAATCCAGCAATGGCTGCGAAACCTCTGGTTCACTGTGCCTGACTTGTGTGGTCACAGTGGAAGTGGATAAGGTGGATACCCGTCTGAACAGAGCATCTGTAACCTGCTTGACACAAGTGTGGACAGCTGATTGGGAGACACCGCAAAGATCACCCACCGAGCCCTGGAAGGAGCCAGAGGCATAGAAGTGGAGGGCAACTGTGAGCTTCAGAGCCACTGGCATGGGGTGTCCACCCACACAGTTAGGGGAGATCTCAGGGCCAATCATCTGACAGATATAGTTGACTGTCTCCCTTGAGAGTCGGAGCCTCCTTCGGCACTGCACCTCAGTCATATTGAGGTAGCTGCTTCGCGGCCTGCATACCCTGGCAGCAGGATAGTAGTGTCGTCTGCAGCCCCTTGCACCTTGGACAATCTCTTGGCCCTGCGCCCCTTGTGCCTGCGCCTGGACACCCAAAGGTGCCTCCCTTGTCCTGGCCTGGCCTCCTCCTGATTCTATCCCGCCCTTCCTCCTCAGGGAATCTGCCTCCATTGGAGAGGTCAGAACCCATAGCCCCAGGCTAAATGGAGGCCTCCAGAAAGCCGCATGGCTGAAAAAGAATGCTGTCTGCAGAATGCTTTCACTTTACACAAAAACCTCTTAGACATCGATGAGAACTACTAACAATCACACAGGTATGTTTTAAACACTTTCATTCATCAATTATAACTTCATGAAAAACATGAACGACCCCTCTGAGTCCACATATCCCGGCATTGCAAAAGTTTTCTTAAATAATCTCCTACCCGCCTTCCCGTTGGGCCCGTGTGCCGACCCAAAGTTTGCACGGGTCCCTCAAAATCATACACAATTGGCTAGTTAAGGGGTTTAACGAGCCCTTCAATTAATGGCGGGCAAACTGATCGCGCCCGCCCACCGAAATATCACGATGGCGCGCGCTGACGTCAGTGCACGTCAATTTACACGCTGATGTGCGGGCTACACCATCCGCACGTCAGCTGGAAAGTTCTGGCCAATGATTCAGGATAGAATTAATAGTCACATGGAAAAATGCAGATTGATTTGGAAGAGTCAGTATGGATTTGTTAAAGGGAAATCGTGTCTAACTTACTTGGAGATTTTTCAAGAGGTAACAGAGATGGTTGATGAGGGCAAGGCCATTGATGTGATGTATATGGACTTGCAAAAGACCTTCAATACAGTACCACACAACAGACTTGTGAGAAAAGTTAAAGGTCATGGGATAAAAGGGATAGTCACAACATGGATAAAAAAAATTGGCTGAGGCATAGAAAACAGAGTAATGGCTTTTGGGTATTTTTTGGGCGGGAAGGAGGCTTGTTGTGGAGTTCCCCAGGGGTCAATATTCGGACCCTTGCTTTTCTTGATATATTAAATGATCTAGATCGAGATCATCACGAGCACTGCACAAAATTGTGTGCATTCACCTCTGAGTTCTCCTTGAAGTTGAGGTTAACAGGTTCAGTTCAAGCCTTTTAAAAGGTAGTTGTAAATCACGTCACTGTGAAATCATGCCGACAAGGAATTTAAATTTGATGTGGGGGTATGATTCTGGTGTGTGGCCATGGTAATTAGATGCAAATTTAGTACAATCAACTTCCCGATGATCAATGGCAGGAAACATGGCCCACCATTGACTGGGGGAGGGGATAATTGCACCTTGGATTTACATCGCCAGGAATTACATTACTGGGAAACACAACTGGGGCCTTCTCATGAGATTCTCCAACTCGTCACCGAATAGGCCTGCAGTGGACAGGGGTGGAAAATCCCAGCCTATATGTTATTACTTACGCTATGAACTCAGGTTTATTTTTCACTTCCCCACAAGAGTTCCCTTATACAGTACACGAATCTTGAAGATTCATTCACTTTTCCTGGGATCAATTGAGGGGTATGCCACAGTCCTCTGGAATATACTTGAATTTTTCTAAGCATTCCAGCTTCCTCTGAGATATGGAATTTCATGGGATCCTTCCATTAGATTTTGGCTAAGCAATCCTTCAAATTCTCTTCAAAATGTTATGAGTTCTCAACTCACACTTAGGCTTCAATGCATTCTCAAAGCTAACTCCTGGTTTTCACAATGATATTTACTGTAGATTTCTTCTTCTAGCTCTAAGCTAGGCAAATCTTCCAGCTTCTTTACCCCTCACTAATTCCAAGTCTCTAAACTGATTGACCTTGGCCACAAGCCTAACACTGTTTCACTGTGAGGACCACTGTAGATTTCTTCCTATAGCTACAAGCTAGTTAAACCTTCCAACTGCCTTTTCCCTCACAAAATCCAAAATGAGCTCAAGTCCCACCTGCACTCCATGCAGTAAATGGTGAAGTTAGTATTTTCTTTGCTTACGGTGCAGTCCTGACTAACAATCATCTGCTATTGGTTCTCTCAGTGAGATGCAGTCTGCACCAAAGCAAAACTGCAACTGCCTGATTTCTGTACAAACACCCAGATAGCTTAAGTAAAAGAGTCTCCCAGCCACACAGCAAATCTCTATGACAACGTGGCATACTTTGGGGTGTCCTCCAAAAAGTTAAATTAATTATTTTACCTTCAACACAACTCTTTGATTCTGTAACCCATAAGAATAATTTATATTTATAATGGCCCTAAGTCCCTGCTTTCACTAAGAGGTCCAGAGATGGGTCACCCATTGCTTAAGTTTTTTTATTCCATTATCACTCTGATTTGTAAGATAAACAGAGGTTAAGTAAACCTTGGCTTGTTTAATTTGTCTTTACATTAGGATTGTTTATCAGATTTTTTAATCAGGCTTTTCCATTTATCTTACATTTAGCCATCTAATTCCTAAAACTAAAAGTTATATTCTAAAGCATATGAATCGTGAACGAGATACCCGCAATGCTAGAATAAACACCATTAACAAAACACTATTTTCTTTCCATAGGCAACTTATACTTTAAACTAAAAAAAGGAACATCTTGCTTTTACACTTCTCACACATCTCACTCCCCAAAGAATTACAGTCCTTATAGCAAACAGTCCACGGTTGGTCCCCACTTCCAGTTGGTTCCTGTATCCCTGTTTCATTGAGTCATAACTTTGAGTGACCATCTATAAGCACTTACCTCAGTTTTCAGAGAGTTTCTTAAATCCACCACCACAGTAAAGTCTGTTCTGATAATTCTTCTTCCCCTTAGCCATGACAGGACAAATCTCCCAGAACACTTGGAAGGCTGCAGTCTCTTCGACTAGAGACTGCCTCCCTTCCACATTCAGCTGTGGTAGCCTGAAAACTCAAGCAGACATTTCTTTCTGCTGACCAGATAGAACTGTGTCTGTCTGCGATATTTATTGATTTGTAGGGAAGCCTGTAATCTGATCTCAAAAATGGATACCCCTTGCCTCTTTCCTATGGCATCATGAAACACTTTAAACTTGCACCCAGGTAGAAATGCCAATTTGCTTTTATTCACCCCAACTCTTTCACCTTAGAAGTGAATGGATAGTTTACAGCATAGCTGTTTAGAACCTGAAACCTTCAACACATCTGAGATTTTGGAAGACTGTGTCTACCCAATATAAATTCAGAGACTGCTGACATTGTCTCCAAACATAAATATCTTGCACCTTCTTCAAAGTAAAATAGTCTAAGGCTTGCTTTGATCTCTAACAATCAAACATCCCAAGCTTATTGTCAGGCAGACTTCAGAACTGGGCACGATTCCTTTCATTTACTCTAATTTTAAAGATACAATTTCAAAACATAATAACCTTATAGACATCACAATTGTAACAGATCTATATATGATGTTCACTGCAATAGTTAATATTCAACATGTGGCTGTCTATAATTAATATTCATTGTATTTACTCCTGTAACAACTATTCATACTGCAAACCACTATAATTATTATTCATTGTGCTATCTGCCTATAGCTACAGTTCATCATTCAAACTGGTCATTATACGCAAGCTGTTTTTAAAATTATTTCTCTGTGTTACTCCTATAATTAACATGCTTAGTTATGTGACTATATCTGTTAGTTATTATTCATATTGTGTACTCCTATAATTATGATTGCCACTATATTGCTATTTATATCATTAACCCCTAAAGTTACACTTCATGGGCCTAAATCTTATCCCTGCTTCTACCGTTGATCAGACAAAAAACAGTACACTTACCTGGTTAGGTTTAAAAACGCCAAACATCCAATGCATCACGCAG
This sequence comes from Cetorhinus maximus, assembly GCF_964194155.1. Lineage (NCBI taxonomy): Eukaryota > Metazoa > Chordata > Chondrichthyes > Lamniformes > Cetorhinidae > Cetorhinus > Cetorhinus maximus. The sequence continues at coordinate 78,356,613 of NC_135896.1, forward strand.
AACTCCCTCACTGCCGGAATCGAGTAGAGATTTGTGAAGCGTTACAGTGCAATACACACACCCCCTTTTTTACCACACAGCTGCCATGTTCTGGTAAGTGTTTAAAGGCGCAGTCTTTTAATAAATGAGAGTGCATTAGTGAATAGGTGAGTGAATGGACGGATGGACGGGTGGGTAAGGTGGGTAGATGAGTAGTTGGGTGAGTGGGTAGGTGGGTAGATGAGTGAGGTGATGGGGTCAGGTCAGGTCGCAGTGGGGTGTAGTCAGGTTGGTGTGGTGCAGCAGCATGGTCAGGCGATCGGGGTGGGGGCAGGGGGTAGCTGGGTGTGTTTGGGGGTGTAGTCAGGTTGTGGGGGTAGTCGGGTCTGGTTAGTGGTTTGTGGCATAGTTTGGCAGGGAGCAGACGTGGGGGGGCGGATGGCGTGATTTGTGTGTGGGGGGGGGGGGGGGGGGGGGAAGGTCAGTTGTGGTGTTACCCAGATGTTAGTCAAGGTTTTAAGCTGTATTTCATTTCCTGGATAACTATCAAGGTAAGTCCTATGGATTTGTATGACTCTAACTCAGGGTCAGAGACATTCGCGCAGGGTCCTGGGCAGCAGGGGAATTGCCCACTGGAATTATAAACTTCCAACACAAATCTGCATGTCATGACTTCGGTAGAGTCCTAACATGCATCTTTGGTTGTACGTCAGGTCTCTGACAATTCAGAGGCCAGAAGATTTGGGCCATAATGTTTAGAAATGTCATCATTACAGTTTACACTTATAATGACAACTTATAGCCGTTGATTATGTTAACACTACTTCTATTGCATATTCCTGATTACAATTCCTACTGTGGACTCCCCTAATATAAGTCATATGCAATCACTATACTGTTACTTGTATAGTTAATTTTCATACTGTGGCCGCTATAATTACTATTCTTCACATTTGTCCTTCAAGTTTCTATTATTAATGAATAAGCCTATTTTTAAAAAAATAATGATGTTTATTGTACCTATAACTGTGGTTACTGTCGCTATTCCACAATTTTTAATTTAGACTTCTAAAATATTTACTTGAAACAACAGAACTGACACCCTAATCACTCACACAGATCACCTCTCTCCCGACTACTCCTCTGACCTCTCTTCTGCCTGTCTGAACCCACTGACAAAACCTGACCATCACCTGACCGCTCGAATTGTTGGCCCTGATCTCCTGACTAAACCTCGGCTCACTGACTAACCACCCAACCTTAACCAAATACCCCTTCTGACCATGCGACACCCCAACCACTGGACTACCCCTGACCAGACCTGACTAGCCCCCGACCTGACCACAACTCACAACCCAACCACCCACAACCTACCTACCATCTCTTAACTGTACTGTTGGGTGTACCTACACCGCATGAGCCGCAGCAGCTCAAGATGGGTACCAAGAAAATCTTGATGGCAATTTTAGGGCAGAGCAGCTGACATCCCACGAGCGAATAAAAAATAAACATTCTGGTCTGCCGTGTACAAGAACACTTTAATGTAAAACAAAAACAGAATTACCTGGAAAAACTCAGCAGGTCTGGCAGCATCGGTGGAGAAGGAAAGAGTTGACGTTTCGAGTTCTCATGACCCTTCGGCAAAACTGAGTAAAGTTAGGAGAGGGGTGAAATATAAGCTGGTTGGGGTGGGTTGGGGTTGTAGGGACAAGCAAGCAGTGATAGGAGCAGATAATCAAAAGATGTCACAGACAAAAGGAACAAAGGGGTGTTAAAGTTGGTGATATTATCTAAGAAAATGTGCTAATTAAGAATGGATGGCAGGACACTCAAGGTACAGCTCTAGTGGGGGTGGGGTGGAAAGACTGACGACAGGGTATTACAGTTATAGATTTAAAAATAATGGAAATAGGTGGGAAAAGAAAAATCTATATAAATTATTGGAAAAAACAAAAGGGAGGGGGAAGAAACGGGAAGGGGGTGGGGATGGAGTTTAAGATCTAAAGTTGTTGAATTCAATGTTCAGGCCGGAAGGCTGTAAAGTGCCTAGTCGGAAGATGAGGTGCGTTGGGCTTCATTGGAACAATGCAGCAAGCCAAGGACAGACATGTGGGCAAGAGAGCAGGGTGGTGTGTTAAAATGGCAAGCAACAGGGAGGTTTGGGTCTTTCTTGCGGACAGACTGCAGGTGTTCTGCAAAGCGGTCGCCCAGTTTGCGTTTGGTCTCTCCAATGTAGAGGAGACTGCATTGGGAGCAACGAATGCAGTAGACTAAGGGGAAATGCAAGTGAAATGCTGCTTCACTTGAAAGGAGTGTTTGGGCCCTTGGACGGTGAGGAGAGAGGAAGTGAAGGGGCAGGTGTTGCATCTTCTGCATTGGCATGGGGAGGTGCCATAGGTGGGGGTTAAGGAGTAGGGGGTGATGGAGGAGTGGACCAGGGTGTCCCGAAGGGAACGATCCCTACGGAATGCCGCCGGGGGGATGAAGGGAAGATGTGTTTGGTGGTGGCATCATGCTGGAGTTGGCGGAAATGGCGGAGGATGATCCTTTGAATGCGGAGGCTGGTGGGGTGATAAGTGAGGACAAGGGGGAATCTATCATGTTTCTGGGAGGGAGGAGAAGGCGTGAGGGCGGAGTGTTTGAATGCCTACCCTTCTTGATGACATCTGAACGGATGGGGTCCATTTGACTTGACGCCAGGTTCAAACTGATGTCCAGAAAGAGGAAATTCATGCCAGAGTAACCAGAAAATTTTAGTTGGTAGATTGCTTCGACCTCAACGGCAGAGCAATCCCCTAGCCATTGCCCACGAAATCTGGGCCAATATCTGTTTTTTAATCTAAATTAACCAAACAGTGTTAGTGGGAATGCGAATACAGATTTTGACTCCTTTGCTGTCCATTGCATTCTGTTTGCTTCAGAATGAACGTTTTTATTACGCCAGGTTAAGATATCAAACATGCTTAAAAGCTGAGTCCTGTTTTTCCTTATTTCGGAAGAAGATATTGCGACATACGCGAAGGGAAATCGTGTCCAGCAGTACTCAATTTCAGGCTTCAAAGGACAGCTTTAGGGTCAATCGCTTTTAGTGGGTCTGTAATGACAGAGTTTTGTAACTCTAGTATCATAACACTTTCTGAAGTGCCCAGAGACCTGAATGTATCCATATGATCAGGCACTGGAGAATAGCGATGTTAAAATAACGAGAACATTTGCTCCCCAACACATCTGCATAAAAAGTAGAACGATTGCTGCTTCCTCTCTTTTTTTTCTTTCAAATTGAATGGTTTTGGAAAGGTCTGATTTTACCTGAACTTATTTAAAACCTACACTGCAGTCAGTGTATGTAGAGCAGGTGCGTGTGGGCTAACTGAACCCCTTCAGTACATGTGCTCTGTGCTGGATGGGAGCAGGGAGGCTTCCCCCTGGTTCTTTGGGTCAAGGCTACTCTGTGTCGAATGGCCAAAAGGAGTTACAATTTCCTGCGATAATTTTACTATTCTTTCTCTTCGGGTGACCACAATGCACGTTGCAACTCGTGCTTGGTAGAATCATAAGGTAACTACAATTACTTTCTCTTTTTTTTGCCAGGCGGACATGTCACCATTACGGATGTACCACCAACGTTGAAGCAGATAGAATACAACGTTGATGCTAACATTCCTGTCACCTCCAAACATCGTTCAAACGTGCGTGCCCTTCTCTGGGGTATTGACCACCTTAACTTTCCATCCGACTTTGATTTCATTCTGGGATCGGATGTTGTTTACAGCCCAACGCTCTTTCCAAGACTTATAAAGACACTTCTGCATTGTTGCAATGAAAACACCACAATTTTCATATCTACTAACATGACCGCCAGAATGGGGTCCGAGAATTTCCACAAGGAGCTAATACCAAAGCAATTCAAAAGCGAGCTCGTTCATACAAGCGGGATGATTTGTATTTACAAAATGAACAAGAAACCCACGAGATAAGTACTAGTTCCTGATACAGGGGCGGGGAGAGAATGACCCATTTTTCATTTTACACAATTCTGGAGGGTTATAAGGTTTACTAACCTTTCCGAATGTCAGTTTGAATAAACTTCTCATTTTCTCTCCTTTTTCAAGTTCCTTCCCTTGCTCTCCCAAAGATTTGTGATCCACACTAGCATAATATTCAACACAGCTCTCTTCTAGTGAAAGCTTATCAACGTTAACGCTATCAAATCGCAGCAACCAAGGACATAAGATCCAAGGGTTTCAATTATTTAGTTATGATCGTAGGGACACATTGGTATGGCTTTATATTTAATAGACGAATTAAATCGTTTATAATAATTGGGTTAACGCCTTCGGTAAATTGCGCGTGGGGTTGAATACGCTAAGCAAATCGGTTCGCACACTTCAGCTGAACCCAACGGAAGGCGCCAGGCTGCGTCCTGTTCAATCTAGCGGCGATCTTATCTTCCCTCTTTGTTCATATCATGAATTCAACTCTCCCATTGCCTCCATCAACTCTTATTGCTGGAACCCAAATTATCTGGGCTGAAATAGGGCTCGCTAACTATTGAGTTCCACTGCATTATAACCCACAAGTTATAACGTGCCGTTTATACTCACTTGAATTCATGGCAGATTGAACACTCAGAAGTGCAACTGAAAAGTCACGCCTCCCTCGGGCATAAGGTGTTCCGGCTAAATTACTAACGTAGAAGTTAAAGAACAGAAATGATTTCCTCTCTAGAAGTGCAGCGCCGTAAACATGGGCTTTAGGTTCACGATTTAAAGGCGGGACAGCCGAATGTTTTAAATAGGTCCGTGTAGGCGTTGTGAAAATATTTATTTTTTGTGACTTTTCTCCTTTATATTATTTGGAGAAATATCGCAAGTTGCAACAGATACATTTGCCAACTATTGGTTCTATTCATTTAAACTGCGAGGAGCAAGATCGTACCGCAAGCCTCAAGAGATACCAAGTCTTTGGCCTATAACACGGTATAACTCAGTTGCACCTCGAGGATCGAAAAGATCCGAACATTTCTGGTATTGTGTGTAATCATGATGTATTAAATATGTATGTATCTGTACTGCAATTAATAAAAATGTGGCAAAGCTTGAACCTGTTTCAATATTTGAATGGAATTGGTTTTGTAGAATATGTAAAGTTGTTGATTTACTTTTGTTTTTTTTTATACCACACACCTTCAAACATAACCACTGTGTAACAAGGCATGAATAATAACAAAAATGAATCAGGTTTGCCACCTTTCACCCTGATATTGAAAAGTGTGGTGCGAATCATTTTTGTATATAATAAAGAATCGCTGTAAAGTTATCGAGTACCATATTATTTGTTTAAGATATGAAACTAAATATCATCATAGACCAATTTACTGGAAACATCACTGCACAGCAACACACGAGAGGCAAAATATCATTCTCAGTATCTTCTTCCCCACAGCATTTTTCTATAGTTGATCATTATTGGTGCGGCAGGGCTGATTAAACGGACAACAGCTAAAGGCTCCTCAGAAAAAGTCACAATCGGCACATCATAGCCTTTCATCGCATCTGATGTCTAGGTATCCTCTGATCTCTGAAATACAGCTCCTTCTTTCATGTGCGTTAAATAAAATAGATCACTGCCGTTATACTATAACTTAAGTGTTAGCAAGTTTAGGATAGTGCAACAGCCCTGTTAACCTTAACATTTAATTAATTTCCATTTTACGGTCTCTTTCTAATCAACACAAGGTGGCATGGTCTTTTTCCACCACTGTTATTGAAGTTCGTGTATAAGGGCCAAGGATAATATTAGACAGGGGTACAAGCATTGTGAGTAGAAGGTAGCGGGAATAGGTTATACCATCTAAGGATTAATGGAGTAATACAACTAACTGTTCCTTGAAAGCACTATTAGAGCTGCAACTTACATTAGGTCTTACTCACTTCAGAAGGTTCAGAAATTTAAGGCAGCACCCATCAGTTCTGTTGACATGCATCATATTTTCTCTATTGGAACAAGAGCTGTTTTCAGATTTCGAAAAGATTTTGCTTTCAATTAAGGAGCACTGAACATAATATACTTACACAATTTGAAGAAATATCCATCTCTGTTGTCTTCATGTTTCTTGTTCTCTCTCTGTCTCTTGTTTGCTTCTGCCTTTCCTTTGCACATCCTTAAACCTGTTTTGCTTCAATTTCCTTCTGCTTCTGTCTCTTTCTGCGCGTTTTCTTCCTCTTTCCTAGGAGGTTGTATCAGTTTAGCAGCGTGTTCTGGAAAAGGAACTACCTAAAATATTAATTTTCGTTGTGGTTATGAAGAAAATGTGACCACCCATTACGGCCCTTAATTATTTACCTGTCACTAACAATTTCACTTTCTACTACCCACTATTACAACCATGATCCCCAACTCTTTCACTTTTATCTACCCATTCAACACAGCCTCTTGCTCCAATGTCACTCCCATCATGATTCATTCTTCAAGCAGTCCCCATTATCCGAGAAGGTAGATGATCAGAAAACAAGTGTTCCTAACTTTGTGTTTTTCTCCACCTTTTCATTCCTATCTTTATTCACCATGATTTTTCCACAACGATGCTTGCTTTCAAAACAAAATTTGCATTTTATTTACATTAGGTCAAATTACAATGATTAAATAAACAATGTACTTTTTTGCATAAAAGCAAAATACTGTGGATGCTGGAAACCCAAAATAAAAACAGAAAAATGCTGGAAAAATTCAGCAGGTCTGGAAGTATCTGTGGAAAGAGAAACAGAGTTAATGTTGAGTCCAATGTGAACCTTCTTAGAATTGAAGGTAGACAGAAATTTGATGGATCTTATCCTGTTGGAAAAAGTGGTGGTGGGGGGGGGGGGGGGGGGAAAGATGGGCGGGGTCAGGTGGAACAAAAGGGAAGGTCAAGGAGCGGTTAGAGGACAGAAGAGATTAAATAATAAAGGTCATGGAACAAAAGGCAAAAGGAGTGGTAATGATTGTAGTAAAGAAACAAGTGTAAGGAGCATATCTTTTTATTTTCTGTTGGACTGTGGGTTAAAATTACAATGGCTGCAGTTTGAAAGACATATCCATTGGAACAGGACAAAATATATGCACAATGTTGTATCGCCTAGCCTGAAAGGGACAAGACCTAAAACCTCTTTCTCCTGTGTGTGGACGATTCCAATAATTCCACAATATTAGCTAACTGGCTTTTTCTTCTCATAAAACCTCTGTCAAGAGGCAAAGGGGAAAATCCCTTTTTTCCTTTGTGCTCAAGTGCTTGAAAGGCAAGTGCTCAACCAGTGAACTAAATACTGAAAATGCTGAAAGACCACCTCATATCATCAAAAGAACAAAAAAGAATTTGGAAGACATCGATCAAAATCAACCCATTAAATCCTGTACTCTGGAATTGGTGCTATTGAACTGTTTTATCCCACCCTTAAAATCCATGATTTGTGTGTCTTACGTGTCATGTGTGTGTGTGTGTGTGTATATATAGGGATTTAAGAAGGAGTACAGTTTAGGTTAAAGAATTAGATATTAGCAGTTCATATTTCTTTCTTTTGCCACTGGTTAAAGACAATTTGTTCAATAAACAGTTATTTACTTATTAAGTTTACAAACCTGGTGCTCATATTCTGTTAACCTAAATTAAACAGTCAGGTAGAATTGGGGCAATCTGGTGGTTTGATCAAACATTTTCACATTTGTTGTGGCTCAGGGAACAGCAGGACTGCCAACCTGTCAACGGCCTATTAAGGCCATTAAAAAACTTATTGAAATCATTAACGGATCTGCCCATCCAACCTTAATGTTGGTGGGCAGGCCGGGAGCCCTGGCGGGCTTCTGAAAGAGCATGAAACCTCATCCATGGGTGGGATGAGGTTTCATGAGTGATTTGAAAACCTCAGAATATTTCAAAACAAAAGTTATGGACATGTCCCAACTCATGTAACAGTGTCACATGAGGGGACATGGCAGCAAAATGTTTTTCTCATCTTTATTTGAAGTTTCAAATCTGAGCCGATCTCCCTGAGGCAGCACTTTGCCTCAGGGAGATCAGTGCGCTCTTTCACGTGCATGTGCGAAAGAGCACACCCTCGGCTCCGGGAATTGCACCCCCACCATCTGCACAAAGAGCGCATAAAGCTTCCTAGCCTTAATTAGACCACCCATGTAAAATGGCAGCATGCCCCCAACCGTGGGCGCCGATCAGGAACCTGCCCGCTCGCACCCACTCCCACACATCCCCCCGCCCCAAATGTTGCCCATAGAAAATCCAAGCATCGATAAACAGGCATTTTACCTGGCCAAGACTTCATAAGGACGTAGTGCAACTTTGTAAAACGTGCCATACGGGTCAGGCAGTAGGTAAACCTCAATATGTAATCAAACCAGCACTTTTAGTACCCATACCAGTTTTTAAGGAACCATTCAGTCCGGTATTAGTAGATTGTGTAGGACCATGACCCAAAATGAAAGCGGGGCATCAGTTTATCCTTACAAGCATGGATATGACAACCTGGTTTCCAGAAGCTATTCCTTTAAGGACAATTACAGCTAAGGTGGTAGTGGAAAAGTTAACTCAGTTTTGCACTATTTATGGCCTATGAATTGAAATACAATCTGACCAAGGTTCTAACTTCATGTCTAAAATTTTCCAGGGCACAATCAGCAATTTAAAAATATCAAACAACTAAAGTCTACCACCCACAGACACATGGAACTTTAGAGAGATACCATCAGACTCTCAAAACCATGATTAAGACCTATTGCCATGAATACTGGATTAAGTCCATTCAAATTGACCCATGTCATGAAATAAGAGGTCCATTAAAAGTGATTAAGGAAAAGCTCATAAAGCAGAAAGATGAATCCTTCTTGTCGGATTATGTGTCCAAGTTTCTAGAAAGACTCACAGGAGCATATAAAGTAGCACAAGAAATCATGAGATTTTTGGGAGTGTGTGGGTTTTAAAGGAAGTTTGTGCCTAACTTCAGCACAATAGCTGCACCTCTCACCAATTTGTTAAGAAAAAAGGCAAATGCGGTATGATCAGCAGAATGCCAAGCAGCCTTTGAAAAGCTGAAGGCAATCTTAATAAACGAACCAGTGTTGCTGCCCCTGACTTTACCAGGCCTTACAAAAAGGCAACTGGTGCTGGTGACTTGGGGGTAGGTGCAGTCCTATTACATGATGATAAATTAGGGATAGAGAAGCCAGTGGGGTACTTTTCCAAGAAACTAAATCAATATCAGAGGAAGTACTCTACAGTAGAAAAGGAAACTCTAGTATTGTTGTTGTCTCTTCAACACTTTGAAGTTTATGTCCGACATGATAACAAAGAAACACTATGTCTACATAATCTGCTGGCCATAATCCACTGACCATAATTGAAATTTTAAAACTCAAAATGTGAAACTGTTTAGATGGAGTCTATTGTTTCAACCATTCAATGTAAAGATTGTTCACAATGCCAGGAAAGATAATGTGATCGCGGATGCATTGTCCCGGGTGTAAAATACTAAAATAAGTTAAAGGGAAAAGAAATGCTGAAAAGTTGTATAAGGGGGAGGAAGGATGAAAGAAAGTAAGTCTCATGTTTTGTTGCCCATGTGTCACATGCCTCGTGATGAAATGTATTTTTGAAGTGGCGTTTCATCTCTTTTAAGGTTGGAGGCATGTATGGAACATATCTTTTTATTTCTGTTGGATTGCGGATTAAAATTACAATGGTTGCAAGATATACCCACTGGAACAGGATGAGAGATATATATAATGTTGCAACCCTGGAACAGAGCGTGCCATGAGGTGGAGGAGTCTGGTATACATAGGAACATAAGAACTCGGAGCAGGAGTAGACAATTAAGTCCCTCGAGCCTCCCCCGCCATTCATTACGATCATGGCTGATCTCATTTCGGCCCCAACTCCAATTTCCTGCCCAACCCATTACGAATTAAAAATCTGTCTATCTTCTCCTTAAATTTATTCAGCGTCCCAGCATCCACTGCACTCTGAGGTAATGAATTCCACAGATTCACGACCCTTTGAGAAAAGTAATTCCTCCTCATCTCTGGTTTAAATCTACCACCCCTTAGCCTAAAACTATGGCCTCTCATTCTAGAATGCCCCAGAAGGGGAAACATCTACTCCACATCTACTTTGTCTATCCCCTTTAGCATCTTATATACCTCAATTAGATCTCCTCTCATCCTTCTAAACTCGAGTGAGTATAAGCCTAAACTGCTCAATCTCTCCTCATAAGCCCTGCATCTCTGGAATCAATCTAATGAACCTCCTCTGAACCGCCTCCAATGCAACTACATCCTTCCTCAAGTGAGGGGACCAAAACTGTGCACAGCACTCCAGGTGCGGTCTCACCAATGCCTTGTACAGTTGCAAGAACACTTTCCTATTTTTATACTCTATTCCTTTAGCAATAAATGCCAAAATTCCATTTGCCTTCCTTATTACCTGCTGTACCTGTATACTAGCTTTCAGTGATTCATGCACGCGGACACCCAGATCCCTCTTCACTGAAACATTCTGAAGTTTCTCTCCATTTAAATAATAAGTTGCCTCTTTATTCTTCCGACCAAAATGGATAACCTCACACTTATCCACGTTAAACTCCACCTGCCAAATTTTGCCCCATTCACCTAACCTGTCCATATCCATTTGTAAATTTCTTATTTCTTCATTGCAACTTACTTTCCCACCTATTTTGGTATCCTCTGCAAATTTAGCTATAGTACCTTCTATCCCTGAATCCAAGTCATTAATATAGATTGTAAATAGTTGGGGCCCAAGGACTGAACCCTGTGGCACCCCACTAGTTACAGCTTGCCATCCGGAAAAAGACCCAGTTATCCTGACTCTCTGCTTTCTGTTGGTTAGCCAATCCTCTATCCAAGCTAATGTATTACCCCTAACTCCATGTAATCTTATCTTGTGTATTGATCTTTTGTGCGGCATCTTATCAAAGGCCTTCTGGAAGTCCAGATATACTACATCTACAGGATCCCCATTATCCACTTTGCTTGTTACATTTTCAAAGAACTCTAGCAAATTAATCAAACATGATTTACTCTTCCTAAAACCATGCTGCCTCTGATGGTTTGCAGTTTGATTTTCCAAGTGCCCCATTACTACTTCCTTAATAATGGATTCCAACAATTTCCCAAATGACAGACGTTAAACTAACTGGTCTATAGTTTCCTACTTTCTGCCTCCCCCCCGCCACATTTTTGAATAAGGGCATTATATTTGCATTTTTCCAATCCACTGGAACCTTTCCAGAATCCAGGGAATTTTGGAATATTATAGCTAATGTTATATAATGGGGAACTGCCTGGCAACAGCATTTTAATTGATTCCTGACTAGGTGACCAGGTCTTGTGTGGCAGCAGTGCAGCTGAATAGCTCCTAGCCTGACTGGAACAAGGCCTAAAACCTCTTTCTCCTGTGTGTGGAAGATTCCAGTAATTCCACAATAATAGCTAGCTGGCTTTTTCTTCTCATATCTCTATAACCTGCTCTCTCTCTGAAAACCCTGTCAATAGGCAAAGGGGAAAATCACTGTTAGAGACATTGAAAGGCAAGTGCTCAACCAGTGAACTAAATACTGAAAGTGCTAGAAGGCCACCTTATGTCATGAACAAGAACTGAAAGGAATTTGGTAGACATCGATCAAAATTAACCCATCGAATCCTGTACTCCGGAATTGGTACTATTGAACTGTTTTATCCCACACTTAAAATCAATGATTTGTGTGTGTGTTTGTTGAGGGATTTAAGAAGGGGTAGAGTTTAGATTATAGAGTTAGAAGTTAGCAGTTCATATTTCTTTCTTTTGCCACTGGTTAATGACGGTTTGTTCAATAAACAATTATTTACTTATTAAGTTTACAAACTTGGTACTCCTATTTTATTAACCTAAATTAAATATTTAGGTAGAATGGGGGCAATCTGGTGGTTTAATCAAACTTTTTCACATTTGTCACAGCTTGGGGAATAGTGGGGCTTGATATTACAGTGCACTATCCCCAGTGAGTCGTGACAGAAGGCATTGGTCCAGAGTAAGTGTTAATGGCAGGATAAAGGGCATTGCTGTCTGAAAACAAAGACATGAAAACAAGATACAGACTGGCAATTGGCAAAATTAAATGGAGGACAAAGTTCACAGTCTGAAGTTGTTGATCTCAATGCTGAGTCCAGAGACTATAAGGTGCCTAAACAGGAGATGAGGTGCTGGTCCTCAAGCTTGCATTGGGCTTCACTGGAACATTGCAGCAGGAAAAGGACAGAAATGTAAGTATGATAGCAAGGTGGTGAATTAAAATGGCAAGTGACTGGAAGGGCAAGGTCATGCTTGCGGACTGAACAGAGGAGGATTCCATTTCCTGCACTTCTACCCCACCCCTTCTCCTCCCTCCCAGGACCAGGATAGGGTTTCCCTTGACCTCACTTTCCACCCCACCAGCCTCTGCCTGGTCACCTAGCCATCTTTCTCTCCATCCCCTCCCCTCCTCTGTCAGCATTTTGAAGGGTCCATTATCTCCGTGACACCCTGGTCCACTCCTCTATCACCGACAACACCTCGTTCCCTTCCCACTGCACTTCCCATTCAATCACAAAGAGGCATAAAACCTGCCATTTTACTTCCTTTCTCCTCACTGTCTAAGGCCCCAAACATTCCTTCCAGTTGAACCAGCGCTTTATTTGTACTTCTTTCAAGTTAGTATTCTGTGTTTGCTGCTCACAATGCAGTATTTTCTACACTAGGGAGACCAAATGCAGAACACCTCACTCAGTCCGCAAGTGTGGCTCAGACTTTCTTGTTACATGCCATTTTAATTCACCATCTTGTTCTCATGCTCACATTTCTGTCCATAGCCTGCTGCAATGTTCCAGTGAAGCCCAACAAGAGTTGAGGAATAATCTTTTGATTAGGCACTTTAAAGCCTTCTGGTCTCAACACTGAGGTCAACAACTTAAGAGCCTGAACTCTGTCCTTCATTTTGTTTCTTTTTTTGCCAAGTGCCTGTCTGTAACTTGTTTTCATGATTTCAGATAGAGTTGTCCTTTATTCTGCCATTTATGCTTACTCTGGACCAATGCTTTGTTTCTTTACTACAACCATTGCCACTTCCTTTGCCTTTTGTTCAATTACATTTTTGTCATTTAATCTCTCCCACCCTCTAACCTATCCCCGACCTTTACTTTTGATCGACCTAACCCTTTCCCCTTTTTCAACAGCATAAAACCCATCACATTCCTACCTCTCTTCAGTTCCAAAGAAGGGCCATATTGGACTCAAAATGTTAACTCTGTTTCTCTCTCCACAGATGATGCCAGACCTGTTGAGTTCTTTTTCCAGCACTTTTTGTTCATATTTACATTTATAGAGAAAAATATCACATCTTGCTTTCCCCCACTCAATTAAACCCTCTTAACTCTATCTCTCTTTCTCCCTATCTATCTACACATATCCTTCCATTTCCCTCACTCCGTTCTCACTGTCTTGCTCTCCCACTGGAGGTTGGAAAATTGAACGATTGCCACTGATGATATGAGGTGGTCTTTATAATGGAGAGAATATGAGGTCAGTAATGCATTTCAGGCTCATTGAGGAGGATGGAATTAGTGACATAGGAACAAAGTTTGCGAAGGGGCTGAGGATAATAGCTTCCCACTTCCCAAGTAGTAATTAGAAGAAATTGCATATCATTTGTGACAAGTTGTAGGAGAAGTCTACTGACAATGCAGAGGTTGTAGAGGGAAGGAAAATGGTGGTAGTGAATTAGAACTGAGTGATGCTGGGTGAAATCAGCATGTAGGTGAAACTTGACATCATGTCAATATGATATTGCTTAGAGTTAGCAGGTAGATAAGAAATGCTGGGGGTGTGGCGGTGGAGGGGGGGGGGGTGCGTGGATGGGGGTTAAAGTATAGATCAATATGACTCCAGAGGGAAATATGTGAGGACAAGTGAAGAAGTATTGCAGCAAATGCACTGGTTATGACTAGTAGGCCAGTATTTAGTGAGGTGAGGGCTGGAGCACACATATAGATGATGAGCAGAGGTATTGCAGAAGGGTGAAGCTATTGACCATGCCAAAGATATAGAGCGGTCAAGAGGATGCTAAGTGATTAGAAAGTAATAATACAATCAGGCTGAGTCAACATGGTTTTGTGAAAGGGAAATCATATTTGACAAATTTACAAACATATGAATTAGGAGCAAGAATAGGGGAGTAGATCATTAGGCCTGTTAAGCCTGCTTTACCATTAAATACATTCATGACTGTTCTGAATGTGGCCTCAAATACCCCCTACACTGTTTGACTTCCTTGTCAAGCAAGAATCCACCTAATTTAGCCGTAAAAATGTTCAATGAACCTGCCTCCACCACTCTCTGGGGAAGGGAGTTCCACAGACAACATCAGAGCAAAAAAATCTCCTCATCTCCATCTTAACTGGGAGACTATTTCTTTTTAAATTGCATCCCCTAATTCTAGTTTCTCCCACAAGTACCCTAGTTCTAGTGTCTCACACAAGGGGGAACATCCTTTCAGCATCCACCCTGTCAAATCCCCTCAGGGTCTTATGTTTCAATAAGATTGGCTCTCATTCTTCTAAACTCCAATGGATACAGTCTCAACCTGTCCAACCTTTCCTTGTAGGATAACTCCTTCATTCCAGGAATCAGTTGAGTGAGCCTTCTCTGAACTGCTTCTAATGCAGTTATGTCCTTCCTTAACTAAGGGGACCAAACTGCACACAATACTCTAGATGTGGTGTCACCAATATCCTAGCAAAACATCCCTACTTTTATATTTCATTCCCCCTGCATTAAACAGGAACATTACATATGCCTTTCTAATCGCTTGTTGTACCTGCATACTAACTTTTTGTGATTCTTGTCCCAGGACACCCAGATCCCTCTGTACCTCAGAGTTCTGCCATCTCTCCCCATTTAAATAATATGTTTTTTTTAAATTCTTCATGTCAAAGTAGACTAGTTTATTTTTTACATGATATTCCATCTGCCAATTTTTTGCCCACTTACATAACCTATCTAAATTCCTCTGCAGACTCCTTATGACCTCTTCACATCTTACTTTCCTACCTATCTTTGCATCATCAACAAATTTAGCAACCATACATTCAATCCCATCATCCAAGTCATTTTTATATATTGTAAATATTTGAGGCCCCAGTACTGATCCCTGTGGCAATCCACTCATTAGATCTTGCCAAGGCGAAAACAACCTTTTGATACCTATTCTGTTTGCTGTTAGCTAATCAATGCTCTACCCATGCTAATATACAACACCATGAACTCTTCTTTTGTGTAGCAACCTTTGATGTGGCACCTTGTGAAATCTTCTGGAAATTTAAGTACACCACATCCACGGGTTCCCCTTTATCCACATTGCATGTTACTTCCTCAGAGAACTTGAATAAATTAGTCAAACACAATTTCCCTTTCACAAAGCCATGTTGACCCTGCCTGACTGCACTGAGGTTTTCTAGGTGCCCTGCTATAAACTCCTTAATAATAGATTCCAGCATTTTCCTTCTGACAGATGTTAAGCTAACTGGCCTGTAGTTATCTTATGAGGAAAGGTTGGACAGACTGGGCTTGTTTCCACTGGAGTTTAGAAGAGTGAGGGGTGATCTGATTGAAGTATACAAGATCCTGAATGGCCTTGACAAGGTGGACGTCGAAAGGATAGTTCCTCTTTTGGGTGAGTCCAGAACTAGTGGGCACTGTTTTGAAATTAGGGGTCGCCCTTTTAGGACAGAGATGAGGAGAAACTTTCTCTCAGAGGATTGTGTGACTTCGGAACTCTCTGCCTCAGAAGGTAGTGGAAACGGGGTCATTGAATATTTTAAAGCAGAGGTAGACAGATTTTTGTTAGGCAAGGGAATCAAAGGTTATCGGGATTAGATGGCAATGTGGAAATCGAAACACAAGATGATCAGCCATGATCTTATTGAATGGTGGAGCAGATTGGAGGGGCCAAATAGTCTACTCCTGTTCCTATTTCTTATGTTTTTATGTCTCCCTCCTATCTTGAATAGAGGAGTTGCATTCACTATTTTCCAATCTGATGGGACCTTTCCAGAATCTAGGGAACTTTGGAAAATTAAAAACAATGTATTTCTACAATCTTAGCAGCGACTACTTCTCACATCCTAGAATGAAGCCCATCAGACCTGGGGACTTGTCAGCTTTTATTTCTAATAATTTTTTCAGTACTCTTTCCCTGGTGGTTGTAATTAAGTTCCTCCCTCCCTTTCACCTCTTGATGCACATCTGTTTCTGGGACATTATTTGTATACTCCACAGTGAAGACAGATGCAAAATATCTGTTCAATTCATCCACCATTTCCTTATATCCTATTATTAATTCCCAAGGCTCACTCTGTAGAAGACCAACGTTCACATTACTTAATATTTTCCATTTTAAATACCTGTAGAAACTCGATTTTTAAAAATATTTCTAGCTAGCTTTCTCTCATACTCTAATTTCTCCCACCTTATTATTTTGGCCATTCTTTTGCTTTTTAAAAAAAATACTCTGTCCAATCTTCTAACATGCCTCTATTCTGTCCAATCTTCTAACCTGTCAGTCATTAATCTTTGCAGAATTCTATGCTTTTTTATTCAATTTGATACTATCTTTAACTTCCTTAGTTAGCCACGGATGGTAAGTCCTTGCCCGAGAGTCTCCTTAGCTATCACTGGAATTATCTTTGTTGACTGTTACACAATATCTCCTTAAATGTCTGCCACTGCATCTCTACTGATTATCTCTTAACCTAATTTGAGTTATTTGAGGATGTATCTAGCAGGGTGGATAAAGGGCAACCAGCAGATGTAGTGCATTTAATTTCCACAAGACACTAAATAAGGAGTCATGTAAAAGGTTAGTACACAAGATAAGAATTTATGGTGTTGGGGGTGATATATTAGCATGGATAGAGAACTGGCTAACTAATAGGAAACAGGGCATCAGTATAAATGGGTTACTTACAGGTTGTCAAGCTGTAATTCTATTTTTCCACAGGATGTGGACGTTGCTAGCTAGGCCAGCCTTTATTGCCTATCTCTAATTGCCCTTGAGAAGGTGGTTGTGAGCTGTCTTCCTGATATCACTGCAATCCATCTGATGCAGGTAAACCCATGGTGCTGTTAGCTAACTAACAGAGTGCTGCAGGGATACAGTCTCAACTACTTACAATCTATATGAATGACTTGGATGAGGGACCAACTGTATTGTAGATGTATTTGTTGATGATAGAAAGATAGGAAGGAAAGCAAATTGTGAGGAGGATGCAAAGAATCTGCAAAGCAATATAGATAGCTTATGTGAGTGGATGAAAATTGGGCAGATGGATTATAATACAGAGAATGTAAAGTTGTCCAGTTTGGCAGAAAGAATAGAAAAACAAATATTATTTAATTGGAGAGAGACTACTGAATGCTGTGGTACAGAGGGATCTGGGTGTCCATGTATATGAATCTCAAAAAAATCAGCATGCAGGTACAGCAAGTAATTAGGATGGTAAACAGAATGTTGGCCTTTATTGCAATGGAGATGGTCTATAAAAAAAGGAAGTCTTGCTGCAATTGGACAGGGTAATGTGAGACCACACCTAGAGTATCATGTACAGTTTTGGTTACCTTACTTAATGAGGGACATACTTGTATTTGAAGCAGTTCAGAGGGGGTTCATTAGGCCAATTCCTCAGGTGACGGTTTTGCATTATGAGGGAAGGTTAGGCCCAATCTCACTGAGGTTAGAAGAATATGCAGTGATCTTATTGAAACATATAAAATTATAAGGGAGGCTGACATGGTAGATACTGAGAGGATGTTTCCCCTTGTGGGGGAAATCTAGAACTAGGTGGCATTTAAGACAGAGATGAGAAGGAATTGCTTGTCTCAGAGATTAGATAGTGTTTGCAATTCTCTTTCCGAGTGAACAGTGGCAGCTTGGTCATTGAATAGATTCAAGGCTGAGTTAGACAGATTTTTGATTGACAAGGGAGTCAACAGTTATGGTAGGCAGGAAAGAAACGGGAGTTAAAATCACAATCGGATCAGCCAAGATCTTATTGAATGGCAGAGCAGGCTCGAGGGGGTGAATGGCCTACCCCTGTTCCTATTTCTTATGCCTGTATACTACTGTGCCACCATCTCTGGTGGGTCTCTCATGCCAATGGAACAGGGCATACTCAGATGGTGATAGCGGAGTCTGGGTCATTGAATGTACGCTAAAATTCGGTGAGTATGACTATTTCAGGAAGTTGCTTGACTAGTCTTTGGGGCAGCTCTCTCAAATTTGACAAACGTGCCCAGTTGTTAGTGAGGGGGACATTGCATGGTCGACTGGGCAGGGTGTACATTTGCTGTTTCCAATGACAAGGTCAATGTCGGCTGGTAAACCCGAGTCCTTTCGTCTTTGATCTTTCTGTTGTGGTTTGATAGAACTGAGTGGCTTGGCTAGACCATTTCACAAAAGTAATTGCGAGTCAATCACATTTCTGTCGGTCTGGCGTCATATGTAGGCCAGACCAGATAATGATGGCGGATTTCCTTCCCTAATTTACATTGATGATGTAATTTAACTAATTTAATCAATGTTGAACTGAATTTAGAGACATACCACACTTTAGGGGTGGTAAGGTGTTACACAGAACTTATAGTGCTCCCATCCTTCCCATGCACGCAGGGTGTTGGGTTATTAAATGCACAGGAGGAATCACAGTTCCAATGAATCATCTAACTTTCACTTTAAAAAAGTGAAAACAAAAGCCAAATCAAGTTTCAATTTAAATCCCCCCGCCCCCCACTACTTGTACTTGAAGGCAGTGGCGTACTGAACTCACCACCTGTATTTTAGGTCAAAATCTAAATCGCTTGATGTTAATGTACATTCCCGCCACTTCCACTTTGGGAGAAAGAACTGGTTATTTGGTCTGCGCCTTTTTGTGACCAGTAGAAGTGTAAACAAGCCAATTGGGAATTCAGTGTTTGGAACAGTGCGATGTTGGGAATGTACCTGGCCGACCATCGATGTGATTAATCACGGCAGCAACCAAGGCTAGTACAAGAGTATTCGACAAGACCTAGGTGAACTTCCGACCTTAAGCCCCTGCCCCACAATTAACTTTTGAAAATGAATACAGTAAAATGGCGCTAAACACCTATTCCTCGTCAGTCACACGACCGCTAAAAGTTATCAAACTCACGGGGTTATCGACGACCTTGCCTTGCCCCCAGACTCATCTTCCCAATGCTCTGCAGCACCATGCAACCTGTATGCCGCTCACGAGATCCGCGCACTCCCCGACCTTTCAACTGCACCACCGTGAGATCACCCAGGAGCTTTCGGATTGGCTGAAAACGCGGAACTTTTAGGTGAGCAGCATTTTTCATCACCATTGTCCCCTGCCAAGGCAATACGGCCGTCTGCGCATGCGCACCTATTAACCTGACCCCGCCCCCCAAGCTGTGGTTGCGGAAAGGGAAACTGTCATTGGTGGATCAGCCAGCACGGAGGTGAAGGGGAGGCTGTGATTGGTGGATCAGTGTGCACGGAGGTGAAGGGGTTACTGCCATTGAAGATTTAATGAGCATGTGCGGGGGTGGATGGAATGGGTGGGGCCGGAGGAAAGTTGCTTCAAAAATTCCAGAGTTTCGGATTCACCTGTGGAAATTTCGGGCACTCATGGAAAGTTGCATATATCATTTTAAATCTCTAGGTAGTTTCAGTTTTTTTTGCCGCTCCCCCACTCCCCCAAACTTTGATGCTCTATGGAACCGTCTAATTTGCCTAGTGATTGCACTGGCCCTGACAACAATCTGCATTTCATAGAGTCAGCGATACGCTGTGGTGTGGAAGCAGGCAATGTGGTCCATTGAATCTACGCCGGCTTTCTGTAGAGCAATTCTATCAGTCCCATTTCACCGTTATATCCCGGTGACCCTGCAAGTTTATTTCCCTCAAGTTCCGATCCAATTTTATTTTGAAATCAGGAATCGTTTCCCCTTCCACCACCCTCGCAAGCAAAGAGTTCCGGGTCATTATCATTTGCTGAGTAAAAAGCTTCTTTGTCACATCAGCCCTGCACCTCTTTTCCAAAACCTTGTAGCTGTGTCCCGAATCCTTGCACCATTAGATAATAGGAACAGCCTTTCTTTATGTACCTTATCTAAACCTGCTATAATCTTGTCCACCTCTACCAGACCTTCCCTCAATATCTTTTGCTCCAAGAAGAACAATCTCAGCTTCTCCAAGCAAAGTTTGTATCTAAAATCCCTCCTTCCTTGAACCATTTTTGTAAATCTTCTTTGCACTCTCTCAAGGGCCTTCACATCCTCCCTAAAGTGTGGTGACCAGAACTGAATGCAATACTCTAGTTGTGGCCGAACCTGAACTTTAAAGATTGAGTACAATGTCCCTGCTTTTGTACTCAATGTCTCCCTTTATGAAGCCCAAGAGCCCATTTTGTTTTTCTAATTAATCTCTCAAAAATGTCCTGCTACTTACAAAGATCTGGGCACATGAACCCCCTGGTCCCTCCAACCCTGCACAATCTTTAGAATTGTGCTTTGAATACTACATTATTTCTACTTATTCCTTCTGCCAAATTGAATCATGTCACACTTCGTTGTATTAAATTCCGTCTTCCACTTTTCTGCCCATTCTACTAGCCTATATCCGGCCTGCAGTCAATTTCTATCACTCTCATTGTTTTCCACAACTCCCTGTTAGGTTTCATTGACAAATTGTGAAATTTTACTCTTTATTCCAATACCCAAGTCATTTATATATATTAAAAGAAACAATGGTCTGGACACTGACATTTGGGGAGCACCGCTGTGTACCATCCCCCAATCTGAAAAAGAGCAACTATTTACCATGACTCATTGTTTTCTATCCTTATGTTATTTTCTTTATCCAAGCTGACATTGACCCTTCTATTCCTTGAGCCTCAATTTTATGTATCAGTCCTTTAAATGGTACTTTGTCATATGCTTTCTTAAAATCCATATAGACAACATCCATTGCACACACTTCATCACCCTTCTCTATTACTGCATCAAAAAAATCAAGTAGATTAACCAAGTATGCTCTGACTTTTACAAATCTGTGCAGTCTTTCCTTAATTAAATCAAACTTTTCGAGCTGCCTATTGATTTTTTCCCCTGATTCTTATTTTGAAAACCTTACCCACCACTGGTGTTAACCTGACTGGCCTGAGTTGCTAGAAATGTTCTTACAAACATTCTTTAATAAAGGTGTTATATTTGCCAATCTCCAATCCTCTGGCACCTGGAAGATTATGGCAAGCCCAACAATTATCTTCACCACCCCACCCCCCCTCCCCCAAAAAACTGATGCAAGCCATGCGGACCAGGCAACCTCTCCACTCTAAGTGGAATGAGGCTTTCCAGTACATCCTGTTGATCAATTATCACTCCATCAATTGCCTCTACTATCTCCCTTTCTACCGATACTTTTTCAGCACCCTCTTCATAAATGCCAAGACAAAATGTTACAGCCTTGCCCTGTGCCTCTAAGGATATACGCCCTCTTTGTCCCTAAGTGGCCCCCAACCTACCTCTACTATCCAACCTGCTGAGTTTTTCCAGGTAATTCTGTTTTTGTTCTACTATCCATCTACTATTTACATGTCAGTAGAAGACCTGCCTCGAGTCACACATCCTCCCTGACTTCCTATCTCTACTCTTGCTAGCATTGAAGTAATCCAGATATTACTACCTTCAAGATAGTATGTTTTAATTTCTCCCATAGCTTCTAGAAATCTAACCATAGGACCTCAACAACTGCCCTCTCTATGTCGTTGGTACTGATGTGCACCACAACTCCTGGCTCACTGCCTTCCCCCACAGAATATTCCGCAGCATCTCCATGATGTTTATTACCCTGACACCAGGGAAGCAAAACACCATGTAGGACAGTGTAGAGGGAGCTTTATTATGTTCCTAACCCATGGCATGCCTGCCCTTGGAATGTTTGATGGGACAATGGAAAGGGAGATTTCCTCAGTATCTATCCCGTGCTGTACTGCCTTGGAAGTTCTCGATGGGACAGTGCAGAGGGAGCTTTATTCTGTACCTAACCCGTGCTTTAACTGCCCTGACAATGTAGTGTGGAGAGTGACGTGTGAACAGTGGGATGCTAACATAGGGCAGTGAGGTGTGGACAGTGGGGGTGTAAACAGTCAACTGAGGGGAGTGACTGCAGTTTGGAGACTGTGTTGTGAACATTTGGATGTGGGGGTGAGGTGTGAGCAGTGAGCTGTGGGCAGTGTTGTACAGACAGTAGGACGTGGGCAGTGAGTTCAGGACAGTAGGGAGTGAGCAGTGAGCGGTAGACTGTAAGGTGTGGGTAGTTGGATGTGAGCTCTTGAAAGTTCGGTGTGGACAGTGGGATGTGCCAGTGAGCAGCGAAAAATTGTCGTTGGAATATTAGAAAAAGCGACTTAGATCAAAAGATCCAGAAACTACTCAGATACCCGTCTGAGCATGGCGTTGTAATCCAGCAAATTTATTCAACAGTTATTATCTATTTGCTGTGCTTAAACTGAACACCAACGGGACAGGACGCGGTTTATTCAGTTACATACAGTTAATTTATTTCAAGCCACCCAAGCATTCAGTCGCCAATGAAATCGTCAGAAAGAGAATAATAAAATGGGTTTCCAGAATCACAGTGGCACAATGTTAATTGGACGTAATATAACATGGCACAAATTTATTGTAACAGAGCTGAGGGTCATGTTAATGCATTAAACGTTTGTCAATACTGGAGCGGTTAGCTGGTTTCAATCTCACATAAGATCATGTGCTTTGAGAAATTAACATTGCATTTGCATCCGAATAGGTGGATCACCAAGTACATCTTGGATGTCATTCGCAAAAGCCCATGAGAGGTGGTTGATTTGGCGTTAGATAGACTGCAGCATACAGACTTCAGCAATATGACGTCGCTCATTTCAATGCCATTCAACATGAATCCCCGACTAGACGGGTTTATGGCTATAGTTTACAATTTTTTAGCTGCACTATTAATTTCAGTAGGGAAAGAAGTAGAATTCCTCGCGCACACCCGCACAACACAGACAAATGCACTGTACATGTGTGTATTTACTCAACAAACATACGAAATACCACAATTCAGTGGCCAAGGAAATTGAACACTGATATGACCAATGAACAATCGCACTCTACTCTTTTATCTGATATTCGAATTATTCCAGTAATTTCACCTCTCCAATGGATCCCATGTCTGTATTTAATGGAATGAAGTTATGTTTAATCGTTAATAAGCTGTCTTAAAAAACTGCGTCCCAACAGCCTTGAATCGTGAGAAGAAGTGACAAAGCGTCCATTTGTTTTCTGTACACTATGTCCCTCATTATTGAGTTAAGGATATTTAAAATACAAACATGCTTTACCTATCAATGTTATATAAATAGGGTGCATACTTTAGGAAACTCTAGAAATTGTACAAGATATCTTAACGATAGGAGGCAAACTGCTTGAAAAAATTTTATTAAAAATTATTGGAAACGCCCAGCAGCTCATGCAGCATCTGTGGAGAGAGAAACAGAATTAACGGTTCAGGTCGTGACATTTCATCAGAACCCATGTATGGAAGGTTGCATCTTTAGAACAGATGTGATATAGACAGAAAAACTAGGCAAATGGAATGGAATCCTTACAGAGTGCAGTGTGTGCTTAAGTGTAATCGAGGTAGCTGTGGGACTCTTTGAGCTTCTAATGAATGTGTATTGATAGCCTATACCCAGAAATGGAGATAGAGAAGTCGAGGTGGGGTAGGAAAGTTTTGGAGATGGACTATGTGAACGTGAGGAAAGGGTGGAAATTGGAAGCATAGTTGATGAAGTTTTCCAATTGAGGGCAAGAGCAAAAAACGGGAAACAATCATCAACATTCCTAAAAAGAGTTGAGAGGTGGTGTCTAATAAGGATTGGAATAAGAAGTGTTCCACATACGTCACAAAAAGAACCCATGTGGCTACCTAAATCAATATATTTTATTAGGAGGAAGTTAGATTAGTTAAAAGAGAATTTGTTCAATGAGAGAACAATTCCGGCAGGTGGATGTGGTGAATGGAAACTGGATCTCCATTCAAGGAAGAAGCCATGCTGGTGGGGAATAGAAGTGCACAGAGATTGGGTATCCATGGCGAAGAAAAGATGATTATGGCCAGGAAATTGAAAATAATTCAAGTGACAGAGCGCATCAGATGATGCACAGATGTAAGTGGGCAGAGACTGGACAAAGGGGAAAAAATAAATTCAAGTTGGGAAGAAATCAGTTCAGTGGGGCAGGAACACGCTGAAACGATAGGTTTACCAGGGTAAAAACAGAATTACCTGGAAAAACTCAGCCGGTCTGGCAGCATCGGTGGAGAAGAAAAGAGTCGACGTTTCGAGTCCACATGACCCTTCAACAGAACTGAGTATAGTTAGGAGAGGGGTGAAATATAAGCTGGTTTAAGGTGGGGGGCGGGGGTAGAGAAGTTGAGGGTGGGGTGGTTGTAGGGCCAAGCAAGCAGTGATAGGAAAAGATAATCAAAAGATGTCACAGACAAAAGGATCAAAGAGGTGTTGAAGGTGGTGATATTATCTAAGAAAAGTGCTAATTAAGAATGGATGGCAGGACACTCAAGGTACAGCTCTACAGCATCTGTTCTGATGACGCTACCTTCAAAAACAGTTCCTCTGACATGTCCTCCTTCTTCCTTAACCGAGGTTTTCCACCCACGGTCGTTCACAGGGCCCTCAACCATGTCCGGCCCATCTCCTGCTCATCCTCCCTCACGCCTTTTCCTCCCTCCCAGAAACATGAAAGGGTCCCCCTTGTCCTCACTTATCACCCCACCAGCCTCCGCATTCAAAGGATCATCCTCCGCCATTTCTGCCAACTCCAGCATGATGCCACCACCAAACACATCTTCCCTTCACCCCCACTGGTGGCATCCCGTAGGGATCGTTCCCTCTGGGACACCCTGGTCCACTCCTCCATCACTCCCTACTCCTCAACCCCCACCTATGGCACCTCCCCATGCCCACGCAGAAGATACAACACCTGCCCCTTCACTTCCTCTCTCCTCACCGTCCAAGGGCCCAAACACTCCTTTCAAGTGAAGCAGCATTTCACTTGCATTTCCCCTAACTTAGTCCACTGCATTCATCGCTCCCAATGCGGTCTCCTCTACATTGGAGAGACAAAACGCAAACTGGGCGACCGCTTTGCAGAACACCTGCGGTCTGTCCGCAAGAAAGACCCAAACCTCCCTGTCGCTTGCCATTTTAACACGCCACCCTGCTCTCTTGCCCACATGTCTGTCCTTGGCTTGCTGCATTGTTCCAGTGAAACCCAACGCAAACTGGAGGAACAGCACCTCATCTTCCGACTAGGCACTTTACAGCCTTCCGGGCTGAATATTGAATTCAACAACCTTAGATCTTAAACTCCCTCCCCCCATCCCCATCCCGTTTCTTCCCCCTCCCTTTTGCTTTTTTTCAATAATTTATGTAGATTTTTCTTTTCCCACCTATTTCCATTATTTTTAAATCTACAACTAATAGCTTGTCAATCTTTCCACCCCACCCCCACTAGAGCTGTACCTTGAGTGTCCTGCCATCCATTCTTAATTAGCACTTTTCTTAGATAATATCACCACCTTCAACACCTCTTTGATCCTTTTGTTTGTGACATCTTTTGATTATCTGCCCCTATCACTGCTTGCTTGTCCCTACAACCACCCCACCCTCAACTTCTCTCCCCCCACCCCCCACCTTAAACCAGCTTATATTTCACCCCTCTCCTAACTATACTCAGTTCTGTTGAAGGGTCATGTGGATTCGAAACGTCGACTCTTTTCTTCTCCACCGATGCTGCCAGACCTGCTGAGTTTTTCCAGGTAATTCTGTTTTTGTTTTGGATTTCCAGCATCCGCAGTAGTTTTTTGTTTTTATCTCTGGGTTTACCAGGGTAGTTCTGTTTGTGAAGGAGGTAGAAGCAAGCCATTTGGGATGAGGAATTAGAAGTGGAAAGCCATGGAGGGAAGATCTCCAGAGGAGATGAAGTCAGTGACAGTCCTGGAAGCAATGGTTTGATCTTCCCTGATGGGTTCATGGTCCAGGGGTAGGTGGGAGGAAATGTCAGAGAACTGGCGTTCAGCATCTGCAAGGTGTTCAGTTTGTCAGAGAACAACAGCAGCATCCTCGTTAGCAGGGTTGCTAACAGTGTTCGTGTTTGACCTGAGAGAACATAATGCGGCAAGTTCAGAGGGAGGTAGGTTAGAATGAGTGAGGGGAACAGAGAAACTGTGACGGCCGATGTCACGCCAGTAGTTCTCAATGAAAAGATCAGGAGAGGTTAAGAAGCCAGGTGGTGGGAGAACACTGGAGATGCGTGAAAGAGTCTGCTTAACGGGGTGGAGAAGGACCCCTGGCCAAATAAGTGAGGGTGGAGGTGAAGGAGGCAGAAGAAGAGCTCGATGTAGTGCCGAGTTCAAACTTCGCTAAGGTGGGGACATAAGGGTCCAAACTGATGCCTTTGCTAAGAACAAAGCGTTCAGCGTCAGAAAGGGGAGGGTTGGAGGGTATGGTGAATTCACGGAAGAAGTGAAATTAGAAGAAGGGATGGGGTCAGAGGGAAGCGAAGGGGCAGAAAGATCTGGAGGGGTGTTGTCACCCATGCGTTGTTCGAACTTGCTATCCTTAACACCTGGAAGGAAGAGAAAATAGTTTTTGTTAAAACGTTCAATGGGACAACGGATGAAATGAAACTCCCGGACAGGAGAGCCATTCTGATAAAAGGCCACGAATTAAGTCTGTTTCTCTCTTCACTGATACCGCCAGACCTGCTGAGCATTTCCATCATTTTCTGATTTATTTTAGGCAAACTACTTGATCGGTTACTCAATCTGCGAATAGGAGGCAGGTGAAGAAATATGCGATGGCTGTTAGACATCGTTTTCGTGTTTAGTTGTTCCTGCCTTGTAAAGGGCAGAAACACTTCAATTTAGTTGATCAAATGGTGTCACGGCGGACTCATCTCATAGCCCAATTGTTCAATGCAGCGTCTAGTGCAATGGCACGTCAGGTAGGCCGGGAAGGGGATGTGTTCGAATAAACAGAGCCCAGCATGAAGACCATAGGAGTGACACAGTGGTGTTCACTTGTGAGATGTAGAGCAAATCAAGCTTTTCCAACACGATAAATAGTATTCCCGAAATGCAAGGCCTAAGTTAACGGCAATGAGTCGCATGTACTTGTGCTGCGGTGACCTGAGGGGATTAAAAATTATGCGCGGATAGATAAAAGGTAGAATACTTGGACGCAACTATCAGCTTCCCTCGGCATTTTATTGCTTTGGTGGCAGCCCACCAATAACCACATTGAAATTAGGCTCATAATGTGCCGTGCTAGAATATGAATCCAAGACCCCTGTGTTGTTAGTCTATTATTATTACTTCACGAGAGCATCATAATAGGACTTGCCAACGCGGTCCCCTACAGGGCAAATACGCATTAGCCATATATCAGGAAGTATTCGGTAACTGGGAATTCATGTCACAGAATACAAAGGGATGAATTAGATCTGGGTGTAAATTAAAACCGAGTATTGGATACTTCTGCAGACTTTTCAAAAGATGGCGAAAGGGAGGTTCTTTCACTCCCAGCGACGTGTTCATCGGCTAGCAGATCTCATTCTTGGCTTGGAAGAGGATCATCAGGAGTTGTACCAATTTTGCTCATTTTGTACACAATGACATCTTTGCCCTCTAACCTGTCAACTATCTGGCAGTTAAAGTACCGAGGTAAGAGTACCTCGTGGAAAGAGGGAGAACCATTACTCTTTCGTAATTCGGACGATAGGTAAATTGTAGCCCCTTGTCTGGCGAGATAGCGCAATGTTTCTATTAATGCCGGGTAGGCAACTGAGCTATATACAATATCCGAACCTAATATGAAGTCATAGACGGTCGGAAAATCAGTGTGGTTTTTGCCCCATGTCAGGGCACGGACTTTTATACGATGTCGGCAGGCAGTGGGGATGTTGATTGAGACGTTGTTTTCTATTTGATTCAGGATGTTCGGTTTATCTGTCATGGTAACATCTCCACCTGAAGAGAGAAAAAAGAGATCCACTTACAGGTTGGTTTGCCTTCAACCAGTGCCCCTATCTTGTGATCTTGTGACTCCAGAAAAGAACGACAAGGCAATTAGAGATGGGTAATAAATGCTGGCCTGGCTAGTGATACCCAAATCCCATGAATGAATAAAAAATAAAGTAATGCCCACAGAGTGCCAGGCAGTATTATGCCATGTTATGCTGCTCCCGTGATGAGAACTGTAGCGACAAGAATCATTTTATGGCGATGTGTGTCGGCTGTAACTTACGGGTAGGGGGCATCAATTGCAGCACCTCGACTGACTTGTTCGCATGAACAACCGTTAAACGTATCTTTAAGTTTTAGGATATATTCCCGGCATGATCGTGCGATGGCTGGAAACATCCAGGTCAGTTAGTTTATTCGATTTCTGAAAGCTGTTTACACATCGAATGTCCCACTTGACAGAAATAAATTACTGTCACAACTTAGAAGAACTATATTACGCAAAGATATAATTCGATAATTCGAGGGGAAAAAAAGCAAAATTCGAGACCTTGCACACGGGGATTTGTGTAACCTGAATAAGTACATAAGAAGGTAAAGAATAGGAACAGACGTTGGCCATATGGCTCCACAACCTGATCCGCTATGCAATGAGATCATGGCTGAACTTATAGCTCAACTCCACCCTCCCGTCTTATCTCCATATCCTTTGATTCCCCTATTGACCCAAAATCAGTCGACAATATTCTTGAATATATTCGTCGACGGAACATCCACAACCATCTGCGGCAGGAAATTCCAAAGCATTCACAATCCTTTGAGTGAAGTAGTATCTCCTCATCTCAGTCATAAATGGTCTACCCCTTATCCTGAGAACATGCCCCCTAGTTCGACACTCGCTACCCGGGGGAAACAGCCTCTCCGCATTTACTCTGTCAAACTGTCTTGAACTTGATGTGTTTTATTGCGGTCACTTATCGTTCTTTTGGAACATAAATCTCCATTCTATTTATCCCTTCTCATAGGGCAACATTTAATTCCAGGAACTGATTTAGTAAACTTTAATTTCATCATCCCCATCCCCCCACGCCCGCGCCCCATCAAGGCAACAATATTTTTCCTTATGTAAGGAGACCAAAAATGTACATTTTGCTCATGAAGCGCCCTTACCAAAGCCCCATATGATTGCAGTCTTCTAGAATTGGGTGCACCCAATTCTTCTTATCAATGACACCGCAAGACACGAATCGGGAAAGAATCTGTTACCCAACTCATGTCTATGGGATCAGGCGAGTTTTATCAAAAGTGTAACTGCAGAATTCCGCGCATATGGTTCAAAAATACCTGTTGAGTTTGGAAATAAATACAAAGCACTGATCAACCATTCGTATAATGTGTAACATTCATATATTAGCTGTAATATTCTTAGGATAGTTCATTACAGCAGTTCATTTTACAATTTTCATCTCCGTGATCTATTCCCAGCATGACCTGGAAAATAACTATTTCTGTGATATTCCCAGTTCAACAACGCTCAGAACATATTATATAATGATGCTAAAAAAACCCTCCGCTTCCTTCAACCTTTGGCCCGTGGTGCACCGCCCACTCCCATCACCATAGCGTTGGCGGCCGTGCCTACAGAGGTCGAGGCCCTAAAGTCTCGAATTTTTTCCTTCGAACTCTCCACCTCTACCTCCCACATTAAAACGCTCTTTCAATCTACTCATTTACCAACATACTACTGAATCATTTGGCTCTGTAAACGACTGTCTGCTTGCATAAGATAAATAAAAACCCCTGGAGATGCTTAGCAGGTCAGACAGCTTCTATGGAGAGAAAAACAGTTAGCATTTCAGGCCTATGACCTTTCGTCAGAAGGTCAAAGACTTGAAAAGCTAACTGTTTGCCCATGCTGCCATGACCTCCTGAGTATTCCCAGCATTTCCTGTTTTTATTTCAGATTTCTAGCATCTGCAGTATTTTGCTTTTGCATTATCGTTTATTTGCGTACACCTGCACACACCACCCTGACCTGGAAATATATCGCTGCTCCTTCACTGTCGTTGGGTCAAAGTCCTGGAACTCCCTTCCTAACAGTACTGTGGGTGTACCTACACCACATGGATTGCAGCGGTTCAAGAATGCAGCTCATCACCACCTTCCCAAGGGCCATTGGGGATGGGCAACAAATATTGGCCTAGCTATCGACACCCACATCCCATGAATGAAAACGAAAAAACTGAAATGCCTTCGGATGTTTTACGAGTTAATGCATTATTTACATACAAGCTGCAGCTAATGGCCTATATTTTTGGGCCCAATTGATAAAAGCTGAATGTTGCATTCAGAGCATCTAAGACACAATGGTATCTTAGCTCGCTGACGTTTTTACCGTAATTTCTACAATGAATGGATGTTTGTCACTAAATGTCAGTTAAATGCTCAGAACTTAGTTTCAATTGCCCGCCGCTGACAGAAAACCAATGTAACATTTGCCTTTATTTACTGTCAGGCTGAGGGTTTGGCTCCTTTGTTTGGTGTCTAATCGAATGGTGAATTGCTGACTGGTTGGTTTTAGAGTGAGCTTCAATGCTAATAACTTCTAGTTTATTTATTGCTAAACAACGCCTGTTTTGTGTCTGATTTTCACGTTGTAAGGTCAAACAAAGAGATATGGGAGAAATTAAGAGGTAATCTGATCTGGGTCGCATTGGCTGAGGGATAAATGTTGGCGAGGATACCAGGAGAACTCCCCTGCTCTCCTTTAAACAGATCATTGCCAGGCACCGGAGAGGACAGACGAACATCTAGATGGGAGCGGCGTGTTATTTGGAAAGTTTAGACGACTAATAATGTAGGTTTAACGACGAAAATTAAAAACAGGCAGCAAGGAGAGTGCATTCATCCCAATACATGTTTACTAACGGCAGGGGAGATTAATCAAGGTCATCTATCATTCTTTTACTGGTAACACTGCTAGCCCGACATAGACAAGTGGTGCCATTGTTACCCATGTTCTTTTCTGATATCAACAAATTAACGCAGTTTAGAATACTTCCGTCACTTACCTAGTAAGGTTGCCAAAATCCCAACGATTCCCGTCCCTGATCCCAGCTCAATCACTTTCTTCCCAGTAAAACTGATCTTCTCCTTCTCAAAGTACCGACAGAGGGTAACCCCCTGAAAATATGGAACACGAGCGTTAGGGGCAAAAAAAACTTGTTCAGAGAATGATGCAAAACCATTGGATCCCGATGGTTAACCGGTTAATCTCAGCATAAACTACTCCCCACAGAGATAAAGGATGCTGCCGGTCGGAAACACTGACACGCCTCCGCGTGGGTTCACATCAACGCCGCGTCTACTTGCCCTCTTTTGCTGATGCAACGCCTCCCAGGAGCAATAAAACAAACAAAGTGGCCTAACTTGCATCCATCATCTATCATCTCCGCCTCTCCATGTCCGCAGTCTCACTGAGTTCATGATCCAACTAGGGTCAAAGAACCGAAAGGCCCCAATTTTCACCCCTGGCCTACACTGCGTTAAGCACATTCGTGAAGATCAGCCAAAGACCTTTCCCCTGAAGCGCGCGCGCGCGCGCACTGTGAGGAGGGAGCGAGCCTCGGCAATATTTCCCACAGCCTCGGTTTGGCTTCATTCGGGCGAGGTCGGCGAAGGTGATTATGGAGCAGCAAAGACCAGCAACTCCAGGAGGGGAGGGAAAATGGAAGATGAACATTTTTTCGAGATCAGTGAGGACAGTCTATTTAACTAGCTTCACAGTCTTCATCTCTTATTAAAAGCAAGGACTAAGACTGCAAAAATACGCGATTCCGTTTCAAATGTGTGACAAGTGCATGATCCAGTTAGATACACAAAGGACTGTGTGCAAGAAATGTCAGATCATTGACATATTCCCGAAATCCAGATTTTTGTTTCAGAAAGAAAGAACATGTCAAACTCACTGCAACTAAAACAGATACATTATAAAAGAGGCTGAAGTTTTCCAGTATAAACACTTAAGAAGTGACAGACCGAGTTCGCTTCTATTCCATTAATCCAGTTGACTTACTGCTTCCCACACATAAGCAGAAAACCCCAGATTAGCATTGATGAATCGAGCGATTTTTAAACTGTATCTGCAGAACTCGTATTTATTCTCATATATGATGGCACTCGATTTGCAAATGCCTTCCAGGGCCTCGTCGCTGGAACGGTCCAGCCCCTCGACTGTAGTCATCCTTTTTAATCTCCAGCTGGAGTTCTTCTGATGAATCCTTGGTGAGCTGCAGTGAGATTTACTCCAGCAGCAGGAGTGGGGCAGGGTGAATATTTCTGGAAACAGTGGAATTTGCATTTATATAGCGCCGCCCCAGTAAACGGAACTCCCCACATATCCTCACAGCCAATGAAATGCAGTCACTCCATTTGTGCAGGCACCCTATACTACCAATGTTGCAAATGGAAAGTTTCCTCAGATGGCAATGAGATAAATGCGAATTTAGGGTGTTTAACTGGTTTCGATTAAGGCAAGAATGTTGGTTTAAGACTTTGGAATATGCCTTCTCCAAATAGTGGCATGAATTAAAAACTAAAACAGAATTACCTGGAAAAACTCAGCAGGTCTGGCAGCATCGGCGGAGAAGAAAAGAGTTGACGTTTCGAGTCCTCATGACTCTTCAACAGAATTATTTTATCGTAACTATGTTGGAACTGATAAGAAAGTCGACAGTTTCAAACTGAAGCGCTCTCTTTGATCAAGATGAAGACCTGGGTTATTTGTCAGGTCCGGCAAGTATATCTTCACACTGTGGACCAAAATAAACTGACAAAGAACAAAGAACAAAGAAAAGTACAGCACAGGAACAGGCCCTTCGGCCCTCCAAGCCTACGCCGATCAGATTGCCTGTCAAACTAAAACATTTTGCATTTCCGGGGTCCGTATCCCTCTATTCCCATCCTATTCATGTATTTGTCAAGCTGCCTCTTAAACACCACTATCGTACCTGCTTCCACCACCTCCTCTGGCAGCGAATTCCAGACACTCACTACCCTCTACGTAAAAAAACTTGCCCCGCACATCTCCTCTAAAGTTTTCTCCTCTCACCTTAAATCTATATCCCCTAGTAATTGACTCTTCCACCCTGGGAAAAAGTTTCTGACTATCTACTCTGTCCCTGCCACTCATAATTTTGTAAACTTTTATCACGTCGCCCCTCAATCTCCGTTGCTCTAGTGAGAACAATCCGAGTTTCTCCAACCTCTCTTCATAGTTAATAATCTCCAGACCAGGCAGCATCCTGGTAAACCTCCTCTGCACCCTCTCAAACGCCTCCATAGTCCGTCATATAAATAAATTGAAAGCGAAGCAAAATCAATGGAAAGAGGATTTGAGGGAGTCCAATGCTGTCAAATCTCCAGGAAGTATTACGAACTGCAGACGATATAACACCGTGTTGGGATTAACTTGCGCTGCTCTCTCGCAATGTTGGTAAATGTTCGTCGTCGCTCTTTTAAACTGAGATCGGATCTTCAGATATGATTTTTTACTTCTCTGGAAATTATAGATACTCAGGCCCTAATCAGGAAGCCGTGGCAAGCAGGAGACATGGTTATTTATGTGAGGTGGTGGTGAGGGCGGGGGAACGGGGGTGGGGTGGGAGGTGGGGCGTGGGAGTGGAGGGGGTGGGCTGTGGGGGTCAGAAGCGGAGGACCTTGACACGTGTCTTTGCATCTGAAAGGCCAGAGAGACACTTTTTCGCTTAGCGCGGGTTGTAGCGATTGGTGTGTGAAGGCCAATAACCATAACAGTTTGCATTTACTTATTGCCCCGTACGTTAAATCCATGACTAAAGCGATAAGAACAGAACATTTTTATTCTGCGCTGCTCAGGGTTTTGCAGAGAGACCAGAACGCACGAAACCAACAGAGATTGGGGCGAGGAACATGCCTGTCATGTAATTAAACACATTTTTGCTGCATTTGTATTGACGCTGGCAAAGGAAAGGACAGAACACTGTGTCCTTAAATGAACGACTACATTTCCATGCAATATTTGCCCACCCCCACCCTTTTCTCAGCCAGGTCATCAGAGGAGTACCATGCCAGAATGAACCCAACATCCTTTGTCCAATGCCTGTATTTGGAGAGATTGCAACACATGTAGGAGAGTACGGGAACAACACAGCATTAGTGGATAAAGCTTCTGCCCTCTAAGTGCAGAGATATTGACCTTGCCACTACAAACACAATCTTCCATAAAACTAATAAACTGGATGGACCCAGATCTAAACATTGGCACATGCTGGGCTAAATTATTGTATCACAGAGACCTCAAGGACGTGTGCTTTACCTGCTAACTGAGGGGTGCTGAATGCCGGTCAAACCATCAGTTTGTCAGGAACATCACGTCCTCGGAAATAACACCTAAAGCTTTATGACACAGAGTCATACCATGAATGAAGGTTGACATAACTATCCAAAATATCTCAACCAAGAGACAGAAACTGGAACAAATCTGCAGAGGATTCTGGCATCCCAGAATATAACACAGACATCGAAGATTCTTGGAAGAAATAGAGGTCAATAATAGTATGGCATCTGAGGTTCTTGGATTGGTAAAACTGAAACATCAATACTGGGTTGGCAAAAACAACCAATTTATTGGCAAGCTACTAGATGATGCGCACAATGTTCACAGATTGCACTTATCTGACAAAAAAAAACCTGCCAGAAAAGCCAAATACTATCAAGCAAGACACAAACTGCAGGCCAAACCAAGAGAGATGAAGAATCAATGGTGGGAGAACAAGGCAGCAGAGCTTCGGGAAGCTGCCTATAAGCACAACCTGAAGGCTCTCCATGAAGGTTTCTGATCTGCCTGTGGCCGCAGAACTAATGTTACAACATCAGAATCCTCAGCAGATGGCAATCAGCACTTAAGAAACAGGCATGAGATTCCTTCATTTTGGGCAGAGCACTTTAACAATCTCCTGAACTAAGAATCCACAGTGTGCAACAACATCATTTTATTACTTTCACAGCACCCTGTTCTGGATAAGTTTGCCGTCAATCCATCTAAAGCAGAAGTCACAAAAGGCATTCCACATGAATTATTCATGTACAGAGGGGCTCACATTCTCACAGAGAAACTCACTAGCCTCTTCTGATTAACCTGGAACCAGGGAATTGTGCTTAGAATTACACGGATGTTTCCATAATTTGCCTGTAGAAACATAACGGAAGCAACTCTATCTATTATGACCATCGTGGTATTTCCCTTCTCTCCACAGGAGGAAAATTTCTGGCAAGGGTCATTTTCAATAGCTTGTCACTCATCTTGCAGATTCACCGTGATCAGAATCACTGTGTAGTTTTTTGTGCTGGATGAGGAATGCTTGACACCATCTTTGTGACGTGTCAAATTGAAGAAAAGTTCCACAAACAGAACAGGGATCTCTACATGGTGTTCGTCGACCTGACTAAGGCCTTCAACACAGCAAACTATGAAGGCAAGTGCTGTAGAAATTTGGCTGCCCTGAAAAGTTAATCAGGGTCATTTGTTCATTTCAGAATGACATGATGGCCAACGCGATGCAGAATGATGCCTCATCAGATGCCCATCCTGTCACCAATAGCATCAAGTAAGGCTGTGTAATGGCTCCAGTTCTGTTCGCCATCTGCTTTTAGGCCATATCCTTGTATTCACTCAAAGATCCTGATATTGGAGTACACATTCAATTCAGGGTAGGATGCAACCTATTCAATCTGCAAATGTTCAAGTATTCGATTCCGAAGCAGGGTCATTTGACTCGAAACATCAACCCTGTTTCTCTCCCCACAAATGTTGTCAGGTTGCTGAGTTTTTCAAGCACTGTCTGTGTTTTTGATTAAACATTTAATTTAACCCATTTCCATTTATCACATCGGCTCTGTAAACAGAAGTAAGTTATGGTTGGATAAAAGCAAAATACTGTGGATGCTGGAAATCCGAAACAAAAACAACAATACCTGGAAAAACTCAGCAGGTCTGACAGCATCTGTGGAGAGGAGCACAGTTAACGTTTCGAGTCCGAATGACTCTTCATCTGATGAAGAGTCATACGGACTCGAAACGCCAACTGGATTCCTCTCCGCAGATGCTGTCAGGCCTGCTGAGTTTTTCCAGGTATTTTTGTTTTTGTTTAAGTTATGTTGGGTTTGGGTAATGGAATTGCGAGAGAGTAAATTTGTTCCCACACAGTGGACATCAAGGACATTAACGACGGAGGAACGGAAAACTATCTGCATCAGAAACATTAAAGGCAGCGCTGACTTTTGATTCGGTGACAGTGGGATGCGGACAGTGTGCTGTGGACAGTGGGGTGCGGAAAATGACGCGCAGAATTGCGTGTGAACAATGTGACATATAGAGTCGGGTGTGGACATTGGTGTGTATACAATGTGATGTACGGACTGGGGTGCATGGACAGTTTGGTATGGAGAGTGTGGTGTGTAGACTCAGATGTGGACTATGAAAGGTGGAAGTGGATTGCGAAGAGTGAGGTGAGGACAGTGGAAATTAGAAACTAGGATGTGGACAAGGGAATGCAGACAGTAGGGTGCAGAGTGGAGTGTGCAGTGAGGCATGGGCACTGTGTAGTGCAGACCCTGGCATAGTCAGTGTAGTGTGGACAGAGGTGGGGGACAGTATTGAAGGCCGAGTCAAGTGCGGTCAGTGCATTGTGGATACCATGGTGTGACAGCTGGGCATGGACCATCTGTCATAAATAGTTGGCTTTAGGAAGTGAAGTGTGGTTGGCCAGGTGGGGAGTTTGGGCAGTGGAGTTTGAACAGTGATATGGGAGTAGTTGGGTGTGAACCACGTGGTGTGGATAGTAGAGTGTGAACAATGGGGTATGAACAGTGTGGTGCGGATAGTAGAGTGTGGGAAGTGGGGTGTGAACAGTGTGGTGTGGACAGTAGAGTGTGGATAGTGGGGTATGAACAGTGTGGCATGAGTAGTATAGTGTCAGCAGTGGGGTGCGAACAGTGTGGTGTGGATAGTAGAGTGTGGACAGTTCAGTGTGGGCAGTGAGGTGTGAACAGTGTGGTGTGGATAGTAGAGTGTGGACAGTACGATGTGAACTGTGTGGTGTGGATAGTGGAATGTGGGCAGTGGGGTATGAACAATGTGGTGTGGATAGTAGAGAGTGGATAGTGGGATGTGAACTGGTGTGGATAGTGGAGTCTGGACAGTGGGACGTGAACAGTGTGGTGTGGATAGTGTGGGCAGTGGAGTGTGAACAGTATTCTTCGGAGAGTGGATTGTGGGCAAAGCGTTTTGGTTATGTGTTGTTGGCAATGGATTGTTGTGGTCAGATTGCGGGTGGATGTGGATTAAATTGTGGACAGTGCAATGTGGATGATGTGCTGTAGACAGTACGGTGTGAGCATCGGGCTCTGTGCTGTGGGTATGAATAGGGGGTAGCTCTGCTTCAGGTTACCAGTTTTATCAAATTTGTTCCTCTTTAATATATTCAGATGTTGACGATACATTGGGCGAGATGAGTAATTCCCAGCGTAGAACGTACACCACTATATAGCTGATTGTATTCACCTTTAAACTGTTGCTTCTGTTATTGACCCATCACAACCCACCATCTCCCCTCAATGATCAAATGTTGGGAAGGAAAAGCCTTTGGCTTTGGTCCCGCCACCCTCCTAAATTTGAACTCACCCAAAACTTTGCTGTCTGTGTCCTAACTTGCAACCATCACGCCTGAGCTCGCTGACTTGCATTGATTCCAGGACGAGCATAGCTTCGATTTTAATATTCTTATCTTCGTTTTTAAAACCGTCCATGATCTAGTTCTTTTCTTCCCTGTCTTCGCAAACTCCTTCAGATCTTCAGAACTCCAAAAGGTCTGGGATCCTCCAATTCTCGTCTTTTGACAATCCCGCATTGTAATCATTCCTTCAGCTGCTTGAGCCCAAGGCTCCAAAATCTCTTTCCTAAACTTCTCTCTCTTTCTCTCTCTGTCCTCCATTACAGTGTTCCTTAAAACTTACCTCCTTGACAAAACTTTTGAGCGCCTGTTTTGAGATTTGATTATATGACTGGGTGACAATTTTTGTTTCATAGTGTTTCCGTGAAGCGACTTGGGGGCGTTAAAGGTGTTATACTGATACATTTCTTTTGTATCTGTCGGAGCAAATCAAAAATGGTGATAACATATTTAGTGATTGCTTTCAGCCTGTGAATGTTAAAATGATTGAATACTAGGTGAGATGGACAGACAAATATATCTGATTTGAAGGACACAGAAAAAAGCGAAACATATAGAGTCATAGTCATAACGGCACAGCAGGAGGTCATTCGGCCCATCAAACCTTTACCGGCTCTCTGTGTAACAATCCAAACAGTCTCAGTCTCGCCTTCTGTCTCCATAACGCTGTGAGTTTATTCCCCTCAGGTGCCGGTCCAAATTCGTTTTGAAATCATGGATTACCTCTGCTTCCACCACCTCAAAGATGGCGAGTTTCAGATCATTACCGCTCGCTGCACAAAATGTTCTTCCTCACATCCTTCCTGTGTCTCCTGCTTAAAACCTTAAACTTGTGCCCCTTGGTCCTTATACTATCAGCTGGTGGGAATAGCTTTTCTTTGTTTACCTTATCTAAAACGATTATAATCTCGTACATATCTATCCGATCTCCCTTCAACCTCCTTTGCTCCATTGAGGTGCTCTAAGGAAGCCCAGTTCATCCAACATAAACGTGTAGCTAAATTCCATTATGCATGGAAAATTCTGGTAAATCTCCTCTGCACTCTCTTAAGGATCTTTAAATTCTTTCTTAAGTGTGGTGATCAGAACTGGACACAATGTGAGAGTTTTATATAGAATTAGCATAGCTTTTCTGTTTTTGTTTCCAATACCAATATTTATGAAAACCACAATCCCAAATGCTTTACTAATTACTCTCTAAATATGTCCTGGCACCTTCAAAATCTATGCACATTGATCATTAGGTCTCTCAGTTCCTGCACTCTCTTGAGTACTTTAATATTAAGTCTATAATGCCTCTCCCTATTCCTTCAGCTAAAATACATCACCCCATGCTCTTCTATATTAAATTCTATCTGCCACTCTGCCCATTCTGCTACACTATCTATGTCCTGTTGCAGGCGATTCATATCATTCTTACTATTTGCCACACCTCCAAGTTTGGTATCATCGAGAAATTATGTAATTTTAATTTTATATGTAAAAATCAGTAAAAAAAAAAATAATGACAGCAATCTGAAACCATTGTGCTTTGTAAGTTTCCTTTCCTTGTAACTTTGTAACT
This sequence comes from Cetorhinus maximus, assembly GCF_964194155.1. NCBI lineage: Eukaryota > Metazoa > Chordata > Chondrichthyes > Lamniformes > Cetorhinidae > Cetorhinus > Cetorhinus maximus. The sequence continues at coordinate 78,396,125 of NC_135896.1, forward strand.
TGCTGCTCTCGTCCAGAACTGGAAAAAAAATAATCGATTTTACTCCCAACGTATATTCACATGGTCCATCTGCGACACTTCCCTATACTTCCTTGACTTCCCTGCCTCCATTTCTGGTGAAAGATTGTCTACCAATATTCATTACAAGCCCACTGACTACCACAACTATCTCAACTACACCTCCTCACACCCTGCTTCCAGTTTCCCCTTTGCATCTGTTCTAATGATGCAACCTTCAACAATGGCGCTACTGACATGTCTTCCTTTTTCCTCAGCCAAGGATTCACCCCCACCCCACGCCACTGTAGTTGACAAAACCCTCAACAATGTCCAACCCATTTCCCGCACTTCTGCCCTTACCCTTTCTCCTCCATCCCAGAACTATGATAATATTTTCCTTGGCCTCACTTTCCACTCCACCTGCCTCTACATTCCAAGATCATATGCTGCCATTACCACCAACTCCAGCATGATGCCACCACCAAATACATCTTTGCCTCACCTCCCCTGCTAGCATTCCAAAGGGACCATTCCCTCCGGGACACCCTGGTCCATCCCTCTATAACTCCCAGCACCTCATTCTCTTCCCAACCATTACAGGAGGTGTAACACCTGCCCCTTTAGCTCTTCCCCACTCACCATCCAAGGTCCCAATCACTCCTTCCAGGTGAAGCAGCAATTTACTTGCACTTCTATCATTTGAGTTTGCTGTACTCACTGCTCACAATGAGCTCTCCTATACACTGGGCAGACTAAACACAGACTGGATGGCCGCTTTGCAGAACATCTTCACTCAGTCCACAAGCATGACCCTGACCTTCCTGTTACTTTCCATTTCAATTCACCATCTTACTCTCTTGCTCACATTTCTGTCCTAAGCTGCTACAATGTTCCAGTGAAGCCCAATGCAAACTGGAGAAACTGCAACTCATCTCCTGATTAGGCACTTTACAGCCTTCCAGACTTAACATTGAGTTCAACAACTTCAGACCATGAACTCTGTCCTCTTTTTTGAATTTTTTCTCCTTAGTGCCTGTTTGCACCTTGTTCCCATGTTTTGCTTTCAAAGAGCACTGACTCTTCTTCTGTTGTCAACACACTCTGCTACTTTGCTTTCAGACAGTTGAAGGGTCATGAGGACTCGAAATGTCAACTCTTTTCTTCTCCGCCAATGCTGCCAGACCTGCTGAGTTTTTCCAGGTAATTCTGTTGTTGTGCTGCCGTTTATTCAGCTATTAACACCTATTTTGAATCAAAGCTTTAGTCTATCATTACCACTCCCTTTGTTTTGTGTTCCATGACATCTTTGTCATTTAATCTCTTCTACCCACCAACAAATCCCTGATCTTCTATTCTTCTCCATCTGCCCCCACCCCTTTATTCAACAGCATTAAACCCATCACCTTTCTACCTTTAAGAGCATACGAACATAAGAACTAGGAGCAGGAGTAGGCAATTCAGCCCCTCGAGCCTCCCCCGCCATTCAATACGATCATGGCTGATCTCATTTCGGCCTCAACTCCAATTTTTTGCCCTCTCCCCATAGCCTTTCAACCCGTTACTAATTAAAAATCTGTCTATCTCCTCCTTAAATTTATTCAGTGTCCCAGCATCCACTGCACTCTGAGGTAGTGAATTCCACAGGTTCACAACCCTTTGAGAAAAGTAATTCCTCCTCATCTCTGATTTAAATCTACCACCCCTTAGCCTAAAACTATGGCCTCTCATTCTAGAATGCCCCAGAAGGGGAAACATCTGCTCTATGTTTACTTTGTCTATCCCCTTTAGCATCTTATGTACCTCAATTAGATCTCCTCTCATCCTTCTAAACTCTAGTGAGTATAGGCCTAAGCCACTTGATCTCTCCTCATAAGACAAGCCCCACATCTCTGGAATCAATCTAATGAACCTCCTCTGAACCGCCTCCAATGCAACTACATCCCTCCTCAAGTAAGGGGACCAAAATTGTGCACAGTACTCCAGGTCTAGTCTCACCAATGCCTTGTACAGTTGCAACAACACTTCCCTATTTTTATACTCTATTCCTTTAGCAATAAATTCCAAAATTCCATTTGCCTTCCTTATTACCTGCTATACTTGTATACCAGCTTTCAGTGATTTGTGCACGAGGTCACCCTCATCCCTCTGCACTGAAGCATTCTGAAGTTTGTCTCCATTTAAATAATAAGTCACCTTTTTATTCTTCCGACCAAAATGGATAACCTCACATTTATCCACGTTAAACTCCATCTATCAAATTTTGGCCCCTTCACCTAACCTATCCATATCCATTTGTAACTTTCTTATTTCTTCATTACAACTTACTTTCCCACCTATTTTGGTGTCATCTGCAAATTTAGCTTTAGTACCTTCCATCCCTGAATCCAAGTTATTAATATAGATTGTAAATAGTTGGGGCCCAAGGACCGAACCCTGTGGCACCCCACTAGTTACAGCTTGCCATCCAGAAAAAGACCCATTTATCCTGACTCTCTGCTTTCTGTTGGTTAGCCAATCCTCTATCCAAGCTAATATATTACCCCTAACTCCGTGTGATCTTATCTTGTGTATTAATTTTTTGTGCGGCACCTTATCAAAGGCCTTCTGGAAGCCCAGATATATACACCTACAGGATCCCCATTATCCACTTTGCTTGTTACATCTTCAAAGAACTCTAGCAAATTAGTCAAACACTATTTACTCTTCCTAAAACCATGCTGACTCTGCTGGATTGCATTTTGACTTTCCAAATGCCCTATTACTACTTCCCTAATAATGGATTCCAACAATTTCCCAATGAGAGAAGTTAAACTAATTGGTCTATAATTTCCTACTTTCTGCCTCCCCCCCCCCCCCCCTTTTTTTTTGAATAAGGTCTTTATATTTGCATTTTTCCAATCCACTGGAACCTTTCCAGAATCCAGGGAATTTTGGAATATTATTACCAATTCATCCACTATCTCTCCTGTCACTTCCTTTAAGACCCTAGGATGTAGGCCATCAGGTCCTGGGGACTTGTCACCCTTTAATCCCAATATTTTGTCAGTGCTTTTTCTCTTGTGATGGTGATTGTTCTAAGTTCCTCCTTCTCTATACCCTCTGCTCTACCTGTTACTATTAGGGTGGTACTAGTTTCCTCTGCCATGAAAACTGAGGCAAAATATTGATTAAGTGTCTCTGCCATTTCTGCTCTCCCCACTATTAACTCTCTAGTCTCATCTTCCAAGGGACCAACATTCACTTTAGCTACTCTCTTTCCTTTTATAGACTTGTAGAAGCTTTTGTTATCAGTTATTACATTTTGCGCTAGTTTTCTTTCATAATTTACCTTTGCCCATTTAATTTTTTTTTAGTAACCCTTTGTTGATCTTTAAAAGTTTCCCAATCTTCCAGTCTGCCACTGACCTTTGCAATTTGGTATGCCTTAGTTTTTGCCTTTATGTTATCTTTAACTCCCTTGCTTAGCCATGGATGCTTTCTCCCCCTCTTACCATCTTTCTTCCTCTTTGGAATATATTTTACTTGGGAGGAATTGAATATCTTCTTAAATACTTGCCGCTGTTCTTCAACTGTCCTACCTTGTAGTCTTCCTGTTCAGTCTACTAGGGCCAAATCTGCCCTCATGCCTATGTAGTTACCTCTGGTTAACTCCAGAACACTAGTGTGGAGCTCAGGTTTCTCACTCTCAACTGAACTTGAAATTCTAGCATGCTATGATCACTCTACCCTAGAGGATCCTTTACTCTGAGATCATTAATTAATCCCACCTTATTACACAAAACCAAATCCAGACTAGCCTGCTCCCTGGTTGGTTCCACAACAGATTGCTCCAAGAACCAGTCTCTAATACACTCTATGAACTCTCCCTCGAGGCTACCCTTGACAATTTGATTAGTCCAGTCTTTATGCATATTAAAATCACCCATGATTATTGCCGTGCCTTTCTCACATGCTCCCAGTATTTCCTGGTTCATACTCTGTCCTACTGCTGAACTACTGCTTGGGGACCTATAGATTACTCCCCCCAGGGACTTCTCTCCCTTGCTATTTCTTATTTCTACCCAGGCTTGACCTCCAGTGCCTAGATCATTCCTCACTATAGCACTGATCTCTTTCTTTACTAACAAAGCTACACCACCTCCTTTTCCTTCCTGCCTATCCTTGCGAAACATTGAGTACTCTTGGATATTCAACTCCCATACTTGTTCTCCCTGTAACCACGCCTCAGTAATCGTCACCAAATCACTTTCTAGTTCCGAAGAAGAGTCATATTGGACTCGAAACGTTAACTCTGTTTCTCTCTCCACAGATGCTACCAGACCTGCTGAGTTTTCCCAGCATTTTCTGCTTTGTAAGCTTAGTTGGCTGGAAACGCAGTTCTCAACAACTTCTGCTGCTCGAAACCTTGGTGTCACATTGACTATGGAATCACCTCCTGACATCTGCACCATCACTAATACCGCCACACCATTACATCAGTTAACTCCGCCTTTGCCTCAGCTCATCTAGGCCATTGTTACTTCTAGCTTTGGCTATGGAGTTCGTTCCGCCTGGCTGACTGACTGTGTCTCTTTAATGGCTACATCTGTGCCCGGGTCACTGCAGAAGGAGCACGCAGGACAATACTGGCAGATGAGAAAGGAGGTGATAGCGCGACCTTTGGTGCATCTAAATTGAGGAAGTAAAATTTGTAATGGATCCTAATACGAAGATATTTTTCTTCAAACAAAAATGTGATAATTACATGAAATAGATTCTCTGACAGACTAGTGGAAATGAAAACGGTATAATTCTTTAACAACAAATGTCATACTGAAATTGGGTGGATATTCAGGCATTTATGACCTTACTGCTCCGTAGTTATCTTGGAATCACAATCCTACTACACTCGAATGAACGCCGCCTTTGTATGAACTTGCGATGGAAGAAACTTGATTAAGCGCCATGTATGTAATCAGTACAGGCACAATTTGAATCTGTTTGGCTTCCAATCAAAACTCCTCACGATATTTCCGGGAAAAATGTTTACATTGTGGGCCAGCTGTGATACCTTTTATTCTCAAAGGGCTTGGCTATCTATTAGATGCAGAATGAGTCCAGTGGTGGTCGCTTCGTAAAAACTCGCCCAGCAAAATGAACAGAATACGTCGGGGAAGAGTTGTAATATAATGCGAGTAGACAATGTTTTTTCTTTGATTCTTATAGCAAGATTACGTTCTGTTTTGTCCCTGTTTGGGCATCAACCCCCGGGATTATTTTCCCTCAGTGTTGCCGGTTTAAACCAGGGGACGCGGTAAAATAGGCAGCAATAAATGGCACATGTAGTGGTCCCGTTTACTGTCAAATCCGGGGGGAGGGGGGTGGGTGTGGGGAAGCACATTCATAACTTTCTTTACTAAATTCCTGTTGATATTTTGAATATATCCCTGAGGCAGGTACCTTAATGAAGCCGGAGTTTACCTCTCCCCGTGCGTTGTCATGTCTCATTTGGTCCTGGAGTGACCACAGATACACTGACTAAAATCGAAGGAAGCAAGAACAGCGGGGATGCGCGTACGAGCAAATTACAGCATTGCAATAATATTTCTTAATCAAGAGCTTTTATCTATTTTCTCACTGTAATGGAAGCCTGTACTGAAGAGGACGCAATTTACTCTGTTGTATCAAATAACTTTATTTCATTCCATATCCGCATTCATTTCAATATTGCAACAGCACTCCATCATTTGGGGCAAGTTCAAAGTACTAAACATTTCACGACAATGCATAACTGGTTTCATCATCACGTGCTGGACAGAGTTAGCTTTTGCAGTCTATACTGTAACAGTCGGAGAATTGAGTGTTTAACATTAGTAGAAGTCAGTAGCTGGTTTATTGGACAGCAGATAATCTGCTGTGCACAAACCTTTCGCCATTGGAGCATAAAGTGCAATAGCTGTCTTTAATTCTCTCTTCCGGTTAGCAAGGGTTTTGCAATCTAGAAAAGGGTAGCCTTCAAGGGTTATGGTCAATGTACTTTAAATGATGAAGGGATAAAGCTGTGTCCATTTGGATATAGTATTTGAATTCGATGGCTCAGAGTGAAAGATGAGACGTGCATATATTCAGTAAGCATGCCACTAGGTTATTTGCCAGGAGATTGTTATTACCCACAGATTTTGGAATAATTTGCATGCTCATGAAGTGAGTGTAGATTCACTGCAAACCTTCAAAGGCGGGGAACTTTGAAAATTCTGATACTTAATTGCATCACCACCGAATGGGTCAGGCTCAGTGAACTAGACATACTTATGCGTCGGTCTAGTTCCTATGTTCGTGCGAGGTGAAGTGTCTAGCTTGAGCGCAGGGACTCATTGTCCGTAACAGCTTCTATTAGACGGTTGGATAGACAGAAGCAACCCATGGAAAATTACAAGAGATGTAACTCAGTTAACATTTTGAGGCAATGTTAAGATTGATTATTGTTCCCCCTTCAGGTGCTCTCCGTCATACAGATCCGGAGGTTGGGGGTGGGGTGCAAGTGGTCAAAGCTGGAAGAACAGGTCAGAGATGCCAGCAGCAGAGATTGCATTCATTTCGAAGAGGGTTTCAAACAACTTGTGGACTACTGGATCCAGAGGGATCACAATTCATGGCGAAGTAACTATTTCTGGTTCGTAACCCATCACGGCGATCCTTAGGCCGGCTTATATTCCACAATAAAGGAGGAAATCGTTAGAACACAGGATCTCTAGTTGCTGATGCGGTGTAGACCGTGTGGTTGAATAGTGTGGCTTAATCAGTTACCCAGTACAACAGATGTGAACAGAAGGGTGAGGACAACAGGCTTCGGGCATTATGGTGTGGACTTTGTGATGTGGAATTTAGAGTGTGGATAGTGGGGTTAGGAGAATTGGATGCGGACAGTGAGCTGTGGGCAGAGGGATGGATAGAGTGTGGTCTAGATCATACGATGTGTATAGTGGGGAGTGAAGAATATGATGCGGGCAGAAGGATGTGGACAATTGAATGTGGATGGTGGAGTGTGGACAGTATGGTACGGACAGTATGGTGTAAGGAGTTCGTTGTGGAAACTGGGACCTGGAGAGTAGGGTGTAGGCAATACTGTGTGAAAAATGGCGTGTGGTGTGTGGCTTGTTAACGAATAGATGTGGACAGTGTAGCCTGGACAGTGGATATGGCCAGCGAGGTATGGACATTGCAGTGTGAGCACTAGAATATGGACAATGTGCTTTGAAGATATGTACAGTCGGGTATGGACAGCGGTGTTTGAATTGTTATATGTGCATGGTGGGACAATGACAATCTGATCTGCGACAGTGGTGTGTGGACCAAGTGGTATGGACAGTAAGAGGTGGCCAGCAGTTTGTGAACAGTGGGTTTGACAGTGCAGTGCGGAGAGTGAGCTGTAAACAATGGGTTCGACCGTGCAGAGTTATGAACACTGGGTTTGACAGTGCAATGGGGAGATTGAGTTGTGAACAGTGGGTTTGATAATGCAGTATGGAGAGTGAATTGTGAACATTGGGTTTGATAGTGCAGTGTGGAGAGTGAGTTGTGAACACTGCGTTTACCAGTGCATCGTGGAGAGTGATTTGTGAACAGTAGGCTTGACAGTGCAGAATGGAGGGTGAATTGTTAACTGTGGGTTTGATAGTGCAGTGTGGAGAGTGAGTTCTGAACAGTGTCTTTGACAGTGCAGTGTGAAGAGTGAGTTGTGCACAGTGGGTTTGATGGTGCAGTGTGGAGAGTGATTTGTGAACAGTGGGTTTGACAGTGCAGTGTGGAGAGTGATTTGTGAACAGTGAGTTTGATAGTGTGCTGTGGAGAGTGAGTTGGAAACAGTGGGTGTGACTGCAGTGTGGAGAGTGAGTTATGCGCAGTGGTTTGACAGTGCAGTGTGGAGAGTGAGCTGCAAACAGGAGGTTTGAAGTGCAGAGCCATGAACAGTGGGTTTGACAGTGCAGCGTGGAGAGTGAATTATGAACAGTGGATTTGACAGTGCAGCGTGGAGAAATGAGCTGTAAACACTGCGTTTGAGAGTGCAGTGTGGAGAGTGAGCTGTAAGCACTCGGTTTAAGACTTCAGTGTGGAGAGTGAGCTGTAAACACTCGGTTTAAGAGTGCAGCGTGGAGAATGAGTTGTGAGCAGTGGCTTTGACAGTGCACTGTGGAGAGTGAGCTGCAAGCACTGGGTTTGACAGCGCAGTGTGGAGAGTGAGCTGTAAACACTGGGTTTGACAGTGCAATGTGGAGAATGAGCTGCAAGCACTGGGTTTGACAGTGCAGTGTGGTGAGTGAGCTGTAAACTGGATTTGACAATGCAGAGTGGAGGGCGAATTGTAAACAGTGGGTTTGACAGTGCAATGCAGAGTGTGAGTTGTAAGCAGTGGGTTTGACATCGTAGTGTGGAGAGTGAATTTGAACAGTAGGTTTGACATCGCAATGTGAACAGTGAGTTGTGAACACTGGGTTTGACAGTGCAGCTGGAGAGTGAGTTCTGAACAGTGGCTTTGACACTGCAGAGTGGAAAGTGAGTTGTGAAAACTAGGTTTGACAGTGCAGTGTGGCGAATGAGCGTAATCATTGGGTTTGAGAATGCAGTGTGGAGAGTGAGCTGTAAACAGTGGGTTTGATAATTCAGATTTATGAACACTGGGTTTGACAGCACAGTGTGGAGAGTGATTTGTGAACACTGGGTTTGACAGCACAGTGTGGAGAGTGATTTGTGAACAATGGGGTTGACAGTGCAGTGTGGAGAGTGAATTGCGAACAATGGGTTTGACAGTGCAGTGTGGAGAATGAGCTGTAAACACTGGGTTTGACAGTGAAGTGTGGAGAGTTGGCTGTAAACACTGGGGTTGACTGTGCAGCGTGGAGAGTGACTTGTAAACAGTGGGTTTCACAGTGCAGAGTAGAGAGTGAATTGTGAACAGTGGGTTTGTCAGTGCAGTGTGGAGAGTGAGTTGTAAGCAGTGGATTTGACCGTGCAGCGTGGAGAGTGAATTGTGAACACTGGGTTTGACAGTGCAGTGTGGAGAGTGAATTGTAAGCAAGTGGATTTGAAAGCTTTGTGTGGACTGTGCGGTTTGGAAAATGCGCTGTGCGCAGCGGCGATTTGTCATCGTGGAGTGAAAAGTATGGTGTGGAAGTGGTTTGTGGTCAGTAGGGTGTGGACAGTAATATGTGGACATTGGTGAGTGGCGAATTCAGTTTGATAAGTGAAATTTGAACAATAAGGTGTGAACAGTGAGGTATGGTGTATAGAGCATGCCTTGTGAACAATGGCGGTGGATATTGGCCAGTGCAGTGTTTGCAGTTCGATGTACAAGTGTAGAATGAACAGTGTGTTATGGACACCTGCCGCGTAGTTAGTGGGTTGCGGAGTGTGAATGTACAGTCCGGTGTGGACACTGGGGTGTGAATGTTGCGGTGTCGACAGTAGGATGTGATCATTGTGTTGTCGACTGTGAAGTGTGGGAAATGAGGTTTGGAGATTGAAATGTGGTCAGTGGGGATTTGGGAAATAATTTGTAGACATTGGACTGTGCAGGGTGGGCTGTTCGTTGTCGACTGCAGTGTTGAGCAATAGGGTTGGTCACTATGGTGTGGACTGTCCAATGTGCACCATGGGTCTGGGCATGAAGGCGTAGTCAGTTGAGTGTGTGTATTTGGGTCTCGACAGTATGGTGTGAGTAATGGAGCGTTGGCAGTAAGGAGAGTGCCGTGTGTAGAGTGGGGTACATACATTAGGAAATGGGCAATGGCATGAGGAACATGGAATGTGGACAATTGGGTGTGGATGGTACCACCTACATGGTGGGCCGTAGGTAGTGATGTCTGAACAGTAACGTGTCTAGGACATCTTGGCCTAGAGGTTGTAGTGGGTTGTGCGGATGGTCTTTTCCGAGTTACTTGAAGACTTTAACTTTCCGATAGCGTCTTGAATCCGATTTTGGTTGCCCTTTGTGTTCCTCCACTTTAAAGGAAAATGTAGTTGTACTAATACGGAGAAGATCTAAGATAAATATCTTAGTTTGTCAAAACTAGTTTCCTAGAACGCGAGTCAATCTGTAAATCCTCATCAATGGTGATGGTTTTAACCAAAGCAACACATACCGATCCGGGAATGATAGCGATCTGACTAATTTAATATCTGCAATGAACCTCTTGCACATAATGAAAGCAAGTTATATGTAACTGTTAGTAAAACTGATTAAAGAAAGGGATGAAAAGTTCAAACATTCTTTGATCGTGAGTGGGAATGACAAAACGTGTTTTTGAATGCTGTGTACCATATCGAGTGTATTTGAAACATAAGGTTGCCTTCTATATAAATGTCATATTCTTCTAGATCTTATAGAGCAAGTGTGGGCCCTTCGTTTTGGCAAACTCCTTTAGTGGTTACTGACCCTGCCAACAGAGGACGGGTATGTAGAGATGATTGTTAAACATTGCATTAGTCTGACCTGTTTAAATATCATCTGCCCTTGACTTGTATAAAGATGGATCGCTTCAAAATAATTGGCAAAATCATGTCACACTGAGACTTAATAACACGAGAATGGCTCGTTCAGTAACCTAATTCACCAGTTCACTGCCGAGGTAATCGTATTCCAAGTAGACCAGTAAAATGATGGGTTCCGTCCCTTGCCTGTGCAGAATGAGTTCAGCTCGGGACTCATGGCTGTCGGTGTTATACAGGGCTGTTCACTGTCGGATCGCCTTCAATGATCCATGCTGGAATATTATTCCATTGTTTGCTAGGTTGTTGTTATATGAGTGGGATGTAAATTTAAAATAAAATGTTGAATCCCAATGTTAGGTTCAGTCACCAAGAGATCAATTGTTTTCAGTCAGAAACCTATCCCCAGGACTTGTCTCAATTTTGGTCATTTTGTACAGAATGATATCTTTGTCGTCTTCCCTGTCAACAACCTGGCAATTAAAATACTGAGGTAGAAAATCATCGTGGAAAGAGGGGGAGCGATACTTGTTTCGTATTTCTGAAGAGAGGTAAATTGTGGCCCCTTGCCTGCCGAGATAGCGCAATGTTTCGATTAGAGCAGGGTAGGCAGCTGAGCTATATACAATATCCGAACCCAGGATGAAGTCGTAGCCAGTAGGAAAGTTAGTCTGCTCTTCACCCCAAATCAGGGGACGGGCCTTTACACGGTGCCTGCAGGGAGGGGGCACGTTGATTGAGACATTAGTTTCTATTTGCTTCAGGATGTTCGGTTTATCTGTCAAGGTGACATCTCCACCTGAGGAGGGAGAAAAAAAAAACAATCCATGTTCATTTCGATTTGGACTCCACAACATCGCGATGATGAAGCAAAAGTAACGGCTTCAAAATACGAAATGCCTACACAGTGCCGGGCAGCCCTGCGCCAGCTCATGTTGCTCCGTTGTGGGCGCTCTGTCGACAGGGATGACTGTCCGGAGACGTGGAGTAGGTTGTACCCCTTTATAACAGAGGCCCGATTGCAGCAGCTCTGATGGCCTGCTCATGCGGACAATAGTAAACGTGTCTTTAAATATGAGGTAACACCCCTCGGCGATTTTGTGCAATGCCCGAGATCACTAAAATATTCAGCTCAGCTGTTTCTTTCTCAGGTTTCAGAAAGCTCTTTACATATACAATGCCTGCTATTGACAAAATTTAGATACCTACACAATTCACTTCATTTCACAAAACCTCATTTTTCAGAGATATTCTAAACTCGCATAAACAAGTTTGGAGCCCATGGTCCCGAGGATCGCTGTAGTATTGGCATATCCATTTTTATCACTATTCCTTCACAGGATGTAGGCGTCATTGGCGACGTCAGTATTTATTGCTGATTCCAAATTGTCCTTGCCAGGTGGTGGTGGGCCACCTTCTCGGACCACTGCAGTGTGTGTAGTGAAGGTACGCACAAAGAGCTATTAGGCGGCGGTTCCAGGATTTGACCCAGTGACGATGAAGGAATGGCAATCTAACTCCAAGTCGGGATGGTGTGTGCCTTGGAGGGGAGGCTGGTGGCGGTGGTGTTCCTATCCGTCTACTGCCTTTGTGCTTCTAGATGGTAGATGCCAAGGCTTGGATCGTGCTGTCCAAGAAGCCTTGACAATTTGCTGGTTGGTGTACACTACAACTACTGCACACTGGTAATAGAGGGCGTGAGTATTTAAAGTGGTGGATGGGGCGTTATTAAAGCTAGTTGCTTCGTGTTGGATGGTGTAGCTCATCAAGGCAAGTGGAAGGTATTCCAGCACACTCTTGATTTATGCCTTGTAAACTGTGGACCAGCTTTGGGAAGTCAGGAAGTGAGTCACTCAATGAGGATTACCTGTCCGTTTTTGTAGCTATTGTATTTAAGTGACTGGTTCAATTAAGTTTCTGGTCAATGATGACCCTCAAGATGTATTGGTGGGGACTTTGATGATGGTAGTGCCATTCAATGCCAAGGGGAGATGGTTTGACTCCCTCTTGCTGGCAATTGCCTACCATCTTGTACGGCTTGAATGTCATTTGCCACTTAAAAGCCCAAGCCTGAACTTGTCCAGGTCTTGCTGCATGTGGGCACAGGCTAACCTTTTCATTTGCAATGGCACTGAGCATTGTGCAATGATCAAAAGTCATTGATTAAGCAGCTTTTATTTATTATTTGATGGTATGTGGGCATCGCTAGGCCATTTCAGAGGACAGTTAAGAGTCAACCACATTGCTCTGGATCTGGAGTCACATGTAGACCAGACCAAATAACGATGGCAAGGGCAACTCAATGGGTTTTTACAACAATTGCTTATGGGTTTCATTGTCACCATTACTGAGATTAGCTTTCAATTCCGGATTTATTAACTGAACTTAATTTCCATCAACTGTCATGATAGGATTTGAACCCGTGTCCCCAGAGAATTAGCCTGAGCTTCTAGATTACTGGTCCAGTGACATTACTACTACACGACCACCGCCTTGGGTCAAGGACACTGCCCTGATGAACTCCGACAGCCATTTCCTGGGGTTGAGATTATTCGCTTTCAACAACCGCAAAAATCTTACTTCATGCCAGATATGACTCCAACTAATGGAGAGCTGGCACCCTGATTCATTTTGTCTTCAGTTCTGCCAGGACTCCATGATGTCACACTTGATGAAATACTGTCTTGATGTCAAGGACAGTCAATCTCACCCCACCTTTAGAAGTCGCTACTTTTGCCCATGCTTGGACCAAAGCTGTAATGAACTCTGGAGGCGAGTGTTCCCGGTGGAACACAAATTGAGTACGGGTGAACAGGCTATTGGTGAATGAGTAACTCTTGAGAACACTGTCAACATCAATTGGCTGGACTGGATCTGGTCTGCTATTTGTAGATAGGACATACCTAGATAACATTCCACAATGTCGGTACATTGCTGTAGAACTGGAACTGCTAGGCTAGATCTCATCGAGCACACGGTGGGAAATAGATGGGGTGGAATCTGTTCCTTAGCTCATGTCTATGGGGCCCGTACATTCCCATCAACAATGTGATGCAGAATTCAGTGTCTTTCTTTGAAGAACTTCAGGCATACATGAGAATAATTAAGAGCCACTGACCAAATATTCATATAACTGCTAGGTCTAACAATCTATCACTAGTTCATTAGAGTAATTCATGTTACAATTCTCATCCCGATGTTCTAGTCACTCCATGGCCGCACCATTCACTATATCTACAAATGACTCCAGCTATGCAACTCCGAAGAATTCTGCATTCCTTCAGCTCTAACCCGCGCAGCGTGTCTCACTCCCTTCGCCATTTCACCGGCAACCGTGTCTTCAGCCGGCTATGTGCTAACTCTAGATTTTCCTCCCTAAATCTCTCACATCACCTGTATTCTCCTTTAAGATGCTTTTCTAAACCTACCTTTTGGACAAAGCTTCTAATCGCCCAACCCAATACCTGCTTCTTTGGATCTGTTCAAACGTTTGACAGATTATGCTCCAGTGAAATGCCTGTGACGTCTCACCAGTTGTTGGCGCTATATAAATGCAGGCTGTCTTTGTGGCTGTATTCCATTTCCAATTGTCAGACACCAAGTGTTGAAATCGCAGATTCAAAAGCACAATGACGTTTCCCTCCGTGATATGTTATTATGTATGGATGTCAGTACTAGATACCACTTAGTTGCTACTTACTTACTGAAGCTTCAATTGCCGGATTGTGACAGAGGACTAAAGGAAGGTTCACCTTCATTTGTTTGCAAGCTCAAGGCTTGGCTCCTTTGTCTGCTGTATTTAACGATAATTCAAATACTACCAGACGTACTACTTGCGTTTATTAAGTTTATCATTTAACAGAGTAAAACGTGCCAAGAAGCTTCACAGAAATATCATTAGCCAAAGTTTCATCCTGACCTACATAAGGAGATAATATCTCAGACCAACAAAAATTGGTCAGAGGAGGTAAGTTTTAAAAAGTTACGTAAAGGAGCAAAGAAAGATAGAGACGGAAAGGGTGAGATAGGGAATTCTATAACTTTCAATCTAACTTTTAATCTAGCTAGGTTGATAGGCCAGATAATATCTGTTCAATTCACACGTTGAGCGCAGAAATATCTTTATAGGGGCAATAGGAAAATCACCAGGTAATCTATTTGTGGTGGTGTTGGTTCTGTGATAGACATTGGCCAGGCCCCAAGAAGAACAATCCTGTTCTCCTCAGCATAGCATCACGGAATTATATCCATTCGGGATTGGTTAGACAAACAACAGCAACAGCAACAACAACAGCAACACCAACAACAACAACAGCAACACCAACAACAACAACAGCAACACCAACAACAACAACGACACCACCAACAGAAACACCAACACCAACAACACCAACAGCACCAACACCACCGACACCACCAACAACACTAACAACACTAACACCAACATCAACAACACCACCAGCAACAATAACAGCAACACCAACAACAACAGCAACACCAACAACAACAGCAACACCAACAACAACAGCAACACCAACAACAACACCAACAACAACAGCAACAACAACAGCAACAACAGCAACACCAACAACAACAGCAACACCAACAACAACAGCAACACCAACAACAACAGCAGCAACACCAACAACAGCAACACCAACAACAACAGCAACACCAACAACAGCAACACCAACAACAACAGAAACATCAACAACAACAACAGCAACACCAACAACAACAACGACACCACCAACAGAAACACCAACACCAATACCAACAGCACCAACAGCACCGACACCACCAACAACACTAACAACACTAACACCAACATCAACAACAATACCACCAGCAACAACAACAGCAACACCAACAACACCACCAGCAACACCACCACCAACACCACCAGCAACACCACCACCAACAACACTAACAACAAATCGTTCCAAGGCACTTTACAGCGTTACAGAATCGTACATAATTTGATACGGAGCACATAAGGAGCTCATTGAGGTTTCAAGGAACACCTTAAATGAGGGGAGAGAAAAGAGGTACTGATATCTAACGAGGAAATTCTAGAGTTCAGGCTGTGGCCGCTGATATAACAGTGATTAAGTCAGGAAAATTCAAGAGGTCAGATTTGGATGAGTGCAGGATTGGAGGTGGTTGCAGAGGTACTGAAAGGCGAGGGCATGGGGGGCACTTGGAAGCAAGAATGATCATTTTAAAATCAAGAGGTTGCTTATCCGAGATCCAATGTAGGCCACTGAGCATGGGGTGAACAATGGAAATATTTCTACTTCATTTATATTCTCTTTGAAGGTGAGAACCAAACGTCTACAGCAGAGAGACTGAATCCTCCAAATACACTTTTACCAGCGGCGAGAGGAATTAATCAATACCTTCCAACTGCCTTGGACACGCATTTTCCGATATAGACCCGCCGTCTCATTGTTGCTCATGTTGCTTTATAATATCAGCAAGGTGATATCGTTCATTTCATTTCTCAAACTTTGACTTACCAAGTAGAGTGGTTAAAATCCCCACAATTCCAGTGCCTGATCCCAGCTCAATCACCTTCTTGCCAATAAAGTTGATGCTCTCTTTCTCAAAATACCGGCAAAGAAAAATCCCCTGAAAAGATGGAACATCTACGTTATGATTTACTCATTCAGAAAGTCATGCAAATCTCTTGGATACCGATGCCATGTTAATGAAATGTAGGAACTGAGAATAAATAATTGCACAAGAATAATGGAAAATTCCACCGATCTGTTCTCAGTCGGTCCCTGTCACCAATTCCCAGTGGGCTCAGATCGTCGGGCGCGCCTTTTTGCTCACTACCGGTGATGCAGCGGGTCCCAGAAATGATCTAACCTGCCGCCCCAGCATTTCAGCACAGATAACATTTCAGTGCTATCAAGTTCCTCATGCAAATACCTGAGCGCAATCAAAGCTGCATCAATGACTCAAGTGAAGATGCAGCACCAGTTGTGGTCTAAAAATACACTAGAAGGTCCCAGTTTTGAGTCCTGGTCTGCACTGTTTACCTATTCCTGTGAATGCTCTAATGTGCGCCCTCAGCAACAATATCCATGGACTCTGCGTCTGCTCTAAAGCACGTCGAAAGGCCACTCATTGCGGGGAAGAAGCATGTTACTGTAGAACCGAAGACGTCAGGAGGAAATAGGGGGAATTTGAAAGGTGACATAAAACACCCCAACGGCATCAATAAGGGAACCATATTTAATCATCTACGCTGACATCAGCGAATTGTACATTGTTTTTTTTTTTCAAATATGTGAGAAATGCCTCCAATGATCTCGAGGGAAGAGAATTCCACTTACTAACGACCTATTGAGAGAGAAAACATCGCCTCATCTCCTCCTTAAATGGGAGACTCATTATGCTTAAACTATGTCCCCTAGTCCTAGTCCCTCCCATAAGTAGATTCATCCTCCCAACATCGAACCCTGTCAAGTCTCCGAGGATCTTACATGTTTCAATAAGATCGCCTCTCATTCTTCTAAATCCCAATGGATACAGGACCAACCTGTTCTCTTAAAATAACCCGTTCGTCCCAGGAATCGGTGGATTGAACTTTCTTTGAACTGCTTCTAATGCAATTATATTCTTTCTTAAGTAAGGAGACCAAAATTCTACACGGTACTCCAGATGTGGTCTCACCAACGCCCTATACAACTAACCAATCTTCTATCCATGCTAACGTGTTACTCCCTACATCATGTGCTCTTGTTTTGCGCAGTAACCTTTGATGTGGCATTGTGAAGGAAAGGGGATAAAATAATATGGAGTCAATACAGTAATATTAATTAAAAGTTGCTTTGGGTGAACTCACAATAAAACAAATGTTAACAGGAGTCAAAGCTAGCTTGCAAAAACAGCAAGGTGAACCCCCTTCAAAACAATGTGGATTCACCAACAAGAAATACACATACCTAAAAAACGGTATTTTATGGTTCTTGCTATTGCGTTAGCACATACAATGTTACCTCAGATAATTAAAACCGCAACCAGATAAAAGAATGCTAGACCTCAAGTCTTACTATCTTACTGGACGCAGTACCTTGACTAAGTAACATCAGCCAACACGGCTTTTATGTAAAGTCCAGTTTTCAGGAATAAATTCAACATAATATAGAAATTGAAGGGAACCCTCATTATAACAGGTGGTCTTTTCGCCAAATTTAGGATACTAATTAGGATTGGTCTATTATTGATCAAATGAACATGTCTGTTCATTTCTCTGAAATATCTCAACCCAAACTCGAATTTTCAGATTCTTTAGATTCTCGTAGGTTGACTTCAGACCTGTTCTGAACCTAGCGAATCTCACATACTCGGAGATTAAGGCAATATTATTTTAATATTTGATGGATATCCTTACTTTCTTTTGAAATGCTATATCTGTAACAAGTAAAGTCTAAACCTAAGATTCTCTTATATAAATAAAAACTAGCTAACTTTTCTTTTTGTGATTTATCTAGTTTGCTATTTATACCTTTTGTATAACCACCACAATTTCATGCTTTCCTATTATAATAAATTTATGTGTATTTAAAACTTTAATCATCTCATTTAAACTTCTGCATCAAAGACTCACAAACCCCCACACAAGTTCTCATGTGGTGAAAGAATGTTTACTGAGGAGTTTTCTGAAGCCCTTATAATCTCTGGGAAATTACAACCTATTTAAGAAATAGTTGTAAAAAGTCCATCAGGGAGAAGGTAATAATTCTGGTTGATTTCAATCCTTCATTTGGAGGTTGAGCAGGACTCATAACCCAGTTATGCGGCCTTAGGTCTAGCTCCCTCTGACTGAATTTGAAGGGAATTTAAACAGAAGGTACACCAGACCTTGAATAAACTTCATATATTAAATAAAGCTTGTAATACACCTCAGTACCTTATCAAATGCCTTTGGAAATCCATGTATACTACATTCACATGCTTGCCTTTATCCAAGCTGTCTGTCACTTCTTCAAAGAACTCTGACAAGTTAGTCAAACACTATTTCCGTTTCACAAAACTATTTTGACTCTGCCTGATTGGAGTAAGAGTTTCCCAGTGCCCTGCTATGACAGCTGTTAGGTTAACAGGCCCGTAGTTTCCTATTTTATGTCACCCTCCTTTCTTGAATATAGGAGTTACATTTGTTAGTTCCCAATCCGATGGGACTTTCCACAATCTAGGGAATTTTGTAAAATTACAGCTAATGAATCTACTATCCCAGCAGCCAGTTATTTTAAGACCCTAGGATGCAGGCCATCATTCCTGTGGACTTGCCAACCTTTACTTCTAATAGTTTTCTCGGTACCCTTTCCCTGGTGATTGTAATTGTTTTAAGTTCCCCCCTCCTTTTCACCTTTTGATTCCTAAGTTTTTCTGGAATGCTATTTGTGTCTTCTATAGTGAAGACAGACACAAAATATTTGTTCAATGCTTCTGCCATTTCCTTATTTCCCATTATTAATTCCCCAGGCTCACATTCTAGAGGACTAATGCTCACTCTAGTGACTTATTTTCTTTTTTAAATATTTGTACCAACTCTTACTGTCTTTATATTTCTAACTAGCTTCCTCTAATATTCCAATTTCTCCTTTTTTGATCATTCTTTGCTTTAAAAAAAAAATTCTGTCCAATCTTCCGACTTGTGACTAATCTTTGCGGAATTGTAAAGTTTTTTTTTCAAAGTGATACCATCCAAAGTTTCCTTAATTAGCCATAGATGCTGCATCCTTCTCAAACTTTTCATTGAGAGTTATGAAATATCTCCTTAACTGTCATATGAATTCGGAGAGCTACCCTACCACCTTTTCCTAGCTTACAGTCCTTCCAAAGTATCAATAACCTTGAATGTTCAGGTGCCAGCCTTGGTCACCTTGCAACCATGTCTCTAATGGCAATCAGGTCATTCAATTTATTTCTATTTGTGCTGACAATGTATCTGATTTGTTACAAATGACATACACATTCAGATACAAGGCCTTCATTTTTTTCACTATTTTTGCAAACTCTGGCCTTGTCTGCTGGTGTACTCTTAAGTTTCTATGCTCTATCCTTTCCAGCCACACTCTGCAAATCATTAACCTTATTGTTACCTTGCTCTATTGCCTTGTCCTTTCCCTTTAATTTACCACATCTTTCTCACATGACCACCTCCTCCACCCCCAAATAATTAGTTTAAAGCCTTCTCTACCACTCTAAATTTATGACTTGCTAGAACACTGGCTCCAGCATGGCTCAGGCGAAGCACAAACTTTGAGGCACACGTTTAACTGCCTAATCTTATTTACCCTACACCAATTTGTTTGTGGCTCGGGTAATAATCCAGAGATTATTCATCATAAACGCAGAAGTCCTTTGTGATTCTGTTTTTCAATTTAGCCCTACTCAGTCAACCCACCACCGCCCCTCCACCCCACCAACTGTACCTGATCACTGGCCAAATCAGAAGGCTCTATCCTAAAAGGCCTGTCGGCCTTCTGGAACAAAGTATCCAGGTAACTTTCCCCTCATTGAAGTTCCTCCAGCCCTCGACACTTAGCGCAGACTGTGAATAAGATACGTCAGCTCGGTAATACGTTCCCGAAACGCATCATTTTGTGTTTGCAAAGGCCGAAGTTCTAAACTGCCGCTCAGAACAGATGCAGAATGAAATGGACTGCATTTTTCAGGGAGGTATTTTAAATGCAACAGGCCGGCTTTGCCTCTATCCGATTAATCCAGTTCACTTACTGCTTCCCAGACATATGCAGAATAGCCAAGATTAGCATTGATGAATCGTGAGATCCTCAAATTGTATCCGCAGAACTCGTATGTGTTCTCCAAAATGATTATACTTGAATCGGTACTCCCGTCATTTTTGGCATCAGCGCTGGACTCCTCGAGCCGTCGGACTGTCGTCATCCTTTCTAATCTTCCCCTGGAATTTCCCTGTTGGATCCTCTGTGAGCTGCGGTGTTTTCCGCTCCAGGCGCAGGATTGAAACAGAAGGAAGATTGGTGGAAACGGTAGAACTAGCATTTATATAACGCTCGTTGAGACCTCGAGGCGGCCCAAGCTCCCGTACAGCCAATTAAATGTTCTCACCCTCGTTATGCAGACACACTCGGCTACTAATGTTGCGAACAGCAAGTTTCCCCAACCAGCAATAAGATAGATAACCAATTGGCATGTTTAAGTCGTGTTAGTTGAGGGATCAGTGTTGGTCAGGACAGTGGGAAAACCCTTCTGCGTTTCTTCCAACGGCGGCGTGAACAGATAGTCATAGTTTGAGGTTTAATAAGAAAAATGACACATTGCCAACAGCAGCACTGCCCTATCAGGAGCACCTGCATTATTTGATCAGATCTGGCAGCCGGAGCTGGGATCCTCGCTCTTTTAAGGCAAAATCTAGGATGCCACCATCGAACCAAGCTATCATTGCAACTTGAGCCACATTTTACAACAATATTGCATTATTTCCACCGTTTTACAGTTAAATTGCAACGTTTAGTTGCCAGTGGTTTCCATGGGGCGGGAAGAAATTCAAATTATATCGGACACAGAAAGGCACATCAGTAGTTTTTTAATGGTAATACTTTGGAATGTACGTTGGAAAACCTGAGCGTAACTTTGACTGAGGCACGGCGGAAACAACCCCAACCGTAGATCCCAGTGTAGGAAATATTATTCCCCCTTAGATTTCACAAGCCACTTCATAAAAGCATGTTTCTTGTTGAGGTGGTTGGCATACAGCGGTCGCAGAATAGAGTCCATCGTAAACACGTGCTAAAATTTGGAAATTGCTCCAAGTGTGTGTGTAATAGTGGGTGCGCAGTGTCCTGAACTGAAATTTAGTTTAACTTCCTAGTGTAACATTTTGAAGTGAACTTAGAACTTTAAAACTGCAAAAGAAACCGCAAGCCTGTTACGATTTCACAAAAACTGCCTGTCAGTGGCAGTGACATGTCAATCAACGGTCAGCCATTGCCTGAATAGATGCAAATTACTGTGCACAGGGAACTGAGCCCGCAGCTGTAACTTGGGCGTGGCTCGGAAAGGTCCCGGGAAGAAAACACCATCCTGCTGACGCACAGAATAGTCATCGCAGAATGCCCATAAAATAGGGTGCATTTCAAACAGTGTTCAGCTTGGTACAAATGGGAATTCAATGTAGAAATGGAAGTAGGTCCTTATTTTTACCCCCAATACTTGTAGTTGTTACTGTTACAGTACTATTGGTCAAAAAGGGATAAATCTTGGTGGTAGACAAATTATTGGACTAATTGTCATTTAGAAAGGCACCTAGGAGAGTCAGCATGGATTTGTTAAGGGAAAGTAGTGCTTGATTAATTTGGTTGAATTTTTTGATGAGTGTTAATGAGGATAGCGCACTTCATACATTCCACATGGATTTTAGCAAGGCTCCTGACAAGGTCTCACACGGCAGGTTGGCCAGAAAAGTAAAAACCCATGGGATCCAAGAGAACGTTGCTTGTTGGATCCCAAATTGCGTCAGTAGCAGGAGGCAAAGGACAATGGCCGATGGATGTTTTTCTGACTGGAACGCTGTTTCCAGTGATGTTCCCCAGGGATCAGTACTAGGTCCCTTTCTGTCCGTGGCATATATAAACGAGTTAGACTTAAATGTAGGAAACATGCTTAAGAAAATTGCACTTGACACGAAAATTGGTCACGTGGTTGATCGCTCTGCACTTCGGGAGGATATCAATGGACTTGTCGGGTGGGCAAAAAAGTGGCAAATGGAATTCAATCTGGAGAGGTGTTAGGGATTGCATTTGGAGAGGGTAAACAAGTTAAGGGTATACACAATAAGTGGTAGGTTGCTGAGAAATGTAGAGGAACCGAGGGAGCGCATGTCCACTGATCCTTAAATGTAGCAGAGCAGGGTATATATGTTTTTAAAGAAAGCAAACAGAATACTTTCCTTCACTAGCCAATCTTAGAGCTTAAGAGCATGGGCGTTATTCTAGAACTGTATAAAGCTCTAGTTAGGCCACAGTTAGATTACTACGTGCAGATCTAGTCATTACATTGCAGGAAGAATATGATTACACGAGAGAAAACAGGGAGGAGATTTACATAGTTGTTGCCAGTAATGGATAGTTTTGGGTATAAAGAGAGATTGAATTATCTTGGGGTTGTTTTCTTTGGAAAAGAGGATATGAGGAGAGATTTAATTGAGGTGTATAAAGTGATGGGAGCCCTAGATAAATTGGATAGGAGCTCGTTTCCATTGGCAGAGAGGTCAATAAACAAGCGGTAGAGATACAAAGTAATTGGCAGAATTTTTTTCGCTCAGAAGCTGCTGGTCTAAAAATTCACTGCCTGAAAGGGCGGTAGAGGCAGAAACCCTCATTGCATTTGAAAACTGGATAAACACTTGAAACGCTGCAACATACCGACCAGGAGCTGAAAAGTGAGATTAAACTGGATAACTATTCTCTCTGTCGG
Source organism: Cetorhinus maximus (assembly GCF_964194155.1). Lineage (NCBI taxonomy): Eukaryota > Metazoa > Chordata > Chondrichthyes > Lamniformes > Cetorhinidae > Cetorhinus > Cetorhinus maximus. The sequence goes on from NC_135896.1 coordinate 78,419,066, forward strand.
CACAGAAAAGATGGGTCAGATGGTCTCACTAAATTTCCTCTGTTTCTATCCCCTCCGCTTTACCTTCCGTGGAAGATTATTCCATCTACTGATCGCCTTCACTAAAGTAATTAGATGTGTTTTTGACTGTGCACTCCAGCTGTTTTAAATATATGAAAATGTTAAACTTTTCGGCATGTATCTTCCCTGTACTGAATAGCATTTGGAATACTCCAATAAGAACACCCTGACCCCAATGTCCCCATTCCTGCAACCACCCCTACAATTGTCAGTTTTACTCATGAATAACAAAGCGATCACAGTAGATTTCACCACCTGTCCCTTCGCAGATTTTAGCTGGTATCTAATTTTAATGTGGGCAATAATAACGAAACTGCCTCAAAACTGAACTGGAAAGAAAACAGATGTATGAAAAAGCGAACCTGTTGCAAAAGTACTGCATCATTTCTACCATTATAGAATTACATTACGTCTGGTGGGAGCTTTTTCCAAATTTTGCTAGTAGTTTCCATAAAACCTCCTTAAAACGGGAAGAACTTGAAATTATTCATGTAGAAAGGCACGAGTGGCTCAATTAATTAACCTGCGCCCATCGACAGGTCTCTATTTTTCTGCGTACATTTCAATCAAAGTACCATCATGGGTTAAGTAACTGAACCACACATGTGGTAACACTTTGATTGAAATGTACACAGAAAAATAGAGACATGTCAGCAGGGCCGCTGCCGTCTAATTGGTAGATTCCAAGCAGGAAATGTTTTATTCCTTCACATTTCGCCTACTAGTCTGTCAAATCATTTATCTTTAGTTTGATGATAAAATGAGCTCCCTTACATCCATTGGAAGGTCAATCAGTCTACTCATCACCTTATGTAGTACTCAGACCTAATCTGTTTTTTCAATGCCCCTCTTCCAATTCTGTCGTCTTCTCATTGCAAACCTATGAACATGTTAAAGTATTGACTTTAAAAAAAATTTGTATGCATCTTTTAGTGTTTATATACTCCAAAGAGACCACCCCTATCCGCTATCTCTTCAATCATCACTTTTGTATTTCATTTCTCACAGCGGATTCCACTTTCGTGCCCATCCCACACTTCAGCAGGTATCTCAGTTTAGTTTGGACAACGAATAACTAATTTTCCAAAAACTAAGTTGGAAAAAGGACAGAAGCATAAGAAAGGCGACTTTTGGGAGGAAAGTTCAATCAGGTATTCATCAATTATTATGATTTATAGGCGAAATAACAACCTGATGGGAATAACGTATCTCGTACTGTTGATAATGCATATTGTACCTACTAAACAACTAAGATGTATCGTACTTGGAACGTCCAAGATGGTTATTTATTTCTCTACGAACTCTAATCAAAGGACCTGAATCAACAAGCCGTGGTCAGCAGGAGACATGTTTGACCAAAGAGGGCTGAGGTGGAGAGGGGAGGATCTTGCTTGCCCTTGGAAATAGAGAGGTCAGGGAGGCACATTTTCACCCAGTGCGAATTGTAACGATTGTAACAGCTCATCAAAGCGCATTGTGTGCTGCATTTATATTTATTATAGCAAAGAAAAGTACAGGACTCTGTCCTTGAATAAACGACTACATTTGACTGCAGTACAATATTTCCACAACCTCCTTGTAAGTACAATTCGTTAAGTTCCTCTAACCTTTCTACTCCATTGATGAAGCATGCGCCTCTGAACTGGTCGAAAGGCTTGTTTCAGGGCTCTGGAAGACTGCAGGTCCCACACCTCATTGACAAAAACATTTCAATTTTCAGTGTTGGGGTTGCTTCTGTCACCGTGGTTTGATGCATCCTAACCGCTACTTCCGATACCTGGAGGTAGCGTGGAGAGTGTTCAGGCTCTGAAGGTTTAGCATGAGGATTAGAATTGGGCACATGAGGAGGAATAGGCACATTTGTAAATGCAAAATATTTAATTGATGACAAAAAACCCCGAACTCAAGGGAATATTAAAAGCAGGCCCACAACTTGTAGCACTTCTAGGGTATTGACTCAAAATGGCAAAGAAGGCGATTGGAAAGTTTTTTAAATAAAAGTAAAATGAAGGAAATAACTCACATTCCTATAGCAGCGTCGCTGTATCTCAAACTTCTTTACGACCGATGACACACGTTTAAAGCGTTGAAAGACACTGTTATAATGTAAAGAAAAATGCCAAATTGCAGATAACAATATCCCAGAAACAGCAATGAGAAATGAGATAACTAAGAAGAGGATCTAGATGCGTGTTGTTTGTTAAGAAATAAACATTGGGCAGGCGGCACCCCCCCGCCACCCCGCCACCCCGCCAATCCCTTCATCCAATAGTACAATGGAAGATTTTACATCCACCTCAGACTGCCGTCTCCTCAGTTTAAGACCTATTCTGGAAACAGCGCCACATGGCTGTGTCAAACTTGGCTGTAAACTGATGTCCCTGGACTGGGTCTTGAACAGGTGACCTGCTAAAGCAGAAACACGAGTGCTACTTCTGAGCCAAGATTAACACTTGTACAAAAGTAAAGACTTAACAACAGTCGAGCAAATTAAAAGAAATGCAGCTGGCGTTTACTAGATTAGCAGCAGAACAGATAATTGATTACGACTTTGAGGTTCTATCAATGCTTCCGTGGCAAGGACAGGAAGAAGAGAAACACAGTCGGGAAAGGGGGAAATGACATGAGTTGAAGGAGATAGAGAAACAGGCCAGTGAGAAGACGAAGGATAATTCTTCTGCTCTTGAACTAAAACGGATCTGGACTTTCTAAGCGAGATCAGGGAACACAACACCGACTGCCTTAATAAATCAAATATGATTCCAAATTTTAAGTGGATATAACATTGCAATTTTCTTCTGAGCATTCCCAATTGTTAACTGCCATTGAAGTGAGATAAACGTGCATTGAATAACCGATTCAGATTTCATGAATCAGAAATATGCTGCATTTCTTTAATATTGCCCATTCCACTGAAGGCTTGGAAATGTTGACTTCGCATTTTCACCCAGTTATGGTGAATTGGGTACATGCATGGGGGCAGAATGAGTGTGTGTCTGTGTGTACGGCAGGCGGCGGCAAGCGGGCGGGATGAAGGTGTCCCTGTTAGACACTAGTTGAAAATAACAGTGCTAGCATTAAAATAATGAGAACCAAGCCCGGATTCAGAGCCTTCAATGACCACAGAGGCACCCGAAGGAAATCCAGAATTTATACTTAATTCGACCATTCTACACAATGATGCAATTGGCCTTACCATTTCTGCTGAATGGTATGTGGGCTGTTAGTTTCGAGAAGAGTAGATTATGGCAGGACACCTTACTAGCTTAGTGTAGATAGCTGTAATTGGCGGCTTCTCCGGCCAACTCTGAGCAGCATAAAGCCGCTTCAGTTGGCAGCCAATAACGCACCAAATGCAGGAGTTTCACCAACTAAGGATGGTTGCCTGATTCAAGCTAAGGGGTGGAGAAGATGCATCTGGTCAACTCCACCCACAGATCAGACAAAGACAAGTGGAAAGCTCATCACCTACATCGTAGGCTGAATTAAAAAAGATACAATTTCCTGGGCGAGTGCGCTCTGTTTCATTCTGAAACAGTTTTCCACCATGCCTGCAACAGAAGGAAACAGCTTGCTGCTTCATTTTTGCTTGCGAGGGCTTGTGAGGTACCTGCCAGTTAGATGTTGAGCGAGTTATTTATTTGACTATGAATCGCATGGGCATGCAGAAACAACCGGTGGGAGGACTGAAACGCGCGTCACTGAGCTATCATCCAGACACAACGCTGGAGGACCAGGTTACCCAGTTACAAAGTGTTCTTGGTAACATGGAACAGAGATATCCGGCACAAGAGCAGCACTCATCTGGTGCAAGGTCCCACAAAGCCTGTGGGCTCCAATACTCCAGAATGATCGGCAGTCCTGGTGGATTACATAGTTCGCGTGAACCATTGTTGAGAACGGACTTGCACATCATTCTTCAAACCTGGAATCGCAACTGAAAAAAGGAGGAAGCAACCTGATGCTAAGTAGAGACTTCGTGTGAACTAAAGGGAATTGTCATTGGCTGTTGCTCTCAAATCACACTTTGGTCAATTAATAACATTCTACACCATTGGGATTCCATACACGACATTACTAATCTCCGCTATTACTACTGCTGTGGGCACGAGGATAGACTGAAACCATCGTCTTCAGTCTCCGTCACAAAGTCTGTAGCCTTGCCATCGATCCCATCCAGCCACTGTCTCCAAGTTGAAGCCCACTGTTCACAACCTAGCCATCCTACCTGACCGCGAGCTGACGTTCAAAACCCATATCCCCTCCATTACAGAGAATACCTATTTCCGTTTCCACAATGTCACTGGTCTCCATCACTGCTTCAGTCCATTGACCTCTGAAAACTCCATCCGTGCTTTCTGCCCCCAGAGTCCAGGCAAAATCAAAATACTGCAGATTCTGGAACTCTGAGATAAAACGCAGAATGCTGGAAATATTTAGCAGATCAGGCAGCATTTGTACAGAGAGAGAAAAAAAACAGTTTTGAATTTCTTTGGCTATGGCTTCTTGTGCATTTTCCAGTCTCTATGCCTCACAATTCGCGGCTGTGGCATCAGTCACCTAAGCTCTGAACTGCTGACTTACCTCTGAATACAGTTGGAGTTTTCCTTGTTCCTTCAAGACCCTATTTAAATCCTAACTCTTTGAACATTTTTAATCAGCCTTGCTAATATCTCCTTTATTTTAGTCTCAACTTTAAGTTTCTATCGAGCTTTTTTTTTTCTGGTTCATTGCGTCTTATTAATACCAGTCCTGCTGTTTGTATTATGGTTCAGTGGGTTCTTGATACGACAGCGGGCAACAAACAGTAGATCTCGGGGCTAATGTCAGAAATGTAGCTTAGGGAGTTACGAGAAGCTACCGGGGTTGTTAAGAGCAAGGGCTTGTTGAATGCTTCACATAAAGAATTGTGGGAAGTTGTGGCTCCCTTCCGAAAAACTGTAGGGTTAATTGAAATTCTCTGGAGTTAAATCGATGGGTTTTTACTCGGTACGGGTATCAAAGGATATGATTTAAAGGCGAGTGAATTGAGTTGAGGTGCAAATCAGTATGGTCTAATTGAATGTTGGGACCTGCTCAATGGGCAGAATGACCTACTTCAAGTTCCCATTTCCTTATGTTCCTTACAGTGCGGTTTGGACACTCAGGCATCTCTACGGCCTGGTCAGTCGTAGTTTTCTGCAGCAAATCTGCGCCGAAATATTACGATAGCCAGATGCATTAGCCAGTACACTCTTACATTAGCCAGTACACTCTTACACTAGCAATTACACTAGCCAGTACACCCTTACACTAGCCAGTACACTCTTACACTAGCAATTACACTAACCAGTACACTCTTATACTAGCAATTACACTAACCAGTACACTCTTACACTAGCAATTGCACGAGCCAGTAAACTCTAACACCAGCAATTACACCAGCCAGTACATTAGCGAGATGAGTAATTCTTGTTAGGAACATCTACAACTGAGCATGATAATTTTACATAAGGCTATCTTTCCTTTGTTTCCCACCCTCCATGGTCCTTCTGGTAGAATAAATCAAAAGGGGAAATGAAATGATAGGGATTGAAAATAGTCCGGGAGTTTTAAAGAGCCGGCGGTATGTTAAAAATTGATATCAGAAAGTGAGAACAGAGAGGCTCTTTCCACTCTTCAGTAATGCAGAGTAATTAAAGCAACGCTTTAAACTTTTTCTACCAATTCCTTTTGTTGGCATTGAAACACAGCCGTTTTACAGGTAGAGATGTATACAACTTAGTCAATAAAACTACTGGAGACTCCAAAAAGATCACATCCTTCTGCATCGGGTTAATTCTCCTTTAACACGCCCTGTTTAGTGTTCTTTTAATCTGTGTCTGGTATGTCTTGTCAATGTTAATAAAATATTTGCTTGTATACTCTTCTTGCTGGTGCAAAAGCAAGGTGCTGGTGGTTTTCCATTGTCTCTGGTTCTCGTGTTTTAAACAAGCGGTTGCTACAAAAAACAGCTCTGCTCACGGGTTTCCAAGTCCTTAGACAGCTGTCTTATCATGACCCCGCCGCTTCTCTCCGACAAAGGATTTCATTTCAATTAGTCTCCATCAGGCTAGAGCAATAATAATACCTTTCGAACTTGGTCGAGCTTCGCACCCGTCTAAACAATGACAGCTATGTGTTCTACCCTTTATTGTTAATGTGCTTAACCAAGTATGACTCTTTGAGTAATCCAGAGTTTCTAGTCCATCCTTGTCATTATCGTTAAAAAATCCAAAGTTCTTCAAAAGGAACACGGCTTTTAAACAATAAAATAAGATACGCACATTGGAAGAGCAAACCAAGGCCCTTCTGTCTTGTAACCACAGCTGGCTGCGAAGGCATCACTGCAACACATTCTGTTGTGAGGAATTCACTTCCGGCCTTGTGAATGGAATTCCCACTGTGTGCAATGATCATTAATAAACGATTCGCAGCTCAGATACAGTTACACACACGATTTGCGGGCGCATTGGAATCAGTAATTCTTCACATGGTGTAAATTCACAGCTAGAGGCACGAACGGAAACAACTCCCACCAACTCACAGACTACTAATCCTGCCTAAATAACGTGCATGTTCCCATTAATTCAGTCACGATACGATTACGGAAACAGTTATTTCCAGCAGCTGTCACAAATGGTCAAAAGGTAGAAATAGTGGGGACCTAAAAAAAACTTGAGGTAACTGGTCCAGGAAATAATAACAACAAAAGCAACTATTGGAATGCAAGCTTTTATATCTGGATGACTGGAAGACCAGGGGATAAAAATCATGCTACATTATGCAATGTCCTGATAAGACTATACCTGGCTGATTGTGAGTAATTCTGGGCGTGGCACTTTATGAAGGATTTATTGGTCATGGAGAGAGTGCAGCCGATAATTACCAGAATGATTCCTGAGCAGTAAGGACAACATTACAAGCAGAGATTACACAAACTGGTGTTGTATTCCGTGGAATTCAGATGAAGGGGTGTCGATTGAGGTTTTCAAGATATTAAGGGGAACTAATAGAGTAGATAGATAAATTATTTCCACTGGGTGTGGAATCTAAAGCTAGGGATCATAGTTTGGAAACTAGAGTCAGACTTTTCTGAAGTGGAATTAGAGAACACTTCTTCATGTAAAGGGTGACAGAAGTTTGGAACCCCCTTCCTCTAACAGCAATGCTACTTCATCAATCGTTAATTTTAAATCTGAGTTTGATAGCCGCTTGTTAGCCAAAGCTACTAAGGCATTTGGGGTTAGCTCGCAAACCACCTTGGAGCTTAGTGAATTGTGGATCTAACATGAGGGGCCAAATGGCCCGTTCCTGTTCCTATAGTATCACAGAATCATATAATTATTACACCACAGTAGAAGGCCATTTGGTCCAATGTGTCCATGCCAGATCTCTGCATCAGGTTCCACCTGGTGCCACTTCCCTGCCTTTGCCATGTATTCCTGCATTTTATTTTTCTTCAGATAAATATCCAATTCCCTTTTGAAAGTTATGATCGAATCTGCCTCCATTACACTCTTAGGCAGTATATTGCAGATCCTAACCACTCACAGCTCTTCCCCTTGTCCTCATTGCTTCTTTTGCCAATCATCTTAAATTGGTGACCTCATGTTCTTGATTCTTCTCCCGACCTTCTCTGTCTAGCCTCCTCATCATTTGAACATCTCTATCAAATCTCCTCATAACCTTCCATTCTCCATTGTAAACACTTCCAGTTTTTTTCTAATTTATCGATGTAACTGAAGTTTCTCATTCCTGGAACCATTCTGGTGAATCTTTCCTGGACCCTCTCTAATGTCTTCACATCTTTCCTAAGGCGCAGTGCCCAGAACTGGACATCATATTCCAGTTGAGGTGAACCAATGTTTATACAGGCTTTGCTTTCGTACTCCATATGTCTGTTTATAAAGCACACTATCCTGTATGCTTTATTCACCTGTTTCTCAACCTGCCCTGCCACCTTCAAAGACTTGGGCACATAAATTCTCAGGTTTTTTTTATTTGCTAATGGGATGTGGGCATCACTGGCTTGTACAGCATTTATTGCACTTGTTCAACTTGTTCAGAGGGCATTTAAGAGTCAACCCCACATTGCTGTGGGTCTGGAGTCACATGTAGGCCAGACCAGGTAAGGGTAGCAGATTTCCTTCCCTAAAGAACATTAGTAAACCTAGATGGGTTTTTATGATAATCAGCGATGGTTTTGTGGTCATCATCAGACTTTTAATTCCAGATTTTTATTGAATTCAAGTTTCACCATCTGCCATGGTGAGATTTGAACTCGGGTTCCCCAGAGCATTACCCTGGATCTCTGGAACACTAGTCCAGTGACAATACCACCATGCCACCGTGTCAGGAAGATATAATAATTCTCATAATATTATTGGAATTTATTGTTAACTAGAGTAATAGTGGGATATGTCTATATGTGTGTGTGTGTGTGTGTGTAAAACATAATTGAATTAGAGGCAGCTAGTCTGGGTGCTTTGATGTAAGAAGAGAAGTTAAGTTTGAAATGGTAATTAGGTAAACATGGGGAAGACTTAGAAGGACTTAGAAGATTTGCATTTTGAAATAAACCAGACTACATTGTTTTCAAAGGAGGGGTGAAATGTATCACATAGCCAGGTGAAGTTTAGAAACAGTGTGTTTATTTTTCCCAAAGATTACAGGTAAAATTTAGTGCCATGAGAGGTTTTTATTATCAGGAAGATAAAGTCCAAAGACATAGTGAAACAATGGATATTTACATTCAAGGGGGAAAATATGCATAAAGGATGAAAAAGCTGTGTGTAAGGGAAGGTATTTTTAAGATTTTACAAGTGTGAAAAAGCCGTCAGCATCTATGCCTCAAGTTGTTGTCTTTGAAGGATTGAAGTTAAGAAAACTCACTTTGAATTCAACTTGTTCAGGGTAATATGTTTCTTTACCTGGGTCTTTTAAAATCTATGTGTCTTACTGTTGCCTTAACGAATGTGTAACTGGGAGTTAGAATGATTAGGGGATTTAGAAGTTATAATAGTAGCAATTTGTAGATCTATATTGTGAATTTAAAAACATTTCTCTTCTTAATATATGTTTAATCTAGTTTTGTAAAAAAAAACCTATAAGACTTGGCAGTCTTATTGCTACTGAATTCAAGGCATGCATGTCAAAATTTATACAAATTGAAAATTAGTTGTGACAGTTGTTTCAAGTTTCCCTCTGTGATTTGAACAGCTCAGCATTTACCATCTGCTGTGTCATAACACACCGCCTCCTGCACCACTGCTCCTGGATCCTCTTTAGTACTGTACATTTGACCTTAATATGTCTTTCCCTGTTCTTCCTACTAACATAAATCACTTCACACTTCTCTGCATTAAATTTCATCTGCCACTTGTCTGCCCATTTTAAATCTGAGTTTGATAGACGTTTGTTAGCCAAAGCTACTAAGGGATTTGGGGTTATCTCACAGACCAGCTATGAGCTCGATGAATTGTGGGTCTAACATGAGGGGCTAAATGGTCCACTCCTGTTCCAATAGTATCATAGAATCATAGAAGTATTATACCACAATAGAAGGCCATCTATGTCCTCTTGAAGTTTATTGCTATTCTCCTCAGTTTATATTACTTCCAAGTTTTGCATCACCCTCACATTTTGAAATTGTGCCCTGTACGCCCAAATCTAGGTCATTAATATAGATCAAGAAATGCCTAATACTGACCACTCTATACCTTCCTCCTGTCTGAAAAACAACTGTTCACCACTATTTCCTGTCATTCAACCAATTTCGTTTCCATGCTGCTATTGTCACTTTTATTCCATGGGCTCTAACATTGCTGACAATCCTGTTATGTGTCACTTTATGAAATGCCTTTGAAAGTCCATGTACAACACATCAACCACAGTGCCCTCAATAACCCTCTCAGTTACTTCATTGAAAAACTCAAGGAAGTTTGTTAAATACAACTTACCCTCAATAAATCTATGCTGGCTTCCCTTAATTGAACTAAATTTGTCGCAGTTTCTGTTAATTTTGTCGCTAATTATCATTCCTAACTTTTTTTGCACCACTGAGATTAAATTGACTGACCTGTAGTTGCCGGACTTAACTTTATGACCTGTTTTGAGCAGGGCTGTAACATTTGCAATGGTCCAGTCCTCCCACACCACCCCTATATCAAAAGAGGATTGGAAGATTTTGGCTAGTGCCTCCACAATGTTGACACATACTTTCTTCAGTAGCATTGGATGTATCCCATCTGGTCCTGGGAACGTATCAACTTTAATACAAACAGTCTATTTAATAACGCTTCTTCATCAATTTTGAGCCCATCCAGTATCTCAACTACCTCGTCCTTCACAATGACTTGGGCAGCATCTTCTTCCTGTGTAAAAGCAGATGCAAAGTGTTCATTTAGTATCACAGTGCTGGCCATCCTCTCCATATGTAACCCCCCTTTAGTTCCCTTATTGACCCCACTCTTCGTTTAACCACCCTTTTACTATTTATATATCTATAAAAGACATTTGGATTCCCTTTTATGTTAACAGCCAGTCCCTTCTCATACTCTCTCTTTGCTTCTTTTATTTTTTAAAATGTGTTATTTGAAACTTCTACGTACAACCTAGATATCAAGTGAATTATCCACTGTCGTCGGTCATATGTACCCTTTTTCTGCTTCATCTTATGCTCTATTTCTCTTATGAACCAAGGAGCTCTGGATTTTTTTGCCCTACCTTTCTCCCTCATTAGAGTATATCTTGACTGTACCCAAACAATTTCCTCTCTAAGGCAGCCCATTGTTCTGTTTCTGTTTGCCCATAAGTCTTTGATTCCAATTTACCTGGGCCAGATTCGCTCTAACCCCATTGAAGTTGGCCCTCTCTCAATTCATTACTTTTGCGTTGGTTTGATCATTATCCTTTTCCATATCTAACTTAAAATGTATGATATTATGATCACTGACTCCTAAATACTTCTCTGCTGACACTTGATCCATTTTACCCACTTCATTCCCCAAAACCTGATCCAACAATGCCTCCTTCCTTGTTGGGCTGGAAACGTACAGATGTAGAAAATTCTATTGAATACATTCTAGAAACTCTTGTGCCTCTCTACTCTTTAAGCTATCACTGTTGCAGTCTACATTAAAATAATTAAAGTTCCCCAAAATAATTGCCGCATAATATTTGCACTTCTCTATAATGTCCTTGCAAATTTATTCCCCATATTTTAAATTTACAGAGCCGCTAACTAAACTTATGACCAAAATCCTACAAAATGGTTGTAATTAAATTGAGTGATTTGGCTCCTTGCTGGAAATGATTAAATCAGTTCCAGATCTTTTGGATACATTGCGCCATTCTTCCAGTTATGTACAAAATCCACAAAGGATTTGTTGTCTAATTCAGTTGTGAACACTTTTATGAAGATTATTTTAAACACAATTTACAAAGTTACTGCGTAACTGGGCTTGCAATTTAAGGGACTGACTCATTGATGTGTTGTGAATTTCTGCAGGATATTTACCATCTGTGCTGTGGCTGTTGTATATCACCAGTTTGGGTATTTACAATAGATGAATCAGGTTGATCCGGTGATAGGAAAGACAAATTCATCCATTCACTGTCAGATCAGAGTGAGAACGAGTATCATCTTTTCAATTCATGCGGTTATTTACAATATTTTCGTATTGAGACAGAAATTGCTTTGGAATCGGGTTTATCCCTTCCCGTGCTTTGAGATGCTTCATTTGGCCCTGTCAGGATCTTGTATGAACTTATACCATCAATCCCTGGAAACGAGAATGACATCTGCCTGGCTTTATGATTTGTACGCCCTCAGGCAGCCAATTCTGGAGCCACAGGTCTTTGGGCAGAGAAGACAAAAGTTGCACCGAGGAAGGGGTTTCTCAAGCCTGGACTCTGCTCTCTCCTTCCGCTTTAATGGCTTCTTTGCAGTGCAGTTTATGTGGTCAGTTTCCAACTGTGTTGCGGCTTGTTGGGTGAGGCGCTGCCACATGGTACAGTTTGGGACAAGGTCTTCCCACGCCAGTGTCAATTTGTCCCCTTTTCAATGAGACGTTCAGAGTATCCCTAAAATCCCTCTGTCCTTCTTGAGATCGGGTACCACCCTTTCGTTGTGAAAAAAGAATCTGCTCCGGGAGGCGATTATTCGGCATATGTTCAGACCAGAGGAACTGATTTCGCATGATCATGGTTGGCCATGCTGGAGGAATTGGATATCTTAACGAACTGAAATGACTCAGATATCCGAGTTAGCAAGCCGCAGCACTGCAATAATATGTATTATTCAAACGTCAATATCGTTTTGTTCACTTTCAAAGTTAACCGGTACTGGTTAACTCCGGACGGAGTTTACTCAGCTGCACACGGTTACTTATTTCAAGTTAATTGCAATATTAAAGCTACGCCGCATCAAATTAAACCAGCTATATTTGGAAATGATCCAATTCAGCAGCTTCGGCTAATTCGAAACTCACAACACTGTACGTTCTTAAGAATGTTGATTTTGCGCTCTATACTTGATTAATAATGCAGTAGCTGGAGTATTAAATATCTAATTTAGATAGGAATAGTAGAATCACATTTAATTGTTAGTAAAGCTCTCAACAATTAAAGTCCCAATATAATTTGATCGAGAGAGAAACAGATGAAATCCCGCCTTTATCTGTTTTATGGCATTTCATATATAGTTTAGTTAAATGCATTTCAAATACCTACCTGCCTACGTCGCTATCAGGTTAACCATTTAACGTCAATTAGCGGGTATGCGATAGATTCTTCCACATCTTATCGAGCTCTGCTTGACGATATGCGTGAGGGAAACGCCTTCATTTGTTACTGAAACAGCCAATAGAAAACTTGCACCAGCGCAGGCTTCCCCGGAGTTCAAAAAGGCGCAGCCGCAATTTCCGGATTTGGGCGTGAGTGGGCTCCCCAGAATTTGCGGTGCCGTTGTGGCCCTCAAGAGCGGTGGACATCTCAGCGCACGTCCCTATAGGGACCGCAAGATCCAGCCCATTTTTGCGCGACAGGGACCGCAAAGTCTGGTCAGGAGCAATGAGTTTGAGTTGTTATATGATTTATCGAAGGGCGGGAAACACGTGTACTTCATTTAAGATCTAAGAAAATTTTACGCAGAGAATGAACAAATGATACTACCCGATTATTTGGGGTGCTGTGTGGTGCCGGGGCGGGAACGGAACATGCATCCTTCTCACTCTATGCCCTTTTCCTACTGACTCCCATAGTCGTTCTCCACACTCGCTACGATCCTATAAATTCTAACAAGATTACCCTTTTAATTGGTTTGTGGGATAAGCTTGTCACTGGCAAAGGTAACATTTATTGCCCATCCTTAATTGTCCTTGAAAAGGCGGTGGTGAGCCGCCTTTCTGAGCTGCTGTAGTGCGTGTGGTTTGGGTAGACAGCGCTGCTGGGTAGGGGATATCCGGAACTTTGACTAAGCAACAACGGAGGAACAGTGATATAGCTACAAGTCAGGATGGTATGTGCCTTGGAGGGGAACCTGCGGGCGGTGGTGGCCCCATGTGCCGCTATCCTTGTGCTTCTAGTAATTAGAAGGTCCGGGCTTTGGAGCTGCTGTTGAGGAAGCCTTCGCAAGTTGCTGCATTGCATCTTGGAGATAGCACATAGTGCTGCCAATGTGCGCCAGTGATAGAGGGAGCAAATGTTTAAGGTGGTGCATGGGTGTTTTGTCCTGGATAGTGTCGAGCTTCTTGGGTGTTGTTGGAGCTGTACTAATCCAGCCAAGTGGAGAACATTGCACCACACTCCTGACTTGGGCCTCAAAAATGATGAAAAGACATTGGAAAGCCAGGAGGTCACTTGCCACATAATATCTATCACCTGGCCTGCTGGTCTATCTATGTGGCTTGTTCAGTTAAGTAAAATAACATAAGAACGTAAGAAATAGGAGCAAGAGAAGATCATTTAGCCTGTTAAGCCTCCTCTGCCATTTAATGAGATCATGGCTGATCTACTCTAGCACCATTTTCCTGCACTTTTCCTGTATCACTTGATGATTTTAATATGTAGAAATCTATCGATCTCGGTGTTGAACATACTCAACAACTGAGCCTCCACAGACATTACAAATATTCACCACCCTCTGAGTGAAGAAATTCCCCTTCATCTCAGTCCTAAATGGCCCACCCCTTATTCTGAGACTGTGTCCCCTGGGTCTAGACCACTCCCCCCATCCAGGGGAAACAACCTTCCTGTCCAGCCCTGTACCAATTTTGATTGAATGAGATCACCTATCATTCTTCTGAGCTCCAGAGGATAAAGGCCCTGTTTATTTAATCTTTCTTCATTGGACAACCCTTCCATCCCAGAAATTAATTTATTGAACCTTTGTTGCACTTCCTCAATGGAAAGAATATCTTTCCTTAGGTTAAGAGACTAAAACACAATACTCCATGTGCAGTCTCCCTAAGGTTTCATATAATTCCAGTAGGACATATTTACTCCTACTCAAATCCTCTTGTAATAAAGGCCAACGTATCATTTGCCGCCTTAATTGCTTGCTCTACCTGCATGTTAGCTTTCAGTGACTCATGAACAAGGACACCAAAGTTCCTTTGAGATTCAACACTTCCCAGCATCTCACCATTTAAAAAAATACTCTGTATTTCTGTTTTCCCTACCAAAGTGGATAACCTCACATTTCTCCACATTGTATTCCATTTGTCAAGGTTTTTCCCACTCGCTTAGCCTCTTTAAATCCCCTTGAAGTGTCTTTGCATCCTCCTCACAACTCATACTTCCACTTAGTTTCATACCATCTGTGAATTTGGAAATATTACATTTAATCCCCACATCCAAATCATTGATATAGATTGTGAATAGCTGGGAAGAACTGATCCTTGCAATAGCTCACTAGTCACAGCCTGCCAACCTGAAAATGACCCATTCATTCCTACTCTTTGTTTTCTGTCCATTAACCAGTTCTCAATCCAGTATCTAGTCAAAACACCCCCCGGATGTTGATGGTGAAGGAGTCAGTGATGGCAATTTAGTTGAATGACACGGGGAGCTGATTAGACTGTCTCTTGTTGCAGATGGTCACTGCCCGAGATTTGTGTGGTGTGAATGATCCTTGTAGCTGACATGTCAGCCCAAGCCTAAATGTTATCCACATATGGCTGCATGCAGACACAGACTGCTTCATTATCAGAGGAATTGCGAATGCAACTGAACACTGAGCCATCATCAGTGGATACCTCACTTCTGATCTTGTGTGTTTTTCAGTCCGTTGTGGAGTTTTACTTTGAGCTGGTGTACTTGGTCACCGCCTTTGTCCCTTCCAACATGGCATGCTTGGCCAGTTCCCGTGCAGCAGCAGGCGCATGGTGGTCTGGATCTCCTGGGAGCTGATAGTCCTGCGCTTGTTGTAATGGGCCAGATGAGAAGCCTCACCTGCAATGCACTCAAAGGTCATTGATGAAGCAGCGGAAGATAGTTGGGCCATGCGACAATGTCCTGGGTTGAGCTGATTGGCTACCAACAACCACAACTATCTTCATTTGTACTAGGCATGACTACAGCCTGTGGAGACCACCCCACCCCCCACCCACCTTTTCTCACTGACTTCAATTTTACTCGGGCTCCTTGATGCTTTGCTGGGTCAGGCTGCCTTGTTGTCAAGGGCGGTCACTCTCACCTGATCTCTGGAATTTATGTTTGGGCTAAGACTGCAATAGCCTCTGGAGCCAAGTTGCCCCAGCAGAATTTGAACTGAGTATTGGTAAACAAACTTATTAATAGGTAAGTGCCACTTTATAGCATTGCTGATGACAACTTTCATAATTTTTTTAATGGTTGGAGTAGGCTGATGGGGAGGCATTTGACTCCATAGGATTTATCCTTTTTGTTGACAGGATATACCATGGTGTTGGATATACCCAAGCTTTGTAGTATTACTGGAGAAGCTTGGCTAGAGGGATGGCTAGTTCTGGAATAGAAATACTTAGCACTACAGCCAGGAAGATGTTGGGTTCCATACACACTCCTGTATCTAGCACACTCAGTCATTTCTTGATACCTCATAGAGTGAATCAAATTGGCGCAAAACTAGCTTCTGTGATGGTGGTGACCTCAGAAGGAGGCCGAGATCAATCACCGGCTTGGAGTATTTGATGAAAGATAGTTGCAAGCACTTCCGACTTATATTTTGTCTTAGCTACGTGAAGCTAGGTTGACAAAATTATGTTAACTCTAAAATGTTACCTGTATTTCCTCAGTTACCATGATTACAATTGTAACACTGGGGATCATTTCTAGAGGAAAGAATTCAGAAGCAGAGGAGTTATGTTAAGTGGAAACAGAACATAGTTTAAATTACACTGTACGCCATTCTGGCCTTTATGCTACAAAACAGATACAGAAGCACTGGAGAAAATGCAAATAAGATTTAGAAAGTTATAAGAATGTACATCTATTTTGAAAGATTGGACAAGCTGGACTGTTTTCTCTGGAAAGAGAAGACTGAAAGGTATCCTGAAAGGGATATTTGAAACATGAAGGGATTCGATAGGGTAAACTTAGAGAAGATGTTTCCACTTGATAGAGAGTCCAAAACCACAGGATCATAAACATAAGATAGTCATTAATAAATCCACAGAATCACAGCATTGTTACAGTGCAGGAAGAAGCCATTTGGCCCCTTGTGTGTGCACCGACTCTCTGAATTAGCATTCCACTTAGTGCCATTCTCCTAACAACCCTGCACATTGATTCTTCTCAAATAATCATCTAATTCCCTAGTGAATGCCTCAATTGAACCTGCCTCCACCAGGCAGTGCATTCCAAACCCTACCTACTCGCTGAGATTTTCTCATCTGGTCCTAGACTCTCCCACAAGGGGAAACAACCTCTCAGCATCTACCCTGTCAAACCCCCTAAGAAGCTTATATGTTTCAATAAGGTTGCCTCTCATTCTTCTAAACTCCAAAGAGTACAGGCCCAACCTACTCAACCTCTCCTCATAAGAAAATCCCTCCATACCTGGAATCAACCTAATGAAGCTTCTCTGGACTGCCTCCAATACCAGTATACGTTTCCTTAGATAAGGGGACCAAAACTGTTCACAGTATTCTAGGTGTGGTCTAATTAGTGCCTTGTATAGTTTTAGCAAGACTTCCCTATTTTTGTATTCCATTCCCTTTGAACTAAAGGCCAACATTCCATTTGCCTTACCTATTACCTGCTGAACTTGTATGCTAGCTTTTTGGGATTCATGCAGAAGGACCCCCAAATCCCTCTGTGCTGCAGCTTTCTTCAGTCTTTCTCCATTTAACTAATATTCAGCTCCTCTATTCTTCCTGCCAAAGTGCATAACCTCACCCTTTCCCACGTTATATTCCATCTGCCACGTTTTTGCCCACTCACTTAACCTGTCTATATCCCTCTGTAGACTCTTTGTGTCATCCTCACCACTTGCTTTTCCACCTATTTTTGTGTCATCCGCAAACTTGGCGATAGTACATTAATTTCCCTCATCCAAGTCATTAATATATATTGTAAATAATTGTGGCCCCAGCACTGATCCCTGTGGCACTCCACTAGTTACAGGTTGCCATCCTGGCACCACTTGCCAACCCCACTCCTCCATATCCCAACTCTGTCTTCTATTAGTTATTATCTTCTATTATTATCTATCCATGCTAATATATTACCCCCAACACCATGGGCTCTTATCTTATTAAGTAGCCTTATTTGTGGTACCTTATCAAATGCCTTTTGGACATCCAGAGATATTACATCAACTGGTTCCCTTATATCTATCTTGCTTGTTATCTCTTCAAAGAATTCTAATAAATTTGTCAGGCTGATTTCCCCTTCATAAAACCATGCTTGATTAGATTATGCATTTCTAAATGCTCTGCTATTACATCCTTTATAATAGACTCCAACATTTTTCCAATGACAGATGTTAAGCTAACTGGCCTATAGTTACGTGTTTTTTGTCTGACCAGCCACCCCCACCCCCCACCCCGCCCCCCACGCCCTCCCTTTTTGAATAGGCAATTTTCCAATCCTCTGGGACTTTTCCAGAATCTAAGGATTCTTGGAAGATTACTACCAGTGCATCCACTATCTCTGCAACTATTTCCTTTAATATCCTAGGATGCAATCCATCAGGTCCAGGGGACTTATTGGCATTTAGCCCCATTAGTTTCCCGAATGTTTTTTCTCTTGTAATAGTTATTGTATTTATTTCCTCCCCCCACTTTTGTTCCATGTTTATTTAGTATTTTTGGAATGCTATTAGTGTCTTCTGCCATGAGGACTGAAGCAAAGTATTTATTCAACTCCTCTGCCATTTCCTGGTTCCCCATTATTATTTCCCCAGCCTCATTCTCGAAGGGGCCTATATTGACTTTGGCCTCTCTCTTCCTCTTTATATATTTAAAGAAGCTCTTACAGTCTGTTTTTATATTTCTTGCCAGTCTACCCTCAAAGTTTATTTTCTTCCTCTTTTTTTTTGGTAATTTCTGTTGGTTTTAAAACTTTCCCAATCCTCTGGCTTACCACTAATCTTTGCCACATCGTATGTTTTTTTCTTTCACTTTGATACTATCCTTAACTTCTTTGGTTAACCATGGCTGGTTTATCCCCTTCCTAGAATCCTTCTTCCTCACTGGGAAACAAATAAAGTCAAAATATGTTTACAATTGGGATTAGCAGTGATGAGCGCGTTCACAGGCCGCGTGTCTTTTCTCTCTGTAACGAGCCCCAGAAGCAATAAAGTAAACATACTTGACAAAAAGCAGTGATGAAATCTGCTGCGGCATAATCCCGCTGCGGCCAAAATAACACCCAGTCTCACCAAGTGCCTCACTCAACTACCCAGAACGCAGTCAAACTGCACCAATGACTCAAGGTGCAGATGCAGCGCTGGCTGTGGTACTAAAAGAATTGGTGGGACCCAGCCTTTAATCTCTGTCTCCAGTGAGGTAGTTACCCTCCTGATTGCTACCTAGGGACTGATGATAAATTGCCTGTTCTGTGCAGGAGAGGGCCGGCCTCTGAAACAATGTCGACAGGCTATATGGGGCCTCGGTGTCTGGTTTCAAGGAGTATTCGAGGAGACACTGAGAATGGCCAAGGAAAAGCACAAATCAAGAGGGAAGCGGGAAGCAGCCGGGTACAAATATAAAACATCCTGTCGGTACCACTGAAGGCGGATTTTTTAACTAGCTTCGCTGAGCCTCTGACCCTTATTAAAACCAAGACTTTGTACCAGAGAAAAGAACATTGTTCTGTTTCAAATGTGAGAGAAAGTTCCAGACGGCCACATTAAAGCCGTTGACAAAATGTACCAGATCGGTGATGTAATTTTCTTTCTCTGAGAACAGAAGTATGGCTGCACACCTGGGACGGAGAAAGTGGTTACACTTGCTTCCCACAAACACATTGATGCCATACTCCAGCTTTTCCTTTATCCGGATTATGGCATCGAACTTTTAGATTCCTGATGGCAACAATTTCTATTTATGTAGAGCCTTTAATGTCATAAAGCCTCCCAAGGCGCTTCACGGTAATGTTATTAAACAAAATTTGACACTGAGCCACATAAGGAAATAGTACCGCCCATGGCCAAAAGCTTTGTCAAAGAGATGGACTTTATGCAATGTCTTAAAGGAGGCAGAGAGGTGGCGAAGCTCAGGAAGGGAATTCCAGAGTTTAGGCCCTGAGTGGTTGAAGGCAGGGCTATCAATAATGACATAAGCAGAAACGCAAATTGCCGACGCTACAAGTTGGAGCCATCTTTAAACATTATCAGACGGTGGCGGTGGGGTCGGCCACCTTTGGCCAGAATGCGCGGGGAACAGCACTGCCGCCATCCTTTGTAACCTTTTCCCCCCAAATTTGCATCGATGGGATCCTCTGTATTTCCCTGCAAGTGAGTAACACCGGATTGGCTGAATACGTCTCACCTGTTCAGTTTCACCCAAATATCCAGAAAGCCGAGAAAATGTTAATTTGCAACAGAATCTGCTGATTTATGGAGGGAGTAATTGGGGATACGGTGTTTTAAGCGGATTATCAAGTGGCAATACGCACAAATGTGTCAAGAGAAGCTCCAGGCTTCGACTGTCTTTTTCTTAAAGCAATATATAAAGTTTTGCGCTCTGGGTGTATACATTATGTGCCAAAAAATGCAACAATTTAAATTTAGAAACAGCTCAAGTTGTGATTATATTATTGGCCTTTGTCTTTATTTTCCCATTTAATATATTGGCATGCTTCAGAACTTTCTGCAAGAAACCTTACCACTCCCTGATTTCCGAAGGATCAAGGATAGAATACAAGGAGACGAGCAGAAAAAGCGAAAAATAGGGAATGGCCAATGGGACAGAATAGTTATTGAGTAAAAATGTTGAAGGACCTGCTCAGAGGGCAAATTTAAATTGTTAAAGGCAACAGTGATGCCGAAAAACTAAGAAAGTTAAAAGATTCTCCTTTTCTGCTTGTCTCCTTGTCCCTCTATCTCGGATGAATTTGAACTCGAAGCCCTTCTCGCATTTAACGTGCTGTCTTTCTCATCGCCTCCCCCAGAATTTGTACTCTGGAGTAATACTTGTAATCTGCCCGCGGTCCTTCGGAACTGAGGGAATCTCGTGGTTTCTTACAGAAAGCTGTGCAGTGCGTCAATATATTCACTTGATGAACAGAGACCAAGGCTAACAATATGATCACTCCGTGACCGGCTTCTAAATGTAAATTGGTGTATTTGTTGGTATATAATGTATACACTGAGGCAGGCAAGCTTCGTTTGTCCCTTTTAGAGCAAAACACATTCTGGAGATTCATTTGACAAAATTGAGAATCGGATTGCTGAACGTTCTGTACCCGAGAATAACTGAAGACGTTAGAACATTTGAGAGTGAATAGTTAAAGACGATAAAGAATCCAGTGAGAGAAAATAATTGCTAAACCTTTTAGTAAGGAAGAATAACACACGGAACTGATATTTGTCCAAAGTTCCAAAGCAAATCCCTGTCCAATTTCCTATTTGCTGTTAAGAAACTGTTTCCCTCTAATAGAAAATTGGATTTATATGTAGATCATATTTGGAATCTTCTCTGCTTCCTATCCTCTGACTCCACCTTCTCTCCTTGTGTATTGTCTGAAGTCAACTAAATTGTTCGCAGCCTTGACGTCCTATTTGATACTGAACTCATCTTCCCACCCAATATCCTCTAGATCACCAAAATGGCTTACCCCCACCTCCATAACAACATCCCCTACCTCAGCCTATCTGCTGCTGACCCCATCATCCATGCATCCCTCGACTAGTCCAATGCCCTTCTGGCCAACTTGCCAACCTCTGTAAATTGAGTTCATCCAAAGCTCTGTTGCCAGTATCCTAACTCGCACCCATCACCCATGTGATCGCTGAACTACATTGGCTTCTGGTCCAGCAAAGCCCCGATTTTTGAATTATCATTCTCATGTTAAAGCCCTCCGTTGCCTCTCTATCTACTTAACCTCCTCCTACTCTATAAATGTCTGAGATCCCTGTCCTTCTCCAATTTTGGTCTTTATTGCATTCAATTTCCTTTGTTCAATCATTGGCAACTATACCTTCAACAACCTGGGCCCTAAGCTCTGGTATTCCTTATGTAAACCTCTCCACATTGCGACCTCTCTCTGCTCCTATGAGTTGCACCTTAAAACCTACCTCTTTGGACAAGCATTTGGTCATCAATCCTAACATATTGTTTATGTAGCTTGGGGTCAAATCTTGTCTGATAGCACCCCCATGAAGCGTATTAGGAAGTTTTACTATATCTTCTGTGTTAGCTGTTGTTCATAATGATGCTGAGCTGCTAGTGGGCAACAAGTTTTTAAACAAGATTTATTTCCAACTTGTTCCAAAAACTTCACCTGCTCTTGGTAGAGATTCTTAGAGAGAGTAAATGGCATAGTGGTAATGTCACTGGATTCACAATCCAGAGGCCCAGGCTAATGCCACGGGAACACGGATCCAAATCCCATCATGGCAGCTGGTGGAATTTGAATTCAATTAGTAAATCTGGAATTAAAAGCAAATATAAAAAAAGGTAACCATTATCCCTTTGTTGATTGTTGTAAAAAAAAAGAACCCATCTGGTTCACTAATGTCCTTTAGGGGAGGCAATCTGCCTTCCTTACCTGGTCTGGCCTACATGTGACTCGAGACCCACAGCAATGTTGCTGACTCTTAACTGCCCTCTGAAATGACCTAGCACACCACTCAGTTTAAGGACAATTAGGGATGGGCAACAAATGCTGGTCTTCCCAGCGACGTCCACATCCCATGAAAGAATAAATAAACAAATTGCAATGAATAAAATTAATTTTTAGTTATATTTAATGTCCTTTTAATTATTCTTTGAATGTGGACAGCCCTAATTTCCCTGAGGAGATACTGGTGGAATACTTTATTTGAACCGCTTCTTCACTGCTCTTAGATGGGTAGCATTATTCTTTGTAGTGGGTTGATACAACTGACGTGGCTTGCTGCACCACTACAGCCAATGTTGAGACCATTGCATAATGCTGTTAACCACACTAATGTTGGATATACCCTGTCTATACTTGGATATACCTCAGGTCTATACTAGGTGTCCTTTCCTGCTGAAAGTTATTGAACAAGTTGGTATCCATCAGCTTCATGGGCAACTTTATTCGCACCAGCTTTGACTTCCCAGATTTATTTGCTTCTTAAACTGAACTTTTGTTCTCTGGACTTTTTGTCCAGGCATCTGGAACAGAAGTTCAGCAACTCAAACACTGCACTATCCCTAACTCAAACATGTTGGCTCTGAAAAAAATCTGCTAAGGATTACTGGAATATTTGTCTTCGGTGCATGATATACATGGATTCACAGATATCTATCCTAGTGCTATTTCTCAAGATTCATTTTCACTCTATTCATTAATTTAAAGTACCTTTGCTCAGAAGACACGTGGGCAATAGAGCGAGCAGAAGATGAACATCAAAAAGACTTGAGAGGAGGAAATATTAGCACATCAGACACTCAGATGAATTTGGTCATGTTGCCGGAATGTAGCCGGACAGTGGGGGGTGAAGCTAGAGTATGGGTCGGATTTTTAGGTCGGTGGGCAGGCACGATTGGCGGGCCTGGGATTGGCCGGGGAATGGACCACCGACTGCAACCAGCCCCCGACCGTAATTTCATGCTGGCTGGCCAATTAACACCCAGCCAGCATGAAGCACAAGCTGAAATGCTCAGCGCTGCTGGGGTGGGAGCAGGAGAAGGGTGGGCACTGACGTAAGTGAGGGCATGGGTGAGCACTGAATGAAAGCTCCCTGAAGGCAGAGAGTTGCCTCAGGGAGCGGAAGACTTGAAAACCAATAAATAAAGTTTGTAAAATCAGGCAAGGAATTTCCAAGCATCACAATCAGTCACCTGAACACATACATGATAAAAATGCTGTCCATAGATTTTAATTTTTAAAAATTTAATAACAGAAACCTCATTCCGCCCTTGGATGAGATTTCATGAAAAATGCAAAGTCTGCCAGGCCGATTCACCTGTCTGCCAACTGTAAGGTTGGACGGGCCATGAAAAATTGGAGACAATTACAACTTTAATGACCTTAATTGGCTTCTTAATTATTAGTGGGTGCACTTCAGACTTTTGCGCATGTCCGCCAACTGAAATTTCGTGTGAGCGCAGGATGACATTGGGAAGCTCGCCTGGCATCATCCTGCGCAATTTCAAATCCAATTGGGTTGTGTGCCCACATGCCAAACTAAAAATTCTGCCCCTTGTATGGGCAGTTTTGAAGTCATTGTGCATTCACATTCTACAGGAATCTGTCCTGATGGGGGAATGGGATTGTACAGGCTAGCACTGGGTTAAAACCCCATTTGAGAGCTTTGAGCACAGAATTTAGCCTGCTACTACAATTGCTTTCTTGCAAATGTTAAACTGAGGCCTTGCTTGTTCTCTAATACTCATGAGTACAGAGAAATGTTAAGCAATGTTCAAAGAAGAGCAAAGTTCCCCTGGCAACCTAGCCAACATATATCCCTTACCCAACATCACAGAAAGCAGGTCATCTGGTTCGGCACCTTATTGCTAGTTGTGGAATCTTGCTATGCATACGTTGGCTGCTACATTTCTCGAATCACAATTGAAAAGAGCATTTTGTGAAATGCATTTTGTATGTGCATATGTTATCAAAGATGTTATCTGTTCAAAGTTCTTTCTTTAAGTCGAAAGAGAAAACAAAACTTATTTTAAAATAAGTTTTTTTTTGAAGAATCAAATTCGACTTGAAGCATTAGCTCTGTTTCTCTCTCCACAGATGCTGCCAGATCTGCTGAGTTTTCTCAGCGCTTTCTGTTTTTATTTTCAAATATCTTCTGTTGCCCCACAATGATCCTCATCGCTCGCTTCACACTGACAACCAACGCACATGAAAAGCATTACTGGAGTGGTCCCTGCACTTTTAGCTGGCTTAAGTTTCACAAAATTGCAACAGTCCCAGAGATTTAACTACAATTTTGGGATAAGGACTGACCAATTAAAGAAGGGTATTCTGGGAAGGAGTGCTTATTTGCTCTTTCATTCATTTTCAGAGATTCCCTCTGAACTGGTGGCCTCTTACTCTGGACAATATCTAGGTCAGTACATTCCCAACATTATTTTATTTATTTCCATCCTGAGAAAGGTCTCCACTTCCACTAGCAGGATTAGCGAAAAAGTATCTGCCTAATCCCCCCTGTGAATTTGTTTTCATCACCCTGTTCTCTGCCAGACTAGCCTGACTTTATTTGCAGCAATGCTCTCCATTCTATATTTGATATTTTACAACCCCATTAGCTGCCTGCCCTCTTGATTACAAAACTTGAACCAATAGCTTCTTGCCTGATTGCTCATCCCATTATATTTGGGATCATTCTGACTCATCTTTTTGAATGTGTGCAACAATGTTTTTGTTCTGACCGAACATATTATTCTAAGACAATTTAAATGGAGCATTAAAAAGTCCCACAATAATCTCTGTGGACTTGCACTCTACTCTGTTCTAACATTCTGTTATTTCAAGGCACTGTGTAGATATTGAAGTGCAGAGGCTATAAATAAGCGTATATCTATTTTAAGCCTCCCTTTCTAGTTGTATTTTATTCGTTGTGTAATTGTTACCCGCATTAATGGGCCTAGTGGCAAAACTTTACAAACATTAACATTAAGTGCCATTTGCTAATTGTCTGCCTAACTGTAAAGTCAAACATTCCAACAATATTTAGCTATATGCTTAATCTCCAGTGGTCTATCTGGGTTAGTGTCACCTGTATATTCGACACAGTTCAAATTGTTTTTTGGCATTCAGTTGAAAGCTGCAGTTTGAGAATAACTGTGCAAAAGATTCCATTCAACCCATCACCCAATCTCCTTCCCTTACTGTTAATCCATGGTCTGAATTTTTCAGTCATCGGGCCTGCGTGATCGGAGGGCCCCAAAAGCGGATAGAAAATGAGCCCCCAACTACGATCGTCCCCGTGACGTGTGCTGAAATGCTCAGTGCTGCCGGAGTGGAGGTAGGTAGAGGGCAGGCGAGCGCTTCGAGAGAGCTCCTTGGAGGCAGACAGCTGCCCCAGGGAGCTCCAGACATCCACAGGTGAAAGGACATGACAAAAATGCTGCAAAATATGTCCATGCAGCACAATCGAGCACTTGAAAGCATACCTCATAAAAAAAAAACGGTACCCAGATATCTCTTTTTATTTCATTTCCCCATGGAGCGTTCATCCTACCATGGATGGAGGTTTGAGCAAAAATGTGAATGCTGCCTGGGAGAATGGCCCATCTGCCAACCATAAATGTGGATAGGCCATGTAAAATGGCTGTTGATTGCATCGTTAATGGGCTTAATTACCTACTTAATTGTCAGCGGGCACATTTCTGACTCCCGTATACGCCTACCAAGCGAAATATTGTACAAGTGCATGATGACGTCGGGACACTCGTCTGATGTCATCTCACGCTAATTCACATCTGTTTGGGTTGGGTTTGTGCCTGCCTGTGGGACATAAAATTTTGGCACATGTTTTATCCAGTCCATGTTCTCCCTTGGGTTTTGATTACATTTAATCGTGTCCTTGCCAGCTCTCTTAAGGAGCTACTCAGCTGGTCCTACTGTCCTTCCTTTTACCTCACATTATTTTCCTTCAGATAATAGTCCAATTGCCTTTTGAAAAACTTTGATTGTATCTCCCCCACTGCACTCTCAAATAGTGCATTCCAGATCCTAAGGACATGCTGCATAAAAAAGTTGTTCTTCTGGTTCTTTTGCCCCCTTCCATCGGTGGGAACAATTTCTCCCTGTCTACTCTGTCAAGACCCTTCATGATTTTGAACCCTTCCATGAAATCTCCTCTAAACCTTCTCTTCCCGAAAAAGAACAGCCCAGTTTCACCAATATATCTATGCAACTGAAGCCTCTCATCCCAGAACCATTCTTGTATTTCTTTTCTCTATCCTCTCCAATGCATTCACAATTGCACAAAATGGTCCAGTTGAGGCTGAACAATTATTTTATTAAGATCCACCGTAGCTTCCTTGCTCTTGTACTCTATGCTTCAGTTTTATGAACTACTTTATCATCCTGCCTTGTCATCTTCAACGATTTGTGCATATAAACCCCAGGTCCCTCTGCCCCTGCATCCCTTTTAGAATTGTGCACTTTATTTATGTTGGCTTTCTAAGTTCTTCCTACCAAAATAAATCACTTCACACTTCTTACATTAAATTTAATCTGCCACATTCCATCCATTCCACTTGCCTGTCCACGTCCCATTGAAATTTATCACCATCCTCCTCACAATTCACAATACTTCCATTTTTTGTGCCATCTGCATTATTTGAAATTGTGCATTGCACATAAGGTATAGTTATTTAATACAGATCAAGAAATGCAGTGACCCTAATACCAACCCCTGCGGAACCCCATTATATAGCTTCCTCCAGCACAAAAAACAACTATTCACCACTACTTCCTGTTTCCTTTCACTAAGCCAAATTCCAATCCATGCGGCCACTGTATCTTTCATTCCTTGGGCATCAGCTTTGCTGACAAGCTTGTTATGTGGCTCTTTATCATGTCGCCTGGATGTTCAGATACACCACATCACCCGCATTACTTTCATCAACCCTCTTTGTTACTTCATCGAAAAACTCAATCAAACTAGTTAAACACTTTGTGAAGTCTTTTGTGTGGAACTTGGTGAAAAGCATTCTGCAGATCTAAATAAAGTAATCCTGGCATTCCATTATCTTTGTTTTCTGTGCTGAACAAAACTTGGTATTCTGGTGCTGCAGTGTTATATCCAGCCTTCACATGGATTAACAGGATCTTTGCTTCATGTTAATCATAATATTCATGTTCTGAAATATGTCAACCATTATTTTCCTACTGTAATTGCTCATCCCAATAGTCGACACATAGTTATTGGTTGCAACATTGCTTTGTAATTAATTGCAAAAACACGGTGGACCTAATATAATCAATTCTGTTTGCAACAGTTTAATTTCACCATTAACAATGCCTAAAAATAATTGGTTACATAGTGAAACCCTCAGTTGCACAATATGATGCAGAGTCAAGGTCACAGGTTGTCATGATTTGTTAGAATCTGAATATTGGCTGTGTGTTTTTCAGGTAGTAGCAGGGTATTTGGTGGTCAGTGGCAAATTTGGATGAGCATTTATCACCCTCTATAAAGCGCATGTTGAAAATGAGAATGTTCCTGCAGGAGATTGAACCTCATTCGTGTTGTGTATTGGTTAACCCCTATAGCCCAGATTACACATGCCTTTCCCTTCCTCTTATGGATGCACACATAGAAAGCAAAATCTTGGTGATTATAATCTTTTCCCAGAAAACTCGAAGACAGTAATTTGTTTATGACATCTCACTAATAAAGGTCAGCAAGAACTTAGACTTTGACAGCCCCTTTAACGACCTACGGGTGTCCAAATGCACTTCACAAAAATTAAGTACTTTTGGAGTTTAATCACTTCTGCAATGTAAGAAATGAGGCAGCCGATTTGTGCACAGCAATGTCTCAGAAACAGCAACGAGATGATAAGCAGTAAGTCTGTTCTAGTCAAAACAAAAACAAAAATAAAAATACCTGGAAAAACTCAGTAGGTCTGACAGCATCTGCGGAGAGGAATACAGTTAACGTTTCGAGTCCGAATGACTCTAGTTCTAGTTATATGGAGGGATAAATGTGTCATGGGATCTTTGAAATCCACTTGGGAGGGCAGATGAGGCCTTGGTTTGACGTCTCATAGTAAGAAAGCCCTTCCAAGAGTGCAGCAGTCCTCCAGTAGCGCACTGCAGTGTAAGCCTATATGTTGTGCATATGTCTATTGAGTGCAACTGGAATCCACAATGAACAGATAAAATAATCTTTGACTTCCAGCAGTGCAGACTTGGAACTCCTGCTGGGTTGACAATATGGGCATTCCATCATATTCACTGTATCTTATAAGGAATCCACAGAGATATCAGCCAACATTTAGGCATGAGGTAACTCTTGTCAACCAAGAGCCGATTTTCCTTTAAAAGTTTCCATTCAAGCAATTCGAAAATATTTGATTCCTTCAGGACGGATATACCATACAATTTCCTGAACAGTAAAATGAAACTCGCAGAAATTGCTAATAAAAACAGAAAACACTCATCAGGTCATGCAGCATGTGTGGAGAGAGAAAGCAGAGTCAACATGTCGTTGATCTTTCACAATTGCTGTAAGGCATGCTGAGTATTTCCAGCGGGCGCACTATTTGCTTTTGCATGAAGTGCTGATAGTTTTGAGTCATCGGCATGTTGAGAGAAAGGCAGTCTATATGTTGGTGAAAAGGAGGGTACTTCCGGCTGGTGGGGTCAGGTGCGCCTTGCAACACAACCATGCTGCACAATTAAATAATTTTGGAATGACTCTCGAGCAGTCACGGGATAGCAGTCCTGTTCGGAGACTCTGAGATGCAATGTTAAAATCTACGGAGGTTCTACCTATAGATTTATCTTGTTGGTCCCTGGAAGGAACAACGAAGTGTAACGTTAGTGAGATGCTCCCTTTCATATCCATTGAACACGCTTCCGAATGTTCTGGGATTATTGAGTTGACTCCATGAGCTAACACAAGTCAGGCATCTCTTGCTGCGGAAGTGAGCACTCCTTGCTTCCTTCTCTCTGTTTCTATGATATGCTTATGTGATATTCACATTCCAGAGTGTGATTTGAAATTAGACCCTCTTACTGTTACTGCTCTTGTAAGGCGCCAGGGAATGCTGGACCTGATGCTAAGCACATAGTGGCGTGTTCAACAACAGACTTGTTTTGAGGAATTCCATAGGCTACATTCTTCACCAGTACATTGCTTGTTCCATCAAGTGATTTGACAACATCTTGAATTGTGGGGAACGAACCAATATTTGAACTAATCAAACTCCAGGAGAATGAGGATGTGCTGTAGTTCATTTCTGCTATTGAAACTCTTACTTTTACGTATGATTTTGGAGTGTAAGATCTCAAAGCAAATGGTAAAATGTGTAGATAATACCAAATTAATAATAACGTTCATATATGTATTGCCTTTATCGACTGAAAATGCCCCAAAGCAGCTCACAGGGACGTAATGCAAATAGAAATGAACAGTTAAAGAGATAGCTTTCAATAGTGCTTTCAAGTGGAAGCACATGAGGAGGGGTTTAGCGAGGAGGTTTACAAGAACGGGATCAAGGCAACAGAGCTATGCAGCCATTGGTGAAGCACTGGAAAGGGGGAATGCGTAAGAAGCCAGAGTCGCTGGAAATGAACGCACATGGGTAGTAGTCGCACTGGAAGACACTAAAGAAATCGGAACAGAGAGGACTATTAAAGGAATAAAACATAGGAATTCGCATTTTAAATTTGAGTGGCCCTAAGATTGAGAACCTACCAAGGCCAGAGAGGTCGGATGTGGTAAACAAACTTGGTTTGTTCGGAGATAGAATAACGGCAGTAGAATTCTGGATGAGCTGAAATGTCTGAATGCTGGAGGATGGGGAACTGGCCAAGGGAGAATTGGCACCTGGTGGTGACAAAGGTGTGAATGAGATTTAACGCAACTGATCGGGTAAACCGGGTTGAGGCAAGTGATGCTATAGGTTGTTTTTGCGTTGAATAAGATATGTGGTAGAATTGCAGCACAGTCTCACATTGTAAAAATCCAGTTGAACCCAAGAGTGGTTGGCAAGAGGATGGAATCAGTGGCAAAGGGGCAGATTTTATGGTGGCTGTAAAAGTTGATGTCTTAGTCTTAACAATGTTTAGCTGGTTAAAGCAATGACACATCCAAGACCAAATGTCATATAAGCAATGTGACAACACAGAAGCAGTAATGGGGTCATGGGTTATGGTAGAGATGTAGAGTTGGATATCACCAACTTACATGTGGAAACTGAGTCCATATCTGAATAATGCTTCCAAAGGGCAGCCTGTACACGACAAAATGGATAGAACCAATGATCGATGCTTGAAGAATCCCCGTTGATGGTGCACCAGTCAGAAGAGGAGCTTTTGCTCGAGATGCTTTGGTTTTGATGGAATAGCTAAGAGTGAAAATAAACTTGGTAAATTTCATGGTGGTGGACACTGAGGGAGAGAATTTGGAGTAAGAGAATGTGTTTGGGCATATGAAATATGGCAGAACCATCAAGAAGGATGAAGAACAATAATGCATAATGGATAAAATGACTGAGAATGACTCATACGACTTTAGTTAAGTTCATTTATATGTTGGGGGCAGAATGGAAACACAATTGGAAAGACTGAAATAAGGAGTTGTGGCAAAGTTGAGCTTGAATCTGGAAGCCAATATGTGCAACTCCATTGGAAAGGAAAGGGAGGTTGAAGATGGAAAAATAATTAGTGATGATAGAGGGGTCGAGTTTTTTTTTTGTGGAAGGCCTGGTGATGGTGGTTTGAAAGTAGAGGGTTAGTGCAGGAGAAGAGTGAGCAATTTACAGTGGAGGTCAGAAAGGGATGCTGGGCATTCAGGACATTAATTGGAATTTGACTGAGGGAGAAGATGCTAGATATGAAATAGATGAGCTAGAAAGGCAAGGGGAATGTGAGAAAATGAAACAGATGAAGGATCTGGGGTCAGGTGACGGATTGGGGGAAGTTTTACTTAGTAGGAAAAGGCACAGAAAGCTAAACAGATAGGTAAACAGCTGGGAAACAAACAAACTCATCAGTTTGGGTTCCACCAGGGCCTCCCAGCTCCTAACTTCATTATAACCATGGCCCAAACATGGACACAAGAGCTGAACTCCAGTGGTGAGATGAGAGTGACTGCCCTTGACATCAAAGCAGCATTTGACTAAATACGGCATCAAGGAGCCCTAGCAAAACTGGTGTAAATTGGAATAAGGGGGAAAACTCTCCACTGGTTGGCGCCATACCTAGCACAAAGGAAGATGGTTGTGGTTGTTGGAGGTCAATCATCTCAGTCCCAGGACATCACTCAAGAGTTCCTCAGGGTAGTGTCCTCAGTCCATGGATCTCTGGCTGCTTCATCAAATACCCTCCCTCCATCATAAGGTCAGAAGTGGGGATGTTCGCTGATGATTGCAGAATGTTCAGCAACATTTGCTCCTCCTCAGATACTGAAGCAGTCTGTGCCCATATGCAGCAAGGCATGGACAACATTCATGCTTGGGTTAACAAGTGGCAAGTAACATTTGTGTCACACAAGTGCCAGGCAATGACAATCTCCAACAACAGAGAATCCAACTATCTCCACATGACATTCAATGGCATTACCATCACTGAATTCTCCACTATCAACATCTTGGGGGTTACCATTGACCAGAAACTGAACTGGATCAGCCAAATAAATACTGTGGATACAAGAACAGGTCAGAGGCTGAGAATTCTGCGATGATTAACTCAACTCCTGACTCCCCAACACCTATCTACCATCTACAAGGGACAAGCCCAAGAGTGTGATGGAATATTCCTCGCTTGTCTGGATGAATGCAGCTCCAACAACACTCAAGAAGCTTGACATCATCCAGATCAAAACAGCTGCTTGATTAATACCCCATCCGCCACCTCCAACATTCACTCCCTCCATCACTAATGCACAGTGGTAGCAATGTGTACTATCTACAAGATGTGCTACAGAAACTCACCAAAGCTCCTTCAACAGCACCTTCCAAACCTGTGACCTCTACTACCTAGAAGAACATGGGCAGCAGAAGCATGGGAATCCTACCATCTGCAAGTTCCACTCCAAGTCACACACCATCCTGACTTGGAATTTTATCACCATTATTTCACTGTTGCTGGGTCAAATTCCTGGATATCCCTTCCTACCAGTAGTGGGGGTATCTACGCCACATGGACTGCAATGGTTCAAGAAGGTAGCTCACCACCACCATCTTCTCAAGGGCCAGTGACACCCACACACTGTGAAAGAATGAAAAAATAAAATGAGTTCCTTACAGTTTTTGTTAGAGTCGAAGGGAAGGTAGGGGGAGATGTTTAGGAAACATTTTGTAGTAGAGAAAGAACCATGGAATTTTTTTTTTTCTGGTCCAGAATTTTCCTAGCTTCATTATCATTGTTATCAGCAATGCCTTGTGTCAAGGATGTCTGGGTGGAATTGAAATGTCAACATTGGCTGCGAGCTCGCAGAAGGCTTATGAGCTTCATCTTGGCCTTGCAGGCCGTCCCAGTGAGGATGTCTGTTACCAGCTGGTAAAGACTGTTGGCTCATGCAGTTGCCCACTCTTTCTTGTCTTTGTAGACATTCTCACTCACAGGCTGATCTTGTTGATTGCAAATTCTTGACACCATTGGTTGTGATTGGGTATCTGCTTCACATGTTTTGATAATGGAGCAGACCTTCATGGAGGTTTTGACATTGCCTTTGAAACATTTCTTTTGGCCCCTTGCAAACAGGTTCCCTGGTGTAGGTCTGCATAGAGCACTTGTCGGGAAGTCTTGAATCAGACATTCTGATGACATTTCCTATCCATCTCAGCTGATGTGAGATTATCATGACCTTTATAATTTGTATGCCTGTCTCTTGCAGGCCATTCACAGTTGTTCTTTTGTCCCTCCACTTGATTCTCAAGGTCTTTCCAAGATAACATTAATGATGATGTTCTAGGGCCTTGGTATGATGCATATAAGTTTTTGAAACCTCTGCACCTTAGAGGAACCTGGGACAACCACTGCTCAATAGACTTTGAGTTTACTGTCAGGTCTAATATCATATATCTTGAACATTTGAGTTCACAATAAGCCATAGGCTGAGATGGCATATTGGATTCGGTGGTGCATCTCTTCATGAATGCCAGTTTTTTAGAATAGCTAACTTCCAAGTTATGGGAGGTGAGGGATATTTAGTAATTGGCAATGTTGCTGCAAGAAAGTTTGATAATAGTGTTGGAGCAATGACACACGGCTGTTTGAAGCCTGGTTTGACAGGGAAGGGACTGGAGCCATTGTAAAGTACTTTTCTTTGCATATTGTCGATAATGCTTGTGAATTTAGCTGTGCATCTACATCACTGTAGGACCTTATGAAGGACAGTTCAATTCATTGAGTTGTAGGCTCTTGTGAGATTGAAAATAAAACATATGTACAGAGGGCTGTTCTGTTCTCTGCACTTTTCCTAAGTTGGTGTGCTATGAAGGTCATATCGGTTGTTTCTCTGGCAGGTCAAAAGCCACACTGGGACTCTGGAAGGACCTTTGAAATTGGCAAGAGATGGTTTCTAAATTACCTAGATAGGGCCTTGCCAACAGTTGGGAACAATGCTCTGCCCTATAGTTGCTACCATTTGACTTGTATACTGCTAGTGACAAGGAAATCAGTGATGGGAAGTTGTGTTGGTGAATGGCACAGAAGATAATGGAAAGGTCATAGAAGATGACAGGATTGAAGGTATGTCAGTGAATGTCAGTAGAACAGTTTACATGTAGAAATAGTTTGGAACAGATATGAGGGCTGTGAATTAGGAGGAGAAATACAAGGAAAACGAAGATGGAAATTTTAAATCACAGAGGATCAGGAGTCACTAAGAATATAGGTGAGGATTGAAATGATAGATGATATCACAGGGGAAATAAGAAGGTAAAGCTTTAGCAGGAAAAACAGGGATCCCAATGAAGGGGCAAGGGGTGAAACTAATTGAGGTGCTTGACTGTAGAGGACATTGTCAGAAGACTAGGGGCAAATACTAAGAAGTGACTTCCTGTTAAGGCTTACGCCATGACATTTTGGGCAATGAAAAGCATATCATGTAGGAGGTTTTAGTAATGAGCAACAACCCATGGGCCATGTTTTATTTGCAGCCAGAATGTCAATAAAACCATGTTTAGTGAGGTGGTAGATGACTAGGCCCTTGTTGAAAAGTGAGCAGGAATTCTAGAGGCAAATGTGGAGGAAGGCAATGATTGATGATGTATTGGCTGAGTCCTGAACTTCAGTGGTGAGTAAGGTAAGTGAAAGAAGTACCTGTACACCTCTAGCCAACATCCTACTATTCTGGTAAGTAAGTGATTAGTCACTTTCTCCAAGCAAATGAGCAGACTTGCACATTTTCCGTCTTGTATATTAAGGACTACAGACAAGCAACCTGCAGCTTCCTCAGTGCTGTACTTTAGGCTGCTCCTCCAATGGAAGGCAATCTCAACCATTATTGATTTTAAAATTCCAAATGGTTCACCGATACCTTTCTACAGATAAAACTAGTCTGACTCACCAAGTTACATGGGTGACACTTAAAGCTCTACAAACCTGGAAGATCTCTGTGCTGCTCCATTTCAGGTCTCTTGCACACGCCTAATTTTTTATTACTCCTGTGTAAGTGAGCCTGCCTTTAAGTGCCTAGGCTCTAAGGTCCAAAATTCCCCTAAAAATCTCTCTACCTCTACCACACCTTCTTTAAGTCACGCGCCTCTTTGGCCATATTTTGGTCACCTTTCCAGCTAAGCCTTTATATGATTCAGTTCATTTTATTTCTGATCATGCTCTTGTGAAATGCTTGGGACATTTTTACTGTGCCAAAAGGCACTAGTGAAATGTAGGTTTCTGTTGTTAAGGCAACTCAACATGAGTCAAGAGTTATTGGAAGCAGACAGGAAAGTGGAGTTAAGGCTACAATCAGACAAGCCATCAGGTCATTGAATGGCACAGCAGGCTCGAGGCACCAAATGGTTTACTACTGCTCCTCTTTCTTATGTTTCTTATGTCTCCACCCCTTGCTCAGCTCACCTGATACAGAAACATTCATTCACCCCTTTGCTACTTCTAGGCTTGATCATTTCAATGTTCTCATAATGGGCATTCCATTTTCCATCCTCCATAAGCCTGAGTCCATTCAAAACTCTGCTGCTCATATTCTAACATGCACCAAGTTTCATCCATCCATCTCCCTGACCTACTTTGGTTCCGGAATAGCAATACCTCTCACTATTGTGATTTAATCCTTCCTTTGCCTCACCCTTCCCTATCTTTGTAACATCCTGCAGTCCCTGAACCTCAGATATCTCTGCATTACTACAATACTAGCCTCTTGTGCATTCCTCATTTTCATCACTTCACCACTGGGGCCTTCTGCTGCCTGGGAACTTAGCTCCAGAGTTCCCTCTTCACTATCTTCCAGAGAACAATGGAAAGCCTTTTGCAAAGACTCCCATGAGTAATTGTACACCTAGATGATGTCCTCATCACGAGGTTAGCCAAGACAGAACATTTGACCAACCTGGAGGAGGTACTAAGGAGGTTCATGGAAGCCAGTAAATGGTTAAAGAAGAAAAAGTGCACATTTCAGGCACCAGAAGTGACTTATCTAGGCCACAGGGTGGATGCCTTGGGACTGCACCTGGTAGAAGATAAAGTGCAGGCAATAAAAGATGCACATTCACCATCCAATATAACAGAATTCAAGTCCTTCCTGGGCATGATCAACTACTATAGCCACTTCTTACCAAACCTATCAACTGTGTTGTCACTGTTACACTCATTACTAAAAAAGAACCACTGTTGGTCTTGGGAGTCACAACAGGTAGAAGCCTTCATGAAAGCAAAGGAATTGTTGCATTCGTCGTGTCTATTGGTACACTATGACTTATCGAAAGAGCTGGTATTAACATGTGATACCTCTGCCTATGGGGTGGGAGCTCTGTTATCCCATAAAATGAAAAATGGGTCTGAAAGGCCCATTGGCTATGTCTTGGGAGCCCACTCCACAGCTGAGAAGGGCTATTCCCAGCTAGAAAAGGAAGGTTTATCAGTGGTAGTCAGGGTGAAAAAATCCCACCAGTACCTGCATGGTTGCCATTTCATCATTGTGTCAGACCATAAACCATTAATGGATTTATTCAGCGAGGACAAGGCCATTCTGCCAATAGCATCAGCAAGAATACAACAATGGGCTCTGACTTTATCTGCATATGAGTATACTTATATGCACTGTCCTGGCCTACACATTGCAAATGCAGATGCATTCAGTTGTCTCCCGTTGCCAGACTGTATTGTGCATACTCCTGTTCCACAGGAATTTGTGCTATCATTGAATTTCTTAGATTCTTTGCCTGTGTGGGTGAGACAAATTAGAAATTGGACATACAGAGATCCAACGTTATCGAAAGTCAGAGATTTTGTCTTAACAGGATCGCCAAACTTGCTTGTATCTGAAGAATTAAGACCATTCCTTGTCAGGCAGACAGAATTGAGTTGCCAAGGTGGGAGTTTGTTGTGGGGGTCAAGGGTGGTGGTCCCATCATAAGGCAGAGAGCTGCTCTTGACAGAACTCCATAGTACCCATCCGGGCATATCAAAAATGAAAATGCTTGCACAAAGCTATGTATAGTGGCCAGGCATTGATGGAGATACTGAAAACCTAGTCAAGCACTGTCGCCACTGTCAGCAACAACAGATGTTGCCTGTTCCAGCTACCCTGCATCCTTAGGAGTGGCCTGGTCAACTCTGAGTTTAGTTACCTATCGATTACGTGGACCATTCTTGGGTACCATGTTCTTGTTAATTGTAGATGCTCATTCCAAATGGATGGATGTACATGAAGTCAAGTCGCCAACATCAAATGAAACTATTGAGAAGCTACATCACAGTTTCAGCATACATGGCTTACCTGAAATTGTTATTTCAGATAATAGCACAGCTTTTACCAGCACAGAGTTTCAGAAATTTATGGAGTTGAATGGAATGCAACATATTAAAACAAGTCCTTACCATCCCTCATTGAATGGCCTAGCTGATAGGGCAGTACAAACTTTTAAGTGTAGTATGAAAAAGCTATCAGAAGGCATTCTAAAATCTCGACTTTCCCAGTTTCTTTTCAGTTATTGTACAACGCCGGATTCGACTTTGGGTTCAACACCGTTAGAGTTATTAATAAAACACCATCTGCATACACATCTACATCTCATGTTTCCAAACTTAGAGGGAAAGGTGGCACAGAACCAGAGTAATCAGAAGTTTAACCATGACATACACTGTAAAGCTCACACTTTCACCGTAGCTGACAAGGTATATGTATGGATTTCGGCAATGGACCCTGTTGGGCTCCTGGAGCTATTGTCTCAGAGACTGGTCCACTATCTTACCAAGTACAAGTGGGAGGTAGAATACTGTGATAGCATATAGATCATATTTGTGCCAGAGAGACATTCCAACAATCAACTCATCCACCTATGATTAATGTCGAACCATCAATTCCTGAGCTGTCTGATCGAATTAGAATAGACATGCCAAATATCTCTGAAGAGTTGTCAAACCCTGAATTTCCACGTTCCTATGATGTGTCTCACACTGCAGTTCCAGACCCTGTGGATCCTGTTCAGGAACCTCTCGTGGTAGAGCTACGCCTCTCTAGTCATATAACAAGAGCACCTCAGAGACTTCATTTATAATCACCTGAAATTGTATATATGTTTGTTGGATTGTTCAAATGTTTTCTTGTAAATAGAAATTGTAAAAAAAACTAAAGGGGGAGGAAATGTGGTAACTGGGGGTATAGTTCCTCCCTTCTATCAATTGGGAGTCTCGTGATGTACTGCAGGGGCTCTGACCAGTGAGCTTTTAGCGAGGGTAATCTAGGGGGCAGAGCTTCCTGACGAGAGTCCTGGTCGAGTGTGAAAACATCTATAAATCTCTGTGATAAAGTTTAACTGTTTCTTGACAAAACCTGTCGACTCCGTCGAGTCATCACATCTCTGTAAACCTCTCTGCCTCTCTACCTCTCTGCTGCTTCTCTTAGGCACTCCTCAAAATCTACTCTTTTGACCATACTTTTGGTCATCTCTCCTTACGTCTCCTTAAGCGGCATGCTGTCTTATAACGATCCCATGAAGCTCTTTGTCTTATTTTAATACTTTAAATGCGCTGTATAAATGGCAGTTGTTATTGTTTGAAATCCAACCACATATCTGGGTAATTGAGCAAAAGTTTGATCTATCTAAACAAAGTTTTGGTGGACATTTTTTGCATGCAATACTTCCTAACAATCACCTAACTCTAGTTTTAAGTTTATCCCAACTTGCTGTGGATTCTTTCTCCAGAGGAAATAGTGTTTGTTATCTTCCCTATTAACTCATTTAACCATCTTAATAAATATCCTTTATATCACCCATTAATTTTCTATATCCGAAGGAAAGCAATCCCAATGCAACCTTTTCTCGTAATTTAAACATTTTCATCCCAGATCATTCTGGAGAATTTGCATTGGGTTCTCTCTCAGACCAATATTTCCATCCTGGTTTGTGATGCCAAGTTCTTCAGATGTGATCTAACCAGAATTTTATACAACTGTTGCAATACCACCACTCCTTTGGATACCAGACCCATTGAGATGAAGTCTAACATTCCATTGGTCACTCTTAATTTTGTTTTATACTTGCCTAATTGTTCTAAGTGATTTTTGTACTTGGACTCTAAACCTTTGCTCCACAATAGTTCCTAGATTTCCTGACCTTACTGCATTCTTGAAATAATGGGAACTAATGGTCTAGAGAGATTAAGGGATGAGGAACATAAACAATTCAGTATTAATGGAGAAATAGTACTGGAAAAATTAATGGGACTAAGTGGCAACAAAGCCCCCTGACGTGAAGACCTGTATCCTAGGTTTTTTTTTAAAGAGTTAGTTTAGCAATAGTGGATGGGCTGGTTTTGATCTTTCAGAATTCAGTAATTAGTAGTACGGAACTTGAATATTGCTGAAAAGAGAGACATGTTGCTGAAGCTTTTTTTGCCTTGCACTCATCAGAACAAACACAAGAATACCAAATTTCAAGTGATTACAGCAGACTCACAAATGGGCTAAAGGTTGCCACTTTTGGAAATGAAAAATGTGCCTGGTCCATCTCAAATTACCCTGGAAAAGGCAAAGTATCTTAAAAACTTGAACAACATGTTAAGCAAGCTGTTTCATGCTGCTACTATGCTGTGGCTACATAAGTAGTACTTTCCACTAACAGGATGCTGCCTTCAGTCCAAAAAGACTTGCTACCTACCACACAGTTGAGCAGCCTTTTTTATGAATTTAAGTGCAGGTGCAATGCCAGGTATGTAGGCTGTACATCCCAATGATTGGCTGTTTAAATCAAGCAGCATGTTCCTCTGATTGTTCATAATAGGCAGAGTACAGAGCATAGTCAACAAGAACACCACTGCAAAACCAAAAAAAATTGTTTACTGTTAGATGTAATTCCATGATTGGGCAACACTTGCTGAACAACCCTGAGTGTGCTAATAGCTACACTATCAATTTAAGATAATCAGTCAATGTGACAAATCAGATAATGTGACCCACTTATGCTTACTAGAAGTGACATATATTCATATGCAGGGACCATTTTCCTGCAAACAAAAGGAATGTGTTCAAGCTTTGCACCTTTCTTGAATTAAGAAACAGCTTTCCCTATGATGATGCTTCAGCCAATCAGTACCCTTTCCTCCTGTTGTATAAATTGTTGGGATTGATTGAAATTTGGCATTTTAGGAGTTGTCCTGCTAAGTGCAAGACAAAAAACTTTGGCAACATGACTTTCAGAATTCCTTAGGTCCTAAAACAGTACCCAAGAATTGGAAGGTAGCAAATATAACCCTGTTAAGAAAGGAAGAAGAGAAAAAAACAAGGAACCATAGGTCAGTTAGTATAATATCAGTAGGGACCAAAACACTACAATCTATTATTTGGGTCATAGTAACAGGTTACTTAGAAAATCATAATATAATTATTGAGAGTCAACATGGATTAATGAAAGAGAAATCATATTTGAAAACTATATTAGAGTTTTTTGAGGGTGCAAGTCATAAAATGGATGAGGGTAAACTGGTTAATATGGTGTATTTGGATTTTCAAAAGCAATCACTCAGTTGTTGCACAAGAGGTAACTGTACAAAATTAGGACTTTTGGCATTGGGATAATATATTAGCATGGGTTGAGGATTGCTTAATAGATAAAAGAGGATTGGAACAAACAAGACATTTGAGTTGGTAGGCTGTAACTAGTAGGATGCCGCAGTCTTGGTACTCGAACCTCAGTTATTTGTAATCTATATTATTAACTTTCATAAGGGGACTGAGTGTAACATATCCAAGTTGCTGTTGATAGAAGGTTGGGTAGGTAAGTAACTAAGAGGATGCAAAGAGGCTGCTGAGGAATACATATAGGTTGGCTGAATGAGCACGAAAGTAGCAGGTGATTTTTCTTTTCTTTATATTCGTTCTTGGGATATATGCATTGATGGCAAGGCCAACATTTTTTGTGCATTCCTAATTGACTTGAACTGAGGGCAGTTCAGAATCAACAACATTGCTGTGGGTCTGGAGTCGCATGTAGGCCAAACCAGGTAAGAATGGCATAGTGAACCAGATGGCTTCTTACAACAATCAATTATAGTTTCATGGTCGCCATTACTGAGACTAGCTTTCAGTTCCAGATTTTTTGATTGAAACAAATTCCACTAACTGCCATGGTGGGATTTGAACTGCTGTTCCTGGGGCATTAGTCTAAGCCTCTGGATTACTAGTCTAGTGACATCACCACTACACCATCAGCAAAATATGGAGCTATTCACTTTAGTGGGAAAAAAATGAAAAAAAGGGAATAGTTTCTGAATGATGAGAGACTGGGAAATGGAAGGGACTTGATTATCCTTGTACATAAATCATGCAATAAAGCTTGCAATTGGGAAAGTAAATGGTATGTTAGCTATTGTTACAAAAGGATTGGAGTGTAAGAGTGAAGAAGTCTTACTACAATTAGCTCTTTAGCTCAGAAGAGTCACATGGACTCAAAACATTAACTCTGTTTCTTTCTCTACAGATGCTACCAGACCTGCTGCGTTTTTCCACCATTTTCTGTCTTTATTACTACAGTTGTACATGGTTTAGTGCGGCCACACCTGGAATACTGTGGGTAATTTTGGTCTCCATACCTATGGAGGATATACCTACCCTACAGGAGGTGCTATGCAGGTTCACTAAACTGGTTCCTGTGATGAGGGAATTGTCCTTCAGGGAAAGATTGAATAGGCTAGGCCCATATTCTCTTTAGTTTAGAAGAATGAGAGATGATCTAATTGAAACATATACAATTCTTAAGAGATTTGACAAGGTAAATGCTGAGAAATGTTTTCCCTTGGCTGGGTAATCTAGAACACAAGGCCACAGTCTCAGACTAAGACACAGCTATTTAGGACTGAGATGGGAAGAAATTTCTTCACTCAGTTGTGAATCTTGCAAAACTCTGCCCCAGAGAGCCATAGCTGCTCAATCATTGATATAATGAAGACAGGTGTTGATAGACCTTTGGTAACTAAGGCAATTAAAGGATATGGGGATATTCTGGGAGGCTGGAGTTGGGGTAGAAGATCAGCCATAATTTTGTTCGATGATTGAACAGTGTCAAATGGCCTACTCCAGCTCAAATGTCTCACATTCTTATGTTCTGAAATATCCCTCTGCATAGTTTAAATCTCATGGATTCAGCATTGAAACATATGACTGATAAATGATCAGAAATGTTCACAGCAACCCTCAAAATCACGTCCTTAAAATGCTGGAAGATGTATACTTGCAGTGGAGAGTCTGCCTGTTATATTTCCCTTAACCCAATGACTGGTGCTGTCATGGATTTCTTATCTGCAAAACACTGTGCCACTAACTAACTGGAAACTATAAGCAAGACCTCAGTACTGTCAAAGTGGACGGAATCCAAGAAAAGACACTGGCATACCATGAGGGATCATTTTCAACTTCGAATGCCTGTTGGATAACCCGCCCAAGCCTGCTAACTTTCTTCCAAAGTGACAATGCAGGGTATATGACGTGAGGTTTATACGAAACTGGGAAATTAAGGAAAAAAATGCCTAGAGGAACACATTGCCGCAACCAGCCTTTAGCAACCTAAATAAGACTTACAACTAGCAACTTTCAACATGATTCATGAAAGTGGCCTACACATAAAATGGAATTCAGATTATTACTGGCTAATGCAAAGCCCTAAACATGTCTGGCTGATAGGCCTTATAAGTCAATGAATTTCTAGGCCCCTGCGACAGAACATGATAATGGGCAGGATTTTCCCCTCGGCGATTTGGGGGCGGGGCCCACTTGCTGAGGGGAAAATGACGTGGGATGACGTCGGGACGAATCCCCGACGTCATCCCGGTCCCTTTAAATTTTTAGGAAGGCGGGCGGACAGCGAAATCGGCTGTCCACCCACCGACCTGTCAATGGCCAATTGAGGCCATTGACAGGCTCATTAAAATAATTAAAGACCTGCTCGTCCAAGCTTAAGGCTGGTGGGCAGGCCAGAGTCCCAGTGGGCTCCAGATTATTGATGAAACTTCATCCACTGGCGGGTTGAAGTTTCATTGTCACATGAGGGGGACATGTTGATAATTTCAATATTTATCTATTTTTAGACTGTACTTGCCTGTCACGAATCTCCCTGAGACAGTACATTGCCTCAGGGAGCAGTGCGCTCTTTCACACACATGCGTGAAAGAGCGCACTTTGACAGATGGGGAATTCCACCCCCCCACAGAACAGCGCATAGTGATTCCTGTCGGGCAGGCTGCTGAGCAGGCCTTAATATGCCCGCCCACTCAAAATGGCGGCAGGCTCCGTTTCAGTGGTGGGGGCCGCCAAGCCGGTGGGGCCCACACGCCCACCAAGAGCAAAATTCTGCCCAATGTGATCAAGTTCGAAAGTCTGATCCCAAATTAGAATGAATGACAGTCAGGCAGTCAATTGAAATTGTGAGACAGCAAACCACAGGGTCTGCTCTCTGGCTTTTCATCTCCTTTCCGGGAAGTACATCGCCCCCATAGGGAACAGCTCCTCAACCCAGGCAGAGGTATATATAGAATAATATATATTAATAATATAGAATCTAGAACACAAGGCCACAGTTTCAGACTAAGACGCAGCCATTTAAGACTGAGATGGGAAGAAGTTTCTTCACTCAACATGTCGTGAATCTTGCAATACTCTGTCCTAGAGATCCATAGCATAACCATAAGCCCACTCCCCTCCCCACCCACCACCCGAACCATATTAGAAGACATTGCTGCTTCAGAGAATATCATGGTTTATTAGCACATTGTATCGTAAATGGGGGGCAGTTTCAGTGTAATTCTGGATAGCTAGTTTTTTTAAATCCTTTTATAGAAAGTAAGCTTTATTGCCCATCTTCAATTGCCCTTGAATTGCATCACTTGTCCTTTCAGGCGGCAATTCAGAGTCAACCACATTGCTGTGGACCTGCCCAGGCCAGGTAAGGATGGCAGATCTCCTTCCCTAAAGGATATTGGTATTGAGAGAACCATTCCTAGCACTGGCAATGTTCACCAGGGTGGATGGGGAAACTCTTTCGAGTTATCAACAGT
This sequence comes from Cetorhinus maximus, assembly GCF_964194155.1. NCBI lineage: Eukaryota > Metazoa > Chordata > Chondrichthyes > Lamniformes > Cetorhinidae > Cetorhinus > Cetorhinus maximus. The sequence continues at coordinate 78,463,139 of NC_135896.1, forward strand.
TACAGATTGCAACTCTTTGGAGTACAATCACAGTTCTTGGTTTCCGGGAGTGGGACATGAACCCACAATCCTCTGATTCAAAGGCGAGGGTACTAGTGAACCAGATGGGTCTTTACAACAATTGATGATAGGTTCATGATCACCATTACCGAATTTAAATTGAATTTAAATTCCACCAGCAGCTGTGGCTGGTTTTGAACGCATGTCCCCTGGGCATTAGATTGAGGCTTTGGACTGCTAGACGAGTGACATTACCGTCTCCCCTAAAATGATAACGGGTAGGAACCGCTAATTAATTATTTCTGGATCATTAAAAGTAACTCTTGGGTTGACTGCGCCACTCACCGAAATCTGAATCTAGAGGACTCGCTCTGTGCTATTTATAGTCCAGCTGGCAAAAGTATGAGTTTAAACTGCTGCCAACCCCGTTTGCATGCAATCATTAACCCATTTGAAATAAACAGATTAATGACCGAATTAAAATAGCCATGGTTGGAATTTAACTCGAAGGCATTAACCCCTTGCACTAAAAATAGCAGAGACATAAATTCCATTAATGGCAGCATGGTGCAAAGCTGTGTCCAGCAAGGCGAGCAGCAGGACAAGGAGGGGACGCTCTGCTGTATGATTTATCTTTAAAATCTTCAGAAAACGCGAATTTCTGGATAAACACAAGTCAGCATCATTGTGATTCTGGATAAGTTTAAGGACACTGCAGCTGATTTAAATTCGCGTGTAGCAGGATGAGGTAAATGCGGCAGAGTACGGAGAGAAGTGTGTTGCACTTTCCCTCCTATTCAACAAGTGGGTTGGGGTGCGCTTTCATTAACAGCTGCAGCCGGCTTGAAATGAGGCTGTGTAAAATTTGGTGATTGAACGCTTTAGCATGTATAACATTCTTTATGGGCTATTGTACTGAACGCTTAAACTCACTTAAAATAAATGAATGAGGGAAATAAGTGAGGTCTGTTCGAGGTGGAGATGTCTCTCAATCTGCCGAGAGCCGAGTCAATCTTGTGTCGCGGTCTCTACTCCAATACCTGTGTCAGGTTGGGCCACAGTTACTCAGTGCACTGCTAATAATTGATCCGAATGTTCACCTCTTTATCAGGATTTGGAGTAATAGATCTATCAGTGAGGGTCGGGATTCTTCCCACTCGGCTCCATGTAATCTTGCAACCCCACGTATTTTGAGACGAGATGAATCTGGCTGGAGGAAGCAGCGAGACTTTTTGTCCGTTTTGTTATACTGCCAAACTCTTAACTCTGTCCACATAGCGGTCCTTGTGCTTTGGAACATAACAGCATGCGCCTAAACTCTTGGGCTTATTAAATATGCGTGTTACCTTGGAGATAAAGTGTGTACCCCATATTGGACAAACCAAACCTTTATTATTGCGGATTCTCATTAATTTGAATTGGAAGCGGTTTCATGTGGTGATGAGTGTGAAGGAAGGAGATTTTACCTGCCAAAATCAGACACCGACTGACCAGAAAAAGGTGAGTCTGTTGCCTTTCATCAGTAACAGTCATACAACAAGGCAGGAAAATGACCGATCTAAAAGTAGGGGCAAGACGAGCAAAATATAGATTTAAAATATCTTTGGAAGTTATCAGAATTTATTTTCGTAGGCATGCTGGAAAATATTTTCTATGGTTTCTCCACTGGAGCTAGTCCACATACATTGTTATTATCAGAACAGGCATGTTATGACCGATTGTATTACAGATAAGAGCCTAACAAACGAAAGATGTGTTTGCACATGTGTAACGTCTGAATTTTCCTATACCACTTTCCTCACACTAAGAATCAGTTTTCTCGTGAACAAGGTTTCTATAATCCTCCTTCATTTCCAAGTGCTCGCCCTCTTTCTTAATTCTATACGGTCAATGCAATTCGACGGCGGCCGAGCTCTGCCCTATAGTTGGAAGCCTATTGTTGCCATCCCAGGCAAACCAGCAAAAAACAAAGCACGGATGGAATCAGGGCCCTTGCATTTCTGGTTTGATAGGCATCAAAGCGGGGTTATATATGGATTTATTATACGGAGCCATTAACAAAATTACCTTTGTAGCCATGGTGAATAAGAACATATTTAAAGAAATGACTTGTGTGACTATTAATGAGACATAGTTATGTCGTGTATCGCAGACTGTGGTTTGTATCCTAGGTTATTATATAGCATTCAAGAAGTGAAATCTTTGTAAACATCTGCCTATGTAAAACAATATCTAGCCCTGAGGCCTTCGTTGTTGTAGGTGCTAGAAAAACAATCCACGGTTAAATTGTGTTCTTGTCCGTGGTATGTGCACCACAAGCAATTGGCAGGAGATGCGAAGTAACCAGTGGTCCTTGATGCTTAAAGCACATACACGTTGGTAACTGTTCCTTTTATGGTGACAATACCTCAGTGGTCCCAACTGGGATCGAACCCTTGACATCAGTATTATTAACACCACGTTCTAACAGAGTGAATCAACCGGTGTAACTCATTTTTTCGGGCCAATTTTCACCTTTAGAGACACTTTGTATTATTCTTGCTTTGCAAGGACTGTATAAATGTTAAAAACTTGAAGTCCCCTGGCTCTTATTCTTTCCCATTTAACATGCCTAGTGATAACATAACCTTGACTCTCCACTTGAAACATTCTCTATGTTAACCCACAGCTCCGTACAAACACGCTCCCTCAATCTTTCCCTTTATATCTCACTTTCTCGCTCTCTGAATCAGTTTTGCCATCATATAACTCTTATTCGGTGATAATAGGTAGAACCACACAACTACATGGGAAAATCAGCAAAAATTTAATTTTAAATAATTGGGCAAAGCAACTACAACTGAAAACTAGTCGCGAACGCCTTTGGATTATAAATCATGGAATTAATAACAAGAACAGATGAGACAAATCAACAACTCTGGAAAATCTTAACTCAATGGAACACAAGGTTCTGCAAGCTAATTATTGCTAATTCTACCAATGTTATTTAGTCATTTTAAGTTGTAATACCGTGTCAACATACATGCTTTGGCATCAGTCACAGAATCAGAACAGACCAACATACACTTTGCCACTTTTGAAATATAAATCAATTTTCAGCTCAACTGACATAGTTCCACAATGTTATCGATTATCCGGTACTCTCAAATATCGAGGCTATCCTTTCAACTGCCTCTGCCATTCCCTTAGCCCCAGCCCTTCAGGACAAACTTCCACCAAACCCCTCTGCGTCTCTAGCCCTAAAGTCGCATTTTGTTTTAGATTCCATCCCAACTACTGTAATGCTCTCTTCGACCTTATCTTGTCTATGAGACGCACCAGGGGCACTTTTGATCTTTTCCCAACCAAACTGTTGGTTGACCACAAACTTACTTGGCCCAGGTGAGCTGATATTGTTAGCACTTCGCTTTCCTCAGCTACTCTCCCCTTTCCCCTCATCACCCCACTCCTCAAAAACTACTCTTGGTCTCCATTTCCTTTCCAGAGTCCTTCAAGTTAGTGCTTCTCAAATTCCTGCCATTCTTTCCCACAAATCCACGTTTCAGTCCCTCCAACCAGATTTCCAACTTGGCCACAATACTGAAATAGCCTTTGTTGAAGGCATAAATTAAATTCTCCATGACTGTAAGCATGATGGACCACCCCTTCTCATCCTATCTACCTTACAACACAGTGGGCCACACTATCCCCTTCCAATGCCCTTGCTCCATTTGTCCAACTCGGTGGAGCTGCTATAACTTGATTCTATCCATATACTCATAATCCAAGAATCACCTGCAATGGCCCTATAAACTTCTAGATCTCTGCATTCCTCCAAATTCTGGTCTCCTGTACATCCCTGATTTCAATTGTTTCACCATTTTTGGTCGCCGTGCTTTCAGCTCTGAGTTCCTTCCCTAAACCTTTCTGCCTTTTTACCTCCCTTTCCTCTTTGAAGACGCTCCTAAAAATACATTTCTTTGAGCAAGCTTTTGGTCACCTTTCCTGATTTCTTCTTCTATGGCTCGGTTTCAAAAAGTGTCAAAATGTTAATACTGAATGGTTATTGTTAAGCGGACTGGGGCGGTTTACAACGCTAAATGCCATATAAATAAGTCGCAGTTGTTATTCGAACACTGCACGAAATGGAATCCATTTGAGTCTATGAATATGCCTAGCACCTGCTCCGCCTGGTCATGAAAATTATTGAGTCAGTTATCTTTAGCTCATTATTTAGGACTTTATTACTTGTGGGCATGTTTGGCAGAATCACATTTTTGCCCACGGATCCAGTAGCCTTTCATAAAGGTTATTATGTCTGGTGCAACTAACAGATAATCCATAAACCCCATTGGCTACCACTGCAATGGAATCCCGTCTTCAAGCCGGATCAAACGATTGTCCAATGTAACTGGAGGTAAACCTTAAACAGGCCAAAATACTCTGGCACACTAACGGGGATGTGCACTCTCTGATCACCTACAACCCCAAAATCCGCTCCCCGTTAACTGCCTAGTCTGGTATGTAGTCCCCTTCCCTTTCCGGCACAATTGGTGGGCGTGGTCCAGTCAACGAAGCTGTAAACTCGCGAATGAGTGGGTGGCACTCTCACCAATGAGACAAAAGGTTCAAGGCCCACCACAGAGACATGAGCACAAAAACCTACCAACAAATGCAGCCCTAAAGGAAATCTGAACAGTCCGAGGTGCTGTCATTCAGGTGAGACTTTAAGCTGTCACTACACAAATTATCACGGTGCTGTTTTTGGGACCTTGTGCGCTAATTAGTTGCTGCATCTCCTACATTACAACAGGAACTACACTTTGACTGTACTTCATGGTTTATAAAACGCTTTGGGATGCCTTTTGATCGTGGAAGGCACTATGCAAGTTGTTAATGATTCCTTTAAAGAGTTCCTTCTCTCCTTCTCCGCTGCTGCTATAAAACCCACCACTTTGACCAAGCTTTCCTAATACTTCCTTATTTGGCTCAGCTTACTTTTTAAAATTTCACTTCTGTGAAAGAACTTGGAATGCTTTCTACTTTAAACGCAAATGCAGATTGTTGTTTATCATAAACACTTTAATCATGGAAAATGGTTTATCTCCAAAGACTAAGAACATTCTCTGGAAGAATTTGTGTTTTTTAAAAGACACTGTCCCTTAAAGGGTTAATGCAAGGACTTTGGTTGCTGCTGTTCTGGAAAAAGACAGTATTTTACAAGTAAAGGTAAGTAAGCAGTTTTAAAGGAGCTGGAAACCTCTTGACCCTGGTGGACTGTTTATAAAATGGTCACATGGTGGGTTAAGGCTTTGGGAAAAAACATGCTTGGAAAACTGTGTTTTAAAAGCTTGTGGACTGGTGTTTTGCTTTTGGGGAGAAAACAAGAAGGATCAACTGCTTGGGTAGAGAAGAAAACAACCCCTGAAGCTCCAGACCCAACTGAAAGCAAAAAGTGAATGGAAGATGCTCCAAAGTCACTCTACATTCTGAAATCGACTGATTGCAAGTTTTCCACAAAATCCATTTGAAAAGTAGCAGAAGAGTCAGTTTCGCAAGCCAGTGCTGAGAGACCAACCATATAACCCAGGCATCATTTCAAGGGCTCAATCTTTCCTTTTCCCTTGAACCATTGACTTTTAACCTTTTGGCAGAATTCCTCTTTTTTGGGGGATGTGTGAGTGTATGTGTGTGTGTGTGTATACTTTCATATTTCATCTTGTATGTTAAAGTGTAGTTCCTGCTGTAATGTAGGAGATGCAGCAACTAATTAGCGCACAAGGTCCCAAAAACAGCACCGTTATAATTTGTGTAGTGACAGCTTAAAGTCTTCTACTTGACAAGTCTGGTTTTATAATAAACTAATAATTTTGTTGTTTATTGAAGAAACCTGGGCATTGAGTGCTCACTCTAAGACTCATAGGTAAAGCACATATTTGGCCCTATAGTTAGCTGGAGAAATCATTTAAATATATGTGGCCCACGGAATAGTGGAACTAGAGACAGGCAGTGCACTCTTCCCATCTCGGTCGTAACATGAAGCCAATGGAAGCAGAATTAAATACCGAGAGAAGATATTAGTTTTTAACGAGAGAGAAAATAAACAAACTGCCAACTTTCCGTGGATTGAAATAATTCGCTCTGTATTTTGAACGTCATGGACTCTAAATATGAAGAATGACCGGGCATTCTCCTGATCATTTTGGGTGTGAGAAGCAGGGTGTGTATTGAGGGCTACTCCTTTCTTAGTATTTACCTTTAATGGGCGCAGGACCTAGCCTCTGACCAGAGTCCAAGACATTACGATACCATGCGGGACCATTTCAAGTTCTTTAAAAGGCCCATTATATAATCAAACCCCTGGAGTCTCATTCCACTGAATTCCCACCCATATGTTGCACCCATCTAGCCTATGGGCATTGCAGCCGAAAGTGATTGTGGGTAAAATTCAATTTACCAATGATCCATTCACAGACAACGTCAAGAACTTAGGAAGAAGTAGGAATCCTCTAGGTCTCAGCACCTTCGTCAAGCCAGGGGAAACCCTTTAGCCAATAACAGAAGGGACGATATTATCAAAACGGGGCCCCATCCCACAAAAATTGAAAATTTGACTCCCGACCCTAAAAAAGTAATAAGATGGAAACTTCAGAACCACTGAAGATAATTTTTTCCCCCTGATCTCAATAGCTGGCAAGAAGGTAGACAACTGTACGAAGAGTTCACCTGGTTAGCAAGCCCAGTCCAATCACCATGAGCGTATTTTGAACCTGTTAATTATTCCGATGTGACCACTGATCAGAGGAGGCATCCTCATTAATATATAACAGCCCCCTTAAGGCGAGGTTCACCCACTGAAGTGCTTATTTTGTTCGAACGGTACTGACTGGTTCGGACGACATTCGACACAATGCAGATAATAAACAGCAAGAGAACATCTGGAGAGAGATCGTCAGTTAGGGTCTTCCCGCGCCACATCCACCATCCCTCCCGCCCCCCTCCCATCCCATCCCCGAGAAGAGGATAAGATGTCAACTAGATAGGGTACAATATTCAGAAGAAACCCAAGCAGAAATCGTTCTTTGATTAACAGGATGGCGAGGCATAGCGGATGAAAGTATGACGCTGACCTGAGAACCTGCCCTGTGAGCCTTTGCTCTGAAAATTTGGAGTGTTGAATCAAGCCGAATTGGTTATGGAATTCAGGGAACCCAAAGAGAATGGCGATTTAGAGAAGCCATAAATGAGTGTAAAAATGAGGGGAGACATCACGCCTTGTATACGCGGAGTACCCGAACCTTAGAGTTCAGTACTTCCATGCGTGGAAACTATTTAATCACTGGTTGGTTGAAGTGAAAACTTCGTTGACACCGGAAGAAACGGGTACATTCTTCCACAATTCTTCTAGTTTTCTTATCCCTTAAATTTGGTCCACTATCCAAATAACCTCCTCATTAGTTTGGATGGTCTTGAGGAAGAGAAAAACGAACCACAATTGAGTTACAGAGGAACATAGGATTTAGGAGCAGGAGTAGGCCATTCAACAAGATCCTGGCTGATCTTGTATTGGTCTCAACTCCACTTTGCTGTCTGCCCCCCATAACTCTCGACTCCCTTGCTATCAAAAATCTGTCTAATTCTGCCTTGAATAAATTTCTGAGGAAGAGAATTCCCCATACTAACAACACTTTGAGAGAAAAAAAATCTCTTCATCTCCATCTTAAATGGTAGATCTCTTATTCTTAAACAGTGCATCCTGCTTCTAGTCTCTCCCACAAGTGGAAACATCCTCCAGGTATCTACCCAATCAAGCCCCTTCAGGATCTTATATATTTCAATATGATCACCTCTCATTCTGCTAAACTCTAATGGGTATAGGTCCAACCTGTTCAACCTTTCTTCATAAAATAAGCCCCTCATCCCAGGAATGAGTCCAGTGAACCTTCTCTGAACTGCCGCTAGTGCAATTATACCTTTTTTCAAATAAGAGCAAAGCTGCACACAATATCCCCTATCTGGTCTCACCAAGGTCCTGTACAGCTGCAGTGAAATTTCCCTACTTTTATATTCCATTCCCATTGCAATAAATGCCAACATTCAATTCGCCTTTCTAATCACTTGCTGTATCTGCATACTGTCCTGCACCAGCACCTTGTTGTACCAGCATACTGTCCTGTACCAGGACACCCAGATCTCTCTTTGCCACCAAGTTCTGCAATCTCTCTCCATTTAAATGGTATAGTACTGTCCTATTCTTCTTGCTAAATTGGACATGTTCACATTTTCCCACAGTATTAGCCATCTGCCAATTTTTGGCCCACTTAACCTGTCTATGTCACTTTGCAGGCTCTCTACCTCCTCTTGGCAACTTACTTACCTACCTATCTTGGTGTTATTGGCATATTTAGCTACCATACATTCAGTCCCTTTAACCAAATCATTGATGTAGATTGTAAATTAGGCCCCAGCACCCATCCCTGTGGCACTCCACCTGTTATAGCTTGCCAACCTGAAAAATACCCATTTATCCCGACTCTCTTATCTGTTAGCTAACCAATCCTTTATCCATGCTAATGTGTTACCCACTACACCCATGTAATCTTAATTTGTGTAGTAACATTTAATGTGACACCTTAACAAGTGCTCTTTGATAATCCAAGTACACTACATCTACAGGTTCCCCTTTATCCACCTTGCTTGTTACTTCTTCAAAATTCCAATAAATTAGTTAAAAATGATTTCCTTTCACAAACCCATGTTGACCCTGCCTGATCAAATTGTTTTTCTAAGTATCCTTCATATTACCTCCTTAATGATGGATTCTAGCAATTTCTCTATGACAGATGTTAGGCTAACTGGTGTGTAGTTTCCTGCTTTCTGTCTCCCTCCTTTCCTGAATAAAGGTGTTACATTACCTATTTTTCAAACCACTGGGACCCTTCCAGAATCTAAAGAATTTTGGAAGATTATAACCAATGCATCTGCTATCTGGACAGCCATTTCCTTTAGACCCTAGGATGCAGGCCATCTGGTCCTGGGGACTAGTCAGCCCTTTAGGTCAAATAGTTTTCCCAGCACCTTTTCCCTAGTGATGGTCAATGTTTCAAATTCTTTCCTCTTGATTTTCAAGTATCTATGGGAAGTTTTCTAAATCTTCTACAGTGAAGACGGACACACAAAATACCTGTTCAATGCCCCTGCCATTTCCTTGTTTTCCATTATCAATTCCCCAAACTCTCTCTCTAGAGGGCCAGCACTAGCTTTAGTTACTCTTTTCCTATTGAAATACTTGTTGAAGCTCTTACTATCTGTTTTTATATTTCTAGCTAGCTTTCTCTCATACTCCTCTTTCTCCCTCTTTATTTTTTTAAGGCATTCTTTGCTGGTTCTTAAAATTTGACCAATCTTCTTCCCTACTACTAACCTTTTCAGATGTTTCTTTCAATTTGGTACTATCCTTAACTTTCTTATTCACCCATGGATGATGAATCCTTCTCAAAGAATCTGTCCTTCTCATTGGGATAAATCTTTGCTGAGAGTTATTAAATGTCACTGCAACTCTACTGTCTTACCTTTTAACATAGTTTCCCAATTCACTTTAGCTGGATCTACTTTCATACCCTTATAATTACTTTTATTCAGGTTTAAAACACAAGTCTTAGACTCACACTTCTCCTCTTGAAACTGAACATGAAATCCTATCATGTAATGATCACTGTTGCCTAGAGGATCCTTTACTATGTGGTTATTGATTAATCTTGTCTCATTGCTCATTAGCAGGCCTAGAATAGCCTGTTCCCTGGCTGTCTCTAGAATGCACTGGTCTAAGCAATTGTCCCAAATACACTCAATGAACTCATTCCAGGTTACCTTTGCCAATCTGATTCACCCAATCTAAATGTAGATTAAAGCCACCAATGATTATTGGAGCACCTTTCTTACATGCCTCATTTATTTCTTCCTGAATACCCTGTCCTACCATGTAACTACTTTTAGGAGCCTATAAACTACTTCCACAAGTGAATTCTTACCTTTACTATTTCTTATCTCTACCAAAACTGAGTCTATATCTTGCTCTTTTGAGCCTAGGTCATCTCCCGTATTAATGACATCCTTAATTAACAGAGCTACCCCGCCACCTTTTCCTACCTTCCTATCTTTTTGAAATGTCAAATACCCTTCATTATTCAGGTCCCAGCTTTAGTCACCCCGCAACCATGTCTCTGTGATGGCTATCAGGTCATACATATTTTTGTTTATCTGTGCTAACAATTTGTCCATTTTGTTACAAATGCTCCATGCCTTTAGATACAGAAACTTTAACTCTGTCTTTTTACCATTTTTGCTCTTACTGAACTTATACACTGGTGCGCACTCTGTACTCTCTGTCCCTAACTGCCACACTCTGGTTATCATTGCCCAAATTGCTACTCAGCTCTATTACCTTGTTATTTCCCTTTGATTTACTACATCTCCTGTTGCATGATCTCTTCCCCCACCATTTGGTTTAAAGCCCTCTCTATCACCCTAGATATCCAATTCACCAAAACACTGGTCCCAGCACAGTTCAGATGAAGATCAACTGTACAGCTCCCACTTTTCACAGTACTAGTGCCAATGCACCATGAATCAAAACCCTTTTCTCCCATACCAGTCTTTGAGTCATACATTATTCTCTCCAATCTTTCTTACCCTATGCCAATTTTCTTGTGGCTCAGGAAACAATCCAGAGATTATTAACTTTGAGGTTCTGCTTTTTAATTTATCACCTAGCTGCTCATAATTCCTAAGCAGAATCTATTTCCTAGTTTGATCTATGTCGTTGGTACCAACCTGGACCATGACCACTGGATCCTCCCCCTTCCACTACAAGTGGCTCTCCAACCCTGAGCAGATGTCCTGAACCTTGGCACTGGCAGGCAACACAGCCATTTGGACTCATGCTCTTGGCTGCAGAGAACTGTCTCTATCCCCCTGACTATAGTGACCTCAACTACCATTACGTTCCTATTAAATTCCACCACTTGAATGCCTTCCTGTACCATTATACCATGGTCAGTACGCTCATCCACCCTGCAAGCATCGCTTTCCTCCAAACAGGCAGCAAGAACCTCAAACTTGTTGGACAATTGCAAAGGCTGAGTCTCCTCCACTTCTACCTTCTGGGTCCCTATACCTGTCTCACTTGCAGGCACACCCTCCTGTCCCTGACCAAATCAGAAGACCTCATCCTAAGGGGTGTGACTTTCTCCTGGTACAAAGTGTCCAGGTAACTTTCCCCTTCCCTGATGCATTGCAGACTGCAGCTCTGCCTCTAGTTCAATGACCCTGAGCTGAAGTTCCTCAGCCGGGCAGTTACTGCAGACGTGTTTGCCCTGGATCATACTGGCATGCAGGAGTTCCCACATTCTGCAGTCATGACAGATCACCTACCCTGCCATCTTTATGTTGTGTTAATTTATTTTTCTTAATTTATAATTAATAAATCCTACCACTCGCAATTAGCTTTGCTACTCTAGTAAACCTTACTAATAAAACCTTACAATTACTAAATTACACTAGTTTTGAAAGATAAATGAGCAAAATACTCACCAACTAATCACTTAACTGTTTCCCACTGATGTCACACTTTTTTTTCTCCAAACGCAGGCAGTCTGCAGACTGAGCCATTGCCTAGCTATTTAAGCCTTTCCAAAGTCTAACTGCTCTCTCTTCCCTTCGTACGCTGTTTCAGCCTCTCCGAAGTAACCCTGCTCTCCCTCCTCTTCTTTCGCTGTCTAAGCCTTTGACATCTTTCCACTCTCCCTCCCCTTCTTGCGCTGTTTAAGCCTTTAAATTCTTGCCACTCTAACATCAATTAGAGCATGTTATAAATTATGATTAACTGAATAATGTTGTTATCCCATGTCAAAGCCTGTAGTGTTTCTTTTGGGTGCTGGGGTACTTTAATGGGAATTAATCAAACCTTGGTGCAAGGGATTTTCTAAATTGGAATGGACCAACATTAAATTATTGAGGAGGTAGTGGCATAATGTTATTGTCACTGGACTGGTATTCCAGAGACTCAGGGTAATGCTCTGGGACCTGGGTTTGAATCCCACCATGGCAGATGGTGAAATCTGAATTCAAGAAAAATCTGGAATTATAAGTCTGATGATGACCATGAAACCATTGTCAATTGTCATAAAAACCCATTTGGTTCACTACACTAATGCCCTTTAGGGAAGGAAATCTTCCATCCTCACCCGGTCTGGCCTACATGTGACTCCAGACCCACAGCAACGTGATTGACTCTTAGATGTGCCCTGAACAAGGGTAATTAGGGATGGACAATAAATGCTGGCCTAGTCAGTGACGCTCACATCCCATGAACGGATTTAAAAAAAATTCTCCCAGTCTGTAAATGAAAGAACAGGGAAAACACAGGCAAGGTAACCAACTACCATCCCACCATACCCCACCATTACCTCAGCTGATGAATCAGTACTCCTCCATGTTGAATACCACTTGGGAAAAGAACCTAGGGTGACAAGAGCACAGAATGTACTCTGGGTGGGGGAGTTCACTACTTCTGACCGAGCTGGCCAAGTCCTAAAAGACATTGTTGCCAGACTGGGTCTGTGACAGGTGATGACGGAACCAAAAAATGGGAAAAACCTACTTGACCTCGTCCTCACTAATCTACCTGTCGCAGATGCATCTGACCATGACAGTATCAGTAGGAGTGACCACCGCACTGCCCTTGTGGAGACAAAGTCCCGTCTTCACATTGAGGATACCCTCCACCATGTTGTGTGGCACTACCGTGCTAAATGGGATAGATTTTGAACAGATCTAGCAACTCAAAGCTGGGCATCCATGAGGTGCTGTGGGCCATCAGCAGCAGCAGAATTGTAACTTCATGGCCCGGCATATATCCCACTCCAACATTACCATCAAATCAGAAAATCAACCTTGATTAAATAAAGAGTGCAGGAGGGCATGCCAGGAGCAGGACCAGGCATACCTGAAAGTTAAGTGTCAATCTGGGTGAAGCTACAACACAGGACTAGTTGCATGCCAAACAGAGGAAGTAGCATGTGATAGACGGAGCAAAGTGATTCCACAACCAACGGATCAGATCTTAGCTCTGCTGTCTTATGACATCCAGTCATGAATGGGAAGGACAATTAAACAACTAATTGAAGGAGGAGGCTCCAAAAATATCCCCATCCTCAATGATCGGGGAGCACGACAGATCAGTGCAAAAGAAGAGGCTGAAGCATTTGCAACCATCTTCAGCCAGAGGTACTGAGTGGTTGATCCACCTCGGCCTCCTCCTGAGGACCCCAGCATCACAGATGCCAGTCTTCAGTCAATTCAATTCACTCCATGTAATATCAAGAAATTGCTGAAGGCACTGGATAATGCAAGGTTATGAGCCCTGACAACATTCTGGCAATAGTACTGAAGACTTGTGCTCCAGAGCTAGCCAAGCCCCTGGCCAAGCTGTTCCAGTACAGCTATAACACTGGCATCGACTTGACAATTTGTCAAATTTCCCAGGTATGTCCTGTCAACAAAAAGCAGGACAAATCCAACCCAGCCAATTAATGGCCCATCAGTCCACCAGGGTCACAGCTCGTGACCTCAAACATCAGCAAAGTGATGAAAAGTGTCATCGACAGTGCAATCAATCAGCAATTACTCAGCAATAACCTGCTCACGGTTTGGGTTCTGCCCGGGCCACTCTGTTCCTGACCTCATTACAGCCTTGCTACAACATGGAGAAAAGAGCTGAACTCAAGACTGCCCTTGACATCAAGGTAACATGTGTCCGAGCATGGCATCAAGGTTCCATAACAGTACAGGAATCAATGGAAACCAGGAGGAAATCTCTCCACTGGTTGGAGCCATACCTAATAAAAAGAAAAATGGTTGTGGTTGTTGGAGGTCAATCATCTCAGCCCTGGGACGTCATTGCAGGAGTTCCTCAGGGCAGTGTTCTAGATCCAACCAACTTCAGCTGCTTCATCAATGACCTTTTCTCTATCATAAGGTAAGAAGTGGGGATGTTCGTTGATGATTGCACAATGTTCAGCACTATTCACGACTCCTCAGATACTGTAGCAGTCCATGTTCTAATGCAGCAAGAACTGGGCAACATTCAGGCTTGGGATAATAAGTGACAAGTAACATTCATGCCACAAAATTGCTGGGCAATGACCATCTCCAGAAGAGAGAATTCAACCATCTCCACTTGACATTCAATGACATTACCATTGCTGATTCCCCCACTATCAACATCCTGAGGGTTACCATTGGCCAGAAACTGAATTGGATCAGCCATAGAAATAGTGTGGCTATAAGAGCAGGTCAGAGGCTAGGAATTCTGCATGGAGCAACTTAGCTTCTGACTCACCAAAGCATGTACACCACCTACAAGGCACAAGTCATTAGTGCGATTGAATGGTCTCCACTTGCCTGAATGAGTGCAGCTCCAACAACACTCAAGAATCTTGACACCATCCCGGACAAAACAGCCCACTTGATTGGCAGCCCAGCCACCACCTCCAACATCTACTCCCTCCAGCACCAATGCACAGTGGCAGCACTGTGTACCATCCACAAGGTGCACTGCAGCAACTGACCAAGGCTCCTTCGACAGCAACTTCCAAACCCACAACCACTACCACCTAGAAGGACAAGGGCAGCAGAAGCATGGGAACACCACCACCTGCAAGTTCCCCTCCAAGCCACACACCATCCTGACTTGGAACTATATCACCATCCTTTCACTGTCACTGGATCAAAATGTTGAAAGTTCCTCCCTAACAGCACTGTGGGTATACCTACAGCATGTGGACTGCAGTGGTTCAAGAAGGCAGCTCAACACCACCTTTTCAAGGGCAATTAGGGATGGGCAATAAATGCTGGCCTAGCCAGCGACACCCACATCCTATGAAAGAATATTAAGAGAAATCCACAGTTTTGATAGCTTCTATGTTGCTTTTATACTCCTGAGTGTGGTGATGAGTCGCTCCCTTTGTCTCATACGGTGTTGTCTCATAAGAGCACAGTTCCACAAGCTCCTCAATTGTGTGGAAAACACAATTGACCAATGCCAATGGATTTTCTCCACTTAATGAAATCACAGAATCTTAGAATATTTACAACACAGAAAGAGGCCATTTTCCCTGGTGTGTCTCTGCAGGCTCTGCAAAAGCAACACAACTAGTCTCGCTTAACCACCTTTTTCCCCAGAGGGCTGCATTTTACTCTTCAGATAATTATCAATTTATAAATCAATTTTTAAAGCCACTATTAAATCTGCCTCCACCCCACTCCAAGGCATTCCAGTCCTTACCATTCACTACATAAAGAGGTTTTGCTCACGTCCCCTTTGGTTCTTCTGCTATTCACCATAAATCAGTGTAATCTGGTTCTTGACCCTCCATCAAGGGAGCAGTTTCTTCTTATATGCTTTATCCAGATTTTGAACAACTTTATCAAAGCTCCTCTCAGCTTTCTCTTCTCTAAGCAGTACAATTCACGCTTCTCAAATCAAACCACATAACTGAAGTTATTTATCACTGGACTCATTCCAGTAAATCATTTCTGCATCCTCTCTAATGTAGTCACTTCCTTTCCCAAGTGTTGTGCCCAGAATTGGACAGAATACTCCAGTTGAGGCTGAACCAATATATTATAAAAGTTCCTTGTTTTTGTACTCTTTTTTCCATTGAGAAATTCCAGGATCCTATACGTCTTAACTGCTTTCTTCAACTGCCCTGCCTGCTTAGAAGCCTGCTTAGAAACATAGAAACATAGAAAATAGGAGCAGGAGGAATAGGTCATTAGGCCTTTCGAGCCTGCTCCACCATTCAATATTATCATGGCAGATCCTCTATCTCCATGCTGTACTCCCACTCTCTCCCCATACCTGTTGATGCCTTTAGAGTCGGGAAATCTATCTATTTCCTTCTTTATATTTGATCAGTGACTTGGTCTTCTCAGCCTTCTGTGGTAGAGAATTCCCCAGGTTCACCACCCTCTGAGTGAAGAAATTTCTCCTCATCTCAGTCCTAAATGGCCTATCTCGTATCCTGAGACTGAGATTCTAGAACCTCAGCCAGAGGAAACACGAACCCTGCATCCAGTCTGTCCAGCCCTGTCAGAATTTTATACATTTCAATGAGATCCCTTCTCATTCTTCTAAACTCCAGTGAATACAAGCTTAGTTTACCCAATCTCTCCACATACGACAATCCTGCCATCCCAGGAATCAGTCTGGTGAATCTTCACTGAACTCCCTCTTTAGCAAGTAAATCCTTTCTTAGGTAAGGAGATGAAAACTGCACACAGTACTCCAGGTGTGGTCTCACCAAGGCCCTGTACAGCTGCAGTAGGACATCCTTGCTCCTGTACTCAAGTCTTCTTGCAATGAAGGCCAACATACCATTTGCCTTCTTAACTACTTGCTGCACCTGTATGCTTGCTTTCAGTGCATGGTGTACAAACACACCCAGGTCCCTTTGTACATCAATATTTCCCAATTTTTCACCACTTAAGTAATACTCTGCCATTCCATTTTTTCTACAGAAGTGGATAACGTCACACTTATCCACATTATATTGCATCTGCCATGTATTTTTTCACTAACTCAACCTGTCTAAACCACTTTGAAGCCCTTAACATTCCTCACCACTCACATTCCCATCAAGTTTCATGTCATCAGCAAACTTGGAAATATTACATTTGGTTCCCTCACCCAAATCATTGACAAATATTTTGAATAGGTAGGGCCTAAGCACTGATCCCTGCAGTACCCCACTGGTCACCACCTGCTACTCTGAAAAGGACCCATTTATTCCTACTCTGTTTCCTGTCTTCTAACCAATTCTCCATCCATGCCATATATTACCCCCAGCCCCATGTGCTTTAATTTTGCACACAAACCTCTTAGGTGGGACTTTATCAAAAGCTTTCTGAAAATCCAAATATGCCACATCCACTGGTTCTCCCTTATCTATTGTGCTAGTTGCATCCTCAAAAAACTCCAGTAAGTTTGTCAAACATAATTTCCCTTTTATAAATCAGTGTTGACTTTGTCTAATCCCGTTGATATTTTCTAAGTGTATTGTTATCACATCCTTTGTAATAGACTAGCATTTTTCCTACTACTGATGCAGGCTAACCGGTCTGTCCCTGTTTTCTCCCTTTTTTAAATAGTGGGGTTACATTTGCCACCCTCAATCTGCTGGCACTGTTCCAGAATCTATAGAATTTTGGAAGATGACAACCAACGTATCCATTATTTCCATGGCCACCTCCTTTAGTGCCCTGGGATGTGTTAACTCCAATAATTGTATATAAGGGTAGAATGAACCTGAAGCTGGTGCTTTACCTCAAGCAAGTTTATTCTTCAACCAGCTCAACAAAGTAACTAATTCCTTTTCCCCAGTGGAGTGTTACTGCTGTACCCATTTATGGGAGAGCCAATACCCATCACCTGTTTTAACAATGCAATTGTCTTAACAATATAATTGTCAGGCAACAAGATAATTGTTATTGCAACTTGACAATGTAATTGCTGATACATTGACAGGACATAGACTATCAGGCCCTGGGGATTTATCAGCTTTCAGCCCCATTAATTTCTGCAGCACTTTTTTTCAGTAATACTAATTTCTTTTAATCCCTCCTTCTCACTAGATCCTTGGTTCCCCAGCATTTCTGGGAAGTTACTTGTGTCTTCCTCCATGAGGACAGAACTAAAGTAGTTGTTTAACTGCTCTGCCATTTCCTTGTTCTCTGTTATAAATTCTCCCATTTTGGACTACAAGGGACCTCCTTTGTCTTCACTAATCTTTTTCTTTTTACATATTTATAGAAGCGTTTACTGTCTGCTTTTATGTTCCTTGCAAGTTTACTCTCATACTGTACTTTTCCCCCTCTTAATCAATCTCTTGGTCCACCTTTGCGGAATTCTAAACTGCTCCCAATCCTCAGGCTTACTACTTTTTCTAGCAACTTTATGTGACTTTCCTTGGATCTAATATTATTCTCAATTTCTTTTGTTAGTCATGGTTGGGCCACTTTTCCTGCTGTCAATGATATGTGCACATATACATCTGGTCTCTCTGCTCCTGCACCTCCTTTGGAATTGCATACTTTGTTTATATTGTCTCTCTTTATTCTTCCTATCAAAATATATCGGTTCACACTTCATGCATTAAATTTCATCTGCTGTGAGCCCACCCATTGCACAAGGCTGTCTATGTCTTGTTAAAGTGTATCACTATCATCCTCACAGTTCACAGTACTTCAAAACTTTTTTCTAGCAGATTCAAAATTTGAAATTGTGCCCTGCACGTCCAAGTCTATCTCACTAATATAGGAAAAGCAGTGGTCCTAATATTGACCTTTGTATACCTCCCTCTTGTGCAAAAAAAAAATGTTCACCACTACTCTGTTTTCTGTCAATTAGCCAACTTCGTTTTCATGCTGCCACTGACCCTTTTATTCCATGGACTTCATTGACTAGCCTGTTATGTGGCAAAAGGGTGCTGGTGAGAAGTGAATGAAGCATTCTGGGAGAAGTCATCGCAGCCACCGCGACTCAGGAGGAAATCGAGGAGAAGGACTCTTGCACTCAACATGAGGAAGGGAATCCAACAGACGGCGCTGGTGAGAAGTGACTGAAGCATTCTGGGAGAAGTCATCACAGCCACCGTGACTCAGGAGGGAATCGAGGAGGACCCACTGTCAAAGAACGGAATAGCTCCAAACATTACTTGCTGCAGTGTTTCCATCCCTCCCTCCCTCCTCAAACCTAAAAAAAAAGAGAGAGAGGAAGAGGCAGTGCCTTCAGGAGTGCACCAGACCTGCCTTCTGAAAGTGGATTTTAAAGAAAAAGCAGCTGATTGGTGAGTAAATCCTGGGAGCAGACTCGGAGGGAGGAGCACCGGAGCAGTGACCTGGGGGCACAGAGTAACTGAAGCCAAAACTGAAAAAGTGACGTCACAGGAAAGCTGTGACCTGATTGGTTGGTAGGAAATCTGCACCAAATTTGAAAAAAAAACACTGCAAAGCTAATTAATTAATTATCTAAGTAGAGATGGCTGGGCAGGTGATGTGCTGTAGCTGTATGATACGGGAGCTGGCAGATCCCATTGTGAGCCGCAGTGACCACATCTGCAGCAAGTGTTGGTTGCTGGAGGAACTCCGGCTCAGAATTGATGAGCTGGAGTCCGAGCTCCGGACGCTGCGGCACATCCGGGAGGGGGAGAGTTACCTGGATGCTTTGTATCAGGAAGCGGTCAAACCCGGTAGATTAAGTACCTCAAGTCCGGTCAATGGCCAGGGTCAGCAGGGTGTGACTGCAAGTGAGGCAGGTAGAGGGATCCTGTGTTCAGGAACAGAGGAGCCTCAGCTCTTGACCTTGTCCAACAGATACGAGGTACTTGCTCCCTGTGTGGATGAGGAAGAGGGCTGTAGGGAGGATGAGCCAGGATGAATTTTTTTTAGATATATAAAGGGTAAGAGAGAGGCAACAGTGGGCATTGGGCTGCTGGAAAATGACGCTGTTGAAGTAGTAGTGGGGAACAAAGAAATGGAGGAGGAACTGAATAGGTACTTTGTGTCAGTCTTCACAGTGGAAGGCACAAGTGACATCCCCAAAGTTCAAGAGAGTTGGGGGGCAGAGGTGAGTATGGTGGCCATTACCAAGGAGAAGGTGCTAGGAAAACTGAAAGGCCTGAAGGTGGATAAATCACCTGGGCCAGATGGATTACACCCCAGAGTTCTGAAGGAGATAGCTGAAACGATAGTGGAGGCGTTAGTGGTGATCTTTCAGGAATCACTGCTGTCAGGGACGGTCCCAGAGGAACGGAAAATCGCTAATGTAACCCCCCTGTTTAAGAAGGGAGTGAGGCAAAAGACGGGAAATTACAGGCCGATTAGCCTGACCTCGGTCGTTGGTAAGATTTTAGAGTCCATTATTAAGGATGAGATTTCAGAATATTTGAAAGTGCATGGTAAAATCAGGCAAAGTCAGCATGGTTTCATCAAGGGGAGGTCATGCTTGACAAATCTGTTAGAATTCTTTGAGGAGGTAATGAGTAGGTTAGACAAAGGAGAGCCAATGGATGTTATCTACTTGAACTTCCAGAAGGCCTTTGACAAGGTGCCGCACAGGAGGTTGCTCAGTAAGATAAGAGCCCATGGTGTTAGAGGCATGGATAGAAGATTGGCTGTCTGTCAGGAGGCAGAGTACCACAGGGATAAAGAGGTCCTTCTCAGGATGCGGTCGGTGACTAGTGGAGTTCCGCAGGGGTCAGTGTTGGGACCACAACTTTTCACTTTATACATTAATGATCTAGATGAAGGAACTGAGGGCATTCTGGCTAAGTTTGCAGATGATACAAAGATAGGTGGAGGGACAGTAGTATTGAGGAGGTGGGGAGGCTGCAGAAGGATTTGGACAGGTTAGGAGAATGGGCAAAGAAGTGGCAGATGGAATACAACGTGGGGAAGTGTGAGGTCATGCACTTTGGTAGGAAGAATAGAGGCATAGACTATTTTCTAAATGGGGAGAGAATTCAGAAATCTGGAGTGCAAAGGGACTTGGGAATCCTAGTCCAGGATTCTCTTAAGGTTAACTTGCAGGTTGACGCGGTAGTTAGGAAGGCAAATGCAATGTTGGCATTTATTTCAAGAGGACTAGAATATAAAAGCAGGGATGTGCTGCTGAGGCTTTATAAGGCTCTGGTCAGACCACATTTAGAATATTGTGAGCAATTTTGGGCCCTGTATCTCAGGAAGCATGTTCTGGCCCTGGAGTGGGTCCAGAGGAGGTTCACGAGAATGATCCCAGGAATGAAAGGCTTAACATATGAGGAACGTTTGAGGACTCTGGGTCTATACTCGATGGAGTTTAGAAGGATGAGGGGGGATCTGATTGAAACTTAGAGTACTGAAAGGCCTGGATAGAGGGGACGTGGGGAAGATGTTTCCATTAGTAGGAGAGACTAGGACCCAATGGCACAGCCTCAGAGTAAAGGGAAGACCTTTTAGAACAGAGATGAGGAGAAACTTCTTTAGCCAGAGAGTGGTGAATCTATGGAACTCATTGCCACAGAAGGCTGTGGAGGCCAGGTCATTGAGTGTATTTAAGACCGAGATATATAGGTTCTTGATTGGTAAGGGTATCAAAGGTTACGGGGAGAAGGTGGGAGAATGGGGTTGAGAAACGTATCAGCCATGATTGAATGGCGGAGCAGACTCGATGGGCCGAATGGCCTAATTTCTGCTCCTATGTCTTATGGTCTTATGGTCTTATAAAATGTGTTTTGCAAGTTCATGTGCACTGCATCAACTACATTACCCTCTCTGTTACCTCATCAAAAACTCAATGAAGTTAGTTAAACATGATTTTCCTTTAACAAACCCATGCTGTCTGTCTTTAATTAATCCTCATTTGTTCAAGTGACTGTTGATTTTGTCCTAGATTATCATTTCTAAAAACTCTCCACCACTGGGGTTAAATCAACTATCTATAGTTGCTGGGCTTATCCTTACATTTTTTTGAAAATGGTATATCATTTTCAATTCTCCAGTCCTCTGGCAGCACCGCTGTACCGAAACAGGATTTGAAGATTTTGACTAGTGCCTCTGCAATTTCTAACCTTACTTACCTCAGTATCTACAGATGCATCTGCTCTGGTCCTGTTACTTATAAACTTTAAGTACAGCCACGCTTTCTAACAGCTCCTTGTCATCAATTTTCAGTCCATCTAGTGTCTCATCCACATCCCCTTTCACTATGGCATGGGCAGCCTCTTCCTTGGTTGAGACAGATGCAAAGTACTCATTTAGTAATGACATTTCTAGCTAACTAATGGCACTTCCTGCACATGTGGTTGCCAGAACACGAACAGTGTTCTTGAGTTCCCATATTGAACAGGATGGGCACCTCATGGGACTGAGGTGTCCTGCCGTGTCTCTATCTATTATGCTATTAATTGACTTAACAGAAATAAACTTACAGCTTAAATAAATAGATGATTAATGTTTCTTCATGAACTTCAAAAATCTATTTCAAAATCTCAAATATGGAATGATAGCTTGTGACTTTCACCTCCAATGGATGAACAAATTGGGCCATGACAGTTACTGGCTGCAATTACGCTGTAAGAATACATGTTACCATGCAAAATGGTCACTCATGCATTATTCAGTCAGGTTTACATCAGCATTGTAGACAAATTAGCAAGTAACCTTCACTTTTCAGCATCATGGCAACAACAACTTGTAATTATGTATCATCTTTAACATAATAAAACATTCCTTGCACTTCCAAAGGGCATTATAAAACAAATTATGAGACCAAGTCACCTGTGACGATATTAGGGCAGATGATTGAATACCTTGTCAAAGAGGTAAATTTTAAGGAGTATCTTAAATGAGGAAAGGAAGGTAGAGAGGCAAAAGGTTTAAGGAGGCCCAGGCAGTTGAAACCGTGGCCACCAATACCGGAAGGATTAAAATTGGAGATGCATAAGAGGACAGAATTAGAAGAGTGCAGATATCACAGAGTGTTGTGGGGCTAGAGGAAATTATAGAGATAGGGAGGGGTGATTCCATGAAGGAGTTTGAAAGCAAGAATGAGCATTAATTCACTTAACCAGGACTCAAGAAAGACAGTGAGCACAGGAATGATGGATGAAGCGGACATTTTGCTAAGTTGACCATGGCCAGCAGAGTTTTGAATGACATCGAGTTTATGGAGTGTAAAACTTGGGTGGCTGGCAGGGAGGGTGTTGGAATAGTCAAGTTTGCGATAACAAATGCGTGGATGAGGCCGGGAAGGGCGGCGTGGGGGTGTTGGGGAAGTTGGGCAATGTTACAGAGGTGAAAATAGGCAGATTTAGTGATTGCATTGATTTGTTTGGAAGCCAATCTCACGGTCAAAGATGACACCAAGGTTGTGAACAATCAGGTTTGGTCTCAGGCATTTGCCAGGGAGAGGGGCCGAGTTAGTGGCTAGGGATTGGAGATTGTTGTGAGAGCTGAAGGCAATGGTTTTGGTGCCTCCAATATTTAGCTAGAGGAAATTTCTACTTATCCAGTGCTAGATGTCAGACAAGCATTCTAACTATTTCAAGACAATCGAGAGTTTTCCCCCACCCACTGTAAATGGCTTTATACTTCAAACAGGCTAAAGACGCACATATTCCTGTATAAGATAATGCAAGCATAAGAAAAGGCCCACATATACTTGGAAGTTCAAGTTTGGGCTGTAGGTTCAGCAGGGTCCTTTGGAGAGTCTAAAAATGACTCAAATGCTCTCTGTACCCCTGCAGTGTTCCAGTAACCAATTTGTTATTATAAATTCCTTTGAAATAAACACAAATAAAATGTAACGTGGTATAGTGGACAATTATAATTTTAACAGTCACTTTGAGCATCGGCAAAACCAGCATCCCATGGCTATCTTTTCCACCGGAGCTTTTTAACAGTATGTGCACCTTTACGATAATATAAAATAAATAATCTCTCCCAGTCTTTTTCCTCATCGCTTTGTTCTACAATTCAGTTATTTGTGATCTTTCAACATATATAATTATTCTTCCTCTCAGACATTTTTATTAGTTCCATCTGTATATTTTTTGGGCCCTCTTATTCTCTTTTTCCTGTTGCCACTTGTCCGTTTGATTTCCCCTTCTTTTGGACACTCTGGGCCGAATTTTAACTCTGTGAGTGAATGGATTTTGAGTGAGTTAAAATCTCATCCTCTATTTCTCCTTGTGCGGCATCTGAGTGATTTGAGACCCCTTGATTGCTCTTTTCCTGCCCCTGATTCTCCCATTGGAGCGTCTGGTTCTTGATTTGTTGCTTCGACTTCTTCCTTTACTGCTTCTAACTTGTCTTTTGATGCCTCTTATTCTTTTTTGAACCATCTTCTTCTCCTTTTGCTCCCTTTGAGCATCCTTTTGGAACCTCTGATTCTCCATTTGCTGCTTCTGATTTCTGCTTTGTTCTGTCTGTCCATTTGGATTCTCGGATTCTCCACTTTGACCCTTTCTTCTTATTTTGGCCCTTCTGTTTGTCGTCGTGATACATCCATTTCTCCTTTTAATGCTTCTAATTCTCCTTTTGGATCCTGTGGCTTTAGTTTTGTTGCTTCTAATTCTGTTTTTCCTGCCTTTGATTCTCCATTTGGTCTCTGTGACTACTTTTTCTGCTTCTAAATTTCCTTTCCTGCCTTTGAGTGTCCTTTTGGATCCTTCTAGTCCTATTTTGCACTCTTGTTTTGTTTCCTTGTGCTGTTTCTGATTCATCTTTTTGAGTCCCTGTTTCTCCTCTTCCGCTGTTGATTCTCTTTTTGGACTCATTAATTCTCCTTTGCGATCTCTGATTCATCTTTACAAGTCTCTGTTTTACCTTTTGGACCATCTAATCCTCCAATTGAACACTCTGATTGCCTTTTGAATCTTTCGATTTATCTTGTGTTGCTACTTTATGCCTATTGAACTGTCTAATTGTCCTTTGGGGTCTTTTGATTCTCATTATTTGTCCCTTTAGTTCTCCTTTTAGTGCCTCCGCTGGCTTCTCTCTTATCTATCTCTCTTTCACATTGAAGTATATACTTCATCTGAACAACCTAGAAATCTTATTGTTTCTTATGCTATTTGCTGCACGAATATAGACCAAGAATGGCTGCTCAAAAACAAGCTATTTCATTACCCAGCCACCAGATTTAGCTCAGCACTTTACCATTATTCAACTAGTATACCTGATAATCTGGTTTCTTCCAGCTACAAGGCCAGCACTACAAATAAGACTCTTTAGCTAACTATTGTAAAATTCATGTTATTTAGCCATAAATAAACTATTTTGAATTTGCAAATATATTTGTCCTTATAACAAAATGTATAATTTCAACAAACTTTTAAATTCTAATGGGAAAAATTGCATATACTGTAAATGTAAATACCACTAAGTTCAAAAGCTGTCAGCAAAATCCAAGGTTGTTCTTATAGTTATTTATAACTATGATCATGTTAATTAAGCATAATGTGCATTATGTTGTGAGTCTTGATCGAGGTATTTACAGACTCTCTTTAAACAAAATGAGTGAACTAGAAGCTGTGCAAGGATTAAGATGGTAGAAGCGCAATCAGATGCAAAAAGATTTATTTGTGCCTGGGGGGTGAGCCAGACATTGGCAAATGGCATATAATTTCAATAAACATATTGTTAGATGTGTTAATAGGGCCAACACGGAATACATGTTATAAGTTTTAGGGAGCATTACTGAAAGAGAGAATAAAGATTTTGGTGTTATTGTGCACAGATCACTCAAGATTCATGATCAAATTAGGAAAAGTGTAGCTAAGTATTTGGTTGTATCAATATAAATTGCAGTATAAATCAAAGGACACCATTTTTTCATTACTTTGGTCAGTTTTGGTGACATAGTGGCCTTGGAAAAGGCCCAGAGGAGAGCTACAAGAATGATTCCTATCTGAAAGAGCCTAAGCTAGTCGGATGGGCCAAATACGACATTGATCTATTTACTATAAAATTGTGTGTCCTGATAGAGACCTATAAAATCATTTTTAAAAACTGGATAGTGCACCCATTAATAGATTATTTGAGTGTAATGGATAGGAGAAATGAGTTTAAATTATGTAAGAGTGGGAATACACTGAGTATTAGGTGTTTTTCCTTTTCCCATTGGATAGTAAGCCTCTTCCTGCATGCCTTGAGGAGGCAGGTGGACTCATTCTTAATTAGGATAAGGATCTCTTCACATTAAAGTTGTCTTAAGTTGCCTTTATTGATAGCACTTACTCTAGGTGATCTCTTGGATTGATTTTGATCAATGGGCAGTTGGGAATGGGGGTGTGGACGTATAATTTTTCAGTGTTTATCTGTTACTCGGCCTGATTATTTCTCTGCTTTTTGCTTCTCCTAGGAGATACAAACAATTGGTGGAAGAGGTTATGGTGGGTGGGGTGCTGTGATGGGGTGTGATTGACCATGATACACCACACATTATGAATAGGGGGGACAGGCTTGATGAACAAGCTGGTATTTTCCTGCCCATCAATTTGGTATGTAAACATTTCATGATTTTTCAATCAGGCAAGCTCGTACAAGTGGAACTCCAACTGATGCTGACCCGAATCAGGCAGCAGACCAGAATCTCTCCACTGATCAGAAGAGAACCACCAGCAAGCAGGGAAGTTTGAGGGGAAAATTGGCGAAGATGGTGAACTTCCAGCACCAAATTCCTGGTGGCCCTTCCAGCGCGATTGACTGGTTCGTTCCACATCCTCACATTTACGAAAAGCAGTTCAAGTTCTGCGGACACCTTCTAAACATTGCTCGATACTTCGGTGGCAATCTGGGATTCTCTGCCTCTATCTGGGAAGCTGTAAGTCACTTGGCATCAATGCCAGTCCATTGGTTGGGCTGGAAGAAATTATTCTGCCATGATTCAGATGTTAATAAGGACACTTATTTTTGTGAATTAATCTTTGTGTGTTTCTATGTTTTACTATTGCAAAGGTCTTCTCTGGTAGAGAGTTGAGGCTTGGGATTATTTTACACAGTATATAGGGGGCGAATAAGCTCTTGCTGATAGCTTGCCTTGTGTTCTTGTTATATTCAAATGTCTGTAGGATATTGCACAGTAATGCACTACAGCTGACTCTGTCCTTTCCACACCTGATCACATTAAAAGGGCATAGGAACAGGAGTAGGCATTCAGCCACTCAGGCATGTTCCTCCATTCTATTAGGCTATAGCTGATCCAATATTTTAGCTTCATTTACCCTACTTTTTTCCATATCTCTTGACATCTTAACTTTCCAAACATCTATGAGCTCAGTATTGAGAATTTCAATTGACCCATACCTGTGCCCTTCTGGAGGAGAGTTACAGATGTCCACTACACTTTATGCAAATAAAATGTTTCCTGATTTCATACATAACTGACCTAGCTCATTTTAAGACTAAACCTCCTGTTATGTTTATATTCCTGAATCAGCCACTGGTTTAACTATGGGAGATCTGACTGATTTTCCTTTCATCAACCAAGGGGTGCTTAGGTGAAATGTATCACTCCTGGTTCCACCATGCCTGAGATAGGTTCTATTCTTGGTCCATACCAAATTGTACTGTGATCCTCAAGGTCTTTTGTGACAGTGTAAATAGATCTCCTCTTCAAGCATCATCCTCTACCTATCAGAACAACCACAATCACTACCATTCTAACAAAATCAGTCTTAGCTTGCAATAGCTAAACATTGGGAATATTAAACTTATCATCGTTGGCCTATCATAAATTCTATGCCACCCTTACTGACTTTAGCTCCTTATCAGGCCAGTGACCAGGCTGAACCAGCCAGTTCCCGACCTCTGCATCATCAAGCTGAGTTTCCGATCACACCCTGTTCATCACAAAGACTGCTTAGTCACACCACATAAAACATCAACCATCTCCCATTCTACCCTCATACATGCCTAAGATACCTTCAGGTTCGATTACTTCAATCCTTTCCTTGCAGGCCTCCAATCCTCTAGAAATGCCAGCTCATCTACAACTCTGCTACTTATGTATCCATCCTCCCGGTCCACAATCATCTACATTGATTACAGACAACAACCGCCACATCCCCACCAACCACAACCACCATGGCCTCCTGGTCCTTGTGTTTAAACCCCATGACCACAGCACTCGTCCATAATCACTTTAATCCTAAACCTACCTCATGAGCTTCCCTGACCTTCTGACACTGGCCGCCTGTGCATTGCTGCCTCCTGCCCTTCAGTCCAGCAATGCCAATGATTCTTCAGTTGCCTTGACTGCGTGTTCTGAATCCACTAGGAAGTGTGTGAGTTTGATGGGGTAAGAACAGCTGCCATCTCAAGTTTCCTTACTCTTTCTAGTGGGAGAGTAAGAATGAGAACCACATTCCCACCACCTGCGCTCCTTACCCCCCCCACACTTGGCTAAAAAAATAAAAGCCCATGGAATCCAGGGGAATGTAGCAAGCTGGATAAAAAATTGGCTCAGTGGCAGGAAACAAAGGGTAATTGTTGATGGGTGTTTTTGTCACTGGAAGGCTGATTCCATTGGGGTTCACAGGGCTCCTTACTAGTTCCCCTGCTTTTTGTGGTATCTATTAACGATTTGGATGTAAATGTAGGGGCCATGATGAGCAAGTTTGCAGATGACACAGAAATTGGCTGCATGGCTGATAGTGAGGAGATAGCTGTAGACTGCAGGAAGGTGTCAATGGACTGGTCAGGTGGGAAGAAAAGTGGGAAATGGAAATCAACCTGGAGAAGTGTGAGGTGATGCATTTGGGGAAGTCAAACAAGGCAAAGAAATTAATTAACAATTAATTAAACAATTAATGAGAGAATACAGAGAGGTGTAGAGGTAGTGAGGACCTTGGAGTGAATGTCCACAGGTCCCTGGAGGAAGCAGTACAGGTCGATAAGGTGGTTAAAAAGATATATGGAATCCTTTCCTTTATTAGCTGAGGTATAGAATATAAGAGCAGAGAGGTTATGCTGGAATTGTATAAATCATTAGTT
Source organism: Cetorhinus maximus (assembly GCF_964194155.1). Taxonomy (NCBI): domain Eukaryota; kingdom Metazoa; phylum Chordata; class Chondrichthyes; order Lamniformes; family Cetorhinidae; genus Cetorhinus; species Cetorhinus maximus. Next base: position 78,491,714 of record NC_135896.1, read on the forward strand.
AGTCCACAACTTTAGTACTTTGCGCAGTTCTGGTCACCTCATTACAGAAAGGGTGTAATTGCACTAGAGAGGGTACAGAGGAGATTTATGAGGATGTTGCCAGGACTGGGAAAATGCAGATCTGAGGAAAGGTCGGATAGGTTGGGATTGTTCTCCTTGGGACAGAGGAGGCTGAGGGGAGATTTGATTGAGATGCACAAAATTGTGCGGTACCTGGATAGAGAGGATGGGAAAGGCCTATTTACCTTAGCAGAGAGGTCAGTGACTAGGGGGCATAGAATTAAAGTGATTGGTAGAAAGATTAGAGGGGAGATGAGGAAAAATGTTTTCACCCAGAGGATAGTAGGATCTGGAACTCACTGCCTGAAAGTGTAGTAGGGGCAGAAACCCTCAACTCATTTAAAAGGTGCTTGGATATGCACCTCAAGTTGTGTAACCTGCAGGGATGTGGACCAAGCGCTGGAAAGTAGGATTAGACTGGGTAGTTCATTTTTCGGCTGGTGTGGACACAGTGGGCCAAGTGGCCTCTTTCTGTGTCGTAAACGTTCTATGATTCTATGACTTGCCTCACCATTATTACTACAATGCTTTTCATCATGTTTTTCAATTAATTAATTCTAACATGAGAGTTTGACCTTTTTTTCCAGGCTCTTGTTCTTTGTCAGTACTTTGAACAGGAGAAGATAAATTTTTCTGGGAGGAAGGTGATTGAACTGGGTTCTGGAACTGGAATTGTGGGGATTCTAGCTGTTCTGCTGGGTGAGTTAAAGGGTAACTGTGAACTTATGTTGTTAATGTAAAAAAATGTGCAATGATGAAGGAGGTCTTATATTGTACGTACATACATGCACACACACACTCTATAGGCTTTACTGATGACTAGTGTGAATGAAAACTCTAGACCTGCATGTTCTGGAAGTTACTCCATCTACTTAAGTGAAATATTCACTATATCAACTGTCTATGTAAAGACAAGGAAGTGTGGTATTTTCACAGAGGGATGGTCATCACCATTCAAGTAGATCTGTATAATATAAATTTACTCCAGTGTGAAAATCTACCTTTTGCTATCTTCGCACTCAGTGCCACCCTCAATAATCACAGTCAGTGCCATAGTCAACATCACACTCACTATCCTACACAGCATCACACTCCGTGTCACCTTCAGTATCATACTCAGTGTCACATTCCTGTGTCAGTGTCACTTCACAGTCCATGAAGGTGTAGAAGGTCCACAAGAAATGGAGAACAATAAAATCCCATCTAAACTACGAATTTATGAAAATCGGCAGTTAGAGAAAGATTCTCAATCCAACATGCTGGTCCAACCAAAGGATTTACGTGATTATTCACTCATGGCCTCTGGAATTCCACTAAGATGTTTATCTTTTTGTTCTCACACAGCAGGCTGCCTGTTTTCACACTTCGCTTAAATTACTGCTTGAGTTTTAGCTTTTGACCATTTGGTTCCTTTAGATAAAATAAAAACCTCAATAAAAACCTTTGGTATATAAATGCCCAAACCACAGTTCCCCATCAATTTTTTTTAAAATTCATTTATGGGATGTGGGCATCGCTGGATAGGCCAGCATTTATTGTCCATCCCTAACTGCCCTTGAGAAGGTTGTGGTGAGCTGCCTTCTTGAACCGCTGCAGTCCATGTGGTATAGGTACACCCAAAGTGCTGTTAAGGAGGGTGTTCCAGGATGGTGAGTGGCTTGGAGGGGAACTTCCAGATGGTGATGTTCCCATGTGTCTGCTGCCCTTGTACTTCCAGATGGTAGTGGTAATGGGTTTGGAAAGTGCTGACTAAGGAGGATTGGCAAGTTCCTGTAGTGCATCTTGTAGATGGTACATACTGCTGCTATTGTGTGTCAGTGATGGAGGGAGTGGATGTTTATGGATGGGGTGCCAGTCAAGTGGGCTGCTTTATCCTAGATGGTGTCAAGCTTCTTGAGCGTTGTTGGAGCTGCACTCATCCAGGCAAGTGGAGAGTATTCCATCACACTCCTGACTTGTGCCTTATAGATGGCGGATAGTTGCCTCCAGGCACTCCTAACAGGTCATGTTACAAACAAAGTTAAAGTATAGCTCAGTATAAACACTATATAACAAAACTCTAATTTGCAATGTTTTGAAAGTCACTTAAAAAGACAGAGGATTGCAAAGTCACATAAAATGCAATAAAGTGTATAGTCAGTCAATAATTAGTATGTAATTTAGTTCTTGTTAATTAGCAAACAAAAGGGGAAAATAAATTTAAAGAATCCCAGGATTCTTACAACACCCACAGACCAAATGACCAGAACCATACCTACACATATGCAGACATACATATGCACACATATTAAAATACACGCACAAAAATGCAACACATATATGCATATGCACATGCATAAACAGACATCCATGCACATAATATACACAAACATATAGACATGCATGCATATACATGTATGCATCCACCTACTACAGTGTTTCCCGCATAAAAACAGTGATTCTATGTTTAAATAAATCACTGGCTGCTGGTGTGAGAATGCAATCTCCTTTAATTTGCGAATGACATTGATTTGAGGAGACCCTTTACGGGAAAAGCACTGCTTTGAACAGTTTAAATGTTTTTGGCTCTGTCTTGAATCCAACTTTACAGGAATGTTCTCTCAGTAGATATTAATAACACCTGCAGTAATGCTACACTGCAACCTATTTAAAAATATAGTGTGACAAGGACAGCTGGGGACAGAAGATCAGTACTTAAGTAAATTGTTTTCTATGTTCTTTTAATTCAACACCAAGCCCATGGAATTTGATCATAAGAGTCTTAATGGACCAGCATTAACTTCCTAAATGTGTGAATATTTGAATTGTTGTCTCCATCTGCTGTTAAACACAACAAAATGCTGAATTCTAAAGAATACATTTGCGTGCCTGAGTACTTCAAGGACAAGTACAGGAACAAATTCCTTCCTGGTTAATTTTACACTGTTTTTGAAGAGAGTAATTAGATACACTAAAATAAAAACATCCTGTAGTTTTAAGGGCTTTTGCCACATTATCACTTGCAGATAATGTACAGTGGTGTACTTGAGAAAATGCATTGCAGCAATAACTAAATGCTGCCATCAGAAGATAATTTCTGTAAGATTTATTTTGATAGCAGAAAGTCAGTAATACAATATAATAGCACTAGCCTGATCCTTTGACCAGGATCTTTCTGGGAGTGGGGAGAATCATAAAATAGATAGGTACTTCACAGAAGGAGGCTACTTGGCTCATTATTGCTGTGCTGGCTCTGAGTAGCTAACCAGTCAACCCAAACTGCCTGCTTGTTCCCCATGGTTCTGCATTTTTTCCATTTACAATGACATAACCAATATTGTTTGGAGTATTGTGTCAACACAAATTGCCCTGATAAACATAGGTTTACTGACTGTTCATCTATGAGCAGAAGGATAATCCACAGCTAAGTATTATAGACTGGTTGACTTTTGCCACACTAACATAGCTTTTGTTTGGATAAATCATATTCCACTTGGTTCAGTTGCAAAGCTGGGTTATAGCCAGCCTCCATGGTGAAAATATGATGGCTTGAGTTCAGCACATTTTAGCCATTCTGACAGCTCAGATTGCCAGCCTGGCACAGGCCCTCTGCTTCAGAATTCTATGTATAACCAACCTCATATGTCTGTCTGAGTGATATCAATGTACGGTGCTACCCTCCTATGTAGAAGACTTTATGCTTTTGGCTTCTGTGACCACGATCGAGCAGCAGGTTTGTGATCGACTTGTAGAATAAATGGGCATTAATAACATATTTTCACTCTTTTTGTCAGGTGGCGATGTTACTATGACAGACAAAGAGAACGTGTTGCATCAAATAGAACACAATGTCTCCACCAACATCCCCTCTACCTTGAGGCATCATTCAAAGGTCTGTGCCCTTTCCTGGGGTAAGGACCACATAAATTTTCCTACCGACTACGACTTCATCCTGGGTTCAGATATTGTGTATACCTCCCTTACCTATTCCTTGCTGTTAAAGACTCTGCTCCATCTGTCCAATGATCCAACCATCATTTACCTCTCTTCAAAATTACGAAGAGGGAACCATTCCATTCATTTCCACGAGGAGTTTTTACCTAAGCATTTCAATTGCCAACTTGTTCACAGAGTTGAGGACAAAGATATTAATGTGTATAAGATTAGCAAATTGAGTCCAAGGAGGAAAGATGACCTTCTGATGTAGAATCATAGAATTGTACAACACGAAGGAAGCCATTTGGCCCATCATGCCCGTGCCAGCTCTTTGATAAAGTTAGCCCCACTCCACCGCTATGTAGGAAGGTGGATCTTTGTTTGATGTGGACTTGGTTCATAAAAGCATTTCTTTGTTGACTACCCTTGCAAAAATACATTTGAAAAGTATTTAACATCCTGCTGTTTTAATTTGCTTCTCTTAAATTTTCCCCTTTACCCCATGGATGCCAGTGCCCTAACCACAGCTGCTAAGGGCAATGTTCTCCCTCTGACTGTGATCCTGAGGGATGCCCTGAAGTTGTGAAAGGTACTATATAAAAACAAATATTTATTTTCTTTTACTGGGATTCTGAGACTGCATTTTACACTAGGCTGCTCCTATTGGTTTTGTGATATTGAACTACGTTTGAGCTAAACTGCATTGAACCCAGTTAATGCTGTGCCATAGTGATTTTGGTGTGAGTTTTATTTTTGTCTAATGGTTACATTAAGATATGTATCACACTTCAGTGTCTAGGAGTGAAATAAAATAAATGTTATGCAAGACAATTATGCTAACTGTCTTCTGTTTAGTTGTTAATATCCCAAAGTGAATGCAATTGTAATTGAACCAGTCCTATGCTTCACTGAATCTCAAGGCAGCATCCCTCTAGTTGTTAGCATGTACACCATTTCACATGACTGGAAAAAGTCTTTGTGAAAAACATTTTCACATGATTACATAGTGTCGTCAGAGCAATTCTTCATTGATTGACTACTGCTGGTTTGCATTAGCTCAGTGAGTTTTTGACACAAAATTTGAGGGTCGTAAGTCTTTGGAACGCTCTTCCTCAAAAGATAGTGGAAGCAGAGTCTTTGAATATTCTTAAGGCAGAGGTAGATAGATTCTTGATAAGCAAGGGTTGAAAGGTTATGGGGGTAGGTGGGAATGTGGAGCTGAGGTTATAATCAGATCAGCTATGATCTTATTAAATGGCGCAGCAAGCTTAAGGGGCCGAGTGGCCTACTCCTGTTCCTAATTCACATGTTCGCATTACATTCCAAAGCTGTCTGTAATGCACACCAGAAACTTCATTAATGCCTCCTAACAAGCCTAAATGTAGGGGAAGTCTCAGCTGAAATACAAAATAGTTTCTTGTCCTTCAGTGGTGTTCCTCTTGCAGTCATTGGCCAGAATCATAGAGCATACAGCACAGAAGACAGCCGTTCAGCCCATCAAGCCTGTGCCAGTTCTTTGAAAGAGCTATCCAATTAGATCCACTCCCTTACTCTGCCCCCGGCAGATTTCTTTTTCCCTTTTCAGGTATTTATCCAATTCACTTTGGAAAGTTAATGTTGAATTTGCTTCCATCGCCCTTTCAGGGACAGCATTCCAGATCATGACAACTTGCTGTGTATTTTTTTTCTCATAGAATAATAGAATCATAGAATAGTTACAGCATAGAAGGAGGGTATTTGGCCTGCCATGTCCGTGCCAGCTTTCTGCAAGAGCATCTCAATAGTCCTTCTCCGCAACCCATTTTCTATAGCCCTGCAAAAATTTTCTTTTCAGATAGATCCAACAGAGGGCGCTGGTGAGAAGTGACTGAAACATTCTGGGAGAAGTCAGCACAGCCACTGCGACTCAGGAGGTAATCGAGGAGAAGGACTCTTGCACTCAATAGGAGGAAGAGCATCCAACAGAGGGCGCTGGTGAGAAGTGACTGAAGCATTCTGGGAGAAGTCACCGCAGACACTGCGACTCAGGAGGGAATTGAGGAGGACCCACTGTCAAAGAACAGAATAGCCCCAAACATTATATTGCTGTAGTGTTTCCATCCCTCCCTCCTTCTCAAACCTAAAAAAAGAGAGGAAGAGGCAGTGCCTTCAGGAATGCACCAGACCTGCGACGGACACTCTTCTGAAAGTGGATTTTAAAGAAAAAGCAGCTGATTGGTGAGTAAATCCTGGGAGCAGACTTGGAGGGAGGAGCACCAGAGCAGTGAGTATAAATCTAGCTAACCGCGGGGATTCGCGGCCTTGTCTCCAGGGAGCAGACTCGGAGGGAGGAGCACCGGAGCGGTGACCTCGTGGCACAGAGTAGCTGAAGCCAAAACTGAAAAAGTGACATCACAGGAAAGCTGTGACCTGATTGGTTGGTAGGAAATCTGCACCAAATTTGAAAAAAAAACACTGCAAAGATAAATTAATTATCTAAGTCAAAATGGTTAGGCAGGTGATGTGCTGTAGCTGTATGATATGGGAGCTGGCAGATCCCATTGCGAGCCGCAGTGACCACATCTGCAGCAAGTGTTGGTTGCTGGAGGAACTCCGGCTCAGAATTGATGAGCTGGAGTCCGAGCTCCAGACGCTGCGGCACATCCGAGTGGGGGAGAGTTACCTGGACACTTTGTTTCAGGAGGCGGTCACACCCGGTAGATTAAGTACCTCAAGTTCGGTCAGTGGTCAGGGTCAGCAGGGCGTGACTGCAAGTGAGGCAGGTAGAGGGATCCTGTGTTCAGGAACAGAGGAGCCTCAGCTCTTGACCTTGTCCAACAGGAATGAGGTACTTGCTCCCTGTGTGGATGAGGAATATGGCTGTAGGGAGGATGAGCCAGCTGACCATGGCACCGTGGCACAGGAGGCCATTCAAGAGGGGGGAGCAAAAAGACAAGTGGTAGTGGTAGGGGATTCTATAATTAAGTGAACTGATAGCATCCTTTGTAAGCAGAATCAAGAGTCCTGCATGGTATGTTGCCTGCCCGGTGCCAGGGTGAGGGGTATCTCTGACCGGCTTGAAAGGATATTGGAGAGGAAGGAGGAGTTGTTGTGGTTCACGTCGGGACAAATAACATAGGTAAGACTAGGAAAGAGGTCCTGTTTGGGGATTCTCAGGAACTAGGAACTAAATTAAAGAACAGGTCCTCAAGGGTTATAATCTCCGGATTACTACCCGAGCCATATGCAAATTGGCATAGGGACGCGAGAATAAGGGAAGTAAACACGTGGCTAAAGGAGTGGTGCGGGAAAGAGGGGTTCCATTTCATGGGGCACTGGCATCAGTATCGGAACAGGAGGGATCTGTACCGTTGGGATTGTCTCCACCTGAACCGATCTGGGACCAATGTTCTAACGAAAAGGGTAAATAGGGTGGTCAACAGGACTTTAAACTAGAAAGTAGGGGGAGTGGGGGGGTGGGGGGTAAAACAAGAAGTATGACTAATGGGAAACAAAGCAGCAGGTTAGCGTGTTGGGGGGTGGATTCAGCTTCATGGAAAATTATGAAAAAACTGAAAAGAAAGGAGAGCCCAAGAGAGGCTATTAAAGTCCCCAGAACACAAAATAGGACAGGGTGTTTGGAAAGGGCTAGGAATCTAACTTCAAGCACATTAGATAAAGGGGCGACAATGAGAAAGGGGATGGGAAATACAGAACTGAAGGTGTTGTATCTGAATGCACGCAGTATACGAAATAAGGTAAATGAGCTTGTGACGCAGATTGAAATTGGCAGGTATGATGTGGTGGGCATCACGGAGACATGGCTGCGAGGGGATCAGGAATGGGAGCTAAATATCCAAGGATATACAGCCTATCGAAAAGATAGGCAGGTTGGCAGAGGGGGTGGGGTTGCTTTGTTAGTAAGAAATGAAATTAAATCGATAGTAAGAAATGACGTAGGGTCAGATGACGTAGAATCTGTGTGGGTAGAGTTGAGGAACCGCAAAGGTAAAAAAACCATAATGGGAGTTATGTACAGGCCTCCGAACAGTGGTCAGGATGTAGGGCACAAGATACACCAGGAGATAGAAAAGGCGTGTAAGAAAGGCAAGGTTACAGTGATCATGGGGGATTTCAATATGCAGGTAGACTGGGAAAATCAGGTTGGTAGTGGATCCCAAGAAAAGGAATTTGTAGAATGTCTACGAGATGGCTTTTTGGAGCAGCTTGTGGTGGAGCCCACTAGGGAACAGGCAATTCTAGATTTAGTGATGTGTAATGAGGCAGATTTGATAAGGGAGTTTAAGGTGAAGGAACCCTTAGGAGGAAGTGACCATAAAATGATAGAATTTACCCTGCAATTTGAGAGGAAAAAGCTGGAATCATATGTAATGGTATTACAGTTGAATAAAGGCAACTACAGAGGCATGAGGTAGGAGCTGGCCAGAATTGACTGGGAGATGTGCCTAGCAGGAAAGACAGTGGAACAGCAATGGCAGGAGTTTCTGGGAGTAATTTGGGAGACACAGCAAAAATGCATCCCTAGGAAGAAGAAGCATACTAAAGGGAAGACGAGGCAACCATGGCTGACAAGGGAAGTCAGGGACAGCATAAAAGCTAAAGAGAAAGCATACAATGCGGCGAAGAACAGTGGGAAACCAGGGGATTGGGAAGCCTACAAAGACCAACAGAGGACAACTAAAAAAGAAATAAGGAGGGAGAAGATTAAATATGAAGGTAAACTAGCCAGTAATATAAAAGAAGATTGCAAGAGTTTTTTTAGATATATAAATTGTAAGAGAGAGGCAACAGTGGACATTGGGCCACTGGAAAATGATGCTGGAGAAGTAGTAGTGGGGAACAAAGAAATGGCGGAGGAACTGAATAGGTACTTTGCGTCAATCTTCACGGTGGAAGACACGAGTAACACCGCCAAAGTTCAAGAGAGTTGGGAGGCAGAGGTGAGTATGGTAGCCATTACCAAGGAGAAGGTGCTAGGAAAACTGAAAGGCCTGAAGGTGGATAAATCACCTGGGCCAGATGGATTACACCCCAGAGTTCTGAAGGAGATAGCTGAAGGGATAGTGGAGGCGTTAGTGGTGATCTTTCAGGAATCACTGGAGTCAGGGAGGGTCCCAGAGGACTGGAAAATCGCTAATGTAACCCCCCTGTTTAAGAAGGGAGTGAGGCAAAAGACGGGAAATTACAGGCCGATTAGCCTGACCTCGGTCGTTGGTAAGATTTTAGAGTCCATTATTAAGGATGAGATTTCAGAATACTTGGAAGTGCATGATAAAATAGGGCAAAGTCAGCATGGTTTCATCAAGGGGAGGTCATGCCTGACAAATCTGTTAGAATTCTTTGAGGAGGTAACGAGTAGGTTAGACAAAGGATAGCCAATGGATGTTATCTACTTGGACTTCCAGAAGGCCTTTGACAAGGTGCCGCACAGGAGGCTGCTCAGTAAGATAAGAGCCCATGGTGATGGAGGCAAGGTACTAGCATGGATAGAAGATTGGCTGTCTGGCAGGAAGCAGAGAGTGGGGATAAGGGGGTCCTTCTCAAGATGGCGGCCGGTGACTAGTGGAGTTCCGTAGGGGTCAGTGTTGGGACCACAACTTTTCACTTTATACATTAATGATCTAGATGAAGGAACTAAGGGCAACCTGGCTAAGTTTGCAAATGAGACAAAGATAGGTGGAGGGACAAGTAGTATTGAGGAGGCAGGGAGGCTGCAGAAGGATTTGGACAGGTTAGGAGAATGGGCAAAGAAGTGGCAGATGGAATACAACGTGGGGAAGTGTGAGGTCATGCACTTTGGTAGGAAGAATAGAGGTATTTTCTAAATGGGGAGAGAATTCAGAAATCTGGAGTGCAAAGGGACTTGGGAGTCCTAGTCCAGGATTCTCTTAAGGTTAACTTACAGGTTGACGTGGTAATTAGGAAGGCAAATGCAATGTTGGCATTTATTTTGAGAGGACTAGAATATAAAAGCAGGGATGTGCTGCTGAGGCTTTATAAGGCTCTGGTCAGACCACATTTAGAATATTGTGAGCAATTTTGGGCCCCATATCTCAGGAAGGATGAACTGGCTCTGGAGAGGGTCCAGAGGATGTTCACGAGAACGATCCCAGGAATGAAAGGCTTAACATATGAGGAACGTTTGAGGACTCTGGGTCTATACTCGATGGAGTTTAGAAGGATGAGGGGGGATCTGATTGAAACTTACAGAATACTGAAAGGCCTAGATAGAGTGGACGTGGGACAGATGTTTCCATTAGTAGGAGAGACTAGGACCTGAGGGCACAGCCTCAGAGTAAAGGGAAGACCTTTTAGAACAGAGATGAGGAGGAACTTCTTTATCCAGAGAGTAGTGAATCTATGGAATTCATTGCCACAGAAGGCTGTGGAGGCCAGGTCATTGAGTGTATTTAAGACCGAGATAGATAGGTTCTTGATTGGTAAGGGTATCAAAGGTTACGGGGAGAAGGCAGGAGAATGGGGTTGAGAAACCTATCAGCCATGATTGAATGGCGGAGCAGACTCGATGGGCCGAATGGCCTAATTTCTGCTCCTATGTCTTATGGTCTTAATTATCCAATTCCCTTATGGAAGTCATGATTAACTCCCCATTCTCGGGAAGTGCATTTCAGATTCTAATCTCACATTACGTGAAAACAATTTTCCTTATGTCACCTTTGGTTCTTTTGTCATTCACCTTAAATTGATGTCCCCTGGTACTTGACACCTCTGCCAATGGGAATGTCCTCCTTATCCACTCTGTCTGGATCCCTCATGACTTTGAATATGTTTATCAAATCTCCTCTCAACTCCCTCTTCCCCAAGGAGACCAGCTCCAGCTTCTTCAATTTATTCACGTAACTTAAGTCCCTCATCCCTGGAACCATTCCAGGAAATCTTTTCTGCACTGTCTCTAATGCCTTCACATCTTCCCTAAAGCATGGTGCTCAGAATTGAACAGATTACTCCAGTTGAGGCCTAATCAGTGTTTCATAAAGGCTCACTATTACTCCCTTGATTTTGTACTCTGAGATCCACAGAGCTGGGTCTCGGTGGTCTGCTGGATTTCAAAAACTGCAGGCTCTCTGACTGGAACTGCAGCCTCAGGAACCCACCCTCCATACTTAGTTGGATGAGGCTCCTAGAGGCGGCCTACTAATTGCCTGCCACTGGGAAAATCATGCAGGTGCTTAGGACTCACAGGCCATCAGGGCCAGAACCCGCATTTGTCCCCAGCGAAAGAATCTTTTCAAAGATGATAAGATTCCATCTTAAGACTCTATTTCTAGAGCCCAGGGTGCTGTATACTGTGTTAAACAATTTCTCAACCTGCGGTTGTTCTCTTTGGCATAGAGGAATCTGAGGAGAGATTTATATGAGCTGTATAAAACGATGAAGGGCCTAGGTGGAGTGGATAGGAAGTATCTACCTCCATTAACAGAGAGGTGAATAACCATGGAGCATAGATTTAAAATAATTAGCATTAGGTTTAGAGGGGAGTTGATGGAAAGTTTTGTTCACCCAAAGGATGGTGGAGGTCTGGATTAGGTTGCCTGAAAGGGTGGAAGAGGCAGAAACCCTCATCGTAAATAAAAAATATACTTGGTTATGCACTCAAAGTCTCATAACCTACAGGGCTATAAATCAAGAGCTGGGAGGTGGAATTAGTCTGGATGGCACTGGCTCAGCAGACACAGATAGGATGGGCTGAATAGCTCCCTTCTGCACTAGGAATGTTCTATCTTTCTACGGGCAGGATATTCCCCTCCGTGGACCAAGTGCAGTGGCGGGTGGGAAAAGCGGCATTCTCCCCGCCGGTCGCAATGGCGCAAATTCATGCCTGATTGTCTGCCTCTCGCCTCATTAAATATACATCAGCAAGAAACATGTACCACTGGTGGGCGGCCTCTGATTCGCCTGCCCCGTCGTATCCTCAGCAGAACCTCGTACCGGGCACATATTTAAACCTCACTCAGGCACCACTTTCTCGATGCCTGCAGCCCAGAACTGCTCCAGATGAGAGACGGCCTCCAAACCAAAGAAGCAGGCCCCCACCAAGTTTAGTGAGGCGTCACTGGGCCACCTTCTCTACCCTCATCACGGCCGGAGGAGGTCCACCAAGGTCACCAACCCGGCCTGGCAGTGGGTGTCTGTGGGCGTTGAGTGCCAACTCCACCCTGAGGAGCGCAGGGACCCAGTACCACAAACAGACGAATGCTCTAATCTGCACAACCAGGGTAAGTCAACTTTTTCATCACTCTCACCTCATATTCCCACAAGCCCCTTATTTACAGGATGACACTCCACAGGGAACTCACACACTACCAGCAGAAGGGACATCACCACTCACCTACACACACATTGACATCTCCGTCTGGGCTCACATCCTGTGCAGCTCACACAGTGCTTGGCTTCACTCATGCACACACTCAAAGCAGGCATCCTTATCATCTGCCTTGGCATGCTTCCTGCTCACACTCTCTCCATCTGTCTTTTTGCAGGCCAAGCTCAATGAAAGGGAGAAGTCCGGACGAGTGGGGGATGCCAGAGATCAGGGCCCTCACCTAGTATGAGGACTGGCACCATTTCTGTGGTGATGGTGAGACCGGTTGCATGCACCCAAGTGAGGACCCTGCACCAGCTGATCCTTCAGACAGCAAGACTGAGTGCAATGTGATGTTTTGTACTTTTCTGTCTTGCACTAAATTATCTCTAATCTCTCATAGGCACCTCTGCCAGATGACACAGGGACACTGAGAGCCAGCCCCTCCTCTCCAGCCCCTGAACTCCTCGGATGAGGTTCCTGAGGACACAACAATGGAAGACCATCACAGCGCTCACCCACACCCTCCACCAGCCCAGAGACACACACCTTGGTGGGACTTAGATCTAGAGCATGCTCGGGGTCACAATCTGTGAGCACAGCACAGATTCTGGTCCCGGCAGGGACACCAAGGTCACCAGCACTCAGAGGACTGCTAAAGGCCAGGATTCTGTTGAGTCCAAGTCAGATGGACTTGACCTTAACACAGATGTTGGAGCTACAATGACATTCACTGGAATATCAGGCAGGGTTGTCAGATACATTCCACAGATTGCAACATGCAATGGAGTTGTCCCTCCACGTTCAGTCTGAGGTAACAGCACTGACATGTCAGCACACCACTGGTAGGATGGCGACCACCATAGAGGCCTTTGTCCAGGACTTAGGTCCTGAACTGCGCTAGGAACTGCACTCCATTGTTGTAGGCATTGGTGGAATCTCAGTGGCTACACGAAATGGGGTTAGGGCACCTCAATCTCACTCCAACTGCCCCTTCTACACAAAGAGCCAGCCAGGGGCCCTCGGGCACCCATAAGAATGAGGATCAGCAGCTGAACATGCCAAGGCCATCCATCAGGTGACTCTGGGAGTGTCCAGCCGATCCCAATGCCCTATGTGTGTGACCCCATTGCCTCCAGCCCAACAGACTGAGAAAGGTGCACCTGCCCCACAGCAGGAGAACCAAAGCAGGCTGTGGCCCTCCAAATCTCAGCCCTCAGACCCACCAAGGTCATCACAGGCAACAGGATGCAGAAGCCAGCAGCCTGTCTCCACCTCCGCTGTGTATGTTGGGAAAGCTCCAAGGTGTAGTGGCAGGGTTAGAAAGATCAAGAAATATTAGGGGCACAGTGGTGACATGGGTGTTCACCACATGTATATATTTTCCACCAACGTAAATACATTTGCACCCATTCCACTTCTCTTGTGTATGCCTCCTCTGTATGCTGAGTTGTCTTGTGGTCTATCAGGGGTTACACCATATTCCTTTCCCATATATATTGCTGATCTTGCATCATGTGCCTCTGGTCCATGTTTTTTGAGGCCATCGCATCACAGTGTGTGTCCCTTCTCAGTTCTTCCCTGACATCAGTGATGCGTCACCCTCTGTGTAAAAAGTGCTTGTGTGAGACATCTTGTTGACAAGCATTGCGGGTACAAATGATGTTCATTCTTGGCTATATAAGATGGAGGCTCATGTAGTCCCCCTGCAATGTGGAAAGATGAAGGGGTACTGTACAAGTAGAGATGTAGATGCGCATGGAGAAGGGTAACCTCTTCTTTCTCTCCTTGTACTCTGTCATCCCTGAGGGTCTGCAATCTAAAAGGCCATGCTCAGAGGTCGTGCATGCTCCTGTCTGCCTTGTGGTGCAGGCAACATCAAAGGCATCCTCCATTTTCTTCATGTTCTCTTTTTTGTTGGATCATTGCTGCTAACTCATGTTTTTATTTCAATCTCCAAAGATTCTTTTTCTGTCGCTGACTCGTGAGTGACTGTGGCTTTAAAGTATTGCTTACCATATAGGCAGCTATCAGGCAATGCAATCATGCCATGGCTATGAATGCTCTCAGTGTCACAGTATTCTTCCCCCCCCTTCCCAAACCCTGCCCCCCCCTTGTCCCATCTCAGTAGACCTACTGCTATGAGATGGACTTTGCCAGGCGCTTGGATGGCCTGCATTTATTCCAGTTTACAGATTATTCATTCAGTGGACTGAATTACTACATCCTTTGCAATACACATGAGGCCAGATATTCTGTGAGGTCATGAAATTTTTGGGGGGGGCCTGGGATTCCCCTCTCTGAACCTGGCAGCTATGAGCTTCTGAGGTGGCATTCCCCAAAGGCTTCTGCTTGCCCAGGTGCCCACTTGTTTATGGAGTCACTATCACTGAGGGGAATAATCATGGTTGTTGTAAAGGGTGACTGCACAGAGATTAGTTCCAATTGTGAATGAGAATTAACCTCGCATGAATGTGCATTTACATTGATTGCTCATTATTGTCTCTGTTGTAACAGTGATGATACTAACATGTCTCAGCTATGCATTCCTCGTTTGGGAATACAGCTTTCAGATGGCTGTGTCTTTAATTGATGCCCTGAGTGCTGTGAGGCACTCCCCCCCCGCCCGCCCCCCCCCCTTCCCCTCCTCCTCCCCACCCCCCCCACCCCCCCACAACGAAGCCCTAACAGCACTCCCCAGCAGCGTTGCTTTTAGTTTCATTTTCCATAGCTCCATTGCTACAGGTTCCAAAATGGTGGTCCTCAGTTTTATTACCAGACCAACCTCGACCCTTCCTGCAGCCTCGACCCTTCCTGCAGCTTCGACCCTTCCTGCATGGCTGTGGAAATCCTTCCCATTGTCCTGGAGGAGCATAACGTTCAGGTTTCCCTCCCTCCTATTACTCAGCCCTCCCCCTGTAATTTTGGATCCCATTGTTATATTAGTTGATATCCCTGTGTTACTCCTGGAGTTCTCTGAGGTGGATGCTCCTACACTCCATATAGACCTTACCGCTCCTCATCTTGAGGCCTACTGTACCATGACATATAGGGATCCCCCGATGAGACCATTGAGTGCCTACCCCTACATTACCTGTTCCCCATCTACAGGCTACAGATGCCTCCCGACTGTCACTGAGCCATCGTGGCCGAGTACTATGCCAGAAACATATTCTGACCATACCCTCCGCACAAAATACTGGGCATTACTGACAGTGGACTGACATGCCTTCCCCCTCCATGGACTGGGACAAGGACAGTCCTTTCAAGCTCAAATCACTACTTAAGCACCTCTTTAGTTGGCCGTGTTGCCATTCTGCCTGGGACTCCCTTGGGACTACTGCTGTTGACTCTCTTTACTATCTGGCCATGAGATTTCTTTGCCTGAGTCTTCTCCCCAACCACTGCCCCAGTCATGTGTCTGTGTTCAACATTCCCCAATTTTCCCCCTACTGCCAGTCAAGACTTTGCCCTTCAGCCCCTTCACTTGCCTCTGTCTTGTCTTCAAGCACCTAGTCAAACCTTTAGCCCCTAGCACATTATAACCTGCCCCCACCTTCCCGCTGGTCTGGTGTACGGAGCCTTGCCTGAGATAGCCCCCTGAGGTCGATGTGCTGAAGCCTGGTACAGAGTCTGTGGAGGCGTGAGCGGAGCGCAATGCGAGGTAAGTGAGCTTACCTCGAAGTCACAAGCGAAGTGCAGTTCGACAAGTGTACGAAGATTATATCCGACCTTGATGCATGTCAGTCTAATTAGACATTGATGTGAACTTTTGATCCAGCATCAGCGTGTGATTCCGGCCAGCTGCCTTGATAATAAACATTTATGATATTCGAATATATTCAAATGGCCTTGCTAACATAGTTCAGTGGGAAATATGACCCGCCATTGAAGGCTGCAGCAGATGATCACAACCTGTTTTTCCGCCGACAGGAAACTGACTTTTGGCTCCCGTGATATTTTCCCCTCCCGCCTGCCATTATGCCCGCCATGGGCAGAAGCGAAAAGTCCCAGCCTATGTTTCAAACTTGCATTTATAGCGTACCTTTAATGTAGTAAAACATCCCAAGGCACCTGACTGCCGTGTTATCAAACAAAATTTGACACCAAACTACACAAGGGATAGGACCGATAAAAGCTTGGTGAAAAAGTTAGGTTTTAAAGAGTGCCTTAAAGGAGGAGAGAGAGGTTGAGAGGCAAAGACCTTAAGGGAGGTGGGGTTGGGGGGGATAGCGGGTGGTGGCGGCAGGGTGGGTGTTGGGCAGTGGATTTCAGAGTTGCAGGCTTAGGCAGTTGAAAGCAGGGTTGTCAATCGTGGAGGAAAGAAAATCTGGGATGGGCAAGGAGGCAGAGATCTCAGAGGGTTGTAGGCAATGTTCCCTTAATGTGCGTGGCAAGGTTTTCCAATGTGTGGTATCTTTAATCGTTTGCACAGGGAACAAGGCCTGCACAGTCCCTTCTGTTCTGTTGCGTGACCACAGATGCACGCAGCTTTGTGGGAGCATTGGTTGTAGGACTGGAGGAAGTTACAGAAAGCAGGAGGACCGAGGTCATGGATGGATTTAACAAATAATTTTAAAGTTGAGGTGTGACTGGATCGGGAGCCAATGTAAGGGCCACGTATGAATGGGACATGGTGCAAGTTAGGATAAGGGCAGCAGAGTTTTGGAGGAGCTCAGGTTTATGGTGGGTGGAAGTTAGGAGGCCAGTCAAGAAAGCATTGGAGTATTCAAGGGTTTTGGCAGCAGATGAGTTGAGACAGGGTGGGAATCAGGAAAGAAGGGAGCCTTTCTGTGTTAAAGTAGTATGTGTTTTCGAGGATATTCATGACAGGGCACATTAGTGTTTCTAGTGTGCACAAGATTGCAGAGTTGTATGGTGGTGAAGGGAGTGGCCGAAAGGAGGGTAGCTGGTGTGAAGTGTTGCAATAAAAGATTGAAGGAGGCAGAGTGAAGTGTGCTGTAGTGATTTTAGAAGGCTACTTGTAATCGGGAAAAGAGGGCTATGAGTGCTGTGGCAACAGATAATGCAAGGTTTATAGTAAAGGTTATTGTAAAGTAATGATAGTAGGAGTTCGAGACTTATCCTGGCTATCTATATAACATCACAGAACACTTTGCTCCAACGCTCAGGGGCAAAAATCCTTGAACTGAGATGTTCTGCCACATCTACACAGTGATGCCGGACAGCTTGTGCAGGAACATTCCTGCTGCCTGGTGAATAGAAGTCGGCCACCTCTAGCAAAACCTCCAAAGCAGTGTACATTAATTGTATCTCCTCCGCCTGTGATTTATCACAACTCTCTTGGATGCCTGCTGCCAAAATGCACCTTCTCTTTAAGAAGTACATGCTTCCTTTAAATTGTACCTGAACTGCCCGAAAGTGAGCTCCTCCATCATGTGAGCTGCCAATAAATAACTCAAGTAGCTTTGGCACCCAACTTCTTTTATTTTAATCAGTTGTCCCAAAAAAAGTTGGATCTCCTTACTGCCCTCATTATTGGCAGCACACTCTGAGTGTCCATTCAGCTTATGAAAATGCACTCAAAAGCATTTCCACCTGAAGTACTTTAGAATCACATGTTATTTTAAAACCAAGTTGACAATGTTTGTTATCACTTACCCTTCATTTGAGCACAGTGATGTCTAGCCACTGCTTGTACTGAACCTTTTACTAGTACCATGAATCTGTACTAATGACAGCTTCAAGTGTTTGCTTTGGTTCAGGTTTGCATTAACGAAAACAACAACATGCAATTATATAGCTCCTTTCACGTATTATAAATTAGGGCCCTGATTTTGTGGTCAATGGCAAAATATATGCTTTGCTTATCTCTAGACCGTTATGAAATGACCTAACGTGATGGTAGGGGTGAGAATTTCACTTGATAGAAGGGAGGAACCCTTCACCGCGTGGGCCCCAGCGTGGCACTGCAGCGTCCTCTGGTGCGAGTGTAAAGGATGGCTCACATGATAAGAGTTGTGACCTCACAATTTGTCAAAAGTAAACTACTGCAGTGCCTGTCATAATAGATTCATATCACAAAGTCATTGGAATAAAAGATTAAGGAGGATCATTATAATCCGAATC
Source organism: Cetorhinus maximus (assembly GCF_964194155.1). Lineage (NCBI taxonomy): Eukaryota > Metazoa > Chordata > Chondrichthyes > Lamniformes > Cetorhinidae > Cetorhinus > Cetorhinus maximus. Next base: position 78,510,102 of record NC_135896.1, read on the forward strand.
ATTTAAAACATCATGGATTGAAACAGTTTAAAAGGCACATGTAGCATATAAAAATGTCATGTACAGTTACACATTTCAAAAGTCTGATGAATCTTGTTAAAGTCATTTAAATTTTAACATTTAAAAATTTGAGAAATCATCAAAAAGTGTGAAAAACTATTTAAAAAGTCGGATCAATCTTGTTAAAAAGAGATTTGAAAAGACTGATAAATTTGAGCAGAGATGAAACTTCAGATTTTCATTTTGAAAGTTGAAATCATCCTTCCAGTACTGGCCAGACCTTTAAGTATTTGCAAACTGCCTCATGCTAGGGCTTCATGTCTCTGCAAACAGCAGCCCTAAAATATTTTTTGAGAAAAACCTTTAGAATTACGCAATTATCCCAAATTCTCATCATACTCATTTCCTCCATTTAATCCAGCTGCCTGCAAACCAGAAGCAAGCACTCTGGAGTAGCACGGAATGGCCCACAGCAATTTAGGAATTCCTATATTATGCAGTAGCAACACGAGTAGTTGGTTGGACAGCTGGCTTGTGATGCAGAGTGACTCCAACAATGCAGGTTCAATTCCCATACTGGCTGAGGACATCCATGAAGGCCCAGCATTCTCAACCTCGCCCCTTGCCTGAGGTGCAGTGACCCTCGGGTTAACTCACCACCAGTCGTCTCTCTATAATGAGAGAGCAACGTATGGTCCTCTGGGACTTCAGCAACTTTCATTCATTTCAGTATTCACCACTAACAGGATGTTATTGTCAAGCCAAAAAGACATTCTGCCTAGCTCATAAATGAGTAATGTGGTATATAAATTTCAGTGCCAGTTTGTTGCTAGGTATGCAGACCATACATCCCAAAGACTGGCAGATTGTATCAAACAGCATGTCCCTTTTGCTGTTCGCAATGGGCAAGGTGCAGACCCTACCCAACCAAACCCATGTGTGCAAGACTCAATATTAGATGTGATTCCATGATTGGACAACATTTGCTAAATAATTTTTAGTGTGCTAAAAATGACGCTGACAACCAATTTAAGAATAAAAACAAAAACAGAATTACCTGGAAAAACTCAGCAGGTCTGGCAGCATCGGTGGCGAAGAAAAGAGTTGATGTTTCGAGTCCTCATGACCCTTCAGCAGAACTGAAGGGTCATGAGGACTCGAAAATTCAACTCTTTTCTTCTCTGCCAATGCTTCCAAACCTGCTGAGTTTTTCCAGGTAATTCTGTTTTTGTTTTGGATTTCCAGCATCCGCAGTAGTTTTTTGTTTTTATACCAATTTAAGATTGTTAGTCGGGCTTGCAGTGTGGCTCATTTACATCTACTGGAAGCTACATATATTAATGCACAGGGCCCTATAAAGTATAAAGTTCTTGCTATTGTCCTGATGAGTGCAAGACATAACGCTTTGGCAAAATGTCTTTTTTCAGCAATACTCAAGTTCTGTACAACCAACCGACTATTTGAACTCCTATACTGCTCATATTTGTGTCAGCACTAAGTCCACCTATTTGCATCTTTCTAACATTCCTTGATTTCACTGTCTCAGCTTATCTGCTGTTGAAACCATCATGATGGCCAGTACTACCACTAGGCAAACCAGGCGGTCGACTAGAGCAGCAAACCTTGAGGGGCGGCAAAATCTGAATGAACTATTCATGGAACTATATAAGTAAACAAACAGGCTTCAGCTGTGGGAATTAAAGGTCTATATCTATTCATATACATTCACTTATACTGGTATACATATAGATTTCCATATATTTACATTGTAGTCTTTCCCAAAAATTTGATATATTCCTCATTGTTTATGCAACAGTGTTACAAATTTGTATATCTGCATGACTTTTGCAAAACTGCAGACCAGTAAATAATATCAAAAATATAATTTAATCTAGCCCACTCTATCATGATTATTGATTGTGTAAATTGCACATAAAATCATTTGTAGCTGTTAGAGGAACACATGGTATCACATCATGTGAGCCATATTACACATTATAATGTGTATTTCTTCCAGTACATATCCTGTGAAAAGTGTAGAATAATGACAACGTACAATCAGTATCATAATATTCTCCTTTCTCATGTAAAATAAAGCTTTAATTATAAATGCAGAATCCTTATTCATACTCTTGCATAATATTCATTTTTGAAAGTTAATTGTGAGGGGTGGTGGGGGACGAATGTTCGTCTAGGGTGCCTAATACTCTTGTATAGGCCCAGATCCTCATTTGTGCCTTTGTTACCTCTCGACTCGATGAGGCCAACGCACTTCTGACTAGTCTCCTGCAGTCTATCTGCCTTAAACTTCAGATAATTCAAAATTCTGCTGCCCATGTTTTAACCCACAGCAAATCCCATTCCCCTATCCTCCCTGTGCTTGCCGACCTACATTGACTCCAGGTCAAGTGACTTAATTTTAAAATTTGAGTCCTCATTTTCAAACCCCTCCCCACCAGCCTTGCCTTTCACATCTCTGTAATTGCCCCCTGCCTCACAACCCTCTGAGATATCCACACTCCTCAAATTCTCGCTTCTAGTGCATCCCCAATTTTAGTTGCTCCAACATTGGTGGTTATGCTTTCAGTTATCTAGTCCTCAACCTTTGGAATACCATTCCTACACCCCTCTCTCTTTGTACCTCACTTTCCTACTTTAAGACACTCCTTAAAATCTACCTCTTTCCCCAAGCTTTTGGTCATTTGACCTAGGCCAGGATTTTGCCCTTGTCGGGCGGGCTTGGTGGGGCGGGAGCGGCCAGGAAGCCCACCGCCGCCCACAATTGGGCCGCGACCTCGATTTCACGCTGATGGGTCAATTAAACAAAAAATAGATTTTAAATAGATTCAGCCAGTTAACAAAACACCCTGGACAGCAGAATTCAAAATGGCTTTTTCCAGCCTTGGTTTCTGTAGACTGTAGCTTAGTGCACAAATACTGGAAGCTTTTCACAATTCTGGTAGATCTTGCAATGCCTTCTCTAACACACAACCACAATTTTCTTTATACATGTTAATGCAAATTCCATTGTTCCCATATGTCTTTGGAACTTTACCTTTCTCATAATATAAATCATTTCATGGTGCTAATATTGTCAGTAACCGTTGGGAAAAATAAATACACTACTTGGCCTAGCTTCTCTGGCTAGGTGTAACATCTTACCATGACACCACCCCCCTCCTTACGGGAAAATGAACCGTCATAATTTAAAAAGACAGCTTCGTTTTCTGAACGCATCTTACACTACCTCCTACTCTTATCCATATACTCTCACTATTTCATTACCAGCTGAATGCATTAACAGAAGAATATATATACAAATCCTTGGTACGAACAGAAATCATTCCAGTCGTGTCCAGGTTTTAAATGTCCAATTTTCCTTTGAGCTTTAAGCTCTCGCCAATACATCTGCAATTAGGTTTCCTCATCCAGCCACATGTGCAATCTGTAGATTAAATGGTTGCAGTAATAAACTCCATCTGAATAGCCTGGCACGTCGGTCTTGAAATTTGTCCAGAAACTTTAAAGGATTGTGGTCTGTATAAACAATTGTTTCTCACTAATTGTTTTACAACATAAAGCTCGAAATGCTGCAACGCTAACACCAGACCCAGAGACTCCTTTTAGATCATTGAGTATCTGCTCTGTTGTATATTCAACTTCTGTGAAAAATATCCTTACCGGTTTCTTAATTCCAGTTTCATCATCTTGCAACAGTACGGCCTCAATGCCTATATTGCTTGCGTCAATGGCCAATGTAAATTGCTTGGCATAATTGGGTACTGCCAAAACTGATGATGTAGTCAATACAGTTTTCAAACTGTCAAATGCCTTCTGACACTCCTGTGTCCATTGAAACATCTTGTTCTTTTTCAATAGCTCAATCAATGGAGCAATCACACTGCTAAAATTAGGTGCAAATTTCCGGTAAAACCCACGCATGCCCAGAAATCTCAAAACTTCTCGTTTTGTTGAAGGCATGATAGCTTTGACTTTCACGTCTCTCAGAGCCACCTTACTATGTCCAAAGGCATGGCCTAGATATGTAAATTGCACTTTTGCAAATTCACTTTTAGCCAAGTTCATCACCAAATTAGCTCCTTGTAGTCGACTAAATCATTCCTCCAGATGTTGTAAATGATGTTTGACTGAAAATGTTCAAGTCGTCAATATAAACATCACAACTGCTCAGTCCTGCAATTGCTTTGTTTGTCAGTCTTTGAAATGTTGCAGGTGCATTTTTCATACCAAATGGCATGACTTTAAACAGATATAGTCCATCTGGCGTCACAGAATCACAGAATCACACAATGCAGTAGAGGCCCTTCGGCCCATCGAGTCTGAACCGACACATGAGAAACACCTGATCTGCCTACCTAATCCCATTTACCAGCACTTGGCCCATTGCCTTGAATGTTATGACGTGCCAAGTGCTCATCCAGGTACTTTTTAAAGGATGTGAGGAAACTCGCCTCCACCAGCCTCCCAGGCCATGCATTCCAGACCGTCATCACCCTCTGGGTAAAGAAGTTTTTCCTCACATCCCCCCTAAACCTCCTGCCCCTCACCTTGAACGTATGTCCCCTCGTGACTGACTCTTCAACTAAGGGGAACAGCTGCTCCTTATCCACCCTGTCCATGCCCCTCATAATCTTGTGCACCTCGATCAGGTCACCCCTCAGTCTTCTCTGCTCCAACGAAAACAACCCAAGTCGATCCAACCTCTCTTCATAACTTAAATGTTTCATCCCAGGCAACACCCTGGTGAATCTCCTCTGCACCCCCTCCAGTGCAATCACATCCTTCCTATAACGTGGCGACTAGAACTGCACACACTACTCCAGCTGTGGCCTCACCAAGGTTCTATACAACTCCTACATGACCTCCCTACTTTTGTAATCTATGCCTCGATTGATAAAGGCAAGTATCCCATATGCCTTTTTCACCACCCCACTAACATGCACCACCCCCCTGCCTTCAGAGATCTATGGACACACACACCAAGTTCCCTTTGTTCCTCAGAACTTCCTAGTGTCATGCCATTCATTGAATACTTTCTTGTCAAATTACACCTTCCAAATTGTATCACCTCACACTTTTCAGGGTTAAATTCCATCTGCCACTTATCTGCCCATTTGACCATCCCATCTATATCTTCCTGTAGCCCAAGACACTCAACCTCACTGTTAACCACCCAGCCAATCTTTGTGTCATCCGAAAATTTACTAATCCTGCCCCCTACATAGTCTTCTATGTCGTTTGTATAAGTGACGAATAATAGGGGACCCAGCACAGATCCCTGTGGTATGCCACTGGACACTGGCTTCCAGTCACTAAAGCATCCTTCTGTCATCACCCTCTGTCTCCTACAACTAAGCCAATTATCAAATTACCCTGTATCCCATGTGCATTTGCCTTCTTTATAAATCTCCCATGTGGGACCTTGTCAAAGGCTTTTCTGAAATCCGTATAAACTACATCAACTACACTACCCTCATCTACATACCTGGTCACCTCCTCAAAAAATTAAATCAAATTTGTTAGACATGACCGCCCTCTGACAAAGCCATGCTGACTATCCCTGATCAAACCTTGCCTCTCCAAGTGCAGATAGATTCCCTCCTTCAGAATTTTCTCCAATAGTTTCCCTACCACTGACGTGAGACTCACTGGCCTCTAGTTCCCTGGTTTATCTCTGCAACTCTTCTTAAATAGGGGAACCACATTAGCTGTTCTCCAGTCGTCTGGCACCTCCCCCGTGGCCAGAGAAAAATTAAAATTTTGGGCCAGAGCCGCTGCGATCTCCTCTCTTGCCTCCCTCAGCAGTCTGGGACACAAATCATCCGGACCTGGAGATTTGTCCACTTTTAAGCCTGCCAACACCTCCAATACCTTGTCTATTTGCTTAAGAACCTTGCAGTCTCTCTCCCCAAGTTCAATACCTTCATCCTCATTCTCTTGGGTGAAGATGGATGTGAAGTATTCATTCAACACTCTACCAATGTCCTCTGGCTCCACCCATAGATTACCCCCTTGGTCCCTAATGGGCCCTACTCTTTCCCTGGTTATCCTCTTCCCATTGATATATTTATAGAATATCTTGGGATTTTCCGTACTTTTACCAGCCAGAGCTTTCTCATATCCCCTCTTTGCTCTCCTAGTTGCTTTCTTAAGCTCCACCCTGCACTTTCTGTACTCCACTAATGCCTCTGCTGATTTGCTTCCCTTGTACTTGCTAAAAGCCTCTCTTTTCCTTCTCATTGTATCTTGAATATCTCTGGTCATCCATGGTTCTCTGGGCTTGTTACTCCTTCCTATCACCCTAGAGGGAACATGTTGAGCCTGTACCCTCCCCATTTCCTTTTTGAATGCCCCCCCCACTGCTCCTCTGTAGATTTCCCCACAAGTAGCTGTTCCCAGTCTACCTTGGCCAGATCCTGCCTTATTTTACTAAAATCCAATCTCCCCCATTCCAAAACATTTTTTTGCAACTTTTCTTTGTCCACAACAAACTTAAATTGTACCATGTTGTAGTCGCTATCTCTAAAATGCTCCCCCACCACCACCTCGGCCACCTGTCTGGCTTCATTCCCCAGCATTAGGTCCAGCACTGCGCCGTCCCTTGTTGGACCCTCTACATATTGACCTAAAAGGTTCTCCTGTACACATTTCAAGAAATCCACTCCATCCAAGCCCTTTAGCTATATCAATCCCAATTAATATTGGGAGAGTTGAAATCACCTAATATAATTGCCCTATTGTTATTGTTTTTACACACCTCCACAAATTGTGCACATAGTTGCTCCTCAATCTCCCGCTGACTATCTGGGGGTCTATAATAAACACCTAACAATGTGGCTGCCCCTTTTTTATTCCTAAGCTCTACCCACAAAGCTTCATATTCCTCCAAGATATCATCTCTCCTTACTGCAGTAACTGACTCCTGAACTAATAATGCAAGGCCTCCTCCTCTCTTACCCCTTCCCCTGTCTCGCCTGAAGATTCTGTATCCCGGAATGTTGAGCTGCCAATCCTGCCCCTCCCTCAACCACATCTCAGTGATGGCTACTATATCACAATTCCACGTGTCAATCCTCACCCTTAACTCATCCATTTTACGTGTAATACTCCTGGCTTTAAAGTAGAGGCCATCCAGCCTTGCCTTACTCCCTTGAAACTTAATGCAGCTGTACTCCCTCTGACTTGATTGTTTTACTGTATTATGATGTGTCCCTATTCTGCTAACATTCTGTGTCCCCTCCCCCTGCCGAATTAGTTTAAACTCCTCCCAACAGCACTAGCAAACCCACCCGCAAGGATGTTAGTCCCGCTCTGGTTCAGATGTAGACCGTCCCACTTGTACAGGTCCCACCTTCCCGAGAAACGGTCCCAGTGATCCAGGAATCTAAAACCCTCCCTCCTGCACCAACTCTTAAGCCACATATTCATCTGTGCTATTCTATTTCTGAGCTCGCTAGCATGTGGCACTGGGAGTAATCCAGAGATTACAACCCGAGAGGTCTTGCTTTTTAGTCTACTGCCTAACTCCCTGAATTATTGATGCAAGACCTCACCCCTCTTTCTACCTATGGTACCAACATGTACCATGACCTCTGCCTTATCACCCTCCCCCTTCAGGATTCCCTACAGCCATTCAGTGACATCCCAGACCCTGGCACCAGAGAGGCAACACACCATCCTGGATTCACGTTGACGGCCACAGTAGTGCCTATCTGTTCCCCTGACTATAGAATCCCCTATTACTATTGCTCTTCCTCTCTTCCTCCCCTCCTGTACAGACAGGCTGTTTGTGGTGCCAGAAGCTTGGCTCTGTCTGCACTCCCTGGAGGAACCAGCGCCCTCATCAGCCTCCAAAATGGAATACCAATTTGTGAGCGGGACCCCAGGGGACTCCTGAACTTGCTGCCTGTTTCTCTTGGACTGCCTGGTGGTCACCCATTCCCTTCCTTCCTCAAGTCTCTTCAGCTGCGGTGTGACCACCTCTCTAAACATGCTATCCATGATGCTCTGACTCGTGGATGCTCCATAGTGTCCCCAGCCACCATTCCAGCTCTGAAACCCGACCTTCCAGGAGCTGCAGCTAGACACACTTCCTGCACACATGCTGATCCCGGGCACTGGAAATGTTCCTGACTTCCCACATGGAGCATGAGGAGCACACCATGGCTTTGAGCTCTCCTGCCATGACTTATCCCTTTAAGTTAAACCTTTTAAATCAATTGCTCTAGGGCCCTTCTTTCCTGATCCTCATTACTATAGAATATGCAAACTATAAACCACAAAAAGACCTTGAACTATAAGTGATTAAAGTATTAAATACTTACCCAACCTTGCCAACTACTTACCAGTCATTCCTTTCACAAAAGTGGATATCTCCTTTGCCCTCTCCAATAATGGCATTAGCCAATATCCTCTCAGCAACTCAATCTTTGTGATAAACTTTGATTGCCCTGCTTTCTCAAAGCAATCTTCCAACCATGGTATAGGATGTGAATCTGCTTTTTTCACTGCATTCACCTTTTGATAGTTCACACACAGTCTTTGTGCTCCATCTGGTTTCAGTACCATCACAATAGGCAAATTCCAGTTACTGCAACTAGACTCGATGGTGTCATTTTGAAGCATGAATTCAAATTCTTTCTGTACTTGTGATAACTTTGCTTGATTTAATCTATAAGGTTGTTGCCTTATTGAAGATGAAACTTCTACATTCACATCATGTGTAGCCAAATTTGTCCTCCCTAGCTTATTCCACAAATAGCTTTTTGTGACCTCAATAGCTTTTCCAAATCACTTTGACACTTGACTGGAAGGCAACTCAATATTACATTTAAATTTTCAAGTACCTCCTCATTATCCAATTTGATTAGAGGAAAATCAATTTCAGAATCCTTCATTTATACCTCTTTCTCATTATCAGCACCACCAATACCTCATTTTGGTCCTTTTCCCTGTCAAAGTACTTTTAAAGCATATTTACATGAGACACCTTCTGCTTCTTTCTTCTACTTGGAGTATTTATTAAATAATTTACTTCACTCAGTTTCTTTTCAATCCTGAAAAACCTCTAAACCTTACCTTTAATGAGTTATCCAGCACTGGTAACAGAACTAACACCTTTTCCCCAGCAACATACTATGAGCTGTAGCTTTCCTATCTGCTTTCATTTTCATCACTTGCTGTGATATCTTTAAATTTTCCCTAGCTAAGTCACATGCTCTTGTCCAATCTCTCTCTGATGTTTGATACATAATCCAGGAGAGTCATTTCCAAGTTTTGACCCATCAATTTCTCATGAATCAATTTCAGTGGTCCCCTTACCTCATGACCATAGACTAATTCAAAAGGACTAAATATAGTTGATGCATTAGGAGCATCCCTAATAGCAAATAACAAGTATGAAATTCCCCTATCCTAGTCCTGTGGATAGTCCTGACTATACAGCCTCATCATAGTTTTTAAAGTTTGATGCCATCTTTCCAAAGCTCATTGTGATTCAGGAAGGCAAGCTGTTGAGTTAAACTGTTTTATCCCCAAACTGTTCATACTTCCTTAAACAGCTGTGATATGAAACTTGAACCCTGATCTGATTGTATTTCTTTTGGTAAACCATATCTTGTAAAAAAAATGAGTCAACTCTTCCACAATTCTCTTTGTTGTAACATTTCTCAAAGGTATCACTTCAGGAAACCTTGTAGACACATCCATTATTGTCAGTAAGTACTGATTTCCACTTTTAGTCTTAGGGAGGGGTCCTACACAATCAATCATGACCCTAGTAAAAGATTCTTCAAATGCTTGAATTGGAATTAAAGGAGCCGGCTTGATCACTCCTTGTGGTTTTCCTATCACCTGACGTGTGTCATGATCTACAGAATTTAATCACATCTTTATGCAATAAGACCAATAAAAATGTTTTTGTATTTTTGCCTGTGTCTTTCTAATTCCTAAATGTCCCACTATTGGAATTTTATGAGCTATTTTTAGTATCTCATTTCTATATCAAAATGCTATACAGTCTGATCTACTTCCCTCCAGTTTTCATCTTCCAAAACTTGATACGGCCACCACTTTCTCATTAAAACATTACCCTTAAGGTAATAACATTCTGGAATACATTCTGCCTCTGTTTCTGAGTGAGTTGTCTGATATAACTGTTTTATTTGGATCCTTTTTCTGTAACACTACCAAACTGCCTTGAGCTAAATATTTCAGCTGCATTATCTTTCATTCTTTCTTCCTGAACAATCTTATTAAAAACAGTGTCAGCTAATTGAATTTCAAACCTTCTCCCTGTCCTTTAACTTCTCATTCTTCCAAAAGAATTACTTCTCTAAGAGCTGCATATACTGTCTCTATCTTTGATGCCCGTATCCATCAATCAAAATGACTTTGTTTTACTCTCTCAAACTCACATAATTTGCCCAGGCTGTTTTCTTATATTCTAAATTTCTGCCTGTATGCCACAGGAACCAACTCATATGCACTAAAAATAGCCTTTTTTACCACATCATAATCTACTGACATTTCTTCTGGTAGTGAAGCATAAATATCATGTCTTCTACCCATTAACCTAGATTGTAACAACAATGTCCAGTTTTCCTTTGGCTGTTTCATTTATTTAGCTATCTTCTCAAATGAAATAAAGAACACCGCCACATCTCTTTCTTCGAACTTCGGAAGAGCTTGCAGAAATTTAAACATCTCCCCCCTGAGTTTTAGGTTAACAGGTTTTTCATCATCAGGATGTCTCTTGTTTAAAGTCCAGCTTTTTAAGTCGATACTCTCGGCCTCTTTCCTTCTCTCTCTCTTCCGTTGCTAACTTTTCCCTCTGGAGATCAAGTTTTTGCATTTTCATTTATTTTTGAAATAATCTCTCTTTTTCTTTTGCCTCCAATTCAAGTTTTCTCAGTTCCTTTGCTTGTTCAAATTCAAGCTTCTTCATTTCTAACTGAAGTCTCACTACCTCCAGCTGTGACCCACTAGCATCAGATATCACTTCCAACTTTAAATGCTGTGCTATCACTTCAACTATGTCTGCTTTCTTTGCCCCTACAGCTAACCTCAACTGCAATTTATCCACCAACTCTGTTAACTTACCCTTGGATACGCTTTGTAACCTAATCAGAGTTACATATTCTACTTCCAAAAAAGTTTCAGCCATGGATACAGCCATTTTTGCAGCGTCACCACTTTAAAATTCCCTCACCCCCACTCCTGAATTCAAAGTGCTTCTCATACTCATAACCTTCAGTTTCACCAACTCCAAACCAAGCAAAGGATTTCAAATATCCTGCAAAGAGCCCCCAAATTGTTATGCGGTGGTAGATGACGTGTGCCAGGCAGATCAAATCCATGAGGGAAACTTGATCACGTGGTGACAAGGATTTTTCAATTTGTATTTTATTTTGAGATGTGTGCCCTGAATTCAGTAGTAATAAGTCCACCAAGGCTCTAGAAATGTTTTACAAAACTAAATTAAACATTTAAAAGATTTCAAGAACATACATAAGTCTGCAAATTACTGCTATAATAACTCCTAAAACCCCTAATTAATCTGGATTCCAGTTACACCCTCACTAAGACAACAGTAAACAAAGAAAAATAGATTTTAAATAGATTCCAGCCAGTTAACACAACACCCTGGACAGTAGAATTCAAAACGGCTTTTCCCAGCTTTGGTTTCTGGAGACAGCAGCTTAATGCACAAATACTGGCGGCTTTTCACACTTCTGGTAGATCTTGCAATGCCTTCTCTAACACATAACCTCAACCTCCTTTGTACACGTTTCTCCCTTTTAATGCAAATTCCATTGTTCCCATATGTCTTTGGAACTTTACCTTTCTCATAATATAAATCATTTCATGGTGCTAATATTGTCAGTAACTGTTGGGAAAAATGAACACACTGCTTGGCCTAACTTCTCTGGCTAGGTGTAACATCTCTTTGAAATTCAAACTACCCTGATTTATCTAAAAATGCAAACTCTCATCAATTCATCTTCTAAAATTTCAGGCATGTTTACGTATTTAGCATTTCAAACCCACCTTCTTTAGATGAGTCAAAGCCTGTAGACCAGCTGTCTCCAATTCAGTTAAATCTGCCCCCACACGCACACACAGACAAACTATCCAGACCCCACTATTAACCAACTTTTACAATAAATCACAATAACATTATGGGTATTATTGTACTTTCATGACATAACAAAGACATCGATGGTCTCACAAAAAAGTGTGACAATACCCAACAGCTAAGATGACTTCTGAGGGATAATACCCACAATAAATTACCACCTATTGCAGCCAGAGTGTTGTGATGCATAATGAAAACAGAAAATGCTGGAAAAACTGTGCATCTATGGAGAGAGAAACATAGTTAACGGGTGGAATTTTCCATATATGAGACTAAGTGCGGTGGCGGGTGGATTTGGCGGCACCCATCCCAGTGGATGGAATGGCGGAAACTCACACCTGATTCCACACTCGGAGGATCATTAATTATGCACAGGCAAATATCAAGTCAAATCACCTGGTGGGTTGGAAGCCGATTCATCCGACCGCTATCAGCTGGTGGCGTCGAATATCCGGGCCCCATATTTAAAGGCCAATTGGGCACATAATCTCACTCTCTGCAGCCCACTGTCTTCCAGAAACATACGGAAATGTCTTGCAACCAGAAGAAGGCCAAGAGCTTCAAGAAGAAGGCAACACACCACTTCACCCACCAGACCCTCCAGGCCTTGATCAGAGGAGTGCAAATGCAAAGGCAAGTCCTGTAGTCCTGTATCCCAGGGTTGGCTGCAGGAAGCGCAGCAGCCTCACCTCCCCGGCCTGGGAGGCCATCGCAGAGCAGGTCAGTGTAGCTAGCAACCGCACCCAAAATGGCATCTAGTGCAGGAAGAGGATGAATGATCTCATCCACTCCGCCAGGGTAAGTCATCCTTCAACTCCCTCCAATATCAAACTCTCATCATGGCATCATGCACTCAAATGGTTGCTCTCTTCAGGGATCTCACACAATGATTGGTAGGGACACATAGCAACACTCGGTCTCTCACCGAGACTTCCACGTCACCACCATCCCATCTATCATGTTGCTCACACTCCATTCTCTGGCCCTTCTGGGGAGGGCTCACCACACACAGGGGACATGCATCTCATCCAACCTCTGCTCCATCCCTTCTCATCACATGCCTTTCTTTCATCTTCATACAGGCCAAGCTGTTCACAACAGAAGGGAAAGAGCGCAGACCTGGGGAGGTATGGCTGACACCATTGCCCCCACTAATGTTGAGGTGGTGCAGTAGAGTTGGCTGGGGAGGACAGGACTCATTCCAGTGAGGAAGGGGAGATTGGCCTCCCCCACCAACTCAGTGCGGATCACAGCTCCATCACTTCATCAAATCCTGACATTCACAGTGAGTCACATGCAGTCTTATATAGCTCATGCTCATTAACTGAAACTCTATTTTCTAGATACCAGCAGATCAAGACCCCCAAACCAGTCAGGCATCAGTGCGAGCCCCTGGATCACGTCTGAAGAGGAAGCTCCAGAAGAACCATCACGGCGCTCAAACACACCCTCCACCAGCTCAGAGACACTCATGTTGGTGGGGCACAGCTGTAGATTAGGCTCGGCTCACTTTCTGGGGAACCCCTCACTGACACATTCCCGCAGCAGTCGGAGGCAGGGACAGCCCAGGTCTCCGGCACCCGGAGGACTGCTGGAGACCAGCCACCCACTCAGTCTGAGTCAGATGATGAACCTCTGGAAGCAGTCGCCAACTCAATGCTGGGGATGCAATGGCAGGCAATGGAACATCAGGCAGAGATTTGATGGTCACTCAGCAGACCAGAGCAAACGATGGAGGAATCCATCTGCGTTCTGTCTGATATCATGGCTCTGACATGCGAGTGCCTTGAGGTCACCATGGGAAGGGTGGAAACCAACATGGAGACCTTGGTCCAGCAGGTCTTGCCGGATTTGCGCTCGGCCGTGCACCCCATGGCAACATACCCTGGTGGGCACCATCAAGATGTAGGCGACATGGGGTGAGGCACCTTGAACCCCCCTCCAGGTGCACCATCTGCTGCAGGAGTCAGGGCGGGGCCCTCGGGCACCCGCTGGGAGGATGAGCGTCAGCCAGACACCCCAGGGCCTCCTCTCAGGACACTCCAAGGGTGTGCAGCTGCTTACAGTCCCCTCTGCCTGTAACCCCATCCACTCCAGCTTCTCAGGCCACTGAGGGTGTTTCTGCCCCAAGCAGGTGACCCTTATCAGGCCGAGGCCCTCCAGGCCTCTGGCCAGCAGAGGACATCTGCCAAGGTCATTACAGACATCAGGACATAGCAGTCAGCAGGCTGCCTCCACCTCTGCTGCAGATGTCAGGTCAGACGTAGCGCTAGAGTTTGGAAAGTTAAGAAAAATTGATGTCACTTTTGTGTCACGGGTGTGCTATGTATGTAAAAAAATTGCACTTTTGTTAATACATTTGGTGGTTATGTAAATGTTTTGGGCAGCTGAAGGGATTGTGATTTTGTAAATTGAAATCCTCTTATTTCAAGGTTTAGCCATACTCCCACCCAGTGATAGTGTCCCACAGTGGGATTAACATTCATGTGATGTTGATCTCAGTTGAACTAGTTTCCACGCCCTTGTGTGATTTAGGGAGATGTGTTTAAATCTTTATTTGAGATGTGTGATGTAAGCGTTTCCAACCCGTCTTCCTCATCATTGAGTGAAGGCAGCTCATCAGCATTGATATTCTAGCAGCATTTGTGTCTCCTCAGTGGTAGTGGCAGAAGACAAGACATGCATGGGAGGAGGAGATCCCTAGGCCTGTCCACATCTCAGTCGCAGCAGGGTTTGCATCATTAGATGGCGGCGAAGCCGATGTATTGGAGTTAGGAGCTTAGTGTAGTTATAATACAGAATCAAAGTATCTAAATGTACTTATTGTATTAAGTTTAGCTTCTGTTACTGGGTGATTAGTTTTGGAACTATACTATCCCTTTTGACTTTTATCATTTGTGACTGTACCAACTGAATGTGTAAGAATATTTTACCTAGCCCACCTTGTAAATACTGATGATTGCTATCCACTTATGTTACACATACTTGGTATGGATTTTTAAGCATTGCCCACTGTTTATTCCTCTGTATTAGTTTGACATTGCTTTGTTTAAAGTTATAAATAACTTTGCAATCTGCTTTTAAAAGTAAAATAGCCATTTCAAACCCAACAGCCACAGTAAAACATATGATCCAGCAGGAGGCCTCCAACAAGCAGACAGTCATTTAAAAGCGACTGATCTAATCAACAACACACTGACGCAGTAAGATAAGTGTCTGATTTAATTAGGAATTCACCCCTAAATAAGCAAAATCTGAGACAATGAGTTGATCATGCTTTCTACCCTGGAAGAACGGACATTAGGAGGTGACCATGCACTCTACATACCTCACCTAGCCAATCAGAATCTAATCATGCATTACCTGGACCAATCAGTGTTCAGGGATACCACTGGTTAGGCTGTGGTTGTGATTTGGAAAGGGTTAATAAGGCCTGCTTTTCAGTGGTACTGTGGTACAGAAAGCAGAAGGAAGAAAGAAGACAGAAGAAGAATTACGGAAGAGGCAGTGCTCCAGCCAACTGAGGACCGGTATTCCATGGTGAATTGGCTGAGTCCACTGACTTGTTTGGTGTCACTTCTGTTGTACTTGATTTGATAACTTACCACATTTGTGAACCTTGTCTAAACACACTCATACCGGGAGTGGTTTTGTTTTTAGTCAGGCCCTGAGTTTTACAATTAAAGTTGAATTGGATTTCAGAATCCTATAATCCAGTGAATCTCATAGTCAGATCTTCACAAAGAATGTGGCATATGTGATGTACCAGAGCTCGGGACAAGCGCAGACATGCACAGCATTGTCTCTCTCACTCATTTGTAAATTTGTAAATTCCACGATAAACCCTAGGTCTGGCGAGTTGCCACCATTGTCTGGGTCTCTCCTGACTCTCCTGATCATGCTCTGGCTCCGCTTGACCATGTCCTTCCTGCTGGCACTGCATACGGAGTCACCTTTCCCTCCTTTACATCCTCCATTGCATTAGGACCCTGACAGAAGCAGCATTGAGCCCTGGATCCATATGTGCTTTTGCCTTCTGTCTGAAAGGAAACATTGAAGACATTAATGAATCAAGGGTCAAGTAAGTGAAGCCTGGAAGATGATTCATTTGGGAACTGTAAGGGTCAATAGATTTTCCTGTCTTACTTACATGGTGACTGATGCTGCCTTGTCCCTGACAGACTAGCACACACATCGAGGTGACCAAGATAGCATCACAGATATGTAACATCTTGAGCCTTGTGTGGGATGCTAAAGTTTAACTGAGATGAGTGACCCAACCTAGCTCTGTGCTCCAATCTCTGATGTGGGATATTAATTAAAAATCATTTTTTAAATTCACTTATGGGATGTGGGCGTCACTGGCTGGGCCAGCATTTATTGCCCATCCCTAATTGCCCTTGAGAACGTGGTGGTGAGCTGCCTTCTTGGACCGCTGCAGTCGGTGTAGGTGCACCCATACTGCTGTTAGGGAGGGAGTTCCATGAATTTGACTCAGCGACAGTGAAGGAATGGCGATATATTACCATGTCAGGGTGGTGAGTGGCTTGGAGGGGAATTTCCAGGTGGTGGTGTTCCCATGTGTCAGCTGTCCTTGTCCTTCTAAGTAGTAGCGGCCATGGGTTTGGAAGGTGCTGCCTAAGGAGCCTTGGTGAGTTTCTGCAGTGCAGCTTGTAACTCTTTCAAGCACAAACAAATAAACTAAATTAACAAAATCAGGGACAAAGTAAAAGGCAGCCCCTTAAAGGGAAACGGCAAAAACAAAGGACAAGTTTAAAGAAAAATTAAGAAAATGAAACCAAAATGTGATTAAAGGGGTCAATAAAACACCCCAGTCCCCGCGGTGCCCACCAAGCACGGTAAGCCTCGACAGTGTCAGCAGACACCGCGTGCTCCCTCTCCAGGGACAGCCAGCTGCGAACATTGCCGCAGAAGAGGGGTAGACAGTTGGGCCAGATGACCCCCTTTATCGCCCGCTGCCTGGACCCGTTAATGGCCAGCTTAGCCAGGTCCAGGAGGAGGTTCTCTTCCCTCCCGGCCCCCCTCCGCACTGGGTGTCCGTAGTTTAGGAGCGTGGGAATGAAGTGCAAACAAAACAACAATGAAAGGTTTTACAAGAAACAAAAAAGGGGTGCAGCCTACAACAACCTATATAAATATGGTCCACGAACTCCACAAGGCCTCAAAAGATGCAGGCATCTTGGGAGTCCGCGAACTGACACAACCCACGATTGTGTGGGACTGCTGTGTGCAACACCCTCCATCCCAGGTCCCCGAAGGAAAGGGGGAGGACTCCCATGTAGCGAGCCCCCATTGGGGACTTCTGCCACCGGATGGCAACAAGGCACGCCAGGGTGTACACACAGCTGCCACTGTTTGTCAGTGGTGGAGGGAGTGAATGTTTGTGGAAGGAGTACCAAACAAGCTGGCTGCTTTGTTCTGGATAGTGTCAAGCTTCTTGAATGTTGTTGGAGCTGTACTCATCCAGGCAAGTGGAGAGTATTCCATCACACTTCTGACTTGTGCCTTATAGATGGTGGACAGACTTTGGGGAGTCAAGAGGTGAGTTACTTGCCAGAGGATTGCTAGCTTTTTGACAGCTCTTGTAGCTACTCTATTTATATGGCTAGCCCAGTTCAGTTTCTGGTCAATGGTAACCTCCAGGATGTTGATAGTGGGGGATTCAGCAATGGTAATGTCATTGAATGTCAAGGGGGGACTGCTTCAGTGTCTGAGGAGTTGTGAATGGTGCTGAACATTGTGTAATCATCAGCGAACATCCCCACTTCTGACCTTATGGTGGAAGGAAGGTCATTGATGACGGAGCTGAAGATGGTTGGGCCAAGGGCACTATCCTGAGGAACTCCTGCAATGATGTTCTGGAACTGAGATGATTGACCTCCAACAGCCACAACATGATCAATGAGTGCATGCTCTTTGGCTTGTTAGGAGTGTTAAATCTGGTGAGCAGGTCACAGGCCTTCATTGATGGAGTGCCATATATGATACAGCTGTACCTCCTTCACTAGTGCCTGCACTCCCAAAACATTATCCAAGCTCGCTAACTTAGAGTGAGAAAATTTGCCTATGTGTTACTCTTGAGATGCAACGACTGTGGTGTGAAGCCACTGAGTTCTGGGTAGCCCTTTAACAGTGCTAATGAAGCCATTGGCTTTCAGTGGCTTTCATCTCAAGGAGGTCTTCCTCCTTTCTTTCTAAGCAGACTCCTGTTCACTCCTGCGGCAACAAGAAGCTAGAGGGCGACCCCAGAAAGGCCCACTTGTGTTCACCCTTCCCCTCACTGCCATTCCACAGCCTTCCTTCCCCATTGCCCACCTTGTGTTCATCAACACCACCCTCGCCTTACTGCCCACCCCCAGTTGAAGTGCTAGATTCTGAAAGTGGAGGCCTGCATGAGTACCACAGCACGTGGTGTTCTTCGGGACAATGTAGGCAAAGAGCAGGAGCAGACCAACCCTACAGCTCCAGCAGTGTGGCGTTCATCACAACAAGACCGGCGCAGCGCTATGGTGGATAGGCTTTGTATGTTGTACTTACCTGTGAACTGAGGTCCGACTTGTGCAGGCCACCCCTTTTCAAACGGGTTTGAGGCCAACGTAATTTACTGCTGACATGACAAGATTCCGGCGAGATGTTAATGAATGCAAATAGCGTTCACGCCACTAGTTGGTTGGATAACCGCCCCACCATAAACCCACCTTCGGGAGAATTGCAAACTGTTTTTACGTAGATTTTCGACTTTTTGCCTGCCGCCGGATTCTCCACTCCGGCCTGCCACGGAACCCGCCGTGGGGGAATCGGAAAATCCTACCCAATGTTTCTGTTTCTCTGGGCGAAATATTACGGCAGTGGGATTTTACATTCCCGCTGAAGTCAATGGGAGTTTAGAATGGCTCACTGCATTTTATTGCCCTGTCCCCTCTGTGACAGAGCCGTAAAATCCCGACCTCAGTTTCTCTCTCCAGAGATGCTGCTAGGCCTGCTGAGTTTTTCCAGCATTGTCTGTTTTTATTTCAGATTTCCAACATCCGCCGTATTTTGCTTTTATTTCAGTGTTGCAATCCACGTTCACTGTTCTTATAGATACCTCTTGAGTTACATTATAGATCTCCTCTCTTGATGGCTGTGCGATGGTGGGGCAGTTACACACACAGGATAATGAGGCCCTTGCTGATTAATAGTTGCAACATGTTCCATGTTCTATTTCAAGACCCAAGAATAATAGAGGCTGTTTTCGTATACAGTGGAACAATTACAGTGGTCCCCTGATGGCCACTGAGAGGCTTGAACCATTTTTATGTTCAGGCCTCAGTTTAATTTGATTAGTGAGCTACCATCTCTCAGTGAACGTTGACAGGCAATCGATTAGTAGATTAAGATGTGGGAGGTGGCAGGAAAATCAGCAGCCCCTGAACATGAGCTGAGCTGGAATGGGGGCAGAATGGAAATCCGGGGGATGGGGTCACAGACTTCCTTTTGGGAACCTTTTGAACTGGTCTGTAGCTGTCCCTTGAAGGATGGTTGGTTTGACTGCTTAGCATTCAGTTCCACTGGCTGAAGCGCACACTCCAAGATTGAATGAATCTTACAAGTGGCATAGGATTCTAATGTAAACAAATTAACAAGGTTCCTGCATGTTCCAGGCAGAACGCTGGCTACCCATTTTGAGGCCTGTGTAAAAAACCTGAGCTGAGCAGCTTTGGCTGGCCAGTGAGACAGCTCGGGGAGTGTTGGATAATCAGTGGGAAGGTGGGGCGAGGTCGGGTGGTCAGAAGGGGAGCAGTGATCAGTGTGGGGGGGTCAGATAATCAATGCTGGGGGATCGGATGGTCAGTTGAGATGGGTTCAGCGGTGGGGGGGGTGATTAGTGGGAGGGTTGGGTGACCGGTGTGCAGTGTGAACAGCGGGGGTGTGAACAGCGGGGATGGGTGATCAGTGAGGGGGGTGGTCAGTGGGTGGGCGGGGTTCGGGAGGCTAGTCAGGGAGGTGGGGGTAGTCGGGTTGGGAGGATACTTGGAGGGTGGGGGGTAGTCAGGATGTTGGGAGGGAGTTAGAAGTGCTTTTAATTCTTCTAACTTTTCCTGGGTAACTATTATGGTAAGATAGTCAGAACCATCTGAATTCTGCGATTTAAATCGGAGTATGGGATGGTTCCTGGTGCAGGGTACTTCCCAGGAAATTGTCATGCAATCCTTAAGTGGGGACTTCTGGGGTGTCCCCCTGTGTATCTTTGGGGTACCCCCCAAGTACGACACCCCAGAGATTGGAAGTTATGGGCCAATGTCTCCAACACTGATCTTAGTGTCAGAGACTTGGGTTTGATCCCCGATACTTACCATCCACATCTTGGTTTTAATTTCAGGTGTAGGACAGTGGTAAACATTGATTCAGGAAGGCTAAAAAAATGCCTGCTCACACCACAATTCTGCTCACCCATACCCGCACCCCCGACACTGCTCACCCCACCCTGCATTCTGATAATGCTCACCCCCGCACCCCAGACACTGCTCACCTCCCGTATCTTTGACAATGCTCATCCCCTGCAGCCCAGACACCTTTCACCCCGACACCTCCGACAATCTCACTCCTCGCAGCCCAGGCACTGTTTACCCCCGCACCTCCGACAATGCTCACCCCCTGCAGCCCAGACACTGTTCACCCCACATCCCCGACAATGCTCACCCCTGCTGCACCCCACACACTGCTCACCCCTGCACCCTGACAATGCTCACTACCTCCCCCGCACCCCACACACTGCTCACCCCATATCCCCGCAATGCTCACCACCTCCCCTCAACCCCACACACTGTTCACCCCACATCCCCGGCAATGCTCACCCCTGCCGCACCCCACACTCTGCTCACCCCTGCACCCTGACAATGCTCACCCCTCCCCTGCACCCCACACACTGCTCACCCCACATCCCCGCAATGCTCACCACCTCCCCCGCACCCCACACACTACTCATCCCACGTCTCTGACAATGCTCACCCCTCTGCACCCCTGACACTACTCACCCCCCAATTCCCCAACAATGCTTAGAGTCTTGCACCTCCACCCCCCAGCAATGGCCACCCGCTACCCCTACGTCCTGGCCCCCACCATGCTAACTCCAATCGCAACCCCTACACCCACCCCACACCACTATCCCAACCACAAACTCATAAAAGCAATTAAAAATCTTAAACATTAGAAATGGTTAAAAGACCCTTAAGAACTGTAAGAAAAAAACCTAGCACAACACTACAAGCATATTGACCTTAAGGCCAGTTGTTTGAGTTGGTGACATCAGGAGGGGGCATGGCCTTGCTGCTCGGTCTCCTTGCCAGTCCTGCTCGTAGATCCCTGTAACGATATCTTGCTCCTCCCTGCAGAACAGGGAGCCCAGACAGAAGGGCGAAATTAGCTAAAGCCATGTATTTAATTGTGGTCATCGTGCCTACCACGGCATTGCCACTGGCCAGAAGATCAGGGCCAATGTCACAATGTTAACAGTAATTGTAGTACTGGGAACTCAAAATTCCCGGGCACAACATAATCGTCTGAAACAGAGTATACAAAAATTGAGGTCCCATAATTAAGGGCAGAAGAAAAAAGTGAGAAAGCTCTTCATGACACCCTCAAAATATTGTCCCCATCACCCCTGTCCTCACTGACATTCAATGGCTCTTTGTCCCACAGCACCTCAAAATTAAAATTCTTATTTATATGTTTAAAACATTTCATGGTGCTTTAAAATCAATGGATTACAATCGAATGCAGTCACTATTATGCAGGTAAACATAGCAATCACTATGCATACAACAAGATCGGATAAAAGAGCTTAGATAAATGATCACTTTGTATTTTTGCGGTGTTAAATTCAATAGAAATGAAGCTTGAGCAGTGCGTACAAGGGGCAGCTGATCTCCTGTTGTCCACTTTATGCATCCTCTCTCAAGTTGAAGTACATCACCAGGCTGGATGGTCGATACCCCAAAGTACTGAGGGAGATTTCTGAAGAAACAGCAAAAGCTCTGATCTAATTCTTTGCAAACACAAATTTCGCCAAAGGACTTGAAGGTTAGCTAGTGTTATGTCCTCGTTCAATACAAGTGAAACGCATTTGTAGCTCAGTTAACCTCACATCAGTGAGACAAAATGCATTTGGGGTTTAAACTGCCAGCTATGGGCAAAAATACTGTGCCGAGCCGACTCTCATATACTCCTGCATGTCCATTCAATTGAAAATATATAATTCAAACCTAGTGAATGCTTGAAATCTCCAAGAATCAACAAATGACAGTTAGAAGGATTAACGCTATTGAAATTTTCTGGCACAGAGGATAATGGGCTTCTATTTAAAAGTCTTTGTTTGCAAAAGAATAAATTTACTTTTTGAGTTGTGTCTAAATACATACTTTGGTTCTGTCTTCACAAAGGAAGACACAAATAACATACCAGAAATGTTGTGGAACACAGGGTTTAGTGTGAGGGCGGAACTGAAAGAAATCAGTATTAGTAGGGAAATGGTGTTGGAGAAATTAATGGGATGGAAGGCCAATAAATCCCCAGGGCCTGATAATCTACATCCCAGAGTACTTAAGGAGGTGGCCCTAGAAATAGTGGATGCATTGGTGGTCATCTTCCGAAGTTCTATAAACTCTGGAACAGTTCCTACAGATTGGAGGGTAGCTAATGTAACCCCACTATTTAAAAAGGGAGGTAGAGAGAAAACAGGGAATTATAGACCAGTCAGCCTGACATAGTGGGGAAAATTCTAGAGTCCATTATAAAAGGTTTAAAAGCTGAGCACTTGGAAAACAGTGGCAGAATCAGACAGAGTCAGCATGGATTTACAAAAGGGAAATCATGCTTGACAAATCTACTGGAATTTTTTGAGGATGTAACTAGTAGAGTTGATGAGGGGGAGCCAGTGGATGTGGGTTTATTTGGACTTTCAGAAGGCTTTCGACAAAGTCCCACATAAGAGATTAGCCTGTAAAATTAAAGCGCATGGGATTGGGGGTAATGTATTGAGATGGATAGAAAACTGATTGGCAGACAGGAAACAAAGAGTAGGAATAAATGGGTCTTTTTCCAAATGGCAGGCAGTGACTAGTGAGGTACTGCAGGGATCGGTGCTGGGACCCCAGCTATTCACAATATATATTAATGATTTCGATGAGGGAATTAAATGTAATATCTGCAAATTTGCAGATGACACAAAACTGGGTGGGAGGGTGAGCTGTAAGGAGGATGCAGAGATGCTTCAGTGTGATTTTGACAAGCTGAGTGAGTGGTCAAATGCATGGCAGATGCAATATAATGTGGATAAATGTAAGGTTATTCACTTTGGTAGCAAAAACAGGAAGGCAGATTATTATCTGAATGACTATAAATTGAGAGAGGGGAATGAGCAACGAGACCTGGGTGTCCTCGTACACCAGTCGCTGAAGGTAAGCATGCAGGTGCAGCAGGCGGTAAAGAAGGCAAATGGTATGTTGGCCTTCAGAGCGAGAGGATTCGAGTACAGGAGCATGGATGTCTTGCTGCAATTTTACAGGGCCTTGGTGAGACCACACCTAGAATATTGTGTGCAGTTTTGGTCTCCTTATATGAGGAAGGATGTTCTTGCTATAGAGGGAATGCAGTGAAGGTTTACCAGACTGATTCCTGGGATGACGGGACTGACATATGAGGAGAGATTGAGTCGGTTAGAATTACATTCGCTGGAGTTCAGAAGAATGAGGTGGGGATCTCATAGAAACCTATAAAATTCTAACATGACTAGGCAGGGTAGATGCAAGAAGGATGTTCCCAATGGTGGGGGAGTCTAGAACCAGGGGTCACAGTCTGAGGATATGGAGTGGACCATTTAGGACTGAGATGAGGAGAAATTTCTTCACCCAGAGAGTGGTGAGCCTGTGGAATTCGCTACCGTAGGAAGTAGTTGAGGCCAAAACATTGTATGTTTTCAAGAAGGAGTTAGATATAGCTCTTGGGGCGAAAGGGATCAAAGGATATGGGAGAAAGCGGGAGCAGGCTATTGAGTTGGATGATCAGCCACGATCATAATGAATGGCGGAGCAGGCTCAAAGGGCCAAATTGCCAACTTCTGCTCCTATTTTCTATGTTTCTATGTCCCTTTCATTGTATCTGTTACATTATTTGCTTTCTCATTTCAACTTAACTTGATGTTTTGATAGAGTCTATAGGAAGAAATTATTTTCTTTGGCTAGAGGGTCTGTAACCTGTAGGCGCTGGGTGAAAATGATTTGGAAAATATCAAGAGGGGAGATAGGCAGAATTTTTTTTACTCAGTTAATTAGGATCTGGAATGCACTGCCTGAAAGATTGGTGGTTACATATTCAACAAGGACTTTCAACAGCAAATTGGATATCTACTTAAAAAGAAAAAGTTGCACTGTTAAGTGATAAGGCAGAGGAACAGGACTGATTGATAGACCTCACTGGGAGCTGATACAGGCACAATGGGCCTAATAGCCTTCTTTTATGTTGTATGACTCTAATTTTTTCCAATGTCTAATTGATATTTTAACTGAATACAAGGTTCAATGTGTTGCACTACCTAAGTCAACGTCTGGATGTAATATTACAGAGGTATTCCAGTAACAAAAAACAAATCACCAGACAATGGGAACTCATTTTAAGGATGCTTGATAATCATCCAATTTCCTGATTCACCAGAAACCGCCCCCCACCCAACTCCCCGACAAGTGATAGATAATGTAGGTGCTGCTGGAGCGTACTGTGCTAATAATCAGTGGTAATTAGTCATCTAGTATTGATCAGACTTTTGGACTGGGGATTTCAATAAGTATAGTAGGTTATGCACCAAAAATTGATTTGGGAATTCCGTCAAAAACTATTACTTGTAATTTCTGCTGAATTATTAAAGCAATAGTGTCGATCACAGCCAAGAGTTCTTAATAGATACAGTGCAGACCCACCATATTACCAATTAGCTTAAGTCATACCTTAAGAGAACTCCAGAACTTAACAGTGACTACACTTCAAAAATACTGCATTGGCTGTGAAGTCCTGAAGTTATGAAAGGAGATTTTCAAATCCAAATTCTGTCTTCTCTCTTTTTAACACAGCATACCATTATGCTAAAGCTAGTTTACCTTAGAAATAGATTTAATGGTTATTAAACTCAAAATAAACAAGCCCTCGCTGCTGCAATAAGCATGGTTCAGTACTGAACACAATTCACAGCAACAAATACAGCCAAATGTGAATGTGTCCCTGACTCATCAGGGAGAATGACTGAATGAAATCGTTTTCACAGGCCGATCATTTCTATGGACTCGCCCCAGTGTGAATCCACTGGTGTGTCAGATATTGGGATGACCAAGTGTATGTCTTCCCACATACAGAGTAGGTGAACATAAGCCTGTCTCCAATGTAAATATGCTAGTGTGTCAGCAGGGAGGACATCTGAAATAACCCCTTTTCCATACATAGATCATTTAAACAACCTCTCTCCTGTGTAAATGTGCTAGTGAATGAACAGGTTGGATGGCTGTGTAAGAACAGGCAAACTGTCTCTCACCAGTGTGTGTGCGCTGGTGATATATCCAGTGTGTTGAACAGGTGAATTGCTTTCTAAACACAGAACATTTCAAAATTCACTCATCTGCATGAAAGCACTGCTGGTGCATCAGCTTCTCTGAACTTTTAAAGCTTATACTGAAGTTGGAGCACTTAAAAGGTTTTTGGTCAGTATAAATACTCTGATGTTTTCACACAATGGGCAACTGAATCCCTTCCTGCATAGACGCAAGGTAAATGGCCACGGCCCAGTGTGACCATGTCGATGAATTTCCAGCTACAATGGGTAACTGAATGCCTTACTGCAGTTTCTCCATTTGCTCAATTGAGCCCTGGTGGCAGATTGCACGATCAGCCAAATAGTTGGCCACTCATAGAACACACAGAGTTTTTCACTGCTATGATTGCTGCTCTTTCCTTCTGTTGGATATTCAAGTTCTGACGCATCAAATGACTTTTCCAGTTCCTACTGGCTCATTGTTCAAACTTCACGGCTCCAAATCTTCCACTTCTAATACTCTGTAAAATAGGTACCCAAAAATCATTGCCGTCTCATCTGAACAATGGCATTTGAGACAATGAAGCATTTCCCGAGTATTACACTTGAGTGTCAGCTAAGATTATGTGCTCAAGTCCTGATTTGGGGCCTGAACCCAAGACCTTTTGATTCAGAGGGCAGAGCATTTTGTAGAGCCAAGTTGATACCATAATGTTTCGACTCTCCCAATCCTGGCTCCTCACAGTTTGACGTCAAGATTCATCCCGCCAACCCATACTTTTTTCATGCCCTCAGTTTTCTAAAGCTATGTGGACTTTGATTAGGGTACAGTTCCTGTTACTAGTTGCCTTCCTGTACTTCGATATGTCATCATTTTCTGTATGCTTAGATGGCAAATGTGAGTAAGATGTTCAAGCACAGCTTGCACCATGGTCTCATGTTCTCCTGTTCCTATTTGACCTCCACATAAACGCTTGCAGCCAGGGTACCGGATAGTAACACACAGCAGGAACGCTAACGGATTCTCATCCAAATTTAGTCCAGGGACATTGAGGTCACTTGTAGCCTGCTACCCAGGCTGAGAGCTAATTACTATAAACTTGCCACGTTCCTGCTCCATAATAGGAAGAGGGATAAGGTTTAATGTGGACTATTTATAAACAACGGTTACCATGTTTTGAAATGATGCCTTAATGCAAAATGCTAAAGTGTTTGTGAGTAAGCATGGCATTGATGTTGATTTCAAGGATACAAAGTAAAGGGATACTCATCACTTAAACAGATAGTCACCATTTGATGGTGATTGCTGTTACAGCTGTGAAGAGGAACTCTGAAACATGGTGAGGGACTTTCTGGGACACTTTGCCAACACTTGAGCAACATTTATTCCAGAAATTCTCTGAGGAGTTCTTCTAAAAAGAGTAAGCACCATGCTACTCTAGCTCAACATACACCTTCTAGAGGCATTAGGAGAAAGAGCATTCTTCATCATGAGCATCTTGCCAAGGGTCCCTATTGGTCTGGATGAGGAATGGGAGGATGACATGGGGCGAGGCAAAGCCACATCAGATGCTGAAAGACAGAGGGACAGGGGGTAATGTGATATCTTTGCCCTCTGTGGCACCGGACATCCCTCCTCTTCTGGACCTCTACCACCAGGACTTCTGAGAACTTGTGTGCCATCTCCCTCAGACTCTGAGTCTTCCTGCAATGTGCTGCTGTGTGCCAGGCAGATTCCACATCTTCAGTGGAAGTGAGTGTGAGGAATCCACATATACTGTTCCACAAAAATTGCATCTGATCAGCTCTTGAGTGTTAACCCTGCACGTTTCTGGTTAGCCTCTCTGGGACAGTTCAACATTATGGTAATCATCATTGGGACAAAAATTCTGTACTAAATCCAACACCTCCAAACAGACATGTCAGCATTGCATCCATTTGAAGCCTTTTTTTACTCTTTGACCAAAAAAGCCTCCCTAATATCTCCTCCTTTGGCTCGATCTCAAGTTAAATCTAATTTCATTGCCATGAAGCACCTTGGGATGTTTTCCTATGTTAAAGGCACCGCATAATTGCAAGTTATTATTGTTGTATATTTCACCCAAAATGCAAGAAAGTGCATCCTACCCATAAGACGGGAGCTGCCATGCAGCTGCAACAGAACTCTGGTATAGACACTTTCTTGGCCTTATGCATTTAGTGGGCATCCTTGGCCTGCTGGAACAGTTTGGTACAAGATCAAGGGCTTGACACTTATTTCCAACCAGTGACCAGAAGAGAAAATCTTCTTTCAAAGGGTTCCTACAATTTCCTCCCTCAGGACGTTGATTCACACTCTGATTACAATTCCACAGGTACTGCTCACCTGTCAATCTTTTGCCCAAGAGCTTACAATTGGGATCCAGAAGAACAACAAGTTGAATTTATGTGACCCCTTCAAAATGAATAAAAGTTGATATTCTGTCGACAAAAAACAGATTACGATATGTAACAATAGCAACTTGCAATTACATAGCTCCTTAAGCATAGAAATACATCCAAAACCCCTTCACAGAAGCATAGTCAGACAAAAACAACACTGAGTCAAAGAATGAGATATTAGGAGGGAAGTGTACAAAAGTAATCAGCAAGGCCAATGACTGGGTGAGTGGATTTCAGGATCCACATCAGGTTGCTAACTCTGGTTGGACCTATTCCTGGAGGTTCAGTCACATGACATTGGGTGCAATTTGCAAACGTTAATTAATTTACTTAACTGCTTGATGTCGGCCTCACTCAGAGACTTCTCATATAAGACTTCTTATATAAGTCCATCAGGGTTGGAAATTCTAAATAAATCATTTTATGTGGTGTACATTCATCAGTGCTACAATTATACCAAGATAGCAACTGCCAAATAAGTTACTAGCTCAGCACCAATGAATGCACTAAAGTGCTTTATTTAGATTTATTGCAACACATAACAGATGTCCACTCTTTCAAGATCTAATTTCTTAGACCCCACTTTGCCAAACTTCAAACATTTGTAAATCACATAACAGCAGACCTCCAACCTCCCTGGACTGGGACCCCAGCAATTTCCATATCACAAGGTGGCATCAAATGCTGAAGACTGTAATCCAAACTATCTGGAACTGTCCATTGCAAAAAGTAGCAAATGCATTAGTCACACATTGATAAACACAAATGATAAGGAAGGTATTTCTTAAAAATTCTGTAAAATTTCTGAATTGTTTTCACCTACATAACTAATAAACTATTCTTACTGCAGTACAATGCTCATTTACCAGTCACTAGCTGGCTAGAAGACAGAAGGTGTGTTTCTCCTTTGAAATCAAGCAAGCAATGAATTTCCTCACAGCTGATCACTCTCCACTGCTACAACTTCACAGAAAGTGTGGCAAACCTGCCTTCCACCAGACCTGATGGTGTGGCTGGAAGCCTGGCACAAGGAACCACTCGATACAGGCTCCACTGCATCAGAAAGAATGGTCTTGGTTGTGTTTATTTGTGCTGCAACACTATGGGGGCAGCATTTCCTGCACATGCTGAGATGCAGTTACAGTGATAAGATTTACGGTATTGCATCTGCTTCATGCTACACCCTAACAGTATGTCTAAAAATGAAAACCAGGATACAAAACCATGACAGAGTAAGAAGGGAAAATGCTAATGAGAAAGTAGCAGCAATGCTACAATAACTGGTCCCTAGCTGCTAAATCAGGTGCCTTCCTACGAATGTGTCAGCTACAACATTTCATCATGGAGGCATGTCTGCCAAAGAACTGTGCCCAAACTACTTTATTCAAAAGGTTCTTGCTCAGTTTATTCAGTACAATTTATGACTTTATTAAATAAAACATCATCACCCAAGGTGGGGCTCAAGACCATGACGGTGTAATTAAGAAGTCCATTAACTATTAACTTAGCTAGTCAGGATGTGCAGGAATTTGCTCCACAAAACCTGGGTGACAGCTCCACAACTCACCGCTCAAAACCTTTGGTCAAGCTAGGGCAGAATTTTCAGTTTGATGTGCAGGGGGCAGGCCCCACACAACAACGCGTAAAATTACGTGCGGTGACATCAGGCAAACATCCCGATGTCACAGCGCGCCATCGCAATGAAGTCCAACGCGCGCCCGCCCTTAATTAACAGGCCAGTTAAGGCCCTTTAGTCTTCAATTAACGGTGATTTTTGGGCGCCCAAGCGATCTTCAGGTCAGCGCATGGGTGCAACGGGTAGCTGGGTAAGAGACTTTTCTATGAACCTCATCCACGGGCGGGATAAGAGGGCTCAGTGGGGTCATCAATCTGCTTTGTAGAGTATTTATTGGAGAAAGTATTTTAAACTTGCCTGTATGATCTTCAGCAGTTCAGAACACATTCCAGCAGCTTTCTGTGCACTTTGATTTATAGTGTTCTCTTCTGAGCAGGAAGCAGACATTGGGTGTTGCTTTTAGCAGCTGCTCTCTGTCATTGATGAGTGTTCCTTCTCTCTCTTGTAGAGAGCTGGAGGAAGAGAACACAGTCTGAGTGGTTTGTCTATCAGTTAATTAAAGAATAGTAAAACAGAATTACCTGGGAAAACTTAGCAGGTCTGGCAGCATCGGCGGAGAAGAAAAGAGTTGAACCTTTAGGTCAGCACTCTGCAGTCAGGAATCTTTAGCGGGCCTGCAGCTTCCTGGAAGCCACCCCTTAGCCCGGGTATGGGATCTGACATGTCCACTGGAGGCAGCTCCTCTGAGGAGGAAGGGAGGGCTGGAAGGAGGAGGAGGCCAGGAGTGCACATTCAGCCTCCAGGGGAGCCACCTTTGGGAGTACAGGCGCAGGCACAAGGGGAGCAGGGCCAAGAGGTAGTCCAAGGTGGAAGGGGCCGCAGAAAACGCCACTATCCTGCTGCCAGGGTATACAGGCGGCGAAGCAGCTCCCTCAATATGTCTGAGGTGCAGTGCCGAAGGAGGCTCCGACTGTCAAGGGAGACAGCCAACTATATCTGTCAGATGATTGGCCCTGAGACCTCTCCTAACTATGTGGGCGGACATCCCATGCCAGCGGCTCTGAAGGTCACAGTTGCCCTCAACTTCTATGCCTCGGGCTTCTTCCAGGGCTCGGTGAGTGATCTTTGCGGTGTCTCCCAATCAGCTGTCCACACTTATGTCAAGCAGGTCACAGACACTCTATTCAGGCGTGCATTGACCTTCATCCACTTCCACTGGACCAGGCTAGTCAGGCACAGCGAGCCAGAGGCTTCACAGCCATTGCTGGCTTCCCCCGCGTCCAGGATGCTATAGACTGCACACATGTGGACATCAAGGCGCCAGCAGGTGAGCCCGGTGCCTTCGTCAACAGGAAGGGATTCCACTCCATGAACGTGCAGATAGTGTGTGATTACAGGACGTTGATTGTACAAGTCTGTGCAAGGTACCCAGGCAGCTCCCATGACGGTTACATCCTCAGATACTCCCAGTTGCCGAGGCTCTTCAGTGCTCCAGCTCGGCTGGATGAATGGCTGCTGGGTGACAAGGGCTATCCCCTCAGAAGATGGCTCATGACGCCTCTCCGCCATCCAATATCAAAAGCTGAGCGGCAGTACAATAGGAGCCACACCTCCACAAGGGCTGTGGTGGAGAAAGCCATCGGTCTTCTCAAGAAGCGCTTCCGATGCCTGGTCCGCTCAGGGGGTGCACTCCAGTACCCTCCAGATCGTGTGTCGGTGATAGTGGTTGCATGCTGTGCTCTGCACAATCTTGCGCTGGAAAGGGGGGACGCAGTGGACAATGAAGACGTCGACACATTGTCTGTGGCTGCACACGATGAGTCCAGCACTGATTCCGAGGTGCCCTCATCCGAAGCGCCCTGAGAGGAACCCACAGATACGACAGGCAGCTGCTGCGCCAATGTGAGTTTGCCTTGTTCCTCCCTGCTCTCCGTGGATGGATGGGCAGCGAGCTGGGGAGCTTGAAACCCACACCGTCTCGCACATTGGTGCTGACCAGCTGTGGCCACTGGCGCTGTGAGGGCTTGCAGGTCTGAGCGTAACCCCACCTGATTGTTCCCCTGGAGGCGTCTCTCCACGAGAGTCGCCACTCTCTCCTGGTTCCCTTTCTCCACTATTTGTGACTCTGGCTCTCGCTCGCCCTTCTTCGACATCCCTTAACTGTCCTAATAACATTACCACAGTTCCCACTGGTTGTCTTTGTGCTGGACCTAACAAAGCTAGCAAAATGCCTTTTAAGTGTGGAGGACCATGTCGCATTAATCGATTTCGCATACCAGCTGTAAATGGCTCATGATCTGGTCCCTGAAAGTTTGCGGTATAAATCCCTATTTGGGTCACCATCTCTTGCAAATAGTTACCTGCCTCTGTCACATTAGTCCAGGGTGCCTGCCTTAGCCTGTGAAGCTGCCAGCACAGTTCCCGGACAAATTGCTTCACTCTCTCTCTCTCTCTCTCTGTCTGTCTGTCTCACTTCCTCATACCATTTTACACATGCAATAGCTACCATCTTATCTTGTTCAGGTTGTCTGGAGAGACTTACAGTCCAATAATGTATTCTCACAACAGTTTTAAAACAGAAATCAGGCATTGACATGTTTTGTTTCCTTATCTTCTTCTTCAAACAACATCTTATTGTCTCAAAAGTAACCCACTATTTTTTTTAGAATTATCCCAGATTCATTAACTCGGCCAAAATTGGATTTCTGCCAAACTTTGTCAAGTCTTGAGCTTAACTTCATATTTTGGGAACAGACATACAAATACAAAAGCTTGCAGCATTTGAATTAGTGGGCGATACATGGAAAACCCCTTTGGGGAAAAGACTTGTGGGCTCAGATATGGGAAGAAGCTCATAAGAGACAGTTGTATGTAAATCATGTGGACGCCCACATGAAAACTACCACACCCACTGGCATGAACAATGCAAATGTTGATGAGATGACAAGAGCTCGAGCTATTGGAGTTGAAGAAGAGGAAGTTAAGCAGTTTGCACAATGGGCTCATTGGAAATCCGGACACCGAGGGGTGGCAGGAACCCAACAATGGGCATCTGACAGAGGAATCCCAGTTACACATGATACCGCACGAATGGTAGTTGTTGAGTGCCCAACATGCCAGAATGTGAAACAATTCCCAATACAGAAGAAACCCTTAGGGCAGATAATAAGGGGGTTGGGACCAGGGCAATTCTGGCAAATTCATTATATAGGGCCATTACCCCTTCAGCAACGATATCAGTATGTACTTACAATGGTAGATATGTACTCGGGTTATATGAAAGCAAACCAAGCTGCAACGATAAAAGGGTTAGAGTATCTTGTGCAGGGATACGGTGTCCCTAATGAGATACAATCAGATAATGGCTCACACTTTTCCGGACAAAAAGTCAGGCAATGGGCAATGGACAATGGGATTTTGTGGGTGTATCATATACCACATTATCCACAGGCCTCAGGATTAATTGAAGGAATGAATGGGCTGTTGAACCAACATATCATACCAACCATACCATAAGGGGATGGTTGAAAGTATTAGCTCAAGCAGAATGCAATCTTAACAATCGGACTAGGCCTGGGGATACTCCTGTTGAATGGATGATGGGGCGGAACTGAGTTCCTCCCCAACAACTAAAGTCCACTGAACAAAATGTATGTAAAGGTGGAAAAGTATGGGTGCATTACCCTAATAAGAAACCTGTACAAGGAGAAGTATTGGCACATGGGGAAGGTAATACCTACTGGGTGTTACTTGAGAATGAAGATACACCAATCTGTATAAAAACTAATAAACTGAGGAAAAGAGAGTGAAACTGTAAATAAGAACAGTTATTACGTTATGTCATTACAGGTGAAGATGACATGGTTACTTCTGTGGATCGTTATACCTCTGATGGATGGATATGGGACCTTATTTTTGCCCTAGCGCATTGCAATTTGACGGAATTGTATGAGATAGCCCAACGGAATGAATTGAAACTTACTCTATATACCGGACATTATAATGCATGGATGAAGCTGTTAAATTTGACTAATACTAATTTGACTATAAATCCAGACCTGAAACGTACGCAATGTAATGATACTGCATGCAATATAACATTTACAATTCTAAATGGAACTTGTAAAGATATATGGTGTAAATTTATTATATTACCACATTTATTTGGAGCTAAGTTTTGGCTCCCCATATTCTATGCAACATGGTTGGATGAATATAATAAGACCCTAGTTGGGAAGGATTGTGAGTATTGGACTGAAGGATTGGTATGTCCTTATCACACCCCAGTGTTTGAGCCATGTACCATACGAGCTTCGGGAGGAACATGTAAATGGAGGAAGTTACCTGTAAATAATACATGGATCAGGAATTAGTTCGTATTACGGACGAATTACATACCTTAACCACCCGTCATTGGTGGGATATTTTCAGCGGATGGTCTCCCAAAGCCTCTACGATCCTCACCTTAATTTATGCATCCAATTGTGATTTTACTAATCATACTCTGTATTGCATTTTTGGTTTTATTGATATTACTATGTAAATTATATAAATTATATCATAAGGCAATGGCCATTGAGCAATTAATTCGTGCATATATTCATTTGCTTGATAACCCCTGAGAATCAAGGGATGGAATGTGGGAATCTGCAGATTGCCATGGTCTCAGAATGATACTCGTGGGTTAATATAGTATTATCTGTCTAATGTTTGCAAACACCAGGTGGCTATGACTAACTCGAGAAAGAATGTAGCAAACAAGATAAGTCCTTTGTTTATACCATACTATAAAGGTGGGGACCTTCCAGTTGAATTTGGACTTCATCAATGGACTGGGTTCGCGACCGGCGCCAAGGAACATGAGGATATCTCTCGACCAGCCATTGCCGCGGGGTCCCCAATGGGCAGAAGGACGTGAGATTATTGCTTATAGCTGTGTAAATATAATAAAGTAACATTTATAATCAGTTGTCTCCTTTGATTCCGCTAATATCGGTCAGATCCGAACAAAGCGGTATACTGTATAACGCAACACTTCACCACGGACACCAAGCGAAGCATAGCCTCACGTATCACACCCAGATGCTTCCACACACCCGGCCGCATTTCCTGCAGCTGCTGCGTCGTGGACGACTCCAGAGGCACATCATCACGCACCGACTGAGCCATGTGCCTAGTCCCCTGCAGTCCTCCGACTCCTGGCGCCATTGGCACTCTCTGTCTCTGCCAGCTCCTCCAGCAAATGTGAAGTGCCCTCTCCACTGTGCGCTGGGATACTAGCCGATGTTCCAATGCCCAACAGAGGTGCTAGTATCTGCGCTGGTGCCTGCCTCGCAGAAATGGTGTGACGCAGGTGACACTTGAGGGCCCTCAGGTATGAGAGGGGGCATCTGCAGCTCCTCCTGCCGGCTATGCTCTGATGATGCTGAAATGAACAACAAGGACAGTGGATCAGTTAGCGTGCACACACTAACACACTTCATCCCTTTCCCCCTGGCTCATTATGCGCTCAATCTTCCAGAACCAATGGACACGAACATTGGTGGGGTGGTAAATAGCGAGGAGGATAGCCTTACATTACAGGAGGATATAGACGGGCTGGTCAGATGGGCTGATGAATGCCAAATGGAATTTAATGTGGATAAGTGTGAGGTGATGCACTTGGGCAGGCCAAACAAGGCACAGGAATACATGATGAATGGTAGGACTGTGTAGCAAAGATCAGAGGGACTTTGGTATGCATATCGACTGGTCCCTTAAGGTAGCGGGACAGGTACATAAGGTGTTTAAGAAGGCATATGCCATACTTGCCTTTATTAGCTGAGGCATAAAATATAGGAGCAGGGAGGTAATGTTCCAACTGTAGAAAACGCTGCTTAGGCCACAGCTATAGTTCTGCGTGCAGTTCTGCAATGCGCATTATGGAAGGGATGTGATTGCAGTGGAGAGAGTGCAGAGGACATTTTCCAGGATGTTGCCTGGCCTGGCGAGTTTCACTTATGAGGAGAGATTGCATAGACTGGGGTTATTTCCCCAGGAGCAGAGGAGATTGAGGGGGGGACATGATTGAGTTGTATAAACTTATGAGGGGCATAGGTAGGGTAGACAGAAAGAACTTTTCCCCTTGGTGGAGGGATTACTACCCAGGTGGCATAGATTTAAGGTAAGGGGCATGAGATTTACAGGGGATGTGGTGAGCAACTTTTGCACACAGAGGGTGGTGGGAATCTGGAATGCCTGAAAGGGTGGTAGACGCAGAAACCCTCCTAACATGTAATAAGTATTTGGATGTGCACTTGTGATGCCTTGGCATACAAGGCTACGGGCATAGTGCTGGAAAATGGGATTAGAATATTTAGGTATGTGTTTGACCCGCGCATCCTTGAAGGGCCAAAGGGCCTTTTTCTGTTGCTCCACACCTCTGACTCTATCACTCTATGACCGAGCAATGTTGCAACAATAACAAATTAAACAATCATCAGTGCTATGGATGTTGGGAGGACATTGTGGATCTCACTGTTGGCCTCAAATACGTGGCCCTTCCACCCCAGCCTCACCGACACCAGTTGACCTGGGTGCATGGCGCCTCTCAAGCTCAAAGGCCTCCTGCTTGAAGCAGCTTAACATGAAGAAGTGTGCCTGGCTGCCTCCAGTCCTCACATGCTCTGAGGAATTTTGAGCATTCTTTTCCTGAGAAAGAGAGAACACCATTCACTACGACAAATTGCACATGGACTGTGCATGCCCACATTGCACCACAACCACAGTGGCCCATATCAGGCCTCCAGTGCCTCCTCTCCCCGCTACTGCTGATCATTCACACAAAGATATTACGCCTGCTCCCAACCCTTCCGACAGCCACCTTGGACACATTCTGCATACATCACTTTAGGAAACACACGGTCTTTGCTCCCATAGCAAGGAGGCGCAATTACGTGCAGCATCGAGGGCAGCAGATGGCTCTTGGCCACGGCACCTTGAGGCTCCCCTTCCACCATCTCATCACCCTAAATAGGACATGTGCTGGAGTTCTGAGATGCCTAGTTGCATCTCCTGCAGGTTGCCCCCAGACTAGTCACTTGCGGCTAAGAGCAACACATGGTGCGGGGGAGAACTCATCTCCTCATGAACCACTCAGGCTGATCTAAGAATGGGCACTATCTGCTTGCACACCCAGCGTAGGAAAAATACCCTACATGATTCAATACAGTCACGACAGTGAGATTTTGTGGGTGGGCCTCAAAGGCTAAAGCTACCTGCTGGGTTAAATGCCCAACGCCAACATGGTACTCATCCTGCCAGAGCACAACAAATCGTTAAAGCGCTTATGGCACTGGATCCAGTGCATCGAACCACGTCGCGGGAGCTCACCACCTCCGCCACCTCCTCCCAGGTACATTTGGTCACGTGGGGGGGGCCTCCTCCTCCCATCCTGGGGAATCAGCACCCCCTGCCCTGTTGCCACCTCCTTGAGGAGGGCAGCAAGGCATTCATCTGAAAAACGAGGGGCGCATTGGCCACCCACTGGCCTACTCTGCAGCCTGGCCTGCTCCTCTGCCCTTCCCTCCAGCCTGACCTGCTCAGCTGACCGCTGTGGAGCGCCCTCGAATTGGACATTGTGAGCAGCCTACAGGAGGCTGTCAGGCCTTCTCATAAACAGACTGCTGGGTCGCCATTGGACCCGGCGGTGTGTGCACGCCTGCCGCTGTCCGCACACTCCCGCTATTCACGGGAGTCGGCAAATACGCTGGGCGGGCCTTAATTGGCCCGCCCGCGTAAAATGGTGGCGCGGACCCGATCATGGGCGCTGATTGGGTCGCGCCCACCCGCGCCCGCTCTCTGCCACCCCCCCTTCCCCAACGGAAAATTCTACCCCTAGTTTCGGCACACTTCTTTGTGGTCTTCAGAGTTTTTAAAACAACTTTTTAGAAGTTCACTTTACCAATGCTCCTGCCACCTGCTCACTAGAAAGGTATTAGGCAGTGCGGACCGAGTCCATATATGCAACTGTTCCTAACTGCCTTTCCAGTCAGTGGCAAGAGTTGCGGGGTTTTAAAATACTGCCCTTTCATCTCTCAGAGTCACTTCAAATCCAAGGCATTAGGAGTTAGGTACTAGCTGTGCCTCAGTTGGTAGCATTCTTGCCTCTGAGTAAAGAGGATGTGGCTTGAAGTGCCACTGCAGAGAGTTAAGCACAAAATCAACACCAAGGGAGTGCTGCACAGTCTGAGGTGCTGCCTTTTGGATGAGTCATGAAACCGATGCTTCATATGTCCTCTCATTAAAGATCCCAAGGAGATCTGTTCAGTGGCCCAGGCAACATTTATCCTTCAACCAACATCATTTAAAACAGTTTATCTGGTCATTGTCTTGATGTTCTTTGCTGTGCACAAATTGGTAGCTGTGTTTCCTGCATTATAACAGTGACTATGCTTCAAATTCACTTCATTTATTGTAAAGTGCTATGGGCTATCCCAAAGTTGCAAAAGGCACAATATAAATTCACGTCTTTCTTTCTTTCTCTTTACAGTGTGTTAGATTCTTACCTTTAAGAGCAGAATTCTAATAAGCTTAGGACAGGGCAATTATAACAGTGCTAAGTTAGTTACAACAATTCTAACAAGATACTGCCCATTCACCTTTGAAACTTGGCCAAAACTGTGCAGGAAGACTGAGGGTGACAATGAATTACCCACTGTTCGTTCACTTCTGGCAGATAGGCTCAAATTCACCCCCGAGGGTTCTATTGTCACAATGGTTCAGGTGCTCTTCTTTCATTAATGAGACCTGGTTTCCAAATTGGCATGGGTAAAGTAGGCAATACTGCAAATGAATGAGAAACTCTACACTAGGCGTGCTAATAATCTAGGATATCCAAACTCACTTCCGCCTGCTCAAATGACTTTAAAACCACAAACACTAATGGGTAGGTTTTAACTTTCAGAGAGCTGACTGGCAAAATGTGGCAACTGGCTGGCTGCCTCTGCCAGCAGTCCACCCTGCTGCCAGGAGGCCTGCTCCAATCTGATTGACCAATTCCCATCTCGCCAGCAAGCCGCATGCTCCAGACTGGCGTTCTGCTGCAGCTTACCAGCGCCAGGCCAGGCGAATATCGGGTGGTGTGAAAGCTGTCAGACAGAGAGGACCGAAGCGGGGAGGAACGAGTCCAATTGTAACGGAGCAGGGAGGGGAGCCAGACACAGCAGCAGCCCACTGCCATCTTTCTGGAACCTGGAGAAAAACTGCTTTCCTCCTAGGCCCCACATTAATAATTCTAAACATCTCCTTGTGGCGGCTTTTCTGCTGCACCACCCAGTGTAGCCAGGCAGGGCATGCACAGCACACACCCCAGCTGTTCCTCAATAATCAAGGATGGGGGAAGACAGTGGTGCAGTGGACTAGTAATTTAGCAACTCAAGCTAATGCCCTGGAGACATGGGTTCAAATCCCACAATTTCAGCTGGTGGAATTCAAATTCAATTATTTTTTAAAAATCTGGAATTAAAAGCTAATCTCAGTATAATGACCATGAAAATATCATCATTTGTCATAAAAACCCACCTGGTTCATTGACGTCCTTTAGGGAAGGAAATCTGCTGTCCTTACCCAGTCTGGCCTACGTGTGACTCTAGATCCACAACAATGTGGTTGACTCTTAATTGCCTTCTGAATGGCCAAGCAAGCCACTCAGTTCAGGGGCAATTAGGGATGGGCAACAAATGCTGGCCTTGCCAGTGATGCCCACATGCCATGAAAGAATAAAAAAATATTGAAGCTGGGGTCCTATGTATCATTTCGGACTGTGGGTGAGGAGTAAAATCATCCATTCACAGCACAGTAAATGAGCTTCCAAAAACAACAGCAACAAATCAGCACTGACAATCAGCTAGACATTTCTTACTGAAACTGGCCACAACATTTACCCTGTCCCTATCGCCCAAACTTATCTCATTTTTAATATAGTTTTAAATGTAACCACTGCTTTGTTTTCAGTGAAATCTCGAACAGATTCTCAGCCAGTGTCTTTTCTGAAAAAGCAGCCAGTATTTTGATTAGAATCATACAATAATAGAAACTTTACGACACAGAAAGAGGCCACTTTACCCATTGGGTGGAATCATCCATGCCTGCTGGCACCGGGTGTGCTTGGTGGCATGAGCGGACAATATGGCAAGAAGGCCAAAAATCAGTTTCACGACGTCGTGAAACCAGTTTGCGATCGTCCACTCAGCTTGTCGACGATGGGCTGTGTTTTCCACCATTGGACATCGGGAGCATCATTGTAATATATCAGCATATAGTTATAAGGCTAGCCTGCTGGACTCATTCCCCCTCCCGGCTGGATCAACCACCCACATTGGCATAATTGCACGCCTTATATATGCTGTTGGGAAACACATCGGTGTGATTGCACGCCAGCATGTTTCACAACAGCAAATATAAGGCGTGCACATTGGGGGCTGCACTTTGAGGGGAACTCAGATGTAAGTGCACAGTAACGTTGCGGAATGCTTGCGAGGGATGCCTGTTGGACTTCAAGGTGGAGGCACGTTGGGGTAGGGGGTGGGAAAGGCTGCCCTGCGGTTGAGGTGACTTTGAGGAGGGTGGCAAAGGCTGCCCTGTGGTTGATGGTTGAAGTGGGGGGTGGGGGGGGAGGTGGATGGATGAGGGAAATGGCCACACGTTAGGGACATCTTGTATAAAGTGACCATTCCTCTGCAGCTGAGACTGTCCAGGCGCAGCCACATTGATATGATTAGAGTCAGGCCTCTAGCTTAACTGCCCACTCAAGCAATGCAGAGACATCAAAGTGCTCCAGAGCTTTTCACCCTTTGTGCACAGGCTGCAAACCAATGAGCATTTTAGTGGACTGCAGAACAGTTGGACAACTGGGTACATTGTACAATCTCCTTGCGGAAGCTGGCCGTGGAGCAGTCACTGGTGGAGGCGCTCACAGCCCCTTGCAATGTCATCATCCCAGTTTGGACCAGTCTCCCCCATGGTTCAAGCTAACAGTGCAGCCATGCAGCAGGGGTTAGGAGAATACCTGTGCCTGAGCTGGGAGCACAGAATGCAGTCCAATGGGAAAAGCTGCTGCCAATCAGTCGGGTGGCGTGGCGGGGAGGAAGGTGGGGTTTCGGGCAGCCATGCAGCGCACTAATATCTGGCCATCCAAGTGGTGGCCAGCACTCTCTAGGATGCATTAAGGGGCCTTCAGACTTAACCAAGACAGGTTCTTAGTACACCCAAGCTAACCCACATGTCTCTGTCTTTCATCCTGCAGGAGGAATACATCAGGATCATGGAGCTTGGTGAACTAGTTGTATGCTAGTTAAGATAGATAAGAGAGCGACTGAGGCATTTGGCTGCGCAGAGGGAGGAGCAGCACACTTTGGAAAAAGGGACAGCTCGGACTCCCACACACGCCACTGAGCCACAGCGAGCCGTCACTGCTCAACGCCTCGCTAGATCCAGGGCCTACAGACGTTGCCTTTCATTCCTGCAGAAGACCAAGGACCAATGTCACCAAAGACTGTGCACGTCTAGGGAACTGGCTGGTCACATCTGCCAGCTACTGCATGACTTGGCGCGACGGGGACATGGAGGACATCCACTGCCAGTGGCTGTGAAATTGACCGTGGTGCTCAATTTCTACGCCAGTGGCTCCTATCAGGGCTCCACAGGTGACCTCTGTGGGATCTCACAAGCCTCCACCAACAAATGCATCCATGAGGTCACGGATACCATCTTTGCAAGGGCACACAACTTTGTGCATTTCACCCGGGAGCAGGAGAACCAGGATGCAAGAGTGATTGGATTTGCCCAGATCTCGGGTTTGCCACAGGTGCAGGATGTGATCGACTGTACTCACATGGCGCTCAGATCGCCATCGCAACATGCATGCAACCATGTCAACTTCAAGGGCTTCCATTCGTTGAATGTGCAGCTGATGTGCCACCATCGCAATCGCATCCAGCGGGTCTGAGCACGGTTTCCAAGGAGTGTGCACGACTCCTACATTCTCAGCTGGTCACAGATCCCTGTCGTCTTCCAGGTCCACAGAGGCTGCAGGGATGGCTTCTCAGAGACAAGGACTACCCAAAGAGGATCTGGCTGATGACACGTGTGGGGCGGTCTCAGATGCAGCAGAGCGAAGGTATAACGAGACACATGCTGCAACTCACACCATGGTGGAGCAGACCATTGGGATGCTGAAAAAGGGGTTCCGGTGCCTGGACTAGTCTGGTGGAGCCCTGCAATACAGTCCGCAGAGGGTGTCATGCATCGTCGTCGTCTGCTGCGCCCTTTACAACCTGGCACTGCAACAAGGAGAGGAGCTGGTTGAGAAGGGGATGCAGGAGCTGGAGGTCTCC
The DNA here is from genome assembly GCF_964194155.1 of Cetorhinus maximus. Taxonomy (NCBI): domain Eukaryota; kingdom Metazoa; phylum Chordata; class Chondrichthyes; order Lamniformes; family Cetorhinidae; genus Cetorhinus; species Cetorhinus maximus. The sequence continues at coordinate 78,552,206 of NC_135896.1, forward strand.
TCTGATGAGAAGGACATCAAGAGGGATGAGGGTGAGGAGATTTTTGAAGGCGACAATGATGACGATGAGTCCCTCGCACTGGCCAGACAAAGCAGGAGCGCTCAGGAGGCGCTCATAGCTGCTAGGTTTGTGGAGGATGATGACAACATGCAGTGAGGAGACACTATAAGATCCTGACATTGCATCTTTGAGCATTTGACTCCAGTCTGGCTTATGGCTTATGGCAGCGCACATACTCTCTGTGATACTGTTCCTGTCATGGAGACGCAGCGGAGGCCCTAATAGTCACTCGATTGCAGGAGGATGATGATGATATGCAGTGAGGACATTCCATACGTCTTCACATGGCCTCTGAGAATGTCTGACTCCTGTCTGGCCGGGGGCAGCTCGCTTGTGCTCTGTGATCAGAGTCATATCGTAGAGACGCAGCCATGAAACTTTATAAGCATCTGATTCTTTGTCCGCCTTCAGCACCTGAGCCCTCCAGGAGCAGAATCACTGGTCACAGATGCTGAAGAGATGGGGTCCAGCCCCACCTTAAAGGTGCTGAGAGCACACAGAGATTGACGGAACTGTGTGATGCCTGCCCACTACATTCTGGCAGCAATGATAGGCACCGTCAAGGTGGAGGCATCAGTAATGTGTCCAGAGAGTGTGAGGCCGGGCCATCACTTTGGTCTGAAGGCTACACAAAGCACAGGGAAGAGGCCCTGGACTGAGACACCTGCCTTTATTTTGTGCAGAAAGGTTTCACATCTGAATGACAAGAACACTGCTCATCGGAACAAGGAGCCATAGGCAGGGAGGCATTCTTGGGAGTTTATTGACAATAGTGAACATTATGTACAAGTGAGGAACACCCATGCCCAGGCTGTGCAACTACGTCCTCTTAACCTCCCTAACCCTGCTGCTACGTCTTGGTGCTCCCCCGGACATCCACAGTGGAGGTGGAGGCAGCCTGCTGACTGGTACACCCTGTCTGTGATGATCTTGCCAGGCGTCCTCTGGAGTGTCGAGACCTAGGGGCCTGCTTTCGGGGTCCTGCTGTGTGGCACTGGCACCTCCTTGAGCTGTGGAGCTGGAGCAGCTGGGGTCACAGGAAGGGGAGATTCAGATGGGCTTGTCACTCCTGGGTGAATGGCCCCGGGGTATGCACCTGCTGATCCTCCTCCCTATGGCTGCCCAAGGGCCCCTGGCTGACTTCTTGAGGGGAAGGGGTAGCTGGAGTGAGATCAAATTGCCCCGCACCCCTCTCGCATACACACTATTGAAAACCATGCTACCAGTGTTGACCGTGGTGTATTGGCATGCCCGCGCTATCACCTCAGCGTGAAGGCGGACGGACTCCTCCATCTTGCCTTGAAATCTGAGGAGTGCAGTGGACGTCCCTTCCTGTTGTTCCCAAGCTTGCCTTTGCAGCTGCAGCAAATGTGACATGACCGAGTCCAGAGGACTCCAGAGTCCAGAGGGCCTCCCGAGCGCGCCTGCTTCATCATCTGACTCAGGCTCAGCAAATTTATGGCCTCCAGCAGTCTTCCGAGTGCCGGACACCTGGGAAGTCCCTGCCGTCGCCTGCTGTGGATCAGAAAGTGTGATGTGCTCAGCAGGCTGTGATCCTGAAGCTTTTCTAAAGCTAGGTTCCACCAAGTGTCTCTGAGCTGGTGGAGGATGTGGGGAGCACTGTGATGGGACTTCAAGGAGGGTGCCTCCCGATTCCTCTTCAGGGATTTCTTCGGGGTTTGATTGGAGGCTGTTTGGCAGATGTGCCTGCGCAAGCAAGGGGAGATAATTAGTGCATGGCAGTGGCCTGTGAAACAGGACACATCACTCAAGGCATGGTTGATTGATGGATGTTGCACTGCTGGACCCTCACTTGGTAGAGCACCACCGACCTCACCATTGTCCAGATCGTCACCGGCCAGCTGGATGGTTCTGTTTTCAAAGTCTGTGAGGACCTTGATTTCAGGCATTCTTCCACCTGTAAGTGACCTCTCCCTCTCGTTGTGTTCCAGCTTGTCCTGCATGAATAGAGTTGGAGAAAGTGCAAGCAGGATGCCTGCCAGGCCAGATGATAGTATGCCTGGCCTGTGTGGGTGGTGAGTGGTCCCATGGATGGGATGAGGATAATGACAGTGTGTGTGAGAGAGCGAATGGTGATGTCCCTTGAACCAGCAGTGAGTGAGGTCCCAGTGGATGTGTGACGAATTTGTGAGTGTGTGAGTTGAGAGTGATGAGAAGAGTGACTTACCCTGGCGGAACAAAAGAGATCATTCATCCTCTTGCGGCACTGGGTGACTGTCCTCTTTTGAAGGGCATTGGCGCTGACCACCACTGCCACCACCTCCCAAGCCAGATTAGTGATTTTGCTGCCCATCCTTCAGCCAGAGTGGAGGTAGAGAACGTCATGGTGGGCCTCCATGGTGTCCAAAAGGCGCTTGATAGGTGCATCATTAAACTGGGGGCTGCAGTCTTTTTGCCTTTCGGGGCCATGTCTTCTTTGCAGCAGCCCTGGGCTGGAAGCACTGAGAGGTGTGCGCACAGCTGGACTTTGAATATGGCGCCCGGTGAGGTGAAGCGACGAGGTGATGGCACGGTGGGTGAATGAGAGCCCGCCCGCCATGGAAAAGTGTTTCCCAGGAATGTATAATTAATGCAGTAGGTTTGGAATGATACAACGTGAAAAGCGCCATTGCAGCCAGCAACGTCGTTTTACCCGCCCGCTACCACACTTAGTGCAAATCAGGGACAATTCTGCCTATCGTGTCTGCCCCAGCCGAAAAACGAGCCACCCAGCCTAATCCCACTTTCCAGCATTTTGTCCACATCCCTGCAGGTTACAGCACTTCAGGTGCATATCCAGACACCTTTTAAACAAGATGAGGGTTTTTGCCTCTATTACCATTTCAGGCAGTGAATTCCACACTCCCACAACCCTCTAGGTGAAAGCATTTTTCCTCATTTCCCCTCTAACCTTTCTCCCAATTACTTTAAATCAATGCCCCCTAGTCACTGACCTCTCTCCTGAAGTAAAGAGTCCCTTCCCATCCACTCTTTCCAGGCTCTTCACAGTTTTGTGCATCTCAATCAAATCTCCCCTCAGCCTCCTCTGTTCCAAGCAGAACAACCACAGCCTATCAATCTTTCCTCCTAGCTGTAATTTTCCAGTCCTGACAACATCCTTGTAAATCTCCTTTCTACCTCTCTAATGTAATTACATCCATTCTGTAATGAAGTGACTAGAGCTACACACAGTTCTCGAGCTATGGCCTAACTAATGATTTATACATTTCCAGCATAACCTCTGGGGCTTGTCTTCAAGTCTATCCATTGGAATTCCAGGTGTCTCTATGTTCACTGAGCTACATTGTCTCCCAATTTTTCAACTACTCGATTTTAAAATTCTGATCCTTGTTTTCAAATCATTCCATGATCTCCCCTCTCCCTATCACTCCTTCTCTACAGCCCTCCAAGATCTGTGTGCTCCTCCAAATTTCTGGACTCTTGCGCAGGACAGGCCTCTAGGTACTGGTCCTCCAGAAGACACCCCTGCTGAGGAGCCTCAGGGCACATGTTGCTCCTGAACATGTGAGGAGTCAGTGCCTAGGTCACATATTAAACCCTCAAAATGGCTCAGAGCCACTTTGCTGCTGAGGATCTGTTGGCACTGTAACATGCAGCTTCTCATGAACAGGACCAGCTGGCATTGGTCATAGAGGCCAGCAGTGCCTATTCCAATATAAGTGCTCCCACACGTCGGAGTTCTCTGAGGCAATGCAGGCTGAGAATGGAGGAGTCCTTCCGGACCATGCGCACCACCAGGGCTCAAGGCTTTGTGTGCATGAGTTCCTCCATAGAGGAAGTGGTTAATCTCAAGGAAAGCCAGATGTGGCTGCAAATGGAGTGCTTGTAGGACCTGCACACTGACTTTCATGGGATGCATGTCAGACGATGTAACCTTGACCAGTCAATGGCGCTGATGGCACACGAATGTCAGGAGGGGAGGTCAGTTGCACAACAGCTGATCTGAACCTAGCTCTGCAATCCAGATCCCAAATAAAAACAGATAAGGGAATGAAGGGGAATTATATTCTAAGTTAAACTAAGACTCTTTCAGTTAATACCTGTGCACCTGCCACTAACCTGAGGGTATTCAAATGTACATCCTCCTTCTCATGAAACTTTGTGATCAAGAACTCTGCTTGTCTCTGATAAAAACCACACAAGTTAATCATCAACTTGTTGCTGACTAAATTCTGAAATCTGATATACCCTTGCTCTTATATTAATGTGTCCCAGTTTCCTCTCCTCTCCTGACTTGAGCTAGAATATGGCTCTTTGAGCTATCCATTCCCCGGATCTACATCCAAATATCCATTATTCAAGTATGACACTGCACTTTGAGTGTGATTGCTGCTAATCTGCCCTTTTCAAACTTTCACAGATCATTATATCACCAAAATACAAGCAAACAAACACTAATATGTGATTATCTAAATCAAAACACGTAGTTCAGTATGTGATTATTTAAATCTAAAATTATCTAAAGCCTCCCCAAAGCCTGACCATCACCTACAAGGCATAAGTCAGGAGTGTGATGGAATATTCTCCACCTGCCTGTGTGTGTGCATTTCCAACAACATTCAAGAAGCTCGACACCATTCAGGACAATGCAGCCCACTTGATCAGAACCCAATCCACCACCTTAAACGTTCACTGCCTCCAAAGCCACCACACAGTGGCAGCAGTATGCATCGTCTACAAATGCACTTTAGCAACTCACCCAAGGCTCTTCCAAACCTACGACTTTTACCATAGAAAAGAACAAGAGCATCAGATGCTTAGGAACACCATCATGTGCATGTTCCCCTCCAAGCCACACACTATCCAGCCTTGGAACTATATCAGTGTTCCTTCACTGCCACAGGTTCAGAATCCTGAAACTCCCTCCCTAACAGCACTGTGGGTGTACTTACACCACATCGACTGCAGTAATTCAAGAAAGCCACCACCTTCTCAAGGGAAATTAAGAATGGGCAATAAATGCTGGCCTTGACAGTGACATGCACATCCCATGAATTAATGAAAACAAAAACGTATTGAAATATGTAATTATCTAAAGGAAAATAATGATTGCAGTATTTTGGGTTAGTCTTTTATCCTTTAAACATCTTTATAAAGCTAGAGACAGTAATATGGTCGATAATTCACTTAATTTATTATTGACAAAGCATTAATTTTAAATACCCTAAACACCAATAATATTGAGTAACTTACATTAGCCGTGCCTTCAAAACTCTTGTGTAGATATAATGATAACCTCTGAATGTGACTTCTGCAATCCTCTATCAAATCCCCACGTTTCTGTACCCTCATGATATTGTGATCAACTACAATTAGCGAAGGGACCCGATGGGATCCTAGATTGAACTCTTGGGTCCCTGGCCTGTGTTAGTGGGCACTCCCTCCCTCCACGAAGGTTGTTTTAGTGGTATTATAACTGTACTTTTTCTTGGTTAGCAATATGGGCACCCTTGCCGTGGGACATTACCCACATGCTACAGAGTGTTGACTCATTGATGGCACCAATACTGGAGAAAGAAGGAACTGTACTGTTGGGACGGCTTTCACCTGAAGCACGTTGGGACTAATATCCTGTTGAATCATATTACTAGGTTTGTAGAGAAGACTTTAAATTAAATAGTGGGGAAAAGGGTTCATGCGAGGCAATATTTGGAAAGTTAAAGAGAAAGACCAAGGCAATTGTGCAGGGTAGTGATAAGGGATCGTGTGTGACAGGAAGGGACAGAGCATAAAAATATAAGAGTACACTAGCAAATAAGGTCAGAGTGGGGAAAAATGATAAAAATGCAGAATTAAAAGCTCTTAATTTGAATGCACACACCATTCATATCAAGATGGATGGATTATTATCACAAATAGAAATAACTGAGTTTGATATGATAGTCATTACTGATTCATGTTGCAAAGTTACAATGGCTGGGACTTGAATATTCATAGCTATTTGGCATTTTGGCGAGACACAAACAAAGGAAAAGGAGGGCATAGGCTCTGCTAATAAAGAATGAGATCAGCACAACAGTGAGAAATGATTTTGGTTTGGAGGATAAAGATAGAGAATTAGTATGGGTGGAGATAAGAGCATGCGAACATATGAATTAGGAGCAGGGGTAAGAAATAGCAAAGGAAAAAAATCACTGATAGGAGGAGTCTATAGGCCTCCTAACCATAGTTATATGTAGGAGAGAGTATAATTCAAGAAATAATGGGGGCTTGTAAGAAACGAACTGCAGTAATTGTGGAAGGTTTTAATCTTCATATGGATTGGACAAATCAAATTGCAAAGGTTGCTTGGAGGGTGAATTCATAGGGTGTATTCAGGGCAGTTTCTGAGAACAATACATTCTGAAACCCCAACAAGGGAGAAGGCTATTTTAGACCTGGTAACATATAATGAGACAGGATTAATTGATGTCCTCATAGTAAAGGATCCTCTAGATAAGAGTGATTGTAACATGATAGAATTTCACATTCAGTTTGAGGGTGAGAAATGTGAATCTGAAACTAATGTCTTAAACTTAAATATGACAATTATAAGGATATGAAGACCGAGTTGGCTAAATTGGAATGAGAAAACAGGTTGAAAGGTGTGAAGGTAGAGAAGCAGTAGCAGACATTTAAGGAAATATTTCATGACTCTTCACAAAGAGAGAAGAAAAGACTCTACCAGAAGGATGCACTATCTGTGGCCAACTAAGGAAGTTAAGGGATGGTGTTGAATTGAAAGTATAGGCATACAATGCTGCAAAGATTAGTGGTGGGCCAGAAGATTGGGAAAATTTTAGAAAACAGCAAAAGATGGCTAAAAACAATATAGAGGAAGAAATTGGAGTTTGAGAGAAAATTAACAAGGAATATAAAAGCATACAAATATATAAAAAGGAAAAGAGTTGCTAAAGTGAGCGTTGTCCCTCAGAGCATGAGACTAGGGAATTAATAATGGGAAACAAGGAAATGGCAGAAACTTTGAACAAGTACTTTGTACTATTTTCATGATCAACAGCACAAAAAAGCATCCCAATCATAATAGTCAGCCTAATATTTGGCATTGGGAAAATGCTGGAATACATTATCAAGGAGGTAGTGGCGGGATATTTAGAAAACCATAATACAATCAGGCAAAGTCAACATGGTTTTAATGAAAGGGAAATTGTGTTTGACAAATTTTTGGAGTTCTTTGAGGATGTAATAAGCAATGTGAATAAAGGGGTACTAATAGATGTAGTGTATTTGGATTTTACAAAAGGCATTCAATAAGGTGCCACATAAAAGGTTACTACACAAGATAAAAGCTCATGATGTTGGATAGTGGATTGGCTAACTAACAGGAAATAGAGAGTCAGGATAAATGGGTCATTTTCAGGTTGGCAAACTTTAACTAGTGTTCTGATGTTGTTGTCAAGCTTTAGTGAGGTTTTACTGTTATCATGCCTTCTTGTCTTACCAAACCTTGATGAGGCTTTGCTTCTCTTATAACAGGCTTGAGATAGTTGGTATAGTTTAACTTGAAACCATTTATTAAGAACTCATTAAAGGCCTCAGGGTAATCAAATAGAATTCAGGACACAGACTATTCTGTGCCTAGCTCTCTTGGAGCCTCTTGGCATCTGACTTCTGATGTCACTCTCGCATCATTAATATCATCATGGTCTTATTAATATAAACATTAACCCATTACTTTACATCTCCTCCGAGTATAATCTCAAACTGTTACATTCTTTTGTTAAACTATTTACATTACAATTTCCAACATCTATAGACCTTCTGTACTGTTAGTAGTTTCTATCCACCTTCTATCCTTCCCACCCTCCAAGTCACTGTCACCTGAGTCTTCAATCTCCAACAGTGTTCTCGGCTCTCTTGGAGGATGTTGTGGGTGTATGTGTTCCCTTCTCTTTTTCCTGGAAGGTGAACACATTGGTGGAGTGGGATAGCAGCTCTTGATGACTGCTGATACCTGGGCTGTGATCATTATGATGACTTGACTGAAAAGGTTGTGAAACCCATTACGTGAAAGGCTGATTTGAGAGAGAAAACTTCAGGACATGGACAATCGCTTTCTCTTGAATAAGAAGAGGACAAATTAACATTCTCTTTGGAATCTTCTGCTCCCGCTTTGAGAATAAGTACTTTCAATTTTGATAAAGAATTTCACTGCTGCATGGACAACGAAAGAAGTATTCAATACCTGAGGTTTGAATAAATCTGGTAGATCAGAAGAAGAGCGATGAACATCCTGAAGACATTGCAAGATATGAAGGAAAGACGACTTCTCTACTACTCTTAGGGTACCACTTGCATGCTGTTTAGGTAGTGATATCATTTGCATGCTTGTTTCAGCATGAGGCTGTTCCACTGTAGGCAATGAGATGACGGTGTCAGCATAAGAAGGTAAGACTACACCATCTTCAATATGGAATAAACCTTCAGACCTGGATCTAGGTTAAATTCTTGTATAGGAGTCTTCAAATGTGGAAGCTCTGTAGTTTAGGCCTTTTCTTCTGCATTGAATGACAATTTGAGTTAAGCATGGCTTGCTGATGTGATTTCAGTGTGGGCTGCAATTTAACTTTATTCAAACTAACAAGCTCTGCATTTCTTCCAATAGTTTGATCTAACTTGGAATCAAGCATCACCTTCTCCCTGGATAGCTCATTGTGGCCAGCCAGTAATTGTTGACACATCCCATTGGTGGATTCAGTGGGAGGAGCAGACAAACTCAGCTCTTCGATAGCTTCTTCAACGAATAGCACTGACTGCTCAAAAAAGAAAACAGAGATTTAATCTGGAGTGATGAAATCTATCTTCAATGGAGTCAAAGAGCGTAATGAGAACTAGGACCTCATCTTCCAATGGATCATCTGCTTCTGCAACAGCTCCCTTCTCATGAACTTCATCAGGAAAGAGCCAAACAAGGTCTAGAAGCTCCTCTGGTGGATTGTCATCATCTTTTTCAGTGCCTTCTATTTCCACGCCTTCTAGCTTGAGTGCGAAAAAAAGTGAGAGATCTACACCTCTGGCCCAGTGGATGGTGCTTCCATAATAAAGAGTGACTCACTGCATAGTGCGTGAACTTCAAATGCTGCTGCTGAATCAAAATCTGTCGATCCTCTAACCAAAGTTGGAAATTCCTCCTTGAGTAATACTTCACTGTCCTCTACTGATACTTCGTCAAGCTTCTGTATAAGACCAAGTCTTAAACATGCTAGCCTGCTGAGCAGAGAAACAGGCCAGTTTTGTAAGATATAAAGGATTTTGTTAATTTATTTTTCTTCATGCCGAAGGGTGGTGGTGAACTGACCATTCACTTGGAGATCCGTGCCTCCAGACCTTGTAGCTTTAAATCAGATGGTAGGATTTTGACTTCTTTATGTCAGTTTTGATGCCAGTCCAATCTGTTTGATGAGGCAGAGACTCCTGCCCTGGAGTCCAGTTTAAATTCTGTCTGTAGCCTTGGACTTCCAACTGCACAGACCAGAACTACCTATCGGCTTCTTTGATTTCTCCTAGAGAAGGTTTATCTGCTATTTCTTGGATTTCAAAATGGTTGGGAACATTTTCTAGCTTTCTTCCCATGAATGATGTTTTGGATTTGCAAAATTGTTTGAAATGACAGGTCCTGCCACAGTTCTGATCTTCATTGCAGCGAAGTCAATTTTTTCACTGGTCATCACTTGTGGGTCACTGATCTGTGGCCTCAGTTTGTTGACTGTGGCCTCTAGCACTGGCACCATGTTTTGATGCTGTTCCCGAGCTGTAGTGAGGTATTACTGTTACCACGTCTTCTTGTCTTACCATGCCTAACATAACCATTAACCCACTACTCAACAACTAGTGGAGTGCCACAGGGATCAATGCTGTAAAGTCAACTATCTATGATCTATAATAATGACTTGGATGAAGGGGCCAACTGCATTGTAATCAAATTTGCTGATGATGCACAGATAGGCAAGAAAGTAAGTTGTAAGGAGGATACAAAGAGTATGAAAAGGGATATAGATAGATTAAGTGAGTAGGGGAAAAAATGGCAGATTGGGTACAATATGGGAAAATTTGAGGTTTGAACTTTAGCAGGAAGAATAGAAAAACAGTATATCATTTAAACCAAGAGAGAATGCCGAATGTTGTGTACAGAAAGATCTGGGTGCCCTCGTACATGAATCACAAAAAATTAGAATATAGGTACAGCAGGTAATTCAGAAGGCAAATGGAATATTGGCTTTTATTGCAAGGGGGATGGAACATAAAAGTAGGGAAGTCTTGCTGCAGCTGTACAAGGTGCTGGTGAGACCACATCTAGAGTACTGTGTACAGTTTTGGTTTCCTTACTTAAGGAGGGATATACTTACATTGGAAGTAGTTCAGAGAAGGTTCACTAGATGGATTCCTGGGATGAGAGGGTTGCCTTATAAGGAAAGGTTGAGCAAGTTGGGTTTATACTAATTGGAGTTTAGAAGAATGAGACGTGATCTTACTGAAACATATAAAATCCTGAGGGGGCTTGACAAGGTAGATGCTGAAAGGTTATTTGCCATTGTGGTGGAATGTAGAACTATGGGGCGCAGTTTAAAAAAAATAAGGGGTCTCCCATTTAAAATGGAGATGAGGATGAACTTCTTCTCTCAGAGTCTTTGGAATTTTCTTTTACAGAGAGCAGTGGAGGCTGGGTCATTGAATGTATTCAAGGCTAAATTAGACAGATTTTTGATCTACAAGGGAGTCAAGGGTTATGGTGGAAAGCAGGAACATAGAGTTGAGGCCACAATCAGATCAGCCACGGTCTTATTGAATGATGGACCAGGCTCAATGGCCTGAATGGATTATGCCTGCTTCTATTTATTATGATCTTATGAATGTATATCTGCATGACTAGTTCTGATTGTAATAAGGTTCACAAGCCCAATATCATCTCTGTGAACACAACATTAAAAGTTTACAGCCCCCACTGCTCACCACTGCTGGCATTGATGGATTTCAGTCAAGGCAGTTCCTTCTAACTGTCACACTGATTGTACAGTAAATAGAGGTCGAACAAATTGGTTGGTCAGTCTGGGGAGCTCAATCAATAACTCAAAGATTTCTTGGGCCTTACTTTGACTACAGGCACCTCTAATATTTACCTTCACAAAGTGTTTTACCAGGGAAAGAATAGCTGCACCAGATAATCACTGTATCAATTGTCCATCCATTATCCAACCAGGAAGATTTCCCTCAGCTATGTCTCTCAGCCTTTCAGTTGTTCTTTCTTGACAATTCCTGACAGAAACATGCAGTACACCACCACTTTAGAGCTTTGAGACACATTGATCCCTTGGTTATATATGATTTTGTTATTTTTCCTCAGCTTGCATGTGCTCCCTATTTCAATGAAGGACAAGAGACCCTTCGATCCCTTGTTGATCAGGTCCAGCTTAATGCTAAGTTATTTTGGTTTGTATTTCTTCAGTTCTCCTGTTGGCCTCCATTGATGATAATACCTGGCTTTCTATATTCCAACTGTTAAATGCTGGCAATACTACAAATGTCCCCACCAATCAATCAGCATTGAATCTGGCACGTGACTCAGACCCCATCCTGTTCTTCCTTCCATTGTCCTACATTGACTAAACAACGTCTTAATTTTATAATTCCCATCCTTGTTTTCAAATCCTTCGAGGCCTCAGTCCCTCTGATGACCTTCCTATGACCTTCTCCAGTTGCGTAATGCCGAAATGTTTGTGCTCCTCCCATTCTGGACTCTTGCACATCCCCAGTTTTAATCATTACATTATTAGCACCTGTGCCTTCAGCTGCTGAGGCCCTAAGCTGTGGAATTTCCTCCATAAACCCTCCCCCTCTCTACTTCTCTTTCCTCCTTTAGGACGCTCCTTAAACTTATCTGTTTCACCAAGCATTTGACCATCTGTCCTAACATCGCCTTATGTGACTTTCTGTCAAATCTTGCTTATAATTCTCCTATGAAGTGTCTTGGGGTATTTTTCTATTTTACAGGTGCTTTATGAATGCAAATTATTGTCATTGTTGTTGTCTCCCTGCAGGAATTCACCAAGGCTCCTTCGACAGCACCTTCCAAACCCATGGCCGCTACCAACTAGAAGGACAAGGGCAGCAGATATATGGGAACACCACCACCTGGAAGTTCCCCTCCAAGTCACTCACCATCCTGACTTGGAAATATATTGTCATTCCTTCACTGTCGTTGGGGCAAAATCCTGGAACTCCCTCCCTAACAACACTGTGGGTGTACCTACTCTAAATGGACTGCAGCGGTTCAAGAAGGCAGCTCACCACCACATTCTGAAGGGCAACTGGGGAATAAATGCTGGCCTAGCCAGCAACACCCACATCCCATGAACACATAACAAAAATAGTTTGCATATGGAACCCATCTGATATCTGGGTCAATATGGCATGAACCCAGTGTATCTATCTCCTATCCTTCTTTAAGGCCCTCTTTAAAATCCAACTCTTTCCCAGGCTTTTGGTCCTCAATCTTAATTTCCCCTTGCTTGGCACTAGGCCCATTTTTCTGTAAATGTTTTTGTCAAGTTCCTTGGGACATTTTTCTATGATAAGGCACATAATTACAGTATCGAAATCAGGCCAAGCAATGTTCAGGTTTGGGTTACAGAGTTAAGAAATGGATCTCTCATTGTCCTAGATATCCTGTTAATTATTTCAGGATGATTACAGTACACCGAACTGGTGTCGTTTTACAGAAATCTATCTTTCCATTATCTATTGTTGGATTGAGGGGGCGTTCACTTCATTACACAGTATAATAGTCCCCAGTGTCTATTGTGTAGTTGCATTTGTCGTCAAGTTGTTGATTCAGGTAAGGAGTTTCTGAAATCGGGCATCTGGGAGAAGTGTATCTCTTTGTTTCCACAGAATCAGTTTGAATTCAGTGCGCAGGGGAGTTATATATCCATGTTCACAAATATTAAAACTTTGAAAAGATGTTGTTTTATAAATTATAATGGGCCAAGTTTTGTTGTCATTTTGCAGCTGATAGTCCTCGCTGCTACTTGCATACGAATTCCACAGCAACTTCAGGCAAGGTTCGATGCAAAATTAAATAAAGTCAAAAGGTTTCTGCCGGAGGTGCGCCGCTTCTCTTTTAACTTCCTGAACCTTGCTGTCTGGCTCCACTTTTGATTGCATTGAGTGATATGAATTTCCTGGACTTAAATGCGAATACAAAATAAATTTGCCACGGGCAGTTAAGCTTTTTTAAGCCGAAGTATCCTTTTGACAGTGAGATAAGTGTTAGTTACAGTCATTCAACCTCTCTGGCACAAGTTTGGAGTTTCATTCTTTCATGTGATAGATGTTGTTTGGAGATTTTTATATAAAAAAAACTTTTCATTTTTATCTCTGTCTCTCTTAACCCGATATTTCTTTTCTTCTATATTTCAATCTGTACCTGACTTGACAGTGAATTCTTTATTTTATTATTTGTTTATAGGATGTGAGCATCACTGGCATTTGTTGCCCATCCCTACTTGCCCTTAAGAAGGTAGTGGTGAATTGCCTTCTTGAACCATTGCATCCACAATACTGCAAGGGAGGGATCTCTAAGTTTTTGACCCAGCAACAGTGAAGTAACAACGATATGTTTCCAAGTTAGGATGGTGTGTGGCTTGGAGATAACTTGCGGGTGGTGGTGTTCCCATGCGTCTGCTACCCTTGTCCTTCAAGGTGGTAGAGGTCGCAAATTTGGAAGGTGGTGTCGAAGGAGATCTGGCAAGTTGTTGCAGTGCATCTTGTAAATGGTACACACTGCTACTACAGTGCGTTGGTGGTGGAGGGAGTGATTGTTTAAGGGGATGGATGGGGTGCTGATCAAACAGGCTGCTTTGTCTGGATGCTGTCAAGCTTCTTGAGTGTTGTTAGAGCTGCACTAGTCTGCACAAGTGGTGAGTATTCTATCACAATCCTAACTTGTGCCTTGTAGACAGGATTTGGGGAGTTAGTAACTGAGTTTCTCACTGCAGAATTCCCAGTATGACTTAAATTTCCAGTGTTATTCATGAGTATTTTATACAATAAGGCAGGAACTGACTGGATCATCCTGATACATCGAATTAATGAGTTAGTACAATATTCAAAATGTCAGTAGGGATAATATGCTTTTTAAATCATGCCCTCTTGTTGATTTAATCTTCTCAGAGTTATACCTAGCCACAGAAAAGCTATTGTGAAGCAATGAAGGCCATCCTTCTTCTCTTCCTTGCCATTACCAATATTGAGCAATCTCCTGCACATGATCCAGTTGGTGAGTGATAATTCCATCACATCTTTACCCTTTGTTTGCTATATGAATTTAAACTTGGATGCCTAAGGTAGTGGATGGGGCTATGCAGTTCAGGTTGGATCGGTGTCTCTACCATTTGATCCTTTCTCAGTCTGGGTGTCATTATGCCCCTGAGCTTGGAAGGGACATACAATCCAGAGTTCATGTTTCTCCAGAAATTCCAGTTGGATGCTCATCTAAATGTCATTGGATGAAGAGCGTATTGACTTTCCAGAGTTAGTCTGTGTGATATTCACACTGGAAGAATAATCAATTCAGCAATGTGCCAGAGGACAACCAGTGTCTCTGAACTGCATCACAACATAAGTCTTTGCCTTCATTCTCCCTTCTTTTTTTCCTTCTGCCTCTGTGGTTCTGTCTTTCTCATTTTTATGTCTCACTGTTTCTGCTTGTCTACATGTGTGGCTCTTTCAATCTCGCTGTTTCTCCCTTCTCTCACCCACTCTCTTACTCTAGCTCTTACTAATTTTTGAAGCCTATCTCTGGCTCTGTTGCCTCCTTCACTCTCGATGTATCTATTTATTTTTCTGCCACACTGTACATCTGTTCTTGTCATGTGGACTCTCTCTATCCATTTTCTTTCCTCTGTATCCCTGGCATCTCTTTCTTTCCATTTCTATATCTCTGTCAGCATCTCTAACTTTTCCTCTGTTTTCCTATTCACCTGTGTGTGTCTTCTCTCTCCCTCTATCTCATGCTGCTTTTTATGGCTCCCTGGCTCTCTGTCTCTTTCTCCTTCCCTCTGCTTCTTCATCCAATACCTGTCTCGTTATCCCTCTCGCTCTGCTCCTCTGTCCCTTTCTCTGTTTGTGTGTGCGTGTGTGTGTCTCTCTCTCTGTACCTCCCCCTCTGTGCTGTGCCATTTCTGTCTCATTCGTTCTGTGCCTCACAGTATCAAATGATACAAAATATATCTTTTTTGGTTTAAGGTGAAGCTGGCATTGCAAACCATGACATTGCAATTCTCAATGTACTTGGCAACTTCGAGGTAAAGGACAGTGGCTGTCTAGATAATCCCAATCACCACTACAATTTAACAAGAAGCTGCAGGGAGCTCAAAGAGAAACATCATGTCACCCAAGGTAAATGTTTTAACAACAAATTAAATTGCTTCATAGTGCTAAGGTATAGCCAGTGTGGCTACAATTCCCTTCATTTACTTAGGAGAAAGAGCAAACATTAACCAGGCTGCCTGTGTCTCATTACTCACCAGTAAAATCACCAAGTAATTTGCGGGCTTTTGGGGATGAAGTTCACTCTGCAGTTAATTTCAGCCAATTTTTGTACTCACACTAACTAATGGAGAAGAGGAAGAACTTGCATTTATGTAGAACATTTCACACCCTCAGCACGTCCAAAAGGGTCTTACAGCCAGTGGAAATCCTTTTAAGTGCAGTCACTGTTGTTACATAGCAGCAGTTTTGCATACAATAAGGTCCCATAAACAGAAAGTGTTTTTTGACCAATTAGCCTATTTTAATCATGAAGTTGATAGATAAATGTTGGGCAGGACATCAGCGAACTCTCTGCTCTCTTACAAATAACACTATAGTAACTTTTGCATCTGTTTGAACTGGAAGTTGAGGCCTGAATTTTATACTTGATCCAAAAGTTAATGGTTTTGATACAAACATTACCTCACATCCCATGACAGGGGTAGGTGGTCAGGGCAGGGTTTAAAGAGTTAAGTACATTGAACATAACCTCAACATGCTGCACACTTATTCTCAGTGACACATGTCACTATGCAGAAGCAGGACACCTAATTAATTTGTTTAAATCAGGCTCCTACAGTGAAATTGGGAAACCAATTTAAAATTTACTCCAGCCAAGTTTCCCAGGGTTCAGAAAATTTAGCAGTGAAAAGAAGACAGGAGCTATTGACTCCACAAGTGCTCCTTTGGGGCCGGAGAAGCAGGTGTGCCCCTCCCCCGCTGCAAAAAGAAGCCTTCAGCCACCATCCCACCCCACCCCACCTCTCAATCACAGATGCCTCTGCACTCCTCCCCAATCCTTCTCCACCCCCACCAATTTTGGCCTCTCTCCCTGCTTCTAATCACAACCTTTCACCCTGCCATTTGCCAATGCCTGTCCTACTTCAGATAATGGGTTTCACCCCCGCTCCCAATCAGAAGCTCTCTCTGTCCTGATTGTGGGTCTCTCCACCCTCCCAATAACAAACCTTTTCCCCCTTCTGATCAGGAGCACCTACCATTTTCCAGTTGCAGTCTTGGCCCCTCCTGATTGCAGCCATATCCACCCGTCCAATTGTGGGTTTCTTCCCACCTTGATCACAGGCCTCTCACCCGAGTTCTCCAGCTCTTCCCGCCTCAAATTGTGGCCCTCTCCCTACTCCATGTTGCGAGTCTGTCCTGTCTCCTGATCACAGGCCTCTCACTCCTCCCAATCACAGATCCCATCTCCCATCCCAATCACAGTCAAGTCCCCTCTCATCCCTTCCAATTGTGAAGCTCTCCCTACCCACTCCCAATCACAGCCTTCCCCCTCTCCATTTGTGCCCCCACTCCTGATCTCAGGCCTTTGCCCCCTCTCGATAATTGGCTTCCCCCCACAAAGTCAGTGGCCACCCATCACTTCCAATTACAGGCTTCTCACCTCTTTTGATTATGGGTGTCCCTCCTCCTGATCATGGACTTTCCATCTAAGCTTCATTCATGGATCTCTCTGGCTTCCTGAATTCCAGGGGCCAAGGCTCTGGCCAACTGGCACTGTTTTCTCCCGCTGCTTATCATTCAGGCTCCTGGGAATGAAATGAAGCTAAAAAATGTTACTGAGGTTATGCCATGAAGATCAGGAGGCTTCCACATCCTTGGGTTGCTTGCCTGTTTAGGCCTCACTCACACCACGCTCACCTCCGCCCCCCCCACCGCCCTCCACATCTCTGTAATATTGGGACAATGCCTCTGTCAATACAACATTCATTCAGTATTACACTGAAGTGTCAGTTGAAATTATGTCTTCAAATCCTGGGATCAAATCAAAAACATTTCCTGGATCATTTGTTTGAACATAGATTGACCCAAGCAAACACATCTCCAGTAGATGTCTCCAACTTGAATCCCTCTGGCTCAGAGTCATTGAGCTGGATGGTGAGTTGGAGGGACTGTGACACATAAAGGAGGGGGAGGAATTTCTGCCCAGTTTTATCCAGGCTCTCACCGCATCCCAAGGGAAAACACATGTTCAGGAAAGGGAGGGTGTGACTTATAGGGAGCAGGGTAGTGAGCACTCAGGAGAGACTGAGAAGAAGGTTACGCAGACACTGTTCCTCTCAAACATACAATGTACTCACTACCTTTGAGAACAAGGAGAAAATCTGCATGCCTACAGCCACAATACAGATCAAGGCACAATGGCTCAGAAGGCTGTCCAAGGCAGGAAGAGCAGAGTAGAAATGTGGTTGTAATAGGAGACTCCATAATTAGTGGGATAGGTAACCTCCTCCGCAGCCAAGAACAAGAATCCCAAAGGTTGCATTACCTACCTGGTGCCGGGGTTAGGGATATGTCACAGCAGTTGGAGAGGAACTTGGAAAGGGAGGGGGTAAATCCAGAAATCCAGTTGTTGTAGTCCATGTTGGAATAAACAACATAGATAGGGACAGGGAGGAGGTCCTGCTGACAGAGTATCAGGAGTCTGGCTTGAAATTGAAAAGCAGAACCTTGAAAGTAATCATCTCTGGATTATTAGCTGACCTACATGCAAATTGGCATAGGAGCAGACACATGAGGAGAATTAACATGTGGATAAAGGGTTGGTGTGGGAAACAGGGGTTCCTTTTCCTTGGCGCCATTTCTGTGATGGGCTCCACCTGAACCATGATGGGACCTGTATCCTAGCAAAAAGGTAAATAGGGAGGTTGGAAAGGCTTTAAATTAGTAAGAGGGGCTAGAGGGATCAACATGAAACATAAGCAGGCCAAATGTAAACGAAACATGAGGGCAGGAGAACATAGGGAAGATAAACTAAGGGAGAACATTGACGGCAACAGAATAAATAGAGTTATAGAATGGGAGTCTAAAAAGATGATTAAACATAAAGTGCGAGGAAATCCTTTTAAAATTAGTTAAAATGTCAGCACAGCGAAGCACACATTGTCTGTAATAAAACTGGAGGGCAGGAAGCGATTGCTTGGGATGAACCAGGCACAGTAGGGATTACTGAGCTACATGGCTATAGAAGACTCAAAACTGGGAATTAAACATTGGCCAGAATTTTAGGGCCCCCTCGCCGTGGTGTGTCTCCCCCCACCCCTGGGCAGATTTAACGAGCCATTTAAATCTCCATTCTGTTCCGTGGGACCGTAATACCCCACCAGGCAGGAGGGGTTGTAAAATTGTAGGGTATAACATTTAGAAAGTTAGAGAAGGAACATGGGGATTTGGAGTAACTTTACTTATTCAGGATAACATAATGGCAGCAGAAACAAGGGTCTTAGCTATTTGCAAGACAAGGGCAGAATTTTACATCCTACGGGCGGGAGCACACCCAACCCAATTCGGTCAGTGGTTGCGCATGCAAGTCGGCAGCGCACCCGCCGACAATTAAGAGGCCTATTAAGGCCATTAATCAATTAATTGAAAACTAGTTTTTGCTGCCCGTCCAACCTTATGGTTGGCGGGCGGGCGAATCGGCCAGGCGGCCTTTGCATTTTTGAGGAAACCTCATTCAGAGCTCTGAGAAAGGGTCATACAGACTTGAAACGTTAACTCTGTTTCTATCCCCACAAATGCTGTCAGAGCTGCTGAGTTTTTCCAGCATTTTCTCTTTTTATTTTATATTATAATGAAAAGAAGCATTGCAGATTAACAAAACAATTACAAATGCTAGCAAAGAAATAGGGTCTATTTCTTGAGGCATAGAATTTCAAAGTCACGATGGAATGTTAAACGTGCGTAGGGTCCCGGTCACACTGCATTTATAGTTTAAAGTGCAATTCCGATCTCCATACTCTGAAAAGCACATGGAAGCTCTGGAGAAAGTACATAAAAAGATTTCTAAGGAGGGTACCTGATCCGAGCAATTACAGTTATTGAGAATGATTGAACAAGTTGGGGACTTTTTTTTGAAATAGAAGAGCGGAGATGGTCTGGTAGAAGCCTTTAAAATTATGAATGGATTGGACAGGGTAAATGTGAAGATAATGTTTCAACTTGTTGGATAAATAAGGAGAAGTATCTTTCCTCTTGATGGCACCCAAAATAGAAATTCCATGCCAACATGCTCAAGCTTCATTAATAATTCAGCTTGCTATTTAAAACATTGTAGATAACTATATGCCAGAGGAGCTGTAGGGGTTTTACATTTGTCTCCATCTGGGGTAAAGTTATTTAGGTTCGGTCCTGTTTTTATTACGTGGCATGTTCAATGTCAAGAAAGAGGATAGATCGGGCTCTGCTGTGGAGGTCCCATGATTAAGAATGGCTCATGTTTGGGAGAATGGAGTGCTGAAAGTGGGTGTCGAAAATTGAAGCAAATACTGTGTGCAATTTGTCTGAACCTTAACTTTAATAAGAGGAGCATAGCACCAAGTTCTCCATCGATGCTACAAAGTCAGACAAACCATAACTGTCTGATTGCATGTGAATAATGGGAATTTCAATGAAGATGCACAGACTTGCTGCCCTTGGAACTACAGCCCAACGGCAAAGCCTGCCATTGGGAGAGAGAGATTTTGAGATAATAGGAAGGTGCAAAGAAAAATAGAGTAATGGGACCGAGATTCCTGCTACTGCACCGGGATTGATTGAAGTAGCTGGGTACAACACAGGGGAAAATCAGGCAGGGACAATCACAATTGTTTCTTACACTTACATTAACTGTGAAGTGACTTGGGACATTCTAGGGTCATAAAAAGTACTTCAAAAATGCAAATTATTTATTATGAGGGAGTCTCTGCCTGATTTTTTTTTACTCATTAGTTTCATGCCAAGTGGCCATTGTCATCTGTATTTAATCCTCTCTACCTAATTTTCCTTTAGTTGATTATAGGTGCTTACAGGTGCAATAACAGGAAAATCTCCTCCAACATGTCCTTCCAGTTGCAATCTTTGTTCCAAATATTTTAATGTACAGAGCCACTTCTGCTCTCAAATGCTGATTCAATTAATTTGCCTAATATTATCCTCTTTGCCATAGATGGTATCCAACTCTTGGTAAGCAGCAATGGTGAAATCTACCAGGCCTTTTGTGACATGACCAGCAATGGAGGTGGTTGGACTCTTGTCGCAAGCATCCATGAGAACAACATAAATGGGAAATGCACCATTGGGGACCGCTGGTCCAGCCAACAAGGGAATAATGCTAATGTCCCAGCAGGAGACAAGTCATGGTCCAACTATGTGACATTTGGTTCACCAGAAGGAGCGACAGGTGATGACATGAAGGTGATGAGCTTTTGTAAAATCTCTTTGTTTAAAAGAATGCATGGTTTATAACAACTGGTGTTAATGGAACAGCTGACCAGAGTTGAAGCAATGAAGACAAATGTGGAAAGAGCGAGAAGTCTAACTGGAGGAGCTGAGGCTGGCTTGTAATTAATGAGGAAGGACATCAATTGAACTGCCCCGTTCAATTTTGCAGCCCAATGAGGGAAGATATTGTGGTATCTTTTACTTGCCCCTTGTAGTCTGGTTGATTCACTAGTTGACCGTCTCTTAGAAAGAAATATTGCACAAAGAAGTCCCTCCTATTGGACTCCATGAGATGGCAATGTGGATGGCGAGTGATGCCCACAAGACACATTGCTTACAAAAAGCTGTTATTAAAATAAAAGTTGCGTATGTTGTAACACTGGCTTAGACGTCTTGTGAAGAAGAACAAGGCTCCCAAATTAATTTATTAAGAGAAATTGTATTTTTATCAAATAAAGTTGAAGGGAAATTGAAGCCCTCCTGGGGGTTAGAAATAAGGATCACTTGGTCTTTATGCTATTAACAAGTTGAAGGGGGAAAGTCATTCTTGTACAGATGTGTAATTTCCTGATGACATCTAGCAAGTGTGACCAAGAGCCAAGTCCAAGAGAGATTGATAATTAAATGGGTGCACTAAGGGAGGGCAGGTGACTTTTAATGTGGAATAATGTTCTACAAACTGGAAAGGTAAATACGGAGCACCTGAAAGACAAAGGGAAGTGAATTAACAAAGAAGAAAGTAGATAAATACCTAAATGTAAGTACCGATCTCTGACTGAAACAGCCATGCATGGACTAGAATGGATTTAACTGTAAAGTGGGAAAGTTTTCTAAACTGTGTAGATCATGAGACTATGCAGACAAACACTTCCTTAAAGAGAACATTAGTATGCCAGAGAGCATTAGGGCAGAATTTCTAGAATGATCCTGGAATTTAGGAGTCAGTAACAAGAGATTCACAGAAATTAATATGTTTCCACTGGACAAAAAAAGAGTAGGATTAAAATTGTTAAAATGCTTAACGGAACTCCACAGTGGTGGGGAGCCAATTCACATCATTAAAGCCTCAATTAAGAGTGCTTTTGTGGCCTAGCTGACGTTTTGCTGTTGGCAGAGGGGCTCCCCACCACATGCAGAGATCGCTAGCTCAATGGAGGCAGCAACCCTGCAGCACACCGCGGACCAGCAGAGCCAGAGACACTATACCTCAATGACAAGGCCATGAACATGAGAGGCCATGGTGATGACAGGTCGCACCCTGGCTCAAACATTTCCACTGTAAGTTTTCCCCTGTGCTTTGATGGGCCTGTTCACTAGACCCTGATCAGTTTTTTTTACTTCTCGTCCTCAGAGGGCGTGAGGCAAGCGTGGTCAGAAGTCTCTCCCATGCTTCTAGCCATTATATTTGATTTTTATCTCCTACCTCCCAGTCACTTACTTGTTCACTCCTTCACAGGCAGGGAGACATTACAACCTTTCAGTGTAACCCAGCTAACCTTACTGCCCTCCTTTTGTACATGTGCTTAGAGCACTAGCGAAGTGCATAAATCATATCCTAGGTGCCTCCTCTCATTTGCTGTAAAAGTGCATTTTTAATGAACCGGAGATACTCTTGGAATGCATTATCAAGCATGGAGTAGGCACTCTGTAGACCTCAGCATCCTATAATGTATCCAGTCTGCATGCAATAAGTAGCCAAGCTGCTGGCATCAAAACAGTCTTTAGAGAGAGTGCAGAAAATGTTTACAAAAATGAGAGGCTTCAGTTAAAAGATTGAGAAGCTGGGGTTCTCCTGGGAAGGGAGAAGGTTGCAAGGAGATCTGATGGATATGTTCAAAATCATGAGGCATCTGGACAGAGTAGATAGGGAGAAACTGTTCCCGTGGGCAGAAGGGTTGAGAACCAGGGGACACCAATTTAAGGTGATTGGCAAAAGAAGCAAAGCTATTTTTCCGCAGCTAGTGGTTAGAATCTGGAATACACTGCCAGAGACTGTGGTGGAGGTAGATTCAATTGCGGCTTTCAGAAGGGAGTTGGATGAACACCTGAAGAGAAAAAAATACACTGGACTCTGGGGAAAAGGTGTGGGAAGGAGACTGGCAGATTTGCTCTTGCAGAGAGCTGGCATGAAAATCACGGGCTGACTGGCCTCCTTCTGTGCTGTAGCCATCCTATGACTGTATTACCAACTCCATATTATATTGCAGTAAATGATTTCTAAAGAGGTCACCCTTAGTTACCCATGTTTTTGATGCTCCTGAACTCAGCTTGCTGTAACCCTGACTAACAGTCTCTGTTTCCAAACAGAACCCAGGTTACTATGACATAACAGCTTCAGACATATCTGTTTGGCATGTGCCCAATGACACACCCCTAAAAAACTGGAAAGATGCAGCAATCCTTCGCTATCACACTGAAACCAACTTCCTCCAACTGTACGGGGGAAATCTGTGTCAGCTTTTCAGAGTGAGTGTTTCAGCATTGCCTCAATTTCATTACAACATTTGAAAAAGGAATGGGGTTTCTGTAGTGTGAAATTGGGAAATTGCATCTAAAAGGGGCTCAAAATTAGGCTGGTTAGGGTACAGTTCAAATTTCCAATAAAATTTATTTGCATTATCACAAACTTAAAAATCTTCCATGAACTAGAGCAATTGGGCATTTTAAAAGAGTATAATTGTTTATTTTTTTCCATTAAAAGTGTTCCTTGATGTATTTAGGAGTGGTAAGTTAAGGTAGCTTTATTAATACAGCTGAACATGGGTTTAACTGCAAAAATTAAGCATTTTAGTAGGAGTAATCAGTTCTCCCCTGCAGGTAATATTATGTCAAATCACTTTTAAACATAGCAACGGAAATAGGAGTAGGCCATTCAGCCCTTCGAGCCTGCTCTGCCATTCGATAAGATCGTGGCTGATCTGGTTGTGGTCTCAACTCCACTTTCCTGTCTGCCCCTCATAACCCTTGGCTCCCTTGTCTATCAAAAATCCATCCAACTCAGCCTTGGATAAATTCGTCTCCAGTGCTCTCTGGGGAAGTGAATTCCACAGACTAACAACCCTCTGAGAGAAAAAAAAATCTCCTCGTCTCCATCTTAAAAGGGAGACCCCTTATTTTTAAAGTGTGTCCCCTAGTTCTAGTCTCATCCACAAGAGGAAACATCTTTCTGGTATCCACCCTATCAAATCCCCTCAGGATTTTATATGCTTCAATAAGTTCACCGCTCATTCTTTTCAACTCTAATAGGTATAGACCCAACCTGTTCAACCTTTCTTCATAAGGTAAGCCCTTCATCCCAAGAATGAGCCAAGTGAACTGCTCCTAACACATTTATATCCTTCTTCAAATAAGGAGACCAAAACTGAACACAGTACTCCAGATGTTGTCTCACCAAGGCCCTGTACAGCTGCAGTAGAAAGGTGTTGCTTGACAGGGGAGAATTGCAAAGTTAGGAGGAAGACTGGGAGAAGTGGGAACAGGAAGAGGAGGGTCATAGGAGGACAAGTCTGTCAAGAAGGTGGTCTTTCAATCTGTGAACAATGTGCTCTATTTCAGCAATACCCTTTAGAATATAACAAAGGGATATGTCCAGATGATAACGGACCTTCAAGTCCCATCAGTTATGACTTCGGCAATGGGGAGAAGATAAGAAATTTTTATGGGCCTCTTGCCCACGGTAAGTGCAAATGCTCATTTTACTCTAGTCTAGCATTAAAGTGTATTGCCTTCAAAATGATTGCCTGTAGCTCAGTGCAACATTTCAAAGAGGCAAAGAGTTTCCCCTTTAGGTTCTGATACCCATAAAGGATAAGCCACACAATCCATGTGAAAGTCACAGATGGAGTAAAATGCCTTTCAATTGGCCCAATGCAAAATTTATCGAAGAGGATTTAACAGGATTAGCATTTAGGCATAGAGGTTGAAAATGCAGTTCCATATAGATATTGCACAAGATTATACATGGTATCTCACACCACAGAATGACCAATCCAATTAGTCCTAATCTCCTGCTCTTACCCTGTAGTCTTGCAATTTTTGTTTTTCAAGTATACACCAGTTTTCTTTTTGGAAGTTATTACTGAACCTGCTTCCAACAATCTTCAAATGCATTCCAGATCATATTTGAAGAAAAGGTAGGAGTCAGGTATACTCTGAGTAGAGTAAAAGGGAGACATTTAAAGATATCTACGGGTGTTGGTCTCATCAGACTCTATATGCAAACAACATGAGACAGCAATAAACAAAGCAAATAAAATGTTAGGTTATGCTGCTAAAGCAGTTACGTTCAAATCCATCGAGGTTGTCGTGGAGCTGGTCCCTTGTCAGCTTACATCCAAAGCACCACGGACAGTTCCTATCTAACTTAATTATGGGATTGAAGTGTATCCAAGATTACCAATGATGGAAATATAGGCGGCATTGTAAACAATGTAGATGGATAAAATTATGAAGAGACATTCATAGGTTAAACAACTGGGTAAAATTGTAGCAAACAAATTTCAATGCAGGAAAATGTGAGGTCATCCACTTTGGACCTAAAAAGATTAAAACAAAGTGCTTTCTAAATAGTGAAAAGCTAGAAACAGTGGAGGTCCAAAGAGACGTGTGGGGGTGGGGGTGGGGGTGTGGGGGTGGGGGGGTGGGGGGCGGGGTGCGCGTTGGGGTACCCAGGTGCATTATTTAAAAAATGGGAAGTCTGGCACTTACACAACATTGTCCATGACTACCAAATTTCTCAAAGTGTTTGACAGCCAATGAAGCACTTTTTGAAGTGTAGCCACTGCTGTAATGTAGGAAACATAGCAACCAATGTGCATACAGCAAACTCCCACAAACAGCAATGTGATAATGATCAGATGATCTGCTTTCATGATGAAGATTGAGGGATATATATCAGCTGGAACACCAAGGTTAACTCTGCTGCTTGAGATCTTTTAAGTCCATCTGAGACGGCAGACTGTGGCTTAGTTTAACATCTCATCTGAAAAACAGAACTACCAACAGTGCAGCACTCCCCTGGTACTGCACTGTCAGTTTTGATATTTTACTACTCAAAACCTGAAGTGGGACTTGAACCTGGAGACTCTAAGGCTAGAGTGCTACCAAATGAGGTACGTCACCACAGCTATGCAAAGCCATGGTTAGACCACATTTGGAGCACTGTAAGCACCACAGCTTAGGAAGGATATATTGACGTTGAAGGGTGTGTAGTAGATTTACCAGAATAATACCAGAACTCCACAGGTTAAATTATAAGGAGAAATACATAATCTAGGGTTGTATTTCCTGAAATTTAAAAGGTTAAACATGATTTGTGCTTTCAATATATTAAGGGAAATAGATAGGGAAGATAGAGAGAAACTATTTCTGCTGGCTTCAGAGTCTAGGACTAAGCCGCATCATCCAAAGATTAGAGCCAGGCCTTTCAGGAGTGAAATTAGGAAACACTTCTACATGCAAAGAATGGTAGAAGTTAGGAACTCTCTTCCACAAATGGCAACTGATGCTCGATCAAATATTCATTTTAAATCTCAGATTGATGGGCATTTGTCAACTACAGTTATTAAGGGATATTGGGTTAAAGGCAGGTGCAGAAAAGTTAGGTTGCAGATCAATCATGATCTCACTGAATGGCTGAACAGGCTCAAGGGGATAAATAACCTTTCCTGCTCCTATGTTCCTAAGCTCTACTCACCAGAACATAAGGTCATGATATAAGCATCAGTGATGCTCAGCTTGGCTTCTACCAGGGCCACTCAGCTCCAGACCTCAGTATAACTTTAGTCCAAAGATGCTCAGAAGAGCTGGATTCCAAAGGTGAGAGTGACAGTCTTTGCTGTCCAGGCAGCATTTGGCCAAAATAAAAACAGAAAATTCTGGAAATACTCAGCAGATCTGGCAGCATCTTTGGAGAGTGAAACAGACTTAATGCTTCAGCTCCAAAGATGCTGTCAAATCTGCTGGCTATTTCCAGCATTTTCTATTTTTATTTCAGCTTTCTAGCATCCACAGTCTTTTGTTTTTGTAACACCATTTAACCACATCTGGCGCCAAGGAGTCCCAGTAAAACCGAGGTTAATAGGGATCAGAACAAAATCTCTTCAGTGGCTAGAGTCATGCATAGCATGAAGAAAGATGGCTGTGGTTGTTGGTGGTCAATCATCTCAGCCTCAGCACATTCGCTACAGGAGTTTTTCAGGGCAGTATCCTGGACCCAACGACTATCAGCTGGAAACAAAGAAGACCGGAACAACATCTAGGCTTGGGTTTATAAGCGGCAAATAACATTTGTGCAATACAAGTGTCATGCAATGATCATCTCCAAAAAGACAGCATAGGCATCTCCCTTTGATCTTCAATGGCATTAACATTACTCAATCAGTATCATCCTGGGGGTCACCCTTGACCAGAAACTTAACTGGACCAGCTACTAAATGCTGTAGCTATTAGTTCTGGTCAGAAGCTAGGTATTCTTTGGTGAATGGCTGACCTCTTGATTCCCCATAGCCTCACCACCTCTTCCCACCAGCTACAAGGTGCAATTCATAAATGTGTTGGAATCCTCTCCACTTGCCTGGCTGGATACAGCTGCAATAATAGTTAAGAAGTTCAACATGATGATGGCCAAGGCTTCATTGGTGCCTATCCACCTTCTAAAAAACCCTCCCCAATCAGTGTACCATGTCTGTGCACCATCTACAAGATGTACTGCAGCACTCCACAGCACCTTCCAAATCTGCACCCTCGAAGGACAAGGGCAGCAAGTGTTTGGGAAAACCTCTCACACCATCACAACTTGGACATATATCACCACTCCTGCAATGTTACAAGGTCAAAATCCTGGAACACCCTAACTAACAGTATTGTGAGACACCTTTATCACATAGGCTGCAACAGTTCAAGAAGGTGGCTTGCAACGACTTTCTCAAAGGCAAATAAAGGTTGACTGTGCCAGTGATCACCACATCCAAAGAATAAATCATAAAAAAGTGGGTGTCCAGACCCTGGAGGTAACGCCAAGAAAATCAATAAGTCTGATTGCTGGTGTCAGAGGAAAGAGCTTTAAGTAATGATTAATGAATTAGGGATCTTTAATCTCAAAGAATGTTATCCTAGAGAAACCTTATTGAACTATGCAGACTGAGTTCCTTATCAATTGAAACATCTTTCTTTATTTGGTGCTTCAAATAGAACAACAGGCAAAGGTTTAAACAGCTTATAACACACTGGGATAGGGAAACCCACCATGTAAGTCTCCTTCCTTTGAAAACCAGACTAATATTGTAGGTATTTTAATAACTTTACTTTCAAGTTTGATGGTACACAAAGCAAAGTACTAAATTGCAAAATACTGTAATAGTTAAATTTTGAATTTGACATTTAACAGCATTTTGAATGGAACTGTAGACATTTGTAATAAAATGTAGTACATGCAAAATTGCAGTGTGCCCAATCGGTTGAATAGCTACAGGAGGATCCAATGTTAATGTCTTGTCAATTACATTGTTAAGATTTGTTAATGTCATGCCAATTACATTGTTAAGATTTGTTAATGTCATGCCAATTACATTGTTAAGATTAAGAGAAACAGGTGTTGGGTATTAATTGTCACTGAGCACATATAAATAGGGAATGGCCCTGGAGAGGGAACATGTGGTGTCCACTGGTATGCTACAGGCATTCTGCAATCAGTGGGCACTGTGGGGGTTGGGGTGCCTCACCCCTGAAAATTACATTTTGATTTGAATTTGTAAGTTTCCTTTCATGATTTTGTTTTAGTTACAGTGCCCCACCAAGGGCTGTCACCCCCTCTGATTTATTGATTTTTAGTTTAATTTATTAGTTTTGTTTCAAAAAAGTCTCTAAGTAGAGGATCCATTTGGGGACCTGGTGTGGAGGGTGCATGCAACAGTGCCATGCAATCATAGGTTAAGGTGGCTCATGGGCTCCCAGGCTGCATGCGTTTTCTGCGATCAAGGGGAGTCCCCATTCCAAGTGTACATAGATTGCCTGAGGTTGCAGCCCCTCCTTCATTATTTGAAGGGGCGGCTCTTCAATGTTTGGTTACACTTCAGCCCCATGCTCCTGATCTTTGGTCACCCAGTGTGGAGTGGGGCAGGGAGGTAGGAGGACCACCTCATTAACTGGCTCCTGGGCCTGGCCAAGGTGGCCATAAATAGGTCCAGGCAGTGGGTAGTCAAAGGGGTCATCCGACCTGTCTGTCTGCCCCTCTACTGCGGCTATGTTTGTGGCTGGGTGGCCCTGGAGAGGGAGCACATGGTGTCCGCCAGTATGGTAGAGGCCTTCCACAATCAGTGGGCACCATGGGGGCTGGGGTACATCATCAACCCCATCGGGTTTGCACTGGCTCTCTAAAAGAGCATTCAATATAGTTCCACTCCCCTGCCTTAACCCCGTAACCTTGCACATTCTTTCATTTCAGGTAGCAATCCAATTCCCTTTTGAATACCTCAATTGAATCTGCCTCCACCACCCTTTCAGGAAGTTTGTTCCAGACTCCAACCACCCTCTGGGTGAAAGCCTTTTTCCCCCCTTCACATTTACTCCTTTTGCCAATTATTTTGAATCTGTGCCCCCTAGTTCTTGATGTTCTCTTGAGTGGGAACAGCTTCTATTTACCCTATGCATTCCCCTCAGGATCTTGAATACCTCTACCAAGTCCCCTCTCAGCCTCCTTTTCTCCAAGAAAAACAGTCCCAACCTCTCCACTTTATCCTCATTGCTACAGATTTTTATTACTGGAATCATTCTTGTGTATCTCCTCTGTACTCTCTCCAAAGTCTTCACATCCTTCCTCAAGTATGGCACCCAGAACTGGTTGCAGTACTCCAGATGAGGGCTAACTAGTGTCTTATACAAGTTCAACATGACCTCCTTACTCTTGTACTCAATGCCCCTATTAATAAAGCCTAAGCTACTCTATGCTTTATTAACTGCTCTCTCAACATACCCAGCCATCTTCAATGACCTATGTATACACCGAGATCCCTCTGTCCCTGCACCTTCTTTAGCGGCTCTCCCTTTATTTTATACTGTCTCACCAGATTTTTCCTGCCAAAATGAATCACCACACACTTCTCTGCATTGAACCTCATCTGCCACTTGTCTGCCCAATCCACCAACATGCCTATGTCCTTTTGAAGTTCAAGACTATTCCCATCACAGTTGACAACATTTCCAATCTCCTGATCATCTGCAAATTTTAAATCATACCCTGAACACCACAATCTAGGTCATGAATATATATCAGGAAGGGCAAAGGTCCCAGCACTGACCCCTGGGGAACTCCACTACGAACCTTCCACCGATCTGAAAACAACCATTTATCACTACTCTCTGCTTCCTGTCACTCAAACAATTTCTTATCCAAGCGCCTATTTTCCATTTTATTCCATGAGCTAGAATTTTGCTCAAAAGTCTGTTGTGTGACACTGTATCAAATGCCTTTTGAAAATCCATATACACCACACCAATAGCGTTTCCCTTCTCTGTTACCCCCTCAAAAAACTCTAGCAAGTTAGTTAGACATGATTTTCCCTTAATGAATCCAAGCTGGCTTTCCTTAATTATCCTGCACTTGTCTAAATGACTATTGATTTTATCCAGTACTATAGTTTCCAGAAGTTTCACTACCACTGAGGTCAAACTGACTGGCCTGTAGTTGCCAGCTTTATCCTTGTATCACTTTTTGAACAAGGGTGTAACATTCGCAATTCTCCAGTCTTCTGGCACCTCCCCTGTGTCTAAGGGAGATTGAAGATTATCACTTGTGCCTCTGCAATTTCCACTCTCGCTTTCCTCGGTACCCTTGGATGCATCTCATCCAGTCCTGGTACCTTATCTATTTTAAGTAAAGGTAGCCTTTCCAACACCTCCTTCCTTTGAATATTTTTAAGGCAGAGATAGATAGATTCTTGATAAGCAAAGGAGTGAAAGGTTATTGGGGGTAGGCAGGAATGTGGAGTTGAAGTTACAATCAGATCAGCCATGATTTTATTGAATGGCATAGCAGGTTCGAGGAGCCAAGTGGCCTACTTCTGCTCCTAATTCGTATGATCATATATAAGTCAAATAAGAGCAGAAATGATTGGATATTATCCAATTTTTCCAACTGTAATCCTTTGAAGTGTGACATCCAAAGTCCTAGATGCCTAATTTTTATATATAAATAATTATATGATTTTATATGTGTTTGCAGGTGAATTTGAACCCGGCTTTGTGCAATTCAGAGTGTTCAACAATGAAAAGGCAGCACTAGCCATGTGCTCTGGAGTGAAATATAATGCATGCAATTCGGAACATGTAAGTAAGGGGGCTGCAGTGGAGACGGATGATAGAAAAGTGAATGCAGCCGAGCAAGTAGAAAAGAAGGAAAGTCAGTGGACAATCCACACACAGACTTTCCAGCAAAAATCACTATACAAGGACCAGGAGACAATCCAGGCTAATTTTCCCCTTTCTAACCTAACTCTGCCCCAAATGAGATTAACTAACTCCGTGTACTTGCGCCTGCAGCTTTCTTGATCAGCACAGTTCAGCCTATGCCTCATTAATAAACTAACTGGTGCCTTTGCCCATTGGGATATTGCTGGACATGACGTTAAAATATTTCAAATTATTTATGTCTAGGTCTGTATCGGAGGTGGAGGATACTTTCCTGAGAGTTCGCCAAGACAGTGTGGAGATTTCACAGCATTTGACTGGAATGGTCATGGCACAGGACAATTGTGGAGTGCATCTAAGGAGATCTCAGAAGCAGCTGTCCTGATATTCTACCGTTAATGCAAGCCACATCTTCATGGGTGTCTCTTGCTAGTACACTGACAACTGAATGCAACCTGACAACATTTAGCATTCAAAACATATATTTTTTAAATGACTTTATCTAATGCTCCTCTTGCTTCTGCAGTCAGAAATTCACATAATCCCAACATTCAGTGAAGGGGCCAATTGTATAACAGTTAACACTTGGTGTGAGGGAGATATCATTAATCACTGATCATGCCAGGGATTTTCGACAATCATCTTTTCTTAATGCTGAATTCCTTAATGACTTTTGTCAGATTCCTGACAGGTTCTCAATAAACTGGAATTGCAAATGCTACTGGTGTGAGATAATTACTATATCATTCAAGTTATAATATTTAGTGACTTGTTACAAAAAGGCCCCTTAGGAATGCTTTCAGGAAATTAGCTCTTATGACAGATTCCAATGAATAATAAACTGTCTGTTATGTAGCAGTAAACAAAAACAGGCAGGAGACACCCTGTCCAGATTTCATGTAAAACGGAGAGAGAGAAACTGAACTTCTTTATCCTCTCCCTGTCTGTAAGCAGAGGGTGTTTTTGAATTATTTTAAAAATAGGCTATGATGTGTTTCCCCAAACCCTCAGTTTGTGTGACCCAAATTACAAATAACTCACAGCAAACTCGCATTACAATTAATTCAGGTTAGTTTATTCACATTCAAACCCGGGGAGGGGAAGTGTCCACAACCTCACACACACACACATATACATATACAGTAATGGGGGATGGAAAAGAACAAGATTTACAACTATGGGCGACAACAGTAAAAGAACCACAGAAATGAATATTAGTTCACGTGATTACCAAAGTCCAAGAAGTCAAAGTCTATAAGCTGTTTCCTCTGTGGCGGTGTTCAGTCCAGATGAGTTCCTGGTTGGAAATAGCAACACAAAAAAATCCTTGAAATAAAGGACGCACAATGGGCTTTCTGTTTTTAGACTGCTTGGCAGGCGTTGATCAGAAACTTTTAAAATCAGACAAGCTGTCAAGAGTTGAGAGATGATGGCCGGCTACTTGGTTAGTTCTTTCCAGTTGGATCTTGAACAGCAGACTGAGGATTCCTCAGTTCTCCAAAGGAATATAGAGATTTCAATATGGTCACTTGAGTCATGTGACCTTCTTTCTCCATATAATATGAAAAGGAATGTTTATCTATTGTTTGGAACTGGCTTATGGTTTCAGGACTGATAGTGTCCCAGCCATTAGCTTCTGAAAGAGTTACCATTCATATTGAACTTCTTGCGTGGGAAGACGTTGGCCTGGATTTCCCACAACCGTTCGCGGTGGGCATCATGGCGGGTAGGAGCGGAAAACATTGCAAGAAGGCCAAAAATCAGTTTTATGTCATTGTGAAACCAGTTTGCAATCGTCTGCTCCACCCGTCGATGGCAGGCCATATTTCCCACTGTGGCACGTCAGAAATGCAATTTTAATACATTTGTATCATTATAAGCCCCGCTCACTGGAATCATCCCCCCATGCTGGATCATTAGGCCATGTCGGCGTGCAATTACAATGACGTGTTTCACAACAGGATATAAGAAACGTGCAGCTGGCGATCTGGACTTCACACATCACTTCATGGTTAGTTCACCAACCTTGCATTGAACAGCGCTTGCATGAATCAGTGCCAGGCTTCACGGCAGCACAACATCGCTTTTGGGGATGGTGTCATAGACAAGCCTCTACCTACCAGACCAGCAGTAAGGTGGGGGTGGCATTTAATGGGCTGCAGGGGTAGGGCTCCACTGGGGAAGGCAGGGAGCTGGCCTGAGGCATGGGAAGGGGCTGCAAGGCTAGGCCTGTACTGGGGGTTACAAGTGGGGAAGGTTGCACTCAGACACAAGACAGGGGGGAGGGTATGGGGTGGGTATATGTTGATAAAAGCAAAAAACTGCAGATGCTGGAAATCCAAAACAAAAACAAAAACAAAAATACCTGGAAAAACTCAGCAGATCTGGCAGCATCAGTGGAGAAGAGCACAGTTGACGTTTCGAGTTCTCATGACTCTTCAACAGAACTAAGTAGAAATAGGAAAGGGGTGAAATATAAGCTGGTTTAAGAGGGGTAGGGGTTGGGACAAGAAGAGCTAGGTAAAGGGCCAGTGATAGGTGGAGATAACCAAAAGATGTCACAGACAAAAGGACAAAGAGGTGTTGAAGGTGGTGATATCATCTAAAGGAATGTGCTAATTAAGGGTAGAAAGCAGGACAAACAAGGTACAGATAGCCCTAGTGGGGGTGGGGTGGGGTGAAGGAATCTAAAAAGGCTAAAAGGTAGTGATAAAACAATGGATGGAAATACATTAAAAAATAATGGAAATAGGTGGGAAAAGAAAAATCTATATAAATTATTGGAAAAAACAAAAAGGTGCGGGAAAAAACAGAAAGGGGGTGGGGATGGAGGAGAGAGTTCATGATCTAAAACTGTTGAACTCAATATTCAGTCCGGAAGGCTGTAAAGTGCCTAGTCGGACGACGAGGTGCTGTTCCTCCAGTTTGCGTTGAGCTTCACTGGAACAATGCAGCAAGCCAAGGACGGACATGTGGGCATGAGAGCAGGGTGGAGTGTTGAAATGGCAAGTGACAGGGATGTCTGGGTAATGCTTGCGGAGATGCTTTGTGAGTATATGTTGAACAGTGCAAGTGGCCTCAAGATGGGGTTGGGTGAGGTCCACACGAGCCATAGTCCACATGTCCAATTCAAAATGTTCAGGGGCTAACATCTGACATGTAGCAGAAGCACGATTGGATCAATCTGGATGGGTGGGGGGGGTGTCTGTGAGGGAAACCTGAACATGAAGCTCCTCTGGGGCGCTGGGAAGGGTTTCCATACTCACACAGGGAGGGTCCAAGCTGGTCTTTATTAAAATTCATTCATGAGATGTGGGTGGCGTTGGCCAGGCCAGCATTTATTCCCCTTGTTCAGAAGGCATTTCAGAGTCAACCACATTGCTGTGGGTCTGGAGTCACATGTAGGCCAGACCAGGTAAGGACAGCAGATTTCCTTCCTTAAAGGGAAACAATGAACCAGATGGGTTTTTATGACAATCAGCAATGGTTTCATGGTCAGACTTTTAATTCCAGATGTTTATTGAATTCAAATGTCACCACCTGCAATGGTGGGATTTGAACCCAGGTTCCCAAAGCATTACCCTGGGTCTCTGGAATACTAGTCCAGTGATAATACAACTATGCCACCACCTCTGGCAGTGAGAATTCTGCACCACCACCTTTAAACCTGCAGCAATGGCACAGTGCAAAATTAAAACGAGGAGAAACTCTGCTAGTGGGCGCTGTGCAGGCCAATTGGAGGGCAGGTGCATGCACTGGGGGTGGCGGGGAGCAGGGGGGGCTGTTGGGGAGGTGTGTTGATTACATTGGCACACAACTGAACTGTGCATTCCCAAATGAGGAGAGAGGCACAGCTGAGATATATTAGGAACCTTTCAGTGACAGTGCAGGGAATCAGGAAAGTGAAGTAATGATAAAAACAAAAAACTACCGCGGATGCTGGAAATCCAAAACAAAAACAGCAGATGCTGAAGGGTCATGAGGACTCGAAACGTCAGCTCTTTTCTTCTCCGCCGATGCTGCCAGACCTGCTGAGTTTTTCCAGGTAATTCTGTTTTTGAAGTGAAGTAATTATGCCCATTCATGCAAGACTAATCCTGCAAAGTGGCATTAATTGATCTCCTTGTTTTAACCCCTTGTTCAAAGTGATGAAATTCCCCAGAGTAATAATGAACTCCACAGCAATTGAATGAATGGTCAAGCTCCAGAAGCCTGTTAAAAAGTTGGTGCTGGATGGTTAACTGAAGAGAAGCCTCAGGCCCCCATCAAATAATTTCCTAAATGAACCCTCATGTTTATTCCCAAAAATGTAGCATTAGAGTACAGTGAATGAGGATCCCAATGCCTGGGCTGAAAGCAGCACATCCAAGCACTTGGCCAAAGCAATGTCATAGCTGTCAGTCATGTTGTGGGAGGGGGGAGGGGTGGGGGGCTGGTGGGACCTTGATATGCATCCCACACTGACCATCATTTCAGGGATCAATAGTCTTGACATGGGGCAAAGCCCTTGAACCCACATTTACTGACAAGTCATTGACAAAAAGAGGACCCTTGGAGACTAATGCTGACACTTGTCTCTTTCTCATTGATATTGCAGAGAGGAGACCATCAGGAAAATAGAGGCTGGATTTATCGCTGCCTCCATTATCACTAAAAGGCAGGAGAGAAGAAGGAGAAGATTATGACGGAGGCGCCTGGATCGCCAACTGCAGGAGCAAGACTCTCAAGACCAAGGGCCAGCAGGGCCACCTCTGGACGCAGGGGATGAGGCTCACAGACACGTTGTGTGTAGGTGGCTCACAAGACCCAGGATCTACAGAGCTCACATGTCTTATCTGCAGATGAGCCAGAACCAATGTCACTGATGCCTCTGGATGTCCAGGGATCTGGTAACTCACATTGGCTACATTCTCCAGGAATTGGTGCCACAGGGAAGGCATCCATTGCCGGTGGCTGTGAAAGTAACAGTCACTCTGAACGTCCAAACCAGTGGCTTCTTCCAGGGCTCCACTGGGGACCACTGTGGGATCTCAAACGTCCATGCACAAATGCATTCATGAGGACATAGATGATATTTTTGCCGAGGCCCACAATTATGTCAACTTCGACAGAGATCAAGCAAGCCAGGACGCGAGAGCACTGGGCTTTGCTGGGGTTGCTGAATTCCCACAGGTGAAGGGTGCCATCAATGGCACTCATGTGGCTATAAAGTTCTCAGGCAACAGGCACTGTAATACATAAAAGGGAAAGGCTACCACTCGCTCAACGTACAGCTGATCTGCGATCGAAAGAAAATGATCATGCAGGTTTGCGCCAGATACCCAGGAAGTGTCCACGACTCATAAATTCTGAGTAGATTGTAGATCCCGGGCATCTTCGAGAGATCAAACAGGATCCAGGGCAGGCTCCTCAGTGACAAAAGGTACCTGCAAAGGTTACCTGCTGATGATGCCCATGCAGCTCCCTCAGACACCTGCAGAGAGAAGGTACAAGATTCATGGCACTAGCTGAGCATTGGTGGAGCACATCATAGGGATCCTAAAGATGTGATTCCAATGCCTGGGCAGATCCGGTGGAGCATTCCAGTACAGTCCCCAGAGGGTCTCATGGACCATCATGGCTTGCTGCGTGCTGCGCAACCTGGAGCTGTAAAGTGGGGAGGACTTGCCAGATGATGAAATGGAGGGACTGCACGTCTCCCCCAATGAGGAGGACCTCGAAGGGGATGAGAGAGAGGAGTTCGAGGAAGGCGATGCTGCAGGGGAAGAGGCCATGTGCTATGGGCCAGATGAAGTCGGCAGGTTTGTGAGGCCCTGATAACCACCAGATTCCATGAGGAGGATGGCAAGTTGTAGTGATCACCCTCTTGGACAAGAGCCCTCCATCACGGGCCACCATGTGCTTCAGCATTGCAACTCATCTCATTTCGCCCATGCACTTCAATATGAGAGTGAATAATTACACATCAGGCTCATGTTGTCCTGATCCTTGAAGGATGATGAACCCTCAGCAGCATGTGTCCTTGCTGAGATGAGGTGCTAACTGGAGGAGGGTGTCCCAGCATCAGACATGAGAAGGTGCTGCCTCTTCCAGCATCCATAATGGCACCCTACAAGACCCAGAAGCTGTCGGTTAATCTCATGGTCTAGTAGCTATATGCCTTCAATGTGACAAGGCTCCTCAAGGAGATCCAGCTGAAGCAATGCAACGACACACTCTGTGTAACATCGATGTTGAAACAGATAATTCACACTTGGGCGAGGCAGCCAAAGAGGTTCCGCTGCATTTATAGATGACTCAGTTGTCTGTGGTGTATTCCTCCAAATCATACTGACATCCAGCGCTCTCAGTTAGGGATCCTGTGCTGCATTTATCCTCAGTTTGATATGGATTGGACCACCTGAGCATGGTGACAACAAACACTTGCCTGCCGGACATTAAAATGCCTCCTCTTTAACACAGATATTGTGCCCTCATGGCCAGCCCTGGCCCTTGCCAAGTCCAAAATGCACACACACCATGAAGCCCTCAAGGGCATGTGGCATTGCGAATAAAGAGCACACTTCAGCCTCATGTACATCCTTGCTCCTATCCCATTGCTCCCCTCCACATTGTCCAAAGCAACCACGTGCGCTTCCAGAGCCTGCTCAAAGCCTCTATTGCCTGCAGGAATGACCGTTTGGAATTAGCATCAGTGACCTTGGTGAGTGCTCAGGTGAGGGGACACACAGCGCTGCATCCCTAGTTTGTGATGAGAGCCTTGTCCCCGCAAGTCACACAACTACAGGGTGAGAGATGCCAGGACAATAATGTGGCTGAGAGGGGCTGAGCTTTGCTAATTTGAGGTGGCAAGGTGCCCCCATCTATTAGTGAGCTTAGCAGATGTACACTCTGAAAGTTGAAAACATGGTTGGCTGACAGCAACACACATGAGCTCTGTGTATGGGCTCAGAGCATGAAAACCCTGCTGAGAGAGAGAGTGACAGAGAGCACATGAGGTTGCATGATATATGAGCCTTCTCCCTGCGTGAACACAATTCTCCTTGCACACTATACCATCACTTTTCAAGAATGCAGGCGAGATGGAAGAACACCTCTGCTTCAATCTTACACAGCCAAGAATAAACATGACAAGACCCTCCAAAGCATGTGAACGAGGTTCATTCGACAAGCACACTTAACTTTAAGGTCAAGACATTGCTGATGTTAAGAATGGTGTATAAAAGGTGCACACACTGTAGTGATATGGAAGCATACTACTATGACGAAGCAGCCCATGATAGCGACATGTGCGATAAGTTGGGGGAGGGCCTTACAATAGAGCGCTGGAGTTGAGTGCTTTAGAGAGTTTAGCAGAGGAAGGGAAAGAGGTGTTTGGTTGCTTTGGCCTAAACTTTTTCAGCCTCCGGGAATTGATTCTTGCTCTGCTACAGGAGAAGAAGCTGATTAATACCTGGTAAGTGATTAAGGTTTATTCTATTCCTAAGGCTCAAGATAGTATATTCTGAGCGAGAGGCGAGCAGGAGGGAATAAAAGGCGCAGATTGAGAGGCCTGCCAGCAGTGAGACCAGCGGCGGAGAGACCACAACGTGATGTGAGTGCTGGGAAAGCAGCTGATTGGTGAGTAGGATTGGTGAGTATTTCTAGTCTTTAAGGTAAAAGTAAGGTCTTTAGCTTGTGTTTAGGTCTCTAGTCTTTTTTTCTCTCCTTTTCATAAAAATAGCTTGTTAAGTATAAGATCAATACTGATGTAATGAAACATAATTACAATGAAGTGTAAAGGGCAGGGATACTAGAGTAATTAATTAATAAGTTAAATAAAATACAATAGTAATGGCAGGACAGGTGATGTGTTGCTGCTGCAGCATGTGGGTGCTGCTGGTCACCCAAAAGGTAATCCAGAGTGAACACATCTTTAGTAAGTATTTGTAGCTCAAGGAACTTCAGATCTCAGTTGAGGAGCTGGAATCTAAGCTGCAGAAATTGCGCCACATCAGGGACGGGGAAAGTACCTGGACACTTTGCTCCAGGAGGTGGTCACACCCCTCAGATTAGGCAATTCCAATTTGGCCTGTGATCAGGGACAGGACGGTGTGACTGCAGGTAAGGGAGGTATGGAGACCCAGGAGAAGTGTTCAAGGAGCCTCGGCCCCTGCAATTGTCCAACAGTTATGAGGTTCTTGCAAGCTGTGTGGGCAAGAGCGGGGACTGTAGGGAGGATGAGCAAACTGACCACAGTGTCATGGTACAGGGAGACATTCAAGTGGGGGCAGGAAATAGGAACATAGTAGTGGTAGGGGACAGTATAATTAGGGAGATAGATACTGTTCTCTGCTGCTGAGAATGTGAGTCCCAAAGGCTATGTTACCTGCCTGGTACCAGGGATAAGGACATCTCCTCAGGGCTGGAGAGGAACTTGGAGTGGCAGAGGTGGATTCCAGCTGTCATCATCCACATTGGTACCAACTACATTGATAGGGCTAGAAAGGAGATTTTTCTGAAAGAATTTGAATAGTTAGGAGCTAAATTAAAAAGCAGAACCTCCAAGGTAATAATCTCAGGATTGCTACCTGAGCCATGGGCAAACTGGCATAGGGTAGATAAAGGCAAGGAGTTAAATGAATGGTTCAAAAATTGGTGTGGGAGGAATGGGTTTCAGTTCATGGGGCACTGACACCAGTACTGGGGTAAAACGGAGCTGTTCCAGTGGGACAGACTTCACTTGAACCGTGCTGGGACCAGTGTCCTGGTGAACCAAATAATTAGGGCTGTAGAGATGGGTTTAAACTAAATAGAGGGGGAGAGGGTTCTGGAGAAGGAATACATAGGCTTACAAAGCAAAAGGATATGGCAGTATTGCAGGGCAGCTATTTAGGTAATGGTACCCAGAGCGTGACAGGAAGGGACAAAGTGTACAAACATAAAAAAACAGCAGCAAATAGGATCAAAGGGGGAAAAATGGTAAAAAGGCAAAATTAATGGCTCTTTACTTAAATGTACAAAGTGTTCGGAACAAAATAAATGAATTAATAGCACAAATAGAGGTTAATGGGTATAATCTTATAGCCATTACAGAGACATGGTCACAAGGAGATCAAAGCTGAGAACTAAATATTCAGGGGTATGTGACTTTTTGAGCTAACAGGCAGGGAGGAAAGAGTTGGGGGGTAGCTTTGATAGTACGAGATGAAATAGGTACAAGAGCAAGAAATGACCTTGGATCAGAAGATGTAGAATCCATATGGGTGGAGGTAAGAAATAATAAGGGGAAGAAGGCACTGGTGGGAGTAGTCTATAGGCCCCCCATAACAGTAGCTATACTGTAGGACAGAAAATAAATCAGGAGATAATGAGGGCATGTAAAAAAGACAGTACCTCAATCATGGGTGAGTTTAATCTTCATGTAGATTGGGAAAATCAAATTGACACAGGTAGCCACGAGCAAGAATTCATAGAGTGTATTCAGGAAAGTTTTCTAGAACAATATGTTGTGAATCCAATTAGGGATCTGGCTATTTTAGATCTGGTAATGTGAAATGAGGCAGGTTTAATAAATGATCTCAGAGTAAAAGATCCCCTAGGAAACAGTGACCATAACATGCTAGAATTGAACATTCAGCTTGAGTGTGAAACTTGGGTTGGAGACAACTGTGCTAAATGTAAATAAGGGTAATTACAAAGGAATGAGGGAAGAGTTGGCTGGAGTGCACTGGGAAAGGAGTTTATCACAAAAGACGAACAATGGCAGCCGTTAAAGAAAATAGTTCATGACTCACAACAATATCCCAGTAAGGAAGAAGGATTCTAAGAAGGGGATAAACCAACCATGGTTAACCAAAGAAGGTAAGGATAGTATCAAATTGAAAGAAGAAACATACAATGTGGCAAAGATTAGTGGTAAGCCAGAGGATTGGGAAAGTTTTAAAAACCCACAAAAGATGGCCAAAAAAAATAATAGAGGGAGAAAATAAACTTTGAGGGTAAACTAGTAAGTAATATAAAAATAGACAGTAAGAGCTTCTTTAGATATATAAAAAGGAAGAGAGAGGCCAATGTGAACATAGGCCCCTTAGAAAATGAGGCTGGGGAAATAATAATGGGTAACTAGGAAATGACAGGGGAGTTAAATAAATACTTTGCTTCAGCCTTCACGGTACCAGACACTAATAGCATTCTAAAACTACTAAATAATCAAGGGGCACAAGGGTGGGGTGGGGTGGAAATAAATACAATAACAATAACAAGAGAAAAATTAAGAGAGAAACTAATGGGGCTAAAGGCCGAAAAGTCCCCTGGACCTGATGGGTTGCATCCTAGGATATTAAAGGTTGTAGCTACAGAAATAGTAGGTGCATTGGTAGTAAACTTCCAAGAATCCTTAGATTCTGGAAAAGTCCCAGAGGATTGGAAAACTTCCAAAGTAACAAGCTTATTCAAAATGGGAGGGAGACAAAAAACAGGTAACTATTGGCCAGTTAGCTTAACATCTGTCGTTGGGAAAATGTCAGAGTCTATTCTAATAGCAGAGCATTTAGAAATACATAATATAATCAAATAAAGACAGCATGGCTTCATGAAGGTGAAATCATGCCTGACAAATTTATTAGAATTCTTTGATGTAAAAAGCAGGATAGATAAAGGGGAACCAGTAGATGTAATATATCTGGATTTCCAAAAGGCCTTCGATAAGGTAACACACATAAGGCTACTTAATAAGATAAGAGCCCATGGTGTTGGGGGTAGTATATTAGCATGGAGAGAGGAATGGATAACTAATAGAAGGCAGAGAGTTGGGATAAGGGGGTGCATTTTCAGGATGGCAGCCTGTAACTAGTGGAGCGTGACAGAGATCAGTGCTGGTGCCACAATTATTTGCAATATATATTAATGACTTGGATGAGGGAAGTGAATGTACTATCGCTAAGTTTGGGAATGACACAAAAATAGGTGGGAAGGCAAGTGGTGAGGATGACACAAAGAGTCTACAGAGGGATATAGACAGGTTAAGTGAGTGGGCACAAACTTGGCAGATGGAATATAATGTGGGAAAATGTGAGGTTATGCACTTTGACAGGAAGAATAGACGAGCTGAATATTATTTAAATGGAGAAAGACTGCAGAAAGCTGCAGCACAGATGAATTTGGGGGTCCTCGTGCATGAATCACAAAAAGCTAGCATACAAGTTCAGCAGGTAAGAGGGAAGGCAAATGGAATGTTGGCCTATATTTCAAAGGGAATGGAGTACAAAAATAGGGAAGTCTTGCTAAAACTATACAAGGCACTAGTCAGGCCACACCTAGAATACTGTGAATTGTTTTGGTCCCCTTATCTCAGATATACTGGCACTGGAAGCAGTCCAGAGAAGCTTCACTAGGTTTATCCCGGGTATGGAGAGATTTTCTTATGAGGAGAAATTGAGTAGGTTGGGCCTGTACTCATTGGAGTTTAGAAGAATGAGAGGCGACCTTACTGAAACATATAAGATTCTTAGAGGGCTTGACAGCGCAGATGCTGAGAGGTTGTCACCCCTTGCGGGAGAGTCTAGGACCAGAGGGCTTAATGTCAGAGTAAGCAGTCGCCCATTTAAGACAGAGATGAGGAAAAATTTCTTTTCTCAGAGGTTAGTGAATCTGTGGAATTCTTTACCACAGAGGGCGGTAGAGGCTGGTTCGTTAAGTATATTTAAGGCTGAGATAGACAGATTTTTAATCAGTAAGGGAATGAAGAGTTATGGGGAAAAGGCAGGAAAATGGAATTGAGGATTATCAGATCAGCCATGATCTCACTGAATGGCGGAGGAGACTCAATGGGCCAGTGTCTTACTTCTGCTCCTACGTCTTATCGTCTTATGGTCTTACGGTATCGCACCTGATTGACAGGTACACAGTTCATCATAAAAAGGAGGCATATACAAGAGCAGAGGTGAAATGGATGGGATTCTATTTATATATGGTAAATTACATACATGTTCTGAACACTCATGCCACCATTCTGCTCCTAGCTTTGTAACTTTCTTAACCCCACCACTACATCTTGGTGCTTCCCTGACATCCTCAGCAGAGGTGGAGGCAGTCCGCTGATTGCTACGCCCTGTTGTCTGTGATTACCTTGGCAGGCGTCCTCTGGACAGCTGAGACCTGGAAGGCCCCAGCCTGCTTTGGGTGTGTTCCTTGGGGAAGATGTACCATCCTTGGCCTGTGGAGCTGGTGGTGATGGGGTCAAAGGAAGAGGAGATTTGGATGAGCAGGAGAGTCCCGGAGTCACCTGGGTGGATAGCCCCAGGGTGTCCAGCTGCAGGTCCTCCCCCTATGGGTGTCCGAGGGCCCCTGTTCGGCTCCTTGAGGATAAGGGGAAGCTGGAATGAGGTCAAGGTTACCCACCACCCCCTCCTTGCATTGACACTGATGGATGCCACCAACGGCTACAGCGGTGGAGTGTGGCACCTGCAGCAGTGCAGGGCCGTTGTCCTGGACCAAGGTCTCCATAGTGGCTGCCATCCTGCCAGTGTTGCCCTCAATGCACTGGCACGCTGGCACTATGACCTCAGACTGAATGAGGATGGACTCCTCCACCGTACGTTGCAATCTGAGGAATGCAGCAGACATCCCTTCCTGAAGTACCGATGATTGTCGTTGCAGCTCCAGTAACTGATTTAGGACCAAGGTCTGAGGCTCGTCATCAGACTGTGACCCAGAGGCTGCTCTAGAATTGGTCCCACTGGAATGTGTGTCTCTGTGGTAGTGGAGGGTGTGGGTGAGCACTGTGACAACTTTTCAAAGGTGCTGTCCTCAGGTTCCTCATCTGAAGTGTCCTTGGGGCTGGAGCTAATGGCCTGGCTGGTTGAGGGCCTCAGGTGCTTGGTAGAGATACCTATGAAAGAAAGTAGAGATAAAAACAATGGTGTGATTTTCAAAGGGAATGAGAATCTTGAGTTCTGGCACTCAGTCCCC
Source organism: Cetorhinus maximus (assembly GCF_964194155.1). Taxonomy (NCBI): domain Eukaryota; kingdom Metazoa; phylum Chordata; class Chondrichthyes; order Lamniformes; family Cetorhinidae; genus Cetorhinus; species Cetorhinus maximus. The sequence goes on from NC_135896.1 coordinate 78,596,390, forward strand.
AGTATGGAACCTCTCCCTTTAATTGTGTGCTAGCTTATTCTATATAAAGACAGATGGAGAGAGTGTGAGAAAGACACATGACAGGGTTGATGATAAGGATGCCTCGCATGTGTGGGTGGTGAGTGGAGCCATGGACTGGATAAGAGCACGATCTCCAGTGGTGATAAGGCCAGATGGAGATGTGAAGGTGCGTGTGAGAATGAGTGGTGATGTCCCTTGAGCTGAGTGAAAGCCCTGTGATTGTGCGATGGGCTTATGAGTGTGTGAGTTGAGACTGATGAGATGGTTGACTAACCCTGGTGGCAAGGGTGAGAACATTCATCCACTTTCTGCGCTAGGTGGTTGATCTCTTGTGTGCAGAGTTAGCACTGACCACTGCTGCCACCACCTCCTAAGATAGAGTGGTGAGGTTGGTGCACCTCCTCACAGGGGTAGAGGACATGGTGGCGGGCCTCCACGGCATCCTGCAGGCATTTGAAGGAGGCATCACTGAACTTGGGGGCTGCTGTCTTCTTCCCTTTTGGGGCCATCTGTGGTATTTGTAGCAGTCCTTAGCTAGAGAGATTGAGAAAGCTGTGCATAGGTGCCATTTAAATAAAGCGCCCAGAGCGTGGAACCGGTGAGTTGACGGCGAGGCGGGTGAATCAAAGGCAGCCTGCCAGCGATCCAACATGTTTCCCGTGTGTGCATAATAATTGAGGCAGGAAGTGGACGATATGGTGCAAAGAACCACCATTACAGCCAGCAGAAAAAACGTCGTTTTTCATGCCTGCTCCCACACTTAGTGCAATGGGGGAAACTCCTGCCCATCGTTTAGGGAGACCCTCTGACTCCACTAGAGGGCTAAGCTTATCAAGATGCAAATGATGTCCATTGTCCCTTCAATGGTCCCCTTTTGAAATGGACCTGAGATGGATCTGTTAACAACACTGCAGGAATGAGTTTCAATCTGCGAATCCCCTGGTTTTGTGATTATAATGTCCTGATAATTGGGTGTGAGATCCCACGATGATAAGGAGAATTCTTTTGTTCTTGCAACTCCTGTTGGTAGCTTCCAGAACAAAGGGTCAATCCTGTGGTCATGTGACTTGTAGCAGCCATTTTGTGATTCAGCAGAAGTTCATTTTAAAATAGCAAAAAATAATAGAGTTTTGATACATACAGTTGTGTTGATCAGAGGAGAGCTGTGCAGGAGAATGATAGGGAGGTCAGAGAGTAATGACTGCCAGTTAAGTGATATGGCACTCGCCTTGCCGGTCTGAATGAGGTCATCAATCATTTTCCAGCATGGTATCAATGTCTATGGAACCACACTTCTGCTGCTCACAGACTGCGCTGCCTCCAGCCATATGCCTGCTTCATTGAGCTGGTTCTCCTTCCACTCCCATTCTCAGGGAAGAGGGCTTCTCTTGGCCCTCAATGTTTCCAGGGATGAATCCGAGAACTGGTGAGGCGGAGTAGCATTCCCACTTCTGGGTTCCAAATACAGCTTTCTGTTACTTTTCCCAGGAAGATTTCCTGCAGCCTTTCAGTCCCCTGCTGGGTCCCTTTAAATAGACAGTTTTCATTGTTTGGGAGATCGGGTGCCTTCTCTGGTTGGCTGGGAGACCTCAGCAATTCAACAAGCCGTTCTTTCAGCATTTGGGTTCCCAGCTCGCTACAGGTCCTGTTATTTTGGCTGGGACTAAAAGTTGAAAATTCAGCCCATTCAACCTGATTTTTTGATATTATACAATTTCTTAAACCGATACTTGCTAAAACAGACCATGTTGCCAATGTATTCTGAATGTTACATAGAAAAACTTAATTGCAATAATTTTTTTAGAGAATAAGACACAGTGACAGAGAGAGACACACAGCAATACAGGGACAGAGAGAGGAGACACAGGAACAGGGAGAGAGGCACACAGGGAAACAGGGAGAGAGAGATTCACAGGGACACAGGGAGAGAAAGAGACACAGGGAGAGAGAGACACAGGGAGAGAGAGAGAGAAAGGGAAACAGGGACACAGGGAGAGAAAGACACAGGGAAAGAGAAACAGGGACGTAGGGAGAGAGAGAGATGCAGGGACACAGGGAGAGAAAGACACAGGGACACAAAGGGAGACACGGACATAGGGAGAGAGAGGGAGGCATAGGGACGGAGAGAGAGACATAGGTACACAGTGGGAGAGACATAGACACAGGGAGAGAGAGAGAGACACAGAGATACAGGGAGAGAGACACACAGGGAAAGAGCGACACAGAGAGAGAAAAAGAGAGAGGGAGAGAGACAGGGACAGAGAGGGGGTCTGGAGGATGGGGAGGGAGAGGGTGGGGGACGAGAGAGAGCAAGACTGGAGGGAAGTGAGGAGAGGCTGGTAGTGGAAAGGGCTTGAGGAGGAGAGGAAAGTGGGCCGAGACTTGAGGGTGGGGCATGTAGGCCCAAGGCTTGAGGGGATTTCGGCGGTAGGCCCTGAGACTGGGATGGGGGCTGGCACACAGTCCCATGTAGGTACATTTCCGGCAGGCCTGACGGGGAGGGGGAGGCTCTGGGCGATGAGAGCTGGATGCTGGGTGTTGCTGACTTACAGCAGGGCCATTGGGATCCGGGGAGAACTGAAGGAGTGGAGGGAAAGATACTGTAAGATTGTGGTTTTTAACCATGCATTGAACAGTATTTTTTTTCTTTTAAAATTTTTTTATTCACATTATGTTTTTACCTTTTTCTGATCATTCCCCTTCAGGTGTAAAGCTTGCTGGGATGTCCAGTCTTGGGCAGTAGCACAGCCTAAGTGTTGGGGAGGACCCCGCCCTGGGCTATGGTGACTTCTCCCAGCAGCTTATTGAGCTCCTTGTCATTGCTGATGACAAGCTACAGGTGGTGGAGGATGATGTGGCTCTTCTTGTTGTCCGAGCCACATTGCCCGCAAGCTCCTGGATCTTTGCAATCAGGTACTCAAGAACAGTGGCCAAGTAGACAGGGGCTGTAAGGGAGTTCCAGGATTTTGACGCAGAGACAGTGAAGGAACGGTCAGTCAGGATGGTATGTGGCTTGGAGAGGAACTTGCAGGTGATGGTGTTCCCATGCGTCAGTTGCCCTTGTCCTTCTAGGTGATAGCGGTTGTGTGTTTGGAAGGTGCTATTGAGGAGCCTTGGTCACTTGCTAGCTTTCTTATTTCATTATATACTTTTACATTTATTTCCTCTGCTCTGTCACTTCTCAATGGTGCCACATTTAGTTTGTTACTTATATTGTTGACCATCTCTTCACCCCTCCACCTCCCCCTCCTTGGCGAAGTGTTCCTTGTTTTCCCCAGAGTTGGTGACTCTGGTGGAGTAGGCACAGCAGGGGCACGGGAGAATGATTAGAAGGAAGGGTTAACATGTCAGCTGAAATGGAGCAGGTGAGGGAAATTCTTGGGAAAAATTCCAAAAATAAGCAGTAAGATTTATTTATTTTTCTCATTATAACATGTACGAAGCTGCACTGAAACCCTCCTGGGTCACTTTGATGCCTAATGAGTGCACTTAATGCCTAAAATGCCTAATGATCACTTCCAAACATGAATGTTTGCTTCCACAGGCAAGCTATGAGTGCTTCAATGAATTGCAATCAATACTAATTCCAAATTACACCATGTGATGTCAGGTCAGTACTGATCGCTTGCGAGCTTTTATAAATGCTGAATTGATGGCAGATCTTTCAGGTAGGGGTATCTAACCTAACACCAATTTTCGGGGGTTTCACCCCACACCCACACCTGTGTGTATATCCACTTGCCCATTAAAATTGCCCATATGAGCCAACAGTTACCAGGTGTGACTGTGCATTAATCTGTCATTCTCAGGTGTGATTCTAAATTAGTCAGGAGTCACCTTGTGTAACTGTCAGTTGGTCTGCTGTACCCATTAATTGGTCTGTATCTAACAGTTATTACTGTTAATTGATCTGAAATTATCAGCTGTAACCATTAATTGGCCAGGTCTTTAAACATTTGTCACTCATTCTGATCCTTCTGGGGGGATGGTGGCATAGTGTTGATGTTATTGAACTTGTAATCCAAGTCCCAGGCGAATGCTCTGGGGATACAAATTCAAATCCCACCACAGCAGATGGTGGAATTTAAATTCAGTTCATTAATAAATCTGGAATTAGAAGCTAGTCTCAGTAACAGTGACCATGAAACTGTCAGATTGTCATAAAATCTCATCTGGTTCTGGAAGGAAAGCTGCCAGCATTACCCAGTCTGGCCTACTTGAGAGTCCGGGCCCACAGCAATGTGGTTGATTCTTAACTGCCCTCTGTAATGACCTAGCAAGCCACTTGGTTGTACCAAGCTGGTACAGAAAGGTTGAAAATGAATTTAAAAGGACTATCACCTAGCAATGATCTTGATGCTAGAAATAACAATGATATACCCTACCCAGATGACCCTGCAAAGTCCTCTGTACTAACATCTAGGGATCTGTACCAAAATTGGGAGAGCTGTCCCACAGATTAGTCAAGTAACAGCCTGACAAGAGTCCTACTCATGGAATCATACCTTTCAGCCAATGTACGTGACTCCTCCATTCCTGGGTATGTCCTATTCCACCAACAGGATAGACCCATCAGGGTTCAAGCACAGTGGTATTTGGAAGGGAGGGTGTTGACCTCGGACTCCTCAATATTGACTGTACCAAATGAAGACTGATGGCATCAGATCAAACACGGGCAAGGAAATTTCCTGCTGATTAGCACCTGCCACCCTCCCTCAGCTGATGAATCAGTACTCCTCCATGTTAAATACCACTTGGAAGAGGCACTGAGGGTATCAAGGACGCAGAATGGACTCAGAGTGGGGGATTTTAATGCCCATCACCAAAAGTGGTTCAGTAGCACCATTACTGACCAAGCTGGCTGAGTCCTGAAGGAAATAATTGCCAGTTGGTCCTGCAGCAGGTGGTGAAGGAATGGACAAGAGGGAAAAACTGACCAGCCATATAACTGCTGTGTCTAAAAAAGGCAGGTCAAAGGCTTGGAATTCTGCTGGAGAGTAACTCAGCTCCTGACTCCCCAAAGCCTGTCCACCATTTACAAGACACAAATCAGGAGCATGATGGAATACTCCCCAATTGTCTGCATGAATGCAGGTCAAACAGTCAACACCATCCAGGAGACCCTATCCACCACCTTCAACATTCACTCCCTCCACCAGTACATAGTATCAGCAATGAGTACCATCCACAAGAGGGACTGTGTTAACTTGCCAAGGTTCTTTTGACAGCTCTTTCCAAACCCGTAACCTCTATCACCTAGACCTACAAAAGCAGCAGACACATGCGAACACCACAAACTGCAAATTTGCCTCCAAGCCACACATTGGGCTGCATTTTACAGGAGGCGGACCTTTCCTGTGAAAGGAAAGTCGGCAAGAATCTAATATGCTCTGAGGAAGCCCGCCCCACAGCCACAATATGCTGAGGGCAAGCTAAATTGTTTAACAATGGAACTTCTGCCCCTCAGTGGGAGGAAGTCCCGCCCTCGGGAGCTGTCAGCCAATCTGATTGTGCACCTCTACCTTCCCATCTTCCTGCCCTGTGGGCAGCATATTATTTAAGTCAATAGGCTTGCTAACAAGTCTAATAGACTTTTAATTACTCATTTAAATATGGTGGGCATACTGATGATTTTAGCACTTGCTCACCTCGTGTATTATTGGGCCAGCTTGGGGGTGAGTGTGAACGTGGTGGGCTAGCCACCTGACCTATTTTACGTGTTCCCCTGCTAAACATATTCCTTGGGGGGGCACGAAAAATCCAGTCCATCATCCCGACTTGGAATTATATCGCCATTCCTTCACTGTCATGGGGTCAACATCCTGGAATTCCCTTTCTAACATCACTGTGGATCTACCTACACCACATGGACTGCAGTAGTTCAAGAAGGTGGCTCACCACCACCTTAAGGGAATTAACGATGAGGAACAAATGCTGGCCTTGCCAGCCAAGCTCACATCCCCTGAAATAATAAAAATAGTTTTTTTTCTGTGCAATGGATAAAATAAGAAGTAGCATTTACAGGCTTAATAGTTGGTTTGCTTTTTCAGCTACTAAAAATGTGCTGTTATATTTGGCATTCTCTCAACGCTTTTCTCTTTATCCTTTCTCTCCTAGTCAACTGGGCCACGAGCAACTTTATCTGATCAGAGTTAATAAATCTTTCATAACTCTCTTAATGTAGCACTGGGATACCAATTGTGGATGTTTTGACATATTCAGAATGTAACAGAACATTCTCTGCTTCCCTTTGCTTAAACTAGCAAAAGATTTAACAATAATCTGGTTCAGACTTGTATATTATCGGGCACAAAACCATCCTCTCATCGCAATGCCTCCAAGTAAAAGATGAGTTTCTGACAACAGCCTCAAGCTGTTACATTGTTTTCCCTAATGAAAGGACATTGGCTGGGATTTTCCGTGCCCGCTACTGTTGGGCGTATTCAGTGACATGAGCAGACAACATGGCGTGATCGGTTCACGACGGCGCGAAACCAGTTTGCGATCGTCTGCTCAGCCCACCGATGTTGGGCTGTGTTTCCTGCCATCGGACCTGGGGAACCTCATTGCAATGCATCTGCATACCATTATTAGGATCGTCTGCCCTTCCTGCCAACGTGTTTCACAACAGCACATAAGCGACGTGCACCTGGGAGGGCTGCACTTTGCTCGGGACTTAAAGGTTTGTTTGCCTACCTTGCTTCGGGCAGCACTCGCAATCATCAGCGCCAGGCTTCACAGACAGCACCAAGTCACTTTTAGGGGGGCTCACGGGCAAGTCTCTATCTACCAGATCAGCCACATGTGAGTGGCTTTTCAACAGCTGCACGGCTAGGGCTTGCTTGGGGAAGGGGGAGAAGTGGCCTTAGGCAAGGGAAGTGGCTGCAGGGTGAGAGCTGTACTGGGGAAGGAGGGTATCCCAGGATGTGTGTGGGGGCACATGTTGATCTGTGCAAGTGGCCTCAAGATGGTGAGGGTTGAGGAGGCAGTCTCCAGAGGAGATGAGGACAGGTGGACATGTGAGGGAATGTGTGTGACAGCAGGTGGTGATGTCCCTTGAGCTGGCAGTGAGTGAGGTGCCAGTGGATGTGTGATGGGCTTGAGCGTGTGAGTTTAGAGTGATGAGATGGTTGCCACTGACCACCACTGCCATCGCCTACCAAGCCAGAGTGGTAATGTTGCTGCCCCTCCTGCGTCCAGAGCTGGGGTAAAGGACATCACATTGTGCCTCCATGGTGTCCAAAAGACACTCAAGGGCTGCAGCCTTCTTGTCTTTTGGGGCCATGCCTTCTTTGCAGTAGTCCTGGGCTGGAAGCACTGAGCATGGCTGTGCTTTAAATGAGATGCCTGCTGTGATGCAGTGGCGAGGTGAAGGGGTGGCAGGTGAATCGGAGCCTGCCCGGGGATGCATAATTAATGCAGCAGATATGGGACAATACGGCGTGAAAAGCTGCCATTGTGGCCAGAGGGTAAAGTGTTGTTTTTCCTGCCCGCTGTCTCTCTTAGTACAAATTTGGGGCTATTCCGCCCATTGTGTGGATGTTTCTGTAACAGTCGCAATAATCAATAAAAGGGTAACATTTCTGTGTTTTAATTATAGAATTACCTGGAATTTGCAGGACAGAAACAGGCCATTTGCCCAACAGGTCTATGCTGGTGTTTATGATGCTTGAATTTCTTCTCTCTTCACTTCAACTCACCCTATCAGCGTATCCTTTTATCCCTTTCTCCCATATATGTTTATCTAGCTTCCCCTTAAATGGACCTCTGCTTATCATCTCAGCTGCTCCATGTGATATCAAGTTCCCCGTTCCATCAACTCAACTGTTTCTCCCAAACTCCTTACTGGATTTTTTATTGACTATTTGCTAGAATGGTTGGGAAGGGTTTTAACTAAAATGGCAGGGGGATGGGAACCTATGCAAGGAGTCAGAGGAGGGGGAATCAAGGACAAGAACAAAAGACAGAAAGGGGAATAAGAAAAGTGATAGGTAGAGGAATCAAGGTCAAGAATCAAACAGGGCCTCAGTGAACAGTAGTGGGAACGGGACAAGTAATGTTAAAAAGACAAGCCTTAACGCGAGGAATATTCACAATAAAGTGGATGAATTAACTGCGCAAATAGATGTAAACAGGCATGATATAGTCGGAATTACGGAGACATGGCTGCAGGGTGACCAGGGATGGGAACTAAACATCCAGGGGTATTCAGTATTTAGGAAGGATAGACAAAAGGGAAAAGGTGGTGGAGTTGCATTGCTGGTTAAAGAGGAAATTAACGCAATAGTGAGGAAAGATATTAGCTCCTACGATGTGGAATCTGTATGGGTAGAACTGAGAAACACTAAGAGGCAAAAAACATTAGTGGGGGTTGTATATAGACCCCCGAACTATAGTGGTGATGTTGGGAATGGCATTAAACAGGAAATTAAAGATGTTTGTAATAAAGGAACATCTGTAATTATGGGTGGCTTTAATCTGCATATAGATTGGGCAAATCAAATTAGTAACAATACCGTAGAGGAGGAATTCCTGGAGTGTATATGGGATGGTTTTCTGGACCAATGCGTTGAGGAACCAACTAGAGAACAGGGCTAGACTGGATATTGTGTAATGAGAAAAGAACAATTGGCAATCTAGTTGTGCGAGGCCCCTTGGGGATGAGTAACCATAATATGATAGAATTCTTCAACAAGATGGAGAGTGACGTAGTTGATTCTGAGACTAGAGTCCTGAATCCTAATAAAGGAAACTACGATGGTATGAGACGCGAGTTGGCTATGATGGATTGGGAAACATTACTTAAAGGGATGTTGGTGGATAGGCAATGGCAAACATTCAAAGGGTGCATGGGTGAACTGCAACAATTGTTTATTCCTGTCTGGCGCAGAAGTAAAATAGGAAAGGTGGCCTACAAGGGAAATTAGAGATAGTATTAGATCCAAGGAAGAGGCATACAAATTGGCCAGAAAAAAACAACAGACCTGAGGATTGGGAGCACTTCAGAATTCAGCAAAGGAGGACCAAGGGATTGATTAAGAAGGGGAAAATAGAGTACAAGAGTACGCTTGCGGGGAACATAAAAACTGACTGTAAAAGGTTCTATAGGTATGTGAAGAGAAAAAGATTGGTGAAGACAATTGTAGGTCCCTTACAGTCAGAAACAGGGGTATTTATAATGGGCAACAAAGAAATGGCTGACCAACTAAATACATAAAAAACAAAAATAAAAATACCTGGAAAAACTCAGCAGGTCTGGCAGCATCTGCGGAGAGGAACACAGTTAACATTTCGAGTCCGTATGGCTCTTCAACAGAACTAAGTATACACGGACTCGAAACATTAACTGCGTTCCTCTCCACAGATGCTGCCAGACCTGCTGAGTTTTTCCAGGTATTTTTATTTTTGTTTTGGATTTCCAGCATCCGCAGTTTTTTGCTTTTAACTAAACACATACTTTGGTTCTGTCTTCACAAAGGAGGACACAAATAACATACCAGAAATGTTGGGGAACATAGGGTTTAGTGAGAGGGAGGAACTGAAAGAAATCATATTAGTAGGAAAATGGTGTTGGAGAAATTGATGGGATTGAAGGCCGATAAATCCCCAGGGCCTGATAATCTACATCCCCAAAGTACTTAAGGAAGTGGCCCTAGAAATAGTGGATGCATTGGTGGTCATCTTCCGCGATTCTACAGACTCTGGAACAGTTCCTATAGATTGGAGGGTAGCTAATGTAACCCCACTATTTAAAAAGGGAGGTAGAGAGAAAACAGGGAATTATAGACCAGTCAGCTTGACATCAGTAGTGGGGAAAAATCTAGAGTCTATTATAAAAGATTCAATAGCCGAGCACTTGGAAAACAGTGGCAGAATTGGACAGAGTCGGGATGGATTTACGAAAGGGAAATCATGTTTGACAAATCTACTGGAATTTTTTGAAAGTGTAACCAGTAGAGCTGATGAGGGAGAGCCAGTGGATGTGGTTTATTGGACTTTCAGAAGGCTTTCGACAAAGTCCAACATAAGGGATTAGTGTGTAAAATTAAAGCACATGGGATTGGGGGTAGTGTCTTGAGATGGATAGAAAACTGGTTGGCAGACAGGAAACAAAGAGTAGGAATAAACGGTCTTTTTCCGAATGGCAGGCAGTGACTAATGGGGTACCGCAGGGATCGGTGCTGGGACCCCAGCTATTCACAATATATATTAATGATTTAGATGAGGGAGCTAAATGTAATATCTCCAAATTTGCAGATGACACAAAACTGGGTGGGAGGGTGAGCTGTGAGGAGGATGCAGAGATGTTTCAGGGTGATTTGGACAAGCAGAGTGAGTGGGCAAATGCATAGCAGATGCAGTATAATGTGGATAAATGTGAGATTATCCACTTTGGTAGCAAAAACAGGAAGGCAGATTATTATCCAAATGGCTATAAATTGAGAGAGGGGAATGTGCAACGAGACCTGGGTGTCCTCGGTGTCACCAGTCGCTGAAGGTAAGCATGCAGGTGCAGCAGGCGGTAAAGAAGCAAAATGGTATGTTGGCCTTCATAGCGAGAAGATTCGAGTACAGGAGCAGGGATGTCTTGCTACAATTATACAGGGCCTTGGTAAGACTACACCTGGAATATTGTGTGCAATTTTGGTCTCCTTATCTGAGGAAGGATGTTCTTGCTATAGAGGGAGTACAGCAAAGGTTTACCAGACTGATTCCTGGGATGGCGGGACTGACATATGAGGGGAGATTGAGTTGGTTAGGAATATATTCACTGGAGTTTAGAAGAATGAGGGGGGATCTCATAGAAACCTATAAAATTCTAACAGGACTAGACAGGGTAGCTGCAGTAAGGATGTTCCTGATGGTGGGGGAGTCCAGAACCAGGGGTCACAGTCTGAGGATATGGGGTAGACCATTTAGGACTAAGATGAGGAGAAATTTCTTCACCCAGAGAGTGGTGAGCCTGTGGAATTTGCAGTTGAGGCCAAAACATTGTATGTTTTCAAGAAGGAGTTAGATATAGCTCTTGGGGCGAAAGGGATCAAAGGATATGGGGAGAAAGCGGGAGCAGGCTATTGAGTTGGATGATCAGCCATGATCATAATGAATGGTGGAGCGGGCTCGAAGGGCCAAGTGGCCTACTCCTGCTCCTACTTTCTATGTTATTTTTCTATGTTTTATCTCAGTTTTGGTCTCCTCCTCAATTGGAAATATCTTCTCTATACTGCCTCAACTATGCCCGCAATACTAAGGAAGAACATTAATAAGGAGAAAGGTTGGAGAGAAAACAATCAGAACATGTTTGAATTGTTCGATGATTGGAAAAGTGTTGTTCGCTTATTAGATGGAGCTGTGGGTTTATCAGGGTTGGTATGTGTGTGAGCCTGAGCAATGTGCAAAATACTGAGGAAACCTTGTGGCACATTACAATGTCTAATGCAATAACTGGATGAGAGCAGTAACTATCAGAGTCATTTCTTCACCCCAGCCTTGCCTATTTACACTGTACCCCTGTTCTCCAGAAAACTGACTTCATGGATCTGGTCTGGGAATCTGGATCTCTCTACAGTCTTACTTCAAATCAGTTCAATTAAATTGATGAAATTCCAACTCCCAAGAAGGGGTGGGTTGGGAGTGGGTGGAAGGTAACTTCTTCTGATTTTTAGGATGGGATGCAACCCAGTTTTGGGTATTACATTTCAAAGTTTAATGGAGGCTCATTTGGATGCCAGCAAGAAACTAACTCGCCAAAGTTAGGGATACAAGTGAATATTTATTGGTGCAATTGACATCATTAAGAAGAGGTTAATGAGGCATTTTTAAACTGATTTTTAACTTGCATCCAAATTTTACTTGAGCAGCACATTATTACATTATGATTTAGCAACAAATCGTAGAAGTTAGAACACTCATCAAATTTAAAACCTGGATGTTAACCCAAACCTGAGAAAAATAACCGAGCTTAACATAAAGGTATGAGTGGGCAAGGAGCATATGATTTTGACATGATTACCTCCACTTGTTTGTTCAATGAACTGTAATTAATATTAATAATGATGTAACTGAATTATCTCACTGGAGATTTCCCTCCTGCATAAATACAACACTCCGCTGAATGCTTCATGTAATAAGGCAGAGTTACTGGCTCCAACGTCAACAGAAATCATCACATCTCACAGAAAATGCGTGAACCAACAGTACTCCATCAAATAGAAGACATTTACTACACTTTTCTTGCTGTTGTTGGTGTTCCTGGTAAGCTACTGAATCATCTAATGGGATCAAATGTCTTTCTATCTATGTCTCACAAATGCAACTTGAACTTTTTAATAATGTCATCTTGTGACTGGGCTCATGGCTTTTTTCCCATGTTGCTGCCTCTGTTGTGTCTCTTGCTCCCTTTCTTTAGTATCACTGTTAATCCTGGATGAACAGATAGTATGATAAAACAAACAATGCCTTTGGGCTAAATCTTGCTGGAGCGATGTGTCTCATGGCATCAGATTTTTCCTCCACTCTTCAGCTCCAATATAATTCTCACTCTAACTTGCTGGGAGTGTGAGTTGACAATAGGACATCTGGGGCCTTAATGAACGATGGAACCAACAGTGTATCTCTTTCACCAATGAAAGTTGAAGATTCATAAAGAAGGAAAAAAGGAATGTTGGGAAGAAGGATGAATTCAAGTCAAATCGGGTACAGAAAGAGAAGCAAAGAGAGGAATGAAAAAATGGATTAAGAGAGAAAGAAAAAAAAAGACAGAAATGAAAAGTAGGGCAAAACAATTTAATGCTTGAAATCTAACTTTGTTTTAAATCTCTAAGAAGAATTTACCACATGCAGGAATGACACTCAACAGTTTAAATAGTTCCTTTTCTGAGCTGGAGAAGTTATTGACATTGTATTAACAATTATCATGTTGTTTAGAAAAACAAGCGCAGGAGCACTCGATTTAGCCCCCCACCACCCACGCCCCCCCACCCCGCCTGAGCCTGTTCCACCATTTGGTGAATTTGTGACTGACCAGAGACCCATGTCCCTTGATACATTTGCTTACAAAATACCTCTCAATCAATGATACAAAATTAACAATTGAGTGAGCATCAATTGTCATTTGCAGAAAAGAGTTCCAAACTTTTACCACCCTTTGTTTATGGAAGTTTTTCTTAATTTCAGTCCTGCTGGACCCCATGTTCATAGTTAGAATACGCCCCACAGTCCTTGGCTGCCCAACCAGCAGAATTAGTTTCTCTATCCTATCAGTTCCTCTTGATGTCTTGAAAACCACAGTGAAGTCACCATTTAACATTCTAAACTCTAGGGAAGACAAACTTAGTTTCTGTAATATCCCCGTGCAATTAACCCTTAGAGTCCAGGGGCAGAATTTTCATCTTGGCAGGTGGGCGCGCCCCCGACCGGCTCGAGTGTGAAATGACGCGCGATGACGTTGGGCGAGTGTCCCAACGTCAACGCACAGTCGTGTGATAGTTCGGTTGGCGGGCGTACACGGGAATCGGCAGCGCGCCTGTTGACAATTAGAAGGCCTATTATGGACATTAAATTAAATTTTCCACTGCCCATGCAACCTTATGGTTGGCGGGCAGGCGAAAAGGCAAAGTGGCCTTTGCACTTTTTAGGAAACTTCATCAATGGACAGGATGAGGTTTCCAACAGCAAATAAAAATAAAATAAAACATTTTATACCTCATTCATAATATGTCCCTGCTCATGTGACAGAGTCACACAAGGGGACATGTTTTTTAACATTTAAAAATTCTTTATTTTTGTTTTTCAGAACTCTTCATCTCCCTAAGGCAGCTCTGTGCCTCAGGGAGCTTTTCCAGCGCACACCCGCGTGCATGCATGAAGATCCCCGCTCGCCTTCCTCCACCCCCCTGCACAGGCAGCACTGAGCACTGCAGCACACGTTTCACGCTGGGTGAGCCTTAATTGGCCCACTAGCAATGAAATCGTGGTCCAGCCCCAAGCGCGGGTGGCGGTCGGCTTCCCAACCTGGAACCTTCCCGCCAGGCTCGCCCGACAAGGGCAAAATTCTGCCCCAAGTACTTTTCTGGGAAAGCTAAAGCGCACACTCTCCAAACTGAATATATCCCTCCTAAGGTTTGGAGCCCAGACCTGCTTGCAGTACTCCAAGTATGGTCTAACTGAGGCTTTATCAAACTGAGCCCCATAACTTTTAACCCCTTGCACTCTAGTCCTCTTCATATAAAGGTGAACATTTCATTTGCCTTCTTGATTATTTTGTATTCTTTTTCATGACCTTTTAATAATATTTGTGCCTGGGACTTCAAGCTTTTGTGGAAATCCGCTGTTTTGAACTTTTTACCATTTAGAAATACTATAGAATTGATTTTTCTGGCAACTTTTCTTGGTGGAAACATGAGCTTTATTTACAAGACAGCAGCAGCAGCTACATGTGCGCATCCAACTCTATAACTAAAGAAGAACTCCATCCTAGATGTTCCCCATGCTGATAACTCATTGGTTTACACAGATCATGTGATCTTACAATGCAAACTTATTCTTAAAGCTACAGTCCTATGTTTATCAAAACTATAGTTACTACATTACTCCCCCTTTAACTTTTCTATATATTTCGTATTTACAAGGTCTCAGGCTTAGTTTTGTTCGAAGACGGCACCTCATCAATAATTCTGCATCCTCTTTCTACCTGTCTTCTTTCTACCACAGAATTTAGTCTCGGCCTTCTTTTTGACTTCACTGTCGGCCAGACTTCTCTCTGGTGAAATCTCAACTTGTCTTAGTTCAGTTGTACAGCTACCATTACCTACTCGCATCTTCGAAAGTTCTATGACCTTTGCTTTCAAACCTCTTTAACTTTATTCAGCCGATTCTTCAGCTCTTCTGTCTGTTGGTTTCCTCCTGGAACCTTGAACATTTTTGCATTTTCTCTGCCAACTGGTTCTTCAGTTTGTTCAGACTGACATTAAATTCTTCTTGTTTCTCTTTGTAATTTTCCAGAGGTACAAACTTTGACCTGAGGGATCCTTGTAGTGTGTGAAGGACTTTCAACAGGTTTTCAGTTTCTTTGCGAAGCTCACTCGCTTCATCTTGAATTCTGTAATTCAGCAGAGTCTCCTTGAGTTTCTTCTGCTGTTCTTCCATGTCATTGTTTAAGACAATCTCCATTTCTTCAGGTTGCTGAATGGCTACACACTCCTTTTTCATCCAGTTGCAGTCTTTGGACTCTCCAGGTGTCAGGAAGATATAATAATTTTCATAATGTTATTGGAATTTATTGTAGAGTAACAGTGGGGTCTGCATCTATGTCTGTGTGTGTGTGTGACTTAATTGAATTAAAAGCAGCTGGTCTGAAGGCTTTGATGTAACAGAAGATAAAACTAGATTTCAAATGTTGAGTAGGTAAACATAGGTGTTAAGGGAACGTTTGCATTTTTAAATAAATAAGATGAGACGGATTTCAAAGGAGGGATGAAATGCTTCACCTAGCCAGGAGAAGTTGAGAAACAGTGTGTTTCTTTTTCCCAAAGATTACTACTAAAATTGGTACAATGAGAGATTTTTATTATTAGAGAGGGTAAAGTCCAAAGACATATGGAACAATGGGAATTTGCATTCAAAGGGGGAAATATGGATAAAGGGGAGAAGGCTGTGTGCAAGGGAAGGCATTCTAAGATCTAACCAGTGTGAAATGCCTCCAGCATCTAAGCCTCAAGTTTCTGTCTACAAAGAACTGACGTTAAGAAAACTCACTTTGAATTCAACTGTTTCAGGGTATCGTGTGTTACTTTGCCTGGGTCTTTTAAAATCTATGTGTCTCAATGTTGCCTTAATGAAAGTTTAACTGGGAGCTAGATTAATTAGGGGATTTAGAAGTTATCATAGTAGCAATTTGTAGATCTATGGGTGTGCTTAAAATCATTTCTTCTATTAATAAAGGTTTAATTTAGTTTTGTAAGAAACCTATATGCCTCGGTGGTCTTATTAGTATTGAATTCAAGGCACGCATCTCAAAATTTTAACAAATTGCAAAACAGTTGCGGCAGTTGCTCCAAGTTTCCCATTGAGATTTGAGCAGCTCAGCATTTACCATTGGCTGTGCCATTACAAAGTTGGGGGCTCTTTGTGGGATATATTTGAAATTCCTTGATTGGGAGTGCCCAAGAGTCCGAATTCTTTAACGGGTGGGTCATTGGAATGGGCTCACTTTCAGTTGCAAATGAAAAAAATGGAACTAGAGGCAGCAGAAAAGGAAAAAGCTTTTCAAAGGGAACAGGCAGAAAGGCAGGAGAGGGAATGAAAACAAGAAAGGGAATTAGAAATGGCAAGGTGAAAAGGAGGAAAGAGAAAAAGGGAGAGAGAATTCCAGCTTAAAATGTAGGCAGTTAAAAAAAGATGCCAGTAGGTGAGGAAGGACTTATTTCCAGATCAGAACCCAATGGGGAGATGTTTATATTTGTACAAGCTCTTCCAAAGTTTGAGGAAAGAGATGCTGAAGCATTCTTTATTTCATTTGAGATGATAGTTAAATAGATGAGATGGCCACAGAAAAACTGGACATTGTTGTTGCAATCTAGGTTGGTGGGTAGAGCACATGAGGTTTATGCTTCACTGTCAGAAGAAATGTCGATAAACTATGATGTGGTAAAAAAAAAAAGGCTATTTTGAGTGTATATGAGTTGGTTCCTAAAGCAAACAGGCAGAAATTTAGGAATATGAGAAAACAACCTGGGCAAACTTATATTGAGTTTGAGAGAGCAAAACAAAGTAGTTTTGACTGGTGGATACAGGCATTAAAGATTGAAACAATATATGCAGCTCTTAGAGAAGTAATTCTTCTGGAAGAATTTAAAGATTTAATTCCTTCGGTAGTGAGAATTCATGTGAAGGAACAAAGGGCTGAAATGGTAAGACAGACAGCAGAGATAGCTGATGATTATAAGTTAGTTCATTGAGCTAAACCTTTTTTTTTTGTCACCCTTTTAAATCAGAGAAGGATGGGAAATGGGGAGGTGAAAGGAAGGTAGGTAGCCAGGGAAGAGAAGGAATAGGTGGAAATTCCCAGGAAGTTTTTTTTTCAGAATTAAAAAATGGTGCTGAGAGTAGAAGTGACATTCAAAAATTAAGGTGTTTTCATTGTAATAAAGTTGGATACACAAAATCTGTGCACCAGAAATTGCAGGGAAAATCTATTGGAATTATAGGGGTGCAGAAAAGTTCTGGAAGTAAAGGAATGTGTGTTCTGATGTTCATGTACAGGAAAAATCAGTGGTTTGTTTACAGGTAAAACAAGAAGAATCAGTGATAGGTAAATAAGTGGGGATGTGTCCACAATTCACCCAAGGGAATTCTGAGGAGTAGGTTGCAGAAACATTTAAAGATTTTGTGTGTGACAGGAAAGTTTTTCCATATGTACAGGGTGGAGTAGGTAAAGATGTTAAAATTTTAAAAGATACAGGGTCAAGTCAATCCTCAGGGCAGGATTCTCCCCCCATCGGGGGCGAAGGTGAAGTGCGGGCACGCACAGGCACGCCTCCGATTCGCACCATTTTACGTGGGTGAGCCAATTAAGGTCTGCTCAGCGTGACGTCCACACGGAAGCACTGTGCGCTCCCTGTGCGGGCGGGGGGGTGGGGAGTCCCTAAACCTGAGAGTGCGCTCTTTCGCACATGCGAATGAAAGAGCGCACTCATCTCCTTGAGGCTAAATGCTGCCTCAGGGAGATCGCCTCTACTATCAGAAATATCAAAAATAGAAAAAAAAATTCCCTGACATATCCCCTCATGTGACACTGTCACATGAGTTGGGACATGTCCATAATTTTTGAAAAAACTTTAATTAAATTTTTAAAAACCTACATGAAACAATAACAATAGGGTAATTATATTAGGTGATTTCAACTTTCCCAACATTAATTGGGATAGACATAGTGTTCAGGGCTTGAATGGAATGGATTTCTTGAAATGTGTACAGGAGAACATTTTAGGTCAATATGTAGAGGGTCCAACAAGGGACGGCGCAGTGCTGGACCTAATTCTGGGGAATGAAGCAGGACAGGTGGCTGAGGTGGTGGTGGGGGAGCATTTTAGTGATAGCGACCACAACATGGTACAAAATTCAAGCTTGTTATGGACAAAGAAATAGACAAGTTGCAAAAAAATGTTTTGGATTGGGGGAGAGTGGGTTTTAGTAAAATAAGGCAGGACCTGGCCAAGGTAGATTGGGAACAGCTACTTGTGGAGAAATCTACAGAGGAGCCGTAGGGGGCGTTCAAAAAGGAAATGGGGAGGGTACAGGCTCAATATGTTCCCTCTAGGGTGATAGGAATGGGTAACAAGCCCAGAGAACCATGGATGACCAGAGATATTCAGGTTACGATGAGAAGGAAAAGGGAGGCTTTTACCAGGTACAAAGGAAGCAAATCAGCGGAGGCATTAGTGGAGTACAGAAAGTGCAGGGTAGAGCTTGAGAAAGCAAGTAGAAGAACAAAGGGGGGATATGAGAAAGCTCTGGCTGGTAAAAGTAGGGAAAATCCCAAGATATTCTATAAGTATATCAATGGGAAGAGGATAACCAAGGAAAGAGTAGGGCCCATAAAGGACTAAGGGGGCAATCTATGGGTGGAGCCAGAGGACATCGCTAGAGTTTTGAATGAATACTTCACATCCGTCTTCACCCAAGAGAATGAGGATGAAGGTGTCGAACTCAGGGAGAGAGACTGCGAGGTTCTTAAGCAAATTGATATAGGGAGTACCAAGGCATTGGAGGTGTTGGCAGGCATAAAAGTGGACAAACCTCCAGGTCCGGATGGTTTATGTCCCAGACTGCTAAGGGAAGCAAGGGAGGAGATCGCAGGGGCTCTGACCCAAATTTTTAATTCCTCTCTGGCCACGGAGGAGGTGCCAGAGGACTGGAGAACAGTTAATGTGGTTCCGCTATTTAAGAAGGGTTGTAGAGCTAAGCCAGGGAACTACAGGCCAGTGTCTCACGTCAGTGGTAGGGAAACTATTGGAGAAAATTCTGAAGGAGAGAATCTATCTCCGCTTGGAGAGGCAAGGTTTGATCAGGGATAGTTGGCATGGCTTTGTCAGAGGGAGGTCATGACTAACAAATTTGATTGAATTTTTTGAGGTGACCAGGTGTGTAGATGAGGGTAGTGCAGTTGATGTAGTCTATATGGATTTCAGCAAAGCCTTTGACAAGGTCCCACATGGGAGAGTTATAAAGAAGGCAAATGCACATGGGACACAGGGTAATTTGATAAGGTGGATTTAAAATTGGCTTAGTTTTAGGGGACAGAGGGTGATGACAGAAGGATGCTTTAGTGACTGGAAGTCAGTGTCCAGTGGCGTACCACAGGGATCTGTGCTCGGTCCCTTATTATTTGTCAGTTATATAAACGACATAGATGACTATGTGGGGGGTAGGATTAGTAAGTTTGCGGGTGACACAAAGACTGGCTGGGTGGCTAATAGTGAAGATATATATGGGACGGTCAAATGGGCAGATAAGTGACAGATGTAATTTAACCCTGAAAAGTGTGAGGCAATACACTTTGGAAGGAGTAATTTGACAAGGAAGTATTCAATGTACGGCATGACACTAGGAAGTTCTGAGAAACAAAGGGACCTTGGCGTGTGTGTCCATAGATCTCTGAAGGCAGAGGGGCATATTAGTGGGTTGGTGAAAAAGGCATATGGGACACTTATCTTTATCAACGAGGCGTAGATTACAAAAGTAGGGAGGTCATGTTGGAGTTGTATAGAACCTTGGTGAGGCCATAACTGGAGTACTGTGTGCAGTTCTGGTCGCCACAGAGGAAGGATGTGATTGCACTGGAAGGAGAGCAGAGGAGATTCACCAGGATGTTGCCGGGGATGAAACATTTAAGTTATGAAGAGAGGTTGGATAGGCTTGGGTTGTTTTCGTTGGAGCAGAGAAGACTGAGAGGCAACCTGATCGAGTTGTACAAGATTATGAGGGGCATGGACAGGGTGGATAGGGAGCAGCTATTCCCCTTAGTTGAAAAGTCAGTCACGAGGGGACACAAGTTCAAGGTGAGGGGCAGGAGGTTTAGGGGATACGTGAGGAAAAACTTTTTTACCCAGAGGGTGGTGACAGTCTGGAATGCACTGCCTGGGAGGGTGGTGGAGACGGGTTGCCTCACATCCTTTAAAAAGTACCTGGATGAGCACTTGGCACATCATAACGTTCAAGGCTATGGGCCAAGTGCTGGTAAATGGGATTAGGCAGGTAGGTCAAGTGTTTCTCACGTGTCGGTGCAGACTCGGTGGGCTGAAGGGCCTCTTCTGCACTGTGTGATTCTGTGAAACCTCATCCCGCCTGTGGGTGAGGTTTCATGCTTTTTCTAATTCCTGCCAGGGCTCCTGGCCTGCCCGCCAACCTTAAGGTTGGACGGGCAGGTCCATTAATTAGTTTAATGACTCTGTCAATAGCCTCAATTGGCCATTGACAGGTCAGCGGGCGCACAGCTGATTTTGCTGCGCCCCCGCCTACCTAAAACTTTAAATGGAGTGCGGTGATGTCAGGAGTTCCACCCGACGTCACCGGGTACTCATTTTATGCATCGGCGAGCGGGCCCCGCCTCGCACTCGCCAACGGGAAAATCCTGCCCTTAATGTTGGATAGCAGCATTTGTTGTTCAGAGGGTGTATTGCAAGAACAATTGATAATAAGTGTGGTTCATGGAGATGCTAAACCTATTGTGGAAGGTAAATTTAAAGAGTGAGTGGAAAACAGGTGAGGTGATTGTTGGAGTAGTGGAAAAAAATGTCCATTACAGGGGTTCAATTTATTTTGGGTAATGATATAGCTGGATCACAGATGTGGGTGATACCTATGGTAGTTGTTTTCAAAATAATTATTGCAGAAAGAGCATCCTGGATTGTTTCCAGATTGTGTGATAACAAGATGACAGGATCATAGGTTGAACCAAGAAGAACAGGAAGTTCAAAGATAGCGGGAGGTTTGGAAGTCCAATTAGCTGAAGCTGTTTGATAACATTTTTCAGGAGGAAAGAACAGAGGGCAATTCAGCTGAAGTGTTTAACTCAAGGCAGTTAGTGGAGTTACAGGGAAAGGATTCACAAATAATACATTTATATCAGGCAACATACTCAGGAGCAGAGGCAAAATGTATTCCAGAATGTTATTACCTTAATGGTAATGTTTTAATGAGAAAATGGATGCCTTATCATGCTTCAGCAAATGAAAGCTGGAGGAAGGTGTGTCAGATTGAAATACCATTTGGATATAGAAATAAGATTCTGAGGATAGCTCATGAAATTCAAATGGGGGGACATTTAGAAATTGGAAAGACACAGGCAAAGATACAAAAATATTTTTTTTGGCCTGAGTTGCACACAGATGCAGTAAAATTCTATCAAATATGTCACACATGTCAGGTGATAGGGAAACCACAAGCAGTGATTAATCCGGCACCTTTAATTCCCATTCCAGCATTTCAGGAACCTTTTACTAGGGTCATGGTTAATTGTGTAGGACCCCGCCCTCAGACTAAAAGTAGAAATCAGTATTCACTGACAATAATGGATGTGTCTACCAGGTTTCCTGAAGCAATAACTTTGAGAAATATTACAACAAAGAAAATTGTGGGAGTTAACTAAATTTTTTTACAAGATATGGTTTACCTAAAGAAATACAATCAGATCAGGGTTCAAATTTCATGTCACAGCTGTTTAAGGAAGTAATGAACAGTTTGGGGATAAAACAATTTAAGTTAACAGCTTACCATCCTGAATCACAAGGGGATTTGGAAAGATGGCATCAAACTCTAAAAACTATGATGATGGCGTATAGTTAAGATTATCGATTGGATTGGGAGAAGGGAATTACATTCTTGTTATTTGCTTTTAGGGATGCTCTTAATGCATTGACTGGTTTTAGTCCTTTCAAACCAGTTTATGGTCATGAGGCGAGAGGGCCACTGAAATTGATTCATGAGCAATTGGTGGGTCAAAATTCAGAACCTACACTCCTGGATTATGTATCAAATTTTGGCGAGAGATTGGATAGGATGTGAGTTGGCTTGGGAACATTTAAGGATATCATAGCAAGTGATGAAAGTGAAGGCAGTCAGGAAAGCTACAGTTCATAGGCTTGAATTTTTGAGTCGACAGGCAGGCTCGGCGGGAGTGGTCGGCTCTGTGCTGCCATTTTATACGGGCCAGTCAATCAAGGCCTGCCCAGCTTAAGACGTGAGCGGTAGCAGTCAGTGCTGCCTGTGCGGCGGGGGAAGGAGGGAGAGACGAGGCCAGCGTTTTTTCGCACATGCACGTGAAAGAGTGCTTCAATCTCTCTGAGGCATGGAGCTGCCTCAGGGAGACTGAAGTGCATTTGAAATAAATAAATAAATGGACCAAAAATTTAATTAAACATGCCCCCTCATGTAATTGTGTCACATGAGATGGGACATGTTTTTATATTTCATTAAAAATTTTATTTAGTTCATCGAAGCTTTAGGAAACCTCATCCTGCTCGTGGATGAGGTTTCCTAAAAAACGTGAAGGCCACTTGGCCTTTTCGCCTGCCCGCAAACCTTAAGTTGGATGGGCAGCATAAACAATGATCTTAATTACTTCCTTCATGGCCTTAATAGGCTATTTAAATATCAACTAACGTGCAGCCGACTCCACGAGACAGCGCGATGACGTCGGGATGCACGCCCGACGTCACTGTGCGTCAGGCCCGCCCCCGCATGCTGACTGAAAAATTCAGCCCTTGGTTTTGTTGGTGGAATGAAAGTTCTGTTATCAGTACTGGGTGACTCGTTAAAGGCAAGGTTTAGTGGGCCTTTACAGGATTAAAAAGAAATTGAGTGAAGTAAATTTTTTAAAAAATACTCCAGATAGAAGAAAGAAGCAGAGGGTGTGTCATGTAAATATGCAGAAAAAGTACTTTGACAGGGAAGAGAACCAAAAGGAGGTATTACTGGTGGTAGATAATGAGAAAAAGGTAGAAATGCAAGATTCTGAAATTGATTTTCCTCTAATAAACTGGACAATAAGAGGGTACTTGAATATTTAAATGTAATATTGAGTTACCTTAGAGAGAAGTGTCAAAGTGATTGGAGAAGCTATTGCGGTCACAAAGATATTTGTGGGAATAAGCTGGGAAGGACAAATTTAGCGATACATGATGTATGTGTAGAAGTTTCACCTTCGCTAAAGCATCCTTATAGATTAAATCCAGCAATGTTATCACAAATACAGAAAGAAATCAAATTCATCCTTCAAAGTGATATCACTGAGTCTAGTTGCAGTAACTGTAGTTCGCCTGTTGTACTGGTACAAAAACTAGATAGAACACAAAGGCTGTGTGTGGACTATCAAAAGATTAATGCAGTGACAAAAGTGGATTCATATCCTATACCACAGTTGGAAGGTTGCAATGAGAAAGTGGACAATCAACATTTATCACCAAGATTGACTTGCTAAGAGGATATTGGTAAGTACCATTATTGGAGAGATCAAAGGAGATATCGGCTTTTGTGATGCCAGTTGGACTATATCAGTTTAAAGTCATGCCATTTGGTGTGAAAAATGCATCTGCAACATTTCAAGGACTGACAAACACATCAATTGCAGGTCTGAGCAATTGTGCTGTCTATATTGATGACTTGATAGCTTTCAGTCATACGTGGGAGGAGCATTTACAATATCTGGAATAATTATTTACTTGATTACAAGAACCTAATTTGGTGGTGAACTTGGCTAAAAGTGAATTTGCAAAAGCACAAGTTACGTATCTAAGCCATACCATTGGATTTGGTAAAGTGGGTCAGAGAGATGTGAAAGTCAAGGCTATCATGGATTTCCCCACACCTACAACAAAATGAGAAGTTTTGAGATTTCTGGGCATGAATAGGTTTTATCAGAAATTTGAACCAAATTTTAGCAGGGTGGTTGCTCCATTGACTGAACTATTAAAAAAGAACAATAAGTTTTAATGGGCACAGGAGTGTCAGAAGGCATTTGACAGTTTGAAAACTGTATGATCTATAACAACAATTTTTGTCATACCCAATTACGCCAAGCAATTTAAGTTGGCCATTGACACAAGTGATATAAGCTTTGGGGCTGTACTGTTACAAGAAGATGACGCTGGAATTGAAAAACTGATACAGTATTTTTTACAGAAGTTGAATATACAACAGAGAAGATATTCAATGATTGAAAAGGAGACTTTGGGGTTGGTGTTAGCATTACAGTAATTTGAAATTTATGTTGCAAACAATTCACCAGAAATAATTGTTTATATAAATCACAATCCCTTAAAGTTTCTGGGCAAATTTTGAAACAGAAATGCAAGGCTCTTCAAATGGAGTTTAATACTGCAACCATTTAACCTATAGATTATACGCGTAGTGGGATGAGAAAATCTGATTACAGATGCAAAGTCAAGAGTTGAAGCTTAAAGGGAAAATTGGACATTTAAAACCTGGACACTGGAATACAATGATTTCTGTTGATATCAAGGATCTGTGTATATATTGTTATGTTACTGCATCCATCTGGTAATGGAGTAGTGTAATAAGTATAGGAGATAAGGTAAGAAGGGTTCAGAAAATGAAGCTGTCTTTTAAAATTATGACAGTTCAGTTTTTAATAAGGAGGGGGATGTCAGGAAGATATAATAATTTTCATATTGCTATTGGAATTTATTGTAAAGTGGAGTAATAGTGGGGTCTGTGTGTGTGTGTGACTTAAGTAAATTAAAGGAAGCTGGTCTGAAGGCTTTGATGTAACAGAAGATAAGTTAGGTTTCAAATGTTAAGTAGGTAAACATAGATGTAAAGGGAACATTGGCATTTTAAAATAAACCAGACTAGTTTGATTTCAAAGGAGGGTTGAAGTGTTAACTGAATTCACCTAGCCAGGAAAAGTTAAGAAACAGTGTATTTATTTTTCCCAAAGATTACTGCTAAAATTGGCACAATGAGAGATTTTTATTATTAGAGAGGTAAAGTCCAAAGGCATAGTGAAACAATGGGAATTTGCATTCAAAGGGGAAAATATGGATAAAAGAGAGAAGGCCGTGTGCAAGGGAAGGAATTCTAAGATCTAACAAGTGTGAAATGTCTCCAGCAACAAGCTTCTGTCTGTAAAGAACTGATGTTAAGAAAACTTGTGTGTTACTTTTCCTGGGTCTTTTAAAATCTGTGCATCTTCCTGTTGCCTTAACTAAAGTTTAACTGGGAGTTATATTAACTAGGGGATTTAGAAATTATCATAGTAGTAATTTGTAGATCTATGTGTGTGCTTAAAATCATTTCTTCAATTAATAAAGGTTTAATTTAATTTTGTAAGAACCCTATAAACCTTGGTGGTCTTATTACTACTGAATTCAAGGCACGCATCTTGAAATTCATACAAATTGCAAAACAGTTGTGGCGGTTGTTTCAAGTTTCCCATTGGGATTTGAGCAGCTCAGCATTTACCATAGGCTGTGCCATAACATCAAGTTCTTGCTGAAGTACCTTGCTTTGTTCCTTTTCCAACTCAGGAAGTCTTCCTGTTTCCTTTTCAAATCTCACTGGCCAATCAAGGTTAATTTCCCTCAACCATTTCGACCTAGAAGGCTTCATCCTCTGCCTTTTAATACCATCACTGGTAGTTGTGCTGTTTGGTGTCTATAATAAACAGGTACTCCAGTGATACCTTTTACCTGAATTTCTTCGCCTGTGTATTTTCAACTTGGCAGAGGATTACTCCAAATTTAATTGTTGAGCACCTTTACTCAATTATCTGAAAGTGTGTTCTCCTACTACACTAGTAGAAGCACCAGTGTCTACTTCCATTCTTAAAGGTTTACCATTCACTTGCAACGTGACAGTAATTGGCTCTGTCTTCCCAACTTTCATGTTGAATAAAGAATAAATGTCAGAATTGGTTGTTTCTGGCTCTTCCATACTATATACTTCGTTTGTTGCCTAGAAGCCTGTTTTAATCTCACTTTCAAGATGTGCCCACGTTTGTGACAAAAAAACACTTTACATTTTCAAATTGACAATCGTTAGGAGTGTGATCATTTCATTGTCGATAAAAATTAATTTTCAAATTTGCTGCTAAGCCATTTCCTCTCAATTTTCAGTTAGTGGGGGCTCTTTCCCGATTCGCGGTGGAGTCCCAGCTTTTCGCGCCACTTTCGGCTGACTGTTCCCGCCCAACTAGGAAAACAACACCATTTTGTGCACCTTGAATCACTTGTGCATCCCGTACAGCACTTTCCATCACAAGCACTATTTATAAATAACGTTTTCTTAAAATCAAGATACCCTTCAGTCAACAATCTTTGTTGAACATCATCCTTTTGCATGCCACAGACCAAACGATCCCTGGGCATATCACTCGGGTTTCGCTGAAATCACAATATTCTGTTAGTTGTTTTAATTTTGTCTTGCATGTAGCAATGGTCTCCCCCAGGACTCTATTTGTGAATTGAACTTGAACCTCTGCATTGTGACTGCGGGCTTTGGTTGGAAATGTCCCTTAATGAGGTTGACTAATTCACTGAAGGTCTTCGAATCTGTGGCACTGGGGGGCTGTCAAGCTTCAAATTAAACTGTAGGTCTTGCTCCCACAGTCAGGAGAATTACTCCCCTCTTTTCTTCCCCCGACTTTGTTGGCTTGAAAGCAGAATGCAAGACGTTGAGACCAGTCATCTGTGGCTGGCTCGAAGTGATCTATTCTGCTAAACTGTGGCATGAGTATATCTTCCTTTCTTTTTAATTATCTTAGATGCTCACAATTACTGGGTGAGGGGCGGAACAGGATCTGATTTATCCTCATCGCCAGTTTGCTATAGAGTTCATTTTCTCAGCAACTTATCTTGGTGGAAACATTGAACTTTATTTAAAAGACAGCAGCTGCTGCTACATGTGTGCATCCAAAGCTAAAGAAGAACTCCATTCTAGAGATTCCCTGCACTGCTAACTCATTTGCTGGAATTTTCCGAGCTCGCTGGTGGTGGGCGTGATAGGTGGCATGTGTGAAAAATATGCCGTGACTTACTTCACGATGGCGTGAAGGCAGGTTGTGATCATCCATTCAACCTGCCAATGACGGGCCACACTTCCTGCCATCGGTCAGTGGGGAGCTAATTGTAATACATCAGCATATAATTAAAAGGCCACCCTGCCAGACTTTTGGAACCCCGTCGTATCATCTGACCATGTCAACAGGAAATCACGCCAACGTACTTCACAGCAACACACAGGCAGCGTGTACTTGGCAACCTTCACTTTGGGGAAACTGAGGTGAATGAGCAGCAGTGTTCTCCACAGCTCGCAGGTTGTTTACAGGTCTCGGGGTGCCGGAGGCAGGTGGTGAGGGTGGGGGGGGGGGGCGGGCAAGTGCTGGCCAGCCTTGGAGGCAACTGGTGAGGGGGGTGTCCAGGGGCAAGTGCTGGCCCCATTGTCGGTGGGGCGGTGGGGGGGGGGGGGGGGGGGGGGGTGCAGGGGGGGGGAAACACATGCTGTCCTGGTGCTGCATCCTGTGCACAGGCAATTGAGGTGGGGGTCAGGGTAAGCGAAGGAAGTGACCACGCATTAGGGACACCTGTATAAACTGACCATGTCCCTGCAACTGAGACAGATCAGGCACAGCCATATTGATATGATTGGGGTCGGACACCTAGCCTGCCTGCCTATGCAAGCAATGGTGGCACTAAAGGGCCACCAAGCACTCCATACCTTACCGCACCCAACCCTCCACGTCCCACCCCACCCAGCACAGACTTCGAGTCCGCCACCACTTCACTGGACTGCGGAGCAATCTCAGCATCCTGGTTGGAACCTGTCTCCCCCATGTCGCAGCCATGTAGCGCACTCATCTCTGGGCATCTGAGGGGTGACCAGCACTCTCCGGGAAGCATTAAGGGGCAGGCACACAGGGCCAGGAAAGGTGCTAAGTATAACCATGATAACCACGTCTCTCTTTCTTTCATGCTGCTGGAGGACCACATTAGGATCATGGATCCTGGTGTCCTAGCTGTATGCCTGTTGGCCTATAGAGAGCATAGAAGACTGAGGAGAGAGCGACTGAGGCTCCTGGCTGCGCAAAGGCAGGAGCAGCAACCTCATGAAGAAGGGGCAGCAGGGGCTACCGCACATGCTACCCAGGAGTGACAGAAAACAGTGGCTGGTCAGCACCGAGCGACACCCAGGGTCTATAGACACCAATTACCATTCCCCCAGATGATTGAGAACCAGTGTAGCCAATGGCTGCGCATGCCTAGGGACCTGGTGGCTCACATCTGCCACTTACGGCAGGACTTGGCGCCAAGGAGCAATGGACGGCATCCACTGCCAGTGGTTGTGAAAGTGACTACGGAGCTCAATTTCTGAGCCAGTGGCTCCTTTCAGGCTCCACAGGTGACCTCTGTGGGATTTCACAATCTGCCACCCACAGATGCATCCATGAGGTAACGGATGCCATCTTCTCCGTGGCACAAAACTTTGTGCATTTCACCCGGGACCGGGACAGCCAGGATGCAAGGGCCACTAGATTCACCCTGACCTCAGGATTCCCACAGGTGCAGGGTGCGATTGACTGCACCCATGTGGAACTCAAGTCTCCATCACTGAACTCGGTGGACTACATCAGCCACAAGGCCTTCCACTCACTGAACATGCAGCTGTTATGCGGCCATCAGAAATGCATCCTGCAGATGTGCGCACGGTTTGCAGGGAGTGTGCACGATGCCTACATCCTGAGTTGCTCGCAGGTCCCTGCAGTCTTTCAGAGTCCACAGAAGCTGCAGGGTTGGCTCCTTGGGGACAAGGGCTACCCGCAGAGGCCGTGGCTGATGACACCTGTGCGGCGGCCTCAGACTGCAGCAGAGCGACACTATAATGAGGCTCATGCAGCAGCTCGCAACTTGGTGGAGCAGACTATTGGGGTGCTGAAGATGCGGTTCTGGTGCCTGGACCGGTCTGGTGGAGCCCTGCAATACAGTCCACAGATGGTGTCATGCATCGTCATTGTCTGCTGTGCTCTTTACAACCTGGCACGCCAATGGGGAGACAAGCTGGCTGAGGAGGAGATGGAGGAGCTGAAGGTCTCCTCGGATGAGGAGGGCACTGACGGGTTGAGGGTGTCCTTGGTGGTGATAATGATGGGGATGAGGCTCTTGCACTGGCTAGATGAGGCAGGCGCATTCAGGAGGCCCTCATAGCTGCCAGATTTGTGGAGGATGATAACAACATGCAGTGAGGTGTCCCCATAGATCCTCACATCGCAGTTGTGAACGTTTGACTCCAGTCTGGCTTATGGCAGCACCAATACCATCTGTGAGAATGCTCCAGTCATGGAGATGCAGTGGAGGCCCTAATAGTTGCTCGATCGCAGGAGGATGATGACAGCATGCAGTGAGGACACTCCATAGACTTTCACATAGCCTCTGAGAATATCTGACACCTGTCTGGTTGAGGGCAGCTCGCTTGCGCACCATGATCGGGGTCATACCATAGTGACTCAGCCATGAAACTTTAGACGCATCTGATGCTGTGTCCGCCTTCAGCACCTCAGCCCTTCAGGAGCTGATGCACAGCATCACTGGTTGCAGATGCTGGTGTGATGGGGGCCAGCCCCACCTTTAAGGTGCTGATAGCACACAGAGAGAATGGGAGAACTCTGCGCTGCCTGCCCATTACATTCTGGCAGCAATGACCAGCACTGCTGAGGTGCAGGCATAAGTAATGTTTCCAGGGATTGTGAGGCTAGACCATCACTGTGGTCTGAAGGCTGCACAGAGTACAGGGAAGAGACCCTGGACTAAGACACCTGCCTTTTATCTTGTGCAGAAAGGTTTCACATCTGAGCGACAAGAACACCGCTCATCAGAACAAGGAGCCATAGGCAGGGAGACATTCCTGGGAGTTTATTGACAAAAGTGATCATTATGTACAAGTGATCAGCACCCATGCCCAGGCTGTGCAACTGCTTTTACCTAACTTTCCTAACTCAGACGCTATGTCTTGGTGCTCCCCTGACATCCACAGTGGAGGTGGGGGCAGCCTGCTCAGAGTGACGCCCTGTCTGTGATAACTTTGGCAGGCGTCCTCTGGAGGGCCAAGACTTGGAGGGCCCAAGTCAGTGCTTTAAAGGTCCTGCTGTATGGCAGTGGCATCCTCCTCGACCTGTGGAGCTGGAGCTGCTGAGGTCACAGGAAGGGGGGATTCAGATGGGCAGGTCACTCCCAGTGTCACCTGGGTGGATGGTCCCTGAGTGTGCACCTGCTGATCCTCCTCCCTATGGGTGCCCGAGGGCCCCTGGCTGACTCGGTGAGTGGAAGGCGTAGCTGGAGTGAGATCAAGCTGCCCAGCACCCCTCTTGCATATACACTGTTGGCGGCTAACTATGGCATCAGCGATGGCGTTAAGCCCGTGCAGCAGTGACATCCTGGATCAAGGTCTCCATGGCAGCCGCCATCCTGCCAGTGTTGATCTTGGTACGTTGCAATTCCGGCGCTATCACCTCAGCCTGAAGATGGACGGACTCCTCCATTGTGCCTTGCAATCTGAGGAGTGCAGCAGACATCCCTTCCTGATGTTCCCTAGTTTGCCTTTGCAGCTCCAGCAACTGTGACATGACTGAGTCCAGAGGCTCGTCATCTGACTCGGACTCAATAGGGTCCTAGCCTCCAGTGGCCCCCGAGTGCCGGGGAGCTGGGAAATCCCTGCCTTCACCTGCTGTGAATCAGAAAGTGCAATGTGCTCACCAGATTTTGATCCCGAGGCTACTCTAAAACTAAGTCCCACCGAGGTGTGTGTATCTACGTCAGTGGAGGGTGTGGCTGAGTGCTGTGACGGGACTTCAGGGAGGGTGCCTCCAGATTCCTCTTCAGAGGTTTCTTCAGGGCTTGATTGGAGGCCCTGGGTCTATCGGCTGTTTGGGAGATGTGCCTGCAAAAGCAAGGGGAGATAATTAGTGCATGGCAGTGGGCTATGAAAGAGAACACATCACTCACGGCATGTTACACTGCTGGATCCTCAATTGGTAGAGCAGCGCTGACCTCACCGTCAGCACAGGACCAATCCCAGTCATCGCCGGCCAGCTGGATGGCTCTATTTTTGAATTTTGAATTCGAAGTCAGAACTTTGATCTCAGGCATTCCTCTACCTGTCTGTGACCTTTCCCTCTTGTGTGCCAGTTTGTCCTGCACGGATAGAGGTGGGGAGGGTGTATCAGGACGCCTGCCGGGCCAGATGATAAGTATGCCTGGCCTGTGCGGTTGGTGAGTGGTCCCATGGCCGGGCTGAGGACATTGCAGGGGCGTGTGAAAGAGTGAATGGTGATGTCACTTGCACTGGCAGTGAGTGAGGGCCCTGTGGATGTGTGATGGGTTCATGAATGTATGAGTTGGGAGTGATGAAAAGAGTTACTTACCCTGGTGGAACAGATGAGATCATTCATCCTTTTGCAGCACTGGGTGGCTGTCCTCCTCTGCAGGGCATTTGCAATGACCACCACTGCCACCTCCTCCCAAGCTGGGTTGATGACTTTGCTGCCCATCCTGCGGATAGAGCAGGGGTAGAGCATATCCTGGCGGGCCACCTCGAGCAGTCACTCGAGGGACCCGTCATTGAAGTGGGGGGGCTGCAGTCTTTTTTCCTTTGCTGGCCATGTCTCCCGGGCAGCGGTGGTGAGGAGCGCTTTGCTGGTGGCTGCCTTTTACAGATGGCAGCCGACGTGTTGCAGCAGTGGGGTGTTGGCAGGCAGATGAATGAGACCGTCCGCCATGGAAATGGCGTGTTTCGCGGGAGCGAATAAATAATGAGGCAGGCTCGGGATGACACAGCGTGAAAACCCACCATTTTCGTCGGCAGGTAGGACTCCACTTTACCTGCCCGTTACCACACTTAGTGCAAATCTGGGAAAATTCCGCCCATTGGTTTACACAGATCATGTGATCTTACAACACAGGATTATTCTTAAAACTACAATCCTACATTTATGAAAACTATAATTACTACAAGAAAGTACTTTGCTCTATCCTTTTTCGGTCCAAAGTGGTTGACCATACATTTTCCTACATTGAAATCCATTTGCAATACTTGTGCTCACTCATTTAAAATAACGTTTTTTTTGTAATTTTATGCTTCCACTATACAGCTTACAATGCCAGCTATCATTGTGTCATCAGTAAATTTGGGTATAGAGCTTTCCATCCCATTGTCTAGGGTGTTAATAAATACTGTGAAAAGTTGAGGTTCCAACAGCACATCCTTAGTACCACTGACACCAACACCACTAGTATTTCCTGCCAATTAATTTACCTGCCCATTATCTCTACTCTGTCTCATTCCGCTCACACTATTTCTTAACCAGTTCAATAATTTGTTTTTAATTCCATGGTCTTCAACATTAGCTAACAGTTTCTTGTGAACAATCTTATGAAATGTCTTCTGTCGATTTAAATAACACACATAGACATTCCCCTGTCCACTACTTAGGTCACCTCTTCAAAAAACTTCAGTCAGGTTCATCAGGCAAGACCTACCCTTTACAAATCCATGATGGCTCTCTCTGATCAACTGAATTTTTTTTTATTCATTCATGGGATGTGGGCTTCGCTGGCTAGGCCAGCATTTATTGCGCATCCCTAGTTGCCCTTGAGAAGGTGGTGGTGAGCAGCCTTCTTGAACCGCTGCAGTCCATGTGGTGAAGTTACACCCACAGTGCTGTTAGGAAGGGAGTTCCAGGATTTTGACCCAGTGACAGTGAAGGAATGGCGATATATTTCCAAGTCAGGATGGTGAGTGACTTGGAGAACTTCCAGGTGGTGGTGTTCCCATCTAGCTGCTATCCTTGTCCTAGATGGTTGTGGTTGTGGGTTTGGAAGCTGCTGTCTAAGGAGCCTTGGTGTGTTCCTGCAGTGCATCTTGTAGATGGTACACACTGCTGCTACTGTGTGCCGATGGTGGAGAGAGTGAACGTCTGTGGATGTGGTGCCAATCAAGTGGGCTGCTTTGTCCTGGACGGTGTCAAGCTTCTTGAGTGTGGTGGGAGCTGCACTCATTCAGGCAAGTGGGAAGTATTCCATCACAATCCTGACTTGTACCTTGTAGATGGTGGACAAGTTTTGGGGAGTCAGGAGATGAGTTACTTATCGCACTCTTACAAGCCTAGCCTCTGACCTGCTCTTGTAACCACAGTATTCATATGGTTAGTCCAGTTCAGTTTCTGGTCAATGGATGTTGACAGTGAAGGATTCAGTGATGGTAATGCCATTGAACATCATGGGGCGATGGTTGGATTCTCTCTTGTTGTAGATGGTACTTGTGTGGTGTGAATGTTGCTTGCCACTTGTCAGCCCAAGCCTGGATATTGTCCAGGTCTTGCTGCATTTGGACATGGACTGCTTTGGTATCTGAGGGGTTGCGAATGGCGCTGAACATTATGCAATCATCAATGAACTTCCCCACTTCTGACCTTATGATGGAAGGATGGTCATTGATGGAGCAGCTGAAGGTGGTTGGGCCTCAGCCACTACCCTGAGGAACTCCTGCATTGATATCCTGGAACTGAGATGTCTAACCTCCAACAACCACAACCATCTTCCTTTGTGCTAGGTTTTTCAAGGTGTTCAGCCACTCTATCCTAAATTATTGTCTCTAATACCTTCCCAACATCAGATATCAGACTATCTGGTCTATAATTTCTTGGTTTTCTTCTCTTACCTTTCTTGAATAGTAGAGTGACATGTACAACTTTCTAATTTAAGGGAACAATTCCAGATTTGAGAGAAGTTTAGGATTCTGTAATGATCTCACCTAATTCCTTTAAATCAGAGGCACGAAAATCCTCTGGTCCTGGGGGTTTGTTACTCTTTTATGTAATTATTTTCTTCATTACTGCTCTTTTGCTTATGTTAATTTTAGTCAGCCACTGTCCCTGATTCAACATTAGTTCCTTTGGGATTTCTGGAATGCTGACTTATTCCTCCATGTAAATGCTGATAAAAAGTAATTATTCAACATGCCCTCTATTTCCTTATTTTCACTGACAATGTCACCTTTGTCAGTTTTCAAGGGGTCCATATTGCTCCTGACCACCCTCTTAGTATAGTTGTAAATTCTTTTGTGATAACTTTGATGTCCCATGCAAGTTTCACGTCATTCCCCCTTTTGTAGCTCTTACCATCTATTTTACCATAATTTGCTTTTCTTTGTATTTTTCCCATTTGATAGGAATTGTGTATGATTTGCCCTTGAATGTTGTGTTGTTTCTTACCTCTTTTGCTATCCAAAGTACAGCTCTTGACCCTTAGGGTATAAACTGGTTCTGTATCATGTTAAGTTCTTTTTTGAATATCTCCCACTCATCTTTTGTTGCTTTACCCATTAACAGATTTGCCCAGTTTATTGTGAACAGTTTCTTTCTCATCGCATTGAAGTAGCATTACCTAAATCTCATATCTCAGTTGCTGGTTTGCATTTCTCCTTCTCAAAAAGAATGTGCAGTGTTCATGCACCATTAGACTGAGAGCTAAATCTGGCTCATTACTCATTACTAAATCTGATGTGACTTGATCCCTTGTTGGCTCCAGGACATATTTTTGCAGAAAAATATGAGCAGATTCATGAAATTCATTACATTTCAAACATGTGGTAATCTGCTAATTTCAATCTATATGAAAGTTAACGTCCTTCATTAAAACCACACTGCCTTTTCTGCATGCTCCTCTAATCTGGCATTTATATAATCCACCATTTCAAAACTGCTACCTGGGCTAATATGCAACACCCACTAGGGTCTTAAATGCTTTTCTAATTTTTAGTTCTATCTATAAGATCTCCAAAGCCTGCTTACCTGTCATTATATCCTCTCCTACCATTGAATAGATTTCATCCTTAATCACTAATACTTCCCCATTAGTATCTCCCAATCTTACCTATAGTACTTATAATCTGGTTTATATAATTCTGGACCTGATCATTTTGCAAACACGTCTCAGGAATGGCCAATATGCCATACCTTCCAAGTTGAATTTGCACCTACAACTCATTCAATGTGTTCTTTGTATACTGTGTGCTTGTGTAAAGTATTTAGGCCACACACTGTAACCTATCCTTCAGCTCTAAAGTTTTACCAAACATTTCTTATTTCTCTCTCCTTGTTTAATTTATTTGCATCTATTAATTCTCCCTTCATTTGTAGTGCTTAAAGCACAATTTCTGACTGGACAACAAGTATTGCCATACCCAAATCTTTTAATTAGAAATAGACCCCTTGACTTTAATGGAAATGTACTTTGAGTAGGTAGATTGTCCCTCACCTATACACACCTGGCCGATAGGGCTGCCTCTCTTCAGCTGCCGGGACCTGCCCAATTTCCAAACCAGAGATCATGAACAATTTGCCTCTTCTTTCATTGCCGTATATTCCTGCTCCCCTCACACACTCTCAACTCTGTCACCGCAGAAAAATCCAAATTAATTCTGAAATACATCTATTTCAGCATACGCTGTGCTCTCAACAGGCCTTTCCCGAGCCTTGCTCTGTGCTATTTGTTAAGATTCATGCCGTTTATTTATTTCTTGATGTGCAAAAGAATTATTTATTTTGAAATATATATTGCAGAGAAAGATAAAGTGGAACAAATTTGCAAGGAAATTGCAGAGAGATGCAAAAATTATGAAGTGTTTATAATGGGGAGGGAGGGGTTTCAATTACCCTAATATAGACTAGGATAATAATAGTGTAAAATACAGATAGGGTCAAGAGATTGTAGAGCAGGCTTGTCCAACCTTTTTGTGCGAGGGGCACCATTTCAATTTTTTTCTCACTTGGGACCTTTGAGCAAATTTGGGAAAGATAAGGGGTTTGGCACGACATTAAACATGAACTTTAATAAAACATTGAGGTATGAAGCAAAGGAACAACTTGCTGAGCAAAAGTAAAGCAATGTCAGAGCAATAAGTTGACAATAAAAAAAAAGGAATAATTAATAAAGATGACAATTAGAGTGTCAGCTTGTGTGTGTCTGGCTCACTCACTCACTCTAACCCACACCTACTGTGTGAGTGGTTACGAATGTGTTGATGTGTTGGGGTGAGGGTGAGTGCGAACTCTGAGACTCGGAGTGAGCCAGACACACACACACTCTGTTTCATGTACACACACACACTCAAACTCATTGGGCAGAATTCTCCCAGATTCGCACTAAGTGCGGTAGCGGGCGGATAAAACTACGTTTGACAATTTTGATGCCCAAACCCGCCACATTATTTATGCACTCCCAAGTAACATGCGGTTTCCATGGCGAGCAGGCTCTCATTCGCCCACCCGCCCACCATCACCCTGCTGCTGCATCACGCCAAGCACCATATTTAAAATCCAGCTGCACTCACACATCTCAGTGCTTCCAGACCATCACTACTGCACAGAAGAAATGGCCCAGAAACTGAAGAAGATTGCAGCCCCCAGGTTCAGCGGCACGTCCCTCGAGCACCTCTTGGATGCTGTGGAGGCCCACTGGGATGTCCTCTACTCCTGCTGTCATGGTGAAAATCAGGCCAAAGTATCAATAGGGGATCATTTAATGGCAGTCTTCATAGTGTCATAAGGTTTAATTTGGCTATGGAGAAGAACAAGGAGCAATCCAGAGTAAAAATTGGGGGAAGGACCAACTTCAATGGATTGAGAAAGAGCCTGTCCAGGTCAATTCGAATCAAAGACTGACAGACAAAACTGCAGCAAGACAATGGCTGCCTTTATAGAGGAGCTAGTTTGGGTTGAGTCAATGTGCATTCAATAGAGAGGGGAAAGGTAGGGCAAACAAATACAGTGTTCCTTGGATAACAAAAGATATAGAGAGTTAAATGAAATAGAGAAAGAGTGCATATGACAGACGTCAGGTAAATATTACAATTGAGAACCAGGCTTCTGGGGGGAGGTGGAAAAAAAAGCAAAGGAGAAGTGTTCTAGATTCCCCTAGGGGGAGAAACATTCTTACAGTATCTATCCTATCAAGTCCCCGCAGAATTTTAGATGTTTGAATAAGATTCTTCTAAACTCCAATGAGTATAGGCCCAACATGCTCGAACATTACTCCAAGAATCAATCTAGTGAACCTTCTTTGGACTGGCATCAATGCAAGTTTATCCCTCCTTAAGTAGAGGCCAAAATTGTACACAATACTCTAGGTGTGGTCTCACCAATGCCCTGTACAACTGTAGCAAGACTTCCCTACTTTTATATACCATCCCCCTTGCAATAAAGACCAACATTTCATTTCCCTTCTTAATTACTTGCAGTATCTGCATGGAAACTTTTTGTGATTCATGCATGAGGACACACTGATCCCTCTGTACTGCAGCATTCTCCAGTCTCTCTCCATTTAAATAATATATTGCTTTTTATTCTTCCTGTCAAAGTGGACAACCTCACACTTTCCCACTTACTCTATCTGCCAAATTTTTACCCATTCACTTAACCTATTTATATCACATAGCAGACTCTTAGGACCAGTTTTTCATGGTCTCATTCAGGACTAAACATAGTCAAGTGGGAAAATCAAATGGTGGCCCGGGTGCAGAGCCAGAAAACGTGCCCATTTCCAGTGCTGGCCATTGTGATTTAGAAGCTGTTGGCAACATTCTAGAAGTGGACATTTCAGAAATTCTGGAATTTTCATGGAGGTGGCCACAATTTTGGAAGCCATCCTAAACCACACCTGCAGAGTAGAGGCGTGAACTATAGATTGGAGGTGGGAAGAGTATAAAAGGTAAGGAAAAATGGTGTTTCCTCCTTTACAGTTCATTGTGAAATGCTGTAGCCTGAGTTATATCCATGTTTACAGAAGTGAATGATGCCAGTACTATGATTGGAAAATGTAAGTAATCATTAAATAATATGGCTGCTCCAATGTTACTTCTGACAATTGGCAAGTGAAAGAACAGCATTGTAAATGTGGAAAAGTCTTCGGATGGGATGCATTATAACAGATTATCCACTGGATAAATTGCTATTCTCCATTGTGAAATATTGAAATGTTAGCCCAGTGTGAGATCCAGAGCTGATTGTTAACTTTGACGGATGAATGAGAATTTATACATTCTTTAGAGATCAGCTCAACCATCTGTTTAGCTGTTTGAAAACTTCGACAGATGCAGGGACTGTATTATAGAGTTTGTTTATTCAGCCATCCTGGGGAATGTGAGGTTGATGGTTTGGCTACCTTCTAAAACACAAATGGATTTTGTAGTGCAGAGTTTGCTTATTCAGCTATCCTGGGGAATGTCAGCTCAATGAAGGCAAAATACTGTGGATGCTGGAAATCTGAAATAAAAACAGAAAATGAAGGAAAAACTCAGCAGGTCTGGCAGCATCTTTGGAGACAGAAAGAGCTTCTCTTTCCACAGTTTGATGTTTTGATAGATTTATGAGCTTCTGAAGAGGAAATTTTTTTAGCTGCCTATTTAAGTGTGACGTTTGTTTATCTTGATAGATCTATTTTATTTTCAGTGATTTCTAAATTCTATTATAAGGTTTATGAGTTCTGTTTACAAGGGCG
Source organism: Cetorhinus maximus (assembly GCF_964194155.1). NCBI lineage: Eukaryota > Metazoa > Chordata > Chondrichthyes > Lamniformes > Cetorhinidae > Cetorhinus > Cetorhinus maximus. Next base: position 78,634,975 of record NC_135896.1, read on the forward strand.
AGTGTGTTAGAGGATGTGAGGGGGTGGGGGATGAAGAGGGTTTTGAGGGGGTTGAAGGAAGCTAAAGGGTTAGGGGTATGAGGGATGAGGGGGCGTGTCTGTTGAACTGTCAAAGGCCTATTAAGGCCATTAGGAAATTAATAAAACTAATTAACAGCACTTGCCCGTCCAATTTTAAGGTTGGCGGGCAGGCGAAGAGCCCAAGCGGCTTTCACGTTCTTCAGGAAACCTCATCCATGGGCGGGATGAGGTTTCCTGAAATTGTTTTTAAAAATTTCTCCCGAAATATAAAAACAAATGTCACATGAGGAGACATGTTTAGATAACTTTTTAAATGCTTTATTTAATTATTTTAATATCAACTTAATCTCCCTGAGGCAACTCCGTGCCTCAGGGAGATCCCTGCGCGCATGTGCGAAAAGAGTGCAGGCCCTGACTCTCCCTCCACCCCCCCCCAACACCACACAGGTAGCGTCGAGCGCTACCAGCCGTGCGTCACGCTGGGCGGACCTTGATGGCCCGCCACCTAAAATGGCGGCACACAGCCAATCGCGGGCAGCAATCGGCTCTGCACTTCCTCCTACCCACTCCCGCCCAGCCCACCAGACACAGGTAAGTTTCTGGCCATGGAGACAGGGGCATTGCTGAGCTACCAAATGAATACTTTGCATCTGACTTTACCAAGGAAGAAGATACTGCCCAAGTGAAAGAGGTGGTAGTTGAGGCATTGAATGAACTAAAAATTAGTCAGAAGGAGGTATTTGATTAAGATTGATAAATAACCAAGACCAGATGAGATGCAGGCAAGGATACTAAGGGAAGTAAGAATGGAAATTGCAGTGGCACTGGCCATAATCTTCCAATCTTCATTAGATACAGCGGTGTTGCTAGATCACTGGAGAATCACAGAAGTTACACCCTTGTTGAAAAAAGAGGGTGCAAGGATAAGCCCAGCCTTCACATAGGGCAGTTTAACCTTAGTGGTGGGAAAGCCTCAGTGGTGGGCAGCATTTTAAGAGGGCGGCGAATGGACTGTGTCCTCTTAAAGTGAAGTCAGCATGGATCCGACTCACTCGACATGAGCCCACCCCACAGCCACAACACTCTGTGGGCGGGCTGAATTAGTGCGATGTGAGAATTCTGCCCTTCACTGGGAAGGAATGGCCAGCAGCTCTGGAAGTCCAGACAGTGCCAAGAGCGTATTAATGGATGCTGCCGGGGCTGCAACCAGGAACAAAAAGAAGACTCATGGATCTCGGAGCAAGGTAAGTCCGGGTTCTTGGGGAGGGATGGTTTGGGTAGCTTAGGGAGGGGGAGCAGGGGGGTGAGGCTGGTGTGTTTTATAGAGCAGATGGGTCGGAAGAAAGGGGGCTACTACCTTAGGGGAGCTGCCCCTGATGTGCAAAGGGCCCCCCTGATGATAGTATCCCCTTCCTTCCCGCCCTTTGAAAAGGTTTTTTAAAGCCCACACCCACCTGACTGCCCACACCAACCATTTTATGGCATGGGTTGCATATTATTGGGGGCAATTGGCTTGTTAAAAAGCTCAATTAACCTCTAATTATTTATTTAAATATGGTGGATGGGCTGCTGATTTAAGTGCCCATCCAACCTTGTATTATGGGGTGACCTCAGGGACAGGCTTGAAGGTAGTGGGATGGACACCCATCCTATTTTATGTGCCACCCCACTGAAAATGCACCCAGCGGGGGCACATTCAATGCAGCCCAATAATTCAGGAGCAAATTCATAGTCACTTGGAGAAATGTGGATTAACCAAGGAAAGCCAGCAACCCATGCCACCCATCCAGCCCCAATGGCCCCTCATACTCTCCATGCCAACTCATGGCACTTCCACTCATTCCCTCAGTATACACTCTGTACAGAACCATTTTCAGGATATGAGAGTTGGCTGAAGTGGCATGGGTTGGCTTGGATGATATGAGGGCTATGGTAGGTGGGTGGAGGGCATGGGTTGACATGGAGAGTATTAGGGGCCACTGGGGGTTCATGGGGCATGATTGGCATATAGGGTTTGAGGGGCAATTTCGGATGGGTGAGGGGAATGAGTTGGCACGAGTAAGACCTTTTGAAATTATCTTTCAAAAGATGCCCTCAGTCAGCATATGACTCATGGCAGCTCTGAGAACCATGAATGATGAGTCTTTGAGAAGTTGGCCCGGCTTCACAAAATCGACCAGGAGTAGAGGCAGAAATTCCAAAATCGGGTGCCATTTTTAAAGGTCTGCACAGTTGGGGAGATTCTGCGAAGATCCAGCCCTATATGCCTATGCAATTAACTTTCTTTCTAGAATGTCAATCTGTAATTTCCTCGTTTTTGCTATTCATTCCAGTTAACTCTGTGGCCATTCTGATCCTGTCAAGAGGAAAGTGCGGACTCTCCAAATGTATCACCCTCTACCTGGTGGCCATGGCAGTGGCAGATCTGCTGGTCGTTTTCACTGATGTGATACTGCTTACAGTTATCCCTTTTCATTTCCCAGGTACTTACCTGGACACCACTCCTGCACAATCTGTTTTACTTGTCCTGCTTTCTGCTGCCACAGACATTTCCGTCTGGTTCACTGTCACTTTCACCTTTGATCGATTTGTTGCTATTTGTTGCCAGAAACTGAAAACAAAATATTGCACAGAGAAAACTGCGACTGTGGTTATAACGACAGTGAGTGTTCTGTTCTGTTTGAAAAACATTCCTTGGTACTTCAGTAATGAACCTGAATATATAATTGACAATATACCTTGGGGGTACACTCTATCAATGAGCTTTTACACTGAAGCTGCCTGGGTAGCATTTGACATCGTCAGTATGATTTTAACTCCTCTCCTTCCATTTATTCTAATTCTACTGCTCAATGCTCTGACTGTCAGACACATTTTATTGGCTGGCAGAATCCGCCGGAAACTACTGGGTCACAGAAAGACTGAGAATCACACTGATCCGGAGATGGAGAACCGAAGGAAATCCATCATTTTACTCTTCACTATATCTGGAAGTTTTATATTGTTATGGTTGACAAACGTTCTTTATTTCTTATATTGGCGAAATGCTAACATTTATGAATACACAGGTCCCCATGATCCTGCATATATCACTGAACAATCTGGATACATGCTGCAGCTTTTGAGCACCTGCACCAACACCTGTATTTATGCAGCGACCCAGACGAAATTCAGAGAGCAGCTGAAGAATGCAGTCAAATACCCATTCAGTGCAATTGTTAAATTAGTTAAATTATTGCAACACTTTAAACCAGAACTGCCTTTCTAGTATTGCAATTTAGTCTCCTCTTGTTTACCATCCCTCCACCTCTCCACATGAATTTTCAACAGGAGAAAATCTATTCAATTTAAAGTGCTTCTTTACTATATTATTTAATTAACACACAATCCCACAACAGACCACTGAGCATATGTTGACTGATCTGTTAGTTGAAGGCTGAATTTAATCATATCTGCCTACAGTCGTTGTTTAAAATATGTCTGTATAGTTCAGTTCTATAGTTTGATGCACAATTCTTTTGATGAATAAATTTATGACAATCATGACTTATAAATATGCTTATGTATAACTGTACAACCCTGTAACATCATGATCCTATTATTTCTCAGGGGGTTTTCATTGAAAGACTGAATGGTTAGAAAACTCATGGGGGAGAATTTCACCCTTGGTGAATCGTGAGTCGTGCGGGCTTGGCGGGCTTGGCAGGCGGGGGGGGGCGGGGGGGGGGGGCGCTGGTGTCGGGGGTGGTTGGGAAGCCAACTGCCACCCGCGATTGAGGGCGAAAGGCAATTTCATGCTGGCAGGCCAAATTAAGGCCTGTCCATTGTGAAACATGAGCAACAGTGCTTAGCGCTGCCTGTGCGAGCAGGGGGAGGAGGCCGAACGTGAATTTTGCGAGCGCGCGCTTGAGAATCTCCCTGAGGCACAGAGCTGCCTCAGGGGGATGAAGTGTTTGCAAAAAAAAATTGAAAAATGTAGTAAAACATGTCCCCTCATGTGACTTTGTCACACGAGCAGGGACATGTTATTGATTAAGTTTTAATCATTTTATTTTATTTTTGTTTGCTTTAGGAAACCTCATCCCACCCGTGGATGAGGTTTCCTAAAAAGTGCAAAGGCCGCTTGGCCTTCTCACCTGCCCGCCAACAAAGGCTGGACGGGCAGCGAAAAATTCTATTTAATTGATCATTTAATGACCTTAACGGGCCTTTTAATTGTCAGTGGGTGCGCTGCCAACTCTGGCGCGCGCCCGTTGAATGAAATATCGTGTGACTGTGTGTTGGCGTCGGGACGCTTGCCCGACATCAACCCACGTCATTTTACACCCAAGCGGATCGGGCGCGCCGCCCGCCGAGCTAAAAATGTTGCCCATGGACTCTGAAATTCCGCAACAGTTCTCTTGCTGTAACATCGGTGGGAGGTCAGCAGACAGCTAGAGAAATTATCTATATGGCTGAACGTGGCCACTTACAACATTTCCCAGATAGTTCCACTGGTTTCCTTCCTAAGTTACCATGCAAAACCAGGAGAATCCTCATGGGGATTTCCAGGTCTGTGTTTTTCAACACTTGTCAAAGAACATGAATTGCTAGAACCAGGAGAAAGCCATTATTCTCCAGAACCTAATTAACTAACCTCAACTCACCTACCCACGGATCTCTCATCAAAACTCTCCATCCATCCTCCCACCATCTTCCAGCCTTTACTAAGTGGCAAGGTTCCGAAGACTACAGGGTGCAATAAGTGCCTCCCATGCGTTCAGCCTATATCTTGTCCTGTGTGAATGATTTCTGTTGCAGCATCTAATCAGGTTGACCAACTCTAAGGAAACAAATTAAAGGAACGCTTCAGCCTTGGCACCGGTAGTGGTGAGAGCGGGGCGGTGGGTGGGGTGGTACTGACGAATGTGGGGGGCTGCTGGTGAGAGCGGAAGGTGGAGAGACCTTGGCAATAATCCACTCATTAATAAAATTAAGTTCTATGTGTAAGACATCTTTTAACAACTGATTGCACTCCCAGAAAGGTTTATAGATTTTTTTACTATTTTTGCAATTGTAAATGCTGTGTTGTAAACAGTAATCTACATCATCCTCATGCTCTAAGTTTAAGGGAACAAAGATGCCATGTTGCAAAGGCAGAGTTCCTGACTGGGGAAATTGGAATTCACTCAACTCCAAAACTCGGCGCCTCACAACATTCCAAATATATTTTACTTTCAGTCTGCCTCCTCAATGCTCCTAACTGCTCCTTGACCTCCGCGATGCTCAACATCCCTCACTACTTAATGCTCCTTGTTGTTCCTCAACCTCGATGCTCCTCGCTGATTCTCAACCTCGTTGACACTTCTCACGACTGCTCAACACTGTTCACTTTTCATCAATCTCCCTGGTACTCCGTGCTGCTCCTCATTGTTCCTAGACGCTCCTTGCTGTTACTTGATGTACCTCACTGGTCCTCATCTTTCTCAATGCACCTCCATGCTACTTGACCTCAATGCTCCTCATTGCTCCTAGACACTATTCAATGCTCCTTGATGTCCTCATTCCTCAACATTCTTTTCTGCTCCTCAGCCTCCTCGCTTCTCTTTAGCCTTCTTACTGCTCCTCAAGGACCTTCCTGCTGCTAGAGGGCCTCACTGGTCCTCGATCTTCTGGCTGCTCCTTGATACTCTCTGCTGCTCCTCAAAGACCTCCTCGATGCTCCTTGATGCTCCTCTCTGCTTCTTGTCCTCTTTCTGCTCCTCGACACCCCTTCTGTTCCTCAAGGACCTCCCCACTGCTGAAAGACCTCACTGCTCCATAACGTCCAACAAGTCCCTGCCTTGAAATTTCCAAGCCGGCAATGTTGGAAATCCATCCAATGGCAGAGATTTCTTATCCCTGAAGATAGCTTCATTGTGAACCTTTGAATTTGGTTTAACTTACTGGGGAGAATTTTCCCCATGTCGGGCGGGCCGAGTGGGAGCAGGCGCGGACCCGATCACTGCCCGCGATCGGGTCTGCGCCGCCATTTTACGCAGGCGGGTCAATTAAGACACGCCCAGTGTATTTCTCGACTCCCGAGGATAGCGGGAGTGGGCGGGCGGCGGCAGGCGTGCACAGACCGCTGGGTCCAATGGTGACCCGGCAGCCTATTCAAATGAAGGCCAGAAGGGCTCAGCAGAAGGCTACTGTGCATCCGCAAGTCCGGAGGGTAGGGCAGCGGGGCAGTGTGCCCCTCGCTTCTCGGATGAGTGCCTAGCTGCCCTCCTGGAGGAGATGGCAGCGCGGCGGGAGGTCCTGCTTACGAGGGACGGGAGGCAGAGACCTCCCCACCTGACCAAGCATGCGTGGGAGGAGGTGGCTAAGAGTGTTAGCTCCCATGATGCGGTACAATGCACACGGGTCCAGTGCAGAAAAAGATTCAACAACCTCCTGCGCCCGGGATGGGTGAGTACCATGTTGGCTGAAGTCACTTGATGTAGCTGTCACCCTTTCCCCCAACCCCCACTGCCACACCCCTCCCGCCCTTCCCCCAGCAACTCTGAGTACAGTTACGGCATTGAATCCTTCATGGCATGTATCCCTTGCTTGGTGGGCCAGCAGATATTGCCCATGCCTAGTTCACCCTGAGAGTGATGAGCTAAGATGGGTTCTGAACCCACAGCAAGTGTGACACTGACAATCAGAGTATAGAATGCAGTGAAACTCAAGGATCTGCACCTAGGCATAGTGCTGGAACTGGGAAGCATATCAAAGTCAGGGTGCTAACATGCCGGGAGGGAACCTTCCAGGTGGCAGGGCACCATCTGCTGGCCTTTGCGTTCCACATGCTTGTGCCTCCTTGCTCAGCAAGGCGGTGCGCACATGTGAAGGGGGCAGCATTTGGGCAAGGGGGGAGTCAGCCCTGGCTTCTTTGAGCGAGTGTGTAGCAGTTGCAGGGCAACGAAGAACTAGAGCCCTGCAATGTCCCACTTGGGTTGGGTTGGCAGGGATGCGATGGGAATCCAGGGACAGGGTGGACTAATCAACGCTCTTCTCTCCATTTCAGAAGAGCGCGCACAATTCCGCCGAGCGGATGCAGACTGGCGGAGGCCAGGCCCAGTTGGCCATTTTGACTCTTTTGAACATGGATCTGGAGAGGCGCCATGCGCCCAGGTTCACCAGTGGCGGTGAAGTTGGGGTGCTACGGGGAGGTATGTTTGCCCAGCACTCAGATCACTATGTGTGTCCCAGCAGCCATGGCACTGCTGACTGCTCAGAGATGGAAGTTTGCAAAATGGGTTGGCCATTGATAATGGAAAGATGAGCGCATAATGATCTGGGGGACCGGCATGCAAATTGACATTATCTGCACTGTAACTAATCAAATGTCCTTGTTTTTCCTTTCAGCATCACCGGAGCAGGGCCGGGAGGAGGAAGCAGAGTGTCTACCTCTGACATCCGAGGACACAGAGCAAACTGACGCACCAGCATCACACCATCTCTGCCAGGCAGGCAACAGCGCAGATACTAGTACCTCGGTGGGAATTAGATCTTCGGCTAGCATCCCGGGGCACGGCGGTGAGGGCACTTCACACTCGCTTGAGGTGCGGGCAGAGACAGAGTGTGTCCAGGGTGCCAACAGTAGGAGGGCTGCTGGGAACCAGGCACATGCTCGGTCGGTGGCTGATGATGTGCCTCTGGAGTCATCCATGAGGCAGCAAACGCTGGAAGTGCAGCAAGGTATGCAGGAGGATCTGGCGGAGATACATGAGGCAATGCGTGGCATGGTGCCCGTGCTGGAGGAGTCCATGCAGAGCATCACCAATGCAATAGGCCTCATGGCCGAGCGCCATGCATCCTTCATGGAGAGAGTGGCGACTCTCATGGAAAGGCTCCTCCAGGAGAACAATCAGGGCTTCCTGGGGTTGCACTCAGACCTGCAGGCCCTCACAGCGGCATTGACCTCAGCTGGTCAGTGCCCACGTGGGAGATGGCTTGGCCACCAAGCATCCCAGCTCAGTGCCCATCCATCTATGGTGAGCAGGGAGGTCTGAAGCGACCTCACGATGGCGCAGCAGCTGCCTGTCGTCTCTACGGGCTCCTCTCAGGGTGCTCTGGATGAGGGTAGCAGCTCCTCCGCCCCTCTCCCAGTGACCATGGCATTCAATGAGGCTGTGGCGACTGGGGAGAAGCCAGCTGTGGAACTGGCCACTCCCTCCCAGGCGGGGCCATCAAAGGCTCCATGGGCCAGAGGACGGCCGCCAAGGTCATTGAGGCCAATAGGACAGCACAGTGAGCAGGCTGTCTCAGATGCCAGTGTCAGCGAGGCGACAACATCTAGACGTAGCACCCGTAAGTGTAAATTTAAGGAACATTAGGCACACCATGGGTTTCTCACTGGTGCTTTTATGTTGCCCTATATTAGTTCATTTAAGGCTTGGCGTGATGTGCAACACCATTTTTCTTTTTGGTTTCTGGAGTTACTTTTGTAATCTCAATAAATTTTGAAATGCAACTAAGGCTCAGGATGATTCCTTACTTCTGCAGGTGGATGGGAACCCATGACGTAATGAGTGAGTTGTCTGACATTGAGCTTTATTGACAAGGGCCTTAGTTAATGTTCCTATCCAGGCAGATTTAGCACTCAGGTATCAAGTATGGAGCCTGTAACCCTGGCGTGTATTGAAGGTCCATCTGTGGTGTGCTCGCTGAAGGTTCATTGAATTAAAGCCTCTCAGGTGTCCCTGCCTCCCTGGAGTATGCCCGGGTCAGCGTCTACCCCCTCAGCATGCTCCTGTGCGTGCTCATCCTCGGACTCACTGCTGGACTCATCGTGTGCATCCGGAGCAACTGCATCTACATCATCTTCGTCTGCTGTGTCGCCTCATCCAGCTCCAGATTGTGGAGAGCACAGCATGTAACCACTATCAGCGAGATACGATCTGGGGGTTATTGGAGTGCAGCCCCTGAATGGTCCAGGCATCAGAAGCACATGTTGAGAAGACCGATGGTTCTCTCCACCACAGCCCTTGCGAAGGCGTGGCTCCTATTGTACCGCTGCTCAGCTTCTGTTCTTGGATGGTGGAGAGGCGTCATGAGCCACCTTTTCAGGGGATAGCCTTTGTCACCCAGCAGCCATCCATCCAGCCAGGCTGGAGCACTGAAGAGCCTCGACACCGCGGAGTGTCTGAGGATGTAGGCGTCGTGGGAGCTGCCTGGGTACCTTGCACAGACTTCCAGATCTGCATCTTGTGATCACACACTATCTGCACGTTCATGGAGTGGAAGCCCTTCCTGTTGATGAAGGCACCGGGCTCACCTGCTGGCACCTTGATGGCCACATGTGTGCAGTTTATAGTACCCTGGACGCGGGGGAAGCCAGTAATCGCTGCGAAGCCTCTGGCTCACTGTGTCTGGCTGGCATCGTCCCAGCGGTAGTGGATGGAAGTCAATGCACGCCTGAACAGAGCGTCTGTCACTTGCTTGACTCAAGTGTGGACAGCTGACTGGGAGACTCTGCAAAAATCACCCACCGACCCCTGGAAAGAGCCACAGGCGTCGAAGTTGAGGGCAGCCGTGACCTTTAGCACCACTGGCATGTGGTGCCCACCCACACAGCTGGTGCAGATCTCAGGGCCTACCATCTGACAGATGAAGATGACTGTCTCCCTTGAGAGACAGAACCTCCTTCAGTGCTGCACCTCAGACATATTGAGATAGCTGTTTCACCGCCTTTATATTCTGGCAGCAGGATAGTGGTGTCTTCTGCGGCACCTTCTGCCTTGGGCTTCCTGCTGGCCCTGCACCCCTCCTCCCAAACGTGGCTCCCCTGGAGGCTAAATGTGGACTCCTGGCCTCCTCCCCCTTCTGGCCTTCCCTTCCTCCTCAGAGGAGGTGCCTCCAGTGGACAGCACAACTCCCATTCCCAGGCTAAGGGAAGGCTTCCTGAAACCTGCAGGTCCCAAAAATGGTCTTCACAGTAGAGTCCTGTCCTGAAGGCTGTTACTCCTGTCCAAGCAGCTGGTACGGGTTTTGAAGTATCCCTGCCCACACAGGCAAGTATCAGTAACTTTCACAATTAAATATCTAACAGATAACATTCGCGATCCCACTCAGCCCTCTTATCCCGTCCGTGCATGAGGTTTATACAAATGTCTCCTACCCGCTTGCCCGTTGCACCCGTGCGTTGCCCTGAAGATCGCATGGGCCCCGAAAAATTGCAGTCAATTGCTGGCCCAAGGGCCTCAACTACATGATTAATTAATGGTGGGCGCGCATCCGAGAACATCGCGCGCCCGCCCACCTAAATATTGTGATGGCGCATGGTGACGTCAGAACACACGCCCGACATCATCGCACGTCATTTTACACATCGGCATGCGGAGCCCGCCCCCGCACGCCAACGAGAAAATGATTTAGCAACATACTGCAGAAGTTAGAACAGTCATCAAATTTAAAACCTGGATGTTAACCCAAACCTGAGAAAATAACCTAGCTTAACATAAAGTTTTGAGCAGGCAAGGAGCATATGATTTTGACATGATTGCCTCCAAATGTTTGTTCAATGAACTGTAATTAAAATTAATAATGATGTAACTGAATTATCTCACTGGAGATTTCCCTCCTGCATAAATTTGACACTCCGCCGAATGCTTCATGTAATAAGGCAGCGTTATTGCCTCCAACATCAACAGAAGTCATCACATCTCACAGAAAATGCGTGAACCAACAGTACTCCATCAAATAGAAGACATTTACTACACTTTTCTTGCCGTTGTTGGTGTTCCTGGTAAGCTACTTAATCATTTAATGGGATCAAATGTCTTTCTACCTATGTCTCACAAAAGCAACTTGAACTTTTTAATAATATCATCTTGTGACTGAGCTTGTGGCTTTTTTCCCCATATTGCTGCATCTGTTGGGTCTTTTGCTCCCTTTCTTCAGTATCACAATTAATCCTGGATGAACAGATAGTGTGATAAAACAAACAATGCCTTTGGGCTAAATCTTGCGGAGCGATGTGTCTCATGGCATCAGATTTCTTCTCCACCCTTCAGCTCCCATATAATTCTCGCTCTAACTTGCTGGGAGTGTGAGCTGACAATGGGGCATCTGGGGCCTTAATGAGTGATGGAACCAACAGTGTATCTCTTTCACCAATGAAAGTTAAAGATTCATAAAGAAGGGAAAAAGGAATGTTGGGAAGGAGGATGAATTCAAGTCAAATCGGGTACAGAAAGAGAAACAAAGAGAGGAATGAAAAAACGGATTAAGAGAGAGAGAGAAAAAGAGACAAAATGTAAAAGTAGGACAAAACATTTTAATGCTTGAAATTTAACATTGTTTTAAATCTCTAAGAAGAAGTTATTACATGCAGGAATGCGATTGAACAGTTTAAATAGTCCAGTTTCTGTGTTGGAGAGGTTATTGATATTGTATTAACAATTGTCATGTTGTTTAGAAAAATAAGAGGAGCACCCTCCAGCCTGTTTCACCATTCAGTGAGATTGTGATTTATCAGAGACCTAACTCCATTTACCTGCCTCTGACCCATGTTCCTTAATACCTTTGCTTAACAAAAATCTCTCAATCACTGATATAAAATTAACAATTGAGCGAGCATCAATTGTCATTTGCAGAGAAGAGCTCCAAACTTCTGCCACCCTTTGCATGTGGAAGCGTTTCTTAACTTCAGTCCTGGCAGATCTGGTGCTCATTGTTCGAATATGTACCCCAGTCCTAGACTGCGTAACCAACAGAATTAGTTTCTCACTATCTACCCTATAAGTTCCACTTGATGCCTTGAAAACCGCAGTGAAGTCACCACTCAACCGTCTAAATTCTAAAGAAGACCAATCTAGTTTGTGTAACGAAGGTCCAAGAAGGCAGCTCACTATCACCTTCTCAAGGGCAATTTGGGATGGGCAATTAATGCTGGCCTAGCCAGTGACGCCCACGTTGCATAAAATGAATTTTTAAAAATCCCCTCACAATTAACCCTTGGAGTCCATGTATTTTTCTGGAAAAGCTAAACCACTCCCTCCAATCTGAATATATCCTTCCTCAGGTGTGGAGCCCAGAACTGCTTGCAGTATGGTCTAACCAGGGCTTTATTAAAACTGAACCCCATGACTTTTATCCCCTTGTATTCTAGTCCTCTTGATATAAAAGCCAGCATTTCATTTTCCTTTTTGACTATTTTGTATTCTTTTTCATGACATTTTAATGATACTTGTGCCTGGAACTTCAAGCTTTTTTAGAAATGCACTGTTTCGACTTTTTACCATTTAGAAGTACTTTACTCTATCCTTTTTCAGTCCAACATGGATGACCATACATTTTCCTACACTGAAATCCATTTGCCATATTTCAGCCCACTCATTGAATATATAATTTTCTCTTGTAATTTTATGCTTTCATCTATCAAACTTACAATGCCAACTATCAATATACCATCAGTAAATTTGGGCTTTCCATCCCATTGTCTAGGTTGTTAATAAGTGCCGTGAACATTTGAGGTTCCAGCACCATATCCTTGTAGGACACCACTAGTATTTCCTGCCAATTAAATTACCTGCCCATGATCTCAACTCTCTGTCATATTCCACCCACCCTATCTCCTAACCAATTCAATAATTTGTTTTTTTTAATTCCATGGTCTTCAACAATTAGCTAACAGTTTCTTGTGAGCAGTTTTATGAAATGTCTTCTGGAAGTCAATTTAAATAGCACACATAGGCATTCCCCTGTCCACTACTTAGGACACCTCTTCAAAAACTTCAGTCAGGTTCATCAGGCAAGACCTACCCTTTACAAATCCATGTTGGCTCTCTTTGATCAGCTGACAATTTTCAAGGTGTTCAGTCACTCTATCCTAAATTATTACCTTCCCAACAATAGATATCAAACTAACTAGTCTATAATTTCCTGGTTTTCTTCTCTTACCTTTCTTAAATAGTAGAGTGACATGTACAACGTTCTAATTTAAAGGAACAATTCCTGATTTAGGAGAAGTTTAGGACTTTGCAATGACCTCACCTAACTCCTTTAAATCAGAGGCTTGAAGATCCTTTGGTCCTGGGGGTTTGTCACTCTTTTATGTAATTATTTTCTTCATTACTGTTCTTTTGCTTATGTTAATTTTAGCCAGTCACTGTCCCCGATTTGGGATTTCTGGAATACTGACTTATTATTTAAGAAAGGGACTATTTAGAAGCACACTACAGTGTGCTTGCACACGAACAGGGGAGAGACCTCATCCTGAGTGAGACACAGCCAGAGTGAGTGTGGGTATTGGCAATTTGGTGCACAGTGGGAATTCGGCGCACAGGGGAAGAGGTGCTCTTTGCATTTTTTCTTTGCAATCCAACTTCTTAAATCTTCAGAGAGTGGTCTTGCCCTGCTGCAGCATTACAGGCAACAAGGGAACGGAATGACTGGTAAGTATGGGTAAGGTCAGGTAAGCATTTATTACTTTTATCACTTATAGTTTAGGGTCTTTTCGTGGTTTATAGTCTGTATATTCTGTAGTAAAGAGGATCAGGAAAGAAGGGCCCTACAGTAATTGATTTAAAAGGTTCAATTTAAAGGGATAAGTCATGGCAGGAGAGCTCAAAGCCATGGTGTGCTCCTCGTGCTCCATGTGGGAAGCCGGGAACATTTCCAGTGCCCGGGTCCAGCATGTGTGCAGGAAGTATGTCCAGCTGCAACTCCTGGAAGCTCGGGTTTCAGAGCTGGAATGGCGGCTGGGGACACTGTGGAGCATCCACGAGTCTGAGAGCATCGTGGATAGCACGTTCAGAGAAGTGATCACACTGCAGCCGAAGGAACTTGAGGAAGGAAGGGAATGGGTGACCACAAAGCAGTCCAAAAGAAACAGGCAGGTAGTTCAGGAGTCCCCTGGGGTCCCGCTCGCAAATCGGTATTCCATTTTGGAGGCTGATGAGGGCGCTGGTTCCTCCAGGGAGTGCAGACAGAGCCAAGCTTCTGGCACCACAAGCAGCCTGTCTGTACAGGAGGGGAGGAAGAGAGGAAGAGCAATAGTAATAGGGGATTCTACAGTCGGGGGAACAGATGCTACTGAGGCCGTCAACGTGACTCCAGGATGATGTGTTGCCTCCCTGGAGCCAGGGTCTGGGATGTCACTGAACGGCTGCAGGGCATCCTGAAGGGGGACGGTGATAAGGCAGAGGTCATGGTATATGTTGGTACCAATGACATGAGTAGAAAGAGGGATGAGGTCTTGCGTCAATAATTCAGGGAATTAGGCAGTAGACTAAAAAGCAAGACCTCTCGGGTTGTAATCTCTGGATTACTCCCAGTGCCACGTGCTAGTGAGCTCAGAAATAGGAGAATAGCACAGATGAAGATGTGGCTTAAGAATTGGTGCAGGAGGGAGGGTTTTAGATTCCTGGATCACTGAGACCATTTCTGGGGAATGTGGGACCTGTACAAGCGGGTCGGTCTACATCTGAACCAGAGCGGGACTAACATCCTTGCGGGCGAGTTTGCTAGTGCTGTTGGGAGGACTTTAAACTAATTTGGCAGGGGGAGGGGACACAGAATGTTAGCAAAATAGGGACACATTATAATACAGTAAAACAATCAAGTCAGAGGGAGTACAGCTGCATTAAGTTTCAAGGGAGTAAGGAAAGGCTGGAAGGCCTCTACTTTAATGCCAGGAGTATTACAGGTAAAACGGATGAGTTAAGGATGAGAATTGACACGTAGAATTGTGATATAGTAGCCATCACTGAGATGTGGTTGAGAGAGAGGCAGGATTGGCAGCTCAACATTCTGGGATATAGAATCTTCTGGCAAGACAGGGGAGGGGGTAAAAGAGGAGGAGGCATTGCATTATTAGCTAAGGAGTCAGTTACTGCAGTAAGGAGAGATGATATATTGGAGGGGGCATCGAATGAAGCTTTGTGGATAGAGCTTAGGAATAAAAATGGGGCAGCCACATTGTTAGGTGTTTATTATAGATCCCCAGCTAGTCAGCGGGAAATTGAGGAGCATAATAAGTGCATAATTTGCGGAGGTGTGTAAAAAAAATAACAATAGGGTAATTATATTAGGTGATTTCAACTTTCCCAACATTAATTGGGATAGATATAGTGTTAAGGGCTTGGATGGAGTGGATTCCTTGAAATGTGTACAGGAGAACTTTTTAGGTCAATATATAGAGGGTCCAACAAGGGACGGCACAGTGCTGGACCTAATTCTGGGGAATTAAGCAGGACAGCTGGCTGAGATAGTGGTGGGGGAGCATTTTAGTGACAGCGACCACAACATGGTACAATTTAAGCTTGTTATGGACAAAGAAATGGACAAGTTGCAAAAAAATGTTTTGGATTGAGGGAGAGCGGATTTTAGTAAAATAAGGCAGGATCTTTTAGTAGGCACAAGGGGAGCAAATCAGCGGAGGCATTAGTGGAGTACAGAAAGTGCAGGGTGGAGCTTAAGAAAGCAATTAGGAGAGCAACGATGGGATGTGAGAAAGCTCTGGCTGGTAAAAGTAGGGAAAATCCCAAGATATTCTATAAGTATATCAATGGGAAGAGGATAACCAGGGAAAGAGTAGGGCCAATTAGGGACCAAGGGGGCAACCTATGGGTGGAGCCAGAGGACATCGCTAGAGTATTGAATGAATACTTCACATCCATCTTCACCCAAGAGAATGAGAATGAGGATGAAGGTATGGAACTCGGGGAGAGAGACTGCGAGGTTCTTGAGCAAATTGATATAGGGAGTCACAAGGTATTGGAGGTGTCGGCAGGCTTATAAGTGGACAAATCTCCAGGTCCGGATGGTTTGTGTCCCAGACGGCTGAGGGAGGCAAGGGAGGAGATCGCAGGGGCTCTGACCCAAATTTTTAATTCCTCTCTGGCCACGGGGGAGGTGCCAGAGGACTGGAGAACAGCTAATGTGGTTCCGCTATTTAAGAAGGGTTGTAGAGCTAAGTCAGGGAACTACAGACCAGTGAGTCCCACGTCTGTGGTAGGGAAACTATTGGAGAAAATTCTGAAGGAGAGAATCTATCTCCACTTGGAGAGGCAAGGTTTGATCAGGGATAGTCAGCATGGCTTTGTCAGAGGGAGGTCATGCCTAACAAATTTGTTTGAATTTTTGAGGAGGTGACCAGGTGTGTAGATGAGGGTAGTGCAGTTAATGTAGTTTATATGGATTTCAGCAGAGCCTTTGACAAGGTCCCACATGGGAGACTTATAAAGAAGGCAAATGCACATGGGATACAGGGTAATTTGATAAGGTGGATTCAAAATTGGCTTAGTTGTAGGAGACAGAGGGTGACGACAGAAGGATGCTTTAGTGACTGGAAGCCAGTATCCAGTGGCGTCCCACAGGGATCTGTGCTGGTTCCCCTATTATTCGTCATTTATATAAACGACATAGATGTCTATGTGGGGGGTAGGCTTAGTAAGTTTGCAGACGACACAAAGATTGGCCAGGTGGTTAACAGTGAGGTTGAGTGTCTTGGGCTACAGGAAGATATAGATGGGATGGTCAAATGGGCAGATAAGTGGCAGATGGAATTTAACCCTGAAAAGTATGAGGTGATATACTTTGGAAGAAATGATTTGAAAAGGAAGTATTCAATGAATGGCATGACACTAGGAAGTTCTGAGGAACAAAGAGACCTTGGCGTGTGTGTCCATAGATCTCTGAAGGTGGAGGGGCATGTTAGTGGGGTGGTGAAAAAGGCATATGGGACACTTGCCTTTATCAATCGAGGCATAGATTACAAAAGTAGGGAGGTCATGTTGGAGTTGTATAGAACCTTGGTGAGGCCACAGCTGGAGTACTGTGTGCAGTTCTGGTTGCCACATTATAGGAAGGATGTGATTGCACTGGAGGGGGTGCAGAGGAGATTCACCAGGATGTTGCCTGGGATGAAACATTTAAGTTATGAAGAGAGGTTGGATAGACTTGGGTTGTTTTTGTTGGAGCAGAGAAGACTGAGAGGCAACCTGATCGAGGTGTACAAGATTATGAGGGGCATGGACAGGGTGGGTAGGGAGCAGCTGTTCCCCTTAGTTGAAGGGTCAGTCACAAGGGGACACAAGTTCAAGGTGAGGGGCAGGAGGTTTAGGGGGGACGTGAGGAAAAACTTTTTTACCCAGAGGGTGGTGATGGTCTGGAATGCGCTGCCTGGGAGGGTGGTGGAGGAGGGTTGCCTCACATCCTTTAAAAAGTACCTGGATGAGAACTTGGCACGTCATAACATTCAAGGCTATGGGCTAAGTGCTGGTAAATGGGATTAGGTAGGTAGGTCAGGTGTTTCTCACGTGTCGGTGCAGACCTGATGGGCCGAAGGGCCTCTTCTGCCCTGTATGATTCTGCGATTCCTCCACTTAAATGAAGACAAAAAGTAATTACTCAACATGCCCTCCATTTCCTTATTTTCACTGACAATGTCACTTTTATCAATTTTCAAAGCGCCCATATTGCTGCTGACCATCCTCTTTTTACTAATATAGTTGTAAATTCTTTCATGATAATTTTGATATCCCATGCAAGTTTCACTTCAACCTCCCTTTTTGTAGCTCTTACCATCATTTGCTTTTCTATGTATCTTTCCCATTTGATAGGAATTGTGCTTTTTTGCATTTTGTATGATTTTTCCTTTAATTTTGAATGATGTCTTGCCTCTTTTGCTATCCATGACTTTATATTTGGCAAGTAGAGCTCTTTCTCCTTCAGGGTATAAACTGGTTCTGTATCACATTAAATTCTATTTTGAACACTGATCTTCTGTTGCTTTACCCCTTAACAGATTTGCCCAGTTTACTGTGAACAGTTTGTTTCTCATAGCATTGAAGTAGCATAACCTAAATCTCATATCTTCATTTGTTGTTTTGTACTTTTTCCTCTCAAAAACAATGTGCAGTGTTCATGCACCATTAGACTGATAACTAAATCTGGCTCATTACTCAATACTACATCTGATGTGATTTGACCCCTTCTAGGTTCCCGGAAATATTTTTGTGGAAAACTATAATGGACAGACTCATGAAATTCATTACCTTTCAAACAGATGGTAATCTGCTAATTTCAATCTATATGAAAGTTAGCATCCTTCATTAAAAGCACACTGCCTTTTCTGCATGTTACTCTGATCTGGCATTTAGATAATCCACCACTTCAAAGCTGCTACCTGGTGTTCAGAAAATATAATAATTTTCACAATGTTATTGAAATTTATTGTAAGGTAGGAATAGTATGTGTCTGTGTGTGTGTGGGACTTAACTGAATTAAACACAGTTGGTCTGAAGGATTTGATGTGTCAGAAGGGAAGCTATGTTTGAAATGTTAAATCGGAAAACATGGCTGAAATTTTAGAATGTGAGGTGTAAAGTGAAAATTTGCATTTTTAGATAAACCAGAGTAAGTTGAATTTCAATAGATGTGGTGAAATGTTACACTTAGCCAGAATAAGCCAAACAGTGTGTTTATTTTTCCTGAAGCTTACTGATAAAATTGGTACTATGGAAGATTTTTATTATTAGAAAAGTAAAGTTGAAAAGACATATTGGAACAATGGGATTTACATTAAAAAGGGTAAAAACCTGTATAAAGGAGGTGAGGTTATGTGTAGGAGAAAGGATTCTAAGATCTAACAAATGTGAAAAGCCTCCAGCCTGTAAACCTCAAGTTGCTGTCTACACAAACTGAAGTGAAGAAAATTCACTTTGAACTTGACTGTTCAGGGTTTCGTGTTACTTCACCTGAGCCTTTAAAAACCTGTGGCCAGAATTTTCCCGTCAACAAATTGGGGGCAGGGCCCACTCGCTGATGGGAAAATGACACAGGATGACATCGGGAGGAACCCCCGACATCATCCCGGTCCCTTTAAATTTTTAGGAAGGCGGGCGGACAGCGAAATCAGCTGTCTGCCCGCCAACCTGTCAATGGCCAATTGAGGCCATTGAAAGGGTCATTAAGATAATTAAAGACCCTGCCCATCCAACCTTAAGGCTGGCGGGCAGGCCAGGAGCCCCAGCGGGCTTCTGATAATACATGAAACCTCATCCACTGGCGGGATGAGGTTTCGTGTCCGTTTTTAAAAACTTTAATAAAGTTTATGTCCTTTTTATTAATATGTCCCATCTCATGTGACATTGCCACATGAGGGGGACATATTAATAATTTTTATATTTTTCTATTTTTAAAGTTTTTGACACTGTCAGTAATCTCCCTGATACAGCACTTAGTCTCAGGGAGATGTGCGCTCTTCCGCGCGTATGCACGAAAGAGTGCACTTTGACAGATGGAGGATCCCTCCACCCCCCCATACAGGAAGCGCATAACGCTTCCTGTCAGGCAGGCCGCTGGGTGCGCCTTAATTGGCCCGTCCACTCAAAATGGCGGCGGGCCCCGTTTCAACGTCGGAGTTCGATTGCCCGCCCACCACCGAGCCAGTGGGGCCCACCCGCCAACTGAGGGAAAAACTCTGCCCTGTCTGTTTTACTGTTGCCTTAATGGAGGTGTAACTGGGAGTTAGATCAATTAGTGGAGCTAGGAGTTATCATAGTGGTAACTTGTAAACATATGCATGTGCTTAAAATCATTTTTTCATTAATAAAGGTTTTAGTTTTGCAAGAAACCTAATACTCGGTGGTCTTATTACTACTGAATTCATGGCACACACCTCAAAATAAATACAAATTGTAAAACAATTGTGGCAGTTGTTTCAAGTTTCCCTCTGGGATTTGAACTGCTCAGCATTTACCATCCGCTGTGCAATAACACCTGGGCTAATATCCAACCCCCAATGGAGTCTTAAATCCTGTTCTATTTTTTTAGTTCTATCTATAAAATCTCCAAAGCCTGCTTACCTATCATTATATTCTCTCCTACCATTGAAGAGATTTCACCCTTAATCACTAATACTTCCCCATTACCATCTCCCAATCTTTCTTATAGTACTTTTAACCTGGTTTATTTAATTTTGGGCCTGATCATTTTGCAGACATGTCTCGGTAATGGCTAAAATTCCATATCCTCCAAGTTGAATTTGCACCTGCAACTCATTCAATGTGTTCTTTGTACACTGTGTGCTTGTGCAAAGAATTTGGGCCACACACTCTAACCTATCCTTCAGCCCTAAAGTTTTACCAAACATTTCTTATTTCTCTCTCGTTTAATTTATTTGCATCTATTAATTCTCCCTTCATTTGTAGTGCTTAAAGCACAATTTCTGACTGGACAACAAGTATTGCCTTACCCAAATCTTTTAATTAGAAATAGTCCCCATGACTTTTATTGGAAATGTACTTTGAGCAGGTAGATTGTCCCTCACCTATACACACCTGGCCGGTAGGGCTGCCTCTCTTCGGCTGCCGGGACCTGCCCAATTTCCAAACCAGAGATCATAAAGAATTTGCCTCTTCTTTCATTGCCTTATATTCCTGCTCCCCTCACACACTCTCAACTCTGTCACCGCAGAAAAATCCAAATTAATTCTGAAGTACACCTATTTCAGCATACGCTGTGCCCTCAACAGGCCTTTCCCTGTGTTATTTGTTAATATTCATGCTGTTTGTGTATTTATTGAGGTGCAAAAGAATTATTCATTTTGAAATATACATTGAAGGGAAAGATAAAGAGGAACAAATTTGCAAGGAAATTGCAGAGAGATGCAAAAATTACAGGGCAGAATTTTCCGGTCGGCATGCGGGGGTGGGCCCAACACGCCAATGCGTAAAATGACATTGATGACATCGAGCATGAGTCCCAACGTCACCGCATGCCATTGCGATATTTTGGAAGGCGGGTGCGCTATGAGTTCCAAGGCGCACCCGCCATTAATTAACCAGCCAGTTAAGGACCTTGAGGCAGCAATTGAAGACGATTTTTCACAGCCCATGCAATTTTCAGTGCATCGGCGGGCTCAACAGGCTGATAGGTAGGCCACATTTTTAAAAACCTCATCCACGGGTGGGATAAGGGAGGTGAATGGGCTTGCTAATGTGAGTAGTTAGAAATTTATTACTTACTGCTATTAGCTTGTGTGAACTGGACAACTTCATTTCTCTTCAGAGCTGCTTTGACAGAAAGAACAGGCTTCAGTTCAGGACTCTGGTGGAATCATAACCCTTGGGGCCTTTCAGGTATCAGACAGCCTTCCCTTACCCCTGGGAATGGGGAATGGAGACACCCCCTCTGAGGGGGAAGAGAGGGCCAGAAGGGGAGAAGGCCAGGAGTCCATATTCAGCCTCCAGGGGCGCCACCTGTGGGAGGACAGGCACAGGCACAAGGGGTACAGGGCCAGCAGGAAGTCCAAGGCGGAAGGGGCTGCAGAAGACCTTGGTCCAGCAGAACGCGGAGATGTGTGCAGACCCGCACTCCATCACGGGAGCCATGGGTGAGTTCCTGCAGTGGCAACGCGAGAGGTAAACAGGGCACCTCGATGTCCCGCCAGGTGCTCCTTCCCCTCAAGGAGTCAGACCAGGGCCCCCAGGCACCCAAAGGGAGGAGGAGCAGCAGCTGGACAACCTTGGGTCATCCAAATAGGAAGCTCAGATGCCGTCCTCTCCCTTGAGGTCCCCTTTGCCTGTGAGCCCCTCAACCTCATCCTCTGTCACAGAAAAAGCATACAACTCCACAAAGATGAGTGGCAGGACAGATGATTGGACAGAATATAAAGAATGGCAGAGAATGACTAAAAGATTAACCAAGAGAAAGAAATTAGAGTGTGATAGGAAGCTAGCTAGAAATGTAAAAACGAATAGCAAAAGTTTCTACAGTTAGTTAAAAAGGAAAAAAGTAAGTAAAGTGAGTGTTGGTCCTCTGGAGCGTGACAGTGGGGAGTTAATAGTAGATAGCAAGGAAATGGTGGAAGAAATGAACAAATATTTTGCTTCTGTGTTCACTATGGAGAATACAAAAAACATTCCAGTAATAGCCGAAAATCAGGAAGTGAAAGGGAGAAACAAGCTTGGTGAAATTGAAATCACTAGGAAAATGGTACTGAGCAAACTGATGGAGCTGCAGGTTGCAAGTCTCCGGCTCCCGATGGACTACATCCTACGGTCTTAAAAGGGGTGGCTAATGAGGTAGTCGATGCACTGGTGCTAATTTTCCAAAATTCACTCGATTCTGGAAAGGTTCCATCAGATTGGAAAGTAGAAGGGAGGGAAGCAGAAAACAGGAAACTATAGACCAATTAGCTTGGTGTCTATCATGGGGAAGTTATTGGAATTGATCATTAAGGAGGTTATAGCCGGGCATTTAGAGAAGCTCAAGGCAATTGGGAATAGTCAGCATGGTTTTGTGAAAGGAAAGTCATGTTTAACCAATTTATTGGAATTTTTTGAAGGAGTAACATGCGCAGTGGATAAAGGGGAGCCTGTAGACATACTGTACTTGGATTTCCAGAAGGCGTTTGATAAGGTGCCACATCAATGATTTTTACGGAAAATAAAAGCACATGGTGTAGCGGGTAACATATTAGCATTGGTAGAAGATTGGCTGGCTGGCAGAAAGCAGACAGTATGCATAAATGGGTCTTTTTCTGATTGGCAGGATGTGACGAGTGGTGTCCCACAGGGGACTGTGCTGGGGCCTCAACTTTTTATGCTTTACAGCAATGACTTAGATGAGGAAAGTGAAGACATGGTAGCTAAATTTGCAGGTGACACAAAGATAGATTGGAAAGTATGTTGTGAAGAGGATATGAGGAGGTTGCAGATGGATATAGATAGGTTGAGTGACTGGACAAAGGTCTAGCAAATGGAGTTTAATGTGGGAAAATGTGAAGTTGTTCACTTTGGCAGGAAGGAAAAAAGCAGATTATTGCTTAAATGGAGAGCAGCTGCATAATTCTGAGGTGTCGAGGGATCTAGGTGTTCTAGTACGTGAGTCACAAAAAGTTAATGCAGGTACAGCAAGTAATTAAGAAGGCTAATGGAATGCTATCCTTTATTAAGAGAGGGATTGAACATAAGAGAGGATGTTATACTTCAGCTATACAGGGCATTGATGAGACCGCACCTCGAATACTGTGTGCAGTTTTGTTCTCCTTATTTAAGGAAGGATGTAGAGGCGGTTCAAATGAGGTTTGCTAGATTGATAAAGGCAAAATACTGTGAATGCTGGAAATCTGAAACAAAAATAATAAATGCTGGCAAAACTCAGCAGGTCTGACAGCATCTGTAGAGAGGAAGACAGAGTTAACGTTTCGAGTCCATATGGACTTGAAACGTTAACTCGGGGCTGAATTTTCCCTCCATCGGGGGAGGGTTGTGCGGGGGTGGGCGGAAACCAGATCGGCGCCCCCAATCGGGGACACGCCACCATTTTACGTGGGCAAGCCAATTAAGGCCCAACCAGCGTGAGGCTCGCCCAGAAGCGGTAATTGCTCCCTGTGCAGGCAGGGGGGATTCCATGAGTCATTCCCTGCGCTCTTTCGTGCATGCGTACGAAAGAGCACAGAGATCTCCCTGAGACACGGAGGTGCCTCAGGGAGATTGGTTTGATATATGTAAATTTAAATGAAGGGAAGTAAAAACTTTTAAAACATGTCCCCTCATGTGATACTGTCACATGAGATGGGGCATGTGAAAGAATTATTTTTAAAATTTTTATTGACTTTTAAAACACTTTATGAAACCTCATCCCGTCCGTGGGTGAGGTTTCATGAAAAATGGGAAAGCCGCCTGGGCTCTTCACCTGCCGCCAACCTTAAGGTTGGACGGGCAGCTCAGCTAATTGAATGAATTACTATTTAAATGGCCTTAATAGGCCCTTGACAGTTCGGCGGGCATGCAGCCGAGTCGCCTGCGTGCCCGCCAAACTGAAAATCTAAGGGCAGGATTTTCCCCCCGTCGGGGGCGAAGTTGAATGGCGGGTGCACACAGGCGCGGCTCCAATCAGCGCCGCAGCGCCATTTTACATGGGCAGGCCAATTAAAGCCCACCCAGCGCAACGTCCACACGGAAGTGCTATGCCCTCCCTGTGCGGGCGGGGGTGAATCCCTAAATCAATAGTGCACTCTTTGGCGCATGCGCAGGAAAGAGCGCACTCATCTCCCTGGGGCTAAGTGCTGCCTCAGAGAGATCGGCTGCTCTGTGACAAACATTAAAAATAAAAAAAATTTAAAATTCCTGACATGTCCCCTCATGTGACACTGTCACATGAGTTGGGACATGTCCATAATTTTTACAAAAACTTTAATAAAATTTTTAAAAACCTACATGAAACCTCATCCCGCCGGTGGATGAGGTTTCATGCTTTTTCTAATTCCCGCCAGGGCTTCTGGCCTGCCCACCGACCTTAAGGTTGGACGGGCAGGTCCATTAATTAGTTTAATGACTCTGTCAATGGCCTCAATTGGCCATTGGCAGGTCGGCGGGCGCACAGCTGATTTTGCTGCGTTTCCGCCTACCGGAAAATTTAAATGGGGTGCGGTGACGTTGGGAGTTCCGCCTGACGTCACTGCGCATCATTTTACGCGTCGGCGAGTGGACCCCACCCCGCTCGCCAACCAGAAAATTCTGCCCTCTGTCTTTCTCTCCACAGATGCTGTCAGACCTGCTCGGTTTTTCCAGCATTTTTTGTTTCTGTTACTAGATTGATACCTTGGATGAGTGGGCTGTCTTGTGAGGAAAGCTTGGACAGACAAGCTTGTTTCTACTGGATTTTTAGAAGAGTGAGGGGTAGTTTGATTGAAGTATACAAGACCCTGAACGGCCTTGACAAGGTGGACATCAAAAGGATGTTTCCTCTTGTGGGTGAGTCCAGATCTAGGGGGCACTGTTTTAAAATTAGGGGTCACCCTTTTAGGACAGAGATGAGGAGAATTTTTTCTCTCAGAGGGCTGTGCGACTTTGGAATTCTCTGCCTCAGAAGGTGGTGGAGGCGGGGTCATCGAATATTTTTAAGGCAGAGGTAGATGGGTTCTTGTTAGGCAAGGGAATCAAAGGTTATTGGGGTTAGGTGGGAATGTGGAAATTGAAACACAAGGAGATTAGCCATGATTTTATTGAATGGCAGAGCAGGCTCAAGAGCCAAATGGTCTACTCCTGTTCCTATTTCTTATGTTCTTATGATAGAGCAGCAGCTGACCAACGAGTGATTCTGGAGGGAGAAGCGTGTGTGTGGCAGGGCATTTCAGGGCCTTTTGGAAGCAGTCTTCCACGCACGCGGATCCCTCACGTATCGCACTCACCTCAATGTCCTGAGCATTTTCAGTGCCGCTTGCTGGGACTTGCTTTCCGTTGTCCATCTGAGCTAACCTGCATCTCCACTCACCCAACGATCCCCCTCCCAACCTGATCCCATCCTAACACCTTCATTACCCCCCTCCAACCTCATTCCATTCTGACACCTCTTCCTCTCCCAGTTGATCCCAGACCATCTTCTCCCACCCCCAGTACATCTTCCTCTATCAAACACAGCTGGACATTCCTCTCCACCCCCTTGATCATCATCCGGTGTGAGCAAACCCTCAACGGTAACTTTCCAACTCCCATGAGTTGCTTCACAGCAGAACCATGTCCATGAGAGTCCACCCAGCATGTCATGGACATTCTTCCAGTGTGCCATTGCAGTCGGGCTCCAGTATCTTCTGCTCCTCGGATGTCCATGGTGTGAGCAAGGCTGTGGCGATAAGTCCCAACTTCTGACCATAATATCACAAGACGTAGGAGCAGAAGCAGACCATTCGGCCCATCAAATCTGCTCCACCATTCAATGAGATCATGGTTGATCTGATAATCCTCAATTCCACTTTCCTGCTTTTTCCCCATAACCTTTGATTCCTTTACTGGTTAAAAATCTGTCTATCTCAGCCTTGAATATATGTAACGGCCCAGCCTCTAGTCCTCTGTGGTAAAGAATTCCACAGTTTAACTACCCTCTGAGCGAAGAAATTCCTTCTCATCTCTGTCTTAAATGGGTGACTCCCTTACTCTGAGGTTAGTCCATTGCCCTCTGGTCCGAGACTCTCCCACAGGGGAAAATATCTTCTCAGCATCTACCCTGTTAAGCCCCCTAAGAATCTTATATGTTTCAATAAGGTTGCCTCTCATTCTTCTATACTCCAAAGAGTACAGGCCCAGGCTACTCAACCTATCCTCATAAGAAGATCTCTCTATACCTGGGCTTGAATCTTCCGATCAGCGTGCAGTGGTAGGTCCAGCTCGCCGACGCGTGCTGACGTTGGGCGTGCGTCCCGATGTCACCGCGGGTCATTCCGATCTTCAGTTTGGCAGGCGCGCACCAGCCGAACCATAAAAGGCCTATTAAGGCCATTTAAAAACCAATTCAAATCATTAACTGGACTGCCCGTCCAACCTTAAGGTTGGTGGGCAGGCAAAGAGCTCAGGCGGCCTTCGCATATCTTGTGAAACCTCATCCACAAGCGGGATGAGGTTTCATGAAGGCACTATAAATTAAATAAAAAATGTTATTGAAATACACAAACATGTCCCAGCTCATGTGACACTGTCACATGACGGGACATGCCTGAGCAATTTTTTAAATTCTTTTTTTCCATTTTTGAGAATGAAATTAATCTCCCTGAGGCAGCTCCGTGCCTCAGGGGTATTTCTGTGCTCTTTCGCGCATGCGTGAAAGAGTGCAGGCCCCGACTCTCCCTCAGGGAGAGGCACAGAGAGCGCCAAGTGCTTCTGGGTGCACGTCATGCTGGGCGGGCCTTAATTGGCGGGTGGCGATCGACTGCAAGCCCGGCCGTGCCCGCTCCCGCTCCCCCTGGGATCAACGTAGTGAAGCTTCTCTGGACTGCCTCCAATGCCAGTACATCTTTCCTTAGATAAGGGGACCAATACTGTTCACAGTATTCTAGGTGTGGTCTAACCAGTGCCTTGTATAGATTTAGCCAGACTTCCCTATTTTTATACTCCATTCCCTTTGAAATAGCGGCCAACATTCCATTTGCCTTCCCTATTACCTATTGAACTTGTATGCTAGCTTTTTGTGATTCATGCACGAGGACCCCCAAATCCCTCTGTGCTGCAGCTTTCTTCAGTCTTTCTCCATTTAAATAATATTCAGCTCTTCTACTCTTCCTGCCAAAGTGCATAACCTCATTTTCCCACATTATACTCCATCTGCCAAGTTTTTGCCCAATCACTTAACCTGTCTATATCCTTCTGTAGACACCTTGCGTCATCTTCAACACTTGCCTTCCCACCTATTTTTGTGTCATCCATAAACTTGGCGATAGTACATTCATTTCCCTCATCCAAGTCATGAATATGTATTTTAAATAATTGTGGCCCCAGCACTGATCCCTGTGGCACTCCACTAGTTACAGGTTGCCATCCTGAAAATTCCCCCCTTACCCCAGCTCTCTGTCTTCTATTAGTTAGCCAATCCTCTATCCATGCTAATATACTACCCCCAACACCATGGGCTCTTATCTTATTCAGTAACCTTATGTGCAGTGCCTTAACAAATGCCTTTTGGAAATCCAAATATATAATGTCGACTGGTTGCCCTTTATCTATTCTGCTTGTTACCTCCTCAAAGAATTCTAATAAATTTGTCAGGCATGATTTCCCCTTCATGAAGCCATGCTGACTCTGCTTGATTATATTATGCATTTCTAAATGCTCTGCTATTACATCCTTTATAATAGACTCCAACATTTTCCCAATGACCAATATTAAGCTAACTGGCCTATAGCTACCTGTGTTTTTGTCTCCCTCCTTTTTAGCAGTCTTCCAATCCTCTGAGACTTTTCCAGAATCCAAGGATTCTTGGAAGATTACTATCTGTGCATCCACTATCTCTTTAGCTTTAATATCCTTGGATGCAACCCATCAGATCCAGAGGACATTGGCCTTTAGCTCCATTAGTTTCCCTGGAACTTTTTCTCTAATGATCTTTATTGTATTTATTTCCTCCCCCCTTTTGCCCCTTTATTATTTAATATTTTTGGAATGCTATTAGTGTCTTCTACCATGAAGACTGATGCAAAGCATTTATTCAACTCCTCTGCCATTTCCTGGTTCCCCATTATTTTTTCCCCAGCCTCATTCTCTAAGAGGCCTATATTGACTTTGGTTTCTCTCTTCCTTTTTATATATTTAAAGAAGCCCTTACTATCCGTTTTTATATTACTTGCTAGTTTACCCTCAAAGTTTATTTTCTCCCTCTTTATTTTATTTTGGCCATCTTCTGTTGGTTTTTAAAACTTTCCCAACCCTCTGCCATACCACTAATCTTTGCCACATTGTATGTTTTTTTTCTTTCAATTTGATACATTCCTTAACTTCCTTGATTAACCATGGTTGGTTTATCCCCTTCCTAGAATCCTTCTTCCTCATTGGGATATATCTTTGTTGTGAGTCATGAACTATTTTCTTAAATGTCTGCCATTGTTCATCAACTTTCTTTTCTGCTAAACTCCTTTCCCAGTCCACTCCAGCCAACTCTGCCCTCATTCCTTTGTAATTACCCTTATTTAAATTTAGCACGGTTGTTTCCGACTCAAGTTTCTCACCCTCAAACTGAATGCTAAATTCTACCATGTTATAGTCGCTGTTTTCTAGCAGATTTTTTTCTCTGAGATCATTTATTAAATATGCCTAATTACACATTACCGGATCGAAAACAGCCTGATCCCTGGTTGGATCCACAGTATATTGTTCTAGGAAACTGTTCCAAACACACTCTATGAATTCTTGCTCATGGCTACCTATGCCAATTTGATTTTCCCAATCTACGTGAAGATTAAAATCACCCATGATTAATGTACTGCCTTTTTTACATGCCCTCATTATTTCCTGACTTATTCTGTCCTACAGCATAGCTACTGTTAGCGGGCCTATAGACTACTCCCACCAGTGTCTTCTTCCCCTTGTTATTTCTTACCTCCACCCATATGGATTCTACATCTTCAAGGTCATTTCTTGCTATCATACTTATCCCATATTGTACTAACAAGGCTACCCCACCACCCTTTCCTTCCTGCCTGTCCTTTTGAAAAGTCACATACTCCGGAATATTTAGTTCCCAGCTTTGATCTCCTTGTAACCATGTCTCCATAATGATCTAAGTTCATAACCATTAGCCTCTATTTGTACCGTTAATTCATTTATTTTGTTCTGAATACTGCCTGCATTTAAATAAAGAGCCATTAATTTTGCCTTGTTATCATTTTTTCCCCCTTTGACCCTATTTTTGCTTCTGTTTTCCGTTGTGTGGTCACTATGTCCCTTCCTATCACACTCTGGGCATCATTGCCTAAATAGCTGCCCTGCAATGCTGCTATATCCTTTTGCTTTTTAAGCCTACGTGTCCCCCCTCCAGGACCTCCCCACTTCCTATTCAGTTTAAAGCCCTCCTTAAAAAGCCGTTCTGCACATCACACCAACGTGCAACCATGCTGATGTGGACAGGCAATCCAGCGGTGACTGGGGAGGCGAGGGGTGGCGTTTCCAGTGGGCTGGCCTTATAATGATATGCAGATATATTTCAATGAGGTTCCCTGAGACGTCAGATGAGGGTAAGGGGCCTGCCATCAATGGGCTGGCTGGATTATTTCTACCTGATTTCATAACGTCATGAAACTGATTTCCGATCTTCTCTCCATATTGTCCACTCACACCACTAAGCACATCCGACGCCAACGGGCAGGGAAACTTCCGCCCAATAGTATGTGTCTAAAAACTTTTTAAAAGCCATTCATAATTTTCTTTAAAATCTGCTGTTACTACAACCCTATAGAAGTGTCAATCAATCAGACCTTTAAAGTATCAATAGCACAAACTATAAGCACTTGATACGTTTTCATCTTCTCTAAATACACAAGGAGCCATTGGCAAAATTGATCTAAGAAAAAAGCTGTCAATCAAGCAATGATTGTGCGCAGCTGTTACAGCAAATAAATGGAAGTTCTCAGGGTATGAGGGTTGGGTGAAATGGCATGGGTTGGCTTGGAGGGTATGAGGGGCCATTGGAGGTGGGTGGGGTGGCATGGGTTGGCATGGAAGGCATGAGGGGCCATTGTGGGTCGGTGGAAGGCACAGGATGGCATGGAGAGTATGAGGGGCCATTGGGTGGGGGAGCATGGACTGGAATGAAGGGTAGGAGGGCCCATTTGGGATGGGTGGGGGAATGAGTTGGTATGGGGGCACAGGTAAGACCTTTTGATGTTATATTTCAAAAGATTCCCTCATTCAGTCTATGATTCATGATAGTTCTGAAAACCGTGAACCACGAGTCCTTGAAAAGCTGGCCCGGCTTCACAAAAATCGAACAGGAATAGAGGCAGGAATTCCCAGAATCGGGTGCCATTTTTAAAGTTCTGCAGAGTTGGGGAGATTCCGCCAAGATCCAGCCCTGTATGCCTATTTAATTACCTTTCTTTCTGGGATATCTACCTGTAGTTACCTTGTTTTTACCATTCATTCCAGTTAACTCTGTGGCCATTCTGATCTTGTCAAGAGGAAAGTGCGGACTCTCCAAATGTATCACCCTCTACCTGGTGGCCATGGCAGTGGCAGATCTGCTGGTTGTTTTCACTGATGTGATACTGTTTACAGTTATCCCTTTTCATGTCCCAGGTACTTACCTGGACACCACTCCTGCACAATCTGTTTTACTTGTCCTGCTTTCTGCTGCCACAGACATTTCCGTCTGGTTCACTGTCACTTTCACTTTTGATCGATTTGTTGCTATTTGCTGCCAGAAACTGGAAACAAAATATTGCACAGAGAAAACTGCCACTGTGGTTATAACGACAGTGAGTGTTCTGTTCTGTTTGAAAAACATTCCTTGGTACTTTGTATATGAACCTGAATATATAATTGACAATGTACCCTGGGGGTACACTCTATCAATGAGCTTTTACACTGAAGCTGCTTGGGTAGCATTTGACATCATCAGTTTGATTTTAACTCCTTTCCTTCCATTCATTCTAATTTTACTGCTCAATGGTCTGACTGTCAGACACATTTTAGTGGCTGGCAGAGTCCGCCGGAAACTACTAAATCACAAGAAGAGCGAGAATCACACTGATCCAGAGATGGAGAGCCGAAGGAAATCCATAATTTTACTCTTCACTATATCTGGAAGTTTTATACTCTTATGGTTGACAAATGTTCTTTATTTCTTGTATTGGCGAATCGCTAACATTTATGAATACACAAGTCCCCATGATCCTGCATATATCACTGAACAATCTGGATACATGCTACAGCTTTTGAGCACCTGCACCAACACCTGTATTTATGCAGTGACCCAGACGAAATTCAGAGAGCAGTTGAAGAATGCAGTCAAATACCCATTCAGTGCAATTGTTAAATTAATTAAATTACTGAAACAGTTTAAACCAGAACTGCGTTTCTAGTATTGCAATTCTGTCTCCTCCTATTTATCATCCCTCCACTTCTCCATATGAACTTTCAACAGAAGAATATCAACTCAATTTAAAGTGCTCCTTCACTATCTTATTTAATTGACACACAGTCCTACAACGGACCACTGAATCTATTTCAATTGATCTGTTGCTTGAACATAGAATTTAATAATATCTGACTATAGCCATTGTGTGTTGTGTTGTCTGGCCCTAATATTTGAAGTACATTTCTTATGATGAATAATTTATGACAATCATGACTTATAAATATGCTTATGTATTATAATAAAGGCTGTACAACCCCGTCAAATGATGATCCTATTATTTCTCATGGGGTTTTCACCAAAAGGCTGAATGTTTAAAAGTATTGTAAGCCCTGAAATTCTGCAACAGTTCTCTTGTAACATTGGTGGGATGTCGGCAAACAGCTAGAGAAATGACCTACAAGGTTGAACATGGCCACTTACATCATTCCACAATGGTTTCACTGCTTTCCTTCCTAAGTTACCATGCAAAACTGCGAAAAACCCGATAGGGATCTCCAGGTCTGTGTTTTTCAACACTTACATACGAACATGGAGAAGAAGTCGGACACTCAGCCCTTCAAGCCTGCTCCGCCATTCAATAAGATCACGCTGATCTGATTGTAACCTCCCCCCTATCCCCAATGATCCTTTGCCCCCTTGTTACTTAAGAATCTATCTAGCTCCGTAAGATCGGAATCCCCTTCAAGCAGACTTTATGAAATATAAAAAACCCAAAAATCCACGGGCACAAGTACTGCAAATAAACAAGCCAAGCCTCAACATGAAAAACACACAAAGGCAGGCTATACTATTGGGGGTTATTTTTCAAAACATTCCAATGTCGAACCAAAACCAATATTACGAAAGGACATTGGTACATTATCACAACAATGACACAAGATAGCTGCCATCAGATAATTTAATTAAGAAGCTGGGAAGACCATTGTAACAAATGGCCCAGACAACAGTTATCATCCAAACAACATCAAAACAGTCAAGGAGATGAGCCTGTTACATGCTTATCAGTCTGGGAGCTGGGGTTACTTCACCTGAATGGGGTCCATTGTTTCGGTTGTGGAATTGGTCTGTCTGAACCAAAGCATGTAGCAAACTAAAGAGATTTAGGGGTACTAAGAACTGACCATCTGGTAGGATGACTTCAGGAAATATGTTCATCATTCAGCAGAATGTCTTCAGGAAATGTATTGTGATATTTTCGATAAGGATCACCATAAAAGGCCAAGATCGAAGGGTCCGACACTGCAGTCAAGAGGGAATAGTCAACCTGACTCACGGACTTACAACTTTCACTGGAAGGACCAACCGTGTTGGGAGTTGTAGGTTATCAGCCAAATCTGAGGGGTGCTTGGCTTGAGATCTAAAAGGGTGACTACCCTTAAGGGTAACAACCAAATTCTGAGGGGGTTGGGTTGAACTGAGGGAGGTTTCGGGCACGGTTTTGCCATGGTTTTTCTGTAGAGGCTTTTTAATAAGTCATGGGGTTTCTTTTTGGGAAACCAAGGTTAAATCGTGGGGGGATTTAAATCGGGCTAACCAATTAACTGTTGTGTGGTGTCATTTACACTAATTTAGAGCTCTTGTATCAGGGCATTAGGAGTGTTTTAATAAACATGTCAGTGGTTGAGCCAAACTCCGTGTCTGTGTAATTTTGTCCTTCTAAAAACTCTTAAAATCAAGAACCATCAGTAAGGGGAAACGGGAATGTGGACCTCGTGCATATCTGGTGATTGCAGCAGGACTTTAAGGTTAAGGACAAATTATGGACAGGGCCAAGGGCAAGAAATCCTCAATGGAGGACAGGGTATCTGAGTATGTGGGAAGTAAATTGAACTTCTCTGCATTGTGGGTGTAGAAGCTGATGAGTGCTAACTGCCCCGAGGAGAAAGCATGGGAATGGGCATAGTGCACACTAGAAATCAAAGGAAAAGGCAGCTTGGCTACTCTGTATGCAGAGCAAATTCAAATTCTAACAGAGAAACTTAACCAAGTGCAGAAGGGAAAGGAGGAGTAGGAGAACAGGGCAAATTATAGAGAAGCCATGGTGGATCAGCTGGCGGCAGAATTAAGCAGCGAAAGGCAGGACAGGAGAGTATAGTCGGGCAGTTCAAGGAGCATGTTAGAGTACTGACAATGCCAGGTTCCGGAGAGTAAGAGGGAGTGCCAGGCTCAACGGGAGCAAAGTGCCAGGAATCTGGACAGGCCTGAGGGGCAGCTTCCTGGCACTTTGCTCCCGTTGAGCCTGGCACTCCCTCTTACTCTCCGGAACCTGGCATTGTCAGTACTCTAACATGCTCCTTGAACTGCCCTATACTCTCCTGTCCTGCCTTTCGCTGCTTAATTCTGGGTATCGCAGAGTTAGGCACATGATGAGGCTAACCACGGACCCTGTAGGGAAAAGATTCGGAAGCTGACCCTAGCATTATTAGGGGCTAAGGGTATGGCTAACCTCATAGCACCAGGAGGTGGTGGTATAGACTGGGATGAAGTGGGGAAGCAATGTGATGACAGGCTTCAGTATAGCGAGAGTCGGCTGGCTCCCTAGACACCAGGTCCACTGTGAAAGCAGAACTTCGACCCACCCCCAGGAGACAGTGGTCCGGCACTGTTGCAAAGTGACTATGTAGTCCACTAAACAACCCTCCAGTTAGAGGAGAGGCTGGGCAGCGTGTCGAAGCTAAAGCACTGAGGGGATGCCTCTGTCCACTTTGCTAGTATACAACAGATAGCAGGAATTAACAACTGCGAGAGGACGAGATGAGAAAGCTGATCTTTGTTCTCTCTGGACGGAAAGCTATGCCAAAGTTTACTAAGGTGGTAGGGGGAATGCAAACAGTCTGAAGGGTGAGATTTTGATTGCGTTAGGGCGTGATCAGGGCAGCTCATTCTTGCAGGTTGAGCAGACCCAGCAGCTAGTGGGTGAGACACCGGACGCGTTTGCAGACAGATTATGACCTGTGCATCTGAAAGCCATGGGAGGAAACCAGGGTCTGGTACAACTGGTAGGAGCTGCTGGAAACCATTGGCTGAGGACCATGGTAGCCCACAGCCTGCCACGGATTCGAACAATAGTGGAGTCATGGTTTGACCCCGAGGGCCTGACGAATACAGAGCAAGGGTATTGAGGAAACTGACCCTAGCGTTTAAAGCTGACCGGGGGCAAGAGCTCGAGCAGAAGACCAACGTGTATGAGATGAAGGGAAGCAAAGGGGGCAGAAGGGAATGGAAGCCGTGGGGCAACACGGCAACAAGGCATGTTTTAATTGCAGAAGTACGGGACACTGGCTCAAGAAGTATAGGCTTCCGAAAAGGAGAAAACCAGGAAAGGGGGTGTTCTTCTGGGTCAAAGCCACTGGAAGCAGAGAAGAAGGGGGTGAACGGGGGTTCCTCAGGAGTAGAGCTTCAGGAAGTAGAGGCAGAGAGGGGGAATGTAGACGACTCAGTAAAAATTCTGGTAACTGCATTACAGCAGGTTATGGGCATAGGACAGGGAAAACCAGATGCTGCTATGAGCAGTGAGAGGTCCAGCACCCCGTCTCCCTCCCAATCACTAAGCCATGCCCAACCTGAGCATCTGTGCTTGCTCAGGTACGATGAGTGTGGGGGGCCCTGTGTACAGCGAAGGTGCAAAACGTCAGTGGGGAGTATTTAGTGGATACCGAGGCTTCTAGCATGGTTCTCCACATGTTGGATCCAACCACTTCTCCCTGGTTGAGCGGGACTCCATTTAAGTTAATGGGCTTCACAGGGAGAGAGCAGGCAGGGACAGTATCAAACCCCTTGTTGATAGAGTTAGGACCCCTTGCCACTAAATGGAAATGCGTTCTGACACAATGCTAGTCCAACATGTCATTGTGGGCATGAAAAACCACTGTCTATGGGGCGCAGAGAGATTTTTGTCATCCCCAAGGATGATAAAGTGAAGGGTAATACCTGCAGTATGCAGCTGAGGGAAAGTTACGATTTAGGTCAATTAGTCCAAAACACCCTAGTCACCTATGGGAAGTCTGTGTGAGATAATTTCACCGTACTCACCAACCACAGACATGACTGCGGTAGAGTGGCAGGCGTAGAGGGGTGAGGGTACAGGAAGGTCTGATGTTGTGACCTCAGAAGCAGCACAGTTTCCCCAGCGAAGCAGAGAGGGGCCTGGAAATTGCATTAAACAGCATAAGCAGCAAGTGATAGACAGAGCTAAGCGATCCCACAGCCAATGGATCAGATCCAAGCTCTGCAGTCCTGCCACATCCAGTCGTGAATGGCGGTGGACAATTAAACAACTCACTGGAGGAGGAGGCTCCACAAATATCCCCATGCTCAATGATGGGGGAGCCCAGCAAATCAGTGCAAAAGATGATGATGAAGCATTTGCTACAATCTTCAGCCAGAAGTGCTGAGTGGATGATCCATCCCAGCCTCCTCCGGAGGTCCCCAGCATCACAGTTTTGTTGGGAGGCAATGGCATAGTGGTATTGTTGCTGGACTAGTAATCCAGAGACCCAGGGTAATGCTCTGGGTACCAGGGTTTGAATCACGCCACAGCAGATGGTGGAATTTGAATTCAATAAAAATCTGGAATTAAAAATCTGATGATGACCATGAAACCATTGTCGATTGTTGTAAAAAACCATCCGGCTCACTAATGTCCTTTAGGGAATGAGATCTGTCGTCCTTACCTGGTCTGGCCTACATGTGACTCCAGACCCACAGCAATGTGGTTGACTCTTAAATGCCCTCTGAAATGGCCTAGCAAGCCACTCGGTTGTAACAAACCGCTACAAAGTCACAAAAAGGAACAAAACCAGACGGACCACCTGGCATTGACCAAGGCATCGGAAACGACAACAGCAATCTCAGCCCTGTCGGCCCTGCAAAGTCCTCCTTACTAACATCTGGGGGCTAGGGCCAAAACTGGGAGAGCTATCTCACAGACTAGTCAAGCAACAGCCTGACATAGTTATCCTCACGGAATCATACCTTATAATGTCTCAGACACCACCATCGCCATCCCTGGGTATGTCCTGTCTCACTGACAGACCAGAACCAGCAGAAGTGGCGACACAGTGGTATACAGTCGGGAGGGAGTTGGCCTGGGAGTCCTTAATGTCGACTTCGGACCCCATGAAGTCTCATGGCATCAGGTCAAACATGGGCAAGGAAACCTCCTGCTGATTACCACGTACTGCCTTCCCTCAGCTGATGAATCAGTGCTCCTCCATGTTGAGCCCAACTTGGAGGAAGCACTGAGGGTGGCAAGGACACAGAATGTACTATGGATGGGGGACTTCAATGTCCATCACCAACAGTGGCTCAGTAGTACCACTACTGACCGAGCTGGCCAAGCCCTAAATGACATAGCTGCTAGACTGGGCCTGCGGCAGGTGGTGAGGGAATCAACAAGAGGGAAAAACATACTTGACCTCATCCTCACCTGTAGCTGTTGGAGGTCAGTCATCACCGTGGGCCTCAGGCGTTCTAGAGTCTAAGTGCCAACTGTCAATGGCGCCGGAGCTGGCCAAGGGGGTGAGCCCTGGCTGCTTGTAATGAGCGCCTTGCGGCTCGAGGGCCATGACTCAGATGTGCCCTGGGAGGTGTTCCTCAGCTGGGGTTGGCCAGGCTGAAATGGCACTGCAGGGAGAGTGCGGACTAATCAATACTCCTCTGTTCTTTCAGGAGAAGACAAGCCATAACCAGGCAGAGAGGGACATAGAGGCCGAGGGCAGCCCAACCTCCTGCTGCTCAGCAGATTCGAGCAAGATGCCCTGGAGCTCGAAAGCCAGCATGCTCCTCGTACAACCAAGTGTGGAGGGATGGGGTGCCAGACTTTAAGAGTGCAGTGCACAGAGGTGTGAGGTGCGGATTGTGCAAATATTCTAGTGTAGTGTCTTCATTGATGTGAGCCCGAACCTGGAGTCCCTATTGATCATTGAAAGATGATGGCCCTGTGATGCAGATCTCCACTGTCTCACCAAGACATAGCACTCGCAAACGTAATTTAAAGGCACCATGAGCACAAGAGAGAAAGGTCACAGGTGATTTTATGTCATTTATGTTTACTTCATCTATACTAGTCTGGGAACGAAGACCAGAGAAGTTTATGTAAATAGTTTAGAACTGTCAAATTGAGATAAATTTTGATTTTGTCGTCATGGCCTGAGTATGCTTAACCTTCTTGTTTTATTGTGCAGGGTACACCAGTATGTAAAACTGGACGTATGTGGCTCTGAACTTTATTGCACAGGCACAAGTGTTCTTTGTGTTCAAATGAAAGGGCCCTTTCAGACATCCGGGATGGAGGCGGCAGCCCTGGCATGTGGTTGAAACTGATCTTTGGTAGCCTAGCTGAAAGAACGTTGGATCAAGGCGTCCCTGGTGTCCCTGCCTCCCTGGAGGTTACTGAGGTCTGCCTCCATGTCCTCAGCATTCTCCTCACCAGGCTCCTCTTCTGACTCACTACTGGACTCATAATCTGTGGCCTGTGCAGCTGTGTCAAAATCCTCTTCCTCCAGTGGGTCCCCCCTTGCTAGTGCCAGGTTGTGGAGAGCGCAGCCTGCAATGATGATCAGTGACAACCGCTCTGGGGGTATTGTAGTGCATCCCCTGAACAGTCCAGGCATCGGAAGTGCCTCTTGAGAAAATCTATGGTCCTCTCTACAGCCGCCCTTGTGGACGCATGATTCATCATATTGTAACGCTTCTCTGCCTCTGTTCTTGGGTGGCAGAGAGGCATCATGAGCCACCTTTTCAATGGATAGCCCTTCTCACCCAGCAGCCATCCAACCAGTCAGGTTGGAGCACTGAAGAGCCTCGACACCTGGGAGTGTCTGAGGATGTAGGCATCATGGGAGCTGCCAGGACTTGCAGAATCTGCATCCTGTGGTCACACACTATCTGCATGTTCATGGAGTGGGATCCCTTCCTGTTGACAAAGGCACCCGGCTGACACACTGGTGCCTTGATAGCCACATGTGAGGGAACACAGCAATCACTGCAAAGCCTCTGGCTCACTCAGCCTGGCTGGCCTCGTCCATACGGTAAAGAATAAAAAGGTCAGTACCTGCCTGAACAGAGCTTCTGACACCAGCTTGACGCAACTATAGACAGCTGATTGGGAGACTCCACACAGATCCCCCGCTGACCCGTGGAATGAGCCAGAGGCACAGAAGTTGAGGGCCGCTGTGACTTTCAGAGCAACTGGCATGAGCTGTCCACCCACACAGTCAGAGCTGATCTCAGGCCCGATCATCTGACAAATGGAGGTCACAGTCTCCCTTGAGTGGCGGAGCCTCCTTCGGCATTGCACCTTGGACATACTTCGGTAGCTGCATCGCTACCTGTAAACCCTGGCAGCAGGATAGTGGTGTCTTCTGTGGCCCCTTCTCCCTTGGGCTTCCTGCTGGCCCTGCGCTCTTTGTGCCAATGCCTCTCCTCCCACAGGTCACTCCCCTGGAAGCTACATTGGGACACCTGGCCTTGTCTCCCTTCTGCCCCTCTCTTCCTCAGAGGAGGAGGTGCCGCCAGCGGAGACCATAATCCCCATTACAAGGGTAATGGAAGGCTGTCTGATACCTGGAAGGGTCCACATGATCTGAATCCTCCGGGGACCTGGCACATATCAAGAGTCCTGAAATGAAGCCTGGAAATGCTAAGGATGAAGCCCCGAACAGAGATGCAACTGCCAAGTGCCAATAAGTCACCAGCAGCAAACTATCTACCAAACTCCTCTCTACTCACACTGGCAATGCTGCTGACCCTTGAGAATGAGGTTTATGAAATGTTGGCTGGCTGCCTGCCCATTTTGCCCATGCAACAAGCGCAAAATCGCACAGGCAATGAAAAATCACCATCAATTGGACTGTTAATGGCTTTAAGTGGTCTGTTAATTAATGGCAGGCGTGGCTCTGGTACCCACTCGCGCCAGCCAAGTGAAATATCGCGTTAGTGCGCATTGACATTGGGACGCTTGCCCAACATCATCGCGCTCTATTTTACGCCCGATCAGGTTGGGCGCACGCCCGCCCGCGGGACATAAAATTCTGTCCTATGTGCAAGATCTAACACAAGTGCGAAAAGCCTCCAGCCTCTATACATCAAGTTGCTATCTACAGGAACCAAAGCTAAGAAAACTCACTTTGAATATCACTGTCCAAGGTATTGTGTGCTTTGCCTGGGCCTGCTAAAATCTATTTTGTTTTACTGTTGCCTTAATGGAGGTGTAACTGGGAGCCAGATTAATTAGAGGATGCAGGAACTATTATAGTAGTAATTTGTAGATATATTTATGTGTTTAAAATATTTTCTTTTATGACTAAATGTTTAATTTAGTTTTGCGAAAACCTTTAAGTCTTGTTGGACTTATTACTACTGAATTCAAGACATGCATCTCCAATTAAAATACAAATTACAAAACAGTTCTGGCAGCTGTTTCAAGTTTCCTTTCGGGATTTTAGCAGCTCAGTATTTACCATTCACTGTGCAATAACAAAATTGGGGGCTCGTCTGGGATATATTTGAAATTCATTGATTGGTTTGGGATTAGTGAATCTTAAGGTCACGAGAGTCACTTTGAATTCAGGATTTGGTTTGAGGCATTTTGATTGTTAAAGTGGTGAGGCTGCAATATAGTTTTGGCAGTTGAAGTTATAACTTAGGTTAGTTTACAAAAGGCAAATAAAGCTAAGTTAATGGAATTGGCAGATAAGTTACAATTAGGATTACCTGCAGAGTTAGGAAATCAGACATAATTGAAGGTATGGCACAGCATTTGAAATTGGAAGGAATACCTGAGAGACTGAGTTCTTCAGGGAGTGGGTCGTTGAAATGGGCTCAAATTCAGTTGCAAATGAAAAAACCTGAACTAGAGGCAGCAGATAAAGAAAAGGAAAGGGAACGAGCATTTCAAAGGGAGTTAGAAATGGCGAGGTTAGAAAGGCAGGAAAGAGAAAAAGAGAGACAGAGAATTCCAGCTTAAAATGCTGCCAGTTAAAAAAGAGACACCAGAAGGTGTGGAAGGACTTAGTTCCAGGTCAGAACCCAATGGGGAGATGTCTAAATTTGTTGAAGCTTTTCTAAAGTTTGAAGAAAGAGATGTTGAAGCATTCTTTATTTCATTTGAGAAGATAACTGTTGACCGGGGGTCACCGGTTACGGTTATTGGCTTAGTACAAAGAAGAGTCAATTCTCTCTTAACTCTCAATTCGCTTTATTCACATCATTAGATCATATACATATAGCTTATACGTCTGGTTAGATATAGACAAGCAGTTTGCACCAGGTTATACAGTTTTATACCCAAACTAGGATCTAAACGCAAACCCACTAGGTTTCTCTGACACTCCCTGAGTGGTCACAGAATATAAAGGCTAATACCCGAAAAGGAGAGCTGATGCTGGCCAGGCGTTCCGTTCTCTCTCTCTTTCGACGTCTTCTCTACATTGCTGACGTAGGTTCTTCCACTTCTGCGATGGTTGGTCTCCAGAGTCTTCGCTGGCTCCACGCCCGAGATTCTTCATTCTTATTCCGAATCTTATCTCTTCAAGTTGTGCTGTCTCTCTCCCGTTGGTTTAGGCTTGCTCGCCTAGTCTGTGCCTTCTCCTTATTGGCTCTGTCCCAGGACTTAGGTAGCATTACCTCATTACTCCTTTTCTAAATAAGGACTTGTGTCTTATCACATCTCCATTGTCTTTCACGAAACTTAGCTAATTCAAACTGGTTCCAGCCAGCTCAGGCCAGCGACTGAACTCAGGTTACTTCAGTTCAAAAGTGGCTTTTGCCTATGTGTCAGCAGTTCGGAATAAACTCAGTAGTTTCTGCAGCCCCTGGCCAACATCTCCTCTCTTTTGATCCAAAGATGCTTATCTTAGGATCATTATTCTCCCTTTCTGTGTACCACTCCTGAGGTTGTCATTGTTCCCCAATGGGCATGTTACATCCGCAATATCATATGGTTATAGAAAAATATAAAAGAGAAGCGTATATAAAATATACTTCATGCAGTGTCCTTATATTGATAATCGCTTCTTCTGTTTCATTATAGCACTAACATTCAATTGTTGCAAAATTTCATTTTTCCATCTTCTAAGCTGATATACATTGAATATGACAAGTATTCATGCACATAATATCACAACTACAGCAGCATGTGATAAAATCCTGACCCATGGATGTATTTGAACATTAGATTCCCAATTCCAAAACTTATCCCAGAACCCGGGGTCCCATAGCAGTTCATCTGCTTTATCAGCATGAGTTCTAATTATTTTAGCGTGTTTAGTCCATTGATTCCTCTGCTATTTGCGTCCAATCTGCAGTCAGGTGCGGAATGGGTGGTAGTTCGGTAGGAACATATTTCCGCAGATCTTGGTCTATATTGGTACGTTGGACTGTGAGGTTTTCATTTATTACCATCCTCATTATTGGCTTAGGCAGAACTTGTCCACCGACAACCAGGTCTGAGGTCACATTGTTAATGGCCACATTGTGTCCTTCCAGAGGGCACTGTTTCCATCCTTTGTTATAGTTCATAGCCGCTGTGGCTATGTAATACGTTTGTCCCACAAGGGTGTATTGTACAAAGGACTGGTTGTTAACAGGCAGAATGAACAATAAACAATTTTCATAAGTACTGAACCCGCAATTAGTAAGTTTCTGTCTCGTTATCTCTTCTGGACAGGCCCAGTGATTCCCTCCTTGGTGACACTTTGACAAATCTACCCCTTTCTCAGGACCGTCCATTACGAAAGCATGAGATGGTGGGTTGCTCAAAGATATCCAAGTACCCTCATGATACTTGCCCACGTTATGAACTCTTTTTAAAGGGTAGGTCAAATTGCTTCCGTGACGGGGAATATGAAACACCGCCCCAACATAATATCTCCCTTTATCCTCGTGACAGGTACCTAACACCCTATTAGTTAAGGTTAAACTCCTGAGATGACATAGGGATGTTTCTTCTCCGACCATTTCTCTAACTGTTCATCCGACACCCAGTCTGGAACTTGGTGTGCATTGAGCTGTAACAAATTAGTACCAATCATAGTCAATACCCAGCTAGTATATATGGTACACGTCTCGACCTTATGGACCTCCTCTGAAGTATTAGCCATACGGTCAATGATCAAATTCATTGTATCCTGTAAAGGTTTCAGCAATTTAACTGTGTCTAGGGTCACGCGTGATGCATTCTGACCTATTTGGCTGGTTCGTATTTGATCCCGATAACCTTCTCCATTAATAACCTGTATTTTCTGCTGGACGGTTTGTATCTGATTTTCAATTCTGCTATGTCCAACGTGTTGACTGTTGCCACTCCTGATGCATAACCTGCCCCCGCTAGTTCTAATAGCCCTCTCTTTTTCCTGTTTTTTTACTGGCCTAAACTCGTTCCTGCTTAACTGTCTCCTAAGGAGGTGGATTTTGTGGTGTAGAGCACAATTCTGGATTCTGGAGCAGTTATTTCAGTCAAATTGAAGACCACCTGTACATGTTGATATCCCGGTACCAAAGTGACCGATTCTCCTGTTTCTTCCAGCACGAGACCTACGCTGTCCGTTTTGTACTGAGATTCGCTACATCTAGGTTCTGGTGTGGTTTTAATTACTGGAGGGGGTGGTGTGGTAAACCTCCACAGGGTCCTGAAAATTATGAAGGGTCCTGGCCCCCGACAGAAACTCCTGTCTGCAACCCTTAATGCCCTTTTTTCTCTATCCCTTTCCTGTGTTGTGTCTTCCTTTGTACAATTGATGATGATCCAGCCACTCTTTCTAAAACGCCTGCTATATCCACCCCAATCAATATATCTCTGGTATGAGTCGCTACCCCAGTCAATATTCACATAGGTGTGGTCCCAATGGACCATAATTTTATCTCGACTGTCGCTCCCCGGTGGTCGCTCAATAAATGGACCCACAAATTGACTAATGATTTTTCCCTCTGGGATTACTGACAATGTCACCTGTAGAACTTTGTTGCATGAAAACTGTACTCCCACTCCCTCCGGTATACACAAAGTCTTTCCCATGCACGCTAACCCATCCACTCCCATATAATACAAATTTAAATCCTCTCTTTTCCCTTTGTTGGTCCGGACTGCCTTATTTTGCACAGCAAAGTTGTTCCTGGTCTCAGGATATCCATCCGCCGTCGACACTGCTTCAGGCACGTTCATTTGTCGTGACGGCTCAACCCCAGTTCTGATGATGGTCAATCCGATAGCAACAAAATGCAT
Organism: Cetorhinus maximus; assembly: GCF_964194155.1. Lineage (NCBI taxonomy): Eukaryota > Metazoa > Chordata > Chondrichthyes > Lamniformes > Cetorhinidae > Cetorhinus > Cetorhinus maximus. Next base: position 78,678,578 of record NC_135896.1, read on the forward strand.
TATCCCCTTCATTCTAGGCTGGACCTGTAATAAACAAGTGTAATTTCTGTTCTTATTTACAGTTTCTTTTAAGTATTATTTTAAATCCAGTCTCTCCATATACTGAGCCAGACCGTCCATATCCTGTTCCCAATTTGTTTCAGATTCTAACCGTCCATTTCTTCTAACCCACTTATTACCCCTCTTTGTTTTGTTTTTTCGTTTTTTTTCCTGGATTCGCCTCTGCATGTGAACGGACAGTATCACATTTGTTTTCAATCACCTCCTCTTGGATCTGTAGCTGGTCCTGTTCTTGATCTCCCTGACCTTCAGAATTCGGAACATCGTTAGCATCGAGCAGCACATGTCAATGGTGATTATCTTGTTTTTCTCCTACCAATTTTAGCTGATTAATGTGATACCAGCCACTCTTATCTGGTGTCGTTAATATCTTGTATACAGATGGGCTAGCTTTGTCTACTATCTCATAGGGGCCGGCAAACTTTGGACTCCAGAATGAGGTGCGCTGGTGTATTTTAATCATTACTCTTTGTCTGGGGCTCAACTCTATCGGGCTGACTTGTGCATCGAAATAAGCCTTGCTTTGCTGTTTCTTCTTTCCCTGTCGGTGAGCGGCTACATAATTTGCTTCTTTTACTGTTTCTATTAGCTGTTGTACCCATTTTTCTGATATATGTGGTCTACCTCGGGTTTGGACAAATCCAAACCTACCAACCCCTCTATTCCCCTCATGTCCCTTACTATCATGTGTCTATAAGGAGTGTAGCCTGTTGATGAAGCCACGGTAATCCTGATTATCATCAGCACATAGAGCAGAACGACCTGCCAGGTTGTCTCGTGCTGCTGCACCATTTTGGCTATCATGTTTTTCAATGTCCGATTCATTCTTTCCACAATTCCACTAGACTATGGTCTATAGGGTATGTGGAATCTCTGTCTGACCCCAAAAAAGATCATAACATCTTGCATTACTTGGGCTGTAAAATGTGTTCCCTGATCCGATTCTATGCTTCGGGGTAAACCCCAACGGATAAACACCTTTTCTGATAGAATTTTCGCAGTAATTTTGGCTGTTTGTGTTCTGGTCGGAAAAGCTTCCACCCATTTAGTGAAGGTATCCACTATTACTAGAATGTACTTGTATCCTCCTGGAGCGGTGGGGAAGGGATCCTATATAGTCTATCTGTAATTTAGTCCAAGGCCCTTCTACTGGTCTAGTATGTCGGAGGGCCCCTTTCTTAACATTTCTATCGGGGTTGTGTTGTGCACAGATCAAACAATTCTTGACATAGTGTTCCATGTCACCTTTCATTCCGGGCCACCAGCACACCTCCTTTAACCTATCCAGGGTGCTCTCCATCTCTTTATGTCCCCATAAGTCATGGTACCAGTGGATTATTTGTCTTTGTCTCCCCTCTGGCACCACAAGTTTTCCTTCACATAAAACCACTCTGTCTTGAATATAGACCCCCTTGTGCCTTTTGTATGTGTCTGACTCTACTCCTTCTATTAGTTTTTTCAATTCTCTGTCTTTCTTTTGCTGCTCCGTTAAATCCATTACTTTGACCTGCTTCTCTTTCTGGCCCCAAATTTCCCCAATCAGTGGCTGCCATTCCTGTCCACTTACAGCACCTCGTTTGGCTAGTTCATCAGCTTTCTTGTTCCCTTCGGGAGATAGTTTTGAATGAGCTTTCACTTTTGTGACCCCATATCCTTTCCCCTGTGCTTCTTCAAAGATGTACCAAAATAGCGGGGCCAAAGGAAGGGGCCTTCCATCCGCTGAGACAAATCCTCTCGCTTCCCATAGAGGCAAATGTTCTGTGAGGCTATTACAGACATACATGCTATTAGAATATATCAAGGCGGAAAGTATTCCGGGTGGCCAACCACATATGCGACGGCTGCTAGTTCTGCTGCCTGCGCACTCGTGGTTTTAGGTAATTTCAGAGCCACACTATATCTTTCCTGTCCGTGTTCATCCTCCATGTATATCCCATTACCAGTTCTCCTTTCCCCGTCCTGTACTGACGAAGAGCCATCCACAAAAATTTTAAAATAAGATTCTTCCTTTCCTGGTTCCTTTGTTTTTCTGCTTTCAGGCCCCTTTTTTTTGATACAAATGGGCCCTTGGGGTCATTTGCTATCATCAATTGACACTCATGTTTTTCTCCCTGATAAACTAAGTTGTCTGCTAACATAGTGGTGGTTTTTACCCCCTTTACGGTTATATTTTTCCCTTGCAGCAAGAATGTCCATCTAGCGATTCTATTTTGGCTAACTGAACCATCCTTAATCCTTCCGTCTAACAGTAGCTGTACGGGGGTGTGTTCTGTTAATATTGTAAGTGGGTTTAGTCCCACTATATAGGCAAAATGCTGCACTGCCCAAAAGACAGCTAGCAAGTGTTTTTCGCATACCATATACCCCTGCTCTACTGATGAGAGCATACGTGGGGCGTATGCCACCGGTCGTAATTTCCCGTGTGTTTCCTGTAATAGAACTGCCGAAAGGGTGGTGTCTGTGGTAGCCACCTCCAATGAAAATGGCTCAGTTGGATTTGGGATTTTCAGAGCAGGTGCGGCAGCTAGTGCTTGCTTTAGAGTGGTCATGGCCTGGGTGTGTTCTGTTTTCCGCTCCCAGGCCACATTCTTTTTTAATAATTCCATCAGCGGGGCCGCTTTTGTGGCGAATCTATCAATGTGGTCCTGCAATATCCCACCAAGCCCAAGAAGGACCTTAACCCTTTTACATCCCACGGAACAGGGAGTCTGCCAACCGTCTCTACCCTTCGCTTGTCAATGTCCCTTTTTCCCGGTGTCAGAATCATTCCCAAGTAAGTAACTTTTTGTTTCATGGTCTGTGCTTTTTTAGGGTTAATCTTTAATCCCAAGTCATGTAACAACTGCAGTAATTCACTTAGCAGCTGATAATGTTCCTTTTTGGTTTCAGTTTGTAGGAGTAAGTCGTCTACATACTGCACTAGACATTCAGGCCTCGAGAATCCTTTTAACCCTTCCCTCAGCCATTGGTGAAATATGGACAGGGAATTGTGAAATCCCTGCGGCAGGGCGGTCCATGTATATTGCTGTCCTTGGAAAGTAAACGCGAATTTATATTGACATTCTTTCTCCATTGGAATAGACTAAAAACCATTACTCATGTCCAAAACCGTAAACCACTATGCATCCTCATTTTGTTGAACTACTGTCTCTGGGCTAGTTGCTACAGTAGGGGCTGTTAACGGGGTGACTTTATTTAATTCTCTGTAGTCTATCGTTAGTCGTCAGCTACCGTCGGGTTTCCTCACCGGCCAAATAGGTGCGTTGTTAGTAGAAGCTGTTGGTCTTAATATCCCTTGCTGCAGCAGACTCTGTATCACCTTCCTTATCTCTTCTCCTGCTTGTTTTGGGAAACTGTACTGCTTTTGTGGTTTGGGGTCTGGACCTTGTATACACACACTCCTGGTCATTTTCCCACAATCATGTTTATGTCAGGCGAACACTATTGAGTTTTGTGTAATAATTTGTTGTACTTCACGATCGTCACTCATTTCTCCTGGTTTTATTCACATTTCCCCGATCGTGCATATCCTATCCTGATATTCCTCCACCGGGACGAGTGTTTGATTTATACTGCCCACGCCCAAAGGCATTTGCCAAATCATACAATTAACGGGGTCGAAGCAGAGTCCCACTTTGGCCATATAGTCGCTCCCTAATATATGTTCTTGTCCTCTGGGTAATTTGATAAGGACCACTGAATGCTCTATCACTATGTCTCCCACACCGACTTCCAATGGTACACTCACATATCCCACTTGTGAATGCCCTATGAATCCGCTTAGAACAATTTTGTTTTGAATTTTCCAATCTACGTCATTGACCTGGGTGGTGTTAACGGGTTCGGGATCCCCCTGTGTCCCAAAGGAATGTAATAGGGAGGCCTCCAACCCTACCATTCACTAGGGGTCTCCCCGTGTCATCCCACCGCGTGTCACACACCCATAACTGAGAGGCCTGAGACCATCATTGCAGTTCGGGGTACAACCCAGAACTCGGTGATATTTCTATCATATCACACTGAGGACTTGGTCTATTTGGCCCTTCCACAGGTAGGCTCTGGTTTCCTCCCCGACCTGCATTCTCTCGTCTCGGGTTCGGGCAGTCCCTTGCGAAGTGTCCCTCTTGGCCACAGTTATAGCATTTGGACACCTCGCCTTGAGTTCTCTCTGTTCCCGAGAAGTTTCCTTTTCCTCTGCCTCTACCTCTTCCCACTGTTTGATAAGCTGGTGGGGGTTCCCTCTGAGTAGGTCCCCTCCCTTCATTTCTCCAGGTTGTCGCCTGATCCTTAACAGGCATTGCTCTGCCCCCGGATGCCGTGGGTAGTTTTGGTGTTTCCCTTTCCCATACTCTAACCATCTTCCTAATTATCCAGGGCTCAGTATGTGTGTCATCAGTGGGATCAAACTGATCTAGTGCCCTCCTCAGCTCCTCAGTGCCATGCGACACTAGCGTTCTCAGCCATTGGTTTCTAACCTCCGGCTGTAAATTATCCCTATCTAGGCCTGTGCTGTAGACCCCTTGAAACACCACCCAAATGCGAGCCGAAAATGCAGTGAGGTGTTCACCTTTTCTTTGATAGCATTTCATTAGCGCCTCCACTGAATCCTCTCTGTTATCGCCCATAACAGATAATACCTGGTTCTTTAAAGCCTCATTTGTGCCTCTGCCAAGTTTTTGCTTCTCCGGTAGGGCGGAGTGTATATGTGGGTGTAGGCATATTAGGATTAATTTTCTTTCCTCAGCATCGTCTAAGCCGTGTACCCCTCTCTGTTGCCTGACCGCTAGGAACAACTCCCTAGGATCATCCCCGGGCGCACATGTCCCAATATCTTTCGCAATATTCCTCAGTTCTTGAACCCCAAGTGGGGTGGAATATGCCATATTCGGGCCAGCTGGCCCCTGGCTATCTGCCCCCACCTGTGCTCTAGTGGTTACAAGGGGGGGCCATTGGGGCAGACAGTTTTTCCGGCTCTGGAGCATATGCTGGCGGTGGATCTGGTGGAGGTTCCCCGTCACCCCCGCTGTATCGATCCGCCCCGTCTGCTAAATCATCCCAATCTACATCTCCTTGACTGCTTTCTTCACCTCTACCGGGTGCGAAAGCACACAGTATGCCCCTCTGTGCAGTTAGCTGATCTTGCAGCCTCACTATCAGTTTCTGACACTTTGTGTGATCACTGGTACTACTCCTCTTCTCCTGAACTGCTCTGTGAATCGCATTCATAGCACCTTTAAATCACTACATTGTTGTTTCCATTCCTCCACCTCAGCTTTAGCTGCTTGGGCTTCTCCCTCTCTCTTACTCTTTTCATTAGCCAATTTTTGGCACTGTAACTGATATTGGTTCATGTGCATCAAATCCGCACTTCTCTGTCCCTTTAGATCAGTTACCTTCTCACTAAGGCGGGCTATCTCCTCACGGAGTTTTTTATTCTCTTCCTCTAGTCTGTCCCACTCTCTCCTAGCCTGCTGTCGGCATTCTATCCATTCAAGTAAACATCTGACCACTACGGACTTCTGTACCTTTTTAAATTTATCTGACATCTTTGTTTGCGCAATTCTCCAAAGGGTCTCCCCAGCGGGTTTTCCCTTATCGCCAATGTGACCCGCATATTACCCGTATTGCGGGTATTTCCCTATTACGTAATTTTGGAGTAGTCCCTTCCAGTTAAAACAGTCCAAGTCCACAGGGCTTGGAGATTCCCCTTGATTCATCATCTTATGTTAATAGCTATGAATTAACGCAAACTCCTGTTCTCTGTGTACTTTGCCAATTCGGTTCAGCTCGAGTATCCCGCTGACTCAACGGAGAGATTTATTCTCGAGCCCACCCAGGGACGCCAAATATGTTGACCGGGGGTCACCGGTTACGGTTATTGGCCTAGTACAAAGAGAAGAGTCAATTCTCTCTTAACTCTCAATTCACTTTATTCACGTCATTAGATCATATACATATAGCTTATACATCTGGTTAGATATAGACATGCAGTTTGCACCAGGTTATACAGTTTTATACCCAAACTAGGATCTAAACGCACACCCACTAGGTTTCTCTGACACTCCTGACGAAGAATTTAAAGATTCAATTCCTTCGGTAGTGAGAACTCATGTGGGGGAACACTTACTAAGACAAGCAGCAGAGATAGCTGATGATTATGAGTTAGTTTATAGGTCTGAACATTTTCTTGTCATCCTTTTAGTTCAGAGAAGGATAGAAAGTGGGAATATGAAAGGAAGGTGGGTAGTCAGGGAACAGGAGTAGTAGCTGGAAAATTCTAGGAAGTTTTTTCTCAGAATAAAAAGGAAGATGCTGAGGTTAGAAGTGACACTCGAAAATTGAGGTATTTTGATTGTAATAAAGTTGGACACACGAAGGCAGTGTGTTGGAAAGTGCAGGAAACATTTGTTTGGATTATTTGGGTGCAGAAAAGTTCTGGAAGTAAAAGTACTGTAGGTTCTGAGTTTCAGGCATAGGAAAAAACAATGGTTTGTCAGAGTAAAACAGGAAAAATCAGTGATAGGTAAAGAAGTGGGAATGTCTTCCCAATTTACCCAGGGGAGTTCTGAGGAGCAGGGTGCAGAAATGTTAAAAGATTTTGAATGAAGGGGAAGTCTTTCCATGTGTATAGGGTTGGTAGGTAAAGATGTTAAAATTTTAAGAGACACCGGGGCTGGTCAATCCTTAATGTTGTAGGATAGTGATATTTGTTTTCAGAGGGAATATTGCAGGAACAGGTGATAATAAATGGGGCTCATAGAGATGCTAAACCTATTCCATTGTGGAAGGTAAATTTAAAGAGTAAGTGGGAAACAGGTGAGGTGATTGTTGGAGCAGTGGAAAATTGCCCATTGCAGGGGTTCAATTTATTTTAGGTAATTATATAGCTGGGTCACAAATGTAGGTAATGCCTATGGTAGTTGAGCAGCCTGCAGGGGTGTTTTCCACAGAAGTGTTGCAGAGGATTGTTTCCAGATTGTGTGATAACAGGACCACAGGCTCACAGGTTGAAACAGAAAGGACAGGAAGTTAAAAGGCAGGGAGAAGATGTGGAAGTCCAATTAGCAGACACTGTTTTTGATAAGATTGTTCAGGAATGAAGAATGGAGGATAATGCAGCTGAGGTATTTAGCTCAAGGCAGTTGGTAGAGTTACAGAAACAGCTTATGCAAATATGAGAGTTCTATCAAACAGCTTAATCAGAAACAAAGGCAGAATGTATTCCAGAATGTTACCTTAAGGGTATGTTTTACTGAGAAAATGGTGGCCTTATCATGTCTGAACGAATGAAAGCTGGAGGGAAGTGCATCAGATTATTATACAATTTGGATACAGAAATGAGATCCTGAGAGTAGCTCATGAAATTCCAATGCAGGGGCACTTAGGAATTAGAAAGACACCGGCAAAAATACAAAAAACATTTTTATTGGCCTGGATTGCATAGAGATGCAGTCAAATTCTGTAAAATATGTCACACGTCAGGTGATAGGGAAACCACAAGGAGAGATTAAGCCGGCACCTTTAATTCCAATTCTAGCATTTGAAGAACTTTTTACTAGGGTCATGATTGATTATGTAGGATCCCTCCCTAAGACTAAAAGCGGAAATCAGTACTTACTGACAATAATGAATGTGTCTACAAGGTTTCGTGAAGTGATACCTTTAAGAAATATTATAACAAAGAGAATTGTGGAAGAGTCAACTAAATTTTTTATAAGATATGGCTTACCAAAAGAAATACAATCAGATCAGGGCTCAAATTTCATGACACGGTTGTTTATGGAAGCAATGAACAGTTTGGGGATAAAACAGTTTAAGCCAACAACTTACCATCTTGAGTCACAAGGGGCTTCAGAAAGACAGCATCAAACTTTAGAAACGACATCACCCCGCGTCATTTTACATCTTGGCGAGCAGCCCCGCCCCACTCACCGAGCCAAAGATTCTCCCCTTAGGAATATGAGAGAACAGCCTGGGCAAATTATATAGGGTTTGGAATCTTTTCTTCGTCACCCTTTGAAATCTGAAAAGGATAGATAGTGGAAAGGTGAAAGGAAGGTGCATTGTCAGGGAAGAGGAGTAGCTGGAAATTCCCAGGAAGTTTTTTCTCAGAATAAAAAGGAAGGTGCTGAGGGTAGGAGTGATATTCAAAATTTGAGGTGTTTTCATTGTAATAAAATGGGGAACAAGAAGTCAGTGAGTTGGAAATTGCAAGGAAAATCTGTTTGAATTGGTAGGGTGCAGAAAAGTTCTGGAAGTAAAAATACTGTGAGTTCTGAGGTTCAGGCACAGGAAAAGCCAGTGATTTGTGTACAAGTGAAACAGGGAGAATCAGTGATAGGTAAAGAAGTGGGAAGGTGTTCACAATTTACCCAAGAGAGTTCTGAGGGGCAAGTTGCAGAAATGTTTAAAGATTTTGTGTGTGAAGGGAAAGTCTTTCCATGTGTACAGAGTGGAGTAGGTAAAGGTGTTAAAATTTTAAGAGACACAGGGGCTGGTCAATCCTTAATGTTGTAGGAAAGTGATATTTAGAGGAAGTATTGCAGGAGCAGGTGATAATAAGTGGGGTTCGTGGAGATGCTAAGCGTATCCCTTGTGGAAGGTAAATTTAAAGAGTAAATGGAAGACAGGAGAAGTTATTGTTGGAGTAGTGGAAAAATTGCCCATTGCAGGTATTCAATTTATTTTGGGTAATGATATTGTTGGGTCACAGATGTGGGTGATGCCTATGGTAGTTAAGTAGCCTGCAGAAGTGCTTTCAACAGAGGTGTTACAGAAAGAGCATCCTGGATTGTTTCCAGATTGTGTGGTAATGAGATCACAGGCACACAGGTTGAAACAAGAAAAACAAGAAGGGCAGGCAGTTCGAAGGCAAGAAGGTGTTGAAATCCAATTAGCTGGCACTGCGTTTTTTTAACATTGTTCAGGAGGAAAGACTACAGGACAATTCAGCTGAAGTGTTTAACTCAAGGAGGTTAGTGAAGTTACAGAAAAATGATTTGCAATTAAAATTGTTATATCAGCAAGATGTTAATTAGATAAATGTAAGGAAGTTAAAAGGTAAAGTGCAATTTGCATTTGTTGAATATGCCATTTAAAAGAATGGGTAAAACCTTGCACCTAACTGGGAGATGCCAAGCAATGTTTTTATATTACTAATAAAATTGGTGGAATGAAAGGATTATTGTTAGGAGAAGTATAATTAAAAAACCTAGTAATACAATGGAAAATTTACATTCAAAGGGGAAGCTAGGTATAAACAGAAAGGAGTTTGTGTATGGGTCAGAGGCATTTAAAATCTAATCAGCCTGTAAGCCTACAATTATGTCTGCAAAGGAACCTCATTTTGAGTTCATAAGGTCAAATGTGCTTTGTCTGATGTCTGTTAAAGTCTATGGGTTATTGTTGCCTTGGTGAAGACTTACCTGGGAGTGTTTAATTTGGGGATTTGTTTAAAAGTTATTATGGTAGTAATTTGTAGACATGTATATGTTTAATTTGTTGTTAAGTTAATAAATGTTTAACTTAGTTTTATATAAAAAACCTCTTGAGGCTTGGTGGTTTTATTCCTGAATTAACAGTTGCATCTCAAACATACCAACTGAAATTATAGGTTATGACAGTTGTTCAAGTTTCCTTCTTGAATTTAAACAACTCAGCTTTTACCAACTGCTGTTTCATAATAACTGTCAACAGCACTGAACTGGTAGCTCTTGAAAGGCAGCCTCCACTTAGAGCCCCAAAGTCCCGAGTCACAGAGGTCAGGTGTCCCACAGCAACACCCAGACCCAGGAACTGATTAGTGTTAATTCCAACAGGGAAGGTGGTGTACCATGACGTGCATTATGAGATAGACCTCAATTTTATGGAGGTACGACTACCCCGATGGTCCCCAGAAGAGACGGAAAGGTTATAAGAAGCTATTAAAGGAAATGTTGCGACAATTCTACGAACTTAATTATGGGTTCAAGACTCAGGAGAGTTTAAAAGAAGTGGGTACTAACCGGCACATCGACTCAGGAAGAGGGAAGAGGTAATTAATAAATGATGTGGCCACAGTATTTAATACAGGGACGTCACTAATCAATAGTCGAGACAGTGCCCAACTCCAATTGCAGGTCAATATCCTGCGGGCTCAATTAAAGAAAATACATGGGGAAGGTAACGAGATTGAAGGGCAAGAGTTACAAGAAAACCAAGTTACGAAAATTCACCTTAAGGAAATAATATCTGAGCTGGAAAATCATGCTCAGACAATAAACAAACTAATAAAGGAGGACTGGAACGCGTCGGACCGGGCTGCCCCAAATGATGCGTGCTTTAAGTAAAGAGCTTGGCTGCTAAATGAGGAGCGCAGTTATCTGGAAGATTTGAAACAGGGTCACATACCATCATGGGTCAACAACAAACACTTGAGGGCCATGAGAACTCATGATACCTCATGAACCCCTGCCAGCTGTGATTGGCTTTGGAAGCGTTTCGAATCCCAATTAACTGTGGCTGATGTAATCAAACCATAATGGGGTGGTTCTCAGGATGCAGGTAATGGGCCAGCGACAACAGCTGTCACCAGTATACTAAGTGAGAACATTAGAAATGGGCTACATGTGCAGCACCAAAAGGCCCCTCTGTATGCGGTCAAATGGGGCAGTTCTATGCCTGGCACGGATTTAAAGGGGTGTCAGGAAAGGGGGGTACATGTGGTGTTGTGTCCATATCAACTGAATGAATATGACCCACCGGTGTGTGGGTTTGAATCAGAAAGTGCACAACACACCAACTGCACTGTGGAGGCGATGGTCCAGGACCATGTTCCACCCCAGATGGTGTATGAGGTCAACGGGACATAATGCATTACTACCAGTGTGAGCCAGTATAGGCTAGACAATGATATATGGTGCCCCGTTGACGATCAGACTTTCCATTTTAAGTCCATGGTGGAGGTCCAGATTTCAAAGGAAAGGTTAATTCCCATCCGGGATCATATCTCAGTGTGCCTCACAGTAGACAATGCCCTCCCAAACCTCCAAGATTATATAGCACACTTTGGATACAGTATTCCACCAGTGCCTGAGCATCTCATAAAATTAGTGAAGGAGGTGGAACTGTCTCAAAAGACCCATTTATGGCTACCCTCTGTTTCCTGTTAGCTAGCCAATCTTCTATCCGTCCCAATATGTTATCCTCTACACCATGAGATTTTATTTTCTGCATTAAACTTTGATCTGGCACCTTATCAAATGCCTTCTGTAAATCTAAGTACAGTACATCCACAAGCTCCCCTTCATCCACAGCACATATGACTCTTTCAAAGGACTCCAATAAATTGGTTAAACATGATTTCCCTTTCAGAAAACCATGTTGACTCTGCCTGATTGCCTTACAGTTTTCTAATTGCCCTGCTATAACATCTTTATTAATAGCTTCTAATATTTTCCTTGTGACAGATATTAGGTTAAATGGCTTGTAGTTTCCTGCTTTCTGTTTCCCTCCCTTTTTGAATAAAGGAGTTATATTTGTTGTTTTCCAATTCAATAAAACCTTCTCAGAATCGAGGGAATTTTGGAAATTTCAAACCAATGCATCAACTATTTCACTAGCCTCTTCTCTCAAGACCCTAGGATGAAGTCCATCAGGACCCAAGGATTTGTCAGTCTGCAGCTCCAACAATTTGCTCAATATCACTTTCTCTGGTGGTTGTAATTTTCCTGACTTCCTCCCTCCCTTCCATTTCCTGATTTACAGCTATTTCAGGGATGTTACTTGAATCCACTATAGTGAAGACCAATGTAAAATGTCTGTTCAATTCATCTGCCATCTCCTTACTTTCCATTATTAATTCCCCAGACTCGCATTCTATAGGGCCAGTGCTCACTTAGTTAACTCTTTTCTTTTTAAATATCTATAGAAACTCTTACTATCCATCTTTATATTTGCAGCTAGCTTTCTCTCGTACTCTAATTTTTCCCTCCTTATTCCAGGAACAAAGAAAATTAATTGCTTGAGACAGGCGAAGGCCATTATTCTCCAGAACCCAATGGATCCTCAACCCGCCTACCGACGGATCTCTCACCAAAATTCTCCATCCTCTCGCCACCTTCTAGCCTTTACTAACTGGCAAGGTTCCTAAGACTAAATGGCACAGTAAATGCCTCCCATGGGTTCAGCCTATATCTTGTCTTGTGTGAATGATTTCTGTTGCAGCATCTAACCAGGTTGACCAACTTGAAGGAAACAAATTAAAGGAACGTTTCAGCCTTGGCACTGGTAGTGGTGAGAGCAGAGCGGTGGGTGGGATGGTGCTGGTGAATGTGGGGGGCTGCTGGTGAGAGCGGAGAGACCTTGACAATAATCCACTCATTAATAAAATTAAGTTCTACGTATAAGACACCTTTTAACATTGATAATTGCAGTCCCAGAAAGATTTGTAGTTTTTTTTTTACTGCAGTTTGCAGTTGTAGAGGTTGTGTTATAAATAATAATCCACATCATCCTCAGGCTTTAAGTTTAAGGTAACAAAGATGCCATGTTGCATGGACAGAGTTCCTGCCTGGGGAAATTGGAATTCATCCAACTACAAAACTCAGCCCCCCGCAAGATCCCAAATATATTTTACTCACAGTCTGCCTCCTCACTGCTCCTTGACCTCCGCGAAGCTCAACATTCCTCACTACTCCCTGATGCTCATTGCTGATCCTCAACCTCTTTGACACTCCTCAACCTCCATGGTACTTCTCATGGCTCCTCAACTCTATTCACTTTTCCTCAACCTCCTTACTGCTCCTCACTGTTCGTCAACTTCTTCGACGTTCCTTGCTATTACGATGTCCCATTACTCGATGCTCCACGCCTTCCTCAATGCTCCTCCATGCTACTTGAAGCTCTGCGACCTCAATACTCCCCATTGCTCCTAGACACTATTCAATGCTCCTCACTGCTCCTTGGTGTCCTCGCTCCTCCTCGACATTCTTTTCTGCTCCTCAAACTCCTTGCTTCTCCTTAGCCTCCTTACTGATCTTCAAGGAACTTACTGCTGCTGGAGGACCTCACTGCTCCTCCACCTCCTGGCTGCTGCTTGATGGACTCCGCTGCTCCTCAAAGACCACCCCAGTGCTCCTCCTCAATGTTTCTCTCTGCTTCTTGTCCTCCTTTCTGCTGCTTGACACCCCTTCTGCTCCTCAAGGGCCTCCTCACTGCTGTGATCAAAGTATAATAACTTGTGCATTTGATGGGGCTATGCTCAAGGCCAATGACACCAGTATGTACAGGTTTCTCAAATTCATGCATGATTTAAATATCTTATTTCATTTCTCCGGAACTGATTTCTCCTGATCAACATCCTTTAACAATGTTCGTCATATGGACCATCCACTGACAGTGTATATTGAAGCTGGAAACTTTCCATACACTCAATTAGGAAGTCAAACTTGAGATCTTCACCATTCTAGTTCAGACATCTTAGGGATAAAAATAGATTGGTGGTTGTCAAGTCAAACCACTTCTCAAGTTATGAACTTGTTGCCTGGATGGAACTGATAAAGTTGTTTGTTATTTCTTCTCTCTGGTGATCAGAAAGCTAAGCCAGCGTACACTGTAACAAAAACAGAAAATGCTGGAAAAATTCAGCAGGTCTAACAGCGTCTGTGGAGAGAAAGACAGAGCTGACGTTTTGAGTTCAAATGACTCTTCTTCATACGGACTCGAAACATTAACTCTTGTCTTTAATGGGAACCAGTGGATGAGCTGTACTTAGATTTACAGAAGACATTTGATAAGGTGCCAGATCAAAGTTTAATGCAGAAAATAAAATCTCATGGTGTAGAGGATAACATATTGGTACAGATAGAAGATTGGCTAGCTAACAGGAAACAGAGGTAGCCATAAATGGGTCTTTTTCTGGCTGGCGGGATGTAATGAGTGGTGTGTCACAGGGATCAGTGCTGGGGCCTCAACTTCTTACAATTTATATAAATGACTTGGATTAAGGGACAGATGGTATGGATGCTAATTATGGCTGAGTTTTTCCAGCATTTTCCATTTTTGTTTCAGATTTCCAGCATCCGCAGTATTTTGCTTTTATCCCAGCATACACTGTGTTTGGTACCTGAAGAAACTGATCCATTGATCTTTTGCGGAGCTTACTATGTAAGTGCTGAATGACATCATACAGCTCAGGTGCGGATGTTTGCACAGACTGTAGCTTTTGGTTGCCTTCTTCAAACACGGGGAAGGAGTTGGCACAGCACATCAATCAGATGGTGACAACATTTCTACTGAGAAATTCATTATCACCTTCATGCTGTCTGCATCTATCAAAAGAAGTTTTGATCAATCCATGCCGCTGAAGTATGAAAACAAAGTAGGCCACACTTTCAAAATATGATCCACAGCTTTTCCTAATGATAACCAAAGTTTAACCATATGTTTGATAATCTCAACCCACTCCATATCAACAAATTCTACCAACTCTTTTGAGGTTTTCATGTTGCACTGCTGATGAAGGGAAATGGCCATATATTTTCATCACCACAACATCTATGTCAACATCTAACTCGTGCAGATCTGATTGTGCATTTTTGACAAGATTGGCCAAGCAGCCAGCTTTGAAAAGCTTTGGGTTCTTTCCAGGAGGTATTGCACATACAGGATGATGAATCCCAAAATTGGCATTGGCATTATCAGCTGAAAAAGCTGGCACTTTTTTGGAAGCCCAATCCTTCCTTTTCCAGAGCTATAAGAACTTGATCTGCAATAACCTCAGCAGATTTAAATGACATTCAGGCAAGCCCAGCAGTTTGGACACACGTCCATCGTGGTAGTGTGGTACTGCACACAAATAGGGGACACCTTCTAATTTCCTTCATTAGAGGTGTCCATTGCAGCCAAAAAGAAAGTGATGGGCGTGGTGATAAGACTCAGAATAACTTTTCAGTTCAGATACCAAGTCTGCTACACTCTGCCTGTTAAGAATTTTTGTGACAATTTGCTCTGCTTTTACCCATCCACACGAAACGGTTTTACCAAGGGGGGAACCAGAGTGCAGCTGGGGTCCTAGTTTCAGGGAACAGTCCATTGTGTAATATGAGTCACCATGTTTTACTGTATGGTATACAGTTGTCACTTCAATAAGTGAGACCTCTTCTGCTTCCAAGTAATCCTTTGTAGTGAAAAAACCTTGGATTCCTTGCATTGGACCAGCAGTTGCTCTTATTTTCACCTTGTATTGTTGTCCCAGGGCATGCAGTTTTATGTTACTCAGCCCACCACAGCCTATTGAGAAACTTTTGGAGCAAGTTATGCAGTATGCTTCAGCTTAGTCCCAGTGTAGAATTTCAGTCATTAATTAGAGTCCCTATTCTGAAGCCATTCCTGCCCAAACATGCACTATTTTTTTTTTCGGTGGAGAGGATGGCCCTGGGGAAGACTGAGGTTCAGAATAAAAGGATTTTGAAAGGCAAGTGAAGCAAGGCCATTGTGGGAGGCAAACTTTATCAGGGCCATGGTATTTGGTTTTGAGTGATAATTTTGTTACAATGCTTCACTTAACCTTCCTCTGGTCCTCTAGAATCGTTCCCAAACTAAAAGTGTGGGCAAAGCAAATGTGTAGCAGTGTGGGTTACACCAGAAAATCCTTGAAGAGTTTGAGATCAGCGTCTACTCAATGCATACTGAGCGATGTTGCCATCCCGAGCCAGCTCCGATTCAGCAAAAGCCTGCTCCGTGTGTGTGCCGTGCATTTATAGCCTGCCCACCCCACTTGGTGCAACCCCCTCTTGGTATTTTAGTCAGAACTTTCCGAGCTTAACATAGCTCAGATCGTTTGGGCCACTTTCAGCCTCCCCCTCCCACTCTGCAGGAAAACTTCTTCATGCATCCTGGGACACTGCAGTACAAGACTAACCAGCAGCATTCCCATTTGAAGACCACTCCCACTGCTCTAAGTGTCTGCATTATTTTTGAAAGTCATTGGCTTAGTGGTGGATAGCGCTGCATTCTGCGTACCCTGAAATTCGCAACAAATTTGCATTTAAGATTGAAATGGAATTGCTTCTCCACAATCCGTCTGTGTCAACACTGCGCAGTAATGTTTACCCATACTCTCGCCTGTCTCCAGGTAACAGCGGGCCTAGTGTGGGTAATGGCTGTAATTGCAGAGCGGATGGAAGGAACGACTGAACAAAGAAGATATTAAGGATATTGATATTTTACCTGCTGATTTTCTGCACAACTGCACATTTGGAAAATGTGTTTTTCAGATTAAAATTCTCTCCGGTGCCAACAACTCAATCCGCTTCTCCTTCGGCTTCTTTTCCCGCTCCAATCGCCTCGTGGCTGAATGGGCCAATGGCAGTGCAAGCTCAGGTGTGCGGTGCGCTTGCGCAAAAGGCACAGGTAGGAGAGTCCCCAGCAGTGTCTGCCTGAGAAATCTGGATAAATGGCATTCCAGTGGGCCAAATATCAGGATATGTGACAAAAGGTAAAATTACTGGACAATCCCATAAAATGCAGGATTATTGGTCACCTTGCATGACTGAGCACAGTGTTTAACATTTGTGCATCATAAAACAAGTTCCATTTGTGCCTCAAAAATAATACACTGCAGTGTTCCTGCAATAAATGTGCACATAGACAAGGGGCAGGTTTGTTCCAATGCCTTGCAAGTGCTCTCCTTAAGAATGCTGCAGTTTGCACTTGTAACCGGTGCCATGCAAATCATGCCTGAATTGTCTGCAAACAAGAGTGTATCGGCCTGGGAGATTGCATTCACTCTCAGCACGACCTCCATCCAGATAGCTTTCAAGCCTACTTACACAGTGAAATGTCCCCATGCTCCAAATGCTGCTGCTCCTGCACTACAACCTATAAGACACTGTCAGTAAAGCACAAGTCATCTAGATATTTCTGCTAGTGCACAGCTTCCAAACGATGTGAGAAAAATTTTCAAAACAGTAATTTTGTCTGATAAAAAATCCAGTAGACTTTTCAGAGCAAACAACAGCCCTTTAAGGCTGCTTCATTGTATTCCCCCACCTCCAGTCAATCAGTCATGTTTTCTGCCATGCTTTTTCCTGAATGTAAAACCTATTAAAATAACAATAACAACAATTTGCAATGAGATTTTGACTTTAGTATGATAATAGGTTCCAATTGGCACTTCACAGGAGTATTATCAAACAATATTTGACACCAAGCAAGAAAATGAGATCAGTACATTGATAAAAAGCTTGGTCAAAGAGATAGGTTTTAAGGGCTGTATTAAAGGAGGAGAGAGAGATGGAGCAGTTTCAAAAGGAATTACCAGAGTTTATGGGTTAGGCAAATCAAGACTTGACCACCAAAAGAGGAATGATGAAAATTGGGAATGCACAAGAATTCACAAGAATTGGAGTGGAGCAAAGATCTCAAGATGAATAATGTGGAGGGAGACAAGGAGAGGTATACCATGGAGGGATTTGAAAACAAAGATGAGAATTTTAAAATTGATGCATTGCTGGACTGGTGGCCAATGTTGGTCAGCAAGTAGAGTGATAGCAGAGTTATAGAGGTTCTCAAGTTTGCGAAGAGGGTGAGGTGGGAGACTGGCTAGGTGAGCTTTGGAATAGTGTCGAGAGGTAACAAAGGCATGGATGAGGGTTCAGCAGCAGGTGAGCTGAGGCAAGGGCAGAGATGGCTGTTATTACACAGGTGGAAGTGGGTAGTCTTGGTGATGGAGAGGATCTGAGTTCAAAAGCTCAACTCTTGACTAAGTAGGACATCAAAGCCATGGACAGTCTGGTTCAGCTTCAAAGAATGACCAGGGAGAGGGATGGGATCAGTGCTAGGAAATGTTAATTATGACAAGACCAGAAGAGGTTTTCTCAATATTTAATTGGAGGAAATTTCTGCTTATCCAGAACTGGATGTCAGATAAATCAAAGATAATAGAGGGATCACAAAGGATGGTGGAGAAGGAGTGTAGACAACACTCCTTCTCCACCTATTTACATAGGTGTCAGCTATGTAAATGTGGAGGCTGACATTGTGTTTTTGGATGATATCATTGAAGTACGGCATGTAGATGAGATATAGGAGGGACCAAGGATACATTTTTGTATGAATCCAGAGGTCATAGTGCAGGAGTGAGAAGGTTTTCCGGACATGCCTTGGTTTGATAGAAAAAGAACACACTTCCTCTGAGCTGGACGATGGGGGAAAAGCCTTGGAGGATGGTAGTATAGTCAATCATGTCAAAGTCTGCTAATGGTTGGAGAAGGGTGAGGAGTGTTAGTTAACCATGGTCACCGTTCACATACCGTGACATTTATGGCTTTGATAAGGGCTGTGACAGGGGCAGAGAGCTAATTGGAGGGATTGAAACATGGAGCTGAGTGAAAGATGGGCACAGATTTGGAGTCAATAAAACTTTCAAGGACTTTGGCAAGAAAAGGATGGTTAGAGATGGGGTGTCATTTTACAAGGATAATTTTTTGAGGAAGAGTGCGATAATGGCAGATTTGAAAGGGAGGGGGACAGCACCTGAGGAAATATCGCCATTAACAATATTAGCTAACATAGGAACCAGGAAGACATGCTTTGGTGGTCAGAAGTTTGGTGAGAATAGCGTTGAGGATGTGTGCTTCATGGGGAGGACTAGAGAGTAGATAGGAGAGAAACTAGAGAAAGATGTGAGCTCAAGGATAAGGCTGGGAATGAGAAAAAGAGAAAGCCTGATAGAATTCAGAAAGGATAGTAGATCCAACAGCTGAGGCCGGCATGCCAGCTCTGAGCAGAGACCACTTGATTTTGCTCACCTCACAATTTCAAAATAATTTTGATTGATATAATTTGGTTACATCAAACCAAACAAACGGTTACACAAGAAATGTTCTGAACAGGATAAGAGCTTGAGGGCTATGACAGTCCATGTCAGATTTATGACTCCCACTAATAGCCCAGTCACACTGTTCCTCAAGCTCTACTATCCCCAGAAAGTTATCTGATTTTCTAGATGTTCATTTAAGTGGTTTACCTCAACACCCTTCCATGATAACTCATTTCACAATGTTTAACCCTGGGGGTTGGAGCTGGTGGGACGGTGGTGGGAGTGGGGAGAGTGGTGGGGGGGGAGCCATTTAACTTCCTTTCCTTTACATCATTGCAGATTTCTACACTACCTTTCATGGTAGGAAGTTCCAAAGTGCTTTATAACTAATGCATTACTGTTGAAGTTCATTCACTGTTGTTCTGTGGCAAATGGAGCAGACAATTTGTGCAACATCCCACAAATGGAAAATGAATGAATAAATATTTGATCAGCTTTGGTGGTGCAGCTTGAGGGAGAAATGTGGGGCAGGACATCATGAGAACTCCCTGTTCTTCAGATAGTGCTACAAGACCCTTCATGTCCAACTGTAAATGCACATCGAACCTCATTAAACTGTTCTATTCAAAACATAGCATCTTCAATAATGCAGGATTCCATCAGTACTCCACTGCACTAAAGTGAAAGTGTTGATTATGTGCTCAAGACAACAGTAAGTTTAGAACCACGGTGGGCAAATCCTGGAGTCAAATGGTCAAGATGATTGTCCCAATTGGGTTTATCTAATGTTTCATTAGTGAGATTCCTTAAATCATTACAAAACTGTTAAAGCACAGCAACTTCTGTTGTCCTTTAATCTGTGGCGTTTTGAATCAAATGTCTTTCTTTCAAACATAGTTTTATTTAAAAATTAAATAATTACCTTTTTACTAAATACCTGCTTTCGTTATGAGAAATGAAAGGTTGCACTGATTTGGGACTCTTGGCTGGAAAATATTAACTGCGAAATTAGGCTCTGTAAGTGCCACTGTTCCCCTTGATGGAAGGACACTAGCACAGGTGTACCATGCCCTTTGAGCACAGATATCAAATGTCTTGATGGCAATTGTCTGAGCCTGTATAGATCTCATGCATCTGCTTCCCATGCAGCACTGAGACATTGGGTGGCTTCTGTCTGGACTACAATGGCAGCTGAGCCTGTGGCCACCAAACAATGCACCACAGCTGGGTCCACAAGCACTGTCATCAAGGTGGCCACCATTTCCACATTGGACAGAATGGGCTCCAAGCTCTACACAGTGCCCTGTGCCACGTTGGAGCTGGACTACTCCATACCCCATGAGAGTGACAGGAGGCTGTCTGGCAGGCCTGCCAATGCAACAAGCTTCTCAATGTGTATTTCCATCAGCATACTCCTATAAGTTGCCAAATCAAAATTCTCATCTGAATCCTCTGCAACTCATCTGTGGCTTCACTCTCTGATGCACCAGCGCACAAAGTATCCTTCCTCCCTGGCTATGCAAAAACACGTATCCTTCCTCCCTGGCTGTGCAAAAACACACTCATGCCCAGTGACTCATGACAT
Source organism: Cetorhinus maximus (assembly GCF_964194155.1). Classification (NCBI taxonomy): domain Eukaryota; kingdom Metazoa; phylum Chordata; class Chondrichthyes; order Lamniformes; family Cetorhinidae; genus Cetorhinus; species Cetorhinus maximus. The sequence continues at coordinate 78,699,025 of NC_135896.1, forward strand.
GCTGTTCTTGACTATATCATTGCCTCTAAAATTTACGCAGTGCTGAACAATATCTAAGCTGCCGGTTGCCAGTGTACGATTCAGTGATGGTTCTTCTTCAGCAGTGCTGTGCTGCTGCTCTCTGTCTTTCTGCCGAGACTGCTGTGGCTGGGTAAGCAGCAGTTCTAGGGGATCTGAAAGCAGAAAATGAGAAAGTGGGCATTTTGAAGAGGGAAGGAGATGGGATGGAATGCCATCCGCAGCTTATACATCATGTCATATAGAACGATGTGGGTAAGATGGGGTTTGCAGCATTAGGCAGTAACATACCCTCATTATCAACATTCTCAGTGATGCAGGATGCAACATGTTCTATTACAGCTGGACGTATGATTGTAATAATTATAGTTTTGGGAAATGTAGGACTGTAGCTTTAAGAATAACCCTGTGTTGTAAGATCACATGATCTGTGTAAGCCAATGGGTTAGCAGCAGAACCTTTAGAGAGAGTCTTTCTTTACTTATGGAATTTGATGCACACGTGTAGTAGCTGCTGCTGTCTTGTAAATAAAGTTAAATGTTTCCACTAAGAAAAGTTGTCTGAAGGTCAACTTGAGACAGTGATGTAGGGGAACATTTCTACCATAAGATTCAAGGGATGTGGGCGAGCCTGTCCCTTGCTGTTTCTGCTCTGGTCTCTTCCATTTCATGCCACCTTGGTCTGCAAGAGAGAAGGACGAATGTCAGTGATTGTGTTGCACTGTGTTTGGATGATGTGCCTGCCATGGATGATTAGCTGGAATCAGGTGGAAGCATCAAAAGGTGAGTGTGAGTCTGCCAGAATTGGTAGAAGGAGTATCTGGATGTTAGATCTGAGCCCTGAGTGTGTGGGATTGCTCCTAGGTGGGGGTGGGGATGGGGATGTGGGGCATTGACAATTGTGAGTAGTTGGTGTTGTGGTGCAGGTTGTGAACACTTTCCCACTTCTCTAGCTACCACTGATTCTTCCTTCTCCAACTGCACAAAAGTATGTCTTGCCCCTCGATCTCAGAGCCCACAGTACTCTTACTTACAAAACTCTCCTGAATTCCTATCACTGCAACCGGTCTCCCGTTTAACCTCCAACAATTTGATCTCAGATGTCCAGCCTTATTACAATAGTAACGTATCAGTTTCCTTCATTCAACTTTATTGCCCACCTTTCCATCTTTAATAGACTGTCATTCTTCAGCTTGATCCTTATTACTAACACTTTTACCATCACTAAGTGTTCTACATCTCCAATTTCCTTACTGATTTCCATATGACCCTTTTCCTACATTCAACTGTTTGTGTCAAACATTATACATATCGGCTAAAACAGCAGCTTCCCTGATCTTTTTGCTTTGCAAAATATGTCTAAATATATCTAAATATGTCTTAATGTTTACTGGAATGTTACTTCTAAATTCTTCCATAATCATAACCTCTCTTACATTTTCAAAAGTCTAGTCTAATTTTACTGCCCTGAACCATTGATCCCAGATAATTTATTTTTCTCTTCCAAACTCTACTCTGATTATGTCTCTTTCTTATAGTCCTAAGCTTCAATTGATACGCTTCAGGGACAAGCTCATAAGCATTTAATATTGCCATCTTTACTATATTTGTAATCTGCAGACTGTTGCTCTGATAAGCTTGCATACACATTCATTTCTGTACCTGACAAAGCACTCTGTAACATTATATTCCAAGCATCTTTTGGCCAATTCATTTTCATACCTATCTTTTCAAATGAGGTGAAATATCTTTCAACTTCATCCCCTGTAAATTTAGGCACTAACCAAAGATTCTTAGTTAAATCAAATTGCTCAAAGGAATCAAAGTCACCATCTGAATCACTATCTCTCCTTTCATCCTTTATTTTAAGTTTCAGTTTAGACAATTCAGACTTTTGGCTTCTTTCTCTCTCAGAAGCTCTCTTCTCTCTTTCTTCACTTGCTAACTTCTTTCTCTGAAGTTCAAGTTCAAGCTTTCACACTTTTATTTCTTTCCATCTTTTATTTTCCTTTTCCTGCTCCTCTTTTTCCCATTGAAGCTTTTTTTTTATTTCTTTTCATCTGTCCTTTTCTTTTTCAAGTTTTTCATTTCTCTTCCTTTCTATTTTTCTTCCAGTTCAATTCTTTTCAGTTCCATTACTTGTTCAAGTTTAAGCTTTTTCATATGCAACTGAAGTCTTAGTACCTCCAGCTGTGATACAGTAGTTTTAGGTGTTCCTTGTTCCAACTTTAAATGCTGAGTAAGTGCTGTAACCATATCAGCCTTATGAAATTTCACTTTTCTCTCTACCTACACTTCACCTGTTAACTCTCCCTCAGCAGAATTTTAGTCAGAGATTTCAAATACTCAAGTCACATTTTCTACTCCCAGAAAAGCCTTAGCAATTGCCAAAGCAATTTTGCAGCCCAACCACTTTAAAATGCCTCAACACAAAACTCCTGGGGCAGAAATTTCCCCCCATCGGGGGAATTGTACGGGGATGGGCAGGGGCAGGCGCAAACCCAATCGATGACCCCAGTCAGGGCTGCGCCGCCATTTTACATGAGCGGATCAATTAAGGCCCACCCAGCATGACGTGCACCTGGAAGCGCTGAGCGCTCCCTGTGCGGGTGTGGTGGGTGGGTGGGGGGGGGGGGATTTCCTGAGTTGGGGCCTGTGCTGTTTCGCGCATGTGCGCAAAAGAGCGCAGAAATCGCCCTGAGGCAAGGAGCTGCCTCAGAAAGATGAGTTTAAGGTTTAAAAATTTAAATAAAGAAAAGGAAATATTTTAAGACATGTCCCCTCATGTGACAGTGTCACATGAGCTGGGACATGTTCATGAATTTTGATTAAAAATTTTACTTAATTAACGAAACCTTTGTGAAACCTCATCCCACCTGTGGATGAGGTTCCGTGAAAAATGCGAAGTCTGCCTGGGCTCTTCGCCTGCCTGCTCACCTTAAGGTTGGATGGGCAGCCCTGTTAATTGTTTTAATAACTATTTAGATGGCTTTAATAGGCCTTTGACAGTTCAGTGGGCACGCAGCTGAGTCAGCTGCGCGCCTGCCGAAATGAAAATCTAAATGATGCGTAGTGACATCGGAACGCCCGCCCGACATCACCGCGTGTCATTTTACACATCGGCGAGCAGGCCCCGCTCCCGCTCCCTGACCCAAAAATTTTTCCCCTGAGTTCAGTGTTCTTCTTGTACTTGCATCACTTGGATTCGAAAACTCCAACCAAATCAAGGAATTTTAATAATCCTGCAAAGAGTCCTCTGACATTCTGACTACCCTCCAATGGTGGGTAAAAGGAAGGGAGGGGTGCACAAAGACCAGAGTCAGAGAAAAGGACAATACTGGGGTTGGGAATAAAGTTTATAGATACAGAGATAGAAAGAGGTGAACCTGCAAAGGTATTTAAGCATGGGGATGATCATTTTAAATTTGAGTCATGGGAGGTCCAGAGACCAATGTAGGTCAACAGGGCAGGGTGATAGGTGTGAGGGAATAGTGTGGCTTAGGATAGGGACTATAGATTTTCCAAGAGCCTGAAGTTTATACAATGTGGAGAATGGGAACCTAGCTCAGGGAACATTGGAATAAGTGAAAACGGAAGTGACAAAGGAATGGACCCTCTTTAAAACCCATCTGTTTGATGAAGATTTGGTCACCCCTCCTCATTTCTCATTCCTTTCCTTGGTGTCATCTTCTTTATTTGGGAAGATATGATAAACCAAAGAGTAGAGACAAGGCAAGAGGCAGCCTAGATGAGGAATTCATAGAATGTTTTCATGATAGTTTCTTGGAACAGCACATTCTGGAGCCAACCAGGGAGCAGGCTAAACTAGACCTGGTACTGTGCAATGAGATGGGGTTAATTGAAAACCTCATTGTGAAGGTATCCCTAGGTAGCAGCAATCATAATATGATTGAATTTTACATTCAGTTTGAGGGAGAGAAGAGTGGGTCCAAGATGTGCATTTTAAACTTAAATAAGGGCAATTATGAAGGCATGAAAGCAGATCTAGCTAGAGTGAACAGGCAAATGAGGTTAAGGGATAGGTCCATAGAGATGCAGTGGCAAACTTTTAAAGAGATATTTTCAGAATACTGTTATGATCACCAGCTGAGGCTACCCCTGGACAAGACTGATCATAGGGTGGAACCCAACTTGATAGATGCTAATTTTTATTTGTGTGTTTAGATACATGGAGAGTAGCTACTGAACAGAGTCACAGGAGTCAGCTGATGAACTTATAACAAAAGGATAAAACATTTATTCAACAAGAAAAAATGAAATATATTACAATACTCCTTCACCCACAAATATACCTTTACAGATTTATAAGGATAACACAATTTACAAAAGCTATCTTATACTATAATATTCACAGTACATACACAGTCCATGTAAACCAATAGGCACCCTGTGGCCGGGCACACCACACTCTGAAACCAAGTGACAGATGCCATCTGAACCAGATGCTATAGATCTTTCCTCAGCTTTCCCCTGATGCTTGTCATGCCAATTGGATGCACTGCATTCCATCTTTCACATGAGGGTTTCCAATCTCCACTCTCCAAGAATGCGCTTTGGAATCTACTCCCAACCCGATGCTTTCTCACAGATACCTTCTGCAAGGGTTCACCTCCAGGGTTTCTAACTCTCCTGATGTTCCTGTCCCCTGAGTCACCACATGCATTCAAGCTGTCTTCAACGCACTCTCTTTCACTGACTCAGCCGACAACAGTACCACTGCTTCGCATGCCCATAGCAAAGAGTTACAGACCTTCAGTTGCCTCTTTAGACCTTCTTGTCTCTCGCTTTAAATTTGCTTTTTGCAGCTTTTGGCTCTTTAAACCTGAAGCTTGGAGCCTTTCTCTCTGCCACTCACTCTTAACTTCACTTAACAGGACCTCTTCCAGGTTCCTGTCCTTCCTTTGATTAGAAGGTCTGCTTGGGACTTTCACCTGCTCCACTCCCCTGGATTTTTGGGGTTTTTTTAGCTTGGGACTTGCTTTCTGCCCATTTTGCTCCATTCTCTCCCTGAAAGGTACTTTAAACCAACATTGGTTTGGGACTGGCTATCTGTCTCTTCTAGGCTGCTCCCCTGGCAGCTATCTTCAAAACCAGCTGAACTCCAACAGCCTCCAAAACAAACTCCGGTTTTTCTTTTCTGTGTGTGCACCTGTGGGAGGGACCTGTCTCCCTGGATCCCTGTTGCTAGGCAACAGCACTTTTTTTCTACTCTTGTTTGCTTAATTTAGCTTAAAGTTGTAAAAGCCTCATTAGAAGCACAAGCACCATTTTTAAACTGAAACTAAAACTCAATTTGACCTTAACACACAAATGCAGAAATACAAATCAACCTTAAACTTAAAAGCTAAAATTCATTCCTAATGCCTACAAATACCAATATAACTTACTCTATTTCCTAAGAATACACAGAATGGATACATTCCAATGAGAAAGAAAACTTCCAAGCAGAGAACCCACCAGCCGTGGTGAGCTAAAAAGGTTAAAGAAAGTATCAAACTTAAAGAAAAAGCATATAATTGCACAAAGTTGGGTGGCCCCTCAGGAGACTGGACAAAATATAAAGAACAGCAAAGAATGACAAAATGATTAATAAGGAGGGAAAAATCAGTATGAGAGAAAGCTTGCTGGAAACTTAAAGACGGATAGTACAAGTTTCTATCAATATTTAAATAGGAAAAGAGTTAACAAAGTGAGCATTGGTGCTATAGAATGTGAGTCTGGGGAATTAATAATGGAAAGTAAGGAGACAGCAGATGAATCGAACACGCATTTTGCATCAGTTTTCACTATAGAGGATACAAGTAATATTCCTGAAATAGCTGTAAATCAGGAAATGGAAGGGAGGGAGGAATTCAGGAAAATTTCAATCACCAGGGAAGTGGTATTGAACAAATTGTTGGAGCTGCAGGCTGACAAATCCCCAGGTCATAATGAAAACCATCCTTGGGTCTTGAAAGAAATGGCTAGTGAAATAGTTGATGCATTGGTTTTAATTTTCCAAAATTCCCAAGATTCGGGTAAGTCCCATAAGATTGGAAAATAGCAACTGTAACTCCTTTATTGAAAAAGGGAGGGAGACAGAATGCAGGAAACTACTGGCCAGTTAGCTTAACATCTGTCACAAGGAAAATGTTAGAAATTATTATTAAAGATGTTATAGCAGGGCACTTAGAAAAAGTTGAAGGCAATCAGGCAGAGCCAACATGGTTTTAGGAAAGGGGAATCATATTTAGCTAATTTATTGGAGTTCTTTGAAGGAGTGACATGTGCTGTGGATAAATGTGAACCAGTGGCTGTACTGTACTTAGATTTCCAGCAAGCATTTAATAAAGTGCCATATCAAAGGGTATTGCAGAAAATAAAAGATCACGGCGTAGGGGGTAACATATTGGAATGGATAGATAATTGGCCAGCTAACAGGAAACAGAGGGTAGCCATAAATGGGTTCTGGTTGGCAGGATGTAACGAGTGGTGTGCCACAGGGATCAGTGCCAGGATCAATCAGTGTAAACTTATCAGTTGGAGTGGGTTCAAGTAAGGCCTAGAGGCGAAGAACAGTGTTGATTCCACTCTTGCGCCAAATTAACAAATTTCACAGTACATGCAATATGACCTAATCAGTGAAAATAGCATTCATAGCAAATTTTACAATTTATATAAATGACTTGGATGAAGGGACAGATGGTATGGATGCTAAATTTGCTGATGACACTAAGATAGGTAGGAAAGTAAGTTGTGAAGAGGAGGTAAGAAGATCAGTCATAATCTTATTGAATGGTAGAGCAAGTTTGAAGTGCTAAGTGGCCTACTCCTGCTCCTAGTTTGTATGTTTTGTATGTCTCTGTGAAGAAACTTAGAACGTTGTTCTATGTTATAGATAGTGTACAAATGTAAGTTGTTCCAACACACAACTATCCACATGTATCACTATCTACAATGTATAGCTCCTTTCTGATTACTTATTGTAATGGAAAATGAGGCTACAAGAATGTTTTATATAATTAAGTTCTTGAACATGTACTGTACAAAAATATCTGATTTTATTTAACTCTTTCTGTATCAAATGCAGCAGGCAAACCCCCAAACAAATTACAAAAAGTGAATGACATTTAACATTGAATTAAAGGACATGGTCCATAGAAAATCTCAATACCATTGATTAAATTACCTTTATCTGATGGATCAATAATACTCTCAGAATCACAGAGTTGTTATGGTGCAGAAGGAGGCCATTTGGCCCATCGTGTCTGCACCGCCTCCCTGAGCATTTTAACTTAGTGCCAATCTCCTGCCTTTTTCACGTAACCCTGCACATTGTTTCTATTTAAATAATCATCCAATGTCCTTTTAAATACTTCAGTTGAACCTGCCTCCACCACACTTCCAGGCAGTTCATTCCAAACCCTAACTATTCGCTGTGTGAAAAAGTTTTTTCTCAGCTCGCATTTGCTTCCTTTGCAAAACAGTTTAAAACTGTGCCCTTTGGTTCTCGATCCATTTATGAGCGGGAACAGCTTCTCCCTATCTACTCTGTCCAGACCCCTCATGATTTTGAAAACTCGTATCAAGTCTCCTCTTAGCCTTCTCCTCTCCAAGGAAAACAATCCAAACCTCTCCAATATTTCGTCATAACTGACGTGTCTCATTCCTGGAATCATTCTCATAAACCTCTTCTGCACTCTCTCCAATGCGTTCACATCCTTCCTACAGTGTGGTACCCAGAACTGTACACAATACTCCACCTGAGATCTAGCCAGTGTCTTATATAAGTTCATCATAACCTCCCTGCTCTTGTACCCTATGCCCTTAATGAAGCCTAGAATACTGTATGCTTTAGAAACAGCTCTCTCTACCTGTCCTGCTACCTTTAATGACTTATATACATATACGCTAGGTCTCTCTGCTCCTGCACACCCTTTAGAATAGTATCCTTTATTTTACACTGTCTCTTCATGTTCTTTGTACCAAAGTGTATCACCTCATACTTCTCCGCATTGAATTTCATTTGCCACCTATCTGCCCACTCCACCAATGTGTCAATGGCCTTTTGAAGTTCTACACCACCTTCGTCACATTTTACAATTCTCCTAAGTTTTGTGTTGTCCACAAACTTTGAAATTGTCCCCTGCACACCAAGATCTAGATCATTTATGTATATCAGGAAAAGCAAGGGTCCCAATACCGCCTGGGGAACTCCACTACAAACCTTCTTCCAGCCTGAAAAATACCCATTAACCATTACTCTCTGTTTCCTATCCCTCAGCCAGTTTTGTATCCATGTTGCTATTGTCCCTTTTATTCCATGACCTATAACTTTCCTTAAAAATCTGTTGTGTGGCACCGCAGCGAACGCCTTTTGAAAATCCATATACGCCACATCAACAGCCTTTCCCTCATCAACCATCTCTGTTACCTCTTCATAACACTCCAGTAAGTGAGTTAGACATGATTTTCCTTTAACAAACCCATGCTGACCCTTCCAAATTAATCCACATTTTTTCATGTGACTATTAATTCTATCCCGGCTAATTGTTTCTAGAAGTTTCCCCACCACCAAAGTTAAACTGACTAATCTGTAGTTGCAGGGCAGATGTTTACAACCTTTTCTAAACAAGGGCATAATGTTTGCAATTCTCAAGACTGCTGGCAGCTCCCCTGAATCCAGGGAACATTGAAAGATTATTGCCAGTGTCTTTGCAATTTCCACTCTCACTTCCTTCAATATTCTTGAATGCATCTCATCCGGTCCCGGTGCCTTATTGACAGCTTATCCAATACCTCCTCCTTATCAATTTTAAACCCTTCTCGTGACTGAGTTTCCCCTTTGTCACCATGGCCTGGGCAGCATCTGCCTCGTAGGTAAAGACAGATGCAAAGTATTTATTTAACACCTCAGCCATGCCTCTTGCCTATATGTGTAAATCCCCTTTTTTGTCCCTAATTGGCCCTACTCCTCCTTTTACCACTCTTTTACTATTGATGTGCTTATAGAATACTTTGGGATTTCCTTTTATGTTAGCTGCCAGTCTTTTCTCAAAATCCCTCTTTGCTTCTCGTATTTTCTTTTTCACATTCCTTCTGAACCTTCTGTATTCAGTTTGGTTCTCAATTGTATTTGCTACCTGACACCTGTCTTAAGCACACCTTTTTTTCTTTAACTTAATTTCTATCTCCTTTATCATCCAGGGAGCTCTGGATTTGTTGTCCTACCCTTCTCTTTTGAGGGAACATACCTTGACTGTGCCCAAACCATCTCCTCTTCGAAGGTAGCCCATTGTTCAGCTACTGTTATTCCCGCCAACCTTTGGTTCCAGTCTGTCTAGCCCAGCTCTGTTCTTGCCCCATTGAAGTATGCTCTCTGCCAGTTACTCTGGATTGACCATGCCATTTTCCACCATCATCCTAAACCTTATGATACAATGATCACTGTCCCCTAAAGGTTCCCCCACTGTCACTTGATCTATTTGGTCCACCTCATTCCCTAGAACCAGGTCTGGCAGTGCCTCCTCTCCTGTTGGACTGGACACATACTGCTGTAGGAAATTCTCCTGAACACAATCTAGGAACGCTTGTCCCTCACTGCCCCTTATACTGCCACAATCCCAGTCTATATATGGGTAATTAAAGTCCCCCCTTATAACTACTCTATGTTGTTTACACTTCTGTAATTTCATTTCAGATTTGTTCCTCTATATCCTTCCCACCAGCTGCTGGTCTATGTAATATATAGCAATGTAATTGCACCCGCCTTATTCCTTAGTTCTAGCCAAATCGATTCTGTCCTTGAATCCTCTGACATATCCTCCTTCTCCAATACTGCAATAACCTCCTTAACCAAAAACACCACCCCTCCTCCTTTTTACCCTTTCCTATCTTTTCTGAACACCTTGTAACCAGGAATATTTAACACCCAGGTCTGCCCTTTCTTAAGACAGGTTTCTGTAATTGCCACAACATCATAATCCCACAAGGCAAGCTGTGCCTATAACTCCCCAATTTTATTAACTATACTCCGTGCATTCACATACATGCTGTGTAATCCTGATTTAGACTTCATTACTTGCTCCCTTACTCCAACTCCACCTATTAACTTACTATTGTCTATTTTAGTGCTATCTGCCTCTCCCAGCATTCTGTGCACCCTGATATTATTTTCTAATATTCTCTCCTGGCTCCCACACCCCTGCTGAGTTAGTTTAAACCCTCCCCAACAACACTAGCAAAACGACCTGCAAGGAACTCAGTCTGTTCAGATGCAACCCATCCGGCTTGTACAGGTGCCATCTCTCCCAAAGCCAGTCCCAGTGTCGCAGGAATCTAAAGCCTTCCGTCCTGCACCATCTTTCCAGCCACACATTCATCTGTCTTATCATCCTATTTCTGTACTCACGTGGAGGTGGCACTGGGGTAATCTGGAGATTACTACTTTCAAGGTCCTGTTTGCTAATTTTCTACCTAGCTCCCTAAATTCTGATTGCAGGACCACATCCTCCTTCCTTAGTACCAATGACCTCTGGCCGTTCATCCTCCCTCACAAGATTGTCCTGCAGCCGTTCTGTGACATCCTTGACCCTAGCACCAGGGAAGCAACAAACCATCCTGAAGTCACATTGACGCCCACAGAAATGCCTGTCTGCTCCCCTAACTAAAGAATCCCCTATCAGTACTGCCATTCCGCTCTTCTTCCTCCCCTCCTGTACAGCTGGGCCACCTGTGGTGCCACTGGCTTGGCTCTTGCTGCACCCCTCCAAGGATCCATCGCCCTCACCAATATCCAAAATGGAAAACCGGTTAGTGAGCAGGATCTCTGGGGACTCCTGCACTACCTGCCTGTTTCTCTGTACTGCCTGGTGGTCACCCATTCCCTGTCTGCCTGCTTGCCCTAACTTGTGGTGTGACCACCTCTCTGAACGTGCTATCCACGCAGTTCTCTGCCTCACAGATGCACCTCAGCGACTCCAGCCGCTGCTCAAGCTCTGAAATGCGGAGCTCAAGCTTGTGCAGCTGGTGACACTTCCTGCACGTGGGCTCGTCTGGGCCACGAGAAGTGTCCACAACTCCCTAAATGCCACAGGATGGGCATTCTGCTTGGCTGAGCTGTCTTGCCATGCCTTAACCTTAAACTTTTAAATCTCTTTTTTGCTTAAACTTTAGTTACTTTTACGTACTTTAACTTACTTTAACCTTACTCTTGTACAATTAACTATAAACTGGAGATTAGTAAAAAGTAGAAATTCTTCACCCTGACTCATAAATCAGCTCCCTCTCCTGTGCCTATAAATTCCTACTTTCCCTGTGCTTGTTCAGAAATTTACGTTTCTGTGCTCGCGCTGCATTGAGTCTCCTGACTGTCTCTCCATTGGCGCCGTTTTATCTCCTGAACTCCTATCGTTTTATCTCCTGAACTCTCGCAGTTTTATCTCCCGTATTTTAACTGTTTTATCCCCCAAACTCTCACTGTTTTATCTCCTGAACTCTCGCTGTTTTATCCCCCAACCTCTCACTTTTATCTCCTGAACTCCTGCTGTTTTATCTCCCGAGCTCTTGCTGTTTTATCTCCCGAGCTCTTGCTGTTTTATATCCTGAGGTCTTGCTGTTTTATCTCCTGAACTCTCGCCGTTTTATCTCCTGAACTCTCGCTGTTTTATCTCCTGAGCTCTCACTGTTTTATCTCCTGAACTCTCGTTATTCAATCTTCTGAACTCTTACAGTTTTATCTCCGAAACTCGCAGGGTTGAATTTTCACCTCAGCATCCAGGCGCGCGCCCAACACACACGAGTGTGAAATAGCACGCGATGACATCAGGCGAGCATCATGACGTTATCGCGCACTTGCATGACATTTCGGTCGGTGGATGTACGCGGGAGTCGGCAGCACGCCTGCCAACATTTAAGAGAGCTGTTAAGCCCATTAATCAATTATCTGACTAGAATTTTTCCTAGCGTCTCCGACAATTCACTTCCCTTCCTTGACCTCTCTGTGTCAATTTCTGGTGATAGACTGTCCACCAATATTCATTACAACTCCCACAGCTGCCTCAACTATAGCTCCCCACACCCTGCTTCCTGTAAGGACTCCTTCCTATTCTCTCAGTTCCTTCGCCTCCGTTCCAATGATGCCACTTTCCAAAATGGTGCTTCTGACATGACTTCATTCTTCCATAACCGTGGTTCACAGGGACCTCAACCGTGTCTGACTCATCTCCCACGCCTCTGCCCTCACACCTTTCTCCCTCTCCCAGAACCATGATAGGGTCCCCCTTGTCCTTAATTTTCACCCCACCAGCCTCCGCATTCAAAGAATCATCCTCCGCCATTTCTGCCAACTCCAGCATAATGCCACCACCAAACACATCTGCCCCTCACCCCCCTGTCAGCATTCCATAAGGACCGTTCCCTCCGGGACACCCTGGTCCACTCCTCCATCACCCCCAACACCTTATTCACCTCCCACAGCACTTTCCCATGCAATCGCAGAAGGTGTAACACCTGTACCTTTACCTCCTCCCTCCTCACCGTTCAAGGGCCCAAACACTCCTTTTAGGTGAAGCAGCACTTCATTTGCACCTCCTTCAGTTTAGTCTACTGCATTCGCTGCTCCCCTCTACATTGGGGAGACCAAACGCAGACTGGGTGACCGCTTTGCGGAACACCTTCGGTCTGTCAGCAAGCATGACCCAGACCTCCCTGTCGCTTGCCATTTCAACACACCACCCCACTCTCAAGCCCTCATGTCTGTCCTTGGCCTGCTGCAATGTTCCAGTGAAGCTCATCGCAAACTGGAGGAACAGCACCTCATCTTCCGATTAGGCACTTTACAGCCTTTTGGATTTAACACTGAGTTCAACAACTTCAGGCCATGAGCTCTGTCCTCTATCCTCACCCCCTTTTTTCAATATTCATTTTTAATTTTTATTTTTTATCCACTTATTTTTATTTTTATATATTTTCATCTTTATTCATTTTATTTTATTCCCAACTTTTATCCCATTTTTGATCTTTTTTCCCCACCACTGTTGCCCTCCCCCCACCCCACCCCCACAAGGTCCACCTGTTGCTTGTTCATGTTGTTCTTTTCAGACTCCTTACCCTTATCCTGCTATTGTCACATTCTGCTTTCTTACCTTAATGCCACTATCAGCACCCCCTTTAGCCCTTATCACCACCATTAACGCCCCCCTTGTCCTGAAGCAGCTCTGTGCCTTCAGGGAGTTTTCTGTGAGTGCACTCGCGCACATGTGCTGACTTCCACACTCGCCCTCCTCACCCCCCCCCCCCCCCCCCCCCCCCCAAACGCAACAACCAACCAGGCAGCGCTGAGCATTTCACTGCGAGATTCATGCTGGCTGGCTGGAAAATCCTCCCATCGCTGTTTTATCTCCTGAATTCTCACTGTTCTGGGGATAAGCCAAGTAGAAAATTATTTAGTTGGCCTTAACAAAAGTACAGTTCCTACTTTATTCTAAATGCTATGAATAGACTAAACTTTAAACACTTACTAGTGTAAGGAACATATTTTTTTATTTCTGTTGGACAGTTGTAAAGAACATATCTTGTATTTTCTGTTGGACTATGGATTAGAATTACAGTGGGATGCAGGTTGAAAGACATGTCCACTGGAACAGGATGAGAGATATATACAATGTTGCAGTCCTGGAACAGAGTGTGTCATGAAAAACAGGATGGTGCTGGAAAGGAGTCCTGGACCAAGGAAGCTGCCTGAGACAGCATTTTAATTGGCTTCTGACCAGGTGACCAGGTTTTTGTGTGGTAGCAGGGCAGTGAAAAGCTCCTGGCCTGTAAAGAGAAAACATCTAATATCTCTTTTCCTCATATCTCTATAACCTACTCTTGACTCTCTCTGAGGGAACCCCTGTAAAAATGAAAAGGGGAAAACCACTGTTAGAGGCATTGAAAAGCAAACTCTCAACCAGTGAACTAAATACTGAAAGTACTGGAAGATCACCTCATGTCATCAATAAGAACTGAAAGGAATTTGGAAGACATCGGTCAAAATCAACCCATCGAATCCTGTACTCCAGCTTGGTGCTATTGAACTGTTTTATCACACCGTTAAAGTCCAAGTTTTGTGTGTCTTACATGTCTTGTATGTGTTTGTATAGGAATTTAAGAAGAGGTAGAGTTTAGGCTATAGAGTTAAAAATTAGCAGTTCATATTTCTTCTGCAACTGGTTAATGACAGTTTATTCAATAAATAGTTATTTACTTATTAAGTTTACAAACTTGGTGCTCATATTCTGTTAAAATAAATTAAACAGTTAGATAGAATTGGGGCAATCTGGTGGTTTGCTCAAACATTTCACATTTATCGCAGTGTGGGGAACAGTGGGGCTTGATATTACAGCACACTATCCCCAGTGAGTCGTGACACTAGATACTCACCAGATACTCACCAAAGAGCTAGTTTCTTCCCCAAACAATCAAATTGCTTCTTTCCTATGATGTCATAATTTGTTTCTTTTCACACTCCTTTCGAACTCAGCGCGGGCCAATTCCAAGCAGCTGACAAGTCCACCTCTCCGACTGCTCTTCCCGAATGTGAGTGATGTAGTCTACGCTCCCTGGGCTATATTTATTTTCTCCCCACTCTGTGTATCTTTCGCAGGTCCACCTCTCCGACTGCTCTTTCCGAAGGTGAGTGATCTACTCAACTAACAGCATGACATTCAACTATATTTTCCATGAAATATTGTGTTTTAACACAGTATAAGCTCCAGTTAATTATATTTTATTCCATGATTCATGTGAGTTTTCACATGATTGGCTCCACTTGTTTGATCAATGAACTGTCATTAATATAAATAATGATGTAACTGACACCTCACTGGAGATTTCTCTCCTGTATAAAAACAGCCCCCTCTGAATGCTTCATGTAATCAGGCTGGGTTATTGCCTTGGACGTCAACAGAAACCATTTCATCTCACAGAAAATGCGTGAACCAACAATACTGCACCAGATAGAAGACATTTACTACCCTGTTCTTGTGGTTATTGGAGTTCCTGGTAAGCCACTTAACCATTTAATGGAAGAAAATAACTTGAGATGTACGTCTCACAAATGGAAATTGACTGTTTGATAACATCGTTATGTGACTGGTTTGGTGATTTGTTCCCATGGTGCTTGGACTGTTGACTGTTATACTATCTCTGTTTTATATCACTGTTAACTCTGGTTAAACAATGAGATGCACATGCATAGTGCAATACTATATACAATATGAGTGATCCACTTCCCATGCTGAAACAGAAATAAAGGGAAGGGATGAAAGATAGTATGAAGAGAGAGAGAAAATAGAAACAGAAAGTACAAGTCACATAAGGATTTTAAAAATTGAAATTAGGATTTTTTAAATCTCTAAGAGAAATTTACTACAGGCAGCAAAGAATCTCAACAGTTTAAACAGTTCTCTTTCTGGGCCAGAGAGGTTGTTTGACAGTAAGAATTATCACATTGTTGAAAGGGTACTCTTACTGTTACATATAAACTCTGACTTTCTGCAGTGGGTTGAATAGTCAGTTAATGTTCATACGCATTAAGTTCTTAGGAATATTGAGGATGACCTGCCTTGGCTCCCTGGTAAGCAACACCTCAAGTTTAAAATTCTTATCCTTCTTTTCAAATCCTGCCATGGCCTTACCTGTCCCTATCTCTGTAATCTGCTCCACTCCCACAACACTTCCAGAAATCTGTGCTCTGCTAATTCTAGCCTCATAAGCAAGGCCAATTTTACATAAGATTACTTGGTATTGCATAGGATAAATGGCACAGAAACGGGCCATTCAACCTAACTAGATCTTTGCCATTGTATATGCTGCTCTTGAGCCTCCTCCCATTTTTTTTCATCTAAATCTACCATCATAGCCATCTATTTCTTTCTCCCTCAAATGCTTGCCTAGTTCCCCCTTAAATGCATGTATGCTATTCACTTCAACCACTCTCTGTGGTAGTGAGTTCCACATTCTCATCATGCTTTGGATAAAGAAGTTTCTTCTGAACTTCCTATTGCATTTCTTGGTGGCCATCTTAACTTGATGGCCTCTAGTTATTCTCTTCCCCACAAGAGGAAACATTCTCTCTGGATCGGCTCTATCAAAACCTTTCATAATTTTAAAGACCTTATCGTTTACCATGGCTGGTTAGCTCAGTTGGCTAGATAGCTAGCATGAGATTCAGAATAAGGCCAACTCCATGGATTTGATTCCTGTACTGGCTGAGGTAGGCTTGGGACCTGCCTGCTCACCCTGCCACTGAGAGTGGATGCTATGACAAACCACCAATGACAAAAGCTGCCAAGGAAATAGCTCAGGGTGAAGCATCAGCAGACAATGAACCAAGAACCTGCATTTGGGCAGAGAGCACCATTCCATTAGGTCATCCATCAGCCTTCGTTTTTCAAGAGTGGAGAGACCCAGACTGTCAGTCCTTTTCTGATATGTATGCCCGTGCATTTCTAATATCATCCTTGTAAATTTTCTCTGCACTCTCTCCAGTACCTCAATATCCTTTTTATAATCTAGCGACCAGAACTGCACGCAGTACAGTAAGTGTGGTCTAACCAAGGTTTGGCACAGGCTTAGCATAACCTCCTTCATTTCAATTCTATCCCTTTAGAAATAAAACCGAGTGCTTGGTTGGCTTTTATTATGAACTTGTTAACCTGTGCTGTAACTTTTAGTGATTGATGCATTTGTACTCCAAGATCGTTTTGTTGTTCGACATCACCTAGACTTACACCTTCCAGGTCACCTCCCTAATTCTACCTACCAAAATGTGCTACCTCACATTTATTTGGGTTCAACATTATTTGCCAATTATTTGTCCACCAAATTGCTCCACCATTGACGGTTGTTTCTTCAGCTGCCATGTCCCTAAACTCTGGTATTCCCTCCCTAAACCTCTTCACAATTCCTTTTCTCTTTCCTAATTTAAACTCCCCTTGACAATGCTTTAGGTTGTCTGCCATGATGTTTCCTTTTTCTTGTTCGGTGTTAAATTTAGTTTTGAAATCTGTGAATCACCTTGAGTCATTTTATTATGTTAGAAGTGTTTAAATACAATTTATTGTTATTATTGTTACTTCTCCAGCCTCCACCTTGAATATAATTTCCACTATAACTTGTTGTAAGTAAGAGTTGATAACGGAGTAAGTGGGGATGTGGGAGCTTAGTGAATGCTGGGAGCAACAATGAGATTTCTGAATTGAGAAAAAAACAGAGGAACAATGGAGGAGGATGCATTAGAGTCCAATCAGGTACAGAGTGAGAAATAAAGAGAGGGGGAAAAAAGCTTAGCTGAAGAAAGAAGGGCAAGATAAAAAGGAGACCTTTTGGATAAATAAGGCAAAAACTAAAAAAAGGAAATGTAAAGCTTTAAAATGTGAAATTTATTAGACCCACCACCTACTACATACAAGAAGGAATGAGTCTCAACACTTTAAATAGTTCTGTTTCAGAGTGACATTGCATTAACAACTACAGGACCATTGGAAGAGACCAGAAGTTGTAATGTATTGGTCCTGACTTTCTGCATTGAGTTTAACACACAATGTTATTTATTCATTCCTGGGATGAGGGTGTCACTGGCGAGACCTTCATTTACTGGCCATCCCTAATCGCCCTTGAGAAGGCGATGGTGAGCCGCCTTCTTGAACTGCTGCAGTCCATGTGTTGTAGGAACACCCACAGTGCTGTTAGGAAAGGAGTTCCAGAATTTTGACCCAGTGACAGTGAAGGAACAGCAATATAGTTCCAAGTCAATATAGTGTGTGGCTTGGAGGGGATATTGCAGGTGGTGGTGTTCCCATGCATCTGCTGCCCTTGTCCTTCTAGGTGTTAGAGGTCGCAGGTTTGGAAGGTGCTGTTGAAGGATCATTGGTGGGTTGCTGCAGTGCATCTTGTAGTTTGAACACACTGCTGCCACTGTGAGCTGGTGGTGGAGGCAGTGGCTGTTAAAGGTGGTGGATGGGGTTGCCAATCAAGTGGGCTGCTTGTTCTAGACAGTGTTGAGTTTCTTGAGTGTTGTTGGAGTTGCACTCATCCAGGCAAGTGGAGAATTTTCCATCAAATTCCTGACTTGTAGATGGAGGACAGGCTTTTGGGAGTCAGGAGGTGAGTTATCCACCGCAGAATTCCGAGCCTCTGACCAGCCCTTGTAGCCACAGTATTTATATGGCTGGTCCAGTTCAGTTTCTAGTCAATGGTAACCCTCAGGATGTTGATAGCGGGGGGATTCAGCGATGGTAATGTCATTGAATGCATTCTTTCTTGTTGGAGATGGTGATTTCCTGTCACTTGTGTAGCGCAAATGTTACTTGCCACTCATCAGTCCAAGCCTAAATATTGTCCAGGTCTTGCTGCATTTGGACATGGACTGCTTCAGTATCTGAGCAGTTGCAAATAGTACTGAACATTGTACAATCATCAGCGAACATCCCCACTTCTGCCCTCATGATGGAAGGAAGGTCATCGATGAAGCAGCTGATGATGGTTGGGCCTAGGACACCACCCTAAGAAACTTCTGCAGCGATGTCCTGGAGCTAAGATGATTGACATCCAATAACCACTAGGTAGACGCCAACCAGTGGAGAATTTTCCCCCTGATTTCCATTGACTTCAGTTTTTCTCAGGATCCTTGATGCTATATTTGGTCCAATACTGCCTTGATGTCAAGGGCAGTCGCTCTCACCTCACTACCTGAGTTCAGCTCTTTTCTCCATGCTTGGACCAAGGCTATAATGAGATCAGGAGCTAAATTGCCCTGATGGAACCTGAGCGTCAGCGAGCAGATTATTGCTAAACAAGTCCCACTTGATAGCACTGTCGACGACCACTTCCATCAATTTGCTGATGTTCGAGAGTAGACTGATGGGGTGGTAATTGGGCTGATTGGATTTGTCCTGCTTTTGTGGACAAAGCATACCTGGGCAATTTTCCACATTGCCAGGTAGATGCCAGTGTTTTAGCTTGGCTTGGGGTGTGGCTAATTCTGGAGCACAAGCCTTTGATACTATTGTCGGAATTTTGTCTGGACCCATAGCCTTTCCAGTACCCAGTAACTTCAGCCATTTCTTGATATCACAGAAGTGAATCGAATTGGCTGAAGACTGGCATTTGTGATTCTGAGGACCTCACGAGGAGACGAGATGGATCATTCAGTCAGCACTTCTGGCTGAAGATGGTTCCAACTGCTTCAGCCTTCTCTTTTGCACTGATATGCTGTGCTCCCTCATCATTGAAGAATGGGCTATTTTGTGGAGCCTCCTCCTCCTGTCAGTATAATTGTTCACCATCATTCATGACCAGATGTGGCAAGACTACAGAGCTTAGATCGGGTCCATTGTTTGTGGGATCACTGAGCTCAGTCCATCACATGATGCTTCCGCTGTTGGCATGCATGTAATCCTATATTGTGGCTTCACCAGGTTGACAGCTCATTTTCAGGTATGCCTTGTGCTGCTCCTGGAATACCCTCCTGCACTCTTCATTGAACTAGGGTTGATCCCCTGGCTGGATGGCAATGGTAGAGTGGGGGATATGCCAAATCATGAGGTAACAGTTTGTGGTCAAATACAATTCTGCTGCTGCAGTTGGCCCACAGCACCTCATGGATGCCCAGCCTTGAGCTGCTAGATTTGTTTAAAACCTACCCCATCTAGCACAGTGGTAGTGCCATACAACACGATGGAGGGTATGCTCAACTTGAAGAAGGGATTTCGCCTCCACACGTATTTTGGCAACTCCACCAATATTATCATGGACTGATGCATCTGCGACCGATAGATTGGTGAGGACGAGGTCAAGTAGATTTTTCCCTCATGTTGGCTCCCTCACCACCTGCCGTAGACCCAGTCTAGCAGCTATGTCCTTTAGGACTCAGTCAGCTTGGTCAGTAGTGGTGCTACTGAGCCATTCTTGGTGATGGATATTGAAGTCCCCCACCCAGAGTACATTCTGTGCCCTTCACCCCTCAGTGCTTCCTCCAAATGGTGTTGTAAATGTAGGAATACTGAATCATCAGCTGGGGTGGGGTGGGGGGGTGGAGGGGGTGGTAACTAACAGGACTATGTTTGATCTGTTGGCATGAGACTTCATGGGGTTTGGACTCTCAGAGAAACTCCTTCACAATTGTATACTGCTGTGCCGCCACCTCTGGTGTGTCTGTCCTATTGGTGGGACAGGACATACCTAGGGTTGGTGATGGTGGTGTCTGGGACATTGATTATAAGGTATGATCATGACTATGTCAGGCTGTTGCTTGGCTAGTCTGAGAGAGAGTTCTCCCAATTTTGGCACAAGCCCCCAAATATTCACAAGGAGGACTTTGCAGGGTCAACAGGGCTGAGTTTGTTATTATCATCTCTGGCACCTAGGTCAATGCCAGGTGGTCCATCCAGTTTTATTCCTTTTAGACTTTTTAGCTGTTTGATGCAACTGAGTGGCTTGTTAGGTCATTCAGAGGACATTTAAGAGTCAACCACATTGCTGTGCATCTGGAGTCACATGTAGGCCAGACCAGGTAAGGATGGCAGAATTCCTTCCCTAAAGAGTAATGGTGAACCAAATTACGACAATCTACAATGGTTTCATGGTCATCATCACTGATACTCACTTTTAATTCCAGATTGATGGATTCAAATTCTACCAACTGCCATGGTGGGATTTGAACCCACATCCCTAGAGGGATTAGCCTGGATTACTAGCCCAATGACATTACCACTATGCCACTGCCTCCCCCATGTGCAAATCCAGTAAATTCATAAAAATAACAGGGTGTTGTAAGCATATGGTTAAGTGGTGTAAGTTGACCTGAAAATTATGAAGATTCAAAACTCATAGCATATCTCTTGCCAATGGCTAAGCAGGAAAAATGGGCAAGGTCATCTGATAGAAGGATGGTGTTGAACTGGCAGTCAGGAGTGTTATGGCACAGCTGATGGTAAATGCTGAGTTGTTAAAATCCCAGAGAGAAACATGAGACAACTGCCACAACTGTTTTTGCAATTTATATGTTTTGAGATGCAGGATTTGAACTCAGTAGTAATAAGACCACCGAACCTTATAGGTTTTTACAAAACTAGATTAAACATTTATTAATAACAGAAATGATTTTAAACACATACATTTGTCTACAAATTACTACTATAATAACTTCTAAATCCTCTAGCTAATCTAACTTTCAGTTACACTTTCATTAAGGCAACATTTTAAAAGACCCAGGCAAAGAAACATGATACCCTTATCAATCCAATTCAAAGTGAGTTTCCTTAACTTTAGTTCTTTGTAGACAGCAGCTTGAGGCTTAGAAACTGAAGGCGTTTCACACTTTTCAGATCATAAAATGCCTGCCTTTACACACCGCCTTCTCTCCTTTATACATATTTTCCCCTTTGAATGCAAATTCCCATAGTTTCATTATGTCTTTGGACTTTACCTTCCTGATCCTAAAAAATTATCATAGTGCCAATTTTATCAGTAATCTTTGGGGAAAAATAAACACACTGTTTCTTAACTTCTGCTGGTTAGGTGTAATATTTCAACCCCTCTTTTTAATTCAAGCTAGTCTAGTTTATTTAAAAATGCAAATATCCTTTTACACCTCACATTCTAAACTTCCCCCATGTTTACCTACTTAACATTTCAAACCTAGCTCATCCTCTAATACATCAAAGCCTTCAGACCAGTTACCTTTAATCCAATTGAGTCTCACAGACACATATAGACACAGGTATCACTATTTTGTAATAAATTCCAATAACATTATTATATATTCCTGAAATTCCCCTCCTTATTGAAAAATGAACCATCATAATTTTAAAAGACAGCTTCATTTTTCAACCCATCTTATACAATCTCCTATACTTATCTGTATAATTATACTGTTACATTACCAGATGTGTGCATTAACATAATATATATACAAATCCTTCGTATCAACAGAAATCATTTCACTTCAGTGTCCAGGTTTTAAATATCCAATTTTCCTTTTAAGCTTCAACTCTTAATAATCAGATTTTCTTGTCCCGCTACATGTATAAGCTGTAGATTAAATGGTTGCAGTAATAATCCATCTGAATAGCCTTGCATTCCTGTTTTGAAATTTGTCCAGAAACTTTAAAGGATTGTGGTCTGTATAAACAATTGTTTCTGATGAATTGTTTGCAACATAGATTTAAAAATGCTGCAACGCTAACACCAAACCCAAAGTCTCCTTTTCGATCATTGACTATCTTCTCTGTTGTACATTCAACTTACATGAAAAATACCCTGTCAGTTTTTCAATTCCATTTTCATCTTCCTGTAATAGTACTTCCCCAAAGCCTATATCGTTTGCGTCAATGGCCAACTTAAATTGCTTGGCGTAATTGGGTACTGCCAAAACTGGTGTTGTAGTTAATACAGTTTTCAAACTGTCAAATGTATTCTGACACTCCAGTGTCCATTGAAACTTCTTGTTCTTTTTTATTAGTTCAGTCAGTGGAGCAACCGCTCTGCTAAATTTGGTTCAAATTTCCGATAAAACCCACTCATGTCCACAAATCTCAAAACTTTTCATTTTGTTGTAGGCATGGGGAAATCCACGATAGCCTTGACTTTCACATCTCTCAGAGCCACATTACCATGTCCAATGGTATGGCCTAGATACGTAACTTGCGCTTTTGCAAGTTCACTTTTAGCTAAGTTCACCACCAAATTAGCTTCCTATAGTCAAGTAAATAATTCTTCCAGATGTTGTAAATGCTCCTCCCATGTCTGACTGAAAACTATCAAGTTGTCAATATAAACAGCACTATCGCTCAGACCTGCAATTACATTGTTTGTCAGTCTTTGAAATGCTGTAGGTGCATTTTTCAAACCAAACGGCATGACTTTAAACTAATAAGGTCCATCTGGCATCACAAAAGCTGATACCTTCTTTGCTCTCTCCGATAACAGTACTTGCCAATATACTTTTAGCAAGTCAATCTTTGTGATAAATTTTGATTGTCCCACTTTCTCAATACAATCTTCCAACTGTGCTATAGGATAGGAATCTGCTTTTGCCACTGTATTCACCTTTCGATAGTCCACACATGGTTTTGTGTTCCATTCAGTTTCGATACCAGCTCAATGGGCGAACTCCAGTTACTGCAAC
The DNA here is from genome assembly GCF_964194155.1 of Cetorhinus maximus. Taxonomy (NCBI): domain Eukaryota; kingdom Metazoa; phylum Chordata; class Chondrichthyes; order Lamniformes; family Cetorhinidae; genus Cetorhinus; species Cetorhinus maximus. Next base: position 78,722,215 of record NC_135896.1, read on the forward strand.
TCAGTGATATCATTTTGAAGCATGTATTTGATTTCTTTCTGTACTTGATAACTTTGCCGGATTTAATCTGTAAGGATGTTGCCTTGGCAAAGATGAAAGCTCTACAGATACATTTAACGGCCCGCCCCCCGCCCACTGACGGGAAAATGATGCGGGATGACATCAGGAGGAACCCCCGATGTCATCCCGTTCCCTTTAAATTTTTAGGAAGGCGGGCGGACATTGAAATCAGCTGTCCGCCCGCCGACCTGTCAATGGCCAATTGAGGCCATTGACAGAGTAATTAAGATAATTAAAGGCCTGCCCATCCAACCTTAAGAATGGCGGGCAGGCCAGGAGCCCCAGAGGGCTTCTGAAAAAACATGAAACCTCATCCACTGGTGGGATGAGGTTTCATGTCCATTTTTAAAAACTTTGGTACATTTTATGTGATATTTATTAACATGTCCCATCTCATGTGACATTGTCACATGAGGGGGACATGTTAATAATTTTTTAATTTTTCTATTTTTAAAGTTTTCTGGACTGTCACTAATCTCCCTGAGACAGTATTTTGTCTCAGGGAGCACGGCGCTCTTTCACACGCATGTGCGAGAGAGCGCACTTTGACTGATGGGGAATCCCTCCACCCCCCGCACAGGAAGCGCATAGCTTCGGTGGCGGGGGTCGCCGTCGGCCCACCGCCGAGCCGGTGGGGCCCGCACATCCACCAAGGGCAAAATTCTGCCCTTATATATAGCTAAATTTGCCTTCCTGGGCTTATTTCCACAAATATCTTTGTGTAACCACAATAGCTTTTCCAAATCACTTTGACACTTGTCTGGAAAGTAACTCAATGTTACATTTAAATTTTCAAGTACCCCCTCATTATCCAGTTTGATTAGAGGAAAATCAATTTCAGAATCCTGCTTTTCTACTTCTTTCTCACTATCTACAAGCACTAATATCTCCTTTTGGTCCTCTTTCCTGCCAAAGTACTTTTGAAGCATATTTACATGACACACCTTCTGCTTCTTTCTTCTATCTGGAGTATTTATTGAATAATTCTCTTCACTCACTTTCTTTTCAATCCTCTAAGGCCCACTAAACCTTGCCTTTAATAAGTCACCCAGTACTGGTAACAGAACTAATACTTTCTCCCCAGCAACAAAACTACGAGCTGTAGCTTTCCTGCCTACTTTCATTTTCATTACTTGCTGTGATATTTTTAAATGTTCCCTAGCTATCTCACATGCTCTGTCCAATCTCTCTCTGAAAGTTGATACATAATTCAGGGGAGTCGTTTTTGAATTTTGACTCTCCAATTTCTCATGAATCAATTTCTGTGGTCCTCTTACCTCGCGACCATAAACTAGTTCAAAAGGTCAGTCGAGGCATTAGGAGCATCCCTAATAGCAAACAAAGAGAATGTAATTCCCCTATCCCAATCCTGTGGCTAACCCTGACTATAAGCCCTCATCATAGTTTTGGAGTTTGATGCCATCTGTCCAAAACCCCTTGTGACTCAGGATGAGCTGTTGACTTTAACTGTTGTATTCCCAAACTGTTCATTACTTCCTTAAACAGCTGGGACATGAAATTTGAACCCTGATCTGATTGTATTTCTTAGGTAAACCATATCTTTGTAAAACATTTAGTTAACTGTTCCACAATGTTCTTGTTATAATATTTTTCAAAGCTATTGCTTCAGGAAACCTGATAGACTTATCCATTATAGTCAGTTTGATTTCCACTTTTAGTCTTAGGGAGGGGGCCTACACGATCAATCATGACCTAAGTAAAAGGTTCTTCAAATGCTGGAATTGGAATTAAAGGTGCCGGCATAATCACTGTTTGCGGTTCCCCTATGATCTGACATGCGTGGCATGTTCTACAGAATTTGACTACATCCCTATGCAATCCAAGCTAAAAAAATGTTTTTGTATCTTCACCTGTGTCTTTCTAGTTCCTAAATGTTCCCCCCCGCCCCCATTGGAATTTAATGAGCTATCCTCAGAATCTTATTTATATATCCAAATGGTATTACAATCTGATGCACTTCCCTCTAGCTTTCATTTGCTGAAGCATGATAAGGCCTCCATTTTCTCATTAAAAAATTACCCTAGAATACATTTTGCCTGTTTCTGATTAAGCTGTCTGATATAAATGCTCTATTTGCCAATCCTTTTTCCGAAACATGAGATCCTTGAGTTAAACACTTCAGCTGAATTCAGTCTTCCGGTCTTTGTTCCTAAACAACCTTATCAAATACAGTGTCAGCTAATTGGATTTCCACACCTTCTCCCTCCCTACCTGTTCATCTTGTTTCAACCTATAAGCCTGTGATCTTGTTATCACACAATCTAGAAACAATCCAGGATACTGTCTCTGCATCACTTCTGTTGAAAACACTTCTACAGGCTGCTCAACTACCATAGGCATCACTCACACCCGTGATCCAGCTATATCATTACCCAGAATAAATTGAACCCCTGTAATGGGCAGTTTTTTCACTATCCCAACAATCATTTCACCCGTTTTCCACTTACTCTTTAAATCTATCTTCAACAATGGAATAGGTTTAGCATCTCTACTTATTATCACCTGTTCCTGCAATACTCCCTCTGAACAACAAATGTCACTCTACCACAATATTAAGGATTGATTAGCTCCTGTGTCTCTTAAAATTTTAACATCTTTACCTACTCCACCCTGTACACATGGGAAGACATCCCCTTCACACACAAAATCTTTAAACATTTCTCCAACCTGCTCCTCCAAATTATCTTGGTTAATTTGGGAACACATTCCCACGTCTTTACCCATCACTGATTCTCTCTGTTTTACCTCTACATAAGCCACTGTTTTTCCTATGCCTGAACCTCAGAACCCACAGTACTCTTACTTCCAGAACTTTTCTGCACCCCTATAAGTCCAACAGATTTTCCCTGCAATTTCCAGCACACAGATTTCGTAAGTCCAACTTTATTACAATGAAAACACCTCAATTTTCGAATGTCACTTCTACCCTCAGCACCTTTTCTGTTCTGAGAAAGACATTTCCTGCGAATTTCCACCTACTCATTCTCTTCCTTGACTACCCGCCTTCCTTTCATCTACCTACTTTCTATCCTTTTCTGATTTAAAAGTGTGATGAAAAAAATGTTTAGCTCTATGAACTAACTAATAGAATCTTTCCCTCATTGGACAGGCGTGTGCCCAACCTGAATGAGAGTAAAATAGTGCATGATATTTTGCTCGGCGGGCACACACGAGAGGTAGCAGTGTGTCCACGGACAATTAAGATGCCTATTAAGGCCCTTAATCAATTAATGGATGGGCAAATGGGCTAAGCGGCCTTTGCATTTTTTGCGAAACCTCATCCATGGGTGGGATGAGGTTTCGACCAGTGATTTTAAAAAATGAACTTTTAAAACTCATTTTTAACATGTCCCACTCATGTGACTTTGTTACATCAGGGGCCAAAAACAAAAAATTATGGAAAAACTCAGCAAGTCTAACAGCATATGTGGAGAGAAAGACAGAGTTAATGTTTCGAGTCCGTATGACTCTTCTTCAGAGCTAAAGGGAAATAGAAATGTGGTGAAATATATATTGTTTAAGGGGGGTGGAACAGGTGAAGCTGGATAGGAGGCTAGTGATAGGTGGAGGCAAAGGATAGATTGTGAAAGATGTCGTAAACAAAATAAACTGGAGGAACAGCACCTCATCTTCCAATTAGGCACTTTACAGCCTTCCGGACTTAACATTCAGTTCAACAATTTCAGGCCATGAAATCTCTCCTCCATCCTCGCCCCTTTTTAAACCCCCTTTTTTCTATATTCATTTTTATTTTTAAATTTTTTTTTTTTCCACTTATTTTCATTATTATTATTTTTTAAATTTATTTCCATTTTTATTCATTGTTTTATCCCCAGTTTTTAGCCTATTTTCGATCTTTTTTCCCCACCACCGTCCCCTCCCCCACCCCTTCCCCACTAGGGCCATCTGTTACTTTCCAGAGTGCTTACCCTGGTCCTGCCATTATCACATTCTGCTTTCCACTCTTAATGTCACCATTAGCACCTCCTTTAGCCAATGCCGCCACTATTAACAACCCTTTGACCATTTGTTTATGGCATCTTTTGCAATCACTCCTTTGTCTCCACCTATCGCTAGCCTTCTATCCAGCTTCACCTGTTCCACCCCCCTTAAACAGTATATATTTCACCACATTTCTACTTCCCTTTAGCTCTGTAGAAGAGTCAAAAGGACTCAAAATGTTAACTCTGTCTTTCTTGCCACAGATGCTGTTAGACCTGCTGAATTTTTCCAGCAATTTTTTGTTTTTGTTTCAGATTTACAGCATCAGCAGTATTTTGCCTTTATCACATGAGGGGACATATTTTCCTTATTTATTAATTCTTTGTTTTTATTGTTAACAATCTTGAGCTCCCTGAGGTTTCGACCAGTGATTTTTTAAAAAATGAACTTTTAAAACTCATTTTTAACATGTCCCTATTCATATGGCAGAGTCACATGAGGGGACATGTTTTCCTTATTTTTTAATTCTTTATTTTTAATGTTAACAATCTTCAGCTCCCTGAGGCAGCTCTGTGCCTTCAGGGAGCCTTTACTGCGTGCAACACCGCACATGCGCACACTTCAGCATTCGTGCTCCTCCTGGCAGCGCTCAGGCTCCCAGCACACATTTCACGCTGACTGGCCATTAATTGGAGGGCCTGATCACAGGCGGCGCTCGGTTTCGTCGTTGCTCCTGGGTCCGCCCGCCCTTTTTTGATTGTCGGTGGGCGCGCTGCCAACTCCTGCGTGAGCCCGCCAACCAAAATATCATGCAAATGTGCAATGATGTCAGGATGCCCGCCTGACTTCATCGTGTGTGATTTTACGCTCGGTCGGCTCAGGTGCGCGCCCACCCGACGAGCGTTATATTCTGGCCATATGCACTCAAAATAGCCTTTTTTTTTTACTACATCACAGTTCACTGACATTTCTTCTGACAGTGAAGCATAAACCTCATGTGCTCTCCCCACCAATCTGGATTGTAATAACAATGTTCAGTTTTCCTGTGGCCATTTCATTTGTTTAGTTATCTTCTCAAACGAAATAAAGAATGTTTCCACATCTCTTTTCTCAAACTTTGTAAGAGCTTCCACAACTTTAAACATCTCCCCACTGGGTTTTAGGTTAAAGGATTTTTCATGAGCAGAACTTTCCTCAGCATCTGATGTCTCCTTTTTAAAATCCAGCCTTTTAAGCCGGTGCTCTCTGTCTCTTTCCTTCATTTTCTCTCCCATTGCTAACTTTTCCCTCTGAAGATCAAGTGTTCCTATTTCCATTTCTTTTTGAAATAATCTCTCTTTTTCCCTTTCTTTTTCTGCTGCCTCTAGTTCCAGTTTTTTATTTCCAATTCCTTTTCCTTTTTGTTTGCCTCCAGTTTAAGTTTTCTCAGATCCTTTGCTTGTTCAAATTCCGGCCTCTAGCTGTGACTCATTAGTGTCAGGTATCACTTCCAACTTTAAATGCTGTGCTATACCTTCAATTATATCTGCTTTCTTCACCTCTGCAGGTAACCTCAATTGTAATTTATCCGCCAATTCCAATTAACTTAACTTTAGTTACCTTTTGTAAACCAGCCAAAGTTGAAACTTCAACTCCCAGACAAGCCTGAGCAACTGCCAAAGCCATACTGCAGTCTCAACACTTTTAAAAAAACCTCAATTCAAAGTGCTTCTTGAACTCATAACCTTAAGATTCACCAACTCCAATCCAATCAAGGAATTTCAAATATATCCCGCAAAAAGCCCCCACCGATGTTATGGTACAGCCGATGGTAAATGCTGAGTTGTTCAAATCACAGAGGGAAACATGAGACAACTGCCACAACTGTTTTTGCGATTTGTATGTTTCAAGATGTGGGCTTTGAATTCAGTAGTAATAAGACCACCGAGCCTGATAGGCTTTTACAAAACTAGATTAAACATTTATTAATAAGAGAAATGATTTTAAGCACATACATATGTCTACAAATTACTACTATAATAACTTCTAAATCCCCTAGTTAATCTAACTCCCAGTTACACTTTTGTTAAGGCAATAGTAAGACACATAGATTTTTAAAAACCCAGGGAAAGAAACATGACACCCTGAACAATTCAATTCAAAGTGCGTTTCTTTAACTTCAGTTCTTTGTAGACAGCAGCTTGAGGCTTAAATGCTGAAGGCATTTCACACTTGTTAGGCCTAAGAAATCCTGTCTTTACACATAGCCTTCTCTCCTTTATACATATTTTCCCCTCTGAATGCAAATTCCAATTGTTTCCCTATGTCTTTGGATCTTAGCTTCTGTAAAAAAATTAACATAGTACCAATTTTACCAGTAATTTTTGGGAAAAATAAACACACAGTTTCTTAAGTTCTGCTGGTTAGGTGTAATATTCTCTCCCTCTTTTTAATTCAAGTTAGTTTAGTTTATTTAAAAATGCAAATGTCCTTTTACACCTCACATTCTAAATTTCCCCCATGTTTACCTGCTTAACATTTCAAACCTAGCTCATCTTCTAATATATCAAAGCCTTCAGACCAGCTGCCTTTAATCCAATTAAGTCTTTCTCACACACACACAGACATATATTGACATAGGTACCACTATTTTACAATAACTTCCAATAACATTATTATTTCTTCCTGATAGGAGTCAGGAAAAGATCACCGTCTAGAAGGTTTGGGATTGCAGGTTTGGAGATTGGGCACAGGGAGATTATGGACAGCTGGTCACGGCAGTGAGGATGGGTTGCAATCAGCAGAATGTTTACTTGAAGAAACTGAGGAAGTACTTTTGTTTCATCTGACCAGCAAACAGTGCCACAAAAAGCACTTACTGTCTTAATCCAGCTGCTTCCATTTCCATTCAGCTGCTGGGTCAAGTCCAGGGCAACACAGCCAGCTAACATTAAATTAATAGTGTACTACTAACTTAAATTCTATAGAAGTGCCCCATCTCCGGAGAGCAGGAAATGAACACAATGCACAACCTGCCAGCATATAAATGGAAATAAGCACATCTGTGGTGGATTGGTGTCATGTTCCATCATTTGGGTTCATTATGGCAAGGAACCAACTGGGGAACAGATTATTTTAGACCTAGTATTCTGTAATGATACAGGGTTAATTAATAATCTTATACGTGTCTTATTAATTAGTAATCATCCACTAAAGATTCCTCTGGGTCAGAGTGATCATAATATAATAGAATTTCATAATAATTTTGACAGTGATGTGGCAAAGTCCAAATCTAGGGTCTTCAATTTAAACAAATACAGACATATGAGGGGTGAGTTGCCTGATGTACATTGGGAAATTAGGTTGAAATCTATGACTGTAGACAAGCATTGGCAAACACTTAAAAAAAAAAATTCATAATTCTCAATTAACATGCATTCCTTTGAGAAATAAAAAATTCCAAAGATAACAACCTAGCCTATCCAATCTTTCCACATAACTAAATTTCTCCAGCCCAGGCAACATCATAGTGAATCACCTCTGTACCGTCTCTCATGCAATCACACATTTTCTTGTAATACTCTGACCAGAACTGCACATGGTTTTCCAACAGTGGTTTAACCAGTCTTTTAAACATTTCTAGCAATATCTCCTAGCTCTTATATTCTATGCTTCATCTAATAAAATCAAGTATGCCTCCTTGACCACCTTTATCTACATGTCCAGCCACTTTCAGGGATTTGTGGGCATGCATTCCAAGGTTCCTCTATTCCTCTATTCTTCTCAGTATCCTATCATTGTTTGCATTCCCTTGTCTTGCTGGCCTTCCCCAAATGCATTACCTCACACTTCTCCAGACTGAATCCCCTATGCCTCTGTTCTGTGCACCTGACTAGTCCATTGATATCATCCTGCAGTCAACAGCTTTCTTCTTCAAAAGCAAGTTAATTTTTGTTTCATCTGCAAAGTTCTTAATCATACCCCTTACATCCAAATCCAAATCATTAATCTACCACAAAAAGCAAGGGATCTAGCACTGACTCCTGTGGAGAGCAACTGGAAACTAAATTCCAATAACAAAAGCACCCATCGACAATAACACTTTGCTTCCTGCCTCTGAACCAATTATGGATTCAACTGGACAATTTGCCTTGGATCTTTTACTTTCATGGACATTACATTGTGGGACCTTATCTATAGGCTTGCTAACATCCTTATAGACTACGTCAGATGTACTACCCTTATCAACACTCCTTGTTATTCCAAAATAATATTCAATCATGCTTCTCATACTCAACCATCCATTCACAAATCTGTGCTCTCAATCATTAACCTGTGTCTTTCTAAATGAATATTTCTCCTGTCTCTCAGATTTTTTTGTCATAATTTTGCCTCCATCATGTTGGGCAGTAATTACTCAGTCGATCCCTTCCTCTCTTTTTAAACAATGGGACAATGTTAGCAGTCCTCCAGTTCTCTGGCACCATAATTGTAGCAATAGAGGATGGCAAAATGATAGTCAGAGCCTTCACTATTTCTTCATTTGCTTCTCTTAACAGCCTCATGCACCTTTCATCTAGGCCTAGGGATTTATCCACTTTTTAAAGATGTTAAACCCCTCAATATCTTCTCTTTCACTATGTTAATTTCATATGTTATTTCACACTCCACCTCCCTGAGTGCAATGTCTGTCGCATGCTCTTTTTTATTTTTTTTTTATGAAAATAGACACAAAGGCCTGGACGTTCGCTCCCAGGTTGGGAGCCTGGGCTGGGACATTTCCTGGCTCCGTAAGCCCGACTCAGGAGAAAGTGGCTCGGAAGTGGGGATTTTTGTTCCGGGGCGGCGGGGTTCCCTGGGAATCGGGCTGTGTCTTGGCACTTTTGATTCTTGTTTTTGACAGTTCCCATTGACAGTTTATCTTGACACTTCTGACATGTTGCTTTTGACAGCTCCTCTTGACAGAATTGAGGGGTTTTGGGATAGTGCAGAAAAGTTTACCTTGGAGGTCAATCATAATCTTGCTGAATGGCTGAGTAGACTTGATGGTCCATGTGGCATAATTTTGTTCCTACTTCTTATGTGTGTTACTGTACATACTCGCACATCTGCAATTATAAGTCCAAAGTGAGGATAAGCCAGACCATCCCCATCTCCTGCAGACAATTACCTCAAGGGTTGAGCACTTCTCACCTGCTTTCACCTGCCATGTTTCCCAAAGCCAGAGAAACCTGTTTGAATGTGGTTAAAGACAATAGGACAGAACTTCCATGGAGCGCCAATCACAGTGGGATTGCCACTCCGCTCCACTTTACTTACCAAGGTCAGGAGCTGCACATTTCTCACCCGGACTTCCCCCGGGCCTGGTAAGAAGTGTGCAGTGCAGCAGCTCCAGCGTCCTTCCAGTGCAGGGCAGCAGCATTGGGGGCAGTGAAGCCATGCCCCCTTTGTATGGCATTAGCTAGTCAGGGAGTTGTGGGGCAGTTGGGATGCTGGAGCTGGTCGGAGGGGGTGGAGGAGTGGTCAGCGGGGAGGGTGGGATGATTGTTGTGGCGGGTCAGGGGCTAATCCGGGGTTTGTGAGTCTAGTCATGGGGTCAGGAGAGTAGCCATGGGATTGGGTGATAGTCGGGTAGTTGGGGGGGTACTTGGGGTTTGGAGGGTAGTTCAGGATGGGGGTTTAGTCGGGGGTCCAGTAAGGGGTCGGGGTCAGTAGCATCTTTACCCAGCAGTTAGAAGTGGTTTCAATTCTTCTAACTTTTCCTGGCTAACTATTTTGGTAATGGAGTCTGAACCATTCAAAGTCTCTGATTTAAATCAGAGTTTCGGAAGGTTCCAGGTGTAGGGTATGTGCCCATTTGAAGTTTAAACTTCCCGGGCAATTCCCACTTAGTCCTTGCATGTGAACTTCCAGTGGGTCCCCCAGTGCACCTTCTGGGGTACCTTTGGGATACGAACCCATGGGGAATGGAAGTTCTGGACTTGAATCACCATTAAAAGAAAGGCATGCAACCTCCTTATAAGGTTTAAACAACAAAGCCACTAAAGGTGCAAAGATTGATTGCCTCCTGGGAGAGTCCACACATGCTCACAGTGAGCAAGCTGCCTCCTGGGAAAGTCTGCACATGCTCACAGTGAGCAAGCTGCCTCCTGGGAGAGACCGCACATGCTCACAGTGAGCAAGCTGCCTCCTGGGAGAGACCACACATGCTCACAGTGAGCAAGCTGCCTCCTGGGAGAGACCGCACATGCTCACAGTGAGGAAGCTGTCTCCTGGGAAAGTCTGCACATGCTCAGATGTGGAAGTGAAAACATTTTTAAAAAGCACTAGAAGGCTGAAAAATAACGTTTTAAATACAATCATATTATTCTCAAATGTATTACTTTTAATAATTTTTAAAATTCTGTTTGAAACTTTATTTTGTCAATTACATATTTCAGGTATTTGGATAAATGTCTGAATTTATTTTTCAGAAAGTATTTTGAATGATTTGATTGTTTCATTGACAGATCATAAAAGGTAACTATTTAAATAGCGAAATACCATTATAGATGTTGACATAGAAAACTTCAATGCAAAGTGTTGGCATAATAGCATTGACCAGGAATGGTGAGGAAATAAGGATTTCTGGATGGCAAGTGGCACCATCCCCAAGACTTTTAACCAGAAATCCACGTCACACTCATCATTAGGGACATATTTTGAGCAAGTAGACTGGTCCAATCCAATAAATGCCTGACCCACCAGGGCTGCATCTCCTCAGCTGTCAGGAATTATCTGATTTTCAAACCAGAGTTCATCACCCCATCTTCCATCACCTCATCTTCCTGATCTCCTCATACACTCTCAGTTCTGTTACCACAGCAAAATCTGATTTGATTCTGATGTTCACATTCAGACAGTACATACACACAGTTAGCACTATGCCCCATTTTCTCTTCTCACCTTTGCACTCTGATACACATTAGGATTCATATTGTTTATTTATAGTCACTTGGTAGTATAGAACTTGAGGATTGCTGAAAAAAGATACATGTTATCGAAGCTTGTCATTAGGATAGGTTCGCAAGAGCATCAAAGGGAACAACAATTTATACTGCATGAAAGGATGGTGCTGATTGGTTGGCAAGAGATTGGTAGAAGCATTGCCATAGAGAATGCACTGGGGACAGTTAATTACCAAGCTATTGTTTAAGTTCAAATCAGGCAAGTGAACTCTGATTGGTCAAGGGACTCCCATGGGGAATAAATCAGGGAATGGCTATCCCGCAAGCTTTTGTTTAGATGAAAAAGGTGCAATGTTTGGACATATTCTATCTGTTTGCAAAGGATAAGGCCCTGTGTTTGAACATATGTAGCTTCTAGCACGCATGAGTGAGCCACAATGTGAACCTGGCTGATAATTTCAAATTGGTTGTTAATATAATTCTTAGCACAATCAGGATTGTTTAGTAAGTGTTGGGTGTAATTCCCTGACCATGTAGTCTCTGAAAGTAAGGAATTTGTTCTCACGCATGGCTTCAATTTTGGTGTGACTTCATCCTACACAAAATGGGAAGACATATTTGCTGAGTTCAAGCTCCTCTATTCCCAGCTATCCCAACACAAACTAGTGTCTAATGAAGATGCTGAGCCCTTGAAAGTGCACCTACCTAATCTAGCGCATGCAATTTGCAGGTTACCCATCCACTTGGCCGATTTTCATATGCAGCACGAATATCTGGTAGCATTGCGAGGTCTCAAGGCCAACCCAGACATACATACCTGTAACTCCAAAAGGGACTGGAATAGTCATCCTTAACAAGCATGACATTGACAGAATGCATGCCATTCTTAATGACAGGTCCAAATTCGTATCCACTGGACCTGAAGTTAAGCATTACTGCACTGTCTTTCTCAAAAGCGAGTTACAAAAATGGTTGTTGGACCTGTGTAAGAGTAATGAGCTGCCTGGTTGTGTATATGATAGAATTCACCCTCACGGTTCACCGTATCCACATATGTATAGGCTGACCAAGACATGGCAAAGTGATGCCACTGTACTCCCTATCATATTCATGACTGGCTTTGCACAAGATGAATTGGCCAAATGGTTGAGCAAGTTGCAGTCCTGAGCAGGTTTTCCGCATACACAGTGAAGAATTCCTTCACATTTGTGAAGATGATACAGGACTTGCATGTCGCTAGCAATGCTGTGTCCATGTGCTGGTTCGACATTGCAAGCTATTCACGAATGTACTGCTCAAGGAAGCCATAGACATTTGCTCCACATCACTATATCATTGTGATCTAGATGCACCACCATTATCTGAATCTATATTCATCGAACTTATGAACTCAGCAACTTGTGCATTGGAATTCAGTTTTAACGACACCATGTGTGCCCAAATAGATGGTGTTGCCAAGAGATTCCCTCTAGTCCCAGCTCTCACCAACATCTTTGTCGGTTTCCACAAGAAATACATCTTCAATGAAATGACTCCTAACCTCCTACTCCTTGCATTTTCTGATATATAGATGATATGTTTGTTATATTTGAGCTGTATGGAATAATTTTATTACGCGCCTTAATGGGCTCCATCCTGTGCTCAAATTCACCTTTGAAATGGAGTAGTCAAGCAAGCTGACTTTCCTCAATGTGCTAATTGAGAAATCTTCCAGTGGGTTCTCTATTACTGTCTACTGCAAACACAACTTCACTGGTCAATATACACGTTGGGAATCCTACAGTTCCACATGCTATAAGATTGGTCTTATAGGCAGCCTCATAAATAGGGCCCAAGCCAGTTAATCACCATGCAAGCTTGATGCTGAAATAGGGCGTATCAAGGTTATTATGCAGAATAATGGCAACACCAATCAGATCATTACTCACTGTATATCACACAAACTCATGAATGGGCCTAAGGCTGCCACACTCAGTCCCACAAAGTGCCCAATTTACCTCAGATTACCCTGGATGGCTAAGGTGTCTCAATTTAATGCTGCTACTATGCAGTAGCGAGACAAGTGGTATCCTCCACTAACAGGATGCTGCCGTCAAGCCAAAAACACATTCTGCCTACCACACAAATGAGCAACGTAGTATATGAATTTTACTACATTTGTGCTGAAGTGATACCAGTTACGTAGGCCACACATCCCAATGACTGGTGGATCGTATCAAACAGTACGTCCCTTCACTCTTTGAAATAGGCAAAGAGCTGACTATACTCAACCAGCCCATGCTTGCAGAACTCAGAACATAGTGCCCAACATTAGATGTGATTTCGCAATTGGACAACACTTACTAAATAATCCTGATTGTGCTAAGAATTACACTAACAACCAATTTAAGATTATCAGTCAGGTTCACAGTGTGGCTTACGTACGTGTGCTAGAAGCTACATATATTCACATACAGGGCCCTGTCCTTTGCAAACAGAAAGAACATAATCATGTATTGCACATTTTTCAATGAAACAAAAGTCTGTGGGATAGCCATTCCCTGGCCGATGTCTTGACCAATCAGAGTTGAATTGCCTGGTTTGAATTTAAACAAAAATTTGGCATTTAACTGTTTCTGGTGTATTCTTCATGGCAACCCTTCCAGCAATCAGAGTGCACTTCCCAACCAATCAGCACTCTCTTCTCATGCAGTATAAATTGTGTTCCCTTTGATATTTGGTATTCTCCTGATGAGTGCAATTCGAAAAGCTTCTACAGCATGTGTCTTTATCCAGCAATACTCATGCCGTGTATTTATTTATTAATTTCCAAACTATTTATTGATTTTCAAAAATCTCCAGGAAAAAATGCTGAATAAGTTATGAATGATTAAATTGCCTTGATGTCATGATCAGAGAGGGTTTGAATATTAAATTCCCCAAAGGCTTTCTCAGCCTATTTCCTTCTTTGAGATCCAAATCTGTAATTCCCTTCCCCACTGCCACAAGATCCATTTTAGTAATTCCCCTGCTTCTTAGAATCCCTATCTGAAATTGCCTACCTCCATGGAATTCCTATCTGTAATTCCATTCCCCCTGGATCCCGTTCTATAATTGCCTAGCTCTCTGGGATCCCTATCTGTAACTCTCTTGCTCCCTGGGATCTCTGCCTGTAATTTTCTTGCTCTCTGGGATCTCTACATATAATTATCTCTCTGGAATACCTATCTGTAATTGTCTTCATCTCTGGAATCACTATCTGTAAATCCCTTGCTCTCCGGCCTCTCTACCTGGTATTTGCTTGCTCTCTGGTGTCCTTATTTACTATCCTTGCTCTCTGACATTTCTTTTTGTAATTGCCTTGCTCTCTCGAATCACTATCAGTAACTGAATTTGTAAAGGGTAAGTCTTGTCTAATGAACATATTTGAAGTTTTAGAGGAGGTATCTAATTTCATACCCAACTGAGTCTCTACGGATGCTATTGATATGGACTCCCAGATGTCATTTGACAAGGTTCAACATAAGAAACTGCTAACAAAAATGGAGACCATGGAATTGGAGGAAACTGATTGACCTGGAGATGGAATTTGTTAGGAGGTAGGAGACACACCACAAAGGATCATGGGTATTCAGATTGGCAGGATGCGAATAGTGTTATCCCCCATGGATCTGTACTGGGCCTCAGATTTTCACAATGTTTATGAATGTCTTAGATTTTGTTTTATTTGTGCATGAGGTGTGAACGTTACTGTCAAGGCCTTGATTTATCACCCATCTCTAATTGTTCTCGAGAAGCTGGTGATGATGAAAGAATAGAGAGACACTTATTTAAATTTACTGATGACACTGAGTTAGATTGGAGCAGAAAGTTACAAAGAGACATTAATTAATTGAGGGAACATAACTGAGACAATGAGGTCATCCACTTGGGATCTAAGAAAGATGGAAAGACTATTTTGTAAGTGGCAAGAAGATAGGAACTGTCAGTGAGGATGGAAATTTAGGCATCCAAATAAAGATATCTAAAGATGCCTAAAAGCTCATGGACATGCACAAAAATTAATTCCAAAAGCCTCATGGAATGTTGGCCTTTATCTTAAGATTGGCTAGAATACAAAGACGTGGAAGTTGCATTACGGCTGTAGAGACCCCATCTGAAGTATTGCATTGAGCTCTGGGCACCACACATCAAGGAGAATGCATTCACCTTGGAGTGGGTGCAATTTGGAATGGGTGCAATGCAGATTCACCAGAGGAATACTGAGGCTGAAATGGTTAAATTATGATTTAATGGTACATAGGGACTTGCACTCCCTTGAATATAGAGGAATAAGGGCTGATTAACTTGAAGTCAGCTGTGGTTCAGCTGATAGCACTCTCACCTCTGAGTTGAAAGGTTGTGAGTTCAAGTATCACTTCAGAACTTAGCCACAATGTCACTCCAGTGCAGCACTGAGGGGCTGTAGCACTGTCAGAGGTGCTGCCTTTCTGGTGGGATGTTAAACTAAGGCCTTGTCTATCCTCTCAGGTGTAAAAGATCCTGAGGGACTACCTTGATGACAAGCAGGGGAGCAATCCTGGTCTTCTGGCCAATGTTTGTCCCTCAAATAACATCACAAAAACAGATTATCATGTTGCTGTCTGCAGGAGCTTGCTGTGCACAAATTGTCTTTCCTACATTACAATGATGACTACATTTAAAAAGTACTTCTTTAGCTGTAAAACAATTTAGGGTGTCCTGTGGTTATGAAAGCAGCAAAATAAATGCAAGATGTTCTATTTTTGTAAGGTAGATGGAGGGTAAGGTAAATGGAGAAGAATTATTGCCTTTGATAGTGGAGTCCAGAACAAGGAGCACAAACTTAAAATAAGAGTTAGGCTGTTCAGAGCTGATGTCAGAAAGCACATCTTCACATGATGTGTATTGGCAATTTGGAATTCTCTTCCTCAAAAAAGCTGTTCAGGCTAGGTCCATTCAAAGTTTCCAAACTAAGATACCTGTTGTTTGAGATGTCCATATAATTTCTGGGTTTTCTCTGTTTATTGCAGTTAACTCTGTGGCCATTCTGATCCTGTCAAGGGGAAAATGCGGACTCTCCAAATGTATCACCCTCTACCTGGTGGCCATGGCAGTGGCAGATCTGCTGGTTGTTTTCAATGATGTGATACTGTTTACAGTTATCCCTTTTCGTTTTCCAGGTACTTACCTGGACACCACTCCTGCACAATCTGTTTTACTTGTCCTGCTTTCTGCTGCCACAGACATTTCCGTCTGGTTCACTGTCACTTTCACCTTTGATCGATTTGTTGCTATTTGTTGCCAGAAACTGAAAACAAAGTATTGCACAGAGAAAACTGCGACTGTGGTTATAACGACAGTGAGTGTTCTATTCTGTTTGAAAAACATTCCTTGGTACTTTGTATATGAACCTGAATATATAATTGACAATGTAACCTGGGGGGCAACTGCATCAGCGAGCTTTCATACAAAAACTGCATGGGTATCATTTGACTTCCTCAGTTTGATTTTAACTCCTTCCCTTCCATTCATTCTAATTTTATTGCTCAATGCTCTGACTGTCCGACACATTTTAGTGGCCAGTAGAGTTCGCGGGAAGCTGCTGGATCAGAGCAAGAGAGAGAATCACACTGACCCAGAGATGGAGAACCGGAGGAAATCCATCATTTTACTCTTCACTATATCTGGAAGTTTTATATTGTTATGGTTGACAAATGTTCTTTATTTCTTGTATTGGCGAATCGCTAACATTTATGAATACACAGGTCCCCATGATCCTGCATATATCACTGAACAATCTGGATACATGCTACAGCTTTTGAGCACCTGCACCAACACCTGTATTTATGCAGCGACCCAGACGAAATTCAGAGAGCAGCTGAAGAATGCAGTCAAATATCCATTCAGTGCAATTGGTAAATTAGTTAAATAATTGAAAAGCTTTAAACCGGAACTGTCCTTCTAGCATTGCGATTCAGACTCTTTGGAGACTGAGATTTCCTACTCAATTTAAGGTGTTTCTTTACCACACCATCTGCTTTATGCACAATTCAACATCAGACCACTGAATATATTTTGATTGATCTTTTGCTTGAAGATTGAATTGGACAATATCTGAATGCTGCAATTGTGTGAAATACATTCATTTTGTCAGACATATGGGTCTCAAGTAGAATTCTTATAATGAATTATTTGCTACAATCATGATTTCTGCCTTTGTTTAAAAATTATAATAAAGACCGTACAACGCATGTTGCATGATTATCCTATTATTGCTCATGGGCTTTCTTTGAAAGACCGAGTGGTGAAAAACATTGTGAGCCCTGAAATTCCCCAACAATTTTCCTGATGTAACATTGGTGGGAGTTCAGCAGACAGCTAGAGAAATGACCTACATAGATGAAGATGGCCACTTACACCATTTCCTGGGTGATTCCATCTAAAGCGAAAAAGCAGGAGAATCCCCCTGCTTGTCACCATTGACCCAGGGCCTATGGTCATCCCCATAATCCAATCTTATTTTCAATCCTCAACTCTACCTATCCACAGAGCATTCACCATATCTCTTTTTCATATCATCCTTTAGCTTTTACTAGGTGGCAAGTATCCTAAGACTGGTGGGCACAGTAGATTGGACCCATGTGTTCAACATGTAAGTTGTCTTCTGTGAATGATATCCATTGCAGCAAATAATTGAGCACAGTGTTCAATGTTTAAGTAGCACAGAAGAAGTTCTTTATGTGTTCCACAAGAGTGATACACCGCAATGTTCCTGCATGATTAGTCCGTCTGGACAATAACATACACATATTGGGTACGATAGCATAGTGGTTTTTCTATTGAACTAGTGATCCGAGGCCTGGACTAACCATCTTGAGATACGATTCAAATCCCATCACAACAGTTGGGGAATTTAAACTAAGTTAATTAAGTAAATTGGAATTACAACCCCATTAGTTCACTAAGGTCAATTAAGCTGCTCTTATCTGGTCTGGCCTAGATGTGACTCCAGATGTAGAGTTCTTAACTGTCATCTAAAATGGCCTAGAAAACCACTGAGTAGTATCAAACTGCTATGAGAAAGCATATTAAGAATAGTCCTCAAACTGTTCTCTGCCCAGAAAGTTATCTTTTTTCTTATTTAAACTGTTTAGGAACATAGGAAATAGGAGCAGGAGTAGACCATTTAGCCCATCAAGCTTGCTCCACCATTCAAACAGATCATGGCTCCCCCTCCACCTCTTACACTATTTTTCCCTACTATCCCCATATCCCTTGACGTCATTAGTATCTAGAAATCTATCAATTTCTGTCTTGAACATGCTCAAAGATTGAGTTTCCACAGTGCTCTGGAGTTGAGAATTCCAATGATTCACCACCCCTGAGTGAAAAAAATCCCTCCTCATCACAGTCTTAAATGGCCTGTGCCTTATTCTGAAACTGAAACTCTTGGTTCTGACCTCAGTGAAGGGAAACATCCTATCCACATCTACCCTGTCATGCCCTGTAAGAATGTTGTAAGTTTCAATGAGATCACCTCGCATTCTTTGAAACTCTGGAGAATACCAGCCCAGTTTCCTCAATCTCTCCTCATAAGACAATCCCGCCATCCCAGGGATTAGCCTAGTGAAACACTGTTTCACTCCCTCAATGGTAAGTACATCCTTTCCTAGTTAAGGAGACCAAAACTGTACACAATACTCCAGATCAGCCTCACCAAGGCTCTATACAATTGCAGCAAGACAACTTTACTCCTGTATTCAAATCCCCTTGTGTTGAAGGCCAACATACCATTTGCCTTCCTAATTGCTTGCTAGCTTTTAATGACTCATGAATAAGGACACACAGGTCTATTTGGACAATAACACTTCCCAACATCTCATCATTTAACAAAAACTTTGCCTTTCTGTTTTCTCTACCAAAGTGGATAACTTCACACTTATTCACATTATATTCCATCTGTCAAGTTCTTGCCCATTCGCTTAGCCTGTCCAAATCCCCTTGAAGACTCATTGCTTGCTCCTCCCAACTCACTCCCACCTAGTTTTGTGTCATCAGCAAATTTGGAAATATTACATTTGGTCCCCACATCCAAATCATTTATACAGATTGTGAACAGCTGTGGTCCACACACAAATCCTTGCGATACCCCACAGAATGCCATCCTGAGAATGATCCATTTATTCCTACTCTCTCTTTTCTGTCTGTTAACCAATTCTCAATTCATCACAGTATATTACCCCCAATCCCATGTGCTCTAATTTTGTTTACTAACCTCTTCTGTGGGACCTTATCAAAATCCTTCTGAAAACCCAAATACACCACATCCACTGGTTCTCCTTTATGTTAAAAGCAACATCCTCAAAACACTACAACACATTTGTCAAACATGATTTCCCTTTCATAAATCCATGTTGACTCCGCCCAATCATATCATTATTTTCTAAGTGCCCCGTTATTACATCCTTTACCATAGATTCTAACATTTTCCCTACTACTGACATCAAACTAACAGATCTATAGTTCAGTTTTCTTCCTCCCTCCTTTCTTAAATTGTAGGGTGACATTTGTCACTTTCCAGTCTGCAGGAATTTTTCCAGGATCTATAGAATTTTGAAAGATGCATCTACTATCTCTATAGCCACCTCTATCAACACTCAGGGAGTGGCTCATCTGGTCCAGCGGATTTATCAACCTTTAATTCGATTAATTTTTTGTGTACTACTTTGTTATTAACACTAACTTCTTTCAGTTCCTCGTTTTCACTAGTCCCTTGGTTCCCTAGTATTTCTGAGAGATTTTCTGTATCTTCCCCCATGAAGGCAGACACAAGGTAATTGCTTAGCTTCTCCACTATTTCCCTATTCTCCATTATAAATCCTCCTGTCTCTACCTGTAATGGACCCACATTTTTCCTTGCTAATCTTTTCCTTTTCACATACCTAAAGAAGCTTTTACAGCCTGCCTTTATGTTACTCACTTGCATTCATATTCTCTTTACCCTTTCTTTTCAGTTTCTTGGTCACCCTTTACTGGATTCTGAATTGCTCGCAAACCTCGGTCTTATGAACATATGAATGTACAAACATACAAATTAGGAGCAGGAGTAGGCCACTCACTCCTTGAGCCTGCTCTGCCATTCAATAACGTTTTGACTAACCTGATTGTAACCCCCTGCTCCCCCAATAACCTTTCACCCCCTTGTTTATCAAGAATCTACCTACCCTACCTTAAAAATATTCAAAGGCTCTGCTTCCACTGCCTTTTGAGGAAGGAAGTTCCAAAGACTCACCACCCTCTGAGAGAAAAAAAATTCCCTTCATCTCTGTTTTAAATGGACGACCCCTTATTTTTAAACAGTGACCTGTAGTTTTAGGTTCTCCCACAAGAGGAAACATTCTCTCCACATCCACCCTGCCAAGATCACTCATGATCTTAAAGGTCAAGTCACCTCTTACTCTTCTAAACTCCAGTGGATACAAGCCTAGCCTGTCCAACCTTCCCTCATAAGACAACCTGGCCATTCCTCTGAACTGCTTCCACCACATTTACACCCTTCCTTAAATAAGGAGACCAATGTGGTACACAGCATTCCAGATGTGGTCTCACCAGTGTCTTCGACAACTGAGGCATAACCTCTCTACTTATATATTCAATTCTCCTGGCAATAAATGATAACGTTCTATTAGCTTTCCTAATTACTTTCTCCATCAAGCAGCACATGCTCAGTAATAACCTGCTCACTGATACCCAGTTTGGGTTCCGCCAGGGCCACTCAGCTCCTGACCTCGTTACAGCCTTGGTTCAAGCATGGACAGAAGAGCTGAACTCCTGAGGTGAGATGAGATCAAGATAGCGTTTGAACGAGTGTGGCACCAAGGAGCACTAGCAAAACTGGAGTCAATGGGATTCAGGGGGAAAGCTCTCCATTGGTGGGAGTCATACCTAGCACAAAGGAAGATGGCTGTGGTTATTGGAGGTCAATCATTTCAGCTACAGGACATCACTGCAGGAGTTCCTCAGGGTAGTGTCCTCAGCCCAGCCATCTTCAGCTGTTTCATTAGTGACCTTCCTTCCTTCATAAGGTCAGAAGGGGGGATGTTTGTTGATGATTGCACAATGTTCAGCACCATTCGCCACTCCTCAGATACTGAAGCAGTCCATGTCCAAATGCAGCAAGATCTGGACAATATCCAGGCTTGACCTGACAAGTGGCAAGTAACATCTGTGCCACACAAGTGTCAGGCAATGACCATCTCTGACAAGAGAGAATCTAACCGTCGCCCCTTGACATTCGATGGCATTACCATCACTGAATCCCCCACTATCAACATCCTGGGGTTTACCATTGACCAGAAACTGAACTGGACTAGCCATATAATAACCATGAGCGTGATGGAATACTCCCCACTTGCCTGAATGAGTGCAACTCCCAAAACACTCAAGAAGCTTGACACCATCCAGGACAACGCATCCCACTTGATTGGCTCCCCATCCACAAAAATTCACTCCCTCCACCACTGACCCACAGTAGCAGCAGTATGTACCATCTACAATGTGCACTGCAGGAAGTCACCAAGTCTCCTTTGACAGCACCTTCCAAACCCATGACCAGCTAGAGAGACAAGGGCAGCAGATGGATGGGAGCACCACCCCCTGGAAGTTCCTCTAAGTCACTCACCATCCTGAATTGGAAGTATATCGCTGTTCCTTCACTGTTGCTTGGTCAAATTCCTGGAACTCCCTTCCTAACAGCACTGTGGGTGTACCTACACCACATGATCTGCAGCGGTTTAAGAAGGCAGCTCACCACCGCCTTCTCAGGGCAACTAGTGATGGGTAATAAATGCTGACCGAGCCAGCAAAGCTCACATTCCGTGAATGAATTTTATAAAATCTGTATACTGGCCTACTTTGATTCATGCGCTAGGACACCCAGAGCCCTCTGAATCTTAGAGCTCTGCAATTTACTATTCCTGGCAACCTTATAAGCTACATCCTTTGATCTAATGCAATCTTTAACTCATTTTGTTAGCCATGTTTCCTGTTGGGTTATTGTGCCTTAGAGTAATGTATATTTGTTGTAGATCATGTAATACTTCTTTAACTATGAGCTATTGCCTGTCTACCGTCAAGTCTTTTAATGTAATTTCCCAATACATTATAGCCAACTTGCACCTCAGATCTTCATAATTTCCTTTGTTCAGATTTAGGACCATGGTTTTAGACTGAACAATATCACTTTCAAACTTTCATATTATGGCCGCTATTTCCTAATGGCTCCTTTACAGCAAGGTTATTAATTAGCCCTTTCTCATTAGGTAATGCTAAATCTTAAATGGCCTAATCCCTAGTTGTTCCTCAAAGTACTGCTCCAGAAACCCATCTTGTACACACTCCAGGAAGTCATCCTCCACAGTATTAATGCTAATTAGGTTTACCCAGTCTATATGTAAATCGAAGCCACTCATTATTATGTATTACCCATGTTACATGCAGTTCTAACCTCCTCATTTATACTGTGCCCAACATTACCACTACAGTTTTGTGGCCTGTAAAAAACTCCCACCAATGTTTGCTAACCCTTGCTCCTTCTTAGCTTTGCCCAATCTGATTCTACATCTTGATCCTTCGATCTAAGATCCTCCCTCACCAACGTACAGTACTCGTCCCTTAGTAACAGTGCTACCACACCTGCTTTTCATCTCCACCTATCCTTCCTAAATGACAAATATCGCGAATATTCAGGTCCCAGTCCTTGTCTCCCTATAACCATGTCTCTACAATGGCAATTAAATCGTACCCATTTACTTCTATTTGCACCTTCAAATCATCTAACTTGTTGCGAATGCTGTGTGCATTCAGATAGAGTGCCCCTAATTTTCTCTTTGTAACATTATACCCCTTTCTGATCCAATTTGATGCTTGCCTTTGTTTCATTTGCCTTCATCTTACTGCAACACCCTTCCATGGTACCTCATTCTACAACATATAATCCTTGGGGCGAAACCATTTGACTTTCTTTTTAGCATCATTGATTGTTAAAGTGCATTCACAACCTCAGCACCTCCCAAAGTACTTTATAACCAACATATTTCTGTTGAGGTTCACTGAGGTTGAGGTTGTTGTTCTGTGGAAAATGCACAACAGCCATTTTTGGCACTGTAACAATGAATGAATAAGTGTGTCACCTGCTTTTGGTGCTGTTGGTTGAGTGAGCAATGTTGGCCAGAACATCAGGAATACCCCTTGTGTTTCAATTAGCACTACAGGATCTTTCCTGTCCAACAGTACATGTGTAAGGAACCTTATTCACTATTCGATTCAAAACACAGCAACTTAAATAATGTGGCTTTCCGTCAGTACTGTGCTAAAGTGACAACTTTGATTATGGGCCGAATCATCCCAGATTTGCACTAAGTACGGTAGCGGACAGGTAAAATGACATTTTACCCACCGGCCGCAATGGCGGGTTTTTACGCTGTGTCATCCCAAACCCAAGGCATTACTTATGCATTCCTGGAAAATATGCCATTTCCATGGTGGGCAGGCTCTGATTCACCCGCCACACCATCACCTCGCTGCTTCATCATGCTGCGAGCTATATTTAAAGTCTAGTCACGTGCACGTATCTCAGTGATTCCAGCCAATGACTGTTGCAGGGAAGATGTCCACGAAAGGCAAAAAGACTGCAGCTCCCAGGTTTAGTGATGCATCACTGGAACACCCTTTGGATGCTGGGAAGGCCTACAGTGATGTCCTCTACCCCCACTCTGGCCGCAGGATGGGCAGCGGTGTGACTAACCAGGCTTGAGAGGCGGTGGCAGCTGTGGTCAGCGCCATGCCCTTCGAAAGAGGACAGCCACCCAGTACTGCAAGAGGAGGAAATGAAAACAGAAATGCTGGAAAAACTCAGCAGGCCTAACAGCATCTGTGGATAGAAAAACAGAGTTAACATTTCGAGTCCGTATGACTCTTCTTCAGAGCTAAGGAGAAGTAAAAATGTGATGAAATTTATACTGTTAAGGGGGGGTGGGGTGGAGCAGGTGAAGCTGGATAGAAGGCCAGATAGGTGGAGGCAAAGGAGAAATTGACAAAGATGTTATGAACAAAAGGACAAACGGGTGTTAATGGTAGTGGTACTGGCTTAAGGAGGTGCTGATAGTGGCATTAAGGTAAGAAAGCAGAATGTGATAATAGCAGGACAAGACTAAATATTCTGGAAAGAACAACATGAACAAGCAACAGATGGCCCTTGTAGGGTTGCGGGTGGGGAGGGGACGGTGGTGGGAAAAAAGATCGAAATTAAGATAAAAGATGGGGATAAAACAATGAATAAAAATGAAAATAAATAAAAATAAAAATAAGTGGATAAAAATAAAAATTTAAAAATAAAAATGAATATTGAAAAAGGGGATAAAGAAGGGTTGAGGATGGAGGGGAGAGTTCATGGTCTGAAGTTGTTAAACTCAATGTTAAATCCTGAAGGCTGTAAAGTGCCTAATCGGAAGATGAGGTGCTGTTCCTCCAGTTTGTTTTGGGCTTCACTGGAACATTGCAGCAGGTCAAGGACGGACATGTGGGCATGAGAGCAGGATGGGGTGTTCAAAAGGAAAGCGACAGGAAGGTCAGTGTCACGCTTGCGGTCAGACTGAAGGTGTTCTGCAATGTGGTCAAGAGGATGAATGATCTCCTCCGTTCCCCCAGGGTAAGCCACTCTTCTCATACTCTCAACTCACAATCTCACAAACACATCACACATCCACAGGGATCGATCTCACTCCAGTTCAAGGGACATCACCATTCATTCTTTCATACACACCTTCATTGTCCTCATCCCGTCCATGGGACAACTCATGACCCACACATGCGAGGTATAGGTGTCCTGCTTACAATCTCTCCAGCTCTATTCACACAGGACAAGCCGGCACACAACAAAAGGGAGAGGCTGCAGATCGGTGGAGGAATGCCTGAAACCAATGTCCTCATGGACTTTGAAAACAAGCCATCCAGCTGGCCGGCAACGATCTGGGCTGGTACTTAGCTGACAGTGAGGTTAGCGGTGCTTGACCAAGTGAGGGTCTAACAGTGCAACATCCATCAGACAACCATGCTGAGTGATGTGTCCTGTTTCATAGGCCACTGCCATGCACTAATTATCTCCTCTAGCATCCACAGGCACATCTGAGAAACAGCCGATGGAGTCCACAGCTCCAATCAAGCCCAAAAGAAACCTCCGAAGAGGAATCTGAAGGCACACTCCCTGAAGTCCTATCACAGCGCTCACCCACACCCTCTACCAGTGCAGAGACACACACCTCGGTGGGACCTAGCTTTAGAGTAGACCCGGGATCACAATCTGGTGAGCACATCACACTGTCTGACCCACAGCAGGAAGCAGCAGGGACTTCCCAGGTGTCTGGCACTCAGAGGACTGCTGGAAGAGTCCTGGCAGAGGCCAGAAATTTACCGAGTCCAAGTCAGATGACAAGCCTGTGGACTCGGCCATGTCACAGTTGCTGGAGCTGCAAAGGCAAGCTAGGGAACATCAGGAAAGGAAGTCTGCTGCACTCCTTAGGAGGCAAGGCACGATGGAGGAGTCCGTCTGCCTTCAGGCTGAGGTGATAGCGCCAGAATTGCAACGCACCAAGGTCAACACTGGTAGGATGATGGCCACCATGGAGACCTTGGCCTAGGGCATCAGTCCTGCACTGCTGCACGGGCTGAACTCCATTGTTGATATCATAGTTGGCCTTCCAACAGTGTGTACATGAGAGGGGTGTGGAGCAGCTCGATCTCAATCCAGCTTCTCTTTCTCCTCAAGGAGTCAGCCTGGGGTCCTTGGGCACCCATAGGGAGGAGAATCCCACCACCACCACCCCGCCCCCCCCCCCCACCCCCCCGGTCCATCCATTCAGGTAACCCCAGGAGTACCCGGCCCATCTGCATCCCCGCTTCCTGTGACCTCAGCAACTCCAGCTCCACAGGCTGAGGAGGGTGCCACCGCCACACAGCAGGACCCGAAAGCAGACTGGGGCCCTCCAGGTTCCGGCCCTCCAAAGGACACCCAACCAAGGCCATCACAGACAGGGTGTCGCAGTCAGCAGACTGCCTCCGCCTCCACTGTGGATGTTCGAGGAGCATCAAGACATAGTGGCAGGGTTAGGAAAGTTAATTTTTTTAGCCGCACAGCCTGGGCATGGATGTTAAACACTTGTACAGACTGTTCACTATTGTCAATAAACTCCCAAGAATGTCTCCCTGCCTGTGGCTCCTTGTTCTGATGAACAGTTTTTGTGTCACTCAGATGTGCAACCTTTCTGCACAAGATAAAGGCAGATGTCTCAGTCCAAGACCTTTTCCATGTGCCCTGTGCAGCCTTCAGACCAAAGTGGTGGTCCAGCCTCACACTCCCTGGACACATTACTGATGCCTGCACCTCGACAGTGCCAGTCACTGCTGCGGGAATGTAGTGGGCAGGTGTCGCAGAGTTCCATCATTCTCTCTGTGTGCTCTCAGCGCCTTTAATGTGGGGCTTGCACCCGTCTCTTCAGCATCTGTGACCAGTGACGCTGTGCTCCTGAACAGGTCAGGTGCTGAAGATGGACAAAGGATCAGATTCTTCTAAAGTTTCATGACTGTGTCTCGATGATATGACCCTGATCACAGGACGCAAGTGAGCTGCCCTCAGCCAGACAGGGATCAGACATTCAAAGAAACTATGTGAAGATCTATGGAGTGTCCTCACTGCATGTTGTCATCATCCTCCTGCAATCAAGTGACTATTAGGGCCTCCACTGAATCTCCATGACAGGAGCATTATCACAGAGGGTATTCACGCTGCTATAAGCCAGGCTGGAGTCAAACGTTCACAGTCGCAAAATGAAGATCTTATGGTGTCTCCTCACTGCATGTCATCATCATCCTCCACAAATCTAGCTGCTATGAGGACCTCCTGAGTGCACTTGCCTCATCTAGCTGGTGCTAGGGCCTCATCCCCATCATTGCCACCTTCGAGGACCTCTTCACCCTCATCCCTGTTGGTGCCCTCCTCATCCAAGGAGACCTCCAACTCCTCCATCTCCTCCTCAGCCAACTCCTCTCCCTGTTGCAGTGCCAGGTTGTAAAATGTGCAACAGGTGACGACGATGCGTGTATTGCAGGGCTCCACCAGACCGGTCCAGGCACCGGAACTTCATTTTCAGCATCCCAACGGTTTGCTCCACCAAGTTGTCAGATGCAGCATGAGCCTCATTGTACCTTTGCTCTGCTGTAGTCTGAGGCCACTGCACGAGTGTCATCAGACATGTCCTCTGCTTGTCCCTGAGGAGCCAACCTACAGCTTCTGTGGACCCTGGAATAGGTCAGGGACCTGTGACCGACTGAGAATGTAGGAGTCGCACACACTTCCCGGAAACAGTGAACAGACCTGCACGATCCATTTTTGGTGGTTGCACACCAGCGACACATTCAGAGAGTGGAACCCCTCGCGCTTAATGTAGTCCACAACATGGTGCGATGGAGATCTGAGTGCCATGTGAGTGTAGTCGATCACACCCTGCACCTGTGGGAAACCAGAGATCTGGGAAAATCCAATCGCTCTTGTATCCTGGCTGTCCTGGTCCCAGGTGAAATGCACAAAGTTGTGTGCCCTCGCAAAGATGGCATTCATGACCTCATGGATACATTTGTGGGTGGAGGCTTGTGAGATCTCACAGACGTCACCTGTGGAGCCCTGAAAGGAGCCACTGGCATAGAAATTGTGCACTGCGGTCACTTTCACAACCACTGGCAGTGGATGCCCTCCATGTCCCCGTGGTGCCAAATCCTGCAGCAATTGGCAGATTTGACTGACCAGTTCCCAAGATGTGCGCAGTCTTCGGCAATACTTGTTCTCAGTCATCTGCAGGAATGAAAGGCAGCGTCTATAGACCCTGGATGTCACTAAGCGCCGACCAGCGATGGCTCACTGTGGCTCTTCAGCGGCGTGTGCGGGAGCCTCAGCAGACCCTTCTTGCAGAGGTGCTGTTCCTCCCTCTGCGCAGCCAGGTGCCTCAGTCGCTCTCTCCTCCATCGTTTTCACTCTCTGTAGGCCATGAGGCATACAGCTAGTTCACCAGGCTCCATGATCCTGATGTACTCCACTAGGGTAAAAGAGAGACACGTGGTTAGCATGGGTGCATTAAGAACCTGTTCTGGTTAAGCGTGATGGCCTCTTAATGCTTCCCGGAGAGTGCTGGCCACCACATGGATGGCCAGAGATTAGTGTGCTTCGTGGCTGCCCATGACCCCACCTTCCTCCCCGCCACGCCACCCGACTGATTGGCAGCAGCTTTTCCCATTGGACTGCATTCTGTG
The DNA here is from genome assembly GCF_964194155.1 of Cetorhinus maximus. Taxonomy (NCBI): domain Eukaryota; kingdom Metazoa; phylum Chordata; class Chondrichthyes; order Lamniformes; family Cetorhinidae; genus Cetorhinus; species Cetorhinus maximus. The sequence goes on from NC_135896.1 coordinate 78,750,522, forward strand.
CTCCCAGCTCAGGCACAGGTATTCTCCTAACCCGCTCTGCAAGGCTGCACTGTTAGCTTGAACCATGGGGGAGACTGGTCCAAACTGGGATGATGACATTGCAAGGGGCTGTGAGCGCCTCCACCAGTGACTGCTCCACGGCCAGCTTCCGCAAGGAGATTGTACAATGTACCCAGTTGTCCAACTGTTCTGCAGTCCACTAAAATGCGGAGGCTGAGCGTCAACTCGCAGACACTTCCTCCTACCTCTCCCTGGACCATGACCCCACCACTGAACATCAAGCCATTGTTTCCAGGACTGTTACTGACCTCATCTCCTCTGGAGATCTTCCTTCCACAGTTTCCAACCTCATAGTCTCCCAACCTTGGACGGCCCACCTCTACCTCCTACCCAAAATCCACAAACAGGACTGTCTCGGCAGACCGATCGTGTCAGCCTGTTCCTGCCCCACGGAACTCATTTCTTGCTATCTTGATTCCTTTCTCTCTCCCCTTGTCCAGTCCCTTCCCACCTACAGCCATGATTCCTCTGACACCCTACAACATATCAACAATTTCCTGTTCCCTGGCCCCAACCACCTCCTCTTCACCATGGACATCCAATCCCTCTACACCTCCATCCCCCACCGAGATGGTCTGATGGCTCTCCGCTTCTTCCTCGAACAGAGGCCCAAACAATCCCCATCCACCACTACTCTCCTCCGTCTGGCTGAACTTGTTCTCACACTGAACAATTTCTCCTTAAATTCCTCTCACTTCCTCCAAATAAAAGGTGTGGCTATGGGTACCCACATGGGCCCCAGTTATGCCTGTCTCTTTATGGGGTATGTGGAACATTCCTTGTTCCAGTCCTACTCCGTCCCCCTCCCACAACTCTTTCTCCGGTATATCGATGACTGCTTCGGTGCTGCTTCATGCTCTCGTCTGGACCTGGAAAAATTTATTAATTTTGCTTCCAATTTCCACCCATCCATCATTTTTACATGGTCCATCTCTGACACTTCCCTTCCCTTCCTTGACCTCTCTGTCTTAATTTCTGGTGATAGACTGTCCACTAATATTCATTACACCCTACCGACTCCCACAGCTACCTCGACTACAGCTCCTCACACCCCACTTCCTGTAAGGACTCCATCCCATTCTCTCAGTTCCTTCGCCTCCGTCGAATCTGTTCTGATGATGCCACTTTCAAAAACAGTTCCTCTGACATGTCCTCCTTCTTCCTTAACCGAGGTTTTCCACCCATGGTGGTTGACAGGGCCCTCAACCGTGTCCGGCCCATCTCCCGCGCATCCGCACTCACTCCTTCCTCTCCCTCCCAGAACCATGATAGGGTCCCCCTTGTCCTCACTTATCACCCCACCTGCCTCTGCGTTCAAAGGATCATCCTCCGCCATTTCCGCCAACTCCAGCATGATGCCACCACCAGACACATCTTCCCTTCACCCCCCCTGTCGGCATTCCATAGGGACAGTTCCCTCCGGGACACCCTGGTCCACTCCTCCATCACCCCCTACACCTCAGCCCCCTCCCATGGCACCTTCCCATGCAACCGCAGAAGGTGCAATACCTGCCCCTTTACTTCCCCTCTCCTCACACTCCAAGGGCCCAAACACTCCTTTCAAGTGAAGCAGCATTTCTCTTGCACTTCCCTCAATTTAGTCTACTGCATTCGCTGCTCCCAATGCGGTTTCCTCTACAATGGAGAGACCAAACGCAGACTGGGTGACCGCTTTGCGGAACACCTTCAGTCTGTCCGCAAGCATGACCCAGACCTCCCTGTCGCTTGCCATTTCAACACTCCACCCTGCTCTACTGCCCACATGTCCGTCCTTGGCCTGCTGCATTGTTCCAGTGAAGCTCAACGCAAACTGGAGGAACAGCACCTCATCTTCCGACTAGGCACTTTACAGCCTTCCGGACTGAATATTGAGTTCAACAATTTTAGGTCAGGAACTCTCTCCTCCATCCCCACCCCCTTTCCAATCCCCCCCTTTTTTACAATAATTTATATAGATTTTTCTTTTCCCACCTATTTCCATTATTTTTAAATGTATTTCTATCCATTGTTTTATCTCTGCCTTTTAGCCTATTTCGATCCTTTCCCCCCACCCCACCCCCACTAGGGTTATCTGTACCTTGCTCATCCTGCTTTCTACCCTTAATGTCACCTATTATCACACTCCTTAGATAATATCACCACCTTCAACACCTCTTTGTCCTTTTGTCTATGACATCTTTTGGTTATCTCCACCTATCACTGGCCCTCTATCCAGCTCTACCTGTCCCGTCCCCCCCCACCACCCCCCCCGCCCCCCACTTAAACCAGCTTATATTTCACGTCTTTTCTATTTTTCCTTAGTTCTGTTGAAGAGTCATACGGACTTGAAACGTTAACTGTGTTCCTCTCCGCAGATGCTGTCAGACCAGTTGAGTTTTTCCAGGTATTTCTGTTTTTATAGATTATCTTTAATTCACGCAATGTGTAACCTTCAGCAATAGTCATAAACTTTCTGGCTCCACCTAGTGGTGATTTTGAATCAACATCTCAGGAACTCATTTCCTTTAGAATAATCACTTCTCTCTCCCTGAACAAGATTAGAACAAGAAGATTAGTCTTGGCCAATCCCTGTTGCAGCTACAGTTTTGTTTTGTTGTTGCTGTGTGGTCATGACCAGAAGAGATGGAAACTGTTTGGGTTAAATGTTGGAGATTTTTCTGCAAGTAAAAAATAAAACAAAGGATTTACATTTATATATCACCTTCCACAACTTCAGGATATCCCAAGTGCTTTGCACCCGAATAAATACAGCCTTTGAAATGCAGTTACTGTTGTAATGTCAGAAAGGCAGTAGCCAATTTGTTACACAGCAAGTTCTCACTAACAGCAGTAAGATACTGAGCAGATAATCATTTTTTGGAATTGTTGGTTGGGTGCTCAATGCTGGTCCAGATACCAGAAGAACTCAAAGAGGGAGGAAATGCTTAATTCAGGTTAAATTGCTTTGGGATGTCAAGATAAAGAAAGATGCAATATATATGCAGGTAACTCCTTTAATTTTCCTACTCTTTTTGAAAAACATCCATGACATCTTGCTGTGCACCTGAGAAAACTGACAGGACCTTGGTTTCTCATCGCATCAGAAAGAAAGACAGCACCCCCCACCCCCCCTTTCCCTCCCTTCCCTCCCCTCTCAGTACTGCACAGGAGGAGTCAGCCTTAATAATTTTTCCTTAAGTTCTGGAGTGGGTCTTGAACATTCACATTATGATAGAGATGAGACTGCTACCCTTGAGCCAAGGCTGACACCTAATATTATGGAAACCATCACATTAACCTGCATTTATATATTAGCTTCAGCACAGGAAAACACTTAAATTATTTTACAGGGGTGTAATCAGACAAAAAATTACATTAAGTCAAGAAAAGATATATTCGGAAAAGTGGCAAAATGATGGCCAAAGAGATGGGTTTTCAGGAGGAACTAAAAAAGAGGGAGATAGAGAGATGGATGTGTTTGAGATGGCAATTCCAGTCTGGGGGCTAAGTGACTGAAGGTTGGACTACCAACTATGGATCAAAGTGAAAGAGGGAGCACAATAGGCAAATACACTAAAAATTTATGGAAGGTTTGCTTCAGGATCTGGGAGATACACAGCTGCTCCTTGCTCACAAGTAGCACTGGCTACAGATCCCATTTCCATTTAGGTGCTGGGATTCCTGAGCCCTGGAAAACACGGTCAGGTGACATTAAATTTAAATCAGGCTCCCAACTGTAAAGTAGGATTTAAATATTCTAATGAGTCACAGACAGGGCACACAACCTGCCACTGTAGAAACAGCAATGGGCAGGTTGGGGTCAGATTCCATTGTGGTGACATACAAAACCTGGAGGGATATATAGAGAAACCCATTAGGGGAACAGGCTACTTTAGAACTGTTATTGCTTAATGAGCTTGGTTTAATTCGAAATCTTATAGGAAAAGATATTCCTTTGGAAGAGTGATCTTATTGGGTGGGATTTCTTTTTAAGTTTGAGAGTGATGTGATCAAGTCCAAAACTAACATTTAAAATTTAAACAAAACCAATTATGGAGGTTTGAGGGGAAAGTTGTCTGAGGTAATTTAGGAAAATAGATCAGAGAATAGGATGATGAACATTTAAAGAAATAATTCATCATTCTCGTTGAATATAAATTCCCTTTCAAGCCACAAGTCCACTAGCAAAATGGCACAGCCACGGCTAACTAGGGAAGTTAGGGATAGTATTATATTGAAAGATGAAGCTTGCACTATTGCCAGAAAGTGTAGTGAACTTATTTGGAGGGTTTTAAAAAACAATGAAGAATTACCAAGAAATTAATTAAGAGGAAAAAGTAGAATATGAGAGTCAACTAGCCAGAAATACGAAAACAGATTGGAACGAGAAAAGAAAGATAATAGAGAAAGTAAATATGGGTCTTTCAGAGACAAAAACAGGAGAAAATAAAATGAGGAATATGGAATGGCAAGACATTTAAAAATATTTTGTTAGCTACAAATTAGTAAACACAAAGAGAATTGTGCAGAGCAAAGAGTCTGATGAGAGTGAGGAACTTAAAGAAATTATGGTTAGTAAAGAAAAGTAATGAAAAAATTAATGGGACAAAGAACTGAGACATATGTCAAATTTGGTGGCCAACATTTAGTGTTTCGTAAGAGGTGGCTGCAAGAAATAGTGTCTTGATCTTCCAGAATTCGCTGCAGTCTAGAGCAATTCCCCTGTAGTGGAAGATAGCAAATCTTACCCTTCTGTTCAAGAAAGTAGAGAGCAAGAAGACAGTGAACTATAGGCTAATCAGCCTGACATCAGTCATAGGGACAGTGCTGGAGTCTATTAACATTCTGGTAACAGGGCAGTCAGAAAGTCACAGAGGGCCAAATCTTCCAGTTTCCTCACCGTCAGAGACAAGAGGTACTACTGAAGATGCGCATCGGTACGCTGTGGGAGTCCTGATGCATGGACATATGTAGGGATTGATGGGAAGTTTCATTTCCGATGGGCAATTCCCCAGCTCCCCAGGACCCTCTGCGAATGTCTCCAACTCTGAGCTAAAGTTAGAGACTTCAGATAGTCCCACAGTACTTACCTGAATAGTTACCCTGAAATGTTAAACAGATTATAACCTAGTTTAATATCTTGGTAACTCCATAATGAACTCCCCATTAACCCCCCACCCTGATCACCTGACTATCCCTCTGACCATCCCTCCAAATACCCTCCCCACCCTCACCTGACAACCACCCTGAGCTGACCTGACTATCCCCGACTACCCCCCTGACCCCCTGACTACCCCCGACTAACCATCTGACCCGACTATCCCTCCAAACGAACCCAACCCACTACCTCCGACCCAACCAAACCCCAACCACCCAGCTTAAACATTCACTCCCCCCACCCCAGATGCACAGTGGCAGCAATGTGCATCATCTACAAGATGCACTGCAGCAACTCACCAAGACTCCTTCAACAACATCTTCCAAACCCATGACCTCTACTACCTAGAAAGACAAGGGCAGCAGATGCATGGGAACACCACCACCACCTGCAAGATCCCTCCCAAGTCACACACCATCCTGATTTGGAACTATATCGCTGTTCCTTCATTGCCACTGGGTTAAAATCCTGGAATTCCCTTCCTAACAGGGCTATGGGTGTTCCTACATTAGATGGACAGCAGCGGTTCAAGAAGGCAGTTCACATGTAATTAAGGATGGGCAATAAATGCTGGCCTAGCTAGTGACATTCAAATCTCATGAATGAATAATAAAAAAACCAACCCACCTACCCACATCACCCACTTACCCACTTCACCCAAATACCCCCATCCCACCTACCCTCCTCACTCACCTACCCAATTACCCACCTGTCCACATCTTCCACTTATTCACCTACCCACCTCTTCTACCTACCACCTCGCCACCTACCCACCTCACACACCTAACCACTTCATCCACTTATCCACCTACCCACTTATTCACTTAACCCAAGTAGCCACCCACCCATGTCACATAGCTACCCACCCCAACCAACTATGCACCTATCTATGTCACCCACCTACCCACTTCACCACTTACCTACCTCACCTACTTACCCAACTACCGACCTCACCCACCTACCGGCTACCTACTTACCCATCTCAGCCACCTACCCTCCTCACACACTTACCCACTTACCAACTTACCCACCTATCCACTTACCCACCTCACCCACCTACCCACTTACCCACATCTCCCAACTACCCACCTACCCACCTCACACACTTACCCATCTACCCCTTGCTGCTTACCTATCACACCCACCTGCCTACTTACCCACTCCACCCACTTATCCATCCATCACTCACCCATTCACTAACATTCAAACTGCACCTTTAAACTTATCATACAGCAGCTAGTGCTGTAAAAGGGCGGCATGTCCTGTCTCTCCCAAACTCCACTGAGTTTCAACAGAGTTCCCCGATAGACACTGTGCTGCACATATCTGTGGAAGCCAGGCTCAGAAGACCATGGTAGACATATGTAGCAGTGTCAAGTTGGTGGAACCTTCAATCACAGTGGCAATCAGACAATTACTGCCGCTGCTCAGAAGATCCAGGCCAATATGTTTAGGCTGAGTCAACATGGTTTGATGGGAATCATGTTCCACAAACCTATGAGAGTTTATTGAGGGTCTAACTAGAATGGTAGAGAAGGGGAAAACAGTGGATGTGGTATATTTGGATTTTTAGAAGGCAGTTGAGAAGGCCACACAGGAGGTGGGCACACAAACTGAACTGGATGGCAATGGGCATAATAAATTAGCATGGATTGAGAATTGGCTAATAGAATGAAAACAGAGAGTAGGAATTAAAGGATTATTTTCAGGATGTCAGATTGTAGCTAATGGAGTATGGCAAGGATCAGTGCTTGGGCCTCAGCTATTTACAATGAATGACTTGGATGAGGGGAACAAATGTAATATATCCAAGGGCAGGATTTTCCCCCTACTGGGGGCAAAGTTGAAGGATGCGCTTCCAATTGGCACCCCCGATCGGGGGCACGGCACCATTTTATGCCAATTAAAGCCCGCCCAGCATGACGTCCGCACAAAAGCGCTATGCGCTCCCTGTGCAGGCGGGGGGAGGTGGAATCTCAAAATTGAGAGTGCACTCTTTCGCGCATGCGCATGAAAGAACGCACTTATCTCCCTAAGGCTAAGTGCAGCCTCAGGGAGATTGGCTCTAAATGTCAAAAAGCTAAAAATAGGAAAATTAAATTTCCCTAACATGTCCCATCATGTGACACTGTCACATGAGTTGGAACATGTCCATAATTTTTACAAAAACTTTATTAAAATTTTTTAAGACCTACATGAAACCTCATCCCACCCATGGATGAGGTTTCATGCTTTTTATAATTCGCGCCGGGGCTCCTGGCCTGCCCGCCAACCTTAAGGTTGGACGGGCAGGTTCTTTAATTACTTAATTGACTCTGTCAATGGCCTCAATTGGCCATTGACAGGTCGGCAGACGCGCAGCTGATTTTGCTGTGCCCCCGCCTACCTGAAAATTTAAATGGGGCGGGATGACATTGGGAGTTCCGCCTGACATCACCACGCATCATTTTACATGTCAGCGAGCGGGCCCCGCCCCCACTCACCGACGCGTAAAATCCTGCCCCAAGTTTCCTGATGATACAGCGCTCAGGAAGAAAGTAAGTTTGGAGGATGCGAAGAAGTTGCAAAGGGAAAGAGACTGGATAAGTTGGGTAAGAAGGTGGCAGAGTATCATGTGGGGAAGAGCAACTTTGCTAGGAAGAAAGGGAAAATAGATTACTTTTGAAATGGTGAGAAACTCTAAAATATTGGTAATCAGAGGTTGTCGTTGTGAACAAATCATGGAAAGTTAACATGCAGGTACAACAAGTAATTAGGAAGATAAATGTATGTTAGCCTTTATTGCAAGGGATTTGGAGTGTACAAGCAAAGATGTCTAGCTGCAACTATTTATGGGTTTGGTGAAACTACAACTGGTACAGGTTTGGCCTCTTTAACTGAGGAAGATTGATTCCTGGGATGAGTGGTCTATGCTAAGAGGGGGGATTGAGTAGACTCAGCCTATTTGATAGAGGTGTACAAGATTATGACAGGTTAAGGTGGACAAAGAAAATCTTCCCCCAGTAGTTGATTGTAAAGGACTAGGCGACAGCAAGAGATGCATGGGGAAATGTGTGGAGGAACATTTTTGTGCAGTGAGTGTAGTAATCTGGAACTTGTTGCTCATGAGGTGGTAGAAACAGAATAGTCACCAAGAAACCTAGTAGGAAATTGTGTACCCATTCTTTTGTGTAAGGTTCATTTAAAATGTTACTATGTTACTGGTCTTGTTATTGTGGTGATCATTCCTAATTTACCTGTGGAAGGGGTGGATTTCCAACAATACTCCATTTCAATACTTCCTTATTCAGTAAACTTCTTGCACAGAACTTCATTTCACCTGCCACCATCAGTGACTGTGTTGCTCCTGTATCTCTAAGGATAACAATTAATTTGCATGCCTCACCAGACAAGACAGGGGATACTTTACCGTTAGACAGAACTTTTTCTATCATTTCCTGCACTCTGATTTACTCCAGCAGCAAACACAGAAGAACCTATTGGCTTGTCATAAGCTTTACCCACAAGGACAGTATTCTCTGGGGCATCACTGTGCAGCTGTACTCGGGCTACTGATTCTCCTTTCCACTTCCAACATTCAGCCTTTACATGTCCTTTTTTATGACAAAAGTAACAAGTTGATCCCCTCAAATCATAATCATCCTCTGGGCTTTCTCTATTACTAAGCTGAGGAGGACTGGTCTTTTCACCCTGGCCTTCTTCTTCACTAGAAACAGATTCCTTTTCCCCCTCAAATCCCATAATTTCTACAATCTCTCATTGAGTTCCCAAACTGGGGCCTGTTATTAATACATTTGTGAGTCAGTTTGTAATCATTCCTCATTCCTGCAGCATCTTTTATCTTACAAACTTTACGTTCATCTAGGTGGAATCTTATTCCCAAAGGGTTACTATTTTTATAGCTTCCCACCAGAATCACGTCCCTAAGGTTCTCAAAGTCTTGGTCAACCTTCATTGATTTACACCATCTATAAATGACCATTTCCTCCTCTCTAGCAACTTTCACAAAGATTTGATTCCATTGTGCTCCATGAGATGGAAAAAGTCATAACAACCTCCACCTTCCCATTCACAATGACTCGAAAATGCACTAAGGATGATGTAAAAACCACAACAGCCATTCTAGGAACAACAGGTAATATTCATGTATTTTGTATCAAACCTCTATCTAGAAGATGAATTGTGGGGCTCATGCAGCATTAAGAACTAACGTCTCATCACTAACCAATCAGAAGATGGCCTTGGCTTCAAGCTCTCTTGAAGATATAGGCCTGCAATCTCTAATTTTTGCAATTTTATATTTTTTGCAATTTTTCTGCTATGCTCTTCATTTTAAGAGAAACTGTATTGAATTTGTTGTGTCAAGATGACATGAAAAGAAACCCAAAACCATATGTATCAAAACTTTACTCTTTTTGCTATTTTTTAAAATTGACTTTCTGCTGAACCAAAAAAGATGGTTGTTACAAGTCACATAACCACAGGATTGGCCTTTTGTTCAGGAAGCTACCAACAGGAGTTACTAGAACCAAAGAATCCTCCTCCCAACATCATGGAATCAAAAGGAGACCATTGAGGGTACAATGTACATCATTTGCATCTTGATAAGACTATCTATCTCGCGGAGTCAGAGGGTCTGCCTAGACAGATTTTCGACACAAGACTCTCAATATGGATAGTAACTCTTTCAAAAGCTAATGGCTGGGACATTATCAGTCCTGGAGTCAAAGCCAGCTCTAGACACTAGATAAATATCCCTTTTGAAATCACTGTGGAGAAAGAAGGTCACATGACTCGAGTGACCATTTTGTAATCTCTATATTCCTTTGAGAACTGGGAAATCCTCAGTCTGCGTTTAACATCTAAAGGGAATGCCAAAGTGCAGAACTCTAGGCTAAATAACAGCCTATTCCTCAAAACCTATCTCTGCTAGAAGATTTCCTATTATTGCCTGCAGAACTGACCCAGTCTCTGTGTGCCAGCTTCATCTTGCAGTATCAGTACCCACAGTAAAGAGAATTCTACAACTCCAAGAGGAGGTGTTGGTGCAGTGGTATTGTTGCTGGACTAGTGGTCCAGAGACCCAGGGTAGCCTACCTTCACAATCCCACCATGGTAGATGGTGGAATTTAAATTCAATAAAAATCTGGAATTTCAGCCCAAGAAAATAGCATGTGCTTTTAAAAGAAAGGAAATAAATTACATCATTGGTTTTGATTCTTTTTTCTTCAAATAAAGCAACTGTAATTAAAACTAAAGAAAAAGTAAATCCTCACAATAAAATTTTCAGCACTCTTACTCCAAAGTGAAATATCAAGCAGGAGTTTGGGGAGGAACTGTGGGTGGTAGGGGCGTAAAAGGCATCTTTGAGGCTTTCACCTACAGGAACAATCAAAGTGACAGAGCTCACATTTCCTCTGCTCCTGAGTGTCACTGCTCACTACCTCCCCAGGGATATCCCTCTCTCTCTCTCTCTCTCTCTCTTCAGAACAAGAATGCTTTAACAACTTAAATATCCATTCTCCTTCACTTACACAAATTTAAATTACAGCCACTTAAAAACAATATGCAAGACCAGAAAACAGAAGGTTAACCAACCTTTAGTGTAGTGACTTGCAGATACACAAGAAAATCACAGGACACTAATAAAATACACAAACAGAAACCTATACACAAGTTTATCCCATTTTTTGTCTTTTCCAAAAGTATTTTAGCCTACTGTGGTGCCTGCAACTGAATTCCTCCTAGCTCCGGAATTAAAAGCTCTAATGGTGACCAATCGTCGGTTGTTGTAAAATCCCATCTGGTTCATTAATGTCCTTTAGAAAAGGAAATCTGCCCTCCTTACCTGGTCTGGCCTACATGTGACTCCAGACCCACAGCAATGTGGTTGACTCTTAAATGCCCTCTGAACAAGGGCAATTAGGGAATGGCAATAAATGCTGGCCTAGCCAGCGATGTCCACATCCCATGAAAGAATTTTAAAAATAAATAAATAATGTGGGGGTGGGGCTCAGACAGCACATCGCCATCCTAGAAACCACATCAGCATCAAGCCAACCAACTCCACCTCTCCGAGCCCAGACCCACAGCCATAGACCGAAGGTCTTCTGCCCTTCATTGTTCGGCAGCTCCATCAGTCCCAGGAGGGCGTCGGTGGCAGCCGCCAGGGCTGCAGTGAAGAGAGGAGCCCAATGCCTAGGATCCCCAGAGCAGGTAAGACCAGGGTCTTGGGCGGGAAAGTTTGGGAGCGTAAGGGAACAGGGGCTATGGCGGGCGGAGAGGGTGGGTTTAAGAGAGGGAGCGGGTAGGAAGGAATATGGATTCAGTCTAAGGGGCCCACCCCATGAGCTGCAAAGGGCAGCCCCCACCAGAGTGACCCTCCCCACCTTCCTTCCCACCCTTTAACCATCTGAGGTTAAAAACTGGGCTCCCTGCTCCTGCCCTGCTGCCCATGCCAAAAGTATTCTGGCATGGGCTGTGTACTATTAGGGTCAATAAGCTTGATAACAAGCCTGATTGACGATTAAATGGTCATTTTAATGTGGTGGGTCGGGGGGAGGCTGCCAGTTTTGGTGCCTGCCCGACCCCTGTGTTATGAGGGTGAGCTCAGGAGTGGGCGGAAAGGTGCTGGGATGGGCACTCGCACCATTTTACGTGCCCCCCCACCACCCCCTGCAGGAAACATGCTTGCCAGGGCCAGGTAAAATTCAGCCCATTGTTTTGGCTTAAGTTTTAAGTTGTTAAGACAAATGTTGTAAGAATGGAAAATTAAAAGTGCTGTAGGAGGAAGCTTCCAATAATATGTACATGTGCAATAAAGAATTTGTGTGGATAATGTATGTGTGTGAGCTTTCATTTGTTTTCTTCCCTAACTTGTGACTTTGCATAGGAATTTCCACACTTTGAGTTAAAAAGAAACTCACAGTGATGATTATGAGTTGGATTAAAAGGAATGTGTAATTAAACGAATTAACTATTTGAAGTTATAAGGTTCGAGTTGAGATTTCTGGCCAAAAATCGCAACTCGAATACGTGTTGATAAACATGTGGGAATTTTATTCCAGATACAAATTCACACATGTGAGAACGAGATAGTCTTAATGTTTAGTAATGTAAATTGGAATCTTGAAACAACTAATCCTCAGTTAGATCGATCTTAGAAACATTTTACGTTTAAAGATTTGAGGCTTTGTTCCTGACACAGTCCTCAAATGAGAAAAGGGATTTTTTTCAGTTCGAATACTTCTAGTTGGAATTTGACAACAGTTTGGGATCTGAAACAGTGGGCATTTTAAGCTTAGATTGTATTAAAAGGAATAGAATTTGACAGAAAGGGATCTAAAAAAAAGAGCTTGGAATGTTTGAAACATTGGAGGATAATTTAATTTATTTTATTCCTTGCTTGAAAAGAACCAGTTTAGACTGGCACATTTAGAACTTTTGCCCCACCCTCTTTCAGAATCAGCAGGGAGTTAACCCTTTCCGCTAGCAGCTTGAGCTTTTAGGCTGCTGAATTAACCCATTCGCCTCAAGCAAAATGGATCTTTTTGTGCTTTTTGTTTACCGGTAACTGCAAGTGCAACAAGATTTTCAGCAGCTTCAAGAATTTGAGAATTTATCTGCAAATTTTCAATACCACAGCATTGCCATGGACTAAAGGCTTTACTTTACCTTTTTTTGACTTAACCCATTCATTCCAATTGTTACTTCCTTAAGCAAAGTGCTTGCGGACAGGAAATCTGATGTAAACACACTGACCACTGAGTATCAGACTTCTCAAAACCACCGAGCCCAGGCACAAGAAATTGGAATTGATGAAATTTAAAGTGATTCTAGGGAAACTATAAAAGGCATACACACAGTCTCGGTGGTTTCTATGGATATAAGAAAAAAATTAAAGTTTCTTTTGAAGAGAAATAAATGGAATATTAAGAGAAACCTGTCAGCCAACAACACTGTTATTTAAATTTGGGGTAATTTTGAGATGTGAGAAGTACAGTGTAATTTAGCTGGTTGCTTCTGGAAAACTAAGATGTTGTCTAAGATAAAGAACAAATAAGCAAAACCTGTTAATACCTGAAATCAAATAGAAACATTTGATTTCTGTTTTAAAGATATTATGAGAATATTTTGCTGCACTGTAAAATTTCTCCAGGGCTCATGAATGAGACAGGATGGTAACTAGTAGGATGTGTAAAATTGAATGAGAGAAGTGATTGTGTGCCTGTACGAGATAAGGGATCATCCTGAAACAACATGTGGGTTTAATCAGGCACGAGTAAGTTCCACAATGGAGGCTGTCAGAGCTGACCTGACACCGACATTAGCTGCATACGTAGTAGAAGGGGAATACTGTGTTACCAACATAGAAAAGGAATATAATTATGGATATGAAAAACCATATCCTGTTCCTGAAGCAACCTTTATTTTTTACCCCAGAAACACCTGTCAGAATTGGTGACTGAAAATTGACAAATATTTACCATAATATCACAAAAATTAGTGCAGAAGGTAGAATGCAGGGGCAATTCTGGGAGTATGTTCACAGGCCACTGTTATGCACTAATTATCTCCCCTTGCTTCTGCAGGCACATCTAGGAAACAGCCAATGGAGTCCACGACCCAGGGCCTCCAATCAAGCCCCAAAGAAACCTCTGGAGGGGAATCTGAAGGCACCTTCATTGAAGGCCAGTCACAGCGTTCACCCACACCCTCCACCAGTGCATAGACACTCACCTTGGTGGGACCTAGCTTTAGAGTAGCTTTGGGATCACATTCTGGTAAGCATATTGCACTGTCTGATCCACAGCAGGTGGCAGCAGGAACCTTCCATGTTTCCGGCACTCGGAGAACTGCTGGATGCCTGAAATCTGCTGAGTCCGAGTCAGATGAGGAGCCTCCGGACTCGGTCACACCTCAGTTTCTGCAGCTGCAAAGGCAAGCTCAGGAACATCAGGAAGGGAAGTCTGCTGCATTCCTCAGATTGCAAAGTACAACAGAGGAGTCCGTCCACCTTCGGTCTGAGGTGATAGCTACAGCATGCCACTGCACAGAGGTCAACAGTTATAGGAATGCGGCCACCATGGAGACCATGGTCCAGAGCATTGGTCCTGCCCTGCTGCACGGGCTGAACTCCATCGCTGATGCCATAGTTGGCCTCAACATTGTCAACGTCAGGGGGTGCAGGTGCAAGGCAGCTCCATCTCACTCCAGCTACCCCTTCTCCTCAAAGAGCCAGCTAGGGGCCCTCGGCACACATGGGGAGGAGGATCAGCAGGTGTACACCCCAGGACCATCCACCCAGGCAACTCCAGGAGTGTCCAGTCCATCCAAACCCCCTCTTCCTGTGACCCCAGTAGCTCCAACTCCACAGGCCAATGAGGGTGCCACCGCCACACAGCAGGATCCCGAAAGCAGGTCGTGGCCCTCCATGTCTTGGCCCTCCAGAGGACACCCTTCAAGGTCATCACAGGTGGGCTGTAGCAGTCTGCAGGCTGCCTTCACCTCCACTGGGGATGTCAGGTGAGCACAAGACATAGCAGCAGGGTTAGGAAGGTTAAGAAGATATCGTTGTGCACAGCTTGGGCATGGGTGTTAATCATTGTACATAATGCTCATTATTGTAAATAAACTCCCAAGAATGTCTCCCTGCCTATGGCTCCTTGTTATGATGAGTAGTGTTCCTGTCACTCAGATGTGAAACTTTGGTACCTGCACAAGATAAAGGCAGGTGTCTCAGTTCAGGGCCTCTTCCCTGTGGTTTGTGCAGCCTTCAACCAAAGTGATGATCCCGCTTCACACTCCCTGGACATATTACTAATCTCTACAACTCGATGGTGCTTGCCAATGATGCCAGAATGTTGTGGGCAGGCACAACAGAGTTCCATCATTCTATGTGCTCTCAGCACCTTTGAGGTGGGACTGGCCCCCATCCCATCAGCATCTGTGACCGGCGACGCTGTGCTCCTGAAAGGGTCAGGTGTTGAAGGCGGACAAAGGATCAGGTGCTTCTAAAGTTTCATGGCTGTGTCTCTACGATACCTGATCACAGAGCGCATGTGAGCTGCCCTTGGCCAGACAGGGGTCAGACATTCAAAGATACTATGTGAAGATCTATGGAGTCTCCTCACTGCATGTCCTCATCATCCTCCTGGAATCAAGCGACTATTAGGGCCTCCACTGTGTCTCCATGACAGGAGCATTATCACAGGGGGTATGTGCGCTGCCATCAGCCAGGCTGGAGTCAAATGTTCATAGAAGCAATGCATGTTTCCATCATCCTCTAAAAATCTAGCAGCTATGAGGGTCTCTCGTGCACACCTACCTCATTTAGCCAGTGCGATGTCCTCATTGCCGTCATCGTCGCCTTTGAGTACCTCCTCACCCTCATTCCCATCAACGTCCTCCTCATCAGAGGAGACCTCCAGCTCCTCCATCTCCTCCTCAGCCAGCTCCTCTCCCTGTTGCAGCGGCAGGTTGTAAATGGCACAGCAGGTGACGATGATGCATGACACCCTCTGTGGACTGTATTGCAGGGCTCCACCAGACCGGTCCAGGCACCAAAACCACATTTCCGGCATCCCGGTGGTCTGCTCCACCAAGTTGCGAGTTGCAACACGAGCCTCGTTGCACCTTCTCTCTGTTGTAGTCTCAGGCTGCCACACGGGAGTCATCAGCACGTCCTCTGTAGGTAGCCCTTGACCCTGAGGAGCCATTTCTGCAGTCTCTGTGTACACTGGAAGACGTCAGGGACCTGTGACCGACTGAGAATGTAGGAGTTGTGCACACTCCCTGGGAACCGTGTGCAGACCTGCAGGATGTGTTTGTGGTGGTTGCACACCAGCTGCACATTCAGCGAACGGAAGCCCTTGTGGTTGACATAGTTGACCGCTTGTTGCCACGGAGGTCTGAGCACCACATGACTGCTGTCGATGGCACCCTGCAGTTGTGGGAAACCCGAGATCTGGGAAAATTCCAGTGCTCTTGCATCCTGCCTTTCCTGGTCCCAGGCGAAATGCACAAATTTATGTGCCTTTGCGAAAATGGTGTCTGTGACCTCATGGATGCATTTGTAAGTGGGGGCTTGGTATATCCCACAGAGGTCGCCTGTGGAGCCCCGAAAGGAGCTGCTGGCATAAAAATTGAGCACTGCAGTCACTTTCACGGCCACTGGCCGTGGATACCCTCCATGTCCCCATGGCGCCAAATCCTGCAGTAGCTGGCAGATGTGACCAACCAGTTCCCTAGATATGCGCAGTCTTCGGCGACACTGTTTCTTGGTCATCTGCAGGAATGAAAGGTGCCGTCTATACAGCCTAGGTCTAGCTAGGTGCCAAACAACGATGGCTCAGTGTTGCTCTTCAGTGGTGTGTGCGGGAACCCCAGCTGCCCCTTCTTCCTGAGGGTGCTGCTCCTCCCTCTGCCCAGCCTGGTGCCCCCATCGCACTCTTCTCCTTCATATCTGCTCTCTGTGCACCACAAGGCATACAGCTAGTTCACCAGGCTCCATGATCCTGATGTACTCCTCCTGCAGGATGAAAGAGAGAGACACATAGGTTAGCTTGGGCGTTCTAAGAACCTCTCTTGATTAAGTCTGAAGGCCACTTAACGCATCCCAGAAAGTGCTGGCCACCACTTAGATGGTCAGAGTCTAGTGCGCTGCATGGCTACCCGAGACACCACCCACCTCTGCCCCACTCCACCTGACCAATTGACAGCAGCTTTGGCCACTGGACTGAATGTTGCACTCTCAGCTCAGGCACAGGCATTCTCCTAACCCACACTGCAAGACTGTGCTGCTAGCTCAAACCTTGGGGGAAGATTGTTCCAAATCTGAATGATGACATTGCAAGGGGCTGTGAACGCCTCCACCAGTGACTGCTCCATGGCCAGCTTTTGCAAGGAGATTGTACAACGTACCCAGTTGTCCAATTGTTCTGCAGTCCCCTAAAATGCTCATTAGTTTGCAGTTGGTGCCCGAGGGGTGGAAATCTTTGGAGAGCTTGATGGCAACTTTATGCCTCTGTGTTGCTTGAGTGGGCAGATAAGCTAAAGGCCCGACTCCAAGCATGTTAGTGTGGCTGTGCCTGAACTATCTCAGCTACGGAGGAATGGTCACTTTATACATGGTTTCCCCTAATGCGCGGCTGCTTCCTTCCACCCTGCCTCATCACATACTTGCGCACTACTATCAGCCACAGTGCAGCCCTTGCACTCCACCCCCTGTAGCCTCAACCGCAGGGCAGCCCTTGGCCCCCTCAAGTCCCCTCAACCGCAGGGCAGCTCTTGCCCAGCACCACGCTGTCAGTCAGGTGGGAGAGATTCACCTGTGCCCTCACCTGAATGTGCGGCACCTCAACCTTGACGTCCAACAGGCGTCCATTGTGAGCACTGCACAGTGTTACTGTGCGCTCACCTCCGAGTTCCCCTCAAAGTGCAGTCCGCCAGGTGCACACCTTATATATGCTGTTGTAAAACACGTTGGCGTGATTACACGCTGACATGCCGGAATGATCCAGCATGGGGGGATGATTCCAGTGAGCTGGGCTTATAATGATGTGCAGATGTATTACAATGAGGTTCCCAACGTCCAACAGTGGGAACCATAGCCTGCCATTGACGGGCAGCGCGGACAATTGCAAACTGGTTTCACGACGTCATGAAACCAATTTTTGCCCTTCTCACCATTTTGTCAGCTGCGCCACCGAACATGCCTGATGTTAGCGGGCATGGAAAATTCCGCCCATTATTTCATTATTTGATATTGAGTCACTCATTCCTGTTCATCCAGAGTATGCCTCAATGAGACTCCACAAGGGACTCCCAAGCCTCTACAAACACAGTGGACAGTGCACAACTGAATCCACACAGGACATTGACAATCTGACCACTTGTTCCATAAGTGGAAGATGAGGGAAAACCTGAAGTGCGATAGTGGCCATGAGTCCCATAAATCACATCATATGAACCAGTCCACTAAGGCCTGTTGCAGGAGGCACCTCATTTCTTCACTTAGTATCTCAGGAGACCATAGCAGTTCAATGAAACAGTGTAGCAATGAAAATATATAGACAGCAGTTCACAAGTATTAATAAGTTAACAGTTAAACTTTTAGTTACTTTGGTGGCTCAGACGCAATAGTATCACTGAACACAATTGACTCATTTACCTTCAGTCATATGCCAATGCTGTTGCAGACATGTTAAGAGCATAACAGGGACAGCTGACTTCTGGGCTCAAAGTTATACAGCAGCAAAACATGTGGCTGTAAAGAGCAAGTTGTTTAATGACCTAACAGAGATTGGACCAGCTTCTATTAAGGAATGTCTGATCTTTGGAAACATATATATCCTGCTGGCTTCATCTGGTGGTGCCTACGAACATACGAAATAGGAGCAGAAATAGGCCACTCGGCCCCTCGAGATTGCTCCGTCATTCAATAAGATCTGTTTCTGTTTCGAATTCCAAATCCCAATCTGCCCCTGATAACCTTTGATTCCCTTGCCTAATAAGAATCTACCTACCTCCGCCTTAAAAATATTCAATGACACCACTTCTGAAGCAGAGAGTTCCAAAGTCGCACAACCCTCTGAGAGAAAAAATTTCTCCTCATCTCTATCTTAAAAGGGTGACCCCTAATTTTAAAACAGTGTCCCCTAGATCTGCGCTCACCCACAGGAGGAAACATCCTTTCCACGTCCACCTTGTCAATACCATTCAGGATCTTATGTACTTCAATCAAGTCACCCCTCACTCTTCTAAACACCAGTGGAAACAAGCTCAGTCTGTCTAACCTTTCCTCATAAGACAATCCACTCATTTCAGGTATCAGTCTAGTAAATCTTCTCTGAACCGCCTCCAAGGCATTTACATCCTTCTTTAAATAAGGAGGCCAAAACTGCACACAGTATTGGAGATGTGGTCTCATCAATGCCCTATATAACTGAAGCATAACATCCTTATTTTTATGTTCCATTTCTCTCACAATAAAGGCCAGCATTCCATTAGCCTTCTTAATTACTTGCTGTACCCGCACACTAACTTTTTCTGAATCATGCACTAGAACATCTCGGAATTCTGCAGCCGTTCTCCATTTAAGTAATACTTTGTTTTTTTATTCTTCCTGCCAAAGTGAACAGCTCCACATTTTCCCACGTTATACTGTATCTGCCAGATTTTGGCCCACTCACTCAGCCTATCTATATCTGTCTGCAACCTCCTTATGTCCTTTTCGCAACATACTTTCCCACCTATCTTTGTGTTATTTGCAAATTTTGCTACCATGCCTAGAATTAACATCACCATGAATTTGTTTTCCTTGAGAATAATTATTTCTCTCTCCCTGAATAAGAAGAAACTTACTTCTGACCAATCCTTGTTGCAGGTAGAGTTTTGTTTTGTTCTTGCTGTCATGGACCTGTTTGTTTTTCTAACACTATCATGACCAGAAGAGGTTAACACTTATTGTATTAAACATTAGCAATTACTTCACAAGTAAAAAGGAAAGCAGAGGATTTATATTTATATATCACCTTTCACAACCCCAGGATGTCCCAATGTGCTTTGTAGCCAAATACTTTTGAAATGTAGCCCCTGCTCTAATGTGGCAATTGACACATATCAAGATCTCACAAATAGCAATTAGACAATAAGCAGATCATGTGCTTTTAATGTTGTTGGTTGAGTGATAAATAATGGCCAGGACACCAGGAGAACTCAAAGAAGAGTAGGATGTACTTAATTCAATGTAAATCAATTTGGAATGTTCTGGGGTCATGAAAACAATTGTATAAATGAAAATGCCTTTCTTTACCTGTCCTGCGCTTTTTTAAAAAATGCCAATGGATTATTTATGTGTATCTGAGAGGACTGACCAGGTCTCAGTCTCTCATCTCAACTGAAATATGGCACCTCGGGCAATACAGCACTCCTTCAGCTCCACACAGAAGTGTCAGCCTTGATTTTGTACTTAAGTCATGAAGTGGGGCTTAAATTAACAATTTTTGGACTGAGAATTGATAGTGCTACCATTGAACCAAGTCAGCCCCCTAATATAACAACAACCATAACAACTATATAGCACCATTAACATAGAAAAACACCCCAAATTGCTTTTCATAGAATTAATCATGCAAAATTAGCATTGAGTTAAAGGAAGTATTCAGAAGGATGACCAAAACCTTGGTCAAAGTGGTGGATTTTGTGGAGGATCAAAAAAGAATGGGAAATGGAAAGGCAAAGTGTATAAGGGAGAGAATTCTAGTATGTGAAGGCTTGGCCATCATGGGTGGATCAATAGACTCAGGGGTACACAAAAGATTAGAGTCAGTGAAAAGGTAATTCTGGAGTGAGGCAGAAGGTATGTAATTATAGGGCAGAATTTTGCCTTCGGTGAGCAGGGGGCGGGGCCTGCTCGCTGACGCATAAAATGACACGGGATGAAGTCGGGTGGAGCTCCCGGCGTCATCCCGCCTCATTTAAATTTTCAGGAAGGCAGAGGCACAGCAAAATCAGCTCTGCGCCCACCAACCTGTCAATGGCCAATTGAGGCCATTGACAGGATCATTTAAATAATTAAAGGACCTGCCCGTCCAACCTTAAGGTTGGCGGGTCGGCCAGGAGCCCTGGTGGGAATAGAAAAAACATGAAACCTCATCCACCAGGGAGATGAGGTTTCATGCAGGGTTAGGGGATTAGGGGATTTTTTTTTTCTATTTTTAATCTTTTTAAAAGTGTAAGCGATCTCCCTGAGGCAGCACTTAGCCTCGGGGAGATGTGCGCTCTGTCGTGCACATGCGCTAAAGAATGCACTCTCGCTTTTGGGGAATCCCCCCTGCCCGCACAGGAAGCGCATAGCTCTTCCCGCCGGACGTCTTGCTGGGCGAGCCTTAATTGGCCCGCCCACGTAAAATGGAGGCAGGGCCCGCTTCTCCGGCAGGGATCATCTCCCCGCCCGCCGGAGTTTGGGTTGGGTCCCCCACCCAACAGGCAGAAAATTCTGCCCATAGGAACAAGTGAAGCTGCACATTAATTTAAACATGGGAATGATCATTTTAAATTTGATTCATTGGTGGACCATAGGCAAATATAGGCGAACAGTGACATGGGTGAAATATGCAAGGGACTTGGTGTGGGTTTGGGCTGTAGATTTTCAGATAATTTGAAGTTTCTACAATGTGGAGAATGGGAAACTGGCTGGGGGAGCATTGGAATAGTTGAATCTGGAAATGGCAAAGCCAACAGAAGCTTTTAATTCTAATACTAAACACTTCGATTTGCAAGGCATAGGAAATAAGATTTTTTTAACTCTTTCCATGTCAAATATCAGACAAGCACCATAAACATGTTTTAAAATTACAGACATTAATATTGAATTGAAAGGACATAGTCCATAGAAAATTTCAATACCACAGATGAAACTACCTATGTTTGATTGATCAATAATAATCCTCTGACAGAGTCATACTCAATTACATTTCCTATGGAATATGTGGCTTTTAGACAGTGTAAGCTCCAGGTAATTATATTTTATTTCACTGATGAGTTTGTCAGTTTTCACGAGCGTCTCCACTTGTTTGTTCAATGAACTGTAATTAATATCGGTAATGATGTAACTGACAAGTCACTGGAGTATGCCCTCCTGCATAAAGATGAGGCTCCTCTGAATGTATCACGTAATCAGGGTGAGTTATTGCCTCTGGCATCAACAGAAACCATTGCATCTCAGAGAAAATGCGTGAAGCAACAATACTGCAACAAATAGAAGATATCTACTACCCCATCCTTGCAGTGGTCGGAGTTCTTGGTAAGTCACTTAATCATTTCTAGAAGCAAGTAACTTTTGGCATGTAAATTGAACCAAATTATTTTGAAATGTATCTTTCTTTTAACAAATGGCATAAAACCTTATTTTGGTGATTATATAATTTCAATTATTGGAAAAAATTCCAGACTATTTTCAAAAACATTTTGAGTAATCCAATTGTTTCAACAATAAACCACAAAATGTAACTGTTTACATGGTGTAAGGCCATTGAAAAAGTTCACATTGAAAGTTTCAAAAATAAATATTGACAAGTGATGAGAAATAGTGATGAGAAAAAAATGTGTATGTGTGCAACCACTGACTCCACACTCAAGACTTCAACTAGATATATTCCCCTAGACCCTAGCCAGACCAAGTAGACTGGCTGTGTTCTATAAATAACTGGCTCACCAAAGCTATATCTCTTCATCTTTTAGATCCTGCCTGATGATAAAACCAGATTTCATCAACCATTACATCATTCTGTTAATGGTAACTTAATTGCATTTCTAAGATTAAGGATATACAGATATTGATTGATTAAGTACCTTGAGCACATATAAAGAGAGACTTATGGGACACTGGTGTTGGTTAGGGAGGAGGCAGACATTTGTAATACTGCCTTCTGTAAATAAATCTAGCATTAAGTAAAAGATTAGCATCTGGTTTCAGAATGAAGTAACATGGTAGCAAAGAATGGTTGCCTAAAGGTGATGGTTGAAAACTAAGGGAAAATAAAATGTTAAAAAATTATATATGGAGAAATGCATACTCAAGTTTCCAACTTTGGGGATCCAGAAGACATGAAATTAGCCATTTTTAGTTACGCTTCTCATGCCACTGTTACAGATCAGTATTCGAGTACAGTTGGTTTTATAATAGTCCTGGTGGGTGAAAATGGGAAATGTTGTCCCTTGGCCTGGGAAGCTGAGAAAATAAAAATGGCTGTTAAAAGGACTTTAGCTGCGGAAACATTGGTTCTTGCAAAAGTGATGGATGAGGGGGTTTTACTTCTAAATATTTTAGGGGAAATTCTATACAAGGGGCATTCTGAGAATAGTTTGCTCATTTAATGTTATATAAGTAATTGATCCCTGTAGGATAATGTATATTTGACAAAAGGTGTGACTGAAAAAAGGTTAAGGATTGGCCTTGCTAGATGCTAGAAAGAAATTGCCAAGATAAAATAGGTCAATGCAAGCCATCAATTGTCAGATTGCTTTACAAAAAGGAATGCTTTCACAAGGACTATTGGAGGCTCTAGAAGAGCGACATCTTGTATTGTGATGTGGTGTACATCTTCTTCTTCCTGAGTTCTCAGCCCAAAGGCAGGTACAATTCACATGGGTCTTTGGCCACATTATGAATGCAATGGCCACCATGTCCTGGAGTGGGACTGGAACCTAGAGCTTCTGGCTCAGAGGCAGGGATACTACTCTGTCAAGAATATATAATAATTCTCAAAATGTTATTGGAATTTATTGTAAAATAGAATAATAGTGGGATGTGTCTACGTGTCTATATGTGTCTGTGCATGTGTGAAAGACTTAATTGAATTAGTCTGGGTGCTTTGATCTAAGAAGAGAGGTTAGGTTTGAAATTTAATTAGGTAAACATGGGGAAGTTTAGAAACACAGGTGTCAAGGAACATTTGCATTTTGAAATAAACCAGACTAGATTATTTTCAAAGGATAGGTGAAATGTGTCACCTAGCCAGGTGAACTTTAGAAACAGTGTGTTTATTTTTCCCATTTGATTACTGGTAAACCTTAGTGTTATGAGAGGGTTTTATTATAGGGGAGATAAAGTCCAAAGATATAGTGAAACAATGGGTATTTGCATTCAAAGGGGAAAATATGTATAAAGGAGCAAAGGTTGTGTGTAAGGGTAGGCATTTTAAGGTCTTACAAGTGTGAAAAAGCTTTCAGCATCGACGCCTCAAGCTGCTGTCTTCAAAGAATTGAAGTTAAGAAAACTCACTTAGAATTCGACTTGTTCAGGGTATCATGTTTCTTTGCCTGGGTCTTTTAAAATCTATGGGAAGAATTTTCCCCCATCGGGCAAGCCGGTTGGGAGCAGGCACGGAGCTGATTGCCACCCGCGATCGACTGCGTGCCGCCATTTTACATGGGTGGGCCAATTAAGGCCCGCCCAGCATGACGTGTGCCCAGTAGCGCTCAGCGCTACCCATGTGGATGAGGGGAGGAGGGAGAGTCGGGGCCTGCGCTCTTTCGTACATGCACGCAAAAGAGCGCAGAAATCTCCCTGAGGCACAGAACTGCCTCAGGGACATAAAGTTGAATTTTAAAGTTCAGAATAAAAAAGTTAAAAATCATTTACACATGTTCCCTCATGTGACAGCATCACATGAGCTGGGACATGTTTATCAAATGTTCAATAAATATTTATTAATTTAATAAACCCTTCATGAAACCTCATCCCGCCCGTGGATGGGGTTTCATGAAAAATGCGAAGGCCACCTGGGCTCTTCACCTGCTTGCCAACCTTAAGGTTGGATGGGCAGCCCTGTCAAATTGTTTAACTGTTTTATTAATGGCCTTAACAAGCCTTTGGCAGTTCAGCGGGTGCGCAGCCAACTCCATTGCGCACCCACTGAACGAGAGATTGGAATGATGTGCGGTGATGTCGGGACACACGCCCGATGTCACCGCGCTTCATTTTACGTGTCAGCATGCAGGGCCCGCCCCCACACGCTGAACAGAAAATGCTGGCCTATGTGTTTTACTGTTGCCTTACGAAAGTGTAAATGAGAGTTAGATTGATTAGGGGACTTAGAAGTTACCATAGTATTAATTTGTAGATCTGTGTCTGTATTTAAAATCATATCTCTTACTAATAAACGTTTAATCTAGTTTTGTAAAAACCTATAAGACTTAGTTGTCTTATTACTGCTGCATTCAAGGCATGCATCTCGAAATTTATACAAATTGAAATGAAGTTGTGGCAGTTGTTTCAAGTTTCCCTTTGGGATTTGAACAACTCAGCATTTACCGTCATAAGATACCCACTGTGCCACAAGTCCTCCTAATCTGGTGTACACAATATAAAAAATCATTTTTTCTCTCTTTTTTTCAAAGCTGTGAATGTTAATTATGTTATTGAAGAAATACAGTTGGATTACCTTAAGCACATACAACGAGAGACTTCTGGAACACTGGGTGTTGGTTAAGGAGGAGGCAGACATTTGTAATGTTGCATTTTATAAATAAGCCTAGCATTAAGTAAAATGTTGGTGTCTGATTTCCTACTTCACCATCTGGCATCAGATTGAATTAACACTTCTTCCTTTGCTTCAACCTTCTGCCCCCCTCATACACTGAGCTCTGTTATGATAGCAAACTGAATTAATTCTGAAGTCCAACTTTTTCAGTAAACACTGTGCTCTTGGCTGCTTTTTCCCTGATCCTTTCTTTCTGGTATTTGTTAGAATACATGTTATTTATTACTTTAATTTCGAAAAGAATGATTGATCTTTGAAATATAACTCTGTAGGGGAAGGTGGTGTCAGTCAGTTTCACCTCTGACTTCTGAGCGGTTCGAATCGCTCCCACTCCCTGGGTTCTAGATCTTGGACTTATTTTGGGGTTGTGACAAAGTGCAGCAGACAACTGGTTTTGGTGCAAGAAAAACTGAGTTTATTGAAGTCACAAATGAACTTATAGCATTAGGATTACACTGAGATTATACAGACTTACAAAGTACACTTAGTTAAGAATGGGGCACACACGGCATAATGAGGGAAAAATCACGCTACTAATTCCCTTACCCTTGTCCCACCCCCAAAACCTAACCAAATTGAACTAGGAGAGGTCAGGGATCATGCTCACCAACCCAGGGTTCCTTGACAGTTCGAAATTCAGCCAGGTAAGCCGGTTGCAGTTTTGGAGTACGCTCTTTGTGTCCTTTAGGGCCTGCCGTCCCCACGTAGTCCTGGTCTATGGAATCTGCGAAGGTTCTTCAGTTGAGTGGAGGACGCGGTTGTGGGTTGTCAATCTGCATGGAGGGCTGCGGTTGCGGCCTTGTTGTCTTCGATTGAACCTGCCACCCCGTGCCCCTCGCCGTGATGTCGCCTGCGGGCCTGTAAAACCTCCAGATCGTCTTGCTTAAACTCTGTTTCAACCACTCCCAACTGCTCACTGCCTGCTAGCTGGTTTCCCCCTCTCACCCTTCTGCTAGCTGGTTTCTCTCTCTGTGTCAGCTTTCAAAACTGCAACCCTTCTGCTAGCTGGTTTCTCCCTCTCTCTCCTTTGTAACTGACTGCCCAGTTATACTGTCTTTCGAATTTCTTATCGGAATCCAAATCAAGGTTAGTTCTTTGTTTGACTTTGGTGGGCTTCCCCCGGTGATTGATGTCTCGTTGTTTTTAATGGGCTCGCATGATGTTTATCATTGTCTTCCTGCCTAGTAACTAGTTTTGAACTGAAAGCCATTGTATGTGTGGAGTTTTGATGGGTTCACATAATTGAATTGATGATGCCTTCCTGCCTTAGTAGTTAGTAGCGGTTATTTATGCAAGAGTTTGATGGGCTTCAGGTTCGTGTGAGGTGAAGTCTTTCTCTGGGTTGATTGTATTAAAGGGAAGAATGCGTATTCTGTCTCCTCTCATTGTCTGGTTTCAGGCAAAACAATCCACACTGTACTCAATAAGCCCGGGCATGTGCAGCGCCAGGCCTTCATGGGCCCAGCCTCCTGTCTGCAGGGTTTTACACTTAACTCAGCAGTTTAAAAGTCCAGAAGTCATATCCTTGTTGATGATATGAAAAATGTGGGAATTTTGAGAACCCTTCAACTCCAGAACAAAATGCTGACAAAGTTATTCAATTCCCTTGATGTCATGAAGTATTCATCCATTATCACATTGCTATTTGTGAGAAATAGTAGTGTGCAAATTGTGACTCAAATTCAAAAGATAAAGTCCTTCACTGACTGTAAAGCACTTGAGAACACCGACGGCATGAATGTTGCTATATAAATGCAAGTCTTTTGTTAAATACCATAATTCATCCTGAATTAATGATGTATTTGCGATCCAGATGCATAAGTCCCATGCTCCCTTACATCCCAAGCTATAAATGCTTTGCTTTTCCATCTGGAACTAGGTTTATAAATGGATATTCACGTCTGATCTAATTGAAAATTTTGGGGAGGTAACTAGCATGATAAATAAGGGAGGCTCAGTTTTTCACTCAGTCCATTAATAATGGATGATGGAATAGAAATATCTATGTTTGCTACTGACATTAAGATAGGTAAGAGTAGAAAGTTGCAATACGAATATACAAATTAGACGCAGGAATAGGCCACTCAGCCCCACAAGCCTGCTCTGCCATTCAATAAGATCATGGCTGATCTGATTGTAACCTCAACTCCAAATTCCCACTTACCCCAGATAACCTTTCACTCCTTTGTTTATCAAGAATCTATCTATTTCTGCCTTTAAAATATTCAGACTTTGCTTCCACTGCCTTTTAAGGAAGAAAGTTCCAAAGATTCACAACTCTTTGAGGGAAAAAAATTCTCCACATCTCTGGCAAATTGAAGATCCCTTATTTTTAAACAGTGACACCTAATTCTAGTTTCTTCCACAGGAGGAAACATCCTTTCCCACATCCACCCTGTCAAGACCCCTCAGGATTTTATATGTTTCAATCAAGTCACCTCTTACTCTTCTAAACTCCAGTGGATACAAGCCTAGCCTGTCCAACCTTTCCTCACAAGACAACCTGCCTATTCCAGGTGTTAGTCTAGTAAACCTTCTCTGAACTGCTTCCAACACATTTACATCCTTCCTTAAATAAGGAGACCAATTCAGAACACAGTACTCCAGATGTGGTCTCACCAATGCCCTGTGTAACTGAAGCATAACCTTTCTACTTTTGTATTCAATTCCCCTCACAATAAACAATAACATTCTATTAGCTTTCTTAATTACTTGCTAACCTTCTGTGGTTCATGCACTAGGCCATCTAGATCCCTCTACATCTCAGAGCTCTGCAATCTCTCGCCACTTAGATAATATGCTTCCTTTTTATTCTTCCTGCCAAAAATGGACAATCTCACATTTGCCCACATTATACTCCATCTGCCAGATCTTTGCCCGCTTACTTAACCTATCTATATCCATTTGTAGCCTCTTATGTCCTCTTCACAACTTACCTTCCTACAATTTTAACAACTATACCTTCAGCCCCTTCATCCAAGTCATTTATATAAATTGTATAAAGTTGAGGCCCCCGCACTGACTCCTGTGGAACACCACTCATTATGCCTTGCCATCCAGAAAATGACCCATTTATGCCCCAATCTTTGTTTCCTGTTAGCTAGCCAATCTTCTATCAATGCCAATATGTTACTCCCTACACCATGAGCTTTTATTTCCCACAATAACCTTTGATGTGGCACCTTATAAATTGTCTTCTGGAAATCTAAGTACAGTACATTCACCAGTTCCCCTTTATCCACAGCATATGTTACTTCTTCAAAGAACGCCAATAAATTGGATAAACATAATTTCCCTCTCACAAAAACATGTTGACTCTGCCTGATTACCTTGAATTTATCTAAGTGCCCTGTCATAATGCCTTTAATAATAGCTTATAACATTTTTCCTATGACAGATGTTAGGCTAACTGGCTTGTAGTTTCCTGCTTTCTGTGTCCCTCCCTTTTTGAATAATGGTGTTACATTTGCTATTTTCCAATCTAATGGAATCTTCTTCAAATCTAGGGAATTTTCCAAAATTAAAGCCAACTATCTCACTAGTCACTTCTTTCAAGACCTTAGGGTGAAGCCCATCAGGATCCAGGGACACGTCAGCCTGCAGTTCCAACTATTTGCTCAGTACCACTTCCCTGGTGATTGTAATTTTCTTGAGTTCCTCCCTCCCTTCCAATTCCTGATTTACAGCTATGTCTGGGATTGTATCCTCTATAGTGAAGACCAATGCACAATACTTGTTCAATTTGTCTCCCATCTCCTTATTTTCCATTATTAATTCCCCAGACTCGCTTTCTATAGCTCACACTCACTTTGTTAACTCTTTTCCTTTTTTAAATATCTACAGAAACTCTTACTATCTGTTTTTATATATCTAGATAGCTTTCTCTCATACTCTAATTTTTCTCTCCTTATTAATCAGTCATTCTTTGCTATTTTTTATATTCTGTCGAATCTTCTGACCTGCCACGCAACCTTGCAAAATTATATGCTTTTTCTTTAAATTTGATACCACCTTTAACTTTTTTAGTTAACCATGGATTGTGGGTCCTCTCCTTGGAATTTTTCTTTCTTGTTGTAATGTATCTATTCTGAAATACTCCTTTGAATGTCTGCTACTGCATCACTATTGACCTATCCCTGAACATAATTGCCAGTTCACTTTAGGTAGCTCTGCTTTCAAACCCTCATTATTGCCCTTATTTAAGTTTAAAATATTAGTCTTAAACCCATTCTTCTCTCCCTCAAACTGAATGTAAAGTTCAGTCATTCTATGTATGATCTCTGCTGCCTGGGGGGGGGGGGGGGGGGGCATACCACAATGAGGTTAATTAATCCTATCTCATTACACAATATCAGGTCTGGTTAGCCTGCTCTCTGGTTAGATCCAGAATGTGCTGTTCTTAGAAATTATCTTGAAAACATTCTATGAATTCTCCATCTAGGCTACCTTTGCCCATCTGATTTTTCCAGTCTATACATAGATTAAAATCCCCCATGATTATCACCATTCCTTTCTTAGAAGCTCCCATTATTTCTTCATTTATACTCTGTCCTACTGTGTAGGTACTGTTAGGGAGCCTTTACATCACTCCCACAAATGATTTCTTGCCTTTATCATTTTTCATCTCTACCTAAACCGTTTCTATATCCTAGTTTTCTGAGCTTAGTCATCGCTCTCTATTGTGCTAATACCATAATTAATTAACAGAGCCACCCCTCCACCTTTCCCTAGCTTCCTGTCCTTCCTAAATGTTATATACCCTTCAATATTCAGGTCCCAATCTATGTCATCCTTCAGCATGTCTCTGTAATGGCTGTCAGATCGTACTTATTTATTTCCATTTGAGATATCAGTTCATCTGTTTTATTTCAAATGCGATGTGCATTTAGATACAGAGCCTTTAGTTTTGTCCTTTTATTGTTTTTGTAGCCCCTAGCCATATCTGCTGATTTACTCTTAGATTTTTACTCTCTATCCCTTCCTGTCATGGTCTGATATCATTTCCCATATTAATACCTTTCTCTCTTGCCTTGTCTCTACTCTTTCATTTACCACACCTTCCCAAATTTGATCCCTTGCTCCCACTACTTAGTTTAAAATCCTCTCTACTTCCCTAGTTATGTGGCTTGCTAGAACACTGGTCCCAGCATGGTTCTAGTGTAGACTGTCCCAATGGTACAGCCACCATGTTCCCCAATACTGATGCCAGTGCCCCATGAGCCGGAACCCACTTCTACCACACCAGTCTTTGAGGCAAACATTAATTTCTCTAATCTTATTTGCCCTATGCCAATTTGCATGTGGCTCAGCTAATAATCAACAGATTATTACCTTTGAGGTTCTGCTTCTTAATTTGGTACCTGGCTCCTCACACTGACTATGCAGAACCTCTTTCCTTATCCTGCCCATGTTGTTGGTATCTATATGGATCACAATGACTGGATCCATCCCCTCCCACTCCAAGTTCCTCTCCAGCTGTGAGCAGATGTCTGGAACCCTGGCACCAGGCAGGCAGTACAGCTTTCTGGACTCTCGCTCTTTGCTGCAGAGGACAGTATCAATCCCCCTCACTATACTATACCCTACTACCACTACATTCCTTTTTGCTCTCCTCACTTGAATGGCTTCCTGTACAACGGTGCCATGGTCAATCAGCTCATCCATCCTGCAGCCCCACACCCTCATCCAAACAAGCTGAAAGAACTTCAAACCTGTCAGATAATTGCAAAGGCTGAGGCCCCTGCACTCCTGCCCTCTGGGTCCCCTTACCTGCCTCACTCACAATCGCACCCTCCTGTGCCTGACCACTGACCAAATCAGAAGACCCTATCCTAATGGGTGCGACCACCTTCTGGTACAAAGTGTCCAGGAAACTCCGCCCCCCTCCCCCTGACATATTGCAGTTTCTGCAGCTCAGCCCCTAGCTTAATGATTCTGAGCTGAAGCTCCTCGAGCTGCAAACATTTGCTGCAGACATGTTTGTCCTGGATCACAATGGCACGTCACCTGACCTGCCATCCTTGATGTGTTTTAATTAGCTACTTGATTATTTTATTCACTTAATTATTTTCCTTTATATATATTATTAACCTTACCACCAGTTGGTATAGTATTTTAAAACTTAGGAATAGAATAGACCTTAACCACTTATCAGATACTCACCACATAGCACCAAACAGCTAGCTTCTTCCCCTGCAGTAGAGTAAGAACCAATTCCTATAGGGTGGAAAAGTTAGAAAGAGCAAAAGAACACCTCCTTCCCCTCATCACATAAATCTCAACTCACCCAACTCCCAGCGCTCTTGTTCAAAGTTGCACTCTAGGTGCTGCTGACTGCTTGTCTCAGGGTCCTCCACTCGCCCGCTCCTCTAGGTGCTGCTGACTGCCTGTCTCGGGGTCCTCTTCTTGCCTGCTCTTCTAGTTGCTGATGACTGTCTGTGTTGGGGACCTCTTCTCTCCCACTCCCCAGATACAAATCAGCCATGAGCTAGTTGAATGGCAGAATAAGTTTGAGGGACTGAAGGGACTACTCCTCTTCTAAAGTTCATATATCCCTATGCAACTCCTTTGCTATGTAAGATGCCTATCCATGACTAACTTGTTTGTTCTCTCTTTGTTCCAGTTAACTCAGTCGCCATTCTGATCCTAATGCAAGGAAAGTGCGGGCTCTCCAAATGTATCACACACTACTTGGTGGCCATGGCAGTGGCAGATCTGCTGGTTGTTTTCACTGATGTAATACTGCTTACAATTATTCATTTTTATTTCCCTGGAACTTACCTGGACACCACTCCAGCAATTTCACTTTTACTTGTCCTGCTTTATGCTGCCACAGACATTTCTGTCTGGTTCACCGTCACTTTCACTTTTGATCGATTTGTTGCAATTTGTTGCCAGAAGATGAAAACAAAATATTGCAGAGAGAAAACTGTGACTGTGATTATAACAACAGTAAGTGTGTTGTTCTCCTTGAAAAACATTCCATGGTACTTTATATATGAACCTGAATATGTGATTGATAATGTACCCTGGGGCTACATTCTGTCACAGAGCTTTTACACTGAAGTTGCCTGGGTAACATTTGACAGCTTCAGTATTATTTTAACTCCTTTCCTTCCATTCTTTCTGATTTTATTGCTCAATGCTCTAACTGTCAGACACATTTTAGTGGCTGGCAGAGTCCGCAGAAAACTACTGGATCACAGCAAGAGTGAGAATCACATTGATCCAGAGATGGGGAACAGGAGGAAATCTATCATTTTACTTTTCACTATATCTGGAAGTTTTATACTGTTATGGATGACAAATGTTGCTTTTTTCTTTTATCGGCAAATTGTTGAGACTTCTTATTACACAGGTCCCCATGATCCTGCATATATCACAAAACAATCTGGATACATGCTGCAGCTTTTGAGCACCTGCACCAACACCTGTATTTATGCAGTGACCCAGACAAAATTCAGAGAGCAGCTGAAGAATGCAGTCAAATACCCATTCAGTGCAATTGTTAAATTAGCTAAACGACTAAAACATATTCCCTAAAAATAGAGCAATTTTTTGATTTTTGACTCTGGTCACCGTGCTTCTTCCACACAATTCCGTAACAGATCAATTCATCTATTTTGTCTCCCAGACTATTGCTGACTTCATCTCATCTGGAGACCTTCCCACTATGGCCTCCAGGCTTATTGCCCCATCCCCACAGGAATGGTTTACCTTCCCAGGACCATAAACAGGTCGGTTCTGACAATAACATCATTTGAATGTGTTTTTGTCACAGGGAACTTGTTTCTTCCTATCATGATGCCATTTTATTTGTCCCTGTCCAGTCTCATTCAACCTACATCCACAACTCATCCAACCCTTCCATCACATTAATATTTTCCGATTTCATCAACTTTGCTTCAAAACTCCATCCTTCCACTCACTTTAACAAGGTCCGTCACCAAATTTTTCCTTTCCTTTCTCAACTTCCCTTTCTTCATTTGCGGAGATAGTTTGTTAAACATTATCTACTTTAAACCCACTGACTTCCATAGCCACCTTGATTACACTCTCCCACCCCGCTTCCTGAAGGTGCTATCACTTTCTTCCAGTTTCTCCAAGTCCATCACCCCAGTCCTGACGATACCACTTTCCACACCAGTGCTTTGGGTGTTTCTTCCTATTTCTTAAACTGAGAATTCCCCTTCATCAAGGCTTACAGGTCTCTCGACCATATTCATCCAATTTTACTTCTATCCTCAGACCTGCTGGAACCAGGATGGTGTTCTCCTTATCCTTTGCGGAGAAGAAAAGAGTTGACGTTTCGAGTCCTCATGACCCTTCAGCAGAACTGATTAAAGTTAGGAGAGGGGTGAAATATAAGCTGGTTTAAGGTGGGGGGAGAGAAGTTCGGGGGGTTGGGGGTGGGGGGGGTGGGGTGGGGGGTGGTAGTAGAGACAAGCAAGCAGTGATAGGAGCAAATAATCAAAAGATGTCACAGACAAAGGAACAAAGACGTGTTAAAGGTGGTGACATTATCTAAGAGAATGTGCTAATTAGGAATGGATGGCAGGACACACAAGGTACAGCTGTAGTGAAGGTGGGGTGGAAAGACTGACAGGGCATTACAGATTTAAAGATAATGGAAATAGGTGGGAAAAGAAAAATCTATATAAATTATTGGAAAAAACAAAAGGGAGGGGGAAGAAACGGAAAGGGGGTGGGGATGGGGGAGGGAGTTCAAGATCTAAAGTTGTTGAATTCAATATTCATTCCGGAAGGCTGTAAAGTGCCTAGTCGGAAGATGAGGTGCTGTTCCTCCAGTTTGCGTTGGGCTTCGCTGAATATTGAATTCAACAACTTTAGATCTTGAACTCCCTCTCCCATCCCCACCCCCTTTCCGTTTCTTCCCCCTCCCTTTTGTTTTTTCCAATAATTTATATAGATTTTTCTTTTCCCACCTATTTCCATTATTTTTAAATCTGTAATGCCCTGTCAGTCTTTCAACCCCACCCCCACTAGAGCTGTACATTGTGTGTCCTGCCATCCATTCCTAATTAGCACATTCTCTTAGATAATATCACCACTTTTAACATGTCTTTGTTCCTTTGTCTGTGACATCTTTTGATTATCTGCTCCTATCACTGCTTGCTTGTCCCTACTACCACCTCCCCACCCCCCCAACTTCTCTCCCCCCACCTTAAACCAGCTTATATTTCACTCCTCTCCTAACTTTACTCAGTTCTGCTGAAGGGTCATGAGGACTCGAAACGTCAACTCTTTTCTTCTCCGCCGATGCTGCCAGACCTGCTGAGTTTTTCCAGGTAATTCTGTTTTTGTTTTGGGTTTCCAGCATTCGCAGTAGTTTTTTGTTTTTTTCTCCTTATCCTTGCCTTCATGTCACTAGACTCCATGCTCAACCGATCATTATCTGCCATATCTGCCACCTAATGCATGATGCCACCACCAAGCATAACTTCCCCATCATCTGCATTTCACCAATCCAAAGAGACCAAACAGATAGTACGGGCTATAAAAAGACAGCATGAAAAGCAAGTTGCAAAGAATATCAAAATCACCGCAAAAAGTAACAAAATTTATAATTGGAAAACAAGAGCGGTTAAGAGTAATGTGGGCCTCTTAAAAACTGATAATGGTGATATTATAAATTAATACAAGGTGGAGAGACAGTTCTGTAAGGGTAAGCCTCAGAAGGAATTGGGAGCAGGAGGCCAAGGAAGTCAATTCCCAGAGTCTGGCCATTGAGGACCAGGCAGCAGAGCCACAAGAAGCCTTATGGCTGGTCAAGGTCAGAGAACACATCTTCACATGACATCTCCAACCCAACATAGAACTAAATTTTCACACTGTTCAATGCACCACATGCCCATCACACACCCATTAACAGTCCCTAGCACTCAGTGCTCACATCCAGATTCTCCACCTCACCCTCACATGCATCCCAATGATATCAACCCTCACACAAATCACCAGCTGCTTCAACATTCCTCCAGCTATTCAGTTGTGGCAAGCATAACAGCCAAACGCTACAACACGATCTCTGATATCCTGCCCTCCTACTTGCAGGGCAAGCTAGCACACAAAAGGAGGACTAGCACCATGGGCCTCTTGCTGTCCTTTCCCCTCTTCCCTCACCTCAACCCTTTCCTTCTGCACTTTTGCTTTTAGATTTGCTGCATGATCAGCCAGTGCAGCCTCACATTGAAGGACACGAGCAGCAGCAAATCTCTGAACAAGAAACACAATAGGCTGGATTTTCATGGAATCGGGTTGACTCTGGAGGCCCATAAAAATTGCAGGCAGGACCCAGATGTGGAAGTCCCATCGCCATTTTAGATGGCGAGGGAAGGGGACGGGGTGTGAATCTAAAGGAACAAAACAGATAGTAACACCTATAAAAGGGAGCACCAACCAGCCCTTTAAAAATTAAGAAGAAAACAGACTGCAGCTGTCAGTTGAAGTGAAAAAGCAGGCGTCAGATGCTGGAGTGC
Source organism: Cetorhinus maximus (assembly GCF_964194155.1). Lineage (NCBI taxonomy): Eukaryota > Metazoa > Chordata > Chondrichthyes > Lamniformes > Cetorhinidae > Cetorhinus > Cetorhinus maximus. Next base: position 78,786,263 of record NC_135896.1, read on the forward strand.
ATTACTTGACAGGCCATCCAGCATAGCTTAGAAAAAAAACATTAGCCATCTGTTTCTGCAGCTTGAATAGACTTCATTGTTGACATTTCCCAATGATTCTTATTACAGTTGACCCCAAGAAAAATGACTGAATTTCAAATGCTCCAAAACCACTCATTTCAGCAGTTGGGGTGGTGGGTGGAGGGGGTTGGGGGGGCGGTGGTGAGCACACATTTTGATTGTAGTTTTAAGAGGCTGTTAAAGGATTAACTGTCTTTCAAGTGGTTAGTGAAGATTGACCACTTGAGAGAACGTGACAACCAGCAGATTGATCACTTGAGGGAATTTAACATTTTTGAATGGGTTTCATGAATTATACTTTTCTTAAAGTATCATGTGGCATGAATGAGAACTCTCTTAGATTTTTAGAAGATTTTTTCATCTCCACATGGCTCCTGAGGTCTGCCCATGCTGGATAATGGCTGAGCGACAATGGTGGTAGCTTGGGTGTATGAGGGTATGAGGGGGAATGAAGGCAGCATAGGGATGGGTGGGAGTGTGGAGGGGGGTGGGGGTGAGAGCTAGAGGGCCTGAAGCGGGCCTTCCAACCAGCCTTCCTTGGCACTCACCCACCTCTGTGGCCCACCTCTGAACTGTTGCCAGAGGCCCAGAGGCAGTCAGTCCAAATCCATCCTGCACCCCCCCACCAACCAACCCATGCTGCCACCCCTTCTCCCAACACCCCTCCGCACCCCCCCACCCCCGCTCCCCCGCCTTGCTGGAGCAGGTGTAATCCCTCCTTTAAGATGGGTCTGCCAGTCGGGATATCTCCCAGTCAAGCTTCCCACTTTGATGGCATAAATCCAGCCCTAAGTTACCAATTTTGACATATTACAGAGATCAGGAGTTTGCAGGATTCATTGGGCAGGGTGGGACTTTATCACATTCGAGTCTGATACCTCAGTTGATGCCAAGTGGTCAATAGCCTGGAACTCTCTCCCTAACAGCATTGTGGATGTACCTACACCATGTGAACTGCAGCGATTCAAGAAGGCAGCTCATCACCACTGTCACAAGGATGATTCAGAATGGGCAACAATTGCTGGCCTTGCCAGGGCTACTGATATCCCTGGACAAATAATAAAAACAAGGTGCTAGCTATATTTTAGATTTCTAGCACGCATATTATTTTGTTGTGTACTGCATCTACCTTGATTGATCTGTTGGTAGCAGGGGAGGTGGTGGCATAGTGGTATTGTCACTTGACTAGTACTCCAGATACCCAGGATAATTCTCTGGGGACCGGGGTTTGAATCCCACCACAGCAGATGGTGAAATTTGAATTAAGTTTAAAATCTAATGATGACCATGAAACCATTGTAGTAAAAACCCATCTTGTTCACTAATGCCCTTTAGGGAAGGAAATCTGCTGTCTTTACCTGGTCTGGCCTACATTTGACTCTAGACCCGCAATAATGTGGTTGACTCTTAAATGGCCTAGCAAGCTACTCAGTTCTCAAGGGCAATTAGGGTTGGGCAGTAAATGCTGACCCAGCCAGTGACACCCATGTTCCATGAACAAAAAAAAAAGATTGAATTGAATGATATCTGAATACAGTTATGTCAAATACATCTGTCTTGTCTGGTTCAATGGTCTCAAGTAGAATTCTTATGCTGAAACTCCTGCTACAATCATAATTTATTCACAATCATTACTATTGTATAATCCTTGTCACATTATTATACTACTATTGCTCATGGGTTTTCTTTGAAAGACCAAGTGGTGAAAAATATTGTGAGGCCTGAAATACGCAGCAGTTCTCTCACTGAAACATCAGTGGGAGGTTGACACACAGCTAGAGAAATGATCTACATGACTGATCGTGGCCACTTACACCATTTCCCTGGTAGTTCCACTGATCTCCCTCCAAAGTTACAGCGCAAAAACAGGAGAATCCCCCCCCCTGGGAATTTCCAGATCAGTATTTTCCAACACTTGTCATCATTAGTCTTAGGAACTAAGAACATGAATTGCTAGGAACAGGAGAAGGCCACGAATCACATACCCACAGACCTTTCACCAATCCACTCCCTAGCTTTTTCTGGTGATAAAGATCCTAAGCATACAGGGCACAGTGGATGATACCCATGTGCTCAGCAGATATTTTATGCTGTGTAAATGATTTCCATCGCAACATATCACTGAGCATAAAGTTTATTCATCACAGAACAGTTCTCTGGAAAAAATCTTATCAGTCTTATCAATAACCTGCAAAAGGTTAATATGCAGGTACAGCAGGTAATTAGGAAAGCTAATAGAATGTTATAATTTATTGTGAGGGTAATTGATTACAGAAGTCGGCTTCTGTTATGCTTCAGTTGTACAGAACATTGGTGAGACCACATCTGGAGTATTGTGTACAGTACTGGTTTCCTTATTTAAAGAAAGATGTAAGTGCGTTAGAAGCAGTTCAAGAAGATTTACTAGACTAATAACAGGAATGGGTGGTTGTCTTATGAGGGAAGGCTGGATGGATTAAGCTTGTATCCACTGGAATTTAAAAGAGTAAGAGGCGACTTAATTGAAACCTTTAAGATCCTGAGGGGTCTTGACAGGTTGGATGTGGAGAGGATGTTTCCTCTTCTAGGAGAATCTAGACTAGGGGTCACTGTTTAAAAATAAGGGGTCGCTCATTTAAGACAGAGATGAGGAGAATTTTTTCCCTCAGAGGGCTGTGGGTCTTTTGAGCTCTTTTCCTCAAAAAGCGCTGAAAGCAGAGTCTTTGAATATTTTTAAGGCAGAGCTAGATAGATTCTTGATTAACAAGAGGGTGAAAGGTTATCAGGGGTAGGCAGGAATGTGGGATTGAAGTTACATTCAATCAGCCATGATCTTATTGAATGACGGAGCAGGCTTGAGGGGCCAAGTGGCCTACTCCTGCTCCTAATTCGTATGTTCGTATGGCCCAAGCACGAAGCTTTGGAATTTTTGTAAGTTGCACATTGGCTCGGCTCCTCAATGCTATACTGGCTCTGATGGGATTTCCCAAGCGTAGGTTGCCGTGGAAATCAGCAACCTGCTTCAAGGTGGCAATTACATCATTTAAGGTTCAGTTAGGAGCCATGTCCAGAACCCACTGGCATTCCCAGCAACAGATGTTTCCCCCCACCCCACAACTGAGGCTGCAGCCTGTCACCTACTTGGAGGTAGCCTCCCAGGAGCAGACCTGCAAGGACTATCAGAGCTGATCTGATGAAACAGCCACTCCTGTAAGCACTATTAGCCCTACAGAAGGGTTAATCCTCTGCATTGATGTCCCTGGCAGCTGTGGGCACCAGTAATCGTAAAATTTCAGCAGACTTCCGAGAGTGCCACCATCTTGAGGTGCCCTCAGTGGTGTCCTAACTGCCTCAGAAAGGCCCACCTCCTGCAGTGTTCAGTGCCGCCCAGTGCTGTCATATACATATATGTAATTAGGATTAACTGACATAAGCAAAGAATTACTTACCATTCAGACACAAAAGGGGTTGTACCAGTATGAGAGCTTGTCATCTGGGCTGCCTACTCTTGCTGCAGTGTTCCAGAGCATCATGGCTCAAGTACTAAGTGGGATGAAGAGACTGCGTTGCTTCTTAGATGACATTCTAATTAGCAATAAGAAAGAGCACATTGTAAGGCTGAATAAAGTCCTAGATCAAATTCAAGAGTATGGCAAAGCTAAAAAACGCAAGTGTCGCTCCATGGTGTCAAGTGTAACTGGCTCATCAAATAGATGGTGAAGGTCTCCACCCAACATAAGAAAAGGTTGAGGAGATTTTGAAAGCAAAGAGACCAGAGAACAAAGAAGAATCTAGAACATTCATGGGGATTGTTGTGTCGCATTCTAAGTTCATCCCTGACTTAACTAACAAATTCGGTCCACTGCATCAACTATTCAAAGATGGCATAGCTTAGGAGTAGTCTATTGAGTGCTAGAGAGCATTTGAAGTGAAGAAAGTACAGACCAGTGATGCTGTTTTGACCCACTATGATCCCAAGAAGCAAATGGTTTGTGCATACAATGCCTCACGACAAAAGTTAGATTTTTAAAATTCATATGGCTGGGGAAGCAGTTACAGTCCAATGTCATGGTTAACAATCTATTCAATGGCTTCAACTGATTCAGTCTGAATGCTTATGAGGCCACCAGGAATGGATCTCCCAGGGCAGAATTTCAGGATGGCCACAGTCACAATTTTAGCTGCCTCTCCACACCCAGTGGCCGCACCTTCCCTGGCCTGTCCTCGTGCAGTTGAAGGTTGTCCAGATTTTCCATGGAAGGTTGAAACCCAGAATGTCACCACTCGTGTAAGTTACCAGGTTGCAGTTAACCAGGAGGCGCATCATTGAGGGATGGGGATGTTGTCAGTTTGTAGGGTATGGAGTGTGTTACAATCTGGGGTACAGGGTCTCAGATGGATGTATGGAGTTTTTTAGGTCCTGTATCAATGGGAGTGCTATTCTTAGCTGTCAGCCGGCAGTTAGATCTGGTGTTACCTCATATAATGGAAAGATGGCATGGTGAAGCTTGTAGCATATGCTTCACCTACTTTGAAGAAGTCAGTGCAAAACTACTCAAGTTGAGAAAGAGACATTAGTGATCATGTATGGTGTGACAAAGTATCACAACTACCTATATGGTAGGAATTTAATTTTGCTAACTGACAACCAAGCCCTTACAATTATATTTTGTTCAAAGAAGGAGGTAACATCTCTCACAGAAACATGGCTTCAGAGGCGGGCATTGATTTTGAAAGCCTTTCAGTGCAATGTTAAATATTCTAAGCCAGCAGATCATGCTAATGTGGACATTTTTTCAAGATTTCTCATGAAGACTAGTTCATTCTTAGCCATTGAGTTACCTGTGAATTACTTTACATACACAAATGACATGCCTGTGTCATCCAGGGAAATTAGTGAAGAAACTTGCAAGTATGCTGTGCTCAGTAAAGTGCTTAATTATATCATGAATGGTTGGCCTAAAAAATGTGATGATGAGAAATTGTAGGAATATTTCACACATGGAAATAAACTGAGTGTAGATCAAGACTGTCTGCTTTGGGGTTTAAGAGTCATTATTCTGCCAAAATTTAGAGAGAGATTGTCAGAGGAACTTCAACAATAACAGGGATAATCCATATGAAAACAATAGCAAGGAGTTATTTTCAGTATCCAAAGGGTAGAGAGAATATCATTTTTCCTAATATTAATGTGAGGACTGTGTGTGTGTGTGTGTGTGTGTGTTTGTGTGTGTGTGACTCATTTAAATAAACTGAAGACAGTCAGACTGCAAGGTTTAAATCATCAAAGGGTTAAATGTAAATGCAGGCATTCTGAAATGGAGATGGGCGAGCTAAGATGAAATCCCAGCAGGTACAGTATGAATGGGAATTTGCATTAGGAGGTAAGTGAGGAGTGAATTGTTAGGTGTTGAGTTTCAAAGAGGCATAACAGGAAGTTTTACAACTGGTAAAAATCCTTTAAAAATAAGGTCAAGTTATTAAGTTTATTTTTCCCAAAAGTGCTGGCCACAATGACAACATGAAAGATTTTTATATTCTGGGAAAGGCAACTTCCAAAGAAAGTTAAAACAATGGGTTTAAAGATCAATGGGGAGAAAATATATTAAAGGAAAGATTGAAAGCTGTACGTATTTAGTGACCATGTGAGATCTTGAAAGGTGAGCTGAGTGAAGATAGATCTATTAAAAACAAGCTCCACCCACCCAAGAGGTCCAAATTTGTTCCAGAAAGCAAGGTTCTGCTACAAGCCTTAGATTTCCATTGTCGAGTGAGAGGGAAACCATTTGAAATACCTCCCTTATAGCAACAGTGGGTGCCTTGCAGTAATATTACTGGATGTTTTATAGGTTAGGAGTCTATTTGGACTGTTGCCTGGAAAAGGGTGTTTTTTGGGAGTCTAGCTAAATAGAAAACTTTTGGGAAATGTTGTAAGAGTAAATTTAATTGTGTAAGTGTAATCTTGTGTGCTTAGTTTTCTTTTCTTTTGTTAATAAATGTTTTAATTTAATAGTTAAAATCTCCAAAAGTGGTAGTGGAACCCTTACATCTGACTTCAGTGCACATACCTCCTCCGGAGGCCCCCAGCATCACGGATGCCAGTCTTCAGCCAATTCGATTCACTCCACGTGATATCAAGGAGCAGCTGAAGGGACTAGATACTGCAAAGGCTATGGGTCCTGACAATATTCCAGCAATAGTACTGAAGACCTGTGCTTCAGAACTTGCACGCCCCTAGCCAACCTGTTGCAGTACAGCTACAACACCGGCATCTACCCAGCTATGTGGAAAATTGCTCAGGTATGTCCAGTACACAAAAGGAAGGACAAATCCAAACTGCCAATTACTGCCCCATCAGTCTACTCTTGATCATCAGTAAAGTAATGGAAGGGGTCATTAACAGTGGTATCAAGTGGCACTTGGTTAGCAATAACCTGCTCACTGATGCCCAGCTTGGGTTCCGCCAGAGCCACTCAACTCCTGACCTCATTTCAGCCTTGGTTCAAACATGGACAAAAGAGTTGAACTCTGAGCTGAGGTGAGAGTGAATGCCCATGGCATCAAGGCAGCATTTGACCGTGTGGCATCAAGGAGCTCTAGCTAAACTGGAATCAATGGGAATCAGGGGAAAACTCTCCACTGGTTGGAGTCATACCTAGCACAAAGGAAGATGGTTGTGGTTTTTGGAGGTCAGTCATCTCAACTCCAGGACATCACTGCAGGTGTTCCTCAGGGCAGTGTCCTAGGCCCATCTTCAGCTGCTTACTTCCATTATAAGGTCAGAAGTGGGGATGTTCGCTGATGATTGCACAATGTTCCACATCACTCGCGACTCCTCAGGTACTGAAGCTGTCCATGTCCAAATGCAGCAAGACCTGGAAAATATCCAGGCTTTGGCTGACAAGTGGCAAGTAACATTTGCGCCACACAAGTGTCAGGCAATGACTATCTCCAACAAGAGAGAATCCAACCATCGCCCTTTGATATTCAATGGCATTACCATCACTGAATCCCTCACTATCAACATCCTGGGGGTTACCATTGACCAGAAACTGAACTGGAATAGCCATGTAAATACTATGGCTACAAAGCAGGTCAGAGGCTAGGAATCGTGCGACAGTAACTCACCTCCTGACTCCCGAAAGCCTGTCCACCATCTACAAGGCAGAAGTCAGGAATGTGATGGAATAGTCCCCACTTGCATGGATGAGTGCAGCTCCTACAACACTGAGGAAGCTGGACACCGTTCCGGAAAAAGCAGTCCGCTTGAATGGCACCCCATCCACAAACATTCACTCCCTCCACTACCGACACACAGTAGCAGCAGTGTGTACCATCTACAAGATGCACTGCAGGAATTCACCAAGACTCCTTACAGAGCACCTTTCAAACCACGACCGCTACCACCTAGAAGGACAAGGGCAGCAGATAGATGGGAACGCCACCACCTGAAAGGTCCCCTCCAAGTCACTCACCATCCTGACTTGGAAATATATCGCCTTTCCTTCACTCGCTGGGTCAAAATCCTGGAACTCCCTTCCTAACAGCACTGTGGATCTACCTACACCACATGGGCTGCAGCAGTTCAAGAAGGCAGCTCACCATCACCTTCTCAACGGCAATTAGGGATGGGAAATAAATGTTGGCCTAGCCAGCGAAGCCCATATCCCGTGAATGAATAAAAAAAAACCTTCTCGTAATAAAATACGAATTGCAAATTGTTGTGATAGCTTGGCCAAGTTTCCCTCTGGGATTTGGTCAGCTTGGCAATTGCCACCTGCTATATCATAACAAAGGTAAATAGTGATATTGAAGAATTGGTGAAAATTTGTGAAGTGCATCTCAGAATGAGAAATAATCCACTTTAGGTTTCTTTCATGCCATGACCAAACACAAGAAAACCTTTGAAATGAGTCCCTATCAATTTCTTTGAAGTGGAAAGGAAAGAGTATTTTGTTTTGATCGATAACTGTAGCAAATGGATAAATGTTGAGCCAATGCCCAAATGTCAAAACTATTAAGATTTTTAGAAATTGGTTTGCAATTTATGGGTTGCTGGAGGTGTTGGTATCAGGTAATGGTCCGCTGTTTATGTCAGATGAGATTGGAGTATTTCTGGGTAAGAATGAAGTCAAACACATTCCAATACCACCATATCACCCAACATCAAATGGTGTTGCAGAAGGAAGTGTGAAGGTGTGAAGGAATCTTTGCAAAAGTATTTGCGAAGTGATAAGCTGGGCAGTAATTCCCATGTTTCTCTTCAACAGTGGCTAGATAATTTTCTGCTCTCTTACAAAATAACCGGACAGTCAAAACAAGTTTCTCACCTTACAAGTTAATGTTTAAACATGCTCCTAGGACAAGGTTTATTTTGCTTACTCCTGAAATCAATAGAAAAGTAAGAGAAAAGCAAGATAAAGTGAAGATAAGTCATGATACAGGAGGCATGCAACATTGAGAATTCTGTCCTGGCCAGAAGGTCATGGTGAAAAAATACTGAGGTGATAAGGAAAGTATGTGATTGATGTTGTTCTAAAGAGACTAGGTGTATTCACATGTCTAGTGAACAATGAAGAAAGACTCCATCTGTGTCATGTAGATCATTTGCTTGAAATAGGAAATTAGACAAAAGGAGAGCTTGATAACACTTGTAGAGTCCAAATTCCTCCAACAGCCTAAAGCGGAAGTCAGAAAGAAACCGAAAGTTTGCCAGTATTGCAGAATCCACTTGTAGAGCAAAGTGAGTTTGGGGGCTTAATTTTGCCTGTCCCCAATGGGTGTGTTTCCCATGGTGGGGGCTGGGGCACATAAAATAGGAGGGGCATGCAAAATAGGGTGGGGGTGGGTGCCCATCCCACCACCTTCCTACCCGCCCCCTGATCTCACCCTCATAATACGACAGGGCGGGCGGCACTAAAATGACCAGCCTGCCCGGTATATTTAAATGAATATTAAGAATCAATTAGATTTGTTATCAATCCAATTTAGCCCGATAATAAGATTGCCACTGACAGCTTTGGAGACCAGCATCACTCCCCTTCATCTGTCCGCTTATCCAATCCAGGACCAGTAAATGTTCTCACCTGGCACAGGTCATTTGTCTAATATCTATTGTTGTATTTGAACTATCGGTTCTCAAGAATCCACTTTAAACGTTTAAACTAAAACACTTATGATGCCTCAAGTCTTTTGAGTAACCTGTTACTCCAATCGAATCTTACAAGTAGGATCGCAAATGTGGCATTCGAGGCATTGGTCATGGAGGTGGACAGGAGGAGAGACATTATGGTTCTGCAGGAGAGCCAGGAGGCCCTCAAGGACCATGCTCAGAAGGGATTGAGAGCATGTGTCCAGGGAGGTCAATTCATAGAGTCTGGCCCTGAGAAAGCTGGTAGCAGTGCCATAAGAAGCCTTATGACCTAAGATGGGTGGGGAAGGCTATAGAATCTTCACATAACATCTCCTACCCAACACAAAACCAACATTTTATGCTGCTCAATGTGCCATGCCTCCCAACCCCCAATCACTGCAAGAAATTTGGGCACAGCAACAGCCCACTGAGGGAAATTGAATGAATCCACATGTGAGATCTGCTTTTGATGGAGTTAGTTGAGGGAAAAGTTTTGGCCAGGACATCAGCTGAACTTTGTGGTCTTCTAAACGCGCTACAAGATCTTTTATGTCAAACTGAACGTGCAAATATTTCCTGGGTTTATTTTTATTTTATTCATTCTTAGAATGTGAGCATCATTGACAAGGCCAGCATCTATTGTCCATCCCTAACTATCCTTCAGAGCCCATCACTCACCAATTAGCAGTCACTGGCACTCAAGACTCCTGCCTGACATCCAGATGTTCCACCTCACCCTCACACGTATTCCAATTATACCAGTGTCATACCTAGCTCAACCTCACATCTAGGTCCCTTTGCTTCAGTATACTTCTAACTATTCAGCTGTGGCAGGTACATCAACCAAACACAATGAAACACACAATCAATGTGGCAATAATTTTCAATACCTCTCTGGCCATGGGAGAGGTGCCAGAGGACTGGAGGACAGCCAATGTGGTACCATTATTCAAGAAGGGAGGAAGGGATAAACCAGGGCACTACAGATCAGTCAGTCTAACCTCAGTGGTGGGGAAACAATTGGAAGCAATTCTGAGGGACAGAATTAATCTACCCTTGGAGAGGCAGGGATTAATCAAGGACAGTCAGCATGGTTTTGTTAAGGGGAGGTCATGTCTGACCAATTTGATTGAATTTTTCAAAGAGGTGACCAGGTGTGTAGATGAGGGCAATGCATTTGACGTAGTCTACTTGGACTTCAGCAAGGCTTTTGAGTAACCTGTTACTCCAATCAAGTCTTACAAGTAGGATCGCAAATGTGGCATTCGAGGCATTGGTCATGGAGGTGGACAGGAAGAGAGACATTATGGTTCTGCAGGAGGGCCAGGAGGCCCTCAAGGACCTTACTCAGAAGGGATTGAGAGCATGTGTCCAGGGAGGTCCTGCATGGGAGACTGATAACAAAGGTAAGAGCCCATGGGATCCAAGGCAATTTGGCAAATTGGATCCAGAATTGGCTGAGTGGCAGGAAGCAGAGGGTGATGATCGAGGGGTGTTTTTGTGACTGGATGCCTGTGTCCAGTGGGGTTCCACAGGGATCGGTGTTGGGTCCCTTGCTGTTTGTGGTATATATAAACCATTTAGACTTGAATGTAGGAGGTTGATCAGTAAGTTCGTGGATGACATGAAAATTGGTGGGGTGGTAAATAGTGAGGAGGATAGCCTTAGATTGCAGGAGGATATAGATGGGCTGGTCAGATGGGCTGATCAGTGGCAAATGGAATTTAACCTGGATAAGTATGAGGTGATGCACTTGGGCAGGACAAACAAGGCACGGGAACACACGATGACTAGTAGCACCCTGGGAAGTACCAAGGATCAGGGGAGCCTTGATGTGCATGTCCACTGGTCCCTTAAGGTAGCAGGACAGGTAGATAAGGTGGATAAGAAGGCATATGGGATACTTGCCTTAATTAGCCAAAGCATAGAATATAAGAGCAGGGAGGTTATGTTGGAACTGTATAAAACGCTGTTTAGGCCACAGCTAGAGTATTGCGTGCAGTTCTGGAATCCACATTATAGAAAGGATGTGATTGCACTAGAGAGAGTGCAGAGGAGATATACCAGGATATTGCCTGGACTGGAGAGTTTTAGTTATGAGGAGAGATTGGATAGATTGGGTTATTTTCCCTGGAGCAGAGGAGATTGAGTGGGGACATGATTGAGGTGTATAAAATTATGAGGGACATAGATAGGGTAGACAGGAAGGAACTTTTCTCCTTTGTGGAGGGGTCAATAACCAGGAGGCATAGATTTAAGGTAAGGGGCAGGAGGTTTAGAGGGGGATTTTATTCACCCAGAGGGTGGTGAGAATCTGGAACTCTCTGCCTGAAAGGGTAGCCCTCATAACATTTAAGACATATTTGGATGTTCACTAGCAATGCTATGCGCCTAATGCTGGAAAATGGGATTGGTATAGTTAGGTACTTGTTTGACCAGTGCAGACTCAATGGGCTGAAGGGCCTTTTTCTGTGCTGTAGACCTCTATGACTCTATGACTCTAATGTTATTCTGTTCCTTCTCTTGCAGGGCAAGGTGGCACACAATAGAAAGGAGCAGGGCAAAACTGGTGGGTGACAAGAATGTCTGTATTTCCTGAGCTCTAAGGGGAGACGGTTCTCCATATCACGCCAGAACCTGTGACAACTGGTGTCACGGAGAACATTGAGTATGATGATATGTTCATTCATTATGCCCCTTCTCAACTCCCAGCTCGCCCTCATCCTGCTATCTGGCATGATGAGCAAGATGCAAATGGTGTGACCATGGACGAGTTGCTTTCCTCTCCACCCACTTTCCCTCACCCCAAACATCCCCTTTCTGATTTCCAGCTTTCAGACACCCAAGAACTGTCTTCTGTCACACCACAGGATACCAAAGAGAAGGAGTAGGAGCAACAGGACAGTACTGATGAGAAGGCCCTGTCACCTGATCTGATACTTGCCGTAACTAGCTCAAATACTGGCACAGTGTGTAACTGAGAGGTAACTATGCAGTTGAAATCTGCACATGTTCTGTCGTCATAAGCCATACAGACTACAATCAGGCCAGTCACAAAGAATAGGTCAAACCCAGTTCTTCAGTGGGCAATATTGTAAATGAGTGCTGCCATGGAGTCTCAGATGAGGTCATTGGTGGGAAAGCAGACAGGGGACTGATGAGGATGCACATCAAGATTCTGGGTGCATTGAATGGCCTGCTAGGCAGTCTTCTTTCACTGTCAAGGAGACTTTGTGTGACTGTTCCAGTGGCTGCTGTAGCCTGAGTGCACCTCTCCTTTTAAGCAGAGCCAGATTCCTTTAAGGAGTGCAGGCGAGCTGTATGTCATGTTAGCCAGACACATTCCTGTTCCCACTGCTGGGCATGTGGCCAGTCAGGTGTTTTTTGGCACTATGCTGCGCACTGATCATTTTGATGAATCTTTGTTGCCTGCCTCAACTGAATGGGCCTTAGGTAATCATACATTGAAATCTCTGGGCCTGAAAATAGAATTACTCCGATTTTGAATCCCAAAGGGCCTGGTAACCAATTTCTTTCCGATAGATCAGTCCCACCTATCACCTGTTCACCATACCACTTAAACTGTTCTTGCTCCAGTAACTTATTTCACCTCTTTTTCCATTTAAACTGCTTACTGCGTACATTTAACAACATATAATCCTTGGGGGGAAGCCAGTTGACTTTCTTTTTATCATCTTAGATTCCTATAGCACATTCCACAAATTCAGGATATCCCAAAGTGTTTTATAACCAATGCATTACTGTTGAGGTTCACTCATTGTTGTCCTTTTGTCCCAGAATTTTGTCTATGCTGATGACGTGGCACTATTCCCACAGGAATTAATGCTACAGGAAGCAAGTAAGATGCTCAGAGGTTATAATGGACCTATTGGAAAGCTACTTCCAGAGCTGGTATAATACGTTTTTCCTACCATACAAAAGGAGAAGAAATGTTCTGTTGCAATCACTGCAAGAAATTTGTGCACAGCAACAGCTCACTGAGGGAAATTGAGTGAATCCATGGGAAGAATTTTCTCCCCGTCGGGAAGGTTGGGCGGGAGCGGATGCAGGCGGGCGCACAGCCGATTGCCGCCTGCGATCGTCTGCACACCACCATTTTAAGTAGGCACCCGGAAGTGCTGAGCGCTCCCTGTGCGGGCGGGGGTAGTAGGCTAAGTCGGGGCCTGCGCTCTTTCGCATGTGTGTGAAAGAACACAGAAATCTCCCTGAGGCACAGAGCTGCATCAGAGAGATCAGTTTGATATTTAAAAATGTAAATAAAAGAAAAAAAAAAATTTTAAGACATGTCCCCTCATGTGACAATGCCACATGAGCTGGGACATGTCTATGGATTTTATTGAAAATTTTTATTAAAGTTTAAAAACCTTCATGAAACCTCATCCTGCCTGTGGATGAGGTTTCATGATAAATGCAAAGGCCACCTGGGCTCTTCGCCTGCTCGCCAACCTTAAGGTTAGACGGGCAGCTCAGTTAATTATTTTAATTGCTGTTTAAATGACCTTAATGGCCTTTGACAGTTCAGCGGGCGCGCAGCCAACTCCGGTGCGTGCCTGCCGAACTCAAAATCTGAATGACGCGTGGTGATGCCGGGACACACGGCCGACATCACCGCACGTTATTTTATGCACTGGTGAGCGGGGCCCACCCCCGCTTGCCGACCCAAAGATTCTGGCCCATGTGTGAGATCTGTTTTTGGTGGAATTGGTTGAGGGAAGAATTTTGGCCAGGACATCAGGTGAACTCCGTTTGTCTTCTAAATGTGCTACAAGATCTTTTATATCAAATGAGCATACAAATATTTCCTGGGTTTGTTTTTATTTTATTCATTCTTAAGGGGCAGAATCTTGCCCTCGGATGGCGGGTGGGCCCCACCGGCTTGGCGGCAGGCGGGCAGCTGACCCCCGCCATTGAAACGGGGCCCACCCAGCAGCATCCCAGACGGGAAGCGCTATGCGCTTCCTGTTCAGGGGAGGAGGGAATCCCCATCTGTCAAAATGCGCTCTTTCACACATGCACGCGAAAGAGCGCACTGCTCCCTGAGGCAAAGTCCTGTCTCAGGGAGAATACTGACAGTGTTAAAAAGATTAAAAATAGAAACATTAAAATATTATTAACATGTCCCCTTCATGTGACAATGTCACACGAGATGGGACATGTTAATAAAGACCGCATAAACTTTATTAATTTTTTACAATACGGACATGAAACTTCATCCCACCAGTGGATGAAGTTTCATCAATAATCTGGAGCCCGCTGGGGCTCCTGGCCTGCCCACCAGCCTTAGGGTTGGACGGGCAGGTCTTTAATTACTTTAACTAGCCTGTCAATGGCCTCAATTGGCCATTGACAGGTCGGCTGATTTCGCTGTCCGCCCGCCTTCCTAAAAATTTAAATGGACTGGGATGACGTTGGGGATTCCTCCCGACGTCATCCCGCGTCATTTTCCCCTCGGCAACCGGGGCCTGCCCCCAAATCGCCGAGGGGAAAATCCTGGCCAGGATGTGAACATCATTGGCAAGCCAGCATTTATTGTCCATCCCTAACTATCCTTCAGAAGGTGACGATGAGCCACTTCCTTGAACTGCTATGGTCCATCTGGTGTAGCACCCTTACTGCTACTGGGAATGGAGTTCCAGGATTTAGACCCAGTAACAGTGACCCATTATCATTCCAAGTCAAGATGGTGTGTGAGGTAGAGGGGAATCTACAGGTGGTGGTGTTCCAATGCACCTTCTGCCCTTGTCCTTCTAGGAGAGATCGCACATTTTGAAAATGATGTGGAAGAACCTTGGTGAATTGCTGCAGTGCATTTTGCATATGGTACGCACTGCTCCCACTTTGCACCGGTGATGGAGGAAGTAAATTTTTGAAGTGGAGGATGAGGCGCCAATCAAGCGGACTGCTTTGTCCTGGATGGTATCAAGCTTTTTGAGTGTCGTTGCACTGTACTCAGTAAGTGAGTGGAGACTATCCCATCACAAATTGTGTCTTGTAGACTGGCTTTGGGGAGTCAGGAAGTGAGTTACTCGCCTCAGAATTCCAGACTCTGATCTGCTCTTATAGCCACAGTTTCTAGATAGCTGGTGAAGTTAAATATTGGTCAATGGTAACCCCCCCAAGTTGTTGATAATGGACGACTGAGTGATGATAATGCTGTTGAATGTCAAGGGCAGATGGTTAGATTCTCGCCTGTTGGATATGGTCATTACCAGGCATTTGTGTGGTGTGAATGTTACTTGCCACTTATCAACCCAAGCCTTAATGTTGTCCAGCACTTCAGTATCTGATGGGTTGTGAATGGTACCAACCATGTGCAATCATCAGCGAAAAACTAGACTTCTACCCTTATTGTGGAGAGAAAGTCATTGATGAAGCAGCTGAAGATGGTTGAGCCTCAGACACTTCTCTAAGGAACATCTGCAGTGATGTTTTGGGGTTCAGATGATTGGATCATAGGTTATAGAATAGTACAGCAAAGAAAGAGACCATTTAATTGGCCTGCAATAACTACAATCATCTTCAATTTATCAAGGTATGTCTCCAACCAGTGGAGAATTTTCCCCGTGATTCCCATTGACTCCAATTTTACTAGGACTCCTTAATGTCACAACTGGTCAAATGCTGCCTTGCTGTTAAAAGAAGCCACCATCACTCCTCCTCTGCAATTCAGCTCCGTTACCCATGTTTGGATCAAGACTGTAATGAGGTCTGGCGACGTCGCCCCAAAGGAACCCAGACTGAGCATTGGTGACCTGGTTATACTGTTCTACTCAAAAAACAGCTTATTCAATAATGCAGTATTTCCTCAGTATTCCACTAAAGTGACAGCTTTGATGATGTGCTCCAGTCAATAGTGGGGTTTGTAGCACAGTGGTGGAAACCCTCAAGTCAAAAGTTCAAAATTATTGATCCAATTGTGTTTATCCTACATTTCACACATAAGATTCCTAAAATCATTGCAAGGTTTTAATCTGTGGTGATTTAAATAAAAAGTATTTCTTTCATACATATCCGGTCATCAATATATCCTTTAATATTATTTAGATTGCTTAAATCATTCCCGTTTTGCATGTATCTGCTTTAGTTATAAGAGGTGCAGAAAGCTCTGCTTTGGGGTTTTATCGGCAAAGTATTAATTCTGATGATAAATGATAGATTTTAGCTTGGAGTACCCTGTATAATAACAGTTCAAATGATCAGGAAAATAAAGGCAGTGACTGCCAAGCATTAATAAGTTAAGAGTAAACTTTTAGTTGGTATGGTGTTTCAGACATTATAGTATCATGAACATAGCTGATTCATTTACCTTCAGTAATGTGCCAATGCTCATGTACACAGTTCAAGAACGTAACAGAGACAGCAACAAAGCACATGAGTGTAGAAATCAAGTTGTTTAAAGAAGTAACAGAGACTAGAGCAACATTAATTAATGCAACGTCTGAAATATTATATTCTATAATGAAACATCATAAACTCTACTGACTCTACCTGGAATCAACTTTCCTGGGAAATCCTTTCCATTATAATAATCATTTTCCTTTCCCTGACCAAGAATATTACTCTTGACCAATCTCTTTTACAGCTACAGTTTTATTTTGGTCTTGTTGTCATGGGCTGTAGATTTTCTGATAAGCTGAAATTTGTAGAATGTGGAGAATGGGAATCTGGCAGGGCAAGCATCAGAATAATTGAATCTGGAAGTGATAAATGCATGGACCCTCCTTGAAGCCCAACTCTTTGAAGAAGCTTTAGTCTCCCCTCCTCATTGCTCATTCCTTTATTCAGCACCATCTTTCTGATGTCACCAACACACAAGTATTACATTCTATTGTGAATGCGTCCTTTACTACAATACTTATTACAAAGAGGTTTTCAAGAAGTTTATAATTTTATACCAAGGCTCTTCAATTTTCATAGCACAAAAAATAAGGATTTCAAAAAATCCTTCTCTGTCAAATGCACCAGGCAGATACATTCAAAATTGTCTATAAATTAATGAAATTTAATATTGACTTGAAAGAACATGCTCCAAAGAAATTATCAATACCATAGATGAAACTATGTTTAATGGATCAATAATATTCCACTAAAAGGGCACATTCAACAATAATTTCCAGGGAATATCTTGCTTTGAGTGTAAGCTGCAGTTAGTTATATTTCAATCCATGAAGAGCGTGTCAGTTTTCACATGAGTGTCTCCACTTGTTCAATGAACTGTCATTAATATTAATAATAATGTAACCAACATTTCACTGGAGATTTCCCTTCTGTATAAATCCCTCCTCTGAACGCTTCATGTACTCAGGCAGAGGTATTGACTCCAGCACCTACAGTAACCATTATATCTGGCAGAAAATGTATGAACCAACAATGCTGCATCAGATAGATGACATTTACTTACCCCGTCCTTGCAGTTGTTAGAGTTCTTGATAAGACACTTAATGAAAGCAAATAACTTTTGACATGTTTTAACCATGTTACTTTGAAAGGTATCCTATTTGATTTTTAAAATTCTGTTAAAACCTTATTTTGGTGATTACAGATTTCAGTTATTAGAATAAATTCCACACTATTTTCAAAAAGCATTTTGAGTGATTCAATAGTTTCATCAACAAACCATAAAAGGTAACTGCTTACATAGCGGAATGCCATTCTAAATGTTTACATCAGAAGTTTCAATATTAAAAGTTAGCATGAAAGTGACCAGAAATGGTGACAAGAGGAAAATGGACTTATGTGCAGCAAGTGTCCCCATACAAAAGACTTTAACTAGATATATCCCCCTCAACTCTTATTGGGGTCACACTTTGAGCAGGTAAACTGGTTCTGTGCTTTAGATAACTGGCCCATCAAGGCTACATCTCTTTGGCTGTTAGGTCCTGTCTGAATTCAAAAGCAGAGTTCATCAGCCATCAACACCTCCTTCCATCATGTTATCTTTCTGCTGCCTCACACACTCTCAACTCTGTTACTACATGAAAATCTAAATAATTCTGAAGTGCACCTTCTTCTGTAAACAGTGTGCCCTCATCTCCTCTTTACTGGAACCTTGCTCTCTGCTATTTGTTAGGATTCATGATATTATTTCTTTACTAATTTCCAAATTAATTATTGTTTTTTCAAATATATCCTTCTGAACACCTAGAAGGACAAGGGCAGCAAATGATTGGGAACATCACTACCTGCAAGTTCCCTTCCATCCTGACTTGCAACTATATCACCGTTCCATAATTGTCACTGGGAAAAAACTCTGAGACTCATTGTGGATATACCTAAACCACCTGGACAGCAGCAGTTCAAGAAGGCAGCTCACCGCCACCTTCTCAAAGGCAACATTTGCTGGCCTAGCCGGGACACCAGCATCCTGTGAAAGAGTAAGAAATCTTCAGAATGAAATCCTGACTCAGTTATAAATGAGTCAATTCCTTTGATCTCATGAAATATTCATAATCATTATCACATTGTTGTTTGTGGAAGCTTGTGGTGTGCAAACTGGCTGCTGCATTTCCTACATTATAACAGTAAATACACTTCAAAAGAAAAAGTACTTTATAGGCTGTTAAGCACTTTTGTACACCCCGAAGTTGTGAATGGTGCGATATAAATGCAAGTGTTTGTTTTAAAATTCCACTCAATTCTTCTCAAACTAATGCTGTCATTGGTATCCTGATCCATTGGTCCCTTTTTCTCTTAAATTGCTAGCTATAAATGCTTTGCTCCTTGGTATGACTTGCTATAATTTCCTGCCTTTCAGATTACCATCTGTAACTCCCTAGCTCTCTGGGATCCATATCTGCAACTTGATTTGTAAAAGGATAGTCATGTCCAGCCTGGTTGAACTTTTACAGGAGTTACTAACCAGGCACAGAAGGGAGAAGTTTTTCACTGCATCAATTAATAAGCTGAATGATGGAATAGAGAGACACATATCTAAGATTGCAGATGTGCTATGTTAAATAGTAGCAAAAAGTTGCAAAGGAACATTAATTGGTGAAGTAAGGCAAAAGATGGATTTTAACACGGAGATCATCCAATTTGGGCCTAAGAAAGATGGATCAAAGTACTTTGAAGTGGGGAGAAGCTTGGAATTGAGGATGAGAAGAGAGATTTGGGGCTCAGATGCAAACATCACAAAGAATTTGTGGAAATGTACAAAATAAATCATTAAAATGTCCAATGGAATGTTATCCTTTCTCTCAAGGGTGGATGGAATACAAAGGGGTGGATGTTGAGACACATCGGTACAGGGCACTGGTTAGACCCCATTTGGAGTGCTGCATTCATTCTGGTCTCCTCATCTCAGGAAGAATATATCGGCCTTGGGTTAGGTACAATGCAGAATCACAAGACTGATACCAGTATCAAAGGGTTAAATTATGAGTACTTGGACTAGGACTGAATATGCAAGATTAGGGGTCAAATAATTGAAATATTTAAGATGACCAAATGATTTGATAGGATAGAGAGAGGGAAACAATTTCATCTGGTAGGGAAGTCCTGAACAAGGAGACACAAAATTACGTGCTCAGGGATGATATCTGGAAGCACTTCCTCACACAAAGGATGATGGATATCTCTCCAAAAAAGCTAGGACCATTCAGAATTTTTTAAAAAAACAAAATAGACGGTTGTTAAGCAACCACACTGAAGTTTACAGAACTAAGGCATATAAATGAAATTAAGATACAGATACAGTGATATAATGTTTACTAGGGAAGAGGAATCTAACAAAATATTGGTGGAAGCAGAGATAATAGAAGCAATGGATGGTGTGAAAATTGAAAAGGTTGCGTACTGGAAAGGCTGGCTATACTTAGGGTAGATAAGTCATCTGCTCCGGATGGCTTGCATCCCAGGTTGCTAAAGGAAGCGGGGATGGAGATAATGGAAGGGCTTGTCTTAATCTTTCAGTCTTCCCTAGATATAGACGAGGTGCCGGAGGATTTAAGAGTGGAAAATATGACACTCTTATTCAACAAAGGGTGTAAGGACAGTCCTAACAATTAGAGGCCAGCTACTTTAATATCAGTGGTGGCTAGGTATTGGAATCCATAATCAGGCAAAAAAAAATCAACAGGCACTTGGCGAGGTTTGAGTTAATTAAGGAGAGCCAGCGCAGATTTGTAAAAGGCAGATTGTGTTGGACTACTCTAACTGATTTCTTTAATGGAGTAACAGAGAGATTGATGAAAGGAATTTGGTGAATGTTGTCTATATAGATTTTAAGAAAGCATTTGACAAAGTATCACATAAAGAGCTGGTTAACAAAATTGAGGCTTATGGAATAGGAGGGTCAGTATCCAATTGGATAAAAAAATTGACTTAATGACAGAAAGCAGCGAGTCATGGTAGATGGTTATTTTTTGGACTGGAGGTTGATAGATAGTGATGTTCCCAAAGAGCCAGTGCTAGGATCACTGCTGTTTTTTGCTGTATATTGGATCTTGGAATACAGAGTCAAATTTCAAAATTTGCTGACGATACCAAACTTGTAGGAATGGTAAACTATGAGGATGGTATGAATCACCTGCAACAGGATATAGATAGGTTAGCAGAATAGGCAGACAAATGGCAGATTGAATTCAATCGAAAGAAGTGTGAGGTGATGCAATTTGGCAGAAGGGATAGGGCGAGGCAATATAGACTTAATGGCACAGCTCTAAAGAGTGTGCAGGGACAGAGGGACCTGGGGTGCATGTGCATTGACCTTTGAAGATGGCAGGATATATATTGTGTGGTTAGCAAAGCATATGGGACCGTGGGCTTCATAAATATAAGCATTGAGTACAAAGGCAAGGAAGTTATGCTGAATCTTATATAAAGTTTTGCATCCAGTTCTGATCACCACATTTTAGGAAAGATGTGAAGGCCCTTGAGAGGATGCAGAGGAGATTTACCAGAATGATTCCAGGTTTGAGGGGTTTTAGTTACACGGTTAAATTGGAAAGGCTGGAATTGTTTTCCTTGGAGCAAAGGAGATTGAGGGGAAATTTGATAGAAGTGTACAAGAATATGACAGGCTTAGATAAGGGAAGCAGGGGAAAACTCTTCCCATAGAAGGACAAGGGGACCCAGATTTAAGACCTGGGGCAAGAGTTGCGGGGGGAATGTGAGGAAGGACTTTTTTTTAACACAGCGAGTGGTAATGACCTAGAACTTGCTGTCCCTGTGGGTGGAAACAGAAACAATCATATGAAAAGGAAATTTACTGGGCACTTAAAATAAACATAGCGTGCTACGGGGATCAAGCAGGAGAGTAAAATTGACTGGGTTACTGTGTGGGGACCTGGCATGGACTTGATGAACCAAAAGGCCTCCTTCTGTGCTGTAAATGACCCTATGATTCTATGAATCTATGACAGATCTAGTTGAATGGCAGAACAAACCCAATGGACTAAATGGCCAATTCTTCTTTAAAGTTCCCATATTCTTATACAATTTCCATGCTCTTTGAAATGACTATTCATAATTTTCTTGTTTTTAAAAATTTTTTTCCAGTTAACCCAGTAGCTATTCAGATCCTGAAAAGTGAAATGTGAAAAGTGCAGCCTCTCCAAATATATCACCTACTACCTGGTGAGCATGGCAGTGGCAGATCTGCTAGTCGTTTTCAATGATATGATAATGCTTACGATGATTCCTTTACATTTCCCAGGATACCACTGCTGCACATTTTTTCTTACATTCTGTAGCAATGGACATTTCTGTCTGGTTCACCATCACTTTCACCTTTAATCAATTGGTTGATAGAAGATGAATACAAAATATTCAGAGAAAACTGTGGCCGTGACGATAACAACAGTAGTGTGCTGTTCTGGTTGAAAAACATTCTGTGGTACTTTATAAAGAAACCTGAACATATAATTGACCAAGTGACTTGGGGCTACAATGTATCATTGAGCTTTAGCACTGAAGCTGCTTGGGTAACATGTGCCAGGCTCAGTATTATTTTAACTCCTTTCATTTGTTCCATCCTCTTACTTCTATACTCACCAGAGTATGGCACTGGGAGTAAACCAGAGATTATTAAACATGGTTTGGTCTATATGTCACTCCTGACCCTCTGAAACAGCCTGGAAAGCCACTCAGTAATATCACACTGCTATAAAAAGGTATGGTAAGGATAAATCCGAATGGAACAACCAGCATCAACCGAGGCTTTGGGCTCAGACATGATAAAGGCATATCCAGCCCAGTCAACCCTGCAAAGTGGTGGCCTGGGAAATGTAAAGGAATCATCATAAGCAATATCATATCATTGAAAACGACTAGCAGATCTGCCACTGCCATAAAAATGTGTCAAAATTGGTGATTTAGTGCTTTTTGATCAGAGTTCTTTTGTCTGCTCATATCCTTCAGAGTGAAGCTGCACTGGCTGGCCAGGCAGCAAATCCGAGGAATCTGAAAGCAAAAGTGCAGAATAGTTGGGTTGAGGAAGAGGTCCATGGACTCAGGACCTTTTGGAAACATCTCTCTCCAATTTTCTACCTTCATCACTAAAGAGTTTAGCACTTTGAGCTGTTGCCCCTTGTGCAGTCTCCTTCCTTCCATCGGAGACTATGAGACTTTTCCAGTGGCTGATGTTGCCTTTATTGGGGGCCAGGCTGACTTAAAAAAATGCAGGCTAACCGTAGATTGATTCAGCCACACTGCTTTGTCTCTTGCTGAGCATGCAGGCAGCAGGATCACACTCGAACTAGGTTGCACACTCTAATCATGTTGATAATTGTGTATTCCCTACCTGTACGCCACCAAGCATGGGGTGACCAAGCATTGCAATCCCTGTGCCCAAAAAGGGGCCTAATTTTTAAAAATTCATTCTTGGGATGTGGACATCGCTGGCAAGGCCAGCATTTATTGTCCATCCCTAATCGTCCTTGCGAAGGTTGCTGCCTTCTTGAACTGCTGAAGTCCACGTGGTGTAGGTACACCTGCAGTGCTGTTCAGGAGTGAGTTTCAGGATTTTCTTCCAATGACAGTGAAGGAACGGCAATCCATTCCCAAGTCAGGATGGTGTGTGGCTTGGAGGACAGCTCGCAGCTGGTGTTCCACTGCGTCTGCTGCCCTTGTTCTTCTAGGTGGAAGAGATCACTGGTTCTGAAGCTACTGTTGAAGGAGCCTTGGCGAGTTGCTGCAGTGCATCTTGTATACGATACACATTGCTGCCACTGTCCGCCAGTAGTGGAGGGAATGAATACTTAAGGTGGCAGATGGGTTTCCAAACAAGCAGGTTGCATTTTCTTGGATGGTGTTTAATGTTTTGGGTTTTATTGGAGCTGTCCTCATCCAGGCAAGTGGAGAGTATTCCATTACACTCATGAGAGAGGTGGGTTACTCACTGCAGAATTCCCAGCTTCTGTCCTGCTCTTGCAGCCACAGTATTTATATGGCTGGTCCAGTTAAATTTCTGGTCAATGATAACACCAGCATGTTAAGGGTAGAATCCCTTGTCAATGTCATTAAATATCAAGAAAAGGGGGTTAGCTTCTCTCTTGATGGACATTGTCATTGCCTGGCACTTGTGTGGTATGAATGATACTTGCCACTTATCAGCCCAAGCTGAATGTTGTCCGAATCTTGTTGCATGTAGGTACACACTGCTTCGGTATCCGAGGAATTACAAATGGTACTGAACACTGCGCAAACATTTGCAAAAATCCCCATTTCTAAATTTGTGATGAGGGCAGGTATTTGATGAAGCAGCTGAAGCTGGTTGGGCCGACGACACTAAGGAGAAACTGCAGTGATGTCCTGGAGCTGAGATGATTGGCCTCCAACAACCACAGCCATCTTCCTTTCCGCTAGATATGACTCCTACAAATAGTGAGTTTTCCCTGATTCCCACTGACTTAATTTGGCTAAGGTTCCTTGATGCCATGCTCGGTCAAATTATGCTAATTTTTAATCCCACAAATCCTGATAATCCTCTGTTTCTGATGGATCTGTCCCACCTATCAGCTGTTCATCATATCCGTCAAACATTTTTGCTCCAGAAACTTATCTCATCAATTCATTTTTCCATTTAAACTGTTTACCACAACATCCTTCCATGGTAGTCTTTTCCACAACATATAGTTTCCCTACCACTGACATGAAACTCACTGGCCTGCAGTTCCCTGGCTTATCTCCACAACTCTTCTTAACTAGCAGAACCACATTAGCTGTTCTCCAGTCCTCTGGCACCTCCCCCGTGGCCAGAGAGGAATTAACTCTTGTGGAGGGGAGTAATTGACTTTCTTTTTTATCATTTTAGATGCCTATTACACATTTCAAAACCTCAGGAATTCCTAAAGTTCCTTATAACCGATACATTACTGTTGAAGTTCACTTATTGTTGTTCTAGAGGTTCCTAAATGCCAATGATGTTGACGCACACGTCAACATTACAGAGAATTATTGGAGTGATCAGAGTGGCCCAGGCCTACAGGAATGCTACTTGCAGATGTAGCAGGGGAGTCAAAGCTGAGCCTCAACTCCTGACTTCAGACTTGGGTGTGGGGCTGAATGCCGGAACCCACCTTTTGCGGGGACATTCCCCATGGCTGTCAAGCAGTTCTGTCGGCTGGGCCTCCGCTGACAGGTGGCAATGGCAGAAAGCAACATCCTCTATGGGTGGAGCCAGAACCCGGAGTGTAGGCTGAAGTGGGGACAGAGTCAGGAGCAGCAGCAACAGCAGCAGGAAGAAGGAGTAGGAGTCCAAAGAAAGCAGCCTGAAGCCTCACTTGGGACAGTCTGGACAGCACAGAAACCCCTGACTGTGAGCAGCCCCAAGGTGCAGGAGTTATCTTTAGTAGTCTGGATGGCAAGGTAATTGAGTTCAAGCATTCAAAGGGATCTAGAATTAATAATGACATGAGTGCAGCAGCTTCCAGCTTTGTTCTTTTGCTGTGCTTCAAATTCAGATGTAAGCCCATAGGTGGAAGAGAAAGGTTCGAGATCACTAATTGTCACTCCTGCTGAATGCAAGGCATCCCTGCTCCCACAGTTCAACAACCAAATCTGAAATCTGCATGATTCAAGAGCAGGAATTGTGTGCTCAACTGTTGCCTTTTGTGTGTCTGGAGAGTCGGACCGTGGTCGCCCATTGTAAAAAGTTCATTTCTTCAAGCTAAGCTTTTTCATGAATGTACTTACATGTTTGATGCCGTTGGATTAAAGGATCACTGTGCTGAAACTTTTGTGCATTCTGTGTGCTTTAATCCTGCATTATACAGACCTGGCGCCTCTGCCCCAGTCCAGGCAAGACAGTGATGATGCTGCCTGAACAATAACACCACCAGGAAAGAACTCACCATTTCTTTCTGTGGAAGGTGACTTACCCATGATCACATTGAAAATACAATCAAAGGAAGGACAGTAACCTGGAAAAGGCCCTGTTAAGAGTGATGGGCAAAGAGAAAGGCTCCAAGCTTCAGATTTAAAGAGACAAAAGCTGCAGAAAGCGGATTTAAAGTGAGAACAGCTTGTAAAAGGCAAGAAGAGACAACTGAAGGTCTGTAACTCTTGCTGTGGGCATGTGAAGCAGTGGTACTGTTGACTGCTGAGTTGGTGAGAGAGAGTGCATGGAAGACACATGCCAGAGTGCATGTGGTGACCCAGGAGAGAGAAACATCAGAAGGAGAGTTCGGAACCCTGGAGGTGAATCCTTTCAGAAGGCGTCTGAGAGAAAGCGTTGGTTTGGGAGAAGATTCCAAGGTTAGGTCTTGGAGAGTGGAGATTGGAAACCCTCGTGTGAAAGACAGAATTCAGTGAGACTGGTTGGCTCACGGTGTGGCAAGTGTTTGGGGTGAGTTGAGGAGAGATCCATAGCATCTGGTTGAGGTGGCATCAGTCACTTGGTTTCAGAGTGTGGTGTGTCTGACACACCACAGAGGGGTTTCTATTGATTCATGGACTGTGTACTTACTGTCTACACTGAAGTATAAGATAGCTTTTGTAACTTGTGTTATCCTTACAAATATGTATATATCTGTGAAGGTATAGTTGTAGGTGAAGGAGTATTATAATATAGTTCATCTTTTCTGTTTAATAAATGTTTTATTCTTTTGTTAAAAGTTCATCAGCTGACTCCTATGCCCCTGTTCCATAGCTACTCTCCAAGTATCTAAACAAACAAATAAAAGTTAGGCTCTATCAAGCTGGGTTCCACCCTGGGATCAGGCTTGTCCAGGGGTAATCTGAGCTGGGAATCAGATAAGTGTTTCGGTGGCCACAGACATGATACCAGGGTGGTATGTTGCCTCCCTAGTGCCAGAGTCCAGGATGTCACTGAACGGCTGCAAGACATTCTGAAGGGGCAGGGTGAACAGCAGGAGGTCATGGTCCATATCGGTATCAATGACATAGGTAAAAAGCTGGATGAGGTCTTGAAAGCAGAATATAGGGAGCTAGGAAATAAATTAAAAAGCAGGATATCAAAGGCAGTAATCTCAGGATTATTCCCAATGTGCTGGCGAGATCAGGAATAGGAGAATAGAATAGATGGATGCGTGGCTGGAGAAATGGTTTAAGAGGGAGGGATTTAGACTTCTGAGGCATTGGGACCGATTCTGGGGAAGATGGGACCTAGACAAGCTGCACCCCAGCAGGACCAGGACCAATATCCTCCCAGGGGTATTCGCTGGTACTGTGGGGGAGGGTTTAAATTAGAGTTGCAGGGGGATGGGGAGCTGAACAGGGAGTCATGAGAGAAGGAAACAAAGGTAGGAATGAAAGACAGAAAAGTAGAAAGCAATAGGGCCATACTACAAATGTATAAAAATATTTAAAAGACAAGTGTAAAGGCACTGTATCTGAATGCGTAGAGCATTCGCAATGAGGTAGATGAATTAACAGCGCAAGTAGTTGAAAACAGGAATTCAATCAATAAAAATCTGGAATTAAAAGTCTAATGTTGACCATCAAACCATTGTTGATTGTCAAAAATACCTACCTGGTTCACTAATGCCCTTTAGGGAAGGAAATCTGCCATCCTTACCTGGTCTGGACTACATGTGACTCCAGACCCACAGCAATGTGGTTGACTCTCTCTGAATGGCCTAGCAAGACACTCAGTTGTATCAAACTGCTAGAAAGTCAAGAGGGAATGAAACCAGACATCGACTTAGGCATCAGAAATGACAATGGCAAACTCAGCCCTCCAAAGACCGCTTTACCAACATCTGGGGGATTTTGCCAAAATTGGGAGAACTGTCTCACAGATTGTCTGTAAGCTATGATTCTGTGGGTGTGTCCCAGACACCACCATCACCAACCCACTGGCAGGACAGACCCAGCAGAGCTGGCAGCACAGTGTATACGGTCGGGGGAGAGATGCCCTGGGAATCCTCAAGATCAGATCAAATATGGGCAAGGAAACCTCCTGCTGATTATCACGTACTACCCATCCCACCCTCCCTCAGCTGATGAATTTATGCTCCTCCATGTTGAACACCACTTAGAGGAAGCACTGTGGATGACATGGGCACAGAATGTACTCTGGGTGGGGAACCTGAATGCTCATCACCAAGAGTGGTTCACCACTACTGATCGAGCTGGCTGAGTCCTAAAGGACATAGCTGCTGGACTGGGTCTGTGGCAGGTGGTGAGGGAACCAACAAGAGGGAAAAGCATACTTGACCTAATCTTCACCAACCTGCCTATCGCAGATGCATCTGTCCATGACAGTATCAGTAGGAGTGACCACCGCACAGTCCTTGTGGAGACGAAGTCCCGTCTTCACATTGAGGATACCCTCCATTGTGTTGTGTGGCACTACTGCCATGCTAAATGGGATAGAGTTCGAAAATATCTAGCAACTCAAGACTGGGCAATCATGAGGCTCTGTGGGCCATCAGAAGTAGCAGAATTGAATATAATCACAATCTGTAACTTCTTGGCCCGGCATATCCCTCACTCTATCATTACCACCAAGCCACGGGATCAAGCCTGGTTCAATGAAGAGTTCAGGAGGGCATGCCAGTAGCAGCACCAGACATATCTAAAAATGAGATGTCAACCTGGTGAAGCAACAATTCAGGACTACTTGTGTGCCAAACAGCATAAGCCGTATGCTACAGACAGAGCTAAGCGATCCCACAACAACAGATCAGCCCTGCCACATTCAGTCATGAATGGTTGTGGACAATTAAACAACCCACTGGAGGAGGAGGCTCCACAAATATCCCCATCCTCAATGATGGAGGAGCCTAGCACATCAGTGCAAAAGTTAAGGCTGAATCATTTGCAGCAATTTTTAGCCACAAGTGACAAGTGGGTGATCCATCTTGGCCTCCTCCGGAGGTCCCCAGCATCACAGATGCCAGCCATCAGTCAATTTCATTCACAGCACGTGATACAAGAAATGGTTGAAGGCACTGGATATGGCAAAGGCTATGGGCCCTGACAATATTCCAGCAATAGTACTGAGGAGTTGTGCTTCAGGATTTGCCATGCCCCTAGCCAAGCTGTTCCAGTACAGCTACAACATTGGCATCTACCCAGCAATGTGGAAAATTGCCCAGGTATGTTCTGTACACAAAAAGTAATATGAATCCAACCTGGCCAATTATTGCCCCATCAGTCTACACTCCATCATCAGTAAAGTGATGGAAGGGGTCATCAACAATGCTCTCAAGCGTCACTTCCTTAGCAATAATCTGCTCACTGGCACTCAGTTTGGGTTCTGCGGATCACTGAGCTCCTGACCTAATTACAACCTTGATTCAAACATGGACAAAGGAGCTGAACTCCAGAGGTGAGGTGAGAGTGACTGCCCTTGACATCACGGCAGCATTTGACTGAGTGTGGCATCAAGGAGCCCCAGCAAAACTGGAGTCCATGGGAATTGGGGGAAAACTCTCCACTGGTTGGAGTCATACTGAGCACAAAGGAACATAGTTATGGTGGTTGGAGTCAATCATCTCAGTTCTAGGACATCAGTGCACAAGTTCCTCAGGGTAGTGTCCTAGGCCCAACCATCTTCAGCTGCTTCATTAATGACCTTTGTTCCATCAAAAGGTCAGAAGTGGGGATGTTCACTGATGATTGCACAATGTTCAGCACCATTTGCGACTCCTCAGATACTGAAGCAGTCCATATCCAAATGCAGCAAGACCTGGACAATATCCAAGCTTGGGCTGATAAGTAGCAAGTAACATTCACATCACACAAATACCAGGCAATGGCCATCTCCAACAAGAGAGAATCTATCCATTGCCCTTAGACATTCAATGGCAATACCATCGTTGAATCCAACGCTATCAACATCCTGAACTGGACTAGCCATATAAATGCTGTGGCTACAAGAGCACACAAGTCAGGAGTGTGATGGAATACTCTCCACTTGCCTGGATGAGTGCAGCTCCAACTACACTCAAGAAGCTTGACACCATCCAAGACAAAGTAACCCACTCGATTGGCACCCCATCCATAAACATTCTCCCTCCACCCCCGAGGCACAGTAGCAGCAGTGTGTACCATCTACAGGATGCAATGTAAGAACTCACCAAGGCTCCTTCAACAGCACCTTCCAAACCCATGACTGCTACCATCTAGAAGGACAAAGGCAGCAGATGGTTGGGATCGCCACCACCTGGAAGTTCCGCTCCAAGCCACACACCACCCTTACTTGGAAATATATCACCCTTCCTTCACAGTCGCTAGGTCAAAATCCTGGAACTCCCTCCCTAACAGCACTTGGATGTACCTGCATGACGTGGACTGCAGTTGTTCAGGAAGACAGTTCACCACCACCATCTCAAAGGTAATTAGGGATAAGCAATATATGTTGGCCTAGCCAGGGATGCCCACATCCCCTCAATGTTTAAAGAAAAGCACCCCCAGCGCTGTTGGGAAAGGGCTTCCGGGTATTTGATCCAGTGCACGATGGAACTATATATGTGCTACAAGCTGTCAAGGGACAGCTTTCACCTGCACGGCCTTGGGCCAGTGTCCTGGTGAGGCCTGTAACTAGGGCTGTAGAGCGGACTTTAAACTAAATAGCGGGAGAGGAAGGTTCATGTGAGGGGAGACCTGGAAAGTTTCACAGGATGAAGCTGTGCGCTGAAGTTGTGACCAAGAAGAGGCTTCCAGTGCATCCCCCCCGCCCCCCTTAACGCAGTAGAGGATGGGCAGAATATCTCATCACAGGCATTCTACCTGCCAATGGGTAGCAAGCTGGACAGGTTTGGGGTGAGACCTGAGGCGTCCAATGACCTGGCAGCCGAGGACTGGATTGAGGATGTGCAGCAGGTCATGGCATCCAGGGATCTCAACAAAAGGGAACAGAAATGCAGAGTATTTCTTAAACAGTGAGAGGTTGAAAAATGTTGATATCCAAAGGAACCTGGGTATTCTAGTTAATAAGTCACTGAAAGCTAACATACAGGTGCAGCAAGCAATTAGGAAGGCAAATGAAATGTTGTCCTTTTTTGCAAGGAGATTTGAGTACAGGAGCAAAGAAGTCTTGCTGCAATTGTATAGAGTCTTGGTGAGACTGCACCTGGAGCATTGTGTACAGTTTTGGACTCCCTACCTAAGGAAGGACAAACTTGCCATAGAGTGAGTGTAATGCAGGTTTGCCAGACTGATCCCTAGGATGGCAGGATTGACCTATGAGGAGAGATTGAGGAGATTAGGTTTATATTCTCCATAGTTTAGAAGAATGAGAGGAGCTCATTGAAGCATACAAAATTCTTTCGGGGCTCAACAGCGTAGATGTCGGAAAGATGTTTCCCCTGGCTGAGGGGTCTAGAACCAGGGGACACAGTCTCAGAATAAGAGGTAGGCCATTTAGGGCTGAGGTGAGGAGGAATTTCTTCACTCAGAGGGTGGTGAATCTTTGGAATTCTCTACAAAGGAGAGCAGTGGAGGCTGCGTCATTAAGCATATTCAAGACAAAAATCAATAAATTTCTAGATATTAAAGATATCAAAAGGTATGGGAATAGTGTAGGAAAATGGCATTGAGATTGAAGATCAGCCCTAATCTAGCTAAATGGCAGAGCAGGCTGGAGGGGCTGAATGGCTACTCTGCTCCAATTTCCTTTATTCCTATGTTCCTAAAGAACAAGGCAATAAAGAAGTGTAGTTATACGGGTAATGATAACCAGAGTGTGACAGGAAGGGACAGAGCATAAGAGTGCACCAGCAAATAAGATCAGTGTAGGGAAAATGGTAATAGGGCAGAATTAAAAGCTCTTTATTTGAGTGTTCACAGAATTTGTAACGAGATGGATGAATTGATAGCGCAAATAGAAATAAAAGAGTATGATATGATAGCCATTACAGAGTTGTGGTTGCAAAGTGACCAGGGTTGGGACCTCAATATTGAAGGATAGTTGACAATTTGGAAGCTCAGAAAGAAATGAAAAGCAGGTGGAGGAGCACTGTTTCAAAAGGATGAAATCAGTACAGTAGTGATAAATGATCTTGGTTCAGAGGTTAAAGATGTAGAATCAGTTTTGGCGGAGATAAGGAGGCAGGAAATCACCAACAGGAGTAGTTTATAAGGCCCTAACAGTAGCTATACTGTAAGACTGAGCATAAATCAAGAAATCATTGGGATTTTAAGAAAGGTGCTACAATAATTGTGGGTGATTTTAACCTTCATATAGGTTGGACAAATCAAGTTGTCAAAAGCAGTCTGGAGGATGACCTCAGGAGGCAGAATTTTCCATGTCCACTGGTGTTGGGCATGCTCAGCGGCATGAACGGACAATATGGCGAGAGGCCAGAAATCAGTATCATGACGTCGTGAAACCAGTTTGCGATCGTCTGCTCAGCCTGTCAATGGCGGGCCGTCTTCCATGCCATCGGATATCAGGAGCCTCTGTAGTACACCTGCATATTATTACAAGGCCAGCCCGCCAGACTCATCCCCTCACTGCCGGATCGTCCGCCCACATCGGCGTGATTGCACATCAGTGCAGAACACACCTTGACAAGTGTGACATGCAAAAGTCGGGATCTTGCTCACATCGCAGACATCTGAGGAGCGGAAGATGCTGGAGCCCGACAGCAATGGCACCTGGAAGAATGTCCATGGCATGCTGGGTGGACACTCATGGACATGGCTCTGCTGCGAAGCAGGCCATGGAAGTTGGAAAATCACTGTTGAGGGTCTGCTTACAATGGGTGATCATCAAGGGGGTGGAGAGGAAGGTCCAGCTGTGTTTGGGAGAGTTAAGTATACCAAGGGGTGGGAGAGGAAGGTTTAGGATTAACTGGGAGAGGAAGAGGTGTCAGGATGGGGTGAGATTGGGAGTGGGGGGGGAAATGAAGGTGTCAGGATGGGATAGGGTTGGGAGAGGGGGAATGAAGGTGTCAGGATGGGGTGAGGTTGAGAGGGAGGAATGAAGGTGTCAGGGGGAGGTTGGAAGGTGGGAAGGACTATGGGGGGAGGACGGAGTACGGGGGAGGAGGTGGTGAAAGGGAGAAGATGGCAACTGGAAAGGTAGGTGTAAAGGGGGGTGGAAGGTGTAAGGGAAGGAATTCGAAGGTGGGGAAGGAATGTGGAGAGGGGAGGTAGTCTGGGGGGAGGAAGGAGTGCGGAGAGGGGAGGAAGTAAGGGTGGAGGAAGGAGTCATGAGGGGGAAGGACTAATGGTGGAGGAAGAAGTAAGGCTGGAGGAATAAGCAAGCATGTCTGAAGGAGTTGGGAAGTGGGAAGGAGTTAGGCTGGAGGAAGAAGTAAGGCTGGAGGAAAGAGTCAGGACTGGGGGAGGACTCAGGGTGGCAGAAGAAGTAAGGGTGTCTGAAGATGTCAGGAAGGGGGGAAGGACTCCACCACCGATCTGGGAACTCTCCCTGATGTGAGCCAGCTTCTCCTGTGTGAAAACAGATGAAGAGAGTGAGCAGGATACATGGAATTGCGTGGAATGTTTGTGTGGTGAGCGGAGCAATGGACAGGATGAGGACGCGAGCTGGAGAAGGTATGAGCCTGATGGAGGTGTAAGGGTGCATCTGAGAGTTAGTGGCGTGGTCCCATGAGGTGTGAGTGTGATATTCCTGTGGATTTGTGATGGATTTGTGTGTGTGTGAGTTCAGAGTGATGAGAAGGGTGAGGTACCCTGGCGGAACGAATGAGACCATTCATCCTGTAGCAGCACTGGGTGGCTGTCCTCTTTTGTAGGGCATTGGCGCTGACCACCACTTGATAGCACTGTTGATGACCCCTTCCATTACTTTACTGATATTCGAGAGTAGGCTGATGGGATGGTAATTGGATGGGTTGGATTGTCCTGCTTTTTGTGTACAGGACATACCTGGGCAATTTTCCACATAGTTGGGTAGATGCAGGTGTTGTAGCTGTACTGGAACAGCTTGGCTAGGGGTGCAGCAAGTTCTGGAGTACAATTCTTCAATACTATTGCTGGAATGTTGTCAGGGCCCATAGCGTTTGCAGTATCCAGTGCCTTCAGCCGTTTCTTGATATCAGGTGGAGCGAATCGACTAAAGACTGGCATCTGTGCTGCTGGGGACCTCTGGAGGAGGCAGAGATGGATCATCCACTTGGCACTTCTGGCTGAAGATTGTAGCAAATGCCTTATCTTTTGCACTAATGTGCTGGGCTCCTCCATCATTGAGGATGGGGATATTTGTGGAGCCTCCTCCTCCAGTGAATTGTTTAATTGTCCACCACCATTCACAACTGGATGTGGCAGGACTGCAGAGCTTAGATCTGATCCATTGGCTATGGGGTCATTTTGCCCTGTCTGTGGCTTGCTGCTTATGCTGTTTGACATGCAAGTAATACTGTGTTGTAGCTTCACCAGGTTGACACCTCATTTTTAGGTATGGCTGGTGTTGCTCCTGGCATGCCCTCCTGCACTCTTCATTGAACCAGGGTTGATCCCCTGGCTTGATGGTAATGGTAGTGGGGGATATGTAAGGACACGAGGTTACAGGTTGTGTTCGAATACAATTCTGCTGCTGCTGATGGCCTACAGCACCTCATGGGTGCCCAGTCTTGAGTTGCTAGATCTGTTCAAAATTTATCCCATTTAGCACGGTGGTAGTGCCACACAACACGATAGAGGGTATCCTCAATGTGGAGGTGGGACTTCGTCTCCACAATGACTGTGCGGTGGTCACTCCTACCGATACTGTCATGGACAGATGCATCTGCGGCAGGCACGTTGGTGAGGATGAGGTCAAG
This sequence comes from Cetorhinus maximus, assembly GCF_964194155.1. Taxonomy (NCBI): domain Eukaryota; kingdom Metazoa; phylum Chordata; class Chondrichthyes; order Lamniformes; family Cetorhinidae; genus Cetorhinus; species Cetorhinus maximus. The sequence continues at coordinate 78,820,592 of NC_135896.1, forward strand.
TATGTTTTTCCCTCTTGGTTCCCTCACCACCTGCCGCAGACCCAGTCTAGCAGCTATGTCATTTAGGACTTGGCCAGCTCGGTCAGTGGTGGCGCTACCAAGCCACTGTTGGTGATGAACATTGAAGTCCCCCAACCAGAATACATTCTGCACCCTTGCCAACCTCAGTGCATCCTCCAAGTGGTGTTCAGCATGGAGGACTACTGATTCATCAGCTGGGTGAGGGTAGTAGTCAGTAATCAGCAGGAGGTTTCCTTGCCCATGTTTGACCTGATGCCATGAGACCTCATGGGGTCCAGAATTGATGTTGACGACTCCCAGGGCAACTCCCTCCCGACTGTATACCACTGTGTCACCACCTCTGCTGGTCCTGTCCTGCCAGTGGGACAGGACATACCCAGGGATGGTGTCTAGGACATTATCTGTAAGGTATGATTCCATGAGGATGACTATGTCTTGACTTGACTAGTCTGTGAGACAGCTCTCCCAATTTTGGCACTAGCCCCCAGATGTTAGTAAGGAGGACTTTGAAGGGTCAACAGGGCTGCGATTGCCATTGTCATTTCCAGTGCCTAGGTCATCCGTCCAGTTTCATTCCTTTTTTGTTACTTCGTAGCAGTTTGTTACAACTGAGTGTCTTACTAGGCCATTTAAGAGTCAACCACATGGGTCTGGAGCCACATGTAGGCCAGTCAAGGTAAGGACGACAGGTTTCCTTCCCTAAAGGGCATTAGTGAACCAGATGTGTTTTTACAACAATCGACATGGTCATCATCACACTTTTAATTCCAGATTTTTATTGAATTCAAATTCCACCATCTGCCGTGGTGGGATTTGAACCCAGGTCCCCAGAGCATTACCCAGGGTCTCTGGATTACTAGTCCAATGACAATACCACTACACTGTCGCTTCCCCAGGAGGCAGGATTCATTAATGACAGGATTATTTAATTACCTCACAGTAAAGGATCCTCTAGGCAAGAGTGTTTGTAGCATTCATGTTTCACACATTTCACATTCATGTGAACATACGAAATAGGAGCAGAAATGGGCCATTTGGAACCTCGAGCCTGCTCCACCATATATTAAGATCATGGCTCACCTGTTTGTGTTCCACTGCCTTCTGAGGCAGAGAGTTCCAAAGTCACACAACCCTCTGAGAAAAATTTTCTCCTCATCTGTCCTAAAAGGGCAACCCCTAATTTTTAAACAGTGTCCCCTAGTTCTGGACTCACGACCAGAAGAAACATCCTTTCCACGTCACCTTGTCGATACCATTCAGGGCCTTGTATACTTCAATCAAGTCACCCCTCACTCTTCTAAACTCCAGCGGAAACAAGCTCAGTCTGTCTAACCTTTCCTCATAAGACAACCCGTTCATTCCAGGTATCAGTCCGGTAAACCTCCTCTGAGCTGCCTCCAATGCATTTACATAGTTTCTTTCAATTTGATTTGGTATCAAATTGAAAGAAATGGCTTACAACGCTGTGAAGATTAGTAATTGGCCAGAAGATTGGAAAATTTTTAGAAACCAAAGTATGGCTAAAAATCAAGAAAAAAAATCGTATGAGGGATAACAAGCAAGAAATATAAAAAGATAGTAAAAGCTTCTACAAGTGTATAAAAAGGGTAGCTAAAGTAAGCATTTAGTCCTTTAGAGGATGAGGCTGGAGAGTTAATAATGGGAAACAAGGGGGGATGGCAGAGGCTTTGAGCAAATATTTTGTATCTGTCTTCACAGCAGAAGACACAAGAAAAGTAGAAAGCCAGACAAAAGGGTGGGAGGAACTTAAAAGAATCACAATGCCAACTTCTTGGAAATTTGCCACTGAGACTTGGGATTCACTGAAAACAACCTGAACATTGAGGGAGTGGAAACTTTTTGTTAGTTGTCCAGATGGTGGCAGAATTTCTTTGCTGAACTGAAATTGGCAAAGTCAGAGTTCCTCGCCCAGCCCCTCAAACGTTCCCAGGGTCCAGAGACTTGTTGTGGGGTAATATTGGGTTGGCCTCATCTTCCTTTGACATTGTGCATTAGAATGAGAGAGCTAAAGTCCACGTAACTCAGTTCTATCTTTGGTTACACTTCTTGTTTGTTACTTTGTCCTGTTTAATTTTTTCCAAGCCATAGGCTTGAAAGGACTGTGCAGCTGCTCTTTTGTTCTGCATTAGGATTTATCTATCACTAAGATTTCGTAGTTTGAGCCACAGAAAATATCTACAAATTAATGATAACATGGATTTCACTTTTATAGGAGTGAAATTGATCTTCATGAGCAGCATGGAAATGGTCAGGTAATTAATCATTAGCCAATCTTTCAACATGCCTGATCTTTCCAGTGAACTTCGCAGAATGATAGTGCAAACCCATTTCGGGTTTTCATTTCCTAGTTTCGCTATCATTTTTGCTTGGTTTAGAATTAAAATTTTTGAAAATATGTTGCAAGACAATTGAAAATAAGAATTGGCACAGTGGAAAATCAGCTGCTGATTTGCTACAAGCCCATTTTACACTGCTTGCATGCATCAATTTCACCATCCTGTAATGTGTACCAATGGGTCATGAGATGAACCAAACTGACCTACAAAAACACGAAATATTTGACAATTCCTGATCTGCATTTTCATGATTTTCTTCATTTTTCAATTAATCAAAAGAAAGTTGCCTATCAAACTGGATAACTGTACCAATACGTGAAGCAATGTAAAAATTCTGAAAAAAGAAAACTGCAGCAGTCTTGTACCAACATGTTTCAATGACAACCAAGTGAAATTATTAAAGTCTGATGTGGCGGAGAGCCTGCAATACATGCAAGAAGGGAACCAACATACTTCCACTGGGAACAAAGAATCCCCCATAGCTTAACACACATTCCAATATATTCCCAAGGGGGAAAATACTACCTAATCTGACCAGAACATGATCTCTAGAAAACACTTATCCCCTTTGATGCCATGCTTTGTGAAGAAAACTCCTTTGATTCATCATATAATCCACCTCTCAGGATAATAAACACAGAAACAAGGAAATTATCAAAGATATCATCCAGTTCCCTCTCCAGCAAAACTCAAACTATTCTCCACAATGAGGACATCTGACTAGTTTCACCGTTTCCTGCACTTTCAGAAATCTATATTTTTCTCCCCAGCTAGATTATTCTTATCACTGCATTTCAGATGGATAGATCAGTTTAACACGGTCAGATCATGCATTCTGCTGCTCAGTTCCGGAACTGACTAATGCACCTAAAATATGGAGCTGTTGATTTTTCAATATTTTGTTGGGCGGAACCAGTTCCTGCAATAATTGGGGGTTGTGTCGAAACATGCAAAAAGCAAATCTTCCAGAAATGCTAAGAGCAGGGCAAGTCTCATTCTGTGTGTATTAAATACTCTGTGAAGGGGCGCAGTTCAAAAATGCAGTGACATGAGCTTGGCAAAGTAGTAGTATGTGAATGGCTTTATAGTTGCAGGGGATTGGGCTTGAATTTCTTCTTGATCATGTCTCAGGGTCTCCAAAGGTATTGTCGTTCCATCCTTTTCACGTGATAAGAATCTCTTTATATTGTAGATATTTTTGGAAGAATTTGTAGTTATGCCAGTACAGCATTAGAACAACTTAAAATTAGTTTCTGTTATTGCTTGTTGAGAAGAGCCTTTTATGTAGGTAGAGTGGTGTCATTGTGTTGACTATGTAAACTTTCGTTCATTGCTATTCAAATGGTGTAACTTTTGAAAGCACAATGGGCTTTCCATAAGATACTGTCAGAGTCTATGGGAAGCAGGTTGGTGCTGTGTGAGGCAAATCAACTAGCCTACTCCTGAACGTTTCTGTTTATCCATCAGCATGTTGCTCATTTGAGAGATCTACACAAGGTATTGATTGGTGTTCAAGTCATCTTGGTATGGAAGTCTTTGAAATCCATTTTTAATTGCCAATTATAAATGTGAAGAGACTTTTTTATTACTTTCCTTTGTTTTGATCTTCAGTCAAACATAATTCGTCAAGGTCTTGAGGTTTCCCATTTTGCTGTTTTGCTCTGTGCGCCTGATGCCAGTCAAGCCATGTGTGAATGTTGCATCCCATGTAAAATTTATCATCAAGGACATGTGGCATATGCTTCAGGTGAGAACAAGGAACTTGGAACTGTTATTACTTTTTAACCTGTTGGACTAAGGTTGCTGTAACTATCTGAAGCTGCGGTAGATTCTTGCTCATTTAATTTTACTTCTCAATGAACACAAAGTAGTAGTTTTAGTCTGAGCAAGCTGTCTGTCAGTGAGGCAAGTCCAAGAGTCAAAAAAATCAGCTGATCCCTTACCACTTACTAAAGGGCTTAATGTCTAAACAGAGGTCTGCTGTCCACATTTTACCTTTGCAAGATTAGGTTTTACCAATGGAAGTGGACTGGTGTGTTGAGCTCAGATACCCAATGGAGGGAGCTCAAAATATGCATAATTGTTCCAAGGGGCACTGGAAGGGTCTAACAGCATTTATCTGAGTTTTCCATTATATATTAGAATCACTAAGTAGAATCATAGCATTCTATTACAAAATCCATTGAAAACCCATTTGTCACTTGACCCATAGGATTCTTCATTTTCAGTGTTCGTTTTTACCTGCAATATCTATTTGACCAGTACATGCTATTTTCAATGGTAAATGCAAAATAACAATAGACATTTAAACCATCCAAGGTTACTTGAGTCTCCGCACTCTTTCACGCTATGAACAATGGTTGGCTCCAGAGCAATGCATTTTTGAAAACCACATTGTTTACCATGAGGTTAGATTATTTGTAGAATTATAAATATTATGAAAATTTTAAGTATTTCTTGCATTGCTGGTTCCTATCTGGAGATCTTCCTGACACAAAATTTCTAGCCTTTCTTACCCACCCTCAGGCATTATTTTATGAACCCTGCCATATCACTGTCCTTCTGCATCTCTTCTCCCTGCCCCACCCCCTAATACCCTCCACTCTGTGCCCCCTCCATCCAGTCTCCCCCTCTCCCATTTTGCATTACTTTTCTCTTCCCACTTCTTTCATGTCCTTGCACTCTCCTTCTCTCCCACCCTCCCCTTCTAGAAGATTAGTTACAAGTGACAGACAGCTTGCATACTTCCTAATGGCAGTTAGAGTAGAGTTAGGGAATGTGGCAGTGCAACCAGCTCCCATGAGAAAGGAATCAATTGAATCAAAGGAATACAGAAAAAAAACATAAGGGCCTTGTGTTTCTGTTAGGTTGCACAGTTAAAATGCAATTACTCACAGGTGGTAGTCTACATGCTCTAATTAAAAATGCTAACATTTCACGATAAACCATTTTAATCTATAACAAATGAAGAGGACACTCAGTAGACCGCATCTGTCCACCCCGCTGTGTAATTGAACGTTACTAAAATTACACAGCTTTTTCTTGAAGCTTTTGCCTGCCTGATTGATACTCTGTACCAATGAAGCTGAAAAGAAATTTTCGTCAAGAGTCTCTGTCCCACTGAAGAGGCTTCAGGCCAATCCACATCCAACAACCTGCTCTGAAAACTCTGCTCAGATTTTGACAGCTGTGACAAATTTCACCACAGCAGCTGAGACAATCCACAGCTTTCTAAATAAAATAAAATCTGTGTTCTCATTTATATTTTGTAGAATTAACCCACAACATAAAAAAATGAAATTGACCTATCTCCCAATGTTAATGGACCCTTTAAAAAATTCCAGCATCCATATCTGCATCTTCGTCAAAAGCTAATCAGTTCTTTCTTGGGATATACTTTTTCTGTGTACCAACTTCCGTTGAAATCTATCCATTAATTTTTGAAACATATTGTTTACAGACAAACAGACTAATGAATAGAGACGAAACCATTACCTCACCCATTTTCAGTGATGAAAGTAATAATCAAACTGCATCAAATTACCACTTAAATATACCATGGTAATTTTTTAAAAGCAAAATTTGAAACAATAACTGTTCTATAAAACACTGCCTGATTGCAGCAGTTCATTGGAGAATTACATTCAACAAAATGCAAATTTTGGCCACAAATTGCCTCAGATCGCTGATGGCTCCCAAAACAGAAACAAATTTTGATTATTTGAGTAGTGGAGGAAATTAATTTGAAACAATTCATAAAATAGAATTTGTGGCCTCTATGTAATTCACAAACTAATGTAAAACCAGAAGTACTCAAAGTTTTAGGAAGTTTCAATCTAGTTCCAAGCCTGTAGCACAAACTGCTCAGATATACTAATTGGCAGTCTCACACAAACAGGTCATTGGCTGGCCAATGTGGAAAATGGTAAACTGTAATAAGGTTACTCTTCTGAGAAGCAGGCACTGCGGCTGAGCAGAGAGATTATTCTTTGAGTAAAAATTCACAAAATTTTAAAGTGAATTCAATTCCTGATCTGGCCTGCGTTATGGGTCATGGTAATCCAGTGGCTATATGACTGGACTAGCTATCCAGAGGTCCTGGACTAAAATCCCGCCATGGCTTTGCACTATCTCTGTAATCTCCTTCAGCCCTACAATCCTCCAAGCCAATTGCATTCCTCCAATTCTGGCCCAATTTTAATCGCTCCACCATTGGTGGCTGTGCCTTCAAGCTGCCAAGGGCCTAAGCTCTGGAATACCAACGCTAAACCTCTCTGTCTATCTCTTCTCCTTTAAGGTCCTCCTTAAAACCTACAACATTGATCAAGCTTTTGATAATTTACCCTAATATCTCTTTAGGTGACTCAGTGTCAAATGTAGTTTGATGACGCTTCTGTGAAGCAACTCGGGATGTTTCACTGCATGAAAGGCACGATCTAAATAGAAGTTGTTGTTGTAATAAGCCAAGGTCAGTTCAAATCTCACTGTACTAGTTTGATAACTTAAATTCAGTTTCCATAAATAAAAACTTGACATCAGAAAAAGTGACCATGAAGCTGTTAGGAATTTTGTTAAAAACTTAACTGGTTCAATATTGTCCTTTAACCAAGAAGGAATCCACAGAGAGTGGATAGAAAGTAGAACTTGCTATCACATGTAGCAGTTGAAGCAAGCAGCATGGGTACATTTAACAGTAAGCTTGATTAGTACATGAGGGAGAAAGGAATAGAAGTGTAACGTGAGATTCAACACAAGCACTGCACGAAGGTAATAAAACAGGGATCCTTTTTTCCACTGGCATCAAATCTTTATAAACATTAATTGAAAAACTTAACTTAGAGGAATGGTCTATTTACAATGGACATTCACAACCAATACCACAGGTCCACCAGGATACTATTGAGACCTTAACTCCTGATCTCTAAATAGCTGGGTAGCAGAGTTCAGTTGGAAAAGCTCCTATGCTAATTTTCTGTGAATCAGATTATCTTGAGTCCCAGAGACAAGGGGAATTCCTCTCCTTGGGGCTTCTCAGGCTCAGGTCCTGTCCAGGTGGTGCAACTAGGTCTGCAGCAGCCAAATGCCTGCTCCACTTCCACTTCCCAGTTCTCTAGAGCCCATCAGAAGTTTCAAGCTGCCCTATTTATGGCCTTGGCTCTTACTACGCAACAACTCAAGTCCTGAACTTCTGCTACTTGCTGCTTCTGCAGCCCTCACTCTCTCTGTATGTCCTCTGGCTCCACCCCCAACCTACCAAGAATACTCTTCCATGTATAGAGGGATCCACAGGGGCCGACCAGTTCCCCTGTTTGGTGCACCAGCCCTACCTTCACCACCTGCTGTCAGGGACCCCACTATACACTACCCTGCTTGAGAGTAGCTGTCCCAGCAACTAAACATACCATACAGTGACTGTTTACTGAGCAATTGCATGATCAGCGGTTTCAATTGAGCTATGATAGCTGGCATATTCAAGTCCATATTGGTAGCAGCATTCCCTTCATTCATCACAGATCTGGGCAAATGGTATGAGTTGGGATGATATCCAGTATTTGCTTGAGATGCCCATCTCAGCCCTTCCTTGTAATTGGGATTTTTAACAGGACCCAGGCTTTGTGATGGGTCAGGCACATGGGACTCTAGATCAGTTATGCCTCCAGGGACCACATGGTCAGCAGCACTGGTTGCTTCAGCTGCAGCCTCCCTGCCTGACAGCTTTGCATCTCCTTCTGGCGCCAGAGTCGGCCTCTCACAATGGATGCAACCCCTGAATTCCTAACACACATATGCCAGGATTCCCCATCACCATCCAACTCCTCTTCACTCAAGCCACTGCCTGCTGACACTTCAGGTTCAGCTTTGCCATTGCGTGGGCTGTTTGCCTCTACACCAGACTTCTGGCCTCGAACAACTCCCCTCTGTGAACTGTTTTCTGAGGCTGCCCTCCAGCTACCAGTTCAACAACATAGGTGTGGCCCCCAATGTCAAACCACTTGATGAATTTGTGGGGTTCAGGATCCCAGGTATCTCGTATCTTATTCCGACCCCTGATATTGATGTTCCGAGAAATACTCTTGCATCGGAAGGTCTACCATGTCAGCCTTATGATCGTGTAGCATTTTGTTTTGCAGCTTTTATTTTGCAGTCCTCTTAGACGTCATCTCAAACACCTGATTTAGCCTCTCAGGATGCTCAGCTATCCACTCGTCAACATAGCCAGATCCATAAGGATGTGTGGTGAGCCCAAGGAGATCGTCCACAGGAAGGACTGGCTCTCTTCTAAAGAAGAGATAGCATTGAGAATAATGAGTGTTGAAATGTGGGGTGCTATTATAAGTATAGACCAGTTCCAGAAGGTAGTCAGGCCACTTTTGTTTGCTCTCAGAAGGCCAAGTGTGCAATCGGTCAGGCAGATCACGGTTGAAACATTCGCAACGTCCATTACCCTCTGGATGGTAGGGGATAGGGTGGCTCTTGACAATGCCATACACCTTTGGGAACACAATCCATATTTATCATTTGGAAAGTTTTAGCTCAACTTGCATAATATCTTGTAAGCATTCTATATTTCAAAATCAAAAATAAACACAAATGCCTTTGCCATAACTATATGTAGTGATCTCACTGTAGCAGGTTGATCATTCAAATTCACTTTAAACTATATATAAATAAAAAGCTGGTATATATTAGCACAAATATAAGCAAGTTTGCAATCTGAATCATACCTTATTAATTTAGGTTAACTATGCACATTGAAGCACTGTATCTGGTGCTTCTTGCGCACTAAACTGATAGTAAGGAAGAGCACTTGCCAAAATCGAACCACTAACTTGTCACATCTGTTTCCTCTGGATCATGGTGCAAGAAGTCCTTAGAGTCATAGGGAAGAATTTTCGGGTTGGCAAGCAGGGGCGGGGCCTGCACGCCGATGCGTAACATGACACGTGGTGACGTCAGGCAGGCGTCCCGACATCACCACACGTCATGTAGATTTTCAGTTCATCGGCTGCCTGCCCGCCGAACTATCAAAGGCCTATTAAGGCAATTGAAATATCAATTAAAACAATAACCTGAGCTGCCCGTCCAACCTTAAGGCAGCCTTCACATTTTTCATGAAGCCTCATCCACTGGCGGGATGAGGTTTCATGAAGGGTTAATTAATTAAAGAATTTTCAAACATTTGATAAACACGTCCCAGCTCATGTAATGCTGTCACATGAAGGGACATGTCTAAATAATTTTTTCTGACTTTAATAAAAACTTAATCTTGCTGAGGGAGCTCTATGCCTCAGGGAGATTTCTGCACTCTCACGCATGCAAGCACGAAAGAGTGCAGGCCCCGACTCAGGGAACCCCCCCTCCCACCCACACAGGGTGCGCTCAGTGCTTCCGGGCGCACATCACGCTGGGTGGGCCTTAATTAGCCCGCCCATGTAAAATGGCGGTGAGGTGCCGATCGGGTTCACGCTCGCACCCGCCTGCCCCCGCACAACTCGACAGGGGAAATTTCTGCCCATATACTTTTCTTCCTATTAATAAAATTGATGTCACCTTGTACGATTTTCTTAACTGTTTTTAACCAAAGTGAGAGTGTGTGGAGAAAATATTCAACATAAATTAACATTTTTCAAATTTCGCAATCTCCAGGCCAGGGTTGAGCTGCTTCTGTAGCTCTGTCAACAATACTGTGTGACTGACTGCCAGGAGGTACGTCAGTGTCACCTGTAGCAATTCTGCCTCTGATCTGTTATATTCTCCATCATCATGGAGGAGCTCCTGGCCTGTTCTTGGCAGTTAGGAGAAAAGAACGTATGGGAAAAATAATTCGCTGCTTGAAAAGTCACATGCACATATCCATATTCAACTACTCAATTCTAGGATACTCAACCATGGAAGGGAAAGCTTCTGTGTGGTCTAAGGAAGGAACTTGGGGGAGGATGAGTGGATTTGGAGGTTTCTCAAAGCAGCACAGCATTTTGAGTACGTTGGCACCTCCAGTAATCGCTGGGTTAGCTTTGTATATTATTATATGGAACGGGGCTTGTCAGGAAGATATAATCATTTTCATAATGTTATTGGAATTTATTTTCCCCAAAGATTACTGGTAAAATTGGTACTATGAGAGATTTTTATTATTAGAAAGGTAAAATCCAAAGACATAGTGAAGCAATGGGAATTTGCATTCAAAGGGGAAAATTTGGATAAAGGAGAGAAGGCTGAGTGCAAGGGAAGACATTCTAAGATCTAAAACATGCATGAAAAGCCTTCAGCATCTACTTGTCACGCTGCTGTCTACAAAGAACTGAAATTAAGAAAACTCACTTTGAATTGGATTGTTCAGGGCATAGTGTTTCTTTGCCTGAGTCTTTAAAAATCTATGCGTATTACTGTTGCCTTAACGAAAGTGTAACTGGGAGCTAGATTAATTAGGGGATTTAGGAATTATCATAGTAGTAATTTGTAGATCTATGTGTGTAATTAAAATCATTTCTTCTATTAGTAAAAGTTTCATTTAGTTCTGTAAGAAACCTATAAGACTTGTTGGTCTTATTACTACTGAATTCAAGGCAGGCATCTTGAAATGTATACAAATGGCAAAACAGTTGTGACAGTTGTTTCAAGTTTCCCTTTAGGATTTGAGCAGCTCAGCATTTACCATTGGCTGTGCTAGTTGGGGTCTCGTCTGGGATATATTTGAAATTCCTTAATTGGGCTGGAGTTGGTGAATCTTCAGGTTACGAGTATGAGACGAACTTTGAATTCAAGAGTTTGTGTGAGGTTTTTTTGAAGTGGTGAGACTGTAATATGGCTTTGACAGTTGCTAAACCTTGTCTGGGAGTTGAAGGTATAACTTTAGCTGGTTTACAAAAGGTAAATAAAGTTAAGTTAATGGTATTGGCAGATACGTTACAACCTGCAGGGGTGAAGAAAGCAGATTTAATTAATGGTATAGCACAGTATTTAAAGTTGGAAGTGATACCTGACATTAGTCAGTCACAGCTGGAGGTAGTGAGACTTCAGTTAGAAATGAAGAAGCTTGAACTTGAAGCAAAGAAATGAAAAAACTTGAGCTAGAGGCAGCAGAAAAGGAAAGAGCAGAAAAAGAAAAAAGGGCATTTCAAATGGAGCAATTGGAAAGACAGGAGAAAGAAAGGAAACTGGAACTGGAATTCCAGGCAAGAGAGAAGGATAAAGAAAGAGAAGCAAGGGATAGAGAGAAGGAATGAGAAAAGGAATATCATCTTAAACCCAGTGTGGAGATGTTTAAATTTGTACAAGCTTTTCCAAAGTTTGAGGAAAGAGATGTGGAAGCATTCTTTATTTCATTTGAGAAGATAGCTAAACAGATGAAATGGCCATAGGAAAACTGGGCATTGTTGTTACAATCCAGGTTGGTGGGTAGAGCACATGAGGTTTATGCTTCACTGTCAGAAGAAATGTCAGGGAACTATGATGTGGTAAAAACAAGGCTATTTTGAGTTGGTTCCTGAGGCATACATGCAGAAATTTAGGGATATGATAAAACAGCCTGGGCAAACTTATATTGTGTTTGAAAGAGTAAACAAAGTAATTTTGACCAGTGGATACAGGCATGAAAGATAGAGACAACATTTGCAGCTCTTAGAGAGGTAATTCCTATGGAAGATTTTAAAGATCCAATTCCCTCAGTAGTGCAAACTCATGTGGAGGAATAGAGGGTTCAAACAGCAAGGGAAGCAGCAGAGATTGCTGATGATTATGAGTTAATTCATAGGGCTAAACCTTTTTATCATCACTGTTTTAAATCCGAAAAGGATAGAAAGTGGGAAGGTGAAAGGAAAGTGGGTAGTCAGGGAAGAGGAGTAGGTGGAAATTCGCAAGAAGGTTTTTTCTCAGAATAAAAAGGTGCTGAGGGTAGAAGTGACATTCGAAAATTGAGGTGTTTTCATTATAATAAAGTTGGACACATGAAATCTGTGTTGGAAATTGCAGAGAAAATCTGTTGGAAATATAGGGATGCAGAAAAGTTCTGGAAGTAAAATTACTGTGGGTTCTGAGATTCAGCACAGGAAAAAACAATGGTTTGTGTTCAGGTAAAACAGGCAGAATTAGTGCTAGGTAAAGAAGTGGGAATGTGTTCACAATTTACTCAAGAGAGTTGTGAGGAACAGGTTGCCGAAATCTTTTAAAATTTTGTATGTGAAGGGAAAATCTTTCCATGTGTACAGGGTGGAGTAGGTAAAGATGTTAAAATTTTAAAGAGACACAGGGGCTAGCCAATCCTTAATGTTGTGGGATATGGCATTGTTCAGAGGGTGTATTGAGAACAGGTGATAATAAGTGGAGTTCATGGAGATGCTAAATCTATTCCATTGTGGAAGGTAAATTTAAAGAGTAAGTGGAAAATAGTTGACGTGATCGTTAGAGTAGTGGAAAAATTGTCCATTGTAGGGGTTCAATTTATTTTGGGTAATGATATGATATAGCTGGATCACAGATGTGGGTGATGCCTATGGCAGTTGAGCAGCCGTTTTAGAAGTGTTTTGTTTTCAACAGAAGTATTGCAGAGAGAGCATCCTGGATTGTGTGATAAGATCACAAGCTCATAGGTTGAAACAAGAACAGGAAGTTCAAAGGCAGAGGGAATGTGTGGAAGTCTAACTAGCTGACACTGTGTTTGATAACATTGTTCAGAAAGAAAGAACAGAGGACAATTCAGCTGAAGTGTTTAACTCAAGGTAGTTAGTGGAGTTACAGAAAAAGGATTCGCAAATACAACATTTATATCAGACAGCTTACTCAGAAACAGAGGTAAAATGTATTCCAGAATGTTATTACCTTAGCGTAATGTTTTAATAAGAAAATAGAGGCCTTATCAAGCTTCAGCAAATTAAAGCTGGAGGGAGGTGCATCAGATTGTAATATCATTTGGATAGAGAAATTAGATTCTGAGGATAGCCCATGAAATTCCAATGGGGGGACATTTAGTATTTGGAAAGACACAGGCAAAAATACAAAAAATATTTTTATTGGCCTGGATTGCATAGTCAAATTCTATACATGTCGCACATGTCAGGTGATAGGGAAACTACGAGCAATAATTAAGCCGGCACCTTTAATTCCAATTCCAGCATTTGAAGAATCTTTCACTAGGGTCATGATTGATTGTGTAGGACACCTCTCTAAGACTAAAAGTGGAAATCAGTGCTTACTGACAATAATGGATGTATCTACCAGATTTCCTGAAGCAATGCCTTTGAGAAATGTTACAACAAAGAAAATTGTGGAAGAGTTAACTAAATTTTTTTACAAGATAATGGTTTACCTAAAGAAATACAATCAGATCAGGGTCCAAATTTCATGTCACGGCTGTTTAAGGAAGTAATAAACTGTTCTATCCCCAAACTGTTCAAGTCAACAGCTTACCATCTGAATTACAAAGGGCTTTGGAAAGATGGCATTAAACTCTAAAAACTGTGATGAGCATATAGTTAGGGTTATCCACAGGATCAGGATAGGGGAATTCCATTCTTGTTGTTTGCCATTAGGGACACTCCTAATACATTGACTGATTTTAGTCTTTTTGAACTAGTTTATGGTCATGTGATGAGAGGGCCACTGAATTCTTTCATGAGAAATTGCTGGGTCAAAATTCAGAAACTTTTCTTAGGTTATGTATCAAATTTCAGAGAGAGATTGGGCTGAGCATGTGAATTAGCTAGGGAACATTTAAAGATGTCACAGCAAGTGATGAAAGTGAAAGCAGACAGGAAAGCTACAGCTCATAGTTTTGTTTCTGGGGATAAAGTATTAGTTCTGTTATCATTACTGGGTGATTTGTTAAAGGCAAGGTTTAGTGGGCCTTACAGGATTGAAAAGAAACTGAGTGAAGTGAATTATTTAATAAATACTCCAGATAGAAGAAGCATGTAAATATGCTTAAAAAGTATTTTGACAGGGAAGAGGATCAAAAGGAGGTATTAGTGGTGGTAGGTAATGAGAAAGAAGTAGAAATGGAGGATTCTGAAATTGATTTTCCTCTAACCAAACTAGATAATGAGGGGATACTTGAAAATTGATATTTATATATTGAGTTACCTTTCAGACAAATGTCAAAGTGATTTGGAAAAGCTATTGCATCACACACATTTGTGGGAATAAGCTGGGAAGGACAAATTTAGCTATACATGATGCGTCTGTAGAAGTTTCATCTTTGCTAAGGCTCCTTATAGATTAAATCTGGCAAAGTTATCACAAGTACACAAAGAAATCAAATTCATACTTCAAAATTATATCATTGAGTCTAGTTGCAGTAACTGGAGTTCGCCTATTGTGCTGGTACCAAAAACAAATGGAACACAAAGACTGTGTGGACTATCGAAAGATGAATGCGGTGACAAAAGTGGATTCATATCCTATACCATGGCTGGAAGATTTTATTGAGAAAGTGGGACAATCAAAATTTATTTAAAAGATTGACTTACTAAAAGGAATTGGCAAGTATTGTTATCAGAGAGAGCAAAGGAGACAGCAGATGGACTATATCAGTTTAAAGTCATGCCGTTTGGTATGAAAAATGCACCTGCAACATTTCAAAGACTGACAAAATAATTGCAGGTCTGAGCAATTGTTCTGTTTATATTGACAACTTGATAGTTTTCAGTCAGACGTGGGAAGAGCATTTACAACACCTGGAAGAATTACTCAATTACCAGGAGCTAATTTAGTGAATTTGGCTAAAAGTGAATTTGTAAAAGCGCAAGTTACATATCTAGGCCATACCATTGGACATGGTAAGGTGGCTCTGAGAGATGTGAAAGTCAAGGCTATTGTGGATTTCCCTGTGCCACAACAAAACAAATAGTTTTGAGATTTCTGGGCATGAGTGGGTTTTATCAGAAATTCGTACCAAATTTAGCTCCATTGACTGAACTATTAAAAAAGAACAAGAAGTTTCAATGGATACAGGAGTGTCTGAAGGCATTTGACAGTTTGAAAACTGTATTAACTACGACACCATTTTTGGCCACACCCAATTATGCCAAGCAATTTAAGTTGGCCGTTGACGCAAGTGATATAGGCATTGGGGCCGTCCTGCTGCAAGAAGATGACACTGGAGTTGAAAAACTGATAGGGTATTTTTCACGGAGGTTGAATGCACAACAGAGAAGATATGCAATTATCGAAAAGGAGACTTTGGGTTTGATGTTGGTGTTGCAGCATTTTGAGATTTATGTTGCAAAACTTTCGCCAGAAACAATTGTTCATACAGACCACAATCCTTTAAAGTTTCTGGACAAATTTCGAGATAGAAGTGCAAGGCTACTCAGATGGAGTTTATTATTGCAACCATTTAATCTACAGATTATACATGTAGCAGCACAAGGAAATCTGATGCAGATGCGTTGTCAAGAGTTTGAAGCTTACAGAGAAAATTGAACATTTAAAACCTGGACACTGGACTAGAATGATTTCTGTTGATATCAAAGATTTGATTATATATTGTTATGTTAATGCATGCATCTGGTAATGTAATAGTGTAATAAGTATAAGAGGTAATGTGAGATGAGTTCAGAAAATGAAGCCATCTTTTTAAATTATGATGGTCCATTTTTTAATAAGGAGGGGGATGTCAGGAAGATATAATAATTGTCATATTGTTATTGGAACTTATTGTTAATTAGAGTAATAGTGGGTTCTGTGTCTATGTCTGTGTATGTGATTTAATTGAACTAAAGGCAGCTGGTCTGAAAGCTTTGATATATTAGAAGATAAGCTAGGTTTGAAATGTTAAGTAGATAGACATAGGGGTAACGGGAACATTTGCATTTTTAAATAAACCAGACTAGATTGAATTCAAAAGAGGGAGTGAAATATTACACATAGCCAGTGGAAGTTAAGAAACAGTGTGTTTATTTTCCCCAAAGATTACTGGTAAAATTGGTGCTATGAGAGATTTTTATTAATGGAAAGGTAAAGTCCAAGGACATAGTGAAACAATGGGAATTTGCATTCAAAGGGGAAAATATGGATAAAGGAGAGAAAGCTGTGTGCAAGGGAAGACATTCTAAGATCTAAAACATGTGAAAAGCCTTCAGCATCTACGCCTCAAGCTGCTGCATACAAAGAACTGAAGTTACGAAAACTCACTTTGAATTGGATTGTTCAGGGTATAGTGTTTCTTTGCGTGGGTCTTTTAAAATGTGTCTTACAGTTGCCTTAACGAAAGTGTAACTGGGGGTTAGATTAATTAGGGGATTTAGAAGTTATCATAGTAGTAATTTGTAGATGTGTGTGTACATACTTAAAATCATTTCTTCTATTAATAAAGGTTTCATTTAGTTCTGTAAGAAACCTATAAGACTTGGTCTTATTACTACTGAATTCAAGGCACGCATCTCAAAATTTATACAAGTTGCAAAACAATTGTGGCAGTTGTTTCAAGTTTCCCTTTGGGATTTGAGCAGCTCAGCATTTACTATCAGCTATGCTAAAATAAGCTCCAAGACTAAAAAATAAGGGGACCTGAGTGCATATCTCAAATTCATGAAAGTAGCATTATTCAGGAATAGACAATGGCATATGTGCTGCTTTTTTATGGAAGTGTCTGGAAATAGTGGTTACAGCTAATTTTAAAAAAATTATTTTTATTGGGAACACCTTTCTTTGATGGTAAATAAATAACACAAATATGTCACAAGGTACATTTGGTATCAGAAAAATGGCGCCTCTGAGCAGCTCCAGAATCAGACAATATTCAGGAGTGGAGTTCAGTAAAGGTGACAGGCAGCTCCATTAAGTGGCATGATCGAGGCTGGATTGGCCAATTTGCTGATGTTCTACACTGGACGCTGGGGCTTTGGGATGGTATCAAACAGGAGCCAAGTACATTCCCAGAAGCAGGACAGGAAGTGAAAATGAGAGGCTCATACTAGGCTTACTTTCGCATTTCTTCTGATAATTGGTGGCGAACTTGGCGTTCATAGAACCGGAGAACAGATGGCTCCCCCACAGTGAGGTGACGACTAAGGATTAAAAAATGATTACAGCTTCCAAAAAACATAGTTGCAATCCATTTCCATTAACAAAATATAAGTATATTGTTAAGGTTTGCCCTTCTTCAGCAATCATTATGTTATTCATTCCAGTAGATTAAACGCATTGAAATATTTTAAGTTATAACAAAATACAATCACCTTATTACCCAACAATTGATTGCAGTAGATTCTAATTTAAATCATTGCTTGCAAGCCTTTTATTTTTAAGTTAAATTTAAGTCACCTTAAGCAATGAATAACAAGATCTACAAAGAACTGTTGCAGCACTGCAGACATCCAAGACCACATAATAAAAAGATAACTCTGGATGCTTCTCAGTGAGATGCTGGCACAGCAATGTGTCTAGCATCACTTGTGTGCGCCAATTAGCGAAGAGTATTATGGCACCCTCTATTGCACTTTGCTCTTGCCCAGTGTTAACTGAATGAGAAGATGTGCAAATGCTGAAGCAATGATAAACTTCCTTAGTGTCTGACTGTGGGGGATTCCAAGGAATAAGGGCCGTTGTATCTTATTTCTTCTTGTTTGGTGGACGGTACTTGGATGTTCTGTGCTCTTTCCTCTCAAATTTGTCATGTCCTTCCCTGTGGAGATAAATTGAGACAATTATTGTTTGAAAGTTACCCTATTCTGTTTGGCTCAAGAGGCAAGATCCAAGATTGCAAATATAGAAATAAATGCATAATGCCTTATGTTAAGATACTAAATACCTTCCAAGTTTAGTGTTAGCGTTAATGGCTTGGCACCTTCTAATCACTCAAATTGGCCCTCTATCTCTATTTCAAAGTGTGTGAAAAGGACATGGTTAAATTCCAATGGGGCAACTAAAGCACAAACAAGTTGCAAAGTATTGAACAGAAATTATAACGCAAAAAAATAGAAATAATAACACAGGAAAAAATAGAAATTATAACACAGAAAAAACAGAAATTATAACATGAAAGTAGGCCATTTGGCTCAATCAATCTCGGTATGCATTTATCCTCCTTGAGCAGTAGTTCTAATCCCATTTCATTTTATTCTCCCTCTCCTTCGCCTATCTCACCTATTTTAAAATGCAATCTCTGTTTCAACCACTAACTCTTCTAATGCATCCTACAGTCGTATTACTCCTTTAAACCCTTATAAACATTTTTCTGTTCTCCATTCTAAATCTCTTGTGTTTAATCTGATATCTATGTCCTTTTGTTCTATCCTCATAACCACGGGAAAGATTACGTTTCGATCTGCTCTGTCTCATCCCTTCATAATTTTAAACACCTCTAGGCGAGATCATTCTGCTGCCTTCCAAGGATTCCAGGAGATTTCTCTTGGCATGGCCAAGAATCATCAGCGCAGGCTTCATTAATAGTGGAGAATTTATGAAACTCTCTGAAACTGAGGAAAGCACCTGGAGACGGTCACTCAAAGTTGCTACTCAGCTAAACAGGAATATGGGAACCCATTGGAAGCTGGGTGCAACTGTGGACTGTTTTCTATAAGGACTTTAATTTTGTGGAGTTGTGATGTGTGATAAGTTTAAAACTGGAATGATCCTCTCTGTAGTTTAAAGTACAAGTTGCCTACAAAAAGAAAATATCATTTGGTCATTAATGCTTTTAGTTATTTGTTACAGTAAAAGTTTTAAAACGTGAAATCTTGTACCATTCTTTCACCGAGTAATTGGAAGTTCTAAACTTTTAAAAATTGTTGGTATCTATGGAAATCTTAACACTATAACAATAAACTTTGTCACATGAGCCTGTTACAAATTATGAGTTATCTGCTTGTTAAACTCTCCAAACACATTAACTGTTTTTTTAAAGATAACTTAAAGCTAAAATATCACAAACTCCAGTTTGTGGCCCTTCACTATATCACTATTATTTCACTTGTGCTTCAGCAACCAGAACTGAACATCGTGCTGAAAGTGTGAACTGACCAGAAATCTATACAGCATCATCATGATGGCCTCGACTGAATTTCCAATTCAGCTCAAGATTCGGTTTTCTTGTTGCTGAGACTGGGCATAATGTTAAGTCTCCTAAGACTTCAGATCTCCGTTGCAACTTCAACATTCACTAACCACAACTCCTATTTTCTCCCAACATGGAGTATCTTACACTTATTGATGTTCAATTTCACCCACCATAGTTCTGTCAACTTGTAAATTTGCCTACCTCTGTTACACTGTAACCTCTCCAGTCCAGGACTCCAAAATTCAAAAACATCAGTTATCTGGAATTTTTTCAGCAGGTCCTGCAACTCTCAAGACTCGCTACTTGTGGCACTGCAACAGCCCTGGGCCCACTGGATCAATGCTGCTAATCAACAAGTGGTTGATGGTGAGCCCAAAGTGCTCTTTAATCTTGGAAAACACCTTTAGCTGCAACTGCTGAGCGGGCTGGAAGGTTTGTGCACAGGCAGAGGCAGGCCGGTGTAACTCAGTGACTGACTGATATGTCCAGAGTGTGTGGAAGAAAAGGGGGTTTACGCAATTGAGCCGGGAAGGCGAATGGCAGCTTCAAACTTCGCTGTGTTTCTGATCCTGCTGTACAGGGCTCATTAACCCAGGCTGGCCGCTCTGCTTTGCATTGCCAGGGGGAGCGTGTTAATTACTCTGTGTGTGTGTGTGTGTAACAATGTATAATTTTTAAGTTGAATGTGTGTTAAGAAAGGTAAAATGGTTTCAGTTTCAAAAAGAGGTTAGATGTTTAGCGATTTTAGGAAAAAACACAAAGTAGAAAAAACTGGGGCGTTGCCTAGCGACAGTGGTCAAGTGACACACACTCACAGAGAAAGACAGAGAAAAGTTCAGTGTGTGTCAAAGAGTAAAGACAGGGATTTTTCAGCTCGCCAAGAAGAGAAAAGTATAAGGCTAGTGAGACAGTAGTTAGTATTGAATAGTCAGTACAGGACTCAGTAAAGTGATCAGTTTAGCGATGTTGCTACTGAAATAGTGAGTTTAAAGTGCAATTATTTTTGGGTGTCTTGAGGAGAGATACGAGTTGGGTGAGAAGTATCAAGTAAGTGCTCAAGAATTCACCAGGAGAAAACCATTTGCACATGTGCCAGTCCTAAGCAAAGAGCCTGTGTGTCAAGCTATTGGTAACTCTTCACTGGTTTGTGTGTCTGTAAAGATATTGCTGGGTAAAGAATATTAGGAAATTGAATTATCTTCTTGTGTTTGTATTGATGTATTGAGATCTTTCCAATCTTTTTGTCTGGTACAATATAGTTCATTTTTCTTGTTTTAATAAATACTTTATTCTTTGTGTTAAAAAGTTCATCAGCAGGCTCCTGTGAATTTGTTCAGTAACTTTCCTCTACAGTTTCAAAAACAAGCTAGGATCTATCAAGCCTGGTTTCACTCTGGGATCTGACTTGTACAATATTAATATCAGCTGGGTTCATAAAAGTGTGTGTGTATATGTGGGGCTCTGTGTGCGTGTTAAAATGGGGCCACCTTGAAAAATAGTTTCGAAAGCACTGAGGGTAGAGGGCACAGATTAGGTAACAACTTATGATAACAGCAAGTATCTTCAAATGTATGCTAAGAATGCATTGGGATTTACAATGCCTGAAAGAACATTTATAAAGGAGTGTATTGCTTAACTGTTGACAATGCTAAATTTTATTCTGGACCCCTGTGCATTAGTGCATCAGCCCATATTTTCAAATGAATGAATTTGAAAACAGGCACTTTGGTGTCTTTACACTAGTTTTGGCATGTTTTCTGATATTTATATCAGCTTCACATACTTATTCTATAATCCAGAAAATTCTGAAATCCAGAAACACCTGGGTCCCAAGCATTCATGATTGGTAGATTACAACGTGTTGGGATATTTCTCAGCTGTTCTATAAAACCTAATCGTACCATACTATAACCAACCCCACCCTAATTTTGCATAGTCTGCTGAATCTGACAAACTTGCATTGCAATTCTGAATCTAGGTTGTTTAAGCAGACAGAAACATTAAGGCTCTCAGCACAGAACCCTGGACACTCACTCAGTAAATCTTCCAGCCTGACATCGTTCCCTAACAGAACCTGCTGCATTCTCATTTTCAACCAATTCCCTATCCTACTCCAAGTTTTGACAAAGATGCTCACTGTATTGTGTAGCAAGTCCTTTACCAAAAGCTTTCTGAAAGTTATATCACGCAGTTTTCCAATGACCACTTGGGATGTCACTTCCACAAAAGAAGGTTATACAGCAGAGGTTTCTTCCCTGAAACCATGCTGTTGACACACACCAGTCTATTTTCCCAATGATCAATTACGGGATCAGAACTGGGAGCTAAATATCCAAGGATATACATCCTATCGAAAAGATAGGCAGGTTGGCAGAGGGAGTGGGGTTGCTTTGTTAGTAAGAAATGAAGTTAAATCAAAAGCAAGAAATGATGTAGGGTCAGATGATGTAGAATCTGTGTGGGTAGAGTTGAGGAACTGCAAAGGTAAAAAAACCATAATGGGAGTTATGTACAGGCCTCCGAACAGTAGTCAGGATGTGGGGCACAAGATACACCAGGAGATAGAAAAGGCGTGTAAGAAAGGCAAGGTTACAGTGATCATGGGGGATTTCAATATGCAGGTAGACTGGGAAAATCAGGTTGGTAGTGGATCCCAAGAAAAGGAATTTGTGGAATGACTACGAGATGGCTTTTTGGAGCAGCTTGTGGTGGAGCCCACAAGGGAACAGGCAATTCTAGATTTAGTGATGTGTAATGAGGTAGATTTGATAAGAGAGCTTAAGGTGAAGGAACCCTTAGGAGGAAGTGACCAGAATATGATAGAATTTACCCTGCAATTTGAGAGGAAAAAGCTGGAATCAGATGTAACGGTATTACAGTTGAATAAAGGCAACTACAGAGGCATGAGGGAGGAGCTGGCCAGAATTGACTGGGATATAAGCCTAGCAGGAAAGACAGTGGAACAGCAATGGCAGGAGTTTCTGGGACGAATTTGGGAGACACAGCAAAAATTCATCCCTAGGAAGAAGAAGCATACTAAAGGGAGGACGAGGCAACCATGGCTGACAAGGGAAGTCAGGGACAGCATAAAAGCTAAAGAGAAATCATACAATGCGGCGAAGAGCAGTGGGAAACCAGGGGATTGGGAAGCCTACAAAGACCAACAGAGGACAACTAAAAAAATAAGGAGGGAGAAGAGTAAATATGAGGGTAAACTAGCCAGTAATATAAAAGAAGATTGCAAGAGTTTTTTTTAGATATATAAAGGATAAGAGAGAGGCAAAAGTGGACATTGGGCCGCTGGAAAATGACGCTGGAGAAGTAGTAGTGGGGAACAAAGAAATGGCAGAGGAACTGAATAGGTATTTTACGTCAGTCTTCACAGTGGAAAACACGAGTGAAATCCCCAAAGTTCAAGAGAGTCAGGGGGCAGAGGTGAGTATGGTGGCCACTACCAAGGAGAAGGTGCTAGGAAAACTAAAAGGTCTGAAGGTGGATAAATCACCTGGACCAGATGGATTACACCCCAGAGTTCTGAGGGAGATAGCTGAAGAGATAGTGGAGGCGTTAGTGGTGATCTTTCAGGAATCACTGGAGTCAGGGAGGGTCCCAGAGGACTGGAAAATCGCTAATGTAACCCCCCTGCTTAAGAAGGGAGTGAGGCAAAAGACGGGAAATTACAGGCCGATTAGCCTGACCTCAGTTGTTGGTAAGATTTTAGAGTCCATTATTAAGGATGAGATTTCAGAATACTTGGAAGTGCATGGTAAAATAGGGCAAAGTCAGCATGGTTTCATCAAGGGGAGGTCATGCCTGACAAATCTGTTAGAATTCTTTGAAGAGGTAATGAGTAGGTTAGACAAAGGAGAGCCAATGGATGTTATCTACTTGGACTTCCAGAAGGCCTTTGACAAGGTGCCGCACAGGAGGCTGCTCAGTAAGATAAGAGCCCATGGTGTTAGAGGCAAGGTACTAGCATGGATAGAAGATTGGCTGTCTGGCAGGAGGCAGAGAGTGGGGATAAGGGGGTCCTTCTCAGGATGGCGGCCGGTGACTAGTGGAGTTCCGCAGGGATCAGTGTTGGGACCACAACTTTTCACTTTATACATTAATGATCTAGATGAAGGAACTGAGGGCATCCTGGCTAAGTTTGCAGATGATACAAAGATAGGTGGAGGGACAGGTAGTATTGAGGAGGCGGGGTGGCTGCAGAAGGATTTGGATAGGTTAGGAGAATGGGCAAAGAAGTGGCAGATGGAATACAACGTGGGGAAGTGTGAGGTCATGCACTTTGGTAGGAAGAATAGAGGCATAGACTATTTTCTAAATGGGGAGAGAATTCAGAAATCTGGAGTGCAAAGGGACTTGGGAGTCCTAGTCCAGGATTCTCTTAAGGTTAACTTGCAGGTTGAGTCAGTAGTTAGGAAGGCAAATGCAATGTTGGCATTTATTTTGAGAGGACTAGAATATAAAAGCAGGGATGTG
Source organism: Cetorhinus maximus (assembly GCF_964194155.1). NCBI lineage: Eukaryota > Metazoa > Chordata > Chondrichthyes > Lamniformes > Cetorhinidae > Cetorhinus > Cetorhinus maximus. The sequence goes on from NC_135896.1 coordinate 78,844,451, forward strand.
CTGTTAAGGCTTTAAAAGGCTCTGGTCAGACCACATTTAGAATATTGTGAGCAATTTTGGGCCCCGTATCTCAGGAAGGATGTGCTGGCTCTGGAGGGGGTCCAGAGGAGGTTCACGAGAATGATCCCAGGAATGAAAGGCTTAACATATGAGAAACATTTGAGGACTCTGGGTCTATACTCGATGGAGTTTAGAAGGATGAGGGGGGATCTGATTGAAACTTACAGAATACTAAAAGCCCTGGATAGAGTGGACGTGGGGAAGATGTTTCCATTAGTAGGAGAGACTAAGACCTGATGGCACAGCCTCAGAGTAACGGGAAGACCTTTTAGAACAGAAATGAGGATAAACTTCTTTACTCAGAGAGTGGTGAATCTATGGAATTCATTGCCACAGAAGTCTGTGGAGACCAGGCCATTGAGTGTATTTAAGAGCGAGATAGATAGGTTCTTGATTGGTAAGGGGATCAAAGGTTACGGGGAGAAGGCGGGAGAATGGGGTTGAGAAACTTATCAGCCATGATTGAATGGCGGAGCACACTCGATGGGCCAAATGGCCTAATTTCTGCTCCTATGTCTTATGGTCTTCTTTTATTGATCCCACTTAAGCATATACAGCTGTGTCAGCACATAGTGCAAACATAGGCATAAGGTACCAAAACGTACCAAGTACTGTATGCACAAAGTTCGAAATGGTTTATCTATGAAATGCATGGGAAAGATTTAAGATTTTTCATGCAACTGGAAATTCTTTACAAAACATAAAACATTTTTGAAATAATAAGTATTACAGTATCAAAAATCTTAAGTGAAAGATGTCATGTTGGGATGTCCAAGCACGTTGCTGTATGGCAAAATGCAGTGATTCCTTTATTCCATTGACCTGCCTTTAAACTTAGAACCACATCCCAGCTGGTAATCCATTGTTCTTACCTAAAGCATCTCTGGCAGTAGAGATCTCCATCACAGTCACGGCAACGGAGTACAGCATCATTATTGCAGATACAGCACCAAGGTAGCTCCTCATCACTGTCTGCTTCCTCAGCAAATGGTGGGGAACGCAACTGACAGGCACAAAGTTATAAGTTCACTTTTAGTAAACCACTTGCACTTATATGGCATCCTTACCATAGGAAAACATACATAGGCACCTCACAGGAGTGCTATCAAACAAAATTTGGCATCAAATCACATAAGGCGTTATTAGGATAGGTGACCAAAATCTGAGATGTAGGTTTAGTGCCTTAATGGAGGGGAGGGGATACAGAGAATGTGAAGTTTAGGGAAGGATTTCTAGAGCTTATGACATAAACAGCTAAATGCATGACTGCCAATTGTGGAGTGATTAAAATCAGGGATGCAAAAGAGGGCAGAATTGGAGATGCAGACATCTTAGAGAGTTGTAGGGTAGGAGGGACTTACAGAGTTAGGAAGGGCCAAGGCCATGAAGAAAGTTGGAAACAAGGATGAGAATTTTAACATTGAGTAAAACAAGTGGCACAACGGACATATTACTTAGAAAAATAATGGCATGCCCCATATTGTTTTATTTAATTATGGAGTTGTGCTTTGCTTAGGGAGTATTTGGAAGGTCATACATTCATAAGAGGAGTCTGTTGCTAGTCATTTTTGCCAGTGTTACACAATTAAGCAGTATGGGTGTTCCCTCGGCAGTAGCCACGGTTGAGGAAGCAGTAGCTTTGTTGGAGCGCTCAAGGGCTACTTTCTACTTTGCCTTATGATAGAGTTAGATTGGATGCTTGAGGCTGGGAGAAGGAAAGAAATCTCAAACTTTGTTTGGTAGCGTTGAACTTGTTCAGTTGACTGAGGTGAAATGTAGGTGAGTTGATTTAACTGACAATGTCCTTCATTTGGCAGGTTTTAAAATTAGTATAGTAGGTGCTTTAGAGGACACACTGTAACACTAGATTGCAGGGAGGATACTGGATCTTACGTAAGGAACAACTGTTTCTCTAGACTTATTTTTCACACAACTATATAGTGTTTTCAAATTGCTTTGTATCATCTTTTTGATGCTGAGACAAGGAAAGGGCAAAATATTTGGTTGTGTGTTGGTTTTACAGGATAGGCTTTACCAGGAAGGGTTCAGCCTTCATATACAGCCATGGGTTTAACATGCAGGTTATGCTGCTGGACTAACTTTTTTCAAAGTTGTTTATCGTTGATCTCGGGATTGGAAGGCTGAATTCACCCTGTTGTCTGGGGAATTGCAAATATAGTCAACTTGTCTGTCCACTGAAATTTGAAAATGGCCTCTTCAAGTCATGTCATGACTAATTTACAACTTGGGCTGGTAGATTTCAAATTTCATTCAACTTGCACACCCAAAAGTGATCTGAACAAGCCGAAGTGTCTAAGTTAGTGCAACTGCTAGGAGGGAGGGGATAAACAATACACCAGGCCAGAAACTCATTTATGAGCTGGATATGTATTTATAAAATGAAATTATCTCTGGTTTATTCACAGTTCGGGAGTTACTAGGTTGTATGGGATACATTGTTACATGTTTCCCTCTTGCACTTCACATCAGACAGTAGCTGACAGGCCAGGCTGACACTTGTTTCCTCACCTCTTTGGTGCCAGGGATGACACTCGCTCTCACTCACTCACTCTCTCTCAACCTTACAGGGAGCTCAGTGACTCTTTTAATCTGATATATATGATTTTGCAGGGAATGGTAGTCAGAAACCCACACTCCATCAGTTGCCTATAGATGACAGTCTTTAAATATTAAATTCAAGTCTAATGGGTAGAAAATATCCCAAAATTTGTGACAGAATAAGGATATTATTTTACACCTGATGCTACTGTAAGTTAAGCTGTTCAAGACTTAAGTTGCAAATTACATACTGAAACTGGAAATATGCAAAAAGAAATTGTGAGAAGAGAAAGAAAAATTTTGATCCATAAAATATAGACTCTGTAAACTGTCAGTTATTAGGTTTGATGTGTCCTGCAGGAGCTGAAAAATCTCCTACAGGGCTGTCTGTATCACAAGGCCATGCATCCTATTAATCTTTTCTTTCTTGTTGGCCAAACTTATTGCATTTTTTTCCTTCTTTTTCAATCTCCCCACACCACTTGTTCTGGCCCTCTGGACAACACTCTGTGCCATTTAATGGAAGGACATCTGAGCATGGTCTCAAAGAACAAGGTTCCATTCTAGACAAAAATCACACAACGGCCAAGTTTGGGAATTCCACAAACTGTACCATCCCTTGAACTCTTAATTATATTTTACAGCTAAAATGAGCCCATGTGAAGCAGGTTTGAAAATTATTTTAAATGTCATGTGGGTCTTGTGTCTGTCAGCTGTTTGCAGAAGTCCAGAAAGGGAACCCATGCCCTTAGTCATAATTTTTGGCCCACCTGAGGGAGAACATGCTTTCCTTGAAATGTACTGTGTTCAAAAACATCTAACCTTAGCAGTTAGCCACATTTGGTTCATGATTGCCATACACCTGCATCTAATGTAGAGCAAAAAAATTAATGAATGCAAATTCAATTAAAAAAAAAATTCTTTCAAGTTATCAACAGTCACAGATTGCAACTCTTTCAAGTACAATCACAGTTCTTGGTTTCCGGGAGTGGGACATGAACCCACAACCCTCTGATTCAAAGGCGAGGGTGCTATGAACTGAGCCACAACTGACACCTCCGCAAATTCAATTAAGGAGGACACTAGTGAAGAGATAGCTGAGTTAGATCAGCTGAGGTCCATGGTTGACAACCTTTGTGAACAAGGATTGGAACCGGCTAGATCTGTGGCATCCCCCTCTCTATGTCCTCCAGAAGACATTTGGTATTGAGAAATTGGATTTTGTTTTTTAAAACCAAAGAAATGAAAACCTTACTTACAGGCCTCTTGCTTGGCTCCAGTAAAACCTGCAGGCAGTATTTTTGCCTTAAACAGGTTGAGGCGTAAGAATCAAAAGATAGTTAGGAGAGTGAGCTGTGAAACAGTCAATCCTCTGGCCTCCTCTGCTACAAGAATTCTCATCACAATATTGCTTGCCCATATTCCATCTCTCTGTAGGTCACAGGAGCTGACCCCTGTTCTCTCTCACTAGCACAGGCACAGACCCCCTTCCCAATTCTCTCTGGGTAGCGCAGGTGTAGACCTCTGTTCTCTCTGTAGTATAACAGGTGTAGACCCCTGTCCTACCTCTCTGTGGATGACATAGGCATTGACCCTTTTGCTAACTCTCTCTGAGTAGTGCAGGTGTGGATCTCTGTCCCCACTCTCTCTCTATAGGTATCACAAGTGCAGACCCTTATCCTATCTTACTGTGGGTGTCAAAGGTACATACCAGTCTCCCACTCTCCTATTTCTTTCCTCTGTGGGTATTGCAGGTACAGACCTAAGTTCCATCTCTGTGCTGCGAGATAAAGCACCCTATCTGAGAGGAGCCATTAAGCAAGAAACTGTTGGAATTGTGACCTTTGACAAAAAGTTAGTAAAACCAAGGAAGGAGACATACATATCAGCTATCTGGATCTGGTTACATACAATTGGTAATTAAGAAACTACATAAAACAGTGACAAAAGGTATCACAATAGGTATGTGTCCACTTCCATTGTGGGCAGTTCAGCGGATAAGTAGATCAGTGGATAAACACTAGAAACTGCCGTGAAACATCTCAATCTCATTTTACTCAGCAGCATTTCTACCTGTCAGAAATGTTCCTCATGTCAATGTTACTAGATCTAATCTTAGCTGAAAAGATAACTGAAGTATCAAATGCAGCTGGAACACTGAATTACTGCTAGATGAACATTGTGAAAATTAGCACCACCCATACGTTTATTCTCTGTAATGCTCATTTACTTCAGTCTCCAAGACAATACCTTCTTCCTGGCAGGTGTGGGCTGGGCTGATTTAGGTTTCTGTACAGGGATGTTGTAGCCGCTTGCTTCATCTAGGGCAATTTCTTCATTAACCTAGATGTATAAGTATTAAAGTCAGTCTTTGGAGAGCAGCATTGTAACAGGAGCTGATAATCTATCAGCAGATTACAGGAAACAACTGATAAATCTGTTTTAACAGTGCTTATTAGATCATAAACCAATTATGATTCTGCTGTTCAGAAATTTCAAACAGAAACTAAACAACAGTAACTTGCCAATGATAGAGCAATGAAAAACAGGGATGTGCAAGATGCCAGTTTTGGGGGAGCACAGAGATCTGTGGGGAGAATGTTATTGTGCTGCTGGAGGAGGAAAGAGGCCATGAATAAATTTGAAAACAAGGAGGAGAATTTTAAAATCTACCCTGGTACCTGTACATTTCTACGTCACCCACTTTAAGGAAATATCTTGCAGTATCTTTCACTAGTGCCTCAGCAATCCAAAAATACTTCACAGCCAGTGGTGTGCTATTGAAATGTACTCCCTGTTACAATACAGGGAATGTGACAGAAATTTTGCACACAGCAAAATCCCATAAACAGTAATGAGATAAATAACCAGCTAACCTGTTTTCGTTGTTATTGGTTTAGGGACAAAGTAGGTTAGAACTCCAGAAGAACTCCTCTGCTCTTCTAAAATTGTGCCATATAATCTTTTATGGTGACTGGGCTTTGGTTTACTGAAGCAATCGAAAAAAACATCTCTGATGATCCAGTACTCTCAGTTCTTGTTTACGTTATGTGCTTAAGTCTCTGAAATAGGGATTGAAACCATGACTTTCTGACTCTGTTGAGGGTGCTACCAATGAACAAAGGGTGACATTATTATATGCAACAAGCTGGGGAAAGTTCATTCTGGTCTATTCAGGTTCCCTAATCAATCCAAAAACCCAACATCTCAAATCATCAGTTGGCAAAACAATAGAAGTTGATTTTCCCTGGGTTTTTTAATATAATGCATCAGCATTTTTATGTATTTTGGAGAGTTAACAAAGGAAGACATCTTCATAAATCAACTAGCTTCTGATGGAATATCCCAGTAAATTCCTTGATATTCTGGGATTGAATCTACTGTTTTCCTGGGAGTGATGGTGGGTGGGTGTTCAAGAGTCAACTATGTGGTAGAGAAAAAAATTATTTTAAAAAAGGGTGAAAAGCTCCAGAAAAGTTCCATATTCTGCGGTATTCCCTTCTCATTATCCTGCATTCCTCACAAAGTCTGCACCTTTGATGGGCCAAATACAGGCCTGATAAAAGTCTCTTAAAATACTGCAAATCAGACCTGTTTCAGAATTCGCTGGGTGAGCAGCTCTTCATTTTCTTCATCGCTGTCCAGCTCAGCATATTTCCAGTCATCCACAGCTACTGTGAGCACAGAAAGTAGAAACCATACATGGCTTTTCAACACATCTGTTGTATTCGCTCTCTCATCATTCACCTTGTGTATTTGCAAACATATACACTGGCAGAGGTGGTAGCACACTCATTAACCCAGTAAGACAGACTCAGTGACATATTATTTGGAGCATGTCCAGCTCACTGCTGATAAAATGTCAGAATTCAGAGAAGGCCATGGCATCTGTACACCCAATTAAAACATTCTACATAAAAACCATTTGAATTGTGCAATTAAATTCCAGCCTGTAATTCACTCCCTGGTATCCATTATTCTACATATAAACCACCTGAACCCCTCAATTAGATTCCAGCCTGTAATATTCCCAAATATATGCATCATTCTATTATATAAACCATCTGAACCCCTTGATTAGATTCCAGGCTACAACTATGTACCACAGGCAACTAACTCCCAGGTATCCATATTCTATATATAAACCATCTGAACCCCTGAAATTTATAAAGTGCGGCAGGGTACTGGAAGTACTGTTGCATTTCGATATAGTGTATTAGTAATTCTGGAAGAGGTGACATTGTGTCCTTCCACCATTTAGCCTGCCAATCTGAACAATATGGAGAAGCAAGCCTACTCTGGCAATCCCTTACTTACGTCAACCTCAAACTCCCAGAGATCAGTAATCAGCTTCACATTGTGCCCACCTTGGTTTATCTACAGGGAAGGGCAAACCTCTCTCTCCAAGGTTAAAAAGTTAAGGCGGCAAAGGAACAATTCTACCACCCTGTTACTCTTTTCTGAAGCTGTATAAACAGCAAACTTTGCAGGGAGGTTGCAAAAGAGGTTCTGGCCTCCAATCCCAACCATCCTCTTCACAGAGAGGCCAGACAACAGAAACTTGGAATAAAAACAAAGCAAGTCTGATGCACGGTACCCATTTCATGTGGCATGAATATCATTTCCCTTCATAGATGCTGTCTGGCCTTCTGTGAATTTAAATGTTCTGTTTTTATGTTAGGTTTTCAGTATTTGCATATTTTCATTATTAGATCTGATCACTTGGACCTACTAAGTATCCATGGCTGAAAGTTGAGACAGGCATCTATTCCTTCCCTTTATTTTAGAATAGAATATAGAGATCCCCTCCTCTTAATTTGGGAGCTGAAAACCTTTGAGCTGTATTTGCATCCTCTTTACTGCCCAGAGGAATTGCTGGTGTGACTGTCCAGGTCACAGAATTGCCAGGCTAATACCTCGGATGGCAGCATCGGAAATACTAGAGGCAGGGGAAAATATTCTCATTTATTACATTCACCCTATCCATATTTGCAACCATTCAATCAAGTCACGTTAGTATATACTGGTTAAAAGCTGAGGAGGCAGGGAGAATGTCTAGGAGCTCAGGCCTGTGGTACATACTGCAGATGAGGGTGTGAATATGAATACCTGCAGAAAAACGTATTAAGACTAGCCCAAAATCATATATTACATACAAGTTCCATTAATTTCAATTCCTCTCTACCAAATGACTGTTGGAAGCACTATGGCCAGAAAGACATCCTCCTGCACAAAGTATCGTTAAGCACTGCATGCAGCCTACTGGATAGTGGCCACTATGCCCATGACATTCCTGCAACTCAGATGGCCAAGTTCAGTGCTTGTTGGGCATGCCAGTTGCAGAGTGAGGGCCTCAGCAATGAATAAGTTCACACTATTCTCAGTACCAGCTGAAGGAAGTTGCATCTTTTCCCATGTCCTTGCTCCTCCCTACCCTGTGGAAAAGGGCAGCACTTCCCAAAACAGGTTGAATTACATGTGAAATTTAAACCAGTTAGAACAAGTTCAGTTCCAATCGGGAACTGGAGAAATATCAAGCAACCAGGAGGCTCAATCTGGCAGGCTCACTCAGCAAATCTGCTAATCCGGCCGAGCACAGCAATCCACTGGCTGACCGTGAAACACAAAAACCTACACCTAACAGGCAGGACCATTCCCCTTCCAGACATAGACTTCACTGGTCTCCAGAATGAGCTATCTCAACACCTGACCAACACTATTACTAGTGCAAGCAGTCAACTTGAGATACCTGAATGCATCACTGTCCTCCTCCAACAAGTACCATGTAACCAAAATATACAAAGCTGTCACAGATTATATGTGAACATACAGTTAAAAGTACAATGGCTTCATACAATAGGTCTGTGAATGTGCTTTCATTTAAAAACTCAACACAAAAAGAAAATCGTGCAGGCTGTAGCTTCACCCAGCTGGGCTTTGTGACTTGAGCTTTGCAGGAAGTCCAAGGTCCATTTTCCAGTTATTGCTGGATTAGTTGAGCTCAGTCACAAATGGAGGATGAGGCACAGGTGGTGGCATGGGAAGCAACGGACAAATAGTACCTGAATTCTTTCAGATAGCCCACTGGGAAGTGCGCATTGAATGACTGAGTAACTCAGGCTCACACAAGTTTATAGCCTCTTGGGCACAATGGAAAATTGGAAAAACAAGGGGGAAAAATATTTTGTCCCATTTCACTGTCCTTTACTGGCGCTGGGTCAAAATCTTGGATCACCCTACCTGCCAAATACCATAATAAGACCATAAGACATAGCAGCAGAAATTAGGCCATTCGGCCCATCGAGTCTGCTCCGCCATTCAATCATGGCTGATAAGTTTCTCAACCCCATTCTCCCGCCTTCTCCCCGTAACCTTTGATCCCCTTACCCATCAAGAACCTATCTATCTCGTTCTTAAATACACTTAATGACCTGGCCTCCACAGCCCTCTGTGGCAATGAATTCCATAGATTCACCACTCTCTGGCTAAAGAAGTTTCTCCTCATCTCTGTTCTAAAAGGTCTTCCCTTTACTCTGAGACTGTGCCCTTGGGTCCCAAGGGGGCCCAAAATTGCTCACAATATTCTAAATGTGCTCTGACCAGAGCCTTATAAAGCCTCAGCAGCACATCCCGGCTTTTATATTCTAGTCCTCTCGAAATAAATGCCAACAATGCATTTGCCTTCCTAACTACCGACTTAACCTGCAAGTTAACCTTAAGAGAATCCTGGGCTAGGACTCCCAAGTCCCTTTGCACTCCAGATTTCTGAATTCTCTCCCCATTTAGAAAATAGTCTATGTCTCTATTCTTCCTACCAAAGTGCATGACCTCACACTTCCCCACGTTGTATTCCATTTGCCACTTCTTTGCCCATTCTCCTAACCTATCCAAATCCTTCTGCAGCCTCCCTGCCTCTTAATACTACCTGTCCCTCCACCTATCTTTGTATCATCTGCAAACTTAGCCAGAATGCCCTCAGTTCCTTCATCTAGATCATTAATGTATAAAGTGAAAAGTTGTGGTCCCAACACTGACCCCTGCAGAACTCCACTAGTCACCGGCCGCCATCCTGAGAAGGACCCCCTTATCCCCACTCTCTGCCTCCTGCCAGACAGCCAATCTTCTATCCATGCTAGTACCTTGCCTCTAATACCATGGGCTCTTATCTTACTGAACAGCCTCTTGTGTGGCACCTTGTCAAAGGCCTTCTGGAAGTCCAAGTAGATAACATCCATTGGCTCTCCTTTGTCTAACCTACTTGTTACCTCCTCAAAGAATTCTAACAGATTTGTCAGGCATGACCTCCCCTTGATGAAACCATGCTGACTTTGCCCTATTTTACCATGCACTTCCAAGTATTCTGAAATCTCATCCTTAATGAAGGACTCTAAAATCTTACCAACGACCGAGGTCAGGCTAATCGGCCTGTAATTTCTCGTCTTTTGCCTCACTCCCTTCTTAAACAGGGGAGTTACATTAGCAATTTTCCAGTCCTCTGGGACCCTCCCTGACTCCAGTGATTCCTGAAAGATCACCACTAACGCCTCCACTATCTCTTCAGCTATCTCCTTCAGAACTCTGGGGTGTAATCCATCTGGTCCAGGTGATTTATCCACCTTCAGACCTTTCAGTTTTCCTAGCACCTTCTCCTTGGTAATGGCCACCATACTGACCTCTGCCCCCCAACTCTCTTGAACTTTGGGGATGTCACTCGTGTCTTCCATTGTGAAGACTGACGCAAAGTACCTATTCAGTTCCTCTGCCATTTCTTTGTTCCCCGCTACTACTTCTCCAGCGTCATTTTCCAGCGGCCCAATGTCCACTTTTGCCTCTCTCTTACCCTTTATATATCTAAAAAAACTCTTGCAATCTTCTTTTATATTACTGGCTAGTTTACCCTCATATTTAATCTTCTCCCTCCTTATTTCTTTTTTAGTTGTCCTCTGTTGGTCTTTGTAGGCTTCCCAATCCCCTGGTTTCCCACTGCTCTTCGCCGCATTGTATGCTTTCTCTTTAGCTTTTATGCTGTCTCTGACTTCCCTTGTCAGCCATGGTTGCCTCGTCCTCCCTTTAGTATGCTTCGTCTTCCTAGGGATGAATTTTTGCTGTGTCTCCCAAATTACTCCCAGAAATTCCTGCCATTGCTGTTCCACTGTCTTTCCTGCTAGGCTCATCTCCCAGTCAATTCTGGCCAGCTCCTCCCTCATGCCTCTGTAGTTGCCTTTATTCAACTGTAATACCGTTACATCTGATTCCAGCTTTTTCCTCTCAAATTGCAGGGTAAATTCTATCATATTCTGGTCACTTCCTCCTAAGGGTTCCTTCACCTTATGCTCCCTTATCAAACCTACCTCATTACACATCACTAAATCTAGAATTGCCTATTCCCTAGTGGGCTCCACCACAAGCTGCTCCAAAAAAACCATCTCGTAGACATTCCACAAATTCCTTTTCTTGGGATCCACTACCAACCTGATTTTCCCAGTCTACCTGCATATTGAAATCCCCCATGATCACTGTAACCTTGCCTTTCTTACACACCTTTTCTATCTCCTGGTGTATCCTGTGCCCCACATCCTGACTACTGTTCGGAGGCCTGTATTTAACTCCCATTATGGTTTTTTTACCTTTGCGGTTCCTCAACTCTACCCACACAGATTCTACATCATCTGACCCTACGTCGTTTCTTGCTATCGATTTAATTTCATTTCTTACTAACAAAGCAACCCCACCCTCTCTGCCAACATGCCTATCTTTTCGATAGGATGTATATCCTTGGATCTTTAGCTCCTAGTCCTGATCCCCTTGCAGCCATGTCTCCGTGATGCCCACCACATCAATCCTGCCAATTTCAATCTGCGCCACAAGCTCATTTACCCTATTTCGTATACTGCGTGCATTCAGATACAACACCTTCAGTCCTGTGTTTCCCGTCCCCTTTCTCATTGTCGTCCCTTTATCTGATGTGCTTGAAGTTAGATTCCCAGCCCTTTCCAAACACTCTGTCCTATTTTGTGTTCTGGAGACTTTAATAACCTCTCCTGGGCTCTCCTTTCTTTTCAGTTTTTTCATAATTTTCCATGAATGGGAATAATGGGAACACCATCACCGTAAGCATTGCAGTCATCCCAGGAGAAAACCTGTCATCACCCTCTCGGAGAGTCATAAATAGCATTTCCAGAAGCACTTACATTCAGAGAATAAACTTTAAAAAAATCCAGATACATGCACTGGACTTATCCAAAACCGTCTGCACTCACCAGCATTGGGGTCCTCTCCTTTCAATGTGGCCAGTCTCTTCGATATCTTTAAGACTTGCTCCTTATGTAAATTGTCCTCCTTCAACTCAGTTGTTGCCTGGTCCAGCAGATTACTTTTCTTCTCCTCCTCCAAACGTTTGATGTTATCATCAGTGTCACTGTTGAAATTACGTGGATCGATTCCTTTATTCAGGTCATTCATTGCACCATCTGCACCCAACACACAAAATGTTGCACTCTGTTATGTGTAACTTAGAGGTAACGGGGGATGAATTAGCCCATGTGGCACCTGTTCCTTTAGGCCAACACAGCTGCCACATAAGGCTCAAAAACAGGGTCCAAGAGGCACCAAGAGGAAGCGTGCACACTTCGAACGCAATAGTCATCAAAACTGAAGCCACTACCCTCACCCAACACTCAGACACATGCCCTTTTCAGGAGAGATCAATAGATAGCAATCAGGATTGGGAACCAAGATGAATTTCTGTCCCGTATCAAGGTTACAGCTGTAGTGCAACTACAGTCCCCTACCGCACCCCCAGCTGGCTCATCACAGGTCAATGTGGCTCAATTTTACATAGGACATTAGACTTGTCATATAACTCAATAGCGGAGCCTATGACCAAGGAGAATTAAGGCATTTGTTTCACTTTACTTTGTCAATGGGTTTCCTAATTAGGTCAAGACATTCAATTTTCATTCCTGTGATTGTGAGTGAGACAGACAAGTTATACGAGCAAGGTATCAGAAGTACAGGATTGAGTATGTGAAGTGTTTCTTACTCCATAAATTTGATGTCAAGGGCCACTCTCAGTTACATTTCATTTCACTGCACTATGGTATGAGAGGAATTGTGCGCCCTGAACCAATTCCCAATAACATGGCTTCTTGAACTCAAACATATTACTGACATTAGCTGCCAATACACTCCAGGGGTCTTGTCCATAGGAAAAAGGCATAAACAGCTTAAAGGGGTACCAGTTCCATTAACATAATAGGTCCTAAAGTATTAACAGCATCCTTTGATTTGTCCCCATGAATACAGAAAGGTCTTGATTCCCTTTCCTATCTTTTACTGAATAGTAAGGAATTTTGGCACTGAAGTCCAGTTTCTGCAGGCCACTAAGTAACAACTCTGCTGAAGGTCACAAGTGATGGCTAGGAAGATTTCACTTGCACCTAGTGGCAATATGTTGCATCCTTCTAGCATCACACTAGATTGGGAAATTGAGCTTGAAATATGAAGGCAATGCGCTCCCAATCCTCTGTTTGTGTTGCTTCTACAGCCTTTTACATGCCCTGTTTCACAGTGGCATTTTAGGAGGCCCACAGGAGAACCGAATGCACTGCGCAGTAAAGTATTGAGCTGCATAAACCAGAAAGATCTCAGGTTTTATTTTTGGGTCTGTGCCAGTTAACTGATGTCAAGGTAATGACTGGGACACCACAACTGGACACAGCAATTCCTGTAGTAGGGAACAAGAAAAAACAGCCAGGATTCCTGCTAACAGCTGTCCAATGATAGCTGTGGAAAAACATGTACATGGCAGTGTGAGCTACGATGTTTCCTCTTGCAGGTGAAAGCAGCTGGCATTCACTATGAATAATGGCCAGTTGGGTATCTGTGAGTTTCTGGTACGTGCAAAACTGCTAACAAGAGCTAGCACACTTAATAGGAGAATGAAGTGATGAAAAATAATGGCAGCAGGGAGAATATAATGGGATGGTGCACTAATTCACAGGCAATGGCATGAAGTATTTGGAAGCAGGATTACTCTTCCAAGGATGGAGTCCAAAATTCCACTACTCCATCAGGAGAAGTTGGCTGAGTTTCTCCTTACATTAAACAAGAGTAAACTGGCTCTTTCCTCATGCTTACCAGTATGCCAGATGGAACAAAGCAACTTGACTTGGCTACCTTCTCAACCAGAGAATCTTCGGAAGATTTATAAAAGAAAAACGTAATTTAGTTTAAAAAAAATATTTGGAGAAAGGATTTTTGAAAATAAATAGAGAGAGGTTAGCGAATGTAGATCATTTACAGCATAGAAACAGGCCATTCAGTCCAACAGGCATGTGCTCCACATGACCCTCCTCCCACTCTCCTTCAGCTAACCCTAGCAGCATACTTTTCCATTCCTTTCTTCCTCATAGGCAACGTATAACTGTCCATTAAATACATCTATGCTATTCACCTCAAATACCCTATGTGGCTGCATGTTCCACACTCCAATTACTCTTTGGATAAAGAACTTTCTCATGAATTCCTTATTGGTTTTATTAGTAACTGTTTTATATATATGCCCTCTATTTTTGGGATTTAAGAATAGTGCTTCACAAAGCAGAAAATAAAAGTACAGGCCAGGGTAGAATAAAAGGTCTTTTGTACAACTTGCCTTCAATGTCAGAGCTGTACTTTTGATCAATCGCTGCTTCTTCTGAAATTTGTTTGAAGAGGTCATTGACTTGTTCTGTTTGAGTCCTGTTATCAACAACCTGATAATACTACAGCAGAAAAACAGGGTTCAGTTCATCTCGTAACACGACTTTGCAGATAACGGAGTAACTGACTAGCGATGTGGCTGGCTATGCCTTTACAACTGGGAAATAGGTCTAAATCTAGTCCAGGCTTCTGGGATGAGAGCCTCATTATGACTTATGGCTGTATGGAGCCTAAATGAAAATGACCAGGCATTCTTAACCCAGTTCTTGGAGTATAACTGTACAACTCAGCATTAATTTGATAAACCGAGAGAGACCATTGTATAACTGGAATGAGAAAAGGGTAAATAACACAATAGAGCAGGACGGGATCACAGGTTGTAGATACTAATGGAGCACAACAGGGGAAGCTTTCCTCTACTTCTAGCACTAACTATGTCTGGCTTAAAAGTGTGATGCTTCAATGCAAATGATAATATAATGCCAACAAGAGGGATAAATAGCTGAACTTCACACTAATTGATATAACAAAGGATCTCTTTCATAGCTTTGTCACAGGAAGCAAAGTCATACTTAGAAGTAGGCAGGTTCAGAAAGGCTCACCACAAGTGAGATGTCCTGGTACATATAGGTAACTGGCCTTGGGCTCAACTCTCATCGCAGCTGGTATTTACAAAGGACAAGCTTGTCACCTACAATTTTCATCAAAATTATAAAAGGAAATTTGTTGGATTTCACCTCAATAGTGTTACTCAGGATTGGAGGCAGACACAAACAATTTAGGTAACTAAGTATCATGAGAGTCTGTGGTTCTTTAGTGAGTTAAGAACATCATTTGGGAAAACTCACTTTTCTGTATTAATCGTTACAAAACTGAAGTAAAAACATTAACAGATTCAAAGCTCTTCATATGACTCAATGCCTAAGAACACTGACCACTCATTACAGGCAACACTAGGGGGTTATAGGGTAAATTCTCAGCCTGTGCTGAGCTAAGCTGTTCAGAGCCAGGGCATTAGTGAAGTACAGGATCAAGCACAGCTCCAGTCAGTAACTTTCCTATAGCCTTAAATTTGGCCATTCAGTGAGGCACTGGAGGACTGCCAGGAACCAAATGGGATCCTCTCCATCCTGCATTGCACTTCCTTCACCTCTTGTACGCAAAATTTCAGTAACAGATCATAGGCAACAGAATTTGTGGAAAATTCACAATGTTAAGGTAAGTGTACTTCATTCATTTCTTAACTGTTTTCCATTTGTTTTCTGGCAAAATTTAGGGTTAGTTGAGCCTTTATGCCAGACTCAAAACAATACCTGCTAGTAATCTGCATTTTCAGAATGGTACAAGGAAAGACTAGGTCCTTACAGGTTTGGGGGCCTGTGAAGGTGGTGTCTGGCCCTTTAACAGGGCTAGCCTGTCCTCCATCTCCACCGTGGAGGGTATGGGTCGCAGGGCTTCCTTCTTCAGTGCTGCTAGTCGCAATTCAATCGCCTGCTGAGAAGGTATAGATTCTGCAATATCAAGAAAATGTTACAATACATTAAAGAAAAGTCTAACCAGGGTGTAATCCAATCTATCTCCTGTCTAAGAGTTGAAAATTTATTTTGACATTCCAGCTGGGGACCAGCTCTGATAGATAAACCTTGGACCAACTGTAAGTTTGCATGTCATGACGATATTCAGTTTTGTTTCTCATGATAGTTATTCTTGAATCTTGCACTCAGCGTCAGGAAAATAAAATACTTTTCCAGCCAGTCAGCTCAAAGGTGGCACCAGGACAGTTTTCATTTGAACAGAGGGAATTTCAGGGTGATTTACTTATGTTACAACAGTGACTACACTTCAAAACTACTTCATTGCCTTTGTAAGCACTTTGGGATGACTCAAGGGCACGAAAGGTGCTATATGAATGCAAGTTTGTTCTTTCTGATTTGATAGAGGCATTTAAAATTATAAACTAATAAACACCTAATGTTTCCAGTGTTTAAGGAGTCTAAAATGCAGGATCTTAGATATAAAATTAATTTGAAGAGATTTAGAACAGAGAACAGTGTAAGAATTTAGATATGTTTTGACACTGTTTTTAACATGGAACAATTAGAACAGCTAATGTAGGAATTAAGATTCAACAACACAAGATGATCAGAATTTGGGTTAAACAGCTTGCTCACAAATTGTATCTTTTGATCACAATGACTGAGTAAAGTTGTGGTTCAGGAAATATAAGATAGGAAGCAAAGGCTGTGGCGATCACATTGGAAAAGGATAAATTTAGACAATGGAATAGAATATTGATAAGGATAAGGCCCCTATGGAGTGCATGTTCAGTAATCAGCTTGATAACCTATGGATCATGAGATGCCCAAAGTCAAATTCAATGGCCCGAATTTTTGCTGTTAGTGGCAAAGAAAAGTCACTCCCCACTGACCTCGATTAAAGTTGCACTGAGAGATCTAGTGATTTCTGTGGTGAGAACTTTAACTCTATGTGCAGTTGATTATAGTTTAATAGGGTTTCCCAGCATCAAGATGAAGCAATGTCATCAAGCTGTCCAAGCAGCCAATCACATTATAGAAGTATAATGTGGGAAAATGTGAGGTTCTACACTTTGGCAGGAATAATCGAAAAGCACGCCTAGAGTGCTGTACTTGAGGGACATACTTGCATTGGAAGCAGTTCAAAGAAGGTTCACTAGGCTGATTTCTTGCATGAGGGGTTTGTATTATGAGGGAAGGCTGAGCAGGTTGGGCCTATACTCATTCAATTTAGAAGAATGAGAGGTTAATTTACTGAAACATAGATTCTGAGGGGGCCTGACAGGGTAAATGCTGAGAGGACTTTTCCTCTTGTGGGGGGAACATAAAACTCGGGTGCATGGATTTAAAATAAGAGGTCTCCCATTTAAGACGGAGATGAGGAGGAATTTCTTCTCTCAGAGGGTCGTTAATGTTTGGAATTCTCTTCCCCAGTGAGCAGTGCAGGCTGTGTCATTGAAAATATTCAAAGCTGAGTTAGGCACATTTTGGATTGACAAGGGAGTCAAGGGTTATAATGGGCAGGCAGGAAAGCGGAGTTAAGGCCACAATCAGATCAGCCACAATCTTATTGAATGGTGGAGCTGGTTTAAGGGCCTGAGTGGCCTACTCCTGCTCCTATTTATTATGTTCTTATGTATAAAGAATTCTCACTGACAGCCAACCATAAAATAAGATACAGTAATAACCAAATCACTTTAAAAAAATTTTACAGGTAAATAAAAATTGGGACATACATGAGGTTAAGGTACGATCTGAAATACCATGAACAAAAAAAATCTAATTTAATCATAATGGGAACATTTAACAACATTCCACAAACATACAATTATTTTTTCATAGTCAGTTTGGTTCATCAGCAGTTGTTGGTACTCAGGCTGCTGTTGGGTACTTTTGTTATATTTCACTGAACAATGTTTAACTTTCTATGAGGTTTCCAACAATAACGAGTGGAATTGGGGAAATTCTTTCCAGATAAATTGGTTTTGCTGGTTCTGGGTTAGTTTCACAGCGATGCCTGTGAGAGAGCATTGAAGGGAAGACTGCAACTCTAAGCTTATGCCAAACCCTGAAGCTGCGGTCAGGTTAAAAAAGGTACCAACAGCAAATGTTGACAGGTCTCCATTTGAAATACTGCAAATTCCATGCTGTGACCTACCATTCACAAAATAAAAATCTTCATTATCTAAGTGAATTGTGGGAATCACAAATGCAACTATGTAGGGGAAATGAAATTACTAAAAAGCATGGAACAAAGATTTAGCTATATTATCACTTCAGTAGAACTCACCATCCTGACTTAGAAATATATTTCTGTTACTACATTGTTGCTGGGTCAAAATTCTGGAACTGCCTGCCGAACAGCAGTGTGGGAATATCTTCAATGCACCTACTGCAGTGGTTCAAGACAGTGGCTCAACCCACCTTCTCAAGGTAAGTTAGGATGGGCAATACATGCCTGCCTTGCTAGTGATGCCCACATCACATGAATTGGTTTTTTTTAAATTAAAGAGAGATAGCACCTGAACCCAGCCAAATATACCCAAAGCATGTAAGTGTGTAGACAAGTATTTAATTGCAGCTCATCTTAGAATAAGTCTAAAAGGCTCTTGCTAAACTATCAATTAATATTATTTCTGGTTTGCATGGGTTTTAATTAAATAATAATTCAAACTAAGGTCACAGGAGTTAAATCGAAGCCAGGACTTAACATGTTGTATGTAAGGGCCTGTATTTTATTATATGATTGATTTAATAAAAAGTATTAAATCAGCCTTTTTCAGTATCTCCTCATCCTTGAACCCTGTATTAGAGGTAAAGAACGTACGACAATATCCTATGAATACTCCATTTAGTGCTAAAGGGATTTAAGACAATGTTGTACATAAACCCAACAAGCAGGAGAAACTTTACTTTTACTAAGGAGAAATATGAGGCTATGGAATGAGATAACGGACTTAGTGAATGAAGTAATGACTATGCCAACACTTAAGAGCTATTTTTATATTCAGTCTCAGGATGTGGGCATTCCTGGGAAAGCCAGCTTCTATTTACCATTCCTAGCTGCCCTTGAGAAACTGCTGCAGTCTGTGCAGTGAAGGTACTCCCAGAATGGGGATAGGGAGTTTGAGGATTTTGGCCTAGCATAAAGAAAGGGCGATATCTCTCCACAACTGGGATGATATGACTTGGAGGGGAACTTGGGAGGTGATGGCATTCCACTGCACCTGCTGCCCTAGAACTTTCAGGTTTTTGAGATCACAGGTTTGAGAGATGCTGTTGAAGAAGCCTTGGTAAGTTGCTGGTGGTGGTTGAGTTTGAGTGTTGGTGCTGTTGCAAGTGGACAGTATTCCATTACACTTCTAATTTGTGCCACATAGGTAGTGTGGAAGCTTTGGGGAGTCACAGCAATTATATGGCTGGTCCAGGTAAGTTTCTGGTCAATGGTGACCTTCAAGGTGTTGATGGTGGAGGTTTCAGCAATGGTAATGCCGTTGAATGGCAAGGAGAGCAGGTTAGACTCCCTCTTGTTGGAGATAATCATTGCTTGGCACTATTCATGCCATACCTCAAACCTGGATGTTATCCAGGTCTTACTGAATGCAGGAAAGGACTGCTTCATTATCTGAAGAATTATGAATGAAGCTGATCACTGTGCAATCAGCAAACAGTCTCACCTCTCACCTTACGGAGGGAAGATAACTGATGAAGCAGCTGAAGATAGCTGGCCTTGGGATACTACCCTAAAGACCTCCTGAATTGGTGTCCGGGGACTGAGAAGAGTGGCCTCCAACAACCGCAACCATCTTTTCTTTGTGCTAGGTATGACTTCAGCCGATGGGGACTTACCCCCAATTCCCACTGACTTCAATTTTACTAGACTCCTGAATGCCACACTCTGTCAAGGCAGAGCTGCTGTCACCTCACCTCTGGAATTCAGCCCTTTTGTCTATGTTTGGACCAAGGCTGTAATGCGGCATGGATGCAAAAAGTACTGGCACAACTAAAAGGAGAAAGTTATTGGTAAGTGCCTCTGTGCACTGTTGATAACTCCTTCCACCACTTCCCAGATAGGATGATAGTTAGTAATGTTGGACAGGTTACGTTTTTTGAGAGCAATTTTCCACATGTGCAAGTATATGCTAGTGTTGTAGCTGTATTTGGGACAGTTTGGTTAGTCCTGGGGCATGTGTTTTCAATACTACAGTCGTAGCTTTTGCTGTGCTCAGCTGTTCCTCGATATCACATGCGTTGAATTGAATTCATTGAAGGCTAGCGTCTGGTATGGTGGAGGCCTCAAGGTGGCCAAGAAGGTTCATTTACTTGGCACTTTGGGCTGAAGATGGTTGCTAGTGCTGCAATCTTATCTTTTGCACTCACATGCTGGGCTCAGCTATTACTGAGGATGGAGATGTTCATAAAGTCTCCTCCTCCTGTTAGTTTTTTGATGTTGCTGGGTGTGCAGCACTGCAGAGCTTTGACCTAATCTGTTTTTTGGAAAAGTGGATGAAGGAAAGGGGGATAAAAAGATACGGGAACTGGGCAGACACACAGGTTTAGGGTTACTGGTCCTATAGAGGATAAATAGTGACATGGACATGACATGGGCGAACAGCCCATTTCCACAATGTACTTTCTGTTCTTATATTTCTGGTCTGGGATGTGTATTTTTATTTATTTCAGTCATTCTTGTTAACACCACAAGGTGGGTTTCATTGGAGCTTTCCACAGCCCAACAGTGCACATCATCTGTACAATCATTTGATTACCTTACCTGTAAAAAAAGTTATATGCTCGAGTCTTTAGTTGTGTTTAGTGATTGTCACAACAACACAGTTAATCAGTGCATCGGGTGTTCAGCTGAGCAGCAGATACAGTGCCAGATATTGGGGCAAAACAAGAGCCTAACGTATGCAAAAGCTATGTTGGTGGGTGTTAGGAGGACATTTTCAGTTCTTTACACATCTTGCACCAATCCCAAAATGTTTTGGTTGGTGATTTGCTGATTTAAAAACACAAGGGCTTCCAACAAAGCAAGCCTGCTCCACTCTGCTCTACATGCAGCCTTACCCCAACATTAGAACTGAACCTTTTATTGTATCAGTGTGTCATTGCCATTTCCCACATGAACCATCCTTGAGATTTCTCTGTGAGATTAATACTCTATTAGGGACAATTATTTGTTGTGAACAGGCAGGCACCTGTGAGAATTTAAACAGACACCACCTCAAAACACTGGTTACCAGCCCTTATGGAGTAGGGAGAGATCCCATTAATCTTGAGTGTATTTAGTGCTCAGCTTGAGGTGAAAGGACAGCTTGTTGCTCCCTATAACTTCAAGCACAATATTCCTCAACTTTGTCTTGAAATGACAAACATACTAGAATCAAAAACCCCCTTAATGGCACACAGAAAATTCTGTTCGGAAGGTATTTTTTCCAGTCTGTCTAACAGTAATTTTAGGTTTACTTATGTTGACTATACTGCACGATATATAAAGACTGTAACAGAAAATCCACTCAAGAAGGCAGAGAAACTGCTCAACAAAGGTAACATTAGATCATTTATTAAATTTAACCACTACAGAATTATTGAATGATAATAGCACAGAAGGTCGTCACTCGGCTCATCATGTCTGTGCTGATTCCTTGACAGACCTATTCAATTAGTCCCACACCCCTATTATTTCCCTAAACCCCCGCAAAATTGTTACCTTTAAGTATTTACAGAATTCCCTTTTGAAAGTTATTATTGAGTCTGCTTCTACTGAATCACTGAAATAAGCTCTTCCCCAGTTAAGCACTTTTAAGTTTGAATCTTTTTAGTCCGTTTCCATAATTGCGTTTAACTGAATTACGTTATAATCACGGTTAGCTAAGTTATCTCCTACTCACGTGCCCTACTTCATTTCCCACAGCCAGATCCAACACTGCTTCTTTCCTTTGAGAAAGCTCTCTGAATACATATCAGAAATTCCTCTCCTTCCCTATCCCTAGCACTATGTTTTTCCCAGTCTATATCAAGTAATTACATTCTCCTAATATTACTACTCTATTTTTGTAACATACCTTTGAAATTTGCCAAAAATAATTGCTCATCTATCTCGCTTTCAGTATTTGGAGCTCTATATGAAAAACTCTGCATAACATAACAGCTCCACCTCCCCACCCCAACTCTATTCCTCAACTCAAGCCAAATGGTTTCAGATCTAGAACCATCAGGTATATCCTTTTTATTTAGAACTGTGACATCATCCTTAATCAATGTTGCCATTCCCACTCCTCTTTTTCCTTGTCTATCTTCGAATCACAGCTCACAAAACTCCTATTGTGTTCTCCAAATCAGCATGTGTAAAGCTTTGAGAGATCCACCACCAAAACCGATTTAACGTTCCTGACTTATTCACTTGTGTCCCCACCAGCCTGTTGAGGGCAGTTCTTTGTGAGCTATATTTTTTTTAAAAACACTGTTAGCCTAATTATATTCCTTGTAAAACTTTATGGTTTATAACTTTTATATAAAGGTGTTTGTATTTTGGACTGAGGTGGGGTCTATTCCCCCAGGCTATTGATTCCTTATCCCTCTCTGGTGGGATTTTACCTTGATAGTTTCCCATTAAAAATAGCAGGTACAGACATCACTAACAAGTAATGTAAAGGCCACAAATTTCTTCCCTCCATCAGTATTCAAGAGCTACCACTAGAAGCAATGTGAATGCAAGTCTCCAATATGTCTAGGGAAAGACTGCAAACAGAATTCAGGGGGAGTGAAACTTGTGGGCCACAAGCCTCTGCTAAATCATCTTTCACTTACTACTCTAACCAACATTGCACACACACACAAAAAGGCTTGCATCATACAGCATCTTATCTCTTTGTTGAATATATAATGAATTACTTTGAAGTACGATCACTGATGTTATGTATGCAAAATGTTGGCTGTTCTGTATCCTGAAAACTCCCACAAATAGCAAGGATGAAGGATGAGTGTTACATGTTAAGTAATCCTAGTTAACTCATCTGTCTTTGAAGTGACATTTGCCGACCAGGCAGCAATGTGTACCCTCACCCAGAGAAAACAAGTTGCAGAGTTATCCAAACAGCTGAGAAGCTCTCCATTACCATATAAATTTAAAGTGACTAGTCATACCTTTTGAATAAATATTTAAAAAGTCTTCCTCAAGATTTGAGATATGTCTGAGCCTCTATCCACACAACCAGTTAATCTAGCAATGAAGGAGAAGGGAATGTTGACTACAACACACAGAAAAATCCTTATATTTCAAACAATGCATCCATTTGAATCAACAGAATAGGAAGTCAGGTTCAGTGTCTTATCTGAAGGTCAAACCTCTGGCAATGCAACGTTCCTTCAATGCTGCACTAGAGCATTAGCCAAGATTGTGCATTCAACTCCTATTGTGGGTATGGAAACTGCAATCTTTTGACCCACACATGAGGATGAAACAAACTCATTCAGAAGTTCTACAAAATATTGCATATTTATCAAGACTTTCAGAGTTTTCCTTGACTTCTATTTAATGCAATTAAATAATTCTAGTAATTAACAAAGGTACTCACTCGGTTTGGTTTCTTCCTTTAGCTTCTCCAGTCGTTCAGCAATGGCTTGGTCTTCTTTGGACAGACCTTGGTACTTTGAGGCCATGCTTGGTGCCTGATTGCCCGATTTGTGGGCTGAAGTTTGTTCCTGCTGTTTAGCCTCTAGAGCAGCCACTCGCCTAGATCAAAGACCCAGAGAATAGCTTCACAGGGGCATTATCATAAGAGAAATAGCCTTTCAAGGTTTTTTATTTGTTCAAGGACACACATCCCATTGACGAAAAGCTCAGGTTATCAACAGTTAGTATCCAAGAACTAATACTTGACTCAAGAATCTTTTGGCATCAGTGCTGTTACATTGGTCCTATGACACTTGGATCACAACTAAGTAGTACTCCCTGCAAAGTAGGGGAATTTCTAATACCTCATTGGCTACAATAATGTTCAGTAAAGGCACGAGAACAGTTCTACGTGCCAGCTGTACAGTTTAATGGCCAGGAAATATGGTGAAAAGGATATTAAGATAACGATATTGACAGGTGTACCAATCTTTGAGTACTTTAAAGATAAATTAGCAATGTTCAGCAACCCACATTGGGTAAGTGCGTTGCATATAGTACAAACTGGGAAGGGCGATTTTAAATTATGAAGGTATCACTATTGGTCTCAGCATTCTTGAGCTCAGTGGGATGGGGAAGCCTACATGGATTTTACTTCTAATTGTTATCGAATGATCTTGCTGAAAAGTCTACTTATAAGAATGTACGATGAGGACAAGATTGTGCTCAGTTATGATGCCGCCCATGGCCCAACAATCTGCCAGGCTCACCACCTGCTCAAGTAGAAAGAATGGACTGAACTGCCAGCATCAGTGGAACTGTACACCTACATGGGTCACCACTTTCAGGAGAATGGAGAAAGAAGTTTCTTTCTTTGGGTCTTCTAAATCAAGCACTGTATCGAATGGAAAACAAAAATAAAAATACCTGGAAAAACTCAGCAGGTCTGGCAGCATCTGCGGAGAGGAACACAGTTAATGTTTCGAGTCCGTATGGCATGACATCCTTTAGCTATCTCCACCTATCACTGGCCCTCTATCCAGCTCTATCCCCCGCCCCTTAAACCAGCTTATATTTCACCTCTTTTCTATTTTTACTTAGTTCTTTTGAAGAGTCACACGGACTCGAAACGTTAACTGTGTTCCTCTCCGCAGATGCTGCCAGACCTGCCGAGTTTTTCCAGGTATTTTTATTTTTGTTTTGGATTTCCAGCATCTGCAGTTTTTTGCTTTTATCTCACTGTATCTAATGGCACCTTTGGGAAAGTGATTCATTATAGTATCAACAGATACATTGGCATGTGGAAAGATCAAAGCACCCTGCTGTCAGAGGACTATCTGTTTAAACACTGAACCCACATTGTATGAGCTCTTCTGTTTCGAATGGATGTGATGAGCAGAGATAAGAGGAGCTTTTGATAGAGTAGGTAGGGAGAAGCTGATTCCATTGGCAGGAGGGTCAATAACCAGAGGACACAGAAGTGAAATAATTAGCAAAAAGCCAGGGTAAGTGAGGAGGATCAGGAGAATTTTTCTTATGCAATGAGTTTTTATGAATTGGAATGCACTGCCTTCAAGGATGGTGGAAGCGGGTCCAATAGTAACTTTCAAAAGGGAACTGGGCATAAACTAAAAAAGGAAAACTTTGTAGTGCTACTGAGAGCAGTGGAGTGGGATTAATTGCTAGTTCTTTCAGAGAGCTGGCTTAGGCACGATGGGCTGATTAGCCTACTTCTCCAGATTCTGTGGCTAGCTGTAGAGGAACAGCGAACAAATAGACCAAAAATAGAAAGCTTGTACTAATCGGTTGTCCACCTTCTCCTGAGATTTTCATTCTTAATCTCACATGTTGCTGAGTTTCAACACCATTATGGAGAAGCAGCAAGGGAAGACCAGCTATGGTCCCAGAGAGAGCAAGGGAGAAATTATTGGTGCTAAATTGAGATATTTACATATGCCCACCCTTTGTCAGTTTCCAACCTGAAGGACTGTATCATTCCCATCTTATAGTTACCCTGTTGCTCTGTTATGACCAATGCAGTTGGTAAAGCGGAGTTATTTGAAAATCCCAGAGGGAAGCTTTAAATAACTGTCATTACCTATAATTTTATGTGTTACATTTGAGATGCGACTCTAAATTCAGGAATCAGATCATCAGCTCTTGAGGTTTTACATTAAACTAATTGAAGCATTTTATTAATTTACACAGGTTAAAAATATAAATACGTATGGTTACAAATTACTACCATCATAACTTTTAACAAATTCCCAAACTAATCTCCATTAAGGCAACAGCAACCCATAGACTTAACCAAACACCAGGCAAAGCATTTTCACCTTACAAATTCAAAATGAGGCTTTTTTCACTGTGGAGCCAGTTGGAGGCTTGCAGCTGCCTTTTGATCTTACATTGCCTCTGCTCTGCACACCCGAAATCTACTGAAGTTATACCTGCCACTGCTGATTGAATTCAAATTCTCATTGTCACACCAGTCTCTTTGAACTTTACCTTTTTACAATATAACCCATCCAATGTGCCGATTTTATTAGTAATATAAACATATTGCTTGGTAGCTGCTAGAAAGGTGTCAAGTTTTCACCCCGCTTCTTGAATGCTCTATTCAAAAAATGCAATTGACGCTATCTCTCTTCCATATCAAAACTAGTACCCATCAAAGCACCCAGACTAGCTGGCTTTAATCCAACTAAGACACACCCACAGACTAAGAATCTATTTTAAAAGAAAAATATTTTCCAAAATATTATAGACATTAATAGCTTCATGACATGCTCACATTATTAATGTAAAGAGGATCCAGCTGAAGGCTGAAATGACGGAGTCAAAGAGGTTGTTCAGTTCACAATCTCGACTGTAGAGAACACAGGCAAAATCCATTTTGGGAAGGGAAGAAAATAATGAGGGAGCAATAGCCTCAGGTACATGCTTTTTTTCCTGTAACTTGTCTAGGAAGTGAAAGAAGTGTGACTAGAACCTCTCCAGACATAGGAACAGTATGCAAGCCTTGGACAGACCTATGAGTGGTTGAGCAGTAAAATGCTGAAAGAGAAAACAGTTTTTTGAAGGCAGCTTTAGAAATGGAGATAGGGCATTCTGTTGCGATCAAAGGAGACAATGAGGCCAATAATGTTAAAAGGTGATAAAGGACTAAGGCTAAAGCCATAGATAATTAATTATCAGTTAGATTTTTGAGAGAAATTAACAAATTGTCTGAAGCACTAAAAGCAACATGATTTCTAATGGAAGAAAATCGATCTCACAGAAATAAATTATACACATGGTGTAAAGCAAGGACACAGGGAAGTGATGGGATATACCTTGTGTTGAAGACTGTCTAAACCACTCAAAATTTCAGCATTCACACATTGCTGGGTTCCATACATCATCCATTTCTAGTGAACAACCTTTAACAGGGATATGGATAAAAGGCAGGTAAAAGGAGCTATGAATTATCCAGAAAATAACAGCGAATACGGGTAGTGATTCTAACATCACTTCATTATGAGTGCAAGGCTTGGACCATCTACGCACAACACATAAAGCAGCTGGAAGCATTCCGTCTTTGCTGTCTGAGATCTATTTGCAACATCAGGCGGCAGGACAATTTCCCCAACACCAAGGTTTCTGCAAAGTGCTGCATACCTGGAATCGATAGCATGCTCATCAGAGCTCGGCTTCGCTGGGTTGGTCATGTGGCTCACATGAAGGATTCCCAGAGACCAAAAGCAGTGCTCTACATCTAGCTGAGCAAGGGAATCCAAACCACAGGATCTCCCAGACTTGGATCTAAAAGCAATCTGAAAGCCAACCTTAGAGCTTGCAAGCTGGATCCCAATACATGGGCAAAAACAACCTGGGCCAGACCCAAACAGAGAAGTCGCTGTCATCAACTAATTTTGACATTTGAGGAGAGCAGAGTTAAGTGCATTCAGGACAAGTGAGCACAGTGCAACCCTACAGCCATACGTTAAAAAATACAATCCACCAATCTAGAGTTGATCCTTTAATTAGCTACTCACTTTTTGTAGTTCCCTGGTGGAGACCACCTTGCAGCACTGTCCTGTTTCCCAGAGCTGTGAAAGAATGAACAGCAAATATTTACTTTAAAAATTCTCCTTTCTCACTGTCCCATTTTCATATCTTCCCATTTCATGTACTATTCTCAGCTGGAAGAATGGGCAGAAGCCTTTCTCAGAGTAAAGGTAACCTCCTCTGTGTGCGAAGAAGTGTCTCCCCCTTCACTGCACAAAGGCAAAATCAAAACATACTGAGCAGTCAGGGGCACTTGGTCTAAACACTCCATGGTGCAGTGCACTGATGCTTCAACCCAAAACACAGCAAAACTGCCTGTAACAGGTACAGACACAACCTAAGGATAAGCACTATTTAACTCAACACACTGCCATGCTAGTAACTCTGCAATATAAAGTTCAGCATGTTCCTTTAATTTGTAGCTATAGTGATGGTTTGATAAAATGGAATCTTTAGCATTGACAAGCTAAAGCCACGTTGTTCTGTTTCTTGCTTTGCCCTGTCCATACTATCAAGAAAGAGATGAGATTAATAACTCGACTTTAAGTTCTCAAGTTCAGCACAGTGAGATATTTACATAATCTATTTTTCAGTTATTTCTCCACTTGTCCCTCTCCTCTGCTGTGACATCATTAACTTCTGCTCTGGTGACACCATGAATGAGAGATCAGTTCATTAACTTTCTTGACTGTTCAGATTTCATATTGTCATGGATATATGTGATTAATGTTAGTACATGCGTGTGATGCTCATTAACTCTTGAATACCTTGTGAGGGTTCCATAGCACTGTCTGCAGACCTTTTGTTGTGTATTTCCACAGCGAGGGACCAAGGTGCTATAGCTGAGACATGATGAACAATACGCATGGCCGCAGTTCTTGCACCCAAGCTGCCAAAATTAAAGAAAAAACGTTAGTCAGAGGACTGGAAAATTGTAAATGTCACAACATTGTTCAAGAAAGGGTGTGAGGGGCCAATCAATTTGACCTTGGTCGTGGAAAGCTTTTAGAAACAATAATATGGGACAAAATTAACAGCACGTGGACAAGTGCGGATTGAGGAAAGCCAACACAAATTGGTTAAAGGCAAATTGTGGTTAACTAACTTAATTGAGTTTTCTAATGAGGGTAATGTGGTTGACGTGGCGTATATGGACTTCCAAAAGGAATTTGAAAAAGTACCATGTAACAGGCTTGCCAGCGAAGTTGAAGCCCTTGAAATAAAAGGGACAACTGCAACAGGAATATAAAATTGGCTAAGTGACAGGAAACTGAGAGTAAAGATAAACAGTTGATTTTCAGACTGGTGGAAGAGGAAGTGGGGTTCCCCAGGGGTCAGTGTTAAAACCCCTTCTTGTCTTGATATATATTACTGACATGGACTTCAGTGTACAGGGCACAATTTGAAAATTAGCGGATGACACAAAGTTTGGAAATATTGTGAACTGTGAGGAGGATAGTGTTAAACTTCAAGAAGACATAGATAGGCTGCTGGAATGGGCAGGTAAGAGGCAGATAAAATTTAATGCAGAGGAAGCGTCAAGTGATACATTTTGGTAAGAACAACGAGGGGAGGTAATATAAAATAAAGGGTATAATTTTAAAGAGGTTTAGGAGCAGATGGACCTAGGATATATGCGCACAAATTATTCAAGGTGGCAGGGCAGGATAAGAAAGTGGTTAGGCATGCAGGCTTTATAAATAGAGCACAAAAGAAAGCAAGTTATGATAAACCTGCATAAACACTGGTTTTCCTAAACTGTAGTGTGTGTCCAGTTCTGGACACTACACTTTAGGAAAGATGTGAAGACATTGGAAGGGATGCAGAAAAAAATTCATGAGAAATATCGAGGGATGAGGAACTTCAATTATATGAATAGGTTGGAGAAACCACAATGTTCTTCTTGGAGGGGAGAAGATTAAAAGGAGATTTGATAGAGGTGTTCACAACCTAGGAATCTAGACAGAGTAAATAGGGAGAGACTGTTCTCTTTGGCGGAAGGATCTAGAAGCAGAGAAGACCAATTTAAGATGATTGGCAAAATAAACAACAGCAGCATGAGGATTTTTTTTTTTACGCAGCGAGTGGTTAGGATCTGGAATGCACTGCCTGAATGTGTGACACAGGCAATTTAATTGAGGCCTTCAAAACAGAATTTGATAATTATCTGAAGAGAAAAAATTGCAGGGCTATAGGGAAAAGGTTGGGGAGCAGGACAAGGTGAGTTGTTCTCGCATAGAGCTGGTACAGACACCACGGACCCAATGGCCTCCTTCTGTGCTGTAACCATTCTATAATTTTCTTTGGTATAATGACCTGGCAGGCGGATGTGTCGAAGGTTGTACTTTCAGGCCTTAAAAGAGGCACAATTAGCAGCCTAGTTCAATGAGCCTCTCTAGGGTAAGAAAGCTGACAGCTACAGTTATGGTGGAACATCTTCTGGTGCCTCCCAGATTGAAAAACTATCAATCCACTCAGTTTGCAGAGATAGCTTCATAGAGGAAGAACTTTACTACATGCATTAATATGAAATACTTCATAATTGTTTTAGAATACAAATTATATTACTGTGGAATCTCTATGTTAAAAATAAACCCCAAAGAAATAATGTGTGAAGTGTTTTCCTGAAGATCTCATATCAAAGAAGGAAACAAAAGTGGACCTTTGAATTAGTCTAACAGACAATGAAGAAGAACAGAAGATATTGGAAACACTCAGCAGGTCAGGCAGCATCCGTGGAGTCAACAACAGAGTTAATGTTCCAGAAGAATGTTAAGGTTAAAGATGTTAGAGATTCTGATGGAAGTTCATTGACCTGAAACATTAACTCTGTTTCTTGCTCCAGAGATGCTGCCTGACCTGCTGAGTATTTCCAGCTTCTTCTGTTTTTATTAGAGATTTATCAGTTTTTAATAAGTTCAGAGCCTGGGTAAAAGTGGGCGAGGAAAGAGCAAAAGGGAATGTCTGTGATGGGGTTGATGATTAAATGACAAAAAGAATGATGCTGCAAGGCAAAAGAAGATGGTAATGGGACGAGTAATGGAACTATAGATAGATCCAGAGGTGTAAATATTTACAGCTGAACAGCAAAGGGGGACAGGGGCATAGCAAATCTGACATAAAGAAGGCTCTTCAGTCTAGGGAATGTGGCAGAGAAGGGACCTATCCTGATTCCAACAGCATGAGGGTAAGTTCTTATTCCATGCACACTGCTACATTTGTGATACAAGAATGTAAGTAACTTTATTTTCCCCATCATTACCCTTCTCAATTTCACTCAACATCCCTATCCAAGAGAGTGCATGGACAATTTACTCTTTGGAGTTTGTCATTATGTTTAATAGTGTGTAGCCCAATCCCAAACCCATCCACAGATAATGTCTAAACTTGTGCACTTTCCAATGGGGTGACCAGATAGGGAGTAGTAGAAACAATAGGTGTTTTTCCCTTTTCTGCTAAAGTCAGTTGCAGTGAACCAGCTGCTACAACTGAAATAAACAACTCAGCACAACATTACCATTGAAGCTGCCATGTTCTGGTCGCTATGCTTCAGTACAGGACTGACAGTGTATTTAATAAATGAACATTAATGTTTCCATATCCATAGTTACCACCTAAATAAAATGCAAATCTCATCACTTCCAAGGGATATCAGATCCTTCATCATCTCACTAAGCGAACCACAGTCATCTTTTTCAGCTCCCATGATGGACTCATCTCGTCAAATATTTCTTTCCTTCTCCAGCCAATCATTCAAGCCGTGTGAAATCCTGATGCACTGCTCAACCCAGAGATAAGCTTTAAGTTCCACTTCATTCATCTGGACTCCTGGCTTCTACCTCTGTCTCTATGAAAACCCCATCAATTGAAACCTATGTTTTGCTACCTCCAGACTCAAAGGTTCCAATATCCTGTGTTAACTTCCAACATCTAAAGCTTAATCACATACATTTTGGCATACATACCCACCCATCTCCATCCTCAATGATTTACACTTTGTACCCCAGTGAATTGAAGTACTGAATTTGTCATTTCATCAAATTCAACATCATTCATTATTGTTTTTAATATAGCAAAAGGTCTTCCATGCCCTCAACCCTCCCCCAGTCCTCAATCTATGATCTTCTCTAGCCTTACAGTCCATATCGTGTTCTCCAAATCCATTTTGCCTCTTTTTAAAAATTCATTAATGGGATGTGGCCGTTGCTTGCTAGGCCAGCATTTATCACCCGTCCTTAATTGCCCTGAGAAGGCGGTGGTGAGCTGCCAGCCCCTGTGGAGTAGATACACCCACAGTACTATTAGAGAGGGAGTTCCAGGATTTTGACCCAGCGACAGTGAAGAAACTGGTGACACAGCCCTCAGCATCTTTGGCTCCCAGCCCCTTTGATCTCCAATCTCTTTCTCATTTAAAAAAGACAATCCTTTCAACCAAGACTCTCTCTCTCTCTTTCCCCTCTTAATGCACTGCGATGTTTTCCACATTGATGCACGATATAAATACAAGTTGTGGTTCCACACAGTCGGTATCCTTTGAATTCTATCAAGTAAAAAGCGCACACTATTGGTTAATTGGACAAATGTAATGATTCCATGTTTTGAGCAGAGTTTAATTATAAGTAGAGATGAGTGAACCACTGGTGAGCCTGACGCTGAGTAAAGTTTTACACAAACTGGAATTTTACAGCCTGTATTGGAAAAACATGAACTTGCCTCTTTCCTCAGGAGAGTGAATTTGGACGCACAGCCGTAGCATCTTCCAGCCATCTTCAGTCAGCGTTGCTGTGTACCTCACAGAAATGTAATACAATGTAAAAAGAAATAACCTGACTATTTTGAGTCACATTACACCCACTGCGACCCTCCGACATTCCATGTCATCAGGTTGCATTGATCAGCGAACTCAACCTTCACTCTCCATCTCCAGGGCCACCGACCGGAAGTAAACCAATCCCCAGTGCACGCCGGGTGATGTAGTCTTTCCTTCCTGCGGCAAACGAGCAGAGTCTGGAAGATGGAACCGCGCGGACTACAAATCCCAGCGCGCACCGCGGTCGTTTGTAGGCACTTGATGTCCGTGAGCTGGATGCCTAGCGGATTACAATCCCAACGCGGTCCGCGGATACCGTGCTGTTTGCTGGGAGTTGTAGTATTTTCTGGAGCAAGAGGCAGCAGAGTGAGCGGAAAGACGGAGCCTCAGGGACTACAATCCCGGGGGACATCGCAGTGCGCTAGGCCCGTGTGTTTAGAGTTCGGGTTGAGAGGTGGACTGTGAATGTAGGAGGCCTGAGTTTAGTTTACAATCAGGGTGAAAGGAAGGGCCAGAATCCGCTACCCGGGTCTCGGTTACTCTTAGTCAGTGTGGGAAAAGATGGCAGCTAAAGAAATCCTGCAATTGGACCTCTACTCACTGCTGGAAGTCAGTGAGGATGCCACTGGGAAAGAGGTAAGGAAATGTCTGTTGATGGTTTGAAATCCCCGCCAGCTCCAGTCACTGACTCTGAAGCCGGGCCTTGTGCTGCCTGTCAGGAGGCAGCATTTACAAGTGCCCCCATTATCGTAGCCGGCAGGGTCAGAATCACAGAATGGTTGCAGTATAGAAGAAGGTCATACGGCCTGTCGGGTCTCCGCTTACTCTCCGAATGAGCAGTTTACCCGCCTCCCCATCGTCCTGCACATTCTCCCTTTTTAAGATAATTTTCCAATTCCCTCTTGAATGCTTTGATTGAATCGGTCTCCACCACAGCCTCAGGCAGTGTATTCCAGATTTTCACCACTCACTGGGTGAAAATGTTTCTGCTTATGTCTTAATATTTTTCTTTTGCCAATCACCGTAAATCTCTCAGCCTCGATCCTTCCACCAGTGGAAACAATTTTTCCCTATCTACTATGTCCAGCCCCTTCATGATTTTGAATATCTCTAGCAAATCTCCCCGCAACCTTCTCTTCTCCAAGGAAAACAATCTCAACTTCTTCAGTCTATCTACATAACTAAAGTTTCTCATCCTGTAACCATTCTTGTGAATCTTTTCTTCACTCTCCCTAATGCCGTCACACCTTTCCTAAAGTGTGGCACCTGAACTGGATGTGATACTGCAGTGGAGGCCGAAAAAGTGTTTTTGTACAATTTTAACATAACCTCCTTGCTCTTGTAAACTATATCCCGGAAGCGACGGCTTGCCGGTGGAGTTGTATTCGGCTCTGTGGGACTGGATCGGCCCAGACCTGCTAGAAGCGTACGAGAGTATGCTCCTGGCTGGTAGTATGTCAGAATCCATGAGGAAAGGCATCATCACCCTCATCTACAAGCACAAGGGGGGAAGGGAGGAAATTAGAAATTGGCGACCCATTTCACTGTTGAATGTGGACTATAAGATTCTGTCCAAGGTCATCGCCAATCGGGTCAAATCCGCTCTGGAATTGGTGATTCACCCTGACCAGACCTGCACTGTGCCAGGCAGAAAGATCTGTGACAGCCTCGCGCTGATCAGGGATACGATTGCCTATGTACAGGACAGGGGTGTGGATACCTGCCTCATCAGCTTGGATCAGGAGAAGGCCTTTGACAGAATATCGCACACCTACATGGTAGATGTGCTCTCCAAAATGGGGTTTGGGGAGGGAATTCGAAATTGGATCCAACTGCTCTACACTAACATCAGTAGCGCAGTCTCAATCAATGGGTGGGAAACAGATAGCTTTCTGATTAAATCTGGAATCAGGCAGGGCTGTCCTCTCTCGCCTGTTCTTTTCATGTGTTGCATAGAACCCTTTGCCGAGTCCATCAGGAAGGATCTGGGCATAAGAGGAGTGACGATCCCAGGCAGTGGAGGCACTCAGGTAAAAGCCTCCCTGTACATGGATGATGTCACCGTCTTCTGCTCGGATCCGCTGTCGGTGCGCAGACTGATCCACATCTGCGACCAGTTCGAACTGGCCTCGGGAGCCAAGGTAAATTGTGGGAAGAGCGAGGCCATGTTCTTTGGGAACTGGTCTGACCGATCCTTTGTCCCCTTCACTGTCAGGGCTGATGGCCTGAAGGTGCTGGGGATATGGTTCGGAGGGACCAGGGCATGCGCTAGAAACTGGAAGGAGCGAGTGTCTATGGTGAAAAGGAAACTGGGCATGTGGGAGCGACGCTCCCTCTCCATTGCGGGTAAGAACCTGGTCATCAGGTGTGAGGCACTCTCGCTGTTGCTGTACGTGGCGCAGGTCTGGCCCATTCCACACTGCTGCGTGGTGGCGATCACTTGGGCCATCTTCCGCTTTATCTGGAGGTCAAAAATGGATCGTGTCCGCAGGGACGCGATGTACAAGCCTCTAGATAAAGGGGGAAAAAACGTGCCCAACATCGCCCTCATACTGATGGCCACCTTTGTGTGTGGCTGCATCAAGCGGTGCGTAGACCCTCAGTACGCAAACACCAAGTGTCACTATGTGCTGAGGTTCTACCTGTCCCCGGTGTTGCGAAGGATGGGTCTGGCCACGCTGCCGCGGAGTTGGACCGTGCCGTACCACCTGTCCCTGGTGGAAAAATTTATGCAGAAAAACACCTTTGACCACAAGTCCATCAGGCAGTGGTCAGCACGTAACGTCTTAGAGGCCCTGAGGGAAAAGGAGAGGGTGGATCCTGTGGGATGGTTCCCCGAGCAGACTGTCAAAGTCATTTGGCAGAATGCCTCATCACCAGAACTTTCCAACAAGCACCAAGACGTGGCTTGGCTGGTGGTGAGGAAGGCCCTCCCCGTCAGATCCTTCCTACACGCCAGGAGTCTCACTCCCTCTGCACGTTGCCCTCGAGGTGGCTGTGGTGGGGAAGAGACCGTTGTTCACCTCCTTGTGGATTGTGCCTTTGCAAAGAAGGTCTGGAGAGAGATGCAGTGGTTTCTGTCGAGGTTCATCCTGAGCAGTTCTGTGACACAGGACTCTGTGCTCTACGGGCTGTTCCCAGGGACACACACCAAGACAAACATCAACTGCAGCTGGAGGATCATCAACTTGGTGAAAGACGTGCTTTGATCTGCCCGAAACTTGTTGGTCTTCCAGCACAAAGAGTTGTCCCCGACCGAGTGTTGCGGACTGGCACATTCCAAAGTCCAGGACTACGTGCTGAGGGACGCACTAAAGCTTGGGGCAGCCGCCACAAAGGCACAATGGGGAAGGGTCACTGCTATAGTGCACCGAGGGACTGGGAACTGATTAAATCCCCTCGGGCTGTACAGCTCAAAATGAATGTAATATTCATTGTATGTATCAATGGATTTCGTGATACGTGTTGTAAAAGTTTGAACCTGTTTGTATTTTTGCGTTGGTGATTTTGAATTGTTTTGGAATGTTGTTTGAAGATATTTTGTGAATAAAGTATATTTTTGCAGCAAAAAAAAAAATCCCTATTAATAACACCTAGGATACTGTATGCTTTATTAATTGCGCTTGCAACCTGTCCTGCCGCTTTCGATGAGTTGTGCACAAATGCACCAAAGTTCCTCTGCTCCTGCGCCTTCTTTGGAATTGTACCCTTTATTTTATATTGTCTCTCTGTATTCTTCCTATCAAAATACAAATAATCAAGATGAAACTATCATTTCATTTAAAATGTATATTTAGTCAGTTGTTCACTTGTCCTGTTGATCTGTGTTGACCTGCTAGAAGAACTCACTTGTAGAGTTTTTTTTTGTTCCGATATTAGTCTTATGTATTTTTACTGACCCCCGACAAAATATTGTGATCATAACAAGTTATCTGCAATATGTCTCTGTTTCCTTCTCAATTTAAAACCAAGGTGCTGGCCATGAACAGCAGGTGCCTCAACATTCATAATGATAAAAGACAGATTATTGCTTCAGGTGTAAACCCATTGTCAGGATTAAGGTAACAGAGAGGGTAATTCAGTTTATATGAACTTCCAAAAAATGTTTGATAAAGTGCAGTGTAATAGGCTTGCTAGCAAAGTTGAAGCCCATGGCATAAAAGGGACAATGGGTGCATGGACACAAAGTTGGCTGAGTGACAGGAAAAAGGGAGCAGTGGTGAACAGTTGATTTTCTGACTGGAGGAAGGTGTTCCCATGGGGTAAATTCTGTGTTTTTCTTGATTTATATATTAATGACCTTGACTTGGAGAAAGAGGACAAAATTTCCAAATTTGCAAATGATGGAACTTGGAAATATAATGAACTGTAAGTGATAGACTTCAAGTGACCATAAACAGGCTTGTGGAATGGGTGAACGCGGGGCAGATGAAATTTAATGCATAGAAGTGCGCAGTGATACATTTTGATAAGAACGAAAAGAGATGAATTTAAACTAAGGGGTACATTTCTAAAGGGAGTACAGGAACAGCAAAACATGGGGATTATG
Source organism: Cetorhinus maximus (assembly GCF_964194155.1). NCBI lineage: Eukaryota > Metazoa > Chordata > Chondrichthyes > Lamniformes > Cetorhinidae > Cetorhinus > Cetorhinus maximus. The sequence goes on from NC_135896.1 coordinate 78,881,335, forward strand.
TACACCAATCATTGAAGGTGGCAGGGCAGGTTGAGAAAGTGGTTGATAAGGCATAAGGGATCCTGGGTTTTATGAATAAAGGCATAGAGTACAAATGTAAGAAAGCTATGATGAACCTTTATAAAAACTGGTTCACCCCCAAATGAAATATTGTATCCAGTTCTAGGCTCTGCACTTCAGGAAGGGTATGAAGGCATTAGAGAGAGTGCAGAAAAGATTTGCAAGAGTGGTTCCAGGGATGTCAGGAAAATGTATTAATTTACATAATGTTAATGGAATTTATTGTAAAATAGTGATATCTATGTCTGTGTGAGTGTGTGTGTGTGTGAGAGAGTGTCTTAATTGGATTAAGGGCAGCTGCTCTGAAGGCTTTGATGTAAACATGGGGGAAGTTTAGAATGTAAGGTGTAAAAGTACATTTTCATTTTTAAATAAACCAGACTAGATTGTTTTCAAATGAGGAGTGAAATGTATCACCTAGCCAGGTGAAGTTTAGAAGCAGTGTGTTTATTTTTCCCAAAGATTACTGCTAAAATTAGTACTATGATTTTGTTTTATGATCAGGAAGGTGAAGTCCAAAGACAATGGGAATTTGCATTCAAAGGGAAAAATATGTATAAAGTAGTGAAGGCTGTGTGTAAGGGTAGGCATTTTGAGATCTAAAAAGTGAAAAGCCTTCAGCATCTGTGCCTCAAGCTGCTGTTTTCAAAGAACTGAAGTTAAGAAAACTCACTTTGAATTCGACTGGTTCAGGGTATCATGTTTCTTTGTAAAAACTTAGCAGATCTGACAGCATCTGCAGAGAGGAACACAGTTGATGTTTCGAGTCCGTATGACTCTTCATCAGAACTGACATACGGTCATACGGACTTGAAACGTCAACTGTGTTCCTCTCCGCAGATGCTGTCAGACCTGCTGAGTTTTTCCAGCTATTTTTGTTTTTGTTTCAGATTTTCAGCATCCGCAGTATTTTGCTTTTATCATGTTTCTTTGCCTGGGTCTTTTAAAAATGTGTGTCTTACCGCTGCCTTAACGAAAATGTAACTGGGAGTCAGATTAAGTAAGGGGATTTAGAAGTTATAACTGTAGTAATTTGCAGATCTGCATATGTGTTTAAAATCATTTCTCTTATTAATAAATATTTGATCTAGTTTTGTAAAAACCTATAAGATTTGGTGGTCTTACTATGGAATTCAAGGCACGCATCTCAAAATTTATACAAATAGCAAAACAAGTTGTGGCAGTTGTTTCAAGTTTCCCTTTGGGATTTGAACAACTCAGCATTTACCATCAGCTGTGCCATAATAAGGGATGATGGTCCTCTTCTGTGCTATAACCATCCTATGATTCAGTGAAACAAAATGTGAAGGGTAAAAACAGAGGGGTAATGGGTAGAATGCTTGGACAGGTTTGCTTCTCATTGTCTGTAACTCACTTCACCCACATCTCCAACAATAAATGTGAGGAATTCATAGACATTTGCCTCTAAGACTGAGTCCATCATTCAGCTGCATTTGCCATATTTCCCCTTCTTACCAATTCAGACTTCTCCCTCACCTTAGTCTTGAACCTGCTTCTTTCCGTAGTTTCTAGCTTATCTCCCTACCCTGTCTGCGCTGATCTTGAGCATGACATTTTGCCTCACCACCCCCCTCCACTTTCACCCCTATTCTGCAGACCACACAACTTCCTTTCCTGCCCCCCCCATGTTAACTGATCTTGTTAGCTGTGTTCTCTCCTCAAAACTCACCCCCCCCCACCCCCGAACTTTTTCAGAACTGCCAGCTTCACCCTCTAAACAAACTATCCTCGCTTTGACCACTCTGTCCTTGTGAACCACCAATTCACTTCTAACCTTCCTTTGCTGTCAACGTCTTGAACATGTTCTAGCTTCAAATCTGCCCTTCTTTCGTGCAGCTCCATATTTGAATTTCTGCAATCAAGTTTCTATCCCTGTCACATCACTGAAATCACCTTAATCAAAGTTACAAATGACTACTTTTATGTTTGTGGTGCATTGTTGTTCCATGTTCTTTACTTTGCAGCATTTTGTGGTCAACCCCACCATTCTCTTCCAGTGTCTCTCCTCCGTTATCCAGCTGTGTAGGGCTCATGGTTCCATTCTTTCCATTCCAATCATAGAGAAATCACCAGGCAATGGCTCCTTTACCTGTCATCCTGGCAACATCATCTAAAGCCAGGCCACTGGGTTCCATATTTGCATTGCTAATGCCTAGCTCTACTTCTACATGGCTTCTCTCCACCCCTCCATAGCCTTCAGTCCTGGATGAGTTAAAATTTCCTCCATTTACTCACTGGGACAACCTAAGCCATTGTCTTTAGTTTCCACCACAAATTCTGATCGCTTGCCACTGATTCCACCCTCCTCTCAGGACAGAATCTCTGGTCGTGCCAGATTGATTGCAACTTCAGTGTCTAATTTGACCTGGCACTGAACTTCTAACCCCATATCTTCTCAATCACCAAGATTACCTCCTTCCACCTCCATACCATCATCTATTTCTGCCCCTAGCTCAACCCATCTGCTACTGAAACTTTCGTTCATGTCCTTTTTATCTCTAGACTTGATTGTTGCAATGGTGTATTTGCCAGCCTCTCACCCTTCATAAACCTGAGCTCATCCAATGCTCTGCCCAGATCCTGATTTGCACCCAGCTCTGCTCACTCTGCGCACCTGTGCTCACTGTCTTGTATTAGTTACCCATCCTCCAACATCTTTTATCCTCGTGTTCAAGTCCTTCCATGGCCTCAATCTCCTGATCTCTATAACCTTCTCCAACCCTACAATCTTCTAAAAACTCTACATCTATCCATTTCAGGACTGTTGCACATCCCTCACTCCAATTTCCCCACCATTGATTGCCGTGCTATCTAGGTCCAAGCATCTGAAATTACCCCTCTAAATCTCTCTACTCCACTTTTTTACTTGTTTAAGACTCTGCTTAAACATTTAGTCACCACCTCTGATATCTTCAAACCTTTTGTCTGATTATACTTCTGTGAAGCATTTGTGACATTTTCCTACATGAAAGGCACTAGATGAATGCAAGTTATTGTTCTGAGAGGTACCTACTTTATGAAGAGATGGTAAACCAAGATCCCACCTGCCCTTTGGTTGGATTTAAAGACCTCATGGCACCCTGGTTTCCTGGTCTAAGTTTATCTGTCAACCAATATCACTGAAACAGATTATCCGGTTATTATCTTATTGCTGTTTCTAACACCTTTCTATGCTCTGCATTTCAATGGCTACATGTTAAAAGAAGTTCAATGGATGTAAAGTTCATGGACATCCTGAGGTCATGAATTATGCTACATAAAAAAAGGAAGACTTGCATTTGTACAGTGCTTTTCACGACCACTGAACATCCTAAAGCTCTTTACAACAATGAAGTCCTATTTTGTTTGAAGCGTAGTCATGGTTGTAATGCAGTAGCTAATTTCCACTCAGCAAACTCCCAGAAATTACATGATAATAACCAGATAATCTGTGTTTTGTGATGTTGATTGAGGGATAAATATTGACCAGGACAACATGGATAACTGCGTTGCTGTTCTTTGGAATAGTGCTATGAGATCTTTTACATCCACCCGAGCAGGCACCCTTTACATGGTACACACTGCAGCTGCATTGCATCGGTGATAGAGGGGATAATGTTTAAGATGGTGAATGAGGTGCCAGTCAAGCGGGTTGCTTTGTCTTGAATAGTGTTGAACTTCTTGAGTGTTGTTGGAGCTGCATTCATCCAGGCAAGTGGAGAGTATTCCATCACACTCCTGACCTGTGCCTTTTTAGATGATAGACAGGCTTTGGGGAGACAGGAGGTGAGTCACTCACTGCAGAATTCTCAACCTCTAATCGGCTCTTGTAACTACGCTATTTATATGGCTGATCCAATTAAATTTCTAGTCGATGGTGACCCCCACGTGGGGGATTCAGCAGTGGTAATTCCATCGAATATCAATGGGAGGTGGTTAAATTCATTCTTGTTTGAGATGGTCATTTCCTGGCAGTTATGTGGCTCAAATGTTACTTGCCATTTATCACCCCAAACCTGAATGTTGTTCAAGTCTTGCTACATGGGGGCACAGACTGCTTCAGCATCTGTGGAGTTGTGAATGGAACTGAGCACTCTGCAATTATCTGCAAACATCTACACTTATGACCTTACGATGGAGGAAAGACCATTGATGAAGCAGCTGAAGATGGTTGGGCCAATGGCACTATCCTGAAGAACTCCTGCAGCAGTGCCCTGGTGCTAAAATAATTGGCCTCCAATGACCACAGTTACCTTCCTTTGTGCTAGGTATGACTCCAGCTAGTGGAGAGATTTTCCCCTGGTTTCCACTGACTTCAATTTTGCTGGGTGTCTTTGATGCTATAGGCAGTGGAATGCTGTCTTGATGTTGAGTGCAGTCACTGTCACTTCTCTGGAGGTCCTGTGGCTCAGGAGGTAGTGCCATTGCCACTGAGGTGGAAGCTCTGCGTTCAAATCCTACTTCAGAACTCGATGACCACTGATACCACAGTTCAATAGGTTGATAGTCAGCCTACTAATCCCTCCAATACTTCTCCACCATTCCTCAATATGTGTGTGAAGATATCAAATAAACAAACAAACAAACTCTCACTTCTCTGGAATTCAGCTTTTTTGTTCAAGTTTGGACCAAGGCTGTAATGATATCTGGAGCTGGGTGGTCCTGGGTGGAATGCAAACTGGGCATCAGTAAGCAGCTTATTGATGAGCATTGAGAATAATGCCCAACAGTATCATTAAAGCTCTGTCCTTCCAAACCTGGGTTTGGAGAGAGTTTTCTTCATTCATTCATGAGATGTGGGTGTTGCGGGCTAAGCCAGTGTTTATTGCCCAACCCTAATTGCTCTTAAGAAGGTGGTGGTGAGCTGCTTTCTTGAACCACTGCAATCGACATGGTGTAGGTACACCCACAGTGCTGTTAGGGAATGAGTTCCAGGATTTTGACACAGCAACAGTGAAGGAACAGCGATATATTTCCAAGTCACGATGGTGTGTGGCTTGGGGGGAATTTACAGGTGGTGGTATTCCCATGAATCTGCTGCCCTTGTCCTTCTAGGTGGTAGTGATTGTGAGTTTTGAAGGGACTGTCTAAGGAACTTTGCTGAGTTCCTGCAACTTGTAGATGGTACACACTGCTGTCACTGTGCATCGGTGGTGGCGAGTAAATATTTGTGGTCGGTGTGCCAATCAAGCGGGTTGCTTTGTCATGGATGGTGTCAAACTTCTTGAGTGTTGTTTGAGCTGCACTCATCCAGGCAAGTGGACAGTATTCCATCGCACTCCTGACTTCTGCCTTGTAGATGGTGGACAGGCTTTGGGGAGTTGGGGTGAGTTACTCGCCGCAGGATTCGTAGCCTCTGACCTGCTCTTGTAGCCACAGTATTTATATGGCTAGTTCAATTCAGTTTCTGGTCGATGATAACCCCCAGGATGTTGATAGTGGGGGTTTCAGCAATGGTAATGCCATTTAATGTCATGGGGCGATGGTTGATTCTCTCTTGTTGGAGCTGGTCATTGCCTGGTATTTGTGTGGCGTGTATGTTACTTGCCACTTGTCAGCCCAAGCCTGGATATTGCCCGGGTCTTGCTGCATTTGGACATGGACTGCAGCAGTACCTGAGGAGTCGCGAATGGTGCTGAACATTGTGCAATCATCAGCGAACATCCCCTGTTCTGACCTTATGATGGAAGGAAGGTCATTGATGAAGCAGCTAAAGATGGTTAGGCCGAGGACACTACCCTGCGGAACTCCTGCAGTGATGTCCTGGAACTGAGATGATTGACCTCCGACTACCACAACCATCTTCCTTTCTGTTAGGTATTAACATCATGGTGAAGTACCTACATGCACTGACTCACTCAGTCTGAGCCAGTCAGTCTATTCTCCTTGACCCTGGGCTGAACGTTCCACCACACACATTGGGTCTCTCACCAAGATTGTCATCTTCTGATCTGAATCCACAACTCTTCTCCATCCTCCAACACTAACCATTTCTAGTTTCCCAGTCCTAATCATCTCTCTTTCACCAAGGGCGTTGAATCCTTCCACATCTCCAGCCCACCACACCCCACTTCTATCCCTCGCACCCCCAGGACAGCCTGTAGATCGGCCACATAAAATAGCAGTTCTGATGAAAATCATTGACCTGAAACATAAACTCCATAGATGCTGCCTGACCTGCAGAGTGTTGCCAGCTTTTTCTGTTTTTGTTACCCAAGATTTCTGATACTTTCAAATCTTTCCATTGCTTTTCTCTTTTTATTTAATCAAACCCCATGATAATTTTGAATGCCTTTATTAAATTTCGCCCTAACCTTCTCTGCCCAAGGGAGTACAATCCCAGCTTCTTCACTCTTTCTACGTAACTGAAGTCTCTTATACCTGGTACAATTCTAGAAAATTTCCTCTGTACCCTTTCCAAGGCTGTTATATCCTAAAGTGTGGTGCCCAAAATTGAGCACAATACTTTAGTTGAATTCTAATCAGTGATTTGTAAGGATTTAGCATAATTTCCTTGCTTTTGTAGTCTATGTTTCAATTTATAAAGCCATGGATTCTGTATACTTTTTTAGCAGTCTTATCAACTTGGAATTAATAAATTAAGTATATGCCACCTTAAAATATGTCAGGTGAGCATTTTCTTATAGTATATTGGTATCAATGAACTTGATAGGGTCCATGACAGCACTGGGGGATAAGAAAATGAAGGGAGACATCCAGGGTCCAGGTTTAGGTGGTGATAGTAGATGGTGTGTATTGTGGAGGGGCATTTGGCAGTGGTTGTCTTCCCATGTACTTCCTGCCTTTGTCCTTAGAGGTTGTAGAGATCATGGATTTGCAAGATACTCTCAAAGCAACCTTGGCAAATTGCTGCAGTGCACCTTGTAGATGGTTTACAATGGCAATGATGGAGACCATGAATGATGAACATGTTGAATGAGGTGCCAGTTAAGTGAATGCTTTGTCCTGGGTGGTGTTGAGTTTTTTGAATGATGTTTTAGCTGAGTTCATTAGGCAACTGAAGAACATTCCATCACATTCCTGGTTTGTGCCTTGCCTATGGTGCACACACTTTGGGGAATCAGGAGGTGAGACATTCACTATAGTCTCTGCCCAGCCTCTGACCTGCCCTTGTAGTCACAGTACTCATGTGGCTAGTTCAGTTAGATTTTATGACCCAGGATGTCGGTGGTGGGGGATTCATCAATGGTAATGCCATTGTATGCCAAGGAGAGATGGTTAGATTCTCTCTTACTGGAGATGTTCATTGCCTTCTATTATGTGACATGAATGTTACTTGCCACTTATCACCCCAAGGCGCTATGTTGCCCAAATCGTGCTGTTTGATGGCACAGACTGCTTCAAGTGAGGAGTTGTGAATGGAATTGAACACTGCAATCATTCATGAACATCTCCAATTTTGACCTTACGTTGGAAGGAAGATCTTTGATCGTGCAGCTGAAGATGGTTGGGCTTCCAAAAACCATAGCCATCTTCCTTTGAGAGTTTTACCCTAATTAAGCATTGACCTCAATTTTGCCAGGGCTCCTTGATGCCACACTTAGTCAAATACTGCCTTGATGTCAAGGGCAGTCACTCTCATCTCACTTCTGAAATTCAGCTCTTTTGTCAATGTTTGGATCAAGGCTGCAATGAGGTCTAGAGCTGAGTGATCTTGGAGGAACCCAATTGAGCATCGGTGAGCAGGTGAGTAAATGCCACCTGATAGCACTGTCAGTGACAGCTTCCAGCTCTTTACTGATGATTAAGAGTGGGGTGATAGGGTGACAATTGAATGAATTGAATTTGTCCTGCTTTTTGTGAACAAGACATTGCTAGGCAATGTTCCAATTTGTTGGGTAAATGCCAGTGTTGTAGCTGTAAGGTAATGGCTTGTTTAGAGGCATGGCTAGTGCTGGAGAGCAAGCCTTTAGCACTACAGCTGGAATATTGCCAGGGGCTGCAGCCTTTGCTGTAACCAGTGTGTCTAACTGTTTCTTGATATCACGTGGAGCGGATCAAATTCACTGAAGACTGGCTTCTGTGATGATGGGGACCTCAGGAGGAGGCCAAGGTGGATCACCCACTTGGTACTTATGGCTGAAGATTGTTCCAAGTACTTCAGTCTTGTATTTTGGTGGTGGCGTAGTGATATTGTCACTGGACTCATATTCCAGAGATCCAGGGTAATGCTCTGGGGACCCGAGTTCGAATTCCACCATGGCAGATGGTGAAATTTGAATTCAATAAAAAACCTGGAAATAAAAGTCTAATGATGACCACAAAACCATTGTCGATTGTTGTAAAAACCCATCTGGTTCACTAATGTCCTTTAGGGAGGAAATCTGCTGACCTTACTTGGTCTGACCTTACTTGGTCTGGCCTACCTGTGACTCCAGACCCACAGCAATGTGGTTGACTCTTAAATGCCTGAGCAAGGGCAATTAGGGATAGGCAATAAATGTTGCTGGCTAAGTTGAATATAAAAAAAGTGTCTGAATCCACCTCCATTGAGGATAGGGATATTTATGGAGCTTTGTCCTCTCGTTAATTGTTTAATGAACTAGAACCATTCATGACTGGATGTGGCAGAACTGCAGAGCATTGATTTAATTTGTTGTTTTTGCAGTTGTGTAGCTCTGTACATAGTATGCTGCTTCCACTGTTTAGCATGTTTGTAGTCCCATGTTGTAGCTTTACCAGATTGGCATCTCATTTTTAGGTCTATTGCTGTTCTTGGCTCTTCTACACTTCTCATTGAACCAGAGTTGATTCCCTGGCTTGGTGGTAATGTTAGAGCAAGGGTTATATCAGGTTATGAGTTTGCTGATTATGATGAAATACAGTTCTCCTGCTGCCGATGGCCTAAAGCCCCTCATGGATGTCCAGTTTTGAGCTGCTAGACCTGCTCTGAATTTATTTCATTTAGTATGATGGTAGTGCCATTTAACATGATAGAGGGAATGCTAATTGTGAAGCTGGGACTTTGCCTCCCCAAGGACTCCTTCCAATACTGCCTTGAACAGATGCATCTACAATAAGTAGATTGGTGAAGAGGAGGTCAAGTAGGTTCCTCCCTCGTGTTGGTTCCCTTACTGGTTTATGATTTTCCAAAATTCCCTAGATTCTAGAACAACTGGAAGTTAGCAAATGTAACATCGTTATTCAAGAAAGAAGGGAGAGAGAAGTCAGGGAACTACAGTCCGGTTAACCTGACATCAGTCGTTGGAGAAAGTGCTGGAATCTTTGATTACGGAAGCCATAACAGTGCACTTAGAAAATCATAGTATGATCTGACAAAGTCAGCATGGTTTTACAAAAGAGAATACTATTTGACAAATTCATTGGAGTTTATTGAGGATGTATGTAGTAGGGTAAATTAAAGGGATCCATTAGATGTAATATACTTGGATTTCCAAAAGGCATTTGATAAGGTTAATATGCAATATAAGGGCTCATGGAGTTGGGGATAACCTATTAGCAGGGTTAGAGGATTGGTTCATGGACAAGAAGCAAAGATTAGGAATAAACAGGGCATTTTCAAGTTGGAAGGCTGTAACTAGTGGAGTGTCGCAAGGATCAGTACTGGGACCTCAGTTATTTACAATCTATGTTAATGACTTGGACGAAGGGACAGAGAGTAACATCTCTAGGTTTGCTGATGATGCAAAGCCATGTGGCAATGCAAGCTGTGAGGACGACACAAAGCGGCTACAAAGAGATATAGACAGGTTAAGTGAATGGGCAAACAATGTGGTAGATATAGTATAATGTATGGAATATCATGCCCATAAGACATGAAAGAGATCACAAACTGTTTAAATCAAACCTTCCTTAAAAATGGACTTTGCTGGACCAAACATGTGGCTGCTATGGGTCACGTGATTTTCAAGTTGGCTACAGTTCTGGAAACTTCCCACAGTAATTATAGGATAAAGTTCAACCCTTATCCTTGTGAAATCTCATACCTATCATTGTGTGGACCCATTACAATCAATGAAACAAGGGAGCAGCAGACGGTCTGTCTCCCCAGCCTGGACTTATTACAAAAAAAGAGAGCCATCAAAACTCATTATACCTGTGCAGGCACAAATAGCCACCATATATCTCCTAAAGTGAACAATGGATTTTAACCAGAGACATAGAAACTCTTTATTTCCTATATCCTTCTTGTGTGCTTGTGTGTGATGGCGTAGTGGTATTGTTGCTGAACTAGTAATCCAGAGACCCACGGTAGTGCTCTGGGGGCCCGGGTTCGAATCCCACCATGGCAGATGGTGGAATTTGAATTCAATAAAAATCTGGAAAGTCTGATGATGCCCATGAAACCATTGTCGATTGTTGTAAAACTCATCTGGTTCACTAATGTCCTTTAGGGAAGCAAATTTGTACATGTGACTCCAGACCCACAGCAATGTGGTTGACTCTTAAATGCCCTCTGAAATGGTCCTATCAAACCACTCAGTTGTAACAAACCTCTACAAAGACACAAAAAAAGGAATGAAACCGGATGGATCACCCGGCATCGACTTAGGCAGCGGAAACGACAACGGCAGTCACAGCCCTGTCGACTCTGCCAACCCTGCATCTGCACTAACATCTGGGGGCTAGTGCCAAAATTGGGAGAGCTGTCTCACAGACTAGTCAAACATACTCATCCTCACAGAAGCATACCTTATAGATACCATTACAGATAATGTCCCAGACTCCACCATCACCATCTCTGCCAGGACAGACCCAGCAGAGGTGGCAGCACAGTGGTATGCAGTTGGGAGGGAGTTGCCCTGGGAGTCCTCAACATTGACTCCGGACACCATGAAGTCTTGGGACATCAGGTCAAACATGGGAAAGGAAACCTCCTGCAGATTACCACGTACCGCCCTCCCTCAGCCGATGAATCAGTGCTCCTCCATGTCGAACATCACTTGGAGGAAGCACTGAGGGTGGCAAGGGCACAGAATGTACTCTGGCTGGGGGACTTCAATGTCCATCACCAAGAGTGGCTCAGCAGCACCATTGCTGACCGAGCTGGCCGAGTCCTAAATGACATAGCTGCTAGACTGGGTCTGCGGCAGGTGGTGAGGGAACCAACAAGAGGGAAAAACAGACTTGACCTCATCCTCACCAACCTGGCTGCCGCGGATGCATCTGTCCATGACAGTATCGGTAGGAGTGACCACCACACAGT